>NC_080036.1:21533584-22783584 GCF_030020395.1 Manis pentadactyla
GGCCCTTGTGCATCTTTTTTACTCTATCACTCTATTTGACAGAGCACAATTGCTGTATACATGCTTCTACTTATTAAAACATTTTGCTTTTACTATACGATCATTTCAAAGCAGGAAATAAACAAAAATGCATTACAAATGAAAATGTTTTATACCTGAGAAATCTGCTGCTAAGAGATCGACTGCCTTTAAAACCTTCACTTGTAAAATGCCGACATCTTTCAGATCTTTCAGAGAGTTCTGTAAGCACTGAGTGGGAGAAGAGTAGATCACAAATGAAAATAGCTTTCTAATATACTATTCAATAGTTCTACAGAAAGTACATTATAGATACATCATCGTCTTTCTCATGGCATGCTTAGAAAAATTCCAAAGTGCATTGAATCAGTCATCAGGACAGTGAGGCATTTACAGCAATCAGATTAAAAGTGACTGAGAATTAATTAACTACAGCTTCAAAATAAACAAATTACAAAGCACATGCAATCTACTTTTAACACCGCCCCCTGGTGATTGCTGAGATATCCAGCCGAGAAAATGTGTGTGGAACTACACACGTTCTTTTTCTTTCTCTTTAATGAAACTTTTAAATCGCCCAAGAAGGCAACATTATTCTGACCGATTTAGTGCGAATTTTGTGAATACCAGAGGACTAAATCTGGACCCTTTGTGGATCTTTATTGCCACTGGAAAGAGAGTAGGGATGGATATGAGTGAGTTTTCTGGCCCATGGTATAGCCAGCTCATGAAATTGGAAATGAAGCATCCAGTATCACCCTGTATTCACATCTACTTTAATTTTGAGTTTGCATGAGCCAAAGCTTGAATATATCGACTGATAGTTCTAAAGCATGTGTAGCAATATTTGGATGTCTATGTACACTGGATCCTTCAGAAATTGTGCATGAAAGAGATATGCAGATAAATTCTCTTCACATGCCTCCAGAACGCATCCGCTGAAAAAGATGCTGCTTTCAAACCTTTGGATATAGTATTTCAACCATCATTCAATAACTAAAATTCTGTGATAAGCAGACCCCAGGGATTTATGGGAAATACAGTAAACTCTTTGCTATTTAGGCATTTCAGTATAGAATAACAACTTAAAGGTTCAGATTTGACTGACCTAATATGCACCATTCCTAAGAACTTTTGAAGGTTATTTTTGCTCAGTATTTTCAGCCTAACCCCTGCCCCCACAAAAATAGTGTTTAAGCTAAGATTAAAACATTTGAAATGAAATACTTTTTACAACTTAAAGGTGGAAAAGCCTTTGAAGATTATCTATTCTTACAACCTGCAAAACACATCAAGGGGTCTGGAATGTGCATCTCCTAACATACCATTCTTTTCCTCTAACATGCTGGCTGGCTTGCTAGTTGCAAAAACACTTGATATTTCTAATTGATTAGCCTCTTCAACTCTCTTTTCAATTAGTACTCCTCAACTCTTGAGGCATTAGTTGAAGTCATTATGATCTAAGCTAAGGTCACCTTATAAATGCATGACACTCTTCAAGAATTTGGTAAATTTTGCCAGTGATCTGAGGGGAAGTTTGGGGTAAAGTTTTGTTATTCACCGAACTGTAATTTGCGTAGCTAAAGTCAGCAGAGAATATCCATAGGAGATTTTGTCAAAACTTTTTAAAAATTTGCCAACCTTGAATGCAGAATCTGGGTTGACAAGAAGATGTGTGGCTAGGTTTCATGCTCTTGAAGATAAAGAATTATTCAATTAATCAATACACCTCACAGTGAAGGATTTTGGAGGCACTAAAGTTTATGCAGAGAATAATAACCGCATTAAATAGAGATTCATCTTTGTTTCGTTTTCATGTCACTCTCCTTAAACATGCTTTTCGTGGGTGGCCATAAAATAAATGTATTGATTTACAAAGAAAGTGGGATAAAAACAGAATGCAAATTAAGATGCTTAGAAAGCCACATACAAAAAATAAATGAAGAGGGCAAAGCCATTTGATTTAAAAAGGCTGAGTGGACTTTTAAGAACATTACAACCACTTAGGCAAAAATCACAAACTGCTATTATTCTCCAGGGTAATGCAGAACAATAGTCTTTGGTGCCTTTTAGAGATTTTGCTTGCTTTAGAAGACACAAGCATTGTCTCAATTGAGCCTAAGAGGTTCTGGATAAATATCTAAAACATTGCAAACATTAATGGTTAGTTTTTTTTTAAATAACAAACAAACTACTCTTGTGAACTTAGGTGAAAATTCCAATTGACATATGCAGCCATGCTAAGCAACACTTGCTACCTTGTGGATTCCAATGTTCTCCAAAGAGTTTCTAAAAGCTAAGTATTCAAAATACTTCTTTTGGTTTTTGAAATAGTAAGGCAAACACTTAATTGACTTTCACCTTCTCACTAATGCATTGATCTCAAGATCTGATGTCTTGTTTGATGAGACATATCATTAAACTTTGGACAAAGATCTCTTTCTGTGTAGTTTTTCAATTCAGAGACTTTGTTTCAACTTGAAAATGGGCGGGGGGCGGGAGTGGGGTAACAGAGCAAGGCACTCACGTATCGCTGGGCAATCTGCTTTCTTTCGCTGGCGTCTGCCAAGGGGCACACACACAGATCAGAGATGGAGACTCCTGCACAGGGGGTCAGTGTGATCAGCATCAGCAGAGCCCCCAAGCAGCTCTCCAGGGGCAGCTCCAGGAGGTTGGCTTGCTTGAGTGGGAGTGCCGCGATATCCACTTTACACCTAGAGAATTTGCAGGAATCAGAGAAAGGAGAGCGATTAGCTCAGAGCCACTTCAGAACCTCCAAAGCACCTGATCTTTATTTCTCCATTCCCCAAACCTCACTCTGTGTGGACCTGGATTTACTGAGCAGCAAGCAGTGCAGGGGCTCCCCTGGCATCTAATACTCACTCCCGGCCTAACGAACTCTACAATTAAGGAGAAGAAGAGGTCAAGAGAATCAGAGAGAAGGCAGCAGGGAGGCAACAGCAAACGAAAGGGAAGAGGTCTTTGCCAAATAAGGTCTTCAGCAAGACAATGAGACCAAGAATTAGAAAAGAAGTTTACAAGTTCAAGCACTGTGGATGGAGGCTCCATATGGCTTCTCTGAATCGGGTCTTTCACCAGCAAAGAGAATAAAGGATCCTGGTTCAAAAAAAAAAAAAAGGAGAAAAGACAAGAGAAATTCAAGTGGGAGAGCGTTAATGGAGAAACTATTTTCTTCCAGATTAATGCCAACTGGCCAGTTTTTATTTAAAGAAATGTGTTAAGGTGTTTTCCTACCAGGCACGGGTCTACAGGGTTTCCCCAGGTGGATTTCTTTTGGACAAATGGAGCATGAAGTGTTGTTGATCGGTCCCGTTCAGCAGGACTGCCAGGAAGGGCTGCACCCATATGCTATAAATTGCATGTTTTCCGCCTCTTAACAGCTAATGTGCTGGCAACGTTGAAAACCTCAAACACATTTAAATACCGAAGCAAACACCAAAAAGGGTGGCTGAAGTGCTAAGCCATTTATTTGCTTTAACACTGAAAGCTCCGGTTTGCCTGGACCACACCCGCTTTGTTTATGCACAGGTGGGGACGTAGGCAGGGTAGAGCAGACGGAGGGAGGGGAGGCAGTGGTAGTGGTGTCTAGATGTAATGCGTGCGTGCGTGCATGTGTGTGTGTGTGTGTGTGTGTGTGTGTGTGTGTGTGTGTGTGTGTGTGTGTGTGTGTGTAATTCTCATTCCCCCTTTATAGACTGAATAACATGAATATCCAAGACTTTATAAATGGATGGAAGCACTGCCTCTCATAATGTGCGACAAGAATGGATTCTTACCCTAAATCTTCAATGGACTTTGTATGTTTGCAGATAATTAGAAACAGGTAAACGTACCTAATATATAAAGTCATGACAATTGTGAGTCACATGGATTTGTAAAACATTCCAGTTTAATACATTTGAAAGAGTTGGCAATCCTTTCCGAAAGAGAAAAATACCAATAATATTAGAAGTCTATGCCGGTTTTTAGGACGGGAAAAAGTATTTTAATACTGGTATGTACCTATAAAATTACATGTATATGGGTATCGGTTTCCTAATTAACAAAAGTAATTCCAATTATGAGAAGAAGTGGTAATTAGAGCTTTTGCATGGAATAAATCCATCAAGTATTTTGCCAGCAGACACATTATTAAAAATGTATCTTTTTAAAATAATAGGATTTGAATCAAAACACATCTTTCTGAGCAATAAGAAACCTTTTAAAGCTAAAGTTTGCTACTGTGAAAACAGAGTTACTAAGTATTTTTTATTTCATAAGCAAGTATACATGAGCAGGGTATTAATTTTGCTTGAAAAGAAAGCAATGTGAAATGCTTTAATTATGCCATTTCTACCAAACTCCCTAAGTCTTAACCAATATAGCAATAGTACATGTGGTTAAGAATACTCTGCTAAGCATTATTTTATATTGTAATATACATTTTTATTTAATAAAGCTCTTTCTTATGGGAAGATGAATGATCCAAATTTTGTAAGAGTTTTCTCTAGTGTACTTTCATTAGCCCATATTAGCAATGACCTACTTACAGCACATTCATCTTAGTATCATTTACAATGACAATGTATTTTTGTACTTCGAAGTTTACCTTTATGTTGCGGCAGTGGTTTTCTTTGCTGTTTGAACCAATTTAGAGACAAGAGCTCTAAGAGTAAACAGTGTTTGGGGGTCAAAAATAGTGCATAATTAGGCAATAATAAATTTTTTCTTAGATAATTCACAATGGATCTGATATTAATTCTACAGTCACCTAAAGGGACTGTGAGCAGTATCAGCATATTTACAAACACTTTGCAAACTCTCCTAGTGATCATTTAAAGGCACAATTACTTGAAAAGAACAGTTTATTATCTTAAACAAAGTTGAATCATGTTCCAGACGATATGCAAAGTAAATACTGGGTTTCTTCTCAGAAATTTTGCATTCACAAACTTTTCAGACATTTCTGTCCACTGTGAAACTTTTGCACATCTCATTTTTTAAAGATTATTTGGATGATGAAGAAACAACACCTGCATGAAAATAACCCTGTCTACTTTAGCTAAAAGAGCCCCATAAACATCAGATTGAGGGTTTTTGCACAAACTTCATGGATTCTACATTCCCAGTTAACTAATGAATGTATTCAGCCAAATACTTATTTTTTCTTTCTTAGTGACTTGAAAGAGCAAATTAAACTGATATATCAGCATCAGGTCAATCAAACTCAGACCTTGATTCTTTTGCACATGGATTATGACTAAGAGTCTTCAGATCCCTGCCTCATCAAGTGAATTGATGTCTTAGGTCTTAAGAATTAATTTAAAGCTACCCTTTCCCCGGCATTAACAATTAACTCCACTTTAAAAGTCATCTAAAGATGACTTTCTATAAACTCTACAACTGAACTGTTCTCTGTATCCTATCTCCCTGGCTTCCATTCGCTCGCACATTCTGGGAGAAAGGAGGAAAGATAGAAGTGAGGAGAAATTAATTTCAAACACATCCTCTCCGCCAGGCCTTCCGTTTTACTCTATTTCAACCTCAGTCCACACTGTTCCGGTTCATCCTCACATCCGAAGGGCTGGAAGCCCTGGAGGTTAGCCAAAGGCTGGAAGAATTATCTGTATTAATCCCCACCTAGAAAGGGGTTACTGCATTATTGATAAAGGAGAAGCAAACAATTTTTTTAAAGGACTTTCCTTTGAAAATTACAGATACGTGTACCACACTACTCTTCGAACCTTCTGAAGAGAGGTAAGTATTGTATGAACAGAATGACTTTTTTTTTAACATTCAAGTAAAGTACGTAACCTAGAATCTTTAATAAACATTCTGAATACGTTCATAAAAGATATTTTTAATATAAAAATCTAGAAAAGAGAAACCAGACTTCTCTTCCATTTTCTATAGCGTTCTAGATTCTACCCTCAGAAAATAATAAATAATTTGGTTGTCTCTTAATTCTTTCCAGTTGCGACTGAAGCATTACAGAATCTATTGTCTTTTTCCTCGGATTTCTTTTCTCTGGGCAGTAACCTGTTACGGTCAGAGGACCGGATCAGCCTTGCAATGCCTCGGAGAACAGATCCAGCCGTTTCCTGGGCAAAAACACCACCTCCTCCCCTTTTCTTTCTCATTCCTAATAAACAATACTCACTCACTGTCCAATTCCAGAATTTTATAGGTGTTGTTATATATTCTTTTCCCCTTCCATTTTATATCCCCTAAATCTCTTCCCAAATGATATAAATGGCTACTTTATGAGCATTTATGAAAACTCAGCTTATTAGTGTGGGTGCAAATTTTCTTTGAAAAATAACCTCAGTTTTCAGACATGTGGTTTAAAAGGTTCTCATGCTGATTTTTTTAATTGTCATTAAAAATCATACCAACATTAATAAACAATAGGCACTTAGACCATTTTTTCTATGAAGGTCCAGAAGGAAAATACTTTCAGTTTATGGGTCATTTAGTCCGTGTGGCAACTACTCAATTCCCCTTGTAGCATGAAAGCAGTAATAAACAATGTAAATGAATGAATGGGAATGTTTTCCAATAAAACTTTATTCAAAAACAGGCAACTAGATTTGTCCCTTGGGCCCTAGTTTGTTGACCCCTGACCTAGACATATGCTAATGATTTAGCTGTGATGAATTACCCCAATGGAAGTATTTTCAAAATAAACAAGTTTGACTTCTGCCAGTAAAACACATTGATAAAAGTATGGGAGATACTGACCTAAGCATAATTGTTTAAAAGTAACTTTTAGCTCCCCACAGCCCAAGAAACTCCTGCCCAACATATCCAATGATGTGTTTGTTAATAAAAACCAATAAAGCAATACATCGTATAAAACTGCTCTTCCATCTGATAGGAACAAGGTTGAAAACACATGCTCAGAGGATCTATGTAAGAAATGTAATTAATGAGCATGAGCAAATTAGGTCTATTTCCATGGCATCATGTGTGACTTCACATGACAGGGAGTGACTGTGTTTGCACTAACCTTCAGAAGGTGCTATACCCTGGTCCATTGGTGAACAGGAAGCTCTCATTCCAATTCAGATTTTAGAATATCCAGTCAATAAGCACTCCACCACAGTAACAAGCTTTACATTATGGAAACAAAATCACAGAGTGCACGCTTTGTGAATACCCAGGAGCCCCATGCTTCAGTCCAGGAGACGGAATCCGAGGGCTTTTTGACCTCACTTCTCTCTGGTCCCATCTCATGACACCACCATCCTTCATCCTTCTCATTCCTTTCCAGTTTGTGTTCTTCCTCCTCTCTGGGTCCTTGCCCATGTTGTCCCGTCTTCCTGGACAGTTCTTCCTCTAACCTCCTTGTCGTGCTAACTACTACCCATCTTGCAGGTCTCAGCTTAGACCTCTGTTCTTCCAGGAAGCCACCCATCCCAACCTTGCACCCTCAAGCCACTGCCTGCTTTTGACAAAACTTATCCAGGCCTGGGGACAGGATCCTTATCTGTATCATATTCCACTGAATTCTCAGCACTTTGCAGGCTGTCTGATATACAATGTGCTATTTGTTGAGCAAAACCAATGAACAAACTCATAAATGCCAATGGCATAAGGAAACTAAAAGTCAAAAAAAATCCGTATTATAAAATCAGTGTTTTTTGTTAACCAATTAAATCTTTGGCTTTCTCTATTTCCTCCCCCATATAAGAAAGAAATGGAAATAAATGTGTTTATTAGGTGCCTCCCAAATTGAAAAGTCAATGTTTATCAAACAATGCTAAATTATTATTTTTTTTCTTTGCAACAAGCTTATGTTAAAGCAAGCCTCTCTAGCCCACAGGCAGTTAATGTGCTGACTTAGCATTGTTTCTGACCTCCCGTTCTTGTCTTTATCCATTAATCCCACAGCATTTTAATGTTTTAATTCAACACATAATTTTACCATATCACTCAGCCAAACCTGTTCAAGTTTCACTTGCCATGATAGCTTTTAACCTCTTATTCATTACCATAATTCTATGTTTTATATTACAGACTGGTCAGCTTTTAACTTAAACGCAAGGGGCAGAAAAGAGTGTTACAGTTTTAAAAGCTGTAAATCTCAGAGGCTAAGGAAGCGGGGTGAACAGGACGAAAATGGTGAATGTGTCAAGCCTGGCTGTAAAAGCAGATCAACGACATGGGGTGCAATTTGTCCAGAGAACTATTCCAGCCCTGATTCTCCCCTGCACTGGAGTCACTAATAAACTGGCATAATTGTCAGTGCCACTTTCTAAGGCACCACGGGGGACCGAGGATTGACTCTAAGGTAGATGGGCTTGTGCAGTCTCATTCTTAACTTTTCCAAACTAAACGGAACCTCGAATATTCTGAAACAAGTTAATCTCTAGAATCACCTTGAAATGCAAAATATACTTTAAGAGGATGAGATGATTATTTTGAAATGGCAAGGGTTTGCAATGAGATAATGCTATATTTATACTCTTGCCATTTTGTTTAAACGTTGGAGCAGGTTAAACTTAGCTTTATTTATTACTTCTCCTGAAAGTTCACTGTTTTTGGACCATGGATGGACTCTAAATGAGCCTGTCTGTTATTTTTTTCCCCTGTGAATAAACACTGCAGGTAGTAGGCACCATAGTTTCAGGGAGCACTGGATTGGCTCAGGCACCTTCTTCTCACTAGCCCTGACCCCCTCAGGAGTTACCTGAGGGAGTGGAAGACGGCAGGTGGACCACGACACAAGGGGACTGAAGACAGCTCTACATGATTCATGAGAACATGAAGGAAATTGGCTGCCAGACAAGGTAGGGTTTTAACCATCACCAAGTCAGCAACCCACTAATGCCAACGTTGTTTTCTCTTCACCTAAGCAAACACTACTCCAGCTTTCCCATCCACACCAACAAAACTCAGTGGGGTTCAGGCTAATGGACACTGCTCAACCTTCAGTCAACGAGTGACCCTCTACCGTGTCCTGGAAGACCATCATGACTCACGTTGGCAAAAATACAAAAAAAATGTCTATACTGCATTGAAAACACAAAAATATGCTGAATGTTACAAGTCATATCTCATTTACTTTAATTTCATAGTTATAGTCACAAGTGTTGTGAGATCTACGATTGCAATACAGAAAAATCTCAGAAAATGGTAATAGTAGTATTTACCATTGGAGCTTTCAAGAAGACCTACATATTAAATAGACATGGCTGCCGATCGGCATGAGGAGCTTTTGAGTTGGCCAGTGATCCCATTACACAGACAGCTAGATTCCACATGCAAATTCATCACTCAAGGTCACAGATCTAGCGAACAGTATCCCCAGGATGTGGAACTCAAAGGCTGGTGTTCCTTCCCTCACGTCAAACTGCCTGTGATGAGAAATTTGCTGATGAGAATTTCCTCAGAGAGGCTGTGCGGAACTTTCGATTAGTAACATCAAGGTGTTCTCCAGAGACAAAATATGAGACAGGCTTTAGGAGACTGATATGACTCAGTCACACCATCAGTGAGCCTCCTAATGCAAAGAGATAGTCCCCAACGGTTGGGAGATAAAATAACTGAGCCTTAGAATTACAACAAAGACAGTGAAATGAGAACAAATAATAAGTGAAAAAGTTCAAATAAGAAGGAACAGTAAGTAACAGGTCTGTGATGTGCATATGCTAGCACAATGCCTCCTCTAACTCTGATAAGTAGTATATGTTGTAGGGAGACTTCACCCCACCAGGAAGTTCGCTGCAGGGTGATGCTGGGTAGCAGCTCCCAAGAGATACTCTTGTTATCTTTTGTGCCTCAGGAGAGGAAAAAGGAAAAGGATACCAACAAAAAAAAAAATCATTTAAAAATCCATGAAGAGGAAGGACGGAATGGCCATTAGGGCAGGTATATGGCTAAGTTACAAACAGGAAATAGCTAAAATAATAACTGAATACCCAAATGACAAACGTGGAATAAAAGGGACATCTTACATTATTTTCTGTGTCTGTGAAGAAATTTAACACTCCTTTGGAAAAGCATTTCCTGTGGTGTGAAGGCAACATGACAGCACAATGACACGTGGGACGAAAGGACATTATTCTTTGCGCCTACTAAAATAACACGCTGGCCGTTCATCACTGGAGGCCCACCATGCAAACGACACTTTGGGACACAGAGTTCTCTGCATTTGTACATCGACATAACTCATCCTTGCCCCACAGGCAAGCACAAAGCTTCTGACACTCTTCCTGTGGGTATGGGCAGGGCACTGGTAGGTACTTGGCAGTACTGAGAAGTACCAGAGGCATCGCTCAGTTACCCTGTGCAGGTGGAGGAGGGAAAGACAGGTCTGGACTAGTCATCTGTCAGGCAATATCTGTGACATGCTTCACCCCAGGAAGACCTCCTGTGTGAGCTGGAAAGTGTGACATGACCCCGTTTGCTCTCTGAAAGCCCCAACCTGGTGCAAGAGTTTTGCCAATGAAACAGTGGCTGCTGCCTGCAAGATAAGCAGAGAGTCAGGGACCAGGGGGTCATGCAAAGCAACATAACCAGGACTATGATGCACAGAGGATGAAGCGCCCAGGTCTCAACTGGTGAAAGTGCCACCCTCCTGGGAGTGTTGGGACACACACAGTGGGATGTGGATGTGCCTTGTGAGGATTTTCCACACAGTAACTGGGGAAAGGTACTGGTATCAGGTGGGTGAGAGGCAGATTTACTAAACAACCTGCAACACGCCGGACAGTTCCATGCAACAGGGGGCCTCTGAGGAGAAGCACAGAAGGAATGTTCTGTGGGCACCAAACTCCTCACCGTCCATCTCAGGACGAGTACTAAGGTGGAAAGGGGTGATGACGGCAAGCAGAGAGCACGCTGGGTGCCAGACACCGAGCTAAGTATTTTATGAATAGAAAGCGCTGCACGAGGTATGAGGTTAGCTGTGTCTCATCCCACATCTGCCTCTAAATTCCTTGCTGATGGAAAAGAATTTTACTTCTCTGGGTGTCTGCATTCCCTCATCTGTAAAATTAAGAGGGGCTGTACTCGATGAGTGGTGTTCAATCTTTAGTTTTCAGCAATAAAACTTTCCCTCAAATGACACCCCAAAGAAAAGCACAGGGAAGGGTTGAGAGGCCGTGGCCCCATGGGAGAGGTTTTAGGAGACCCTCTATTCCCAAGGGGTGTCCCCAAGGCATGTTCCTGATCCCAGGGTTCTGGAGAAATTGGTTTAAAAAAGATGTTCAAATAGCCATTGAGAGCCCTTTAAATGCAATATTCTAACTACAAATTGTCTGTGTATGGGATGAACAAAAGGCTGTGATTTGGTGAAAGCACTTGATCTTCGAAAACACCAAATCCTACTCACTGCTCTGAAGTCCATGCCCAAATCATTTGTAAACCGTACACTCCATTTCCTCATCTATAAAATGAGAATAATCTGAAGGCTATTCGAGAGATGAGAGGTGATGTGTGCTTCCGCCAGCGTCTCCTTTGTGCTTACTGTGGGCACAGCGGCGGTGCAGGCAAATCTCATCTAACTGTTCTTACTACAATCCTATAAGGAAGTTAAAATACTCATAGTATCATTCATTATGTACGGAAGAGTCCCTCAGTAAAGTTGGGAGGATCCAACATAAAGAAATGAAGGAAAATAAATCTGGCCTCAATGGATTTCATAATGGTTTGTTACAAAATTCATCAAATACATTGAAAAATTCCCATCATTTTGGGACAGCCTGCTCCATATTCTTCCTAAATTATGTGCTATTTCACTAAGTAGCAAATCCAAAAGTATAGGGTACATTGGATATGTCTATCAACATTTCCCAAATAGTCTAAGATGGTACATTATCTTTCTGGAGAGAATTCCTGACACATACTATTTTCTTCTGTCTTCATCAACGCTAAACAGCATTTACCAGTTAAAAATAAAAGCTTGCCACAGGTCACGGTCCAGCTTCCTCAGGGCTCCTTTTAGGGTGGGGATACGAGGTTTTACACTAAGCCCAGACAAAGATATTCTCTCAGCCCAGCCACACGCAGAGACAAGCCCCGTATGCATCTCCCATCATGTAGAAAGCAAAGGAGACTCACGTGCCCAGACATTCCTCATGTTTTCTGCTGTCTTTTCCCCACACTTCAATGTCCAAAATGCCCATCCTGTCAGAGAAGTAGTGAAAGTCAAACTCTTCCCGCCACTGTGGATTTGCACTCTTACACAGTGTCTAGAAAACATGCAGTTATAATATTTATTTTCTTAAAATGCCATTCATTGCTACAGCAGCTACGCATTAATGTCATTTCTAAAGTTCAGGAGATCAAGATCACGGGCCCCTGCCTTATAAAGTTACACTTCCCTTTTTGGAATGAAAAGGTCTTTGAGGTTTTGGGAATTGGTAAAACATCACTACTCTGTTAGCTCAACGCCCAGAGTCAATTATTTATTTACCCAAATTAGAAAGGAATACTGTTACCCAACAAGAAATCATAAATTATAAATATACACATACATACACCTATGAGATATATAATTATGTTATTATATATGTATATAATATATGTAGGACATATCTCAATAGGTATTTTACAGTTCTCTCTTATAGAAGATACTACTAATTGGTTAATCAAATGCAAATAACATTTTTATTGGCACCGCCAATTTAGCCCTGGCTTAAGAACTATGTAAATTAACAATTTGGGCTCTTAATTAACATCTGTCAGATGCATTTTACATGAGAAATTCATAACTTGTCCAAGGCTGCCTATTTTTAAATTTGAGTTACTGAATCCAGTCAGTAGAGTGACAGAAAGACTGGGGAATTCCACAGCAGCCAAACCTAAAAATTAACTGGCATGGTTTGAAAACTCCTCAAGCATTTCTGTGTTCTCCAAGAGGGACTGAAAACTGCTTCTATGTTTGATTCATCAGCAGGATTTTCATTTTTGTTTCATTTACATAGATATTCAACTGGCAAATAAAAATGAGCAAAATTCTGGCTACCGAGTATGAGGTTCTCAGGGCACCGGCATCAACTATTAAATCCCAATAACAACTAGTCCTACATGGGAAAACAGGGCCAAATCAGACCTCAGGCACAGCCAATCACATAGCAGCATTTAAGCTCTTTTTCACATTGGGCTTAATATATCAAATACAGAATTTAGAAACCATGAAAAAAAAAAAACCTATTAGACCATAAATTAAATTCGATATTCCCTAAGGGGGAATGTAGCAAATATTGGATTAATTCTATACTTCACCTCCGTCCAAAGGGCTAAGTGTGCTTAGCGATGAATAAAGGATTCTATAAATCCTTTGCCTGACCCTAGCTGGCTAAAGAAATCTTTGTGGAGAGATGTTGTCACCTTGGATACCCTCACTGTGAGATACAGTCTGAAACTACCTGTTTAAAATAATGATCTATATATTTCTGCTGTAACTCAGCCTTAATTTTTTTTTCATTTTTTATAAATGATCCTCCAACCTGAGAGAATTAAAGTAAATGATGCTTAATATTTGATTTTGCAATGAAAATTGCTCACAGGAGACAACTTCTTACCACCCTAAATCATTTTCCAACTTGTCCTCAATCTGTGATGTCCTCTACACTGGGAAGCCCAAACTACAAATATCCTCGGGTCTATTTTCAAAATCTTCCACTGATTTGTTTTTTTTCTAAGTGGCTTTTGGCAAGGGATTTAACTTTCAAGTACCCTAGTTCCCTCAATCCATAAAACACAGGAAAATATTCCTGTCTGACAGTTATGGAAAACGAATTAATTACCATGGTTTGGAGACTACGGTTTTTGAAATAAAAACCACGTCAAATTACTAAGATTAAAAATTAAATGGAATTTATATCAGCAGAATAAGATGACTGATTTTTAAAGACAGCTAATGCCATGACTTTTGTTCAAAACAAACCACTTTTAATACTTTACATAGTTTATTTTTTTACATAATCACAGCTAAAAAAGGCAGCCCTAGATGTATTTTTGGCATTAATACTAGCAAATAAAAGAAAGGGAAAAGTATATGATTTTGAAAATATTCTTAGTTGCCTCAAATATTTCAATACAAATAATATTACACTATTTTACTTTTGTAGGATTTTGAAAATATTGAGTTATCCCTTTCCTGCATTCTATAAAATGTCGTTTATCTTCAAAATGAAAATAAGTAGTGCATTCAAATCTATCAGTTAACAAAGTCTCTCTAGCACTAGTTACTATATTAAAATAAATTATACTAAGTGATCAAATACCCATATTAATTGACTGCATTTATACAATTATTTTGTTTCTCAGAATACTTCTAATATAGTTAGGGGCATTCAAAATAAATTAGTTCTATTCCTACGAGATAAAGTGGGAATGCATATTTTTCAAAATTATTTTTATTCTTAAAGATACTGTTCTCCTTAAGGCCAGAACTTACCTTACTTTTATATCTCTGATCTCCCAGTTTTAACTGGACAAACATTTCTGTCATGCTTCCTCCTGAGACATTCTTCCCTTCCAACAAAGTTATACTTATAATTCCATTCCAGAGTTGGTTCTTTTTCAAGGACTCTGAAAGCCGTAGGTTGCGTATCAAAGAGGACTAAAGGAAAAAATGAAGATGACATATAAGCTTGCTGATAATTCTTGAGTGTGACTTTGGTGATCATAGGAATTCCAGCTTTCAATATTGGATTATAAATAGCCCTCCCTGCCTGGTGAGTGTTATTCTTCATTGGTTTTACAAACTTGCAATGACAGTTATGTGATTTCCTTCTCAAGCATTGACTTGTAACAATATAGCGAAGGATGAATCTGAGCAACGCCTGCATTTGGCACTGGCCTGTATTTCCCATCATATGTTCTCTTTGGTAGGAACCCTTCAACGGGGCCTTTGGCTATTTTAATAGTAGGAAGGGAAGAAAGGCATTCTGGGAAACAGAGATGTAAGTATAGGGCATTGCTTTGCAAGGAAATAAAATACCTCTAGGCATTTAGAAATAACGTTTCTGTATTTATCCTTCACACTTGAATCTGTCCCCACGTCTCTTTATTCCTTGGGCTACTTCTAAAAAGCCTAACACTGCTATGAGATTCACAAGTCCAGATACAGCCTGTAATCGGCTAGCCACCCAAATGAGCTTTGCAGATCTGGGGGGAAGGGAGGGACGTATAAAGTAGGTACACAGTGCTTGGAACCCAGTAGGGGTTCAGTAACTGTTAACTTATTTTTTTCCTTTTCTAAATTTTATTATTCATGCACACTCACACACACCTTAAATAGAATATAGAAAAAGGCAAACATCCCTATTATTAAATTATAAAGAGGACAAGCACACTTTATTTATTTTTAATTTCCATTATGTAAATTTTCAAACATACACAAAGGTAGAGAGAATGGTATAATAAATCTCCATGTACTTATTCACCAGATTCAACCTTTTGCCAATCTTAGCCCATCTATCCCTTCACTGTTTTCCTTTTCTAGTTGAAATATTTGAAAGAAAAATCCATATTTGTTTTTGCTTAAGCAGCATGCCATGATTACACTCAACACAAGTAACCATAATTCCCTTAATACCTTAATATTATTGAATACTCAGCACATATTCACATTCTCCCTATGGTCTCAACAATGCCTTTTTAGGCCTGCTTTGTTCGAGGATCCCCACATGCATCTAGGAGGCAGAGTTCATTTCCATTCTCCTGTTCGATAAGTGAAATGGCACAGCATAGACTACTTCAAAGGAGAAATAAATGAACTTAAGAATGTAAATGGTGTTGAGTATCCTAGTAAAGCAATGAATGTCTAACACTACGGATCCCTTCCTGTCATCAGCTCACTGTATCTCCAAGATCATTTAGACACCCATTTGCTAGGACACCAGTGAGTCACAATTCATCATGACAAAAGGTATGTCTGTGCCATATTATGCACCAAGCGTTTGTTTGATCATTTTATGACTACCTTAAACAAAATACATTTAAGGAAATCTCTCCTCCCAAACTTCAGATTTGTGTTGCACACCCACACACACGGGTGTGTGTACATGGGTTTTGGAGGTGCTACGATAATGCAGGGAGGGCTGATGGGAAAAGGATTCATTTTTAAAAGGAAAAGAAAATCCTCTCCTCTGGAGGACATGAACAATTCTTTCTTAGCTTCTATTTGCAGTTGGGTTATGGATAGAATATATTTCATAATGAAGGTTTATGAAATAAAGTTAAACAATATTGTATTTGTTAAAAACAAACACCGTCACAACATGTAGTAGACACACATATGTAAATATATTTATATGGGTGCACATAGATGTAAAAATGCATTTTACAGCCAATAAGTACACAGACTGAAAACTTCTCTTTAAAAAGAAAATGAGATTTTGATTCATCTCTCCCA
Organism: Manis pentadactyla; assembly: GCF_030020395.1. Taxonomy (NCBI): domain Eukaryota; kingdom Metazoa; phylum Chordata; class Mammalia; order Pholidota; family Manidae; genus Manis; species Manis pentadactyla. The sequence goes on from NC_080036.1 coordinate 21,549,975, forward strand.
CTGCAATTTCCTTTTTTTTTTTTCTTCTTAAAGTTTGACTTACTAACCAACAAGCTAAAGCATGACCTGTCCCATGGCCATACTTCAAAGTTCCGACAGATATATTCCTCCCTAAACACTGCAACTATTTCAAAATCCTTTTTATAAAGAAGGGAGTAATGTCCACAAGGGATCAAAGGGCATCCTACAGTCTGGCAATTGCTTAAGAAAAATGGCAGTGCTTCCATGAAATATGCCCTAAAATAATTTTGCAGTTTGGTATGTCCTAATTTCAAATTGGATGTTTATCTTGGAAAGGCTTCTATCTAACTTGTCCATAAAACAGCCCCACTTAGCTCTATGAGCTCTGTGAAAATGGAATCCAAGCTGGTTATTAAGGGGGCCTAGAGATAGGTTCCATATGGCGGAACAGCATGGGAGGGCAAGGCTAAGGCCTACATCAGGCACAGCTTGGCTGGAGCTCCTGATCTATCCACGGACACTCGTTGCATTACACCATAACATCTGGATTATTGCTTGTAATGTCCCTGGGAAATATCCACTTTCCATCAAAGCCTTTATCTATCTCAGTCGGACTTTGAACATTTTAGTATTTAACGCACTCGTGTTTGATGTGACGGACTTGCTCTTTGCTAACCAAGTTTTTTTTTTCCCCTTATTAAAGGCAGGGTAGGGAAAGAGAAGTATTTATTGCAGAGTTCACAGATAGAAAGGAACACAAGACCTTTATTCTACTTATTACACCCTAAATATTTCTACAAAATCCACTGTAAGTTTCAGACCATATAAAGTCTGCAAGCAACATATTTTGGGGTTTGTGTTTGTGCTCTGAAGAAGTTTCTTAGTTACTTTCTCTTGCAGCCTTAAGACATGTGATGAGGCTTAAAAGCAGATTCTGTAGTGGGGGTTGGTGCACAGAATCTGGCCCATCCTGTATGTGCTCTGATGCAGAACTGCTGGGCTCTCAAAATCTTGTGCTCTTCAAACTCTTTTTGTTCCCCAATAAATCGACCTCTCTGAACTCACTCTGCTAGCTCAATAGCTCAGGTTTTCAGGTCTGCGCCTGAGCCTATAAGTGAAATTTGTCATCTTACAGCAGCTTGGAATGTGAAAGGAGCAGAGGAAATGACCCATCAAAGGAGAAGCCCACCCCACGTGAGCTGAAACAAACACCAGGAGATAGAGCAAAGTTTCTGGGTCCCGACCCTAATTTCTCAGCAGACAGAACAGATAAAATACAATCTACCAGGGTTTTGTTATTTTGCTCCTTCCTCCCAAAGGATCAGAACCTTTGGCTCTCTCTATGTTGAGTCATTCATAGGCTCCTCTTCCTCTGTCCCCTCCCCACCCAACCCACACCCATTCTTCTAAACAGAAATCAATCATGACTTCCATCTGAAGCACACACATTAGTGTTTAACCAGTGAGAATAAGGTGTGATATTTAATTTGGAAACATGCTGACTTTTAAGGGAAAAAAAAAAATGTAAGACTTCCAAAACAATTTACTTCCGGGTCATGACGATCCCCCCTCCAGACAAGGAAGAAAGGGAGCAAGACCAGGGGTGCAGGCAGTGGAGCGTCCAGAGGTGGGGCTTCCACTCACTTCCAACAGGTGGGGGAACCTCAGAAGTCTTTCATCTAGGACTAGACTCTCCAAACAGTGACTGGATTGTCATTGCTGGGACATAAAAAATGAATTGCAGCCAGGCAACATTCATTATTTGAGGATTCGGCCAAGTGGCACGCTGGGAATATGGAGATGTGGACTCCACTATCCGTTTCCTTGGCACGGCTGCAAAGGAAAACCCAGAAATGATGGACGTGCCCGCTGGGTGCCTCCTATCTGTCCTGGGCCAGGAGGAATGGCAGAGAGGTTAGGAGTAAAGAAAGATCTTGCAAGGAAGGCGTGGAGTTGAGGAGCTAGGGCTGCAGCCAGCCGTCATCAAAAGCGGCATTATATTTAGCCATGCCACGCTTCAGAACTAACTGTGCTGACCGATCCCACAGACTAACCACCCCAAAGTACTCCCTTGGGTGTAACAAAATACCAAACTATTTTTTAAAAGATAAAAATTGAAAAGAGAGGCAGTGAGAAAAGATTTTTAAAAAGATTTTTCTCGAAGGGCACACCAACTAAGTGCCAAATACTGTGAGCACATTTTATATCATGTCAGTTATGGAAATATATATATATATAAATGTGAGCTAATGTGGTCAGTGCATCTTATTTTGACTTTCATTAATATGTTCCCTAAGTCATTTGCCAGAAAATAGGTAGTCCATGGAAACAAACACAGGCACAGAATTAGCTAACTTTGTAGGCAAAATGAATAGTAAAGCAAGATTCGAACTATGTTGCTACTGCTCAGAGAAGCTCAGAGAGAATATTCAGCCTATAAAAGGTTTCCATGATATATTCCTTTCCAGCTTTTTCAGCATGTAAAACTACTGCTTATTGTCAACAGCTTTTATAGCATGACATGAGAAGATCCATACGTTCATGTAACAGCCTCCCAGAAAAGCCCCTTCTCGGCAGCTTCTTATATCATCTGAAGAGGATCCTGTAGGCATAAATTCTCCCAGAACTACACACACAAAAAATCCTTGCATGAGGATAAAAAGAAAGCCTTTTAAATTTCCCACATGGACGTGGACAAAGAAAACAAGATTTATATCCACAGATGAGGACTATATCACAGTCCCAAGACTATGAATAATCTGCATTGTACAAAGACATCAGCTATAAAAGTTTAATGCTAAATTTAATATTTAGCATTAACCATAGTGAGGGAATGTCATCACTCAATTTTTGCACTAAAAAATAAAAAATTAGGTTAGGAGAAGATTTCTTAAAATGGATCGAGTCTATAAACACCCAATAACTCTCAGGGTTAAGAACCAAGATAATGTTTCTGATGCATTTACTACAATTAAAAAATAAAAGGAAATAAAAAGGAAGGCCATTGATTCAACAAGATTTCTTTTTTTTTTTGCCCTGGCCCTTAGGAAGCTCAAAGTTAAATGTGTTCTTACAAGCAATAACATTCATTACCTGCAATTTTTTGATCCAACCTTTATCCCATATTCCTATGTCTCTCCTTCATTTAAAATACTTCAGGGGCACCCCTATCCTGACTGGAACTAGAGAGAAGCACTCAAGGCGCTTGGCATGAGAACCTCAGGGAGGTGCTCCCTCTCAGGCTCTGCAAGAGCAGGGCTGGCCCTGAGTCCAAAGGTCTTCTCCTGTTGTGCACCTCGGGCAGCTCACTGGCCTCACCCTAACCCCAGCTCTACCGCAGTGCTAGCTATGGGCACTCTGAGGCTTTCACTCCTTACATCTCCACCTTTGTCCCATACTCTTTCCAGCATCCCCTGTCATACCCTGGACCACACCAGCAGCTCTCAAACATGCACGGGTTTTGGAATCAGCTAGAAGGTTGGCTAAAAAAATTGCCATCCCCAGATTTTCTGGTTCACAAGGTCTGAAAGGGGGGCTACGAATGTGCATTTCTAACAATTTTCAGGCAATGCTCATGTTGCTGGTCCAGGTGTTCCACACAAAAATACAAATTGTTTGGAGTCCCATTGTAGTTTGCAGCACTTGCTGTGGACCACATTATTTCATACTATCATGGCTCAGTCACTTCCTCCTCCTTCTTATTTGGTCAGATTCCCTCCAGGCTTCTTTCTCTGAAGGCTTCTCCATCCCCGGCATTCAGCCCACCTCACCCACCTGCAAGGCCACCTCTGAATACCCCACCTCCATACTCTTCCCTCTTCTACTAACTCATCAGTTACGATGGCCATGTCTTACTCATCTTTGAATTCCTAGGACACATTCCTGCCAATAGAGTACATGCTCAGTAAAAGATTTTTGGCCAAAATTGATTCTGATGTCACTGGGAGAACAGATTTGATGAAAAGCTGAAGAAGACAGTGAATTCTGTCCTTCTGGCCTGGAGCCCACACAGGTTTGAGGGTTCCAGTAGATTCATGGCTGTCCCTGAGCATGACAGAGGCCCCCAGAAAGGAGGAAAGCCCCCAGAGGTCATTCTGCCTGGGGTGGTGCCAACCTAGACTTCCTAACAAGGCAGAAAGCATGGGGTCAAGATGTTCAGTGATGGGTCTGTGTACTTCTCTTCACTTCTAGGTGGAGAGATGAAAAGATAGACAGACATACAGGCAGGCAGACAAATTAGATAGATTACATACAGACAGGTATACAACAGACAAATAAATTAGATATTAGATAAACATATAGATAAACAGAGATAGAAAGGAATATAGGTACATAGATACATATGGCTTCTCAGGGTATGCAAACTCTCCAGTCTTTTGAGTTGAACCAAAAAAGGCTAAAAGGTGTTACTATGTGTAGGCATTGAGGTCAGTTACACACGTGTGCAAACGAAAAAAAACAAATGAGCATGTTCCAGGCACAACACCCCCACTTTAGTTCCTCAAATGGACCATATTTCTTGCAAATGGTTTTTGCTTACCCTGCTTCCTGGACCTGCACAGAAAGAAGGGATGTGAGCTTAATTAGAGAAACAGGTATGGGGACAGATTCTTTACCTATCAGGTGAGAGAAGAGGCATCCCTTCCAGTTTGTGTAGCTCCTAATTAAGCCAAAACTATATGACTAGACAAACCACTCATCCAAAACCCTCTTGGTTTTCACCTGGACCCTGGTCACAGAGCAGGTCAAGATAGAAGGTCAAGATAGAAGGATGGGTGGGTGGGCGGGCAGATGGATGGATGGATAATTTCACTCTAAATTCTTTGACTATTCCTCTTTCAGTTGAAGTTCCCCCACATGAAACTAAACTTGGAAAGATACCTGCCAGGAGCTAAACATGTTAAAAAACACATTTTGGAAATTACCAGAGTCCAAAACAATAATGCCTCTCAACACGCTGCCTGCAAAGTGCTTAAACCTTCGACAAGGTCATTAGAGAACCAGTGTTTGCCAAGCGTTCAGAAGCAAGACTGACATTGTCAACCTGTAGAATCGAGTCAAAAGCCAAAGCAAAACCAGGGTAATTTGTCAGGATTTTCCAGATTTCACTCATTAGGCCAGGCAGCCCACCCATGGGGCCAGTCACCCCAGGGACAGCAGCATAGCAAAGGGGTCAGTACTGGCGAGAGGTGCCACACCCTTCCATGGCAAGAGAGCGTGACCCCACCATCCAGCACTCTGTCACAGGGCCTCCGGTGTGACAAGGCCAAGGTCCACTGGCTTCCAAAAGCTAAAGCAGAGAAGCAAGCAGAGAAAGGAGGCACTGGTCTGGACGTGCCCTAGGAGAGCTCGCAGCGCCCAAGACCAACCTCACTAAAACGTTTCTACCAACTCCTCCTTTCTGAGCAGCCGTCTGCCTTCCATAAGTCATGGATGTCAGAGAGCTAGAAACAGGGGCACAGACAGAAAAAGGGGAAAAAGAGGAAGTAGTAGTAGAAGGGAAAAAGACACAGGGGACATAACCTAAATCCATGCAGAACACTCACCATGTAAATCTTGCAGAATCATAACACTACAAAAGTGTCAAAGAACACATAATGTTTGAGCTGAGCCCTTGCTTTGGATCAGAATCCAACAGGAAAAGAAAAAACATTCGAGGTGCTAAAAAGAACTGGTTTCCCAGGGGAGGCAATTGCTGAGGGAGCAGACAGAACACAACAAAACTGAGGAGAGAAGAGCCAGAGGCTTCCAGCACTTAGACTGCAGTAGAGAGGGTGAACTTCTCCTGTAAAGGTCCAGAAGGTAAGTACGCAAGTTTGTGGGTCATTAGGTCTCTGCCAAAGAGACTCCAGTCTGTCACAGGCAGCAGAGACAATATATTCACCAACAGGTGCATCCGTGTCCCAATACAACTTTATTTGCAAAACAAACATAGGGATGGATCTTGGCCACAGGCTGAAGTTGGGTGCTACCTGGGCTAGAGAGACAAAAAGAGTAAATAGGAGGGTCAGGGTCACCTGGTTAAAGCTGACACCACATCCTGTCTGGCAGTCCATGTCTGTGAGCCACCACACGAAACAGAGAGAAAGGGGAGACTTTCTCTGGCTCCTCCTGGCTCCCACCCTGCAGAATCCTGCCGGTTCCTACCATTGTATAAAGCCAGCAGGAGGCCCCCTGACAGGGAGATCTAGGAAATGGGTTCTGCAGAGATCAGCCTCTGCAATCACACAGAGGAACCTGGATAGGAGAATAAGGAGCCAAAACAGGCCAAAAATTAGCACCACTAGTCAACTAATTTCATACAGAAAAAAATGTTACACTAGTACATGTCATGTCTCTAACCTCAGATCACTGACATACAACTGCATAAAACAGTGGGTCTCGTAAGAAGGACCCTGTCAGAACAGATACTTACCTCAATACAAACTCATCTAAAGTAAATGAAACCGTAAGAGGTACTATGGTTGGCCAAAACACCCATATAGACCCAACTGAGGGCACAGCGATGGTATGTGTGTGTGTGCGTGTGCGTGTGTGTGCAGATTTCTGAATACAGTCAGTGTTAATTCCTATCTGTACAACTATTACATACATTAGAAAGTAAGGTTTGGAAATAGATCTATTCACACGCAAAAAATATTATGCACAGTAAATATCTAAACAGAAGTAGCTATCTGCGTCAAGCCCTAGTAAATCAAATTCTCAATTTTCATTTTCAAATGCTCAGCAGAAGGTAAACCAAGGTGTCTGTATGAAACCTAAACCTATGCATTTACTCTAAGAAAATCAGGGTTAGTTTAGTAAGAACATAGTGTAGAAAAGAGTCCACAGAGACTGCCATTCTGGGCCTCTTTGGGATGGCATGAAATTATAAACTTGTGGGTTTAAGAAGCAATTATCTAAATAAAGTTAAGTTATTAGAAGAGTAAGATTGAGGTGAAAAAGTCAGACATTTTAAAGGTAATATACTGCTTAGGATGAGTAAATTTGAGATACTCATAGCTAAGTAATCTTCTTTATGTCAGACTTCTGTTACCTAATTTTTAAATATAATATGGAAATCCTAAAAAAGAAGCTTACAGTTGAGAATTTCTAAGATAGGTTGATCAGGGTATTCTCACTACTTTTACAGAACATTAATCACAGCATCTCTAGGTTGGCCACATGACTCATTTTCATAAGCCAAATTAGAAGTTATGTCACTTTTCTCTCCAAACTGCAAACTCGTTAAGCAGCAAAAAGCCAAGCTAATGACTGAAAGCCTTCACCAAGATATAAACTGCCTTTCTCCTATAAGATCATGAATGGCTTTCTATTCACCTAAGGTTTTATTAAACATGGGTGCTACGTTTGGAAATTCATTAAAGCTCTGAATCCGGTGCACTGAAGTTAAAAACTGCCAGGATAAGGAGGAAAAAAAAAGAAAGAAAGAAAAGACAGCTTGGTGGTAAGACACAGCTCAGTAGTGTAGATATAAATACTGCTCGACAGGAACTTCTGTTCCTTTCATATTTGTGGTATCTTTATCCAGGCCATCAACATTTTTTCCCTCCCTCTTTCTTCCTTTGGCCATTCTTCCATAACCTCTGCTGTCCTCCCCAGACTCCAATATTCCCCAAGCTCACAATTTTTCTTTCTCGCCTTTATGTGCATCCACAAACTGCCAGGGCTCTTCCACAGGCCGGAGCTTCCTAACTAAAGATGGTTATTGATGTACAGTACCAGGGTTTTAGTACAGCCCCAGAATCAATAAACGAGAAAATACTGCTTTGTCAGGTTTCACCAAAGCACGCTGGGAAACTTTACTGCTTCGGATGGTTACAGGAACTCTTAATATGGGAGAGCAGAGCTGGGCTCCCCTCTGGTGAGAAATGATGTTCTTCTACACCCTTGTGACTATAAAGGGATAAGACAAAAGTTGGAGGAATTCTTGAGGCGGCCTCACATTATTTACCATCTCTTAAATTTCATTTCTAAAGAGAACCAGGGTCTTGGAAAATCAAGTGAACTGGTAGGATAAAAAAACACCTTATCATAGGTATCTTTTAAGTGTCTAAACTATCAAGGACATACATTTTAGTAAGAGTCAGACTTTGATTCCTTTGGATTTTAAAAGCAAGGTTTGAGAAGTTTGCTCTTCTTCTTAAATGACTAGTGCAAGTCAGGATACAAATCCATCTCTCTTACACACACACATGCACACTCACTCTTAAAAACACAAAATCTGTTTCAATCTCCTTGTTTTACAGAGAAGTAAACAACTAAAGGACAATGAGGTTAGATCTGCTATATATTTGTGCACTTCGTTGTGTGTACATAAACACATACACAGATCCTGATGCATCCTCCCCCATTCCACACACATATCACAGCCACCTCCGTGTAGGTTATTTCTCTTTAAAAAAGTAGCAGAGCTACTCAATTAAGTTCTTAATAAATTTTTGGTTTTGCTCATTTTTACACTGATTCTGACCTTTAGTCATTTAAGTTGCAAGGTGCCAATTCGATAAACTAATAATGTATCCCTACTTTGGAACACCTGCATCTTTTACAAATGAGACAGCAGTGTATAAATTGTTGGAAAAGATACTAACAATGTAAAACATCAGTACTTCATGAAGACATCTTTAAAGAAACTCTCACCCAAAAAAAGCAACCAATGGTAAAATAAAAATAGCGTAAAAGAGACATAAAATACACCACATATTCCTCTCAATTCATCTTTTCTTTGCCCCTACAGTGCCAAAGCTAGTTTCCATCTAATGGTCTATAATTTCCTAAAGGCTAACTAACTCTAACTGCAGACACTCCAAATAATCCACATTTAATGAAGTGTAACATTCTAACATGGCTGGTACATATAAAATGTCACCACTAAGACAAGTGTAAGGTCAAACATCTGGCTATGCCCTTTTAAAATGAAATTTTAAAAGGGAGGTTGTTTCCTTCTTATTCGTTAACAACATTAAGAGGGAAAAATGCTGTTACATGTGAGGGTTGGAGTATATCAGTCACATATATATTTGTGTTTGCTACAAAGAACTTTTGCCCAATGATGTGAAGAAAAAAAAAAAAACAGCTATACTTACCTTATTGACACTTAACCGCTTCCGATTTGACCAACGCTAAGGATTATGTCCATTGAATGGTGAAAAGTGGTAAAATAAGAAAGAGAAATTGTTAACAACAGAATAATATTTATTGTAAAAGATGGTTCAATCTACATCCAAACAATTAACACCCAAAGTCTGAGGTTACAGAGGAAACTCAATTGAGCACAAGAATTGTTAGAAACGAAAAATCCCATTTCTGTGATTGTTAGATCATTTTCTCACTGTATTCAATAATGAAAAGGACAAATGAATACTGTCATTCCTTAGGAGTACATTTATGTTTTTAAGGGCAGTACAACACTATCATTTTACTCTTAAAAGCAAAGACAGATTTCTCTTACTTGTAATATTCAGATAGTATTACAAAAATGTTTTGAAAATTCATAGACAATGTTAGTCCATGTTTAGGTTTTCATAGTTTTAGATACCAGAGGAAAAAAAATGTTCTATTTCCCTCCACCGATTAAATCCCAATGTTCAAAAATAATAGGAAAAATAAAACCTGAGCCAATCCTGCACATTTAAGAAAAGTTGCTAATACAGCCCTGAGAGAGGAAAGAAAGAAATTCTGAACAGTAAGTAACTTCACCACTGTTCTCTTCTGATCTCTCATTTGCCACGCTAAGGCCGCTGAATTTCATCGACAATTAAAATTCTCTCCTAGCAAAATCCTCTCATTACCCCTGTCACCGTCCAGTATGGGAAGCTCTACTCCGGCTGGTTAACCAGCTAACTGCATGTTAAAACTTGGATAAATTTGGGAGATTACAACTCAATTATGAATCTAATCGAGCAGACCACATTTACTATTATGTTTAAGGAAAAAATACTTCTAGGCAAATGACCTATCCACTTTGCCAATATGTCTCCCCAATAAATTAGAAACCAGGAAATAAATACTCTGGGGGAAGTGTCAGTGACCAGCAATTAGAAACACTGGTACAGAAGGGACTTGAAAAATTCTTCAATAAAATACTTTCCTTGATGAAATGAAAAGCTTAACATTTAGTGAATGATGCAGAGTTACAGATGGATATTACAATCTGGGTATTAAAACCAGTTCTTTTTATATTTTCCCAGCAATATATTGACAAATATTTTCACCCAAAACAACCACCAAAGTTAGTCACCATCTTACAAGCACATGTGGTTATTTAGGGCCCTTTGACATACACCTTCATTTGATTTTTGTAACAATCATAGAAGATAAACAAAATAGATAAGGAAATTAAGGGAAAATGAAAATTACTGTTTGCTCAGTACAATACTAAGAGCTACCATATCTTGAGTGTCTACACCGTGCCAAGCACTGTATTTCATAATCTCAATCTTCACAATCTTGTAAAATATAGTCTGTTTTATTCCCACTTCACACATGACGAAATTGTAGCTGGAAGATGTAAAGCGATTTTGTGAATTTGACCTGATCACTTAACTTCTCAAAACTAGAAAGTAGTGGATCTGAAATGCAAACTCAGACCGTCTGACAGAGCCCCTAATTGTAACTGCCATCCTGTTTTGGCCAAGAAAGAGAAACAGCGAGTTTGTCAACCTCCCAGCCACAGTGTCACCCTCTAAGTGGCCATGCCCATGTACACTGAAATGCCTGGACTCAAGGGTCAATTCATAGACATTCTGCACATGTTACGATTCTTGTCAGCTTGAATCTAAAGCAACAAAGACTGCCTCAGCGATGACAGGGACAAATATGGGTGCAAAGCTGAGAATTCAAACTGAAACCTCTCCATCAGATCTTAATTAAAATGGAAAGTCATAAATAAATTATTCCCAATTAAATAACCTGCTGTCTTCCCCATCTCGTACGTTATTCCAATTTCAAACTCCAATGTAAGGATACCTTTAAATATTAACTTAAACTCAATGAAGAGAACAAACGTTTTCTAATATCTACTCTATCCAAAGGGCCCCCAATATTGTACTCAAGGTGAAAAACCACACAGCCCAGGATAAATATTTCCTTGCTCAGGTATACTTTGATCATGTACATAAAGAGAAAAACAAAACTGCTGATCAGAATAAATAGGAGCACATATTATAGTATAGAAAAACTGGCAGGGCTTTCTGTATTATTATACCCCATAAAATATATATCATATAAATATATTGTATATCAGACCTCTGCCAGACAAACGAAGAATGAAGGAAAAGAGAATAATCATGAACAAGCAAATACGGAGTCTGACAAATCCTCAAACACATGAGTTGGGGGAGTCGAAGGAAGGAAAGGCCAAGGTCCTAACCTGACAAGTGGGGCTACTTTAAGGATTTTGAAAAGATATTCTTTGAGTTGTTTTACAAAAACAAACTCAAGCTGCACCTAGCAAATTGCTCTGCAATTTGAAATAAATTTTAACTGAAATGGCTATCACTTGAAATGTTAGCAATATTTACATACATATATTTCCAGTGCCAGTATGACAGCTACACATCAACCAATATACTACAGGAGAATTCACAAGGGGAATAAATAGGCAGCTATTGTGTCACTTACTTATGCAGCTATTTTCATGGGGAAATTATCCAACTTTCCAAACCCACTTGAGTATGTACGAAATGTTCAGAACATATCAGCTGGCAATTAGTCAACCGTGTAGTAAATGACTCTTATTTATATTGCATGTTATTTTAATCTTGTATCCAGCTCAAGTAACTGGTCATCTCTGCCCACATGGACCATGGGTCTAGGGGCAACGCCATCAAGACTAAGAGAAACTAAAGAAATCTCTCCTTCCTTGTGTTAGAAAAAAAATTAATCTATTTTCGACATCAATTTCAGAGATTTCAACATCAAAATACCAGCTTTATTGAGGCCTCAAGTTTCAACAGTGCAACTTTAAAAAGAAATAAATGGAGGGTTGTTATTTTTTTCAGTTATTGTCCAATAAATTCTTGTAAGTAAAGAATTCAAATTAAAGATATCAACTATGTGTTGACACTCTCCAGTTGAAAAGCCACTATAAAGGTGTCTTACTTCTTCAAGCTATTTTCTATGAGTTTACTAATAAATCACTCATGATTTTCATCTCAAAAATGAATTACAACTAAAAGCAAAGGTGATGAAAAATGCAGAATATTCTCCTAATCGATCCCACTGACTCAATTCAAGTAGTATGACTGGAGACCCTATTTATAATCAGGCTTCAGATTTTCATACCAGATTCTAAACATGCTAAATTTTAATACATCTTCTTTCTCTCAAGTAGGTATTTTAGTTGGTTTTAAAAATACCTCTTAAATAAGTTACAATCAGAGATGCTTTTGGTTCATATTTTAATTCTTGGCATTGTGATGTATAATCTCTGACTATAAATAAGATAATAAGATCGTGATTTGTTTCATGTATTTGCTTATAAGGACAGAGCCCCAGTTATACTGTGACAAAATCCAATGCTTTGTTGATGTTCTAGATATCTTCAGCAGAGAGTGCGAAACTAGAAATCTTCATATATTAGACCAGAGAACATTCAAATTTGTATCTTACCAAAACTACTCTCAACAGAAAACTTGGTAGCTTTGAACTACAACCAAAACAAAACAAATAAACAGAAAAAAAACAGAAGAGGAAAAGAAATGGAAATGCTGTAAATGCACTTTTGATCACCTTAAGAATGTATTATGCAGTAATTAAATCCTGGGACCTTCTTTCCATAACTGAATAATGTCAAAGTCATCTAGTACCTAAGAAAGTAGTGAATGGAAGCCTTAACACACTTACTAAAAGTATAATTTGGATGATCTGTTGAAAGAAAACATACCCAGCATATACCTTTTAATAACAGCAATACTATTCATATCCGCAGCCAAAATAGAGGTAAGTCCTTAGTGGATTTTCTTTCCAGAATTCCAAAAGAAAGAATGTATATAACCACATGTAGGGACTTTAAGTATAAAATTATTTGTTTCCCCAAGAAATAATTACAAAATACCGGTCATCTGGTAGTCCAATTTCAAAGGATAACTGCAATGAGGAATTTTAAAAAAGAACAAAAGGGCCACACTTACATGTCTCTTGAAATCACCCTGTTTTACCACTAGGTTCAAATTCAACACAATAACTCCCATGTCTTCCTCTAAACTGTTTGGATCCTCCAATTTTAAAATATGTTCCGTTGTTCTACAAGCAAAAAGTGACAAGTAATGTTAGCACGTACTGACAGGACTACATAATCTTATAGTGCATCAGGAGCTTATGGTAAAAGTCTCATGCCTCTGAGTAAGGATGAGACACAAGTTTAAAAAGTGCCAAATTCAATGAACATAAACCAACCATCTTCAGGACGGAGAAATTATTTGGCACTGTCTCGTTTAACAGTTGGCTAACTGACTCTTCTCCCCTACTGCACAAGTAAAATATTCATTTTAATTTTAAGTTAGGTAGGTTCATGAACCTGGATATTAACAAATGAAAGTTCAAAATCCAGTTCACATTTTAGAATACACTGGTAGAAATTTTAATGTCTGACTCATTTGGAAGCCAAAAAACAAAACTCATAGAAAAATTTACATTTGTAAAGCGTTCCTTCATTTATTCAATTTTTTTTTGTCATTTGATAATAAACACCATTTTACGTTATCTTCAGTTAACTCTAAAACTTTCTAATTAACAACAATTAGAAGGTAAAATACACTACCTGTTAAGCTCAAGATCACTGAGAATGATGAATGCGGAGCCCATGAAATCAGATGTAGTTAAATCTCGATCATATACCTAAAGAAAAAACGGAGGAGGCCAGTAACTAACCCAGTAATATGGTAAACCAACTCAGTTTATCAGATTATTAATAAATGCATTAGGCTGGAATTTTGAACTCAATCTTCTGTATCTAGAAAAAACAATTGCACAGTACAGTTAAAGAGAAATTTAGCCAAACCGAAGGAGAGAACAAAATTATTCAAGCTTGCCCACGCTGCCTACCAAGCCGAAACAACAGTAGAAAATACTTTTAAGGCAGTCTTCACACACATTAAAATGTTACGCACAATGGACCGCTCTCTGCAGTTTAAATGGTCTCTCATTAAAATTTAGTATTTTCCACAGTGAGCAGATCTGCCAATTAAATAGAAATTTGCTAGATATTCGATAGCGATCCCATCCTACACTCAACTCTTGCAGTTTTAACCCAGATGTTAAAGCAATTGATGCTTACAACCGGTAGCTTAAAGCTCTATTAAAGTATAAAGTTATTTCTAATGAGAACGGCTTTAGTACTCATTGCTACAGCACTGGCGGTAATGATATTCTTCCACATTCAGTAAGTTTAAATACAATCAATGGAGATATTATTTTCATTCTGATTTTCTGTACAGCATATATCGCTAATCTGAGAAAAACATAGTTTCAACAAGGAGTATACAGAATCCCTTCTGTGCTAATATTTTTAACCCAATGCATAAGAATAAGCATTATTCTTAATTAGTAAATTATCCTCCATTAATAATTATTCCTAATTAATATCCTTAATTCTTAATTACTCTTAATAAAAAAACTCATTTTGGGAAGTTGGCTTTTAAGAGGGCAAAGCTTGCTAAGAAATAAATGCCTTTAATAAAACAGCAGCAGAAAAGCCTTCTGTGATTACCTTCACACGCAGCTTTTGATCAATGCTTTGTATTGGTAGTACAACTATCTCGTCCCACACCGGGTTCAAATTCTTATATATGACTTTACTTTTGTACAGTGTCTTCCCATTCAGCTTAAATTTCACATAGGGATCGCTTGTGCCTTTAAAACAAAAAGAGAGCAAGATAGGTTTTATAAAATATACATCAACGCTTAGGATCTCCACTAAGTAAAGATGCTTTCCACATTCCCGAGGCTCAGCATTTCAAGAAGTGCACCCAGAACAAACATCTCCCAGTGCAGAGATTGAAGGCCTCCGAGGGGGAGAAGAGAGAAATGAAACAATTTGGGGTATGTGACTGATTCTTCTTTGCCTTTAGTGCAGAATAGAAAAGGTTCCTTGAGTTTTTTCTATTTTGTTTCATTGTGAGTATGTCATCACTACACTACCCACAAAAATTCAAGGAATAAAATCCACCAGACCCCAGCCAACAGTGTCAGAGTCCTGGGGAGCCGCTCACCCTCCTAAGAATGGCAGTGAGTCTGTTGAAAGGGAAAGAAACCATTTTCAAGCATTCGGCCAGATGGCTGACTCAACAGAACCCTGTACTTCAGAATGTAATCATAATAAATAAATCAATCTCTGGAACCACTGGCTCAAAAGATGGGGTGACAGCACCAACCAGGACTGGGGGCGTAGAGATTAAATCCACAGAGTTGCCATTCTTCACTGCCTCCCACACCTGCAGCCAGGCAGGAACACTTCACCCTGGCCATCTGAACACCACATCAGCCAGGCCCTCAGCCGGCCTCAGGCGCACCCCTGACCCGCCCGGCACCTCCCGGGGAGCTTTGAAACAGATGCCAAGAGGAATGAATAATGTCCCTCCAGCCCCTATATCCAAAGCAGAAAGAAAGCCCAGAAGGACCCTCCTCCACACTTCTCAGATCAATTGAGGGGAAAAAGAAAAAAAAATGAAAAAGCCTGTAAGCAGAATACATGGATGATGTGTTGTGCATGTGTATTACATGCACACAAGTGTGCCATCGTACTCAGGACATGCTTGTGCATTAACACCAAGTGAATGATGAATAAAAAAGGCACAAACAGGGGAGCAATCAATGAGGGAAAACAATGAAGGCCAGTCAAGAAGGCCATAAGAAAACAAAATCATCTCATTGGAGGGGTTATGATATTACAATTAACTGGGAAATGTTGAACTATGAATGAATCCACAAAGACCGCCTGTTTTGTTCCCTAATTCATCCCAAGTACCTTGCACAGTGCCCAACATAGGTGCCCATGTATTTATTGACATGAATGCCTGAAATTTTAAAGTCAAGCCAATAGAGTCTAAAAATATATCAAAAAAATTAATTAGGCTATTTTGTCCTAAACATTTACCAAATCATGAGTAACCATCACTAATTACTTCATCCTTTCTTTTCAGCTCCTTTTTATGCTTCTATTTAGTCACAGTACTAAAAACTACTGAAAATGAATGCAGTGCATTTCCCAAGTGTTTTAACAGAAAGTGACATCACTATAGGACAAGTTACTATACATCTCTTAAAGGTCTTAATAGATTAGTCATGGCGTAATGTTGATAAGTTAGCCTTCCAGTATTGCCAAGCTCCTAACTTTAAAACAAAGAAGTTAAACTTCAAACATACACATACAGGTATTTAACTCTGATGCATTAAATTTGGCAACCTAGGAGCAGAAGCCCAGCAGTCTTTATTTTAAACATGAACAGCCCCCGACCCTACCAACACACATACATCATGTTAAGTGGCAGTTCTGAGTGGGATAGCAAAAACGAATGCATTCATAGACATTCATTGGAATATTCACCAGTGAATGAGCAATCTGACCACCTCTACTCCCTTATAGTGCAAGAGAACACCTTGGGAAAGTTAGACTTGAACAATCATTCTGATACATATATATAAAAAGGTGGGGGAGGGCAACTATATTAAAAAGAGGCTTTTAATTAAATGAAATTGCCACTCTGGGATCAGGCCTTCATGCTTGTCAGCATCCTCTCAAAATAAACATCTCAAAACGAGGGCTCGGTGGTGTTACTTTCTCACAGGCAAAGCATACTGGGTAATCCCCAGGCATCTTGACAGCTACATAATGTTCAAACTGTTTCACGGGTGAATGGCAGCAGTTGCATGAAAGAAAATATTAATGTCTGGAATTAATAGAAAAAGGGTCCAGGGCTTACAAAGCCCAACAAGGAAAGAGGGTGTCAAGTTAGTGCAGTGTTAATTGTTAGGGAAAATTCGAGAAAGGGGGGCCCATTGTGATTTTCTCCCCAAGCCTAAGTGCCTCACTGTCAGGGAAGTGACATCTCAACTAGGCAGGCTCTGAAAAGAGGTCGGCCACTCAGGAATGCAACTCCCAGATTATACAAATGATGAGATGCTGCCTGAAAGGGTGGACTTTAACCTTTTTTCATTGGAGCTTCGTAAACAGTGAGGCTCTTTGGAATAAAGAGGTATCGTGGAATTTCGGGAGGAGAATGAAGCTAGGAGGCCGGGGATGGTCCTGCATCCTGGGGTTTGCCTCCAGCCCAGGGTTGCCACCAACTCTGCCATGTGGACCCAGTGGAGTCACAGAACCTCCAGTTCAGGACATCCAGGCATTAAGCATCAATGGCCAGAGTCTTTGGCTCCATTAGAAACATACTGTGGTTCCATGTTTGCTGAGAGAGACCAACAGCCATCCGTTGGTCCTCCAATATCCTGTCCCGGTTGACACTCCTGACAGTAATGTGTGACAGTCCTTATTGCTGCTCATGCTCAGTGACACTAGGGACTGTCAAGTAAGTCTCCCTTGAGTTTGTACCTGTCAGACCAGCTAACACTGCTCACATGCCACCAGTACAGGCAACTTTGCATGGCGCGGGGCTAGTTACCGTGGAGGGTTACAAAGGCAAATCAATCCCGGGGCCTGCCTTCTGCTCCTGCGGGATAGCAGGCAGACCGTAAATAAAATTGCTCGTCCAAGAGGTAAGTGTCAAAATGCACCGGAACTTGGGGGCATGCGAGTTCCCAGGCGGGAGAGATGAATTCAAGCTGGGGTCTCCGTGCAGGCTGCAATCAAGGAGATGCGAGTTGAAATATGGGTGGATCAGAACATGCAGAGAACTGAGGTCATTTCAGCGGGAGGGATTGGTGCCAGAAGGGCAGGAGGGGAGGACCAAAATGACGAGAGATTTGTGTGGTGCCACGCAGGCATTTCAACGGATCCGGAAATGAATGGGGAAAAAAAACATAATGAAAAATAAAGCTAAAAGGCAGGTTTCAGTCAGAGGTCAATGTGCCCTAAAATTACAAGATACAGAATTTGGTTTTTTGTTCTGTAAGAAATATAGGATGGTTTTTGTTTTTTCTGCTCTTTTTAATTATTTTTTTTAACAAATGAAGATATGCACAGAACTCTGAAAATTATGAAATGCAAAGTCTCTTCCCTCTTAATCTTTCCTCACTCCCATTCCTCTAATGTACCAGTTTCTTGGGGGTCTTGTAGGAAAAAAATACGAGTATTAAAATGCACTTTAATTGATGTAACTAGTCACCAAATAATGGACATTTACATCAATTCTGATTTTTTTTTTTTTACTAGTACAAATAATACTATAAGAAGCTTCCTTGTGTGACTATCTTCAAGTTCGTAAGTGATTATATTTATCATAACAAGAATTTTTAACACTGGAAATGCTGAGCAAACGCATTATGTGCCATTTTTGGTTCCAACACATATTGTCAAATTATTATTCCGAAGTTTGTTGAATTTACACTCCTACCAAGAGTATGTTTCGTATCTGTTTCTTAACATGCTCACCAACGCTGGATATTATAAACCTTTATTTCAAGGGAAAGGCAGGTGGAAAAATGCAACATCCCAATTTTTCTCTATCATTTGCATTTTGAATAAATCTTAGGATCTCTTGTATTTTACTAATCTACATTTGTATTTCTTTGTCAGGGAAATTCTCATTCACCTTATTTACCCATTTTCCTCTGGGCCTGTGGTTTGTTAAGTGCTTAAGGATTTGAGCCCTTAATTATGGAAATCAGCCATTAGTTATAAATTTTGTCATAATTTGTTTTATGTTCTTTCTTACAATAAGTTATTTTCATTTTTATTTAATCACATTTACCAAGGTTTTATTTATGGCTTTGTAGTTTAACGTTGTGCTTAAAAGAAGATTTCAAATTAGACCTGCTATGTTTCCTTCCGCTGATTTTGTTCATTTTCTACACTTAAGTCTTTGGTCCATCTGGAATTATTTTAGGACGAGAAAGGAAAGAAATTCAGGTTTACATATGAGCAGGAGGGTAAAATGATCAGAGCCAAACTTTAGAAATATAAATCTGGCAGCAGCTTATAAGTCAGAAGGAAGAAACAGACTAAAATAAGAAAACCTGGTAGTTGAGATAATGCAGCACCAGGGAGTTGAGGGCTGACAAGAGGGCCCAAACCATAAAACGCCAATCCAGGGTGTCGCCGAGAGTGATCCACTGAATGCTCATCTGGAGAGAGGCTCTATGGACGGAAAGTATTATGTCATCAAAACCACTGGGAAAAGTTGGTTAGTATTTTCTCCCCTGGAATTTCACATTGTAGAGTCCACTGTTAAACTCTGCTAACAACTGGATTCATAACAACAATAAAAACAGCTTAAAACTTTTCTACTCTGTATTCTATAAAATCATTTAAATATAGAAAACATTTTACTTGGAACACCTATGAACATAAAATTAAGAGCCCTTCTGGACAGTAAGATGTGTACCCAGAATTGCCTAATATGCATGGGAAATTCATTTAAATGTGTGATCAATGAAGGAAGGAAGTTGGATGAAAGAACGGGATGGTGGATTAAGACCTCACACTTTCCTTTTATCACCTTGGGCAACTTACTCATTTTCCTTACAGCTTACTGCCTTCGAGTGTGGATGAAAATACACCAATCTCACAGGATTATTTTGAAAACTGAATGAATCAATGTACTTCAATGATAGTGGCCCCAAGCATTCACTGAGAAAGCCCCATAGTATGTGCTACTTTTAGTATTACTACTCAATCAAGTAAAAAGGGAGAGTGTACAATAATATATGTAGTACCAATTAAGTATTCATTTCCTTTATATTAACTGTTCAAGATAACAAGCACCAGTAGTTTCTCTCTCTAATGTTCCTTCCGCTGCCATCTCTAAGGCTGTGAAATTTATATCACCTTCTCTCTTCATAAGTCAAACAGAAAATGCCTTATCTTACACACTTCCTACAAGGATCCCAGGTGATTTGGGAACATTTCCATGAAACCATCTGAGCTTCCCTGAAAGGAAAGGACTGTAAAAAAAAAAAAAAAAAAAACAACTAAACTAAAAAACACTAAGTATTCAGGAGCACTGGCCACCATCCTACCTACAATCCTGAAGTTATTCATTGAGGACTTCAGAGCATTTTGCAAATAAAACCTGATGAGAACAACAGCTCAATGACAACAAAGCAACTTAGGCCTGTATCAGGAGAGAGTCACCAAGAACCGTATTATTTGACAATTTTGTTCTCCTCTTGGCATTTTATTTACCATCTTGAGGGGCTGAGCTGCAACCACATTCAGAGTGTTATAGAAAAAATGGTCAGTAGCAACAGAAGTGGTAAATAGAACAGACAATATCGCATTGACCGGCTCCAGGTCTGTTCTAATATGCAACGGAATCTGTAATGAAGTTATAATTGCAAAAAACTTCTTTTTTTGCTTTTTCTAACTTAACAGCTCATGGCCACCTCATGAGTAAGTCAAGACACCTAAAAAATAATGAAAGAAAGAAAATCAGAAAAGTTTAATATGTGATATATATCTAATGTTTACACACACACACTTTTCATAAAAAAAGAATCAGTCTCCATATTGCATTTTTATCTGCTTTCTTCTATCAAAGACACACTAATATCCTTCCACGCCCATCCAATTTCCACAAATCAGCTGGTCACTGATGTGTTCATTTGTGTGTGTGTGTGTATACGTATGAAAACTTTCTACTTAACATAGTTTTTTAATAGCATTCCTAATTTGAACCAGAAATCACTGTACTGAATGTAAAAATAGTATTTGTAGGTAAAACCTACTTATTGCTGTCAGCAAAGCTCATTTGCCAAGTTAAAAATTTAGCCATAGTTTCTCCAAAAGAAAGGATAGCTTAGACTAGAAAAGTTTCCTAATTACATATGTTTCTCAGAGCAGCTGTTTGTTCATGTAAGAAATTATTTCTACATTTTTATACTAAGCTTACATATTGTAATATCTGATAACTTTTGTCAGGAGATCTTGAGAGTTCAGATTCAAGCCAACAACTATTTACCAAGTCTTTAGGGAAACTGAGATACATGTGGATGAACTCATACCGCAGAATCAGTATTGGCAAACATGGAAAGGATCAATTTGACTTTTTTCTAATCCTCTGGCTTAAGGATAATAAGGGACTCTTCATTCGGTTTAGGCACATACATTTAGTATCTTCTCAACACATACACATATTTAGAATTTTTTTCTTCTTGCCAAAGAGCTAAACCTTTCAATAAAGGATCCCTAAGTTCTGACTTTCTTTGAGACTGGCTAAGAGTCAGACCTGATTTTTCAGGGGAAAAAAAAAAAAAAGCTAGTGACTTTGAGCAGCGTCTGCTGCCCTCTAGTGGTGAAACTGAGGTTTCCAGATCAAGGAGCGTCCAAATGCTGCCTCTTAAATGACCTCTTCAGAAACCATAATGAGCATTAATTATGGCAGCTCAGAGGGCATTTTTCCTCAGTCGCCCAGAAAAGAAAAAACAATTTTCCCTTTGTAAAGCAACGTCTGTATTACTTCAGATAGTGGTAGGTTCGAATCTATCCGAATTCCAAGCCAGGTTTTATCCACTACAATTAAGTGAAGAGGGCGTGCACATTCCCACAATGGCCCTCACCCATCCTTCTGCAGATAATAGCTGCCTGGTGCCAACTGCAGAACAGGTTCCTCCCCAGCCGTCTATAGTCTTTGTTGTCCATGTTTGGTCACTTAGCACATCCTGGTGGAATCATTCCTGAACATTTTTCCCAAGCATGACTGACTGCCCACCTCTAAGGGGTCCCACCGTGTGTAACAAACACTCCACTGGCACCTCAGGCAAAGCCTGCCCCTGGGTGGACCTGTGATCTAATAGTGCCAAGCAATTTGCCAAAATCTAATTTGTGGAAGAACTTCCAATGGCCATCTTAGACTGGGACCAATAATCTGAAATGACCGATTTTATCAAAGCTTGTTTTCTTTAACTGTTCATAAAATTGTGCCAAAACTTACTTGACTGTTTATAGAGTTTGTGTGGACTAAAGAATGGAATAGGAGAAAGTTGTGAGCTGTGAGGTCTTTCTGGGGACCTCAGGTTTTCCCCCTGTACCCTGGCCTTCATAAATGTTCTTCAGCCCCATCCTGCCCACCACCCCCAGACTTCCCAAGTGGCTGCCTCATCCCCACCCATCTTCCCCCTAACATCCTCCCTTTTTCTATCCTGACTTTTCCCCTTTCCAGACTCTGCAGCCTAGACAATGACATTCCAGTTTCTTCTATCATTTCTTTTGGCTAGAGACAAATTAAGTATCACTTAAAATGCTGTTTTGGTGTTGTCTGCATAACCAATCAAATAATATGATCCAGAGACCTTCAAAAGCTGTTTTTAATAGTTCTCATCTGATAAATTGACACCTATACATTTATAAATTAGATGAAAGGAAATATTGTCAAAATACTGATGAATTCACTAAGTTTAGTAAACAGAGCATTTGGTGAATAGATTATTGAACAAATTGGCTTTTGGTAAAGTGGCCATTTAAGAGATAATGCCCACATCCTGACCCATAGTGAGGTGGTCAGAAGCACACTGGGGTGGAAACTTCTGCTTGGAGATACCACACATAGTTGTCCCTGTGACAGCACAAATGAATGACCCAGACAAAGTTAGTAAAAGGTGTGGCAACATAGGACAAAGGAGAGAGGTGGTGGTCAGGATGAAGCAATATAAAGTAACTAGGAAGGGTTCAGGGCCTAAAAGGCAGTAATGTCAAAATAAGACAGAGAGCCAGTGAATGTAGCTGCCTGGAGTCTCTGTATAGGGTGAAATCTACCAGATCTACGTGTATGTCCTCTCTGGGTGTTCCAGAAATCCACACTGCCAAAGCACCCCCCATTACTGATACGCTAATTATCATTTATTATTAATAATCCCTTCTATGAGTAGAAATTTGAAAATGTCCTCTGCCCAAGCCATTGTTTAAGCATACAACTAGGTCTAATGAAACAGACATCAGCCTTTAAGGAAAAAAAAGAGCAGGACTGACATTCAGTAATAACATTACCATGCTCTCATTTAATCCTCCCAACACTGCAAGGGATAAGCACTCTTTATGTTGCTGTTTTAAGGGTGTGGAAAGTCAGCGAGCTCCCAGAACTCAGCCTCAGACACAGATCCATCCCACTCTAAGGCCTTCGTCACTAGAGCAATTTTAAAACATAACCCCCCAAATGTGGGTACTCCTTTCCTCAAGAAGTAGGGTGCCTGTCCCATCCCCTTGACCCTGAATGGCCTCTCCCACCAAAGCAGCATGACAGAAGGGACATGGCGCTCTTCCAGGGCTGTACCACAAAAGGGGATGGAGTTCTGCCTCGGGCCCTGGACCCTTCAAGCCTGGAGCCCGGAGCTGCCACATATGAAGTGTGATGACTCGGAGGCCACCATGCTTCATGGAGGGGCCTTGTGCGGCACAGGCTTCGTCTTCCAATCATGCCATGCCAGGTACCCAACACAGTCATGAACAAGCCTTGGAGGCTTCAGCTGATCAGTCCCAGCAGTCAGGTCACCCTTGACCTTCAAGTCTTCCCAGCTAAGGCCACAGGCCGCGTGTAGCCAGAACAATCCATCCGCCATCCCCGCTGTGCCCTGTCTAAAATGAGCACTCCCAGAATTCATGAACTTGTCACAATTCACATAGATATAGTTGTTCCGGGGTGCTAAGACTTGAGGTAATTTGTTACAGGCGATGCTCCTGGAATGACACTCTTCCCCTTTACATGCCAAGCACCCCGCCCCAAATGCAGCACGCTGCGAATGCCTGAGGAGTCGTGGCAGGAGAAACCAAACGGCCCAGTGCCGTAGTTGACACCACAATGAAGCCACAGGTAAACTGTGGACATACAGAAATACACAGACACCCACCGTGTATTTCACCCACTGCATAAAACTCACACACACCCTCTACCGTATCAACATCACAGAAAATGAAACAAAGCAAGAACCGCTTGAAAGAGCACGCACAGTGTACTAGCCCAGAAATGAGCAACTGATAAAACCACTTGCTATAATAGAAAAGTGCTGTTCAACCAAATGGAACATGTGCTAAATTAAACGTAAGTCAAAGACCTTTGATTGTGTGTGAGGCTGTTTGTTCCAGGCAGCAGATACAAGAAACCTGCCAGTTTTGTTCTGGGATCCTTGCCCCCAGTTGGGATGGGAATCCCAGTGAAAGTACAGGTAACAGACTCGATAAAGCAGGAGAACATCAGGCCTTCTAACCAACCCGTGAGGATGCACAGAGTCCCAAAACAGCACCCAGAAGCGACCTCTCCAGAGTAAGGAGCTCAGTGGAGGAAAGACATTAAGCTCTTAGGATAAACACGGCCACGGTCTGTATCACAGTGGGGAAGGAATAAACACAAACAGCTTTCAAAACTCAGCTCCCCTTGCTGTGGGACCTTGGCAGGATACCAAAATGCAACAAGGGGTGAAAAACCCACCATTCCCTGTGTTTCAGGACGGGTGTTTGCCTCTTTGAATGTTTTGGGTTTATTCCTATCTGATGCACTGGCCAGATGAGCTGTTCCTGCTACACAGCATACCAAGGATCTCATGCCATCTGGTGTTCAGAGAAGGTATTCCCGTGTGAAGCCAACCCTCATTTTTGCAAAAAAAAGAAAGTATTGATCGTGATCTTTCTGGTCAAATTGGTGTGGTGCAGGTACCTGAACAAAAGACACTCCTGTAGGATTCAAAATCGCTTTGGAGAGGACTGTAATATGTATTGCATTTGAATGAATGATTAAAAGGTGACGCTCAAATCATTAGGGAAAGTAATATTTAGTCCTAGCTAATTAAGTAGCCATTTGGCAAAGAGCAAAACTAAATTCCTACTCTGGGCCAGAAGTCAAAATAAACTTGAGACAGATAAAAGAGAGAGATGAAAAATCTAAAACCAGAAAGAAAGGAGAATAAATATAGGTTAATGTGTCTTTCAAGAGAGAAAAAGCCTTCCTAGGCACAAAAACAAAGGAAGCAATTGTAGTATTGGATTGTAAGACTTGAAGATATTTTTGCAACACAAATTTTATCAAGAAAATTGCAAGTCAAAAATGTACGTGCACAGATCTGGGAAACAGGATAGTAATCAACAGTGACGAATGTAGTAGACTGCGCAAAAGAACAGCAAATACCTCCTAATCAAACATGTGTACGTGACCACATTTATCCATTCAAACTGAAGCAAAAACAGGATGATGCTTTTTCTCTATCAAATTAGCAAAGAGAATCATGGTAAGTGAAAAATGGAAAGTGGGCCATTTAATGCTACTAGGAGATGCGCACAAAATAAAGACGTTTTGCTTGGGTGTGAACTGGCATTTCTGAAATAGGAAATCCTGAAATGCTGAGATCATGTTAAGAGAAAACAACTGCAAAGAAATAAAGAAGAAACTTACGTATGTAGATTTGGGTGCCAGAAGGATGCTGTGACATCACTGCTAACAAAAATGCTGGACACACCTAAACGGGCATATTGATTAAACAAAGGATGATACGACGTTAAGCCCTTAATTTCTCTCAAAATACAATGTTTATAATATGGAAACACAGCAAATAATCAAGTGGTTGAAAGTCAGATCCTGCTTTACTTTAGAAAGAAAAATCGATTTAAAAGAAATCAGGTAAGTACAGTATGTTCAGTAAAAAAAAAAAACCTAGTAAGCAGTGACTGACTAAAATGTTTTCATCAAGCCAGATTTTCCCATGTTGGTCACTGCGAAATTTGAGTTCCATTTTTTAAGTCAAATTTAAGACGTGGAAAATAAAACCATCCATCTATCATAGTGTCCTTATTCAGAGAATGAAACTTCAAGGGGTAAAGCTAATCTCTGGTTCATTTCTGCTGTCACATGGACAGAAAGTAGGAACTGGTCTCAGACCTAACACCCTTCACCACCAACCACCCTTTGTCCCCATTAAGGGCAGGGGTGAGGAGGTGGGGGATTGACGTAACTCACAGAAAATGAGTTACCAACTGTTACCATGCCAAGATCTATCCCAAGAAAGAAAAAAAGCAAAAAACATGCAAAGATGGAACCAATTAGCAAAAAACTGGGGAGACAGACCATTAAAATGCAAAACTGAAACCCAAATATGAATCATTCCAAGCACACAGAGCAATACTAACAGCTACTGGTTATGGTGTACTCCTAATGGCACCCCCACCCTGCACACATCCCCACAGGCACACGCACCCAGTTAAGCCAACAATCATCGCTAGCTGGTATCTGAGCTACTGTTCAAACTTGGGGTGGTCTGCCCCCAGAGTCCGTGACTCTTACCCACTCTCTTGTGCCCCACAAAACTTCACACTATAGCACAATAGAAAATGATCATTTTTATTGGGCGCAGCCAGGGAAAATGGAAGAGGCAGCCAAGGTTCTGGCTCACGGTCAACAGAGCTGCCCAAGGGCTGAGGGGCTGAAAGGCTCAGTGGCCCCCATTCAGAACACACCTGTTGGGAAGCTATACACTGCTCCCCGGTTCACCACACAGAGTCCTAGAAACATCCGTCTGTCTCTCAATTACAGCAGCAAGAGAAGAGTATGTTTTTCTCAACGTCTAATACAGGAGTATCTTTTTGTTTAAAAGAAGAAATGTACAACCGTAAACAAACTTACAATCACAGAGAGTAACCTATTAAATAGCAAAAGGAAAACGGGTCAAAATCAGAGGTATCTGATATTTGAACGTTTTGAAACACCTACTAGATGGGAGACTTTTCACACTGGTGGGAGATCTTTTTTTTTTTAATTGAAGTGTAGTTGATATATAATATTATATTGGTTTCAGGTGTATGACACAGCAATTCGGCAATTACACACATTACAAAATGCTCACCACAGGAAGGGTAGTGTCACCATACAAAGAGATCACAACATTACTGACTATATCCCTTATGCTGTACATAAATGTATATTGATTTCCATTTAGAAGTGGACATTTATATAAAAAACCCTGAGACTTACTTATTTTATAAGTAAACTAGAAATTTATACTTCTTTACCCCCTTCATCTATTTCTTCTGTCCCCATGACCCAATTCCATGGCAACCATCAGTTTGTTCTACATGTTTATGAGTCTACTTCTATTTTATTTCAGTGGGAGATCTTTAAATCTCTTGTCTAACCCATTCTTTCCAAACAGAAAAATGCTTATTCAATGCATTTTTCCTGTAATGTGCAAAGCTCTCAGTGCTCTGAAAACAAAGCTGTGCTGGGAATGGAGACGGAAGTTTGCTAGATGAATGGGTCATCTATTTTCATCCCCTAAAACTCACATCAAAAAGAACTATCAACCGTCAACCCCGCAGGACTACCCCTGAAGTGATTTTTATGGCGTGGTAATGTTCAGTGAACTTCAGAACTTTCCTTTCCCTTCTGCAAAGTAGCCACCAGAGGGCATCAGGAACACAGTACTTCCAGTCCACAGCGGGATGCTACCGTAATTCCTTTACATAAGGGGAAGACATAAGGTTTTAACACAAGGGCTCCTGTTTTCCAGGAATTAATGCTCTAGGATTTAAGGAGGATTAAGCCGAGTATACTTCCCAGGACAAGAGACTTGCCCATATGACAAAGTGGTGCCTATGTCAGTCCTAGTCAACAGGACAACTGGCATGCGCACTATCAGGGATAGATAAGACACGAAAATATCTTATTGGCCGCATTCCTTCCATGGAAACTGAGCCAGGGTTCAACTCTCTATGCATTAACCCAGTTATGAAGCATATGGACTTAAAATGGATTGGTCACATCATATCATCGCTTCCTTCTGCTTTATCCATCTTAAAATTTAAGACCCCACAGTTTCTAGACAATGGCTCAGATCAAGAACTTTAAATAGCACCAGATCACCCAGACAAAAAAAAAATGGGGAGAAATGGTGAATATAAAGGAGTAAAAGGAAGAAGTTAGGATGAGGGGAAGGGAATTAGAAAGACAAAGCAAGGAAACTAAGATGGCAGGGAAGGAGGAGGGCTTAGACAGAGACACGGAGACACCTGGAGACAGGTAACACGGGCTCACAGCATCAGAGAGCAGAGACAGGTGGGCACAGCCATACTTTTTCTCCTACAGGTCGATGAAGAAGTTGAGCTCAAGGCAATGCCTGGACATTTTACAACATTCAGATAACTCACTCTTAGAAAGGCCATTATAGCAACCCAAGCTGTTCAGAAAAAAAAGAAGAAAGAAAGAAAGAAAAGAAAATGCAGCTGCTTAAATAGAACTGAGTACCCCAATACTGGGTAAGTCTACTCAAGGCTGAAAGACCCTATGCAGGACAGTAAAAAAAAAATTCTTGAAAAACTGGAAATGACCTCTAAGAACCCACCTTCTAAATGCAGCCATGCCCCTGGAGCCACCTAATTAAAACCTTTCAGCTGCCCAGAATACCATTCACGAACATGCGCATGTTCATAAAGCTATACACTGCTTACCCACTAACTTCAGTTCTTTTTAATGACTTGTAGGTTTTCCTGGGTTTATTAAGTATACACACACACATAATACACATCTATATATCCTGTACAAGAGACAGAGAAGTTGGCAACTAAACACCCCAGGTGCCCTGGGTGGTGACCACATAATACTTGGCTCCCAGCACCACTGCTAAACCTGTGCATTGTTCTGAAGCCAGAGCACCTCCTGATTCTGCCCAGAAAACAATGAGCTCCTTTGTCATTTACCAAACTTCACCGAAACCCTCAGAAAACCTGAAAATTCTACCTTGATAATCTATAACAACCTAGCCCTGTGTTTGAGCCAAAGAAGTAAGAAATTTAGAGAAAATATTCATAGAACTCTGTACCTCAAGGAAGTCTACCATCCAGTGCCTGGATGACAATGGCCTTGTAACAAAGAGGGGTGCTCTGGTTTTTAAGAAGCCTCTCCCCATGTGTTTGTGGGTGGCCCAGAGACTGATGATTTCCAATCCTTAATCACAAACCCTATATTCTCCTCTGGAGATGATGTCAGAGATGTCTTTTCCCAAGAGGGATACCATGACTTTCACTTTACTCTGATGAAAATGTAGGAAAAAAACACTCTTCATTACCCAATATCTCCATTTTTTTTTTCATTATGTTGTATTACTTAAATGTTTGCTAAATACTTCAACAGAAAGCAGGAGTCTCAAACTTGATCACATCCTAATTAGATTAAACCTCCTTTATTTTAACTGAAGTTTTGACTCTACAAAAAAGCAGTTACTTGAGCAAAAATCCAAAGTCAGATCATAATACTGTAGACAAAGGTCGGCAAACTGGCCCATGGGGAAAATCCAGCCCATGGCCTGTTTTTGTAAATAAAGTTTTATTAGAACACAGCCATGTCCATTAGTTTACATGCTACCCATGGCATCTTCAGCACCCCCAGCAGAGCTGAGTCTCTGTCATGAGCTCTTGCAGCCCGTAAACCTGAGAGTATTTACTTTCTGGCCCTGTACGTAGTTTGCCAACCTGTGTTCTAGTTGGAGTTACATAAGCATAACTGATTGTGTAACAGTCCAAATACCCAATTCTTTCTTTAGCAAAGAATGATTCATCAGAAACGGGTTTTCTTCCTAAACATTCAAACACAAGACTGTGCCATTGACTTAAATATCCCCAAGGGACTTCCTCTCTGGTTAAAGGAACAGCACATTTCAACAACACTTTGAAGGCATTCATCCTAATTGAAAGTAAATATTTGATTAATTTGAGCTATTATATTTTAGGCTTAAATATTAAATATCAGGAAAATAAAATGTAAATAAACTTGTGTGCTGAAGAGGGAGCATTGAGAGAGGGTCACAGGGGTGCTAACAAATTGACATTAAGTTATGGACCAAGGGCCCAAGGACATCAGTGGGGACGTTGACATGGGAACACTCCTGTTTTGCACTGGGACTCAGAAAACATAGGCTATTTTCATTATTACCATTCCCTGATAACTATAATAACATGCATTATCATGTACTATTTTCTATATGTACGGCTCTATACTCTAAATTCTTTCTTTCTTCTCAATTGTTACAAGGAAAGTTAACAGCATGCTCCTTTGACAAATCAAAACCTAGAGACTGAGAGGTCTCTGAAGTTAAAGGGTTTTATTGAGCCTTGACAGATGCTAGCTAGGAAAAGGACTGAGTCCTGAGACTGGAAATGTCTGCTAAATTGAATACTGAACTGCTCAATAAAATGGAATTTTTAGGAAGAAAACCTATTTTTGTTGAATCATTCTCTGTTAAATTTCACCAGCAGCAAGGCCAGTTAACAGAAACATCTTGTCTGCCGGACTCAAGAAACAGGGCACATTTATGTGGGGTCTCCGAGAAAGTAAGTTCTTTAAATTCACATTGATTTCAGAGAAGGAAGGGAGGCCAACAGGAAGAGAAAAAGTCTTGAGATAGGTGGTTAGCCCACAGCAAAGGCTCTCAGGTTGTTTCGTTGATGGTCAGATGCTGGTCACACATAAAGGGGGGTGCGGTGGCCCTGGGGACCTTCTAGGTGCTTGTTGAAATGACTTAATCCAAGAACTTGGAGTTTCTGGTTAGGTGTGCCCTGTGGCTATTGACTGAAGCCCTTCTCTTGTTTCTCTCCCTCATTCTCTGGCCCTGATATCACTTAATTTAAGATGTTTCAGAATTTTTACCTTGCAACCTTTTATAGATGTATAAATTAAATTTCAGAGTTGAGAATGACTGAAATAACAGGGTTTGTATGCACTTGCTCCACACCTTGCTGTTTTAGGGCTGAATTTCCATAGGAGGACCCAAGCCAAGTAGACTGTAATGTCTCAGTCCTGTCCTTGTTCCCTGGACCCACCCAGTCTGTTCTGAGTCCTGCCTAAACCACTGTCTCCCTGCAAAACCTTGATAAGTATGTCGTCTCCGGACTTCAGTCTCCTGAATTCAAGCTTCTGTTAAATTGGCCATTGAAGTAGGGACCTGTATGAAGGCCTGCATCTCTAAAACGGTCAAAGCCCTTTCTCCTGACTTCATCACCAGGTCCCAGTGGACTACGTGTGCAGTGCTCATCTCATTGAAGCGACTCATGCTTGGTGAGAAAGGAGGGAATTCTGTTCCCTTTGGGAAGATGTTTTCCCTTTGACTATAGCCTTTCATACTCCTTTCCTCTAAGTCTAGCATGTAAGTTGGATTCCTTAATGAAGAACTAAAGTGCATTAAAAGCATTTTATGGGTAAACCACCAGTGTGGCAGAGTAGGGCATACAAACATGAATGAAATGGCCATCCAGCTAATATAGCATAAATATCTGTATAGGAAGGATCAGTCATTTATCCAATTAAGGGTGAGATGTATGCTTTATAGAGGTAAAATGTTTACAGGGTTGGGATGACAGGAAGACTACATGGGAGAAGTGCTCTTTGAATGGATCTTGAAAAATATTTAGTATTGCAACAATCAGCAATTGATCTGCTAGTCACAGAATTGGACAACATGCTATATACAATAAGTATTATAAATTCACAGATAATTTTTAAAATGCTTTTATATTTAGTACTTTGGCATATCACACAGTTCTCTGTACCTAATTACATTAATTTGGCCAATACTAAACCAAATTATGTTCAGAGAATACAAATTAAGTAAAGCTAGAGACTAATATTAGAGAGCAAATACACAATGAGGCAAAGCCCTGAGGAAAAGAAAATATGCCTAATAAATAACTGAAACTGCACCTACCCACCAGGAGAAGTATATGTCTCTTCTCCTATGCCAACACCCTTTGGTGGACAAGGCCTGCCTGAAGCAATGGTTCTCCAAGTGTGTTTCCTGGAACAGCTGCATCATGATCACCTGAGAACTTGTTAGAAATGCAAATTCTCAGGCCCACCCCAGGTTTTGCTGAATCAGAAACTACTGGGATGGACAATGCATTTTCACAAGTTCTCCAGGTTACTCTGACACTCGCTCAAATTTGATCCAAAGGATTATGTTGGATAAAATTTTGCGGCTGGAGTGGGTTCCGCAGAAAATAACGCTGTATTATTAAGTGACAGCCCCAGGCGAAGGAGCAGGAGCGGGAGCACAGATTGTGATCGCTCTGAGAGTTATGGCCTCGGCCTCAGCCAAGAGCGTGCACTCAGCACTGCCTCCCCTCGAGTGGGCTCTGGGACAGGCCCTGGTCACTTACAAAGTCCAAGCAGAAGCTACTAGAGCCACAGTCTAGGAAGCCATGCTACCCTTCAAAGGATAGAATGAGAACTGGCTGTGAGGGGGATATTTTCTTAATAAATAATGATTAGCCTTCCCAAGAAAGAAAACAGGTAAGATCTTGCCCAGTTAAACTGCCATATGTTTTAACTCTGATGAAACTATTCAGATAGAGATGACACTAGCTGGGATTAAAGCACAGACCCTGGTCTCTCCTTTGGCCCAAAAACAGCAAGGTGTAGAACAGGCACACACAAACCCTGTTATTCCAGTCATTCTCTGATGTATGCAATGTCTTCAGAATCCTCTAAGTTTACTGACCATCAGCTAGGAATCTGCTCTGTGTATAGCCGTATGATTTATCAAGTGTGATGTAGCCAGATAACTCATTCAATAAGGGAGAAAAATGGAAAAATGATGGAAAAACTGGAAAGAGGGCAGCTGCCCAGTAGAAGGAATCCAGAGCCTGAGCCCAGCCCCAAAGTACAAACTATTGGAGACGTTCCAAAATGTTAAAACGGGACATGTTTTTTAAAGGATTAGAATACCGTCTTCCTAGTGGAGTCTAACACACTCTCCATGGAACACATTTCTAATCTCCAGATAAGTTGCCACAAAACAAGCTTGCTAATGATCATTATTTGATGGCAGCATCCACTGGACACTGTGAAGGTTCAGGGCAAGAGTCGGGATATTTGGGGGAGTTAACTTTATAATTTGTGGCTGTGCCCCTTAGATGTCATTTCCATGAAATGCCATCAGCCAAATCATTAAAAGTAACACAAGAGATGTATCTATTAAAATGCATACATTTATAATGATGATATTCAATGATAGAACACAGGAAGTTTCCCAATTGATAAATAAGAAATTGTGATTTTGATAGAAAACACTATTTACCAACAAGTAAAACGAGATTTTTTTCAGTACCTTGAGTTTCTACATCTGAGAAACTATATATAGAGAGAGAGAGAGAGTCATTTTGCTTAAAAAAAAAAATGTGGGCATATTTTATACAGCCATGAAGGATGGAAGTCAGATGAGATCAGATTGATAAAAGAAACATAGTTCAAACACGAGCAGGAGGAAATCAGAGCAAAGAGGTTTCAGGGACAGAGGTGGGGTGGGCGGATGGGAGGGAATGAGGCAGGTGAATGAGAGAGGTTCTAAGCTTGGAGGCGGCAGACACGGAAAGCAGATGGTGGCGTGAGCAACTAACCAGGGGGACTGGTTGGCACCGTCTATGCAGAGCAGCTGGGGGGCCAGCACTGTCCACTCCCCTTGCTGCCAAGCAAGGACCAGCAAGGACTCTTGACTGCCAGCAAGAAGAGTGAGTGAGCCAGAGAGGAAGACTTTAAGTGACAGCTGATAAACAGAACTGGGGGTCACAGGGAGGCACGGGAAGGGGCCAGCCAGAACTCCTGGCTCACCCTGCCACGCAGCATGTCCCCGAACTCCTCACTGTCAGCGAAGGCAGGGCAGAGTAAGCAAAAACAGCATCCACAGAGGGCAGAACAGGGACGCAGTACACACAGACAAAAAGCTGACTGGCAAACACAACCCACTGTTACTCAAGGACTAAAGCACCCAACAAGTGATTCACAATGGACACTTACTATTCTCAAAAACAAGGTGGCATCATCTCACTCACGAAACAATAACAGGCTGTTATAATAATGAATAAAACATAAATGAGAGGTAAAAAATGAAATGTAAAATAAAATGCCTGAAGGACAAAAAGATCATAAAAATGAGAGACCAGCAACAGACAGGGAGAAAGATGTAACATGTGACAGAC
This sequence comes from Manis pentadactyla, assembly GCF_030020395.1. Taxonomy (NCBI): domain Eukaryota; kingdom Metazoa; phylum Chordata; class Mammalia; order Pholidota; family Manidae; genus Manis; species Manis pentadactyla. Next base: position 21,583,987 of record NC_080036.1, read on the forward strand.
AAACAATTGTTAATGCTGACGATTATAAAGAATTACAAACATACAGAAGAAAAAACTCAATTGAAAACTGGGCAACAGATACTGAGAAACATTCACAGAAGAGGAAATATTTATTGAATGACCATGTTCACCATTGCAATAGTCCACAAGGCACAAATTAAAACAAGGGAGTCGACACCTGACCTATAAGATTGTCAGAAATTAACAAGAGTGATCAAGGTAACTCAACAGTGGGAAGGTGGCGACTGCATCAACAGAGGGCAGACTTCGTGCCTTTCAGAAGGTAAGCTGCCAGTATCTTATAAATTTAAAAATCTACATCTTCTGGATCCTTGCATTTCTAGCTTCTGTCCTCACCACTCACAACAGTCAATTTCATTAAATGCCAGAAGCAAGACACAGTTTTAATTAAGCTCCTCATATAAGTGACTACGTTCAATACGTCTAATAGCCTGTAAGGAAGGTCAGTATTACTAGTCCCATTTTACAAATGAAGAATTTACGTCACAGAGGGACGAAGGAATAATTCTTAAATAGCAATAAAGGGAGAAGAAAGGATCTGAGTCCAGGCAGTGTGGCTCCACTGTCTGCTCCTAAACACAGGGTATTTTTTTTTTAAGATATATTCTCATCTGTGTACAAAGGCATACACAGGGCGTTCAGGACAGTATCATTTATCCTGCTAGAAAGTGGGGGAAAAACCACTATCACCAGTAGAGAAATATAAATAACACATCATACTGTGGAATATTATGTAGTATTCAAAAGAAAGGAGATGTATTTACATAGAAAAGCATGGTCAATCTTGAAAATGTACTGTGAAGTGACAAAAAGTTTATTGCACAATAATATGGATAGAACAGTGTCATTTTAATTTAAAAATATACGTGTGTGTATGTATATGTACAGAATCACATACAGATAACAGATATTATCCTGAGGGGGGGGACAAGAAGTGGGGGGTATTCAAAGGGCATTCCCATCTGGGTGCATGTTTGATGACTTTACACTAATGATGTATTCACATCTTTTCTCATGGAGAATTAAAGGAGAATCAAGGGACTGTTTTCTTGAATAGTTGCTATATGCCAGGCAGAAAGCTAACAGAGTGGTTGTATGTCATCTAAAACAACTTTTTGTGTTGTTTTATTCTCTTTATTGTGATTAATTTAATAACAATAAAGGATAGCAAGATGCAGTGTACTTAAACAGTTTGTTGCAAATACCTTAATATCTGGAGAGATTTAGATAGGCCCGTCTTGTTGCAAACTATGCTTAGATGAGAAAGGTCACCTAACGCTGTTGATACAAGGTAGAGAGAAAGAGGTTTGTGGGCTCCAAACAGCACAGCAGAACCAGGCCTTACCGCAGCGATCTCTGACGACAAGGTTCCGGCCTTCCTTCAGGTGTATGGTGAGGAGGTAGGCGAAAGGGCTGGGCAGATTACTCAAGCCAACACCAGCTTCCCCAGGAGTCTGCACAGATGGACAGGTAAGATAAGTCAGCTGTCTTGGGATCAAGGGAGAGAATTTCAGAAATGCTTCTTAATTTAAGGAAGAAAAACAGGTCCCTACAATGGCAAATCCTCAGGTGACATCCCCAGTCCCACCCACAATGATGACTTGATTACCCTGCTCTATTCACAGATACTTTATATTTCTCCCCAGTAGGATTTTATCAGAATTCATGATAATATCTTTGCAATGATTTTTCTCTCCCAGAAAAATTGGACAAATGATAGGGCAATATCTGAAATAGTCTTAAAACTCATTCATTTCCTGCAGGGTTCTTGGTAACTCATGGTGGGGCCCCAAGAGGGGAATAGCATGCAGACATGCAGCTGTGGGGCCAGTTCCCACAAACATGTGTCCACACTTCCAAACTCAGATGTAGAATATCTCCCTCTCCTTCTTCCCCCTTCCCACCAATCCCCTTCACCTGTGGTACACCTCCTCCATGTGCAATAAAAAAATTTCGGTTCACAACCACTCAGCAGACAGCCTATGGAACCCTGTGTGCACCCACCAGCAGACACCCGCCCTTGCCATGAGCCCTTACTTGCCACACATTGTCCAGCGTTCTCCTGCCTTTTAGGTATTTTCTTCCATTCCCTGGCCCCACTATGGTGTTTCCTGCACTTTGTCTCACATTCTCAACTCTCCCTACTCAGCTGACCTCTTTCCCCTCAGTGCATCAACTCCTATGAGCCAGAATGTCACATTCAAGTCTGGTTTTGAATATTTATTAATGCAACCCAATTAAAGTCTTGAACTCAAGTTTTGCACTCATTCAAATATTTGTCTTTCCAAAGAGAAAGGGCAGATAAAATAACTTATTGTTCACTTATTTGACATTCAATTAATCAATTTTGTGGCTAAGTCACCCTTGACAGTCTTCTTTTGAATGTTTCCCCATCCGCGTTTCAAAGCACTTCAGAATAGGATTGTCTCCTTCACCATCTCACTCAATTTCATAGCTGTTCTGTATTTTTAGAAGAATCTACCCTACTCTGACAAAATCAATAGATACTGAATTAATCTTTTCCAGCTATCATCTGCAAGTCCCGTCTTGATAGGTAGATAGAGTTCAGCATTCTTTAAAAATAAAAGAGGCAAAGAAATACAGATCCAGACATTTGATAAGGAACATTTACAGTATTTACTCTAGGGCACATTTGTTTTTAAGGAATGCCACTCACAGGCTGTTCTTCAAAATGTTGGGATGTCAGAGAAGCATTCAGATCGCCACTTCCACATACCTTCTGCAAAGAAACAGAAAAAAAGCCTGTTTTGAGAAAGCAAAAAACTACCAGCCTCCAAGGACTTCCTTCCCCAGGGAATCTGCTATTTGCACACTCAATTTCAGGTGCGTCAGCTCCCTGCCTCTGTGTGTGCCAAGTCTTGGCAATAAAAGGTCGATTCAGTGGAGCCCATCTGGCTGTGGCCTCTGCCATCTTAGTCACCGATCAGAGTGTAAATAAGTCTGATTCTCTGTCCCCTGGGGCCATTCCTGCATCCCTAAGTCATGAGGGCTGGCGTGCAAGCAGCTTTGTCCCCAGTGAATGACACAGCAGTAGGAGGGCCCTCACACCAGACCCTGGAAGGGTCTGCCTGGGCCCCAGCCACCAAAGAGAAATGGGCAGATCAGGGCCCGAGGTTCAAGATTGTCAGCTGGGTAGAAAACATTTCAAAATATGATCTGAATAACCTTCGTGAGTCTAGCAACTGTACAAACACCAACCAAAGAGGAGGCCATGCAAATTCTGAACAAATGACTGAGAATGGAAGGTGTCAGCATTTCCTAATATAAATATGCCTCAGACACTCAGAAAATGATTCCACAGGGCAATGAAATGTGTGTTATTTGGTAGCTAGGATGGGATACAGTAGGCATCTCTGTTGCGGCAGGTTTTAAATGCACAGATGCAGGGTCCAGAAGAGCTCTGGGACTGTGAAGGTTTTGGGGTTGGATATGAGGGTGGCATGAAAGGCAGAGAGGAAAGGAAATGAGCAAACGATCTCCCAGCACTTTGGAGATTTCCCTTTTTGGCACGTTACCCAAGGCTGATTGCTTGTGTGAAAAACATGGGATTTCTCCTTCTAAGGCTGGGTAACTCTGACCTTATAGGCAAGTTCAGAGACAGACAGAAGGCCTGCAGAGACTGAACCATTGTTGGCAGAGGTGGGCACCAGAAGCACTGTGGACATAGGTCCTTCCCAGGCACAGCAAACATCAGGGACAGCCAGGCATATGCCAGGGATGCTGCCCAGGTGGTGGGCTGCCTTCCAAGACGCTCTCTCACTCTTTCTAGTGGAGTTTCAGGAAGCAATAGAGCTCAGGTTCTCAGCCAGGACAATTCTTCTGTCCCCAGGAGGGATGGTGAAGGGCTGCAAACACGCAAAGGCCCTCAGTGCCATCCTGTGCAGGCAGTGGCATCAAGAGAGGCTGCACCTAGGCAGAAATGAGCCCTGACCACAGGCTGGCCTGGAGCCTTGCAAGCCTTCATCTGGAAGAGTAGAGACCTTACAGGCCTTCACTGCTGTGGCTCTCACACCTGCCTCTTTCTCCGCTGGTCCCGGGTCTAATGTCCCCGACTTGAATAGTCACTCATTCCAGAAGACTTCACACAGGATCAAGGGGAATCCCTGGCCCTGGAAGAACCACCACTTCCCAGCCAGGAAAAGAGCCCTGGCTGTCCACGTGGACTTGACCTGGTAGCAGACAAGAGAAGAGGCAACCACAGGGCCTTTATGAATCCCCCTTCACCCCTGCCATCTGGTTCTTGGCATCTCCTGTGTTTTGTTATGTGTAAAGAGACACGCAGGTGACTTGGACTCTCTGCCATGGCTTTATGTCCACAATTGGAGCCTTACCCAACTCTCTCAGTTCCAGTGATTTCTCCTCATGCCTCTTACACTGCACACTATTAATTGCTGGAAACTGAGCAATTCCTCCTCTCCGACTTACAACACCAAAAACAGCTGTACCACGCCTTCACACGCAGAGTCAACAAGTGAACAGCAATTTGTGTTTAAAGTGCATGTTTATCAGCTGAGGCTCATGGTGGTTCTGTATCTTCCCCTGTCAAGTGGATGGGTGCTTAAAAAGTGTCATGCCTTAGACCAGCACACCGAACGCATTCTCCCAAGTCAGCCTCCCTGTACCTCGTGGCAACGTTAATTGAGTGATGAAACACGTCCACGTAGCCACCATCATTTACATGCCCTCAAAAATGAACACAGAGCTTTTATTCAAATATGCAAAAAGTCTTCCACTTACAACCACATAACAATGAAATGTGAAGAATGACATTAATTCAATATTATGGCTGGTTTTACTCACAGAAAAGTCACAGAACTTAAAGTTATGGTTCCCACAGCCACGGTAACTGTCACACACCATATATACACACCAAGGAAGGAATATGGACACTATAAAGAAGAGCAGAAATGCTACACAGGCACAGGAGGACTAAGTTACAGCTGCTGGGGGACACGTAATTTTGAATACTCCCCTATACTCTGCATGCAGCCTAAGGCTTTAGGCATTGAGGAGAAACTGCATTATTTTCACTTTCTTCATGAACCTAGTGACTACATCAATGATTTTTTTAATTAAAAAAAAATTGACACTGACATCTTTCACTCAGCACAATGACTTTCAATGCATCCATGTGGTTGCCTGTATACATAGTCCATTCCTTATCTGTATAAATAGTCCATTCCTTTTTATTGCTGAATAGTATTCCAGTGTATGTTGTGTACCACTGTTTGTTTATCCATGGAACATTGGTTTTAACAATTTCAAACAAATTGTTTTCAGGGATTTAGGAAAAGACAAATAACTTTGAATATCATCAATAGTAAAAAGTCTGAATATAACAAAACTGTCTGACTACATACAAACAGTAAAAAATACAGCATTAACATCTTGGCATGAAAATTAGTGTGAGGTGAGTCATCTCACACAACCCTCACGGCTGCCTTTCAGAGAAGTAGTTTTTTGTGTTCTTTTTTTTAATGACAGAGAGTTTGCACAGCCATTCTACCCTGCTAAACTGAAATTTATGGGAAGGTAATATACTTTGCATTCTCTTTAGATGAGAATCTTCTCTCTTCAAGAATGCAAATTTATTAAAATCCAGCAGTATATGAGAGGTACTAGAATGAATGGGCCAATTATATAAAAAAAGAACATCTCCTCTAGACACTGATGTGAGTAAGCATTTTCCTTTTGTGTGTACCCAATGTGATCTTGTACAAGTATCACCTCCCACATGGCTTGTCTGAAGGACCTTCCGTGCAGTACACACAGGAAACCAAATTATAAACCATGGAAACAATGAGTGGTGGTTTAAACTTCAGTGGAAGGAGACATAAACCCACATCCAGGAAAGCTACATGAGTGAAAAGTTGGCTGAGAAGATCATTTCTGCAGTCTTTGAAAAATGCTCCACTGAAGTACATCAGTATCTCAAACAAGCTATGTAATACATATTTACTTCATTACTTAACTCACATCTAGGTTACTGAAAATATGATACTTGGGCTGATAGAAGTTACATATCCAAACACCTACTGGGGTGAAGGAAGTTGCAAAACAAGCAAATGGGATCAGATGGCTGGACAGACCCTTAATCAGAACCTGGATACAGCGACAGGATCAAAACAACCCACGTGGCAATGAGAGGCCAAATTGGAAAGTCTGTTCAGAAAAGCTCAGGGCTCCCAAGTGCTGAGTGTACTCACATTCAGTTTTTACACAACTTTTCAGAAACGTATTCATCATACAATCAAGGTATACATATTTGGTTTTTTTCTCACCCCCAAGATTATTTGTTGAAAGTGAGTACCCTGGAATACGAATATACAAAATACACTATGTGTGTAAGTGCACGTGCATACTTGATTATGTGTAAGTAAGTGATCTACTCAGTTATGCCAAAGCATACAACAGTGATCAGAACACTGCAGCCCAGTGCTTGGTAATGGTTCCTTTATATTTGCTTAGCACTTTAGAATTTATGTATATATTCCTGCTAACCTCTTATAAGGGGCCCATGGGCTGTCATTAGTATTTAAATTTAAAAATTAATTTAAAAATAAAGCAACCAGAGCTAAGAGGCTAAATGGTGCCAAAGGGAAGCAAGAGTTAGGCCTTCCCCTGAGTACCCTGGGTTCCGCACTCCTTTCATAGTGTCACGGCTGTGCCCGGAGCCAGGGGCATCCAAGAGCGAACACCTCACCTGACATGAAGACGGGCAGCTCTGCACTGGGTAGATGAGGCTCTGGTGTCACAAAGACCTGGGTTTGAATCCCGCTTTTGCTACTTCCTAGCTTTGTGTCTTGAAAAATTTATTTAAAATTCAAGACATTGGAACATTACTGAGAGAGGAAAAATGGATACTTGCCTTATAGGTTGTTAGGAGGAAAATTCTTTCATTTAAAGGATATCTACTGAGCCCCTTCTCTGGGCCAGACACTAGTCTATTTGTATATGGAGTGAATCAAATAAATATGATCCAGTGAGATAATATGTAAATTGTACTTAGCAGAGTTCCTTACGCATGACCTCTTAGTAAGTGGTATTTGTTTGGTGTTGTTATTCTATTACTATTACCGTTATCATTATTATTAAAATAGTGGATGTGCCTTGAAAGACTAGACGAAAAAACCCACTGCAAATGATGAGGACCCCAGCCCCTCCCTTAATTCCAAGCATCCTTTCCCGCCCAGCACGTCCTCATGACAAGGCCAGAGGGCTGGCGTATGCAGCCTCAGGAGTGCCGCCCAGGGCTCAGCAGCCCACGCATGCTTTCGCCTCTCCACTCTCTGCCAAGGCAGTGTTTCCATGCCACTGTTCCCAGCGTGCACCAATCCATGCTGCCCTGCCCGTGAGGGCACAGCCTTGAGCGCACAGTGGTCTTGTGAATCCTGCTCACTTAGTGCCCAAGGAGTAGTCAGAGTCCAGCAGGGGTGCCTGGCAGGATGGGAAAGCCCGTGTGATAAGTCCTCAGAAGGACCTCTGACATCCCCTCCCATTACCCCCAATCCCCTGATCTCCAGCCACACCGCTTCCATGTTCTTCCTGGAACACACCAGGCACCCTCCTGCACCTTGGGCCATTACATTTGCTCTAATTCACAAATGCTTTTTCTCCAGACAGGCACACAGCATGCTTTCTTGCCTCCTCTAGGTCTGTGCGTACATGTGATCATCTCTGAAGAGGCCCTTCCTGACCACACTGTTCAAACTAGTAACACCTGCACCCCAGCACTCCTCAGGTACCTCTTCTGCATTATTTTCCTCCATTTACCCTTAACACTTTCTGAACATATCTGCAGCCTGACACTCTTCAGTTCAGAACACGATCTCCATTCAGGAAATGGAGTCTGTTTAGACAGCTGCTGGGTTCCCAGTGCCTAGAGTTAGTTGTTCAGGCACATAGTAGGTGCTCAACAGATGAGAAAGTAGGGAGACAAGAAGGAAAAAGAGGTCCAGCCCGTAAAAGACCCTGAGACATGGCTGACACAGCTGTCTCACTGATACCATGAAGTTGAGTCATGATTTCTGAGCTAAAACAAAAATAGTGAAGAACACGTAGTTGAGGTACAAAGAATCTGATGCACTTGTTTAATTTTGCCAGCTGCCAGTTGTTCACTCTGTGGTTTGTCATTTTGCTCATCTGTGGTCATTAAACTGAAACTCTATGGCTGCCAAGCACAGCTTCTGGAAACATCCCAGTAGGGTATTTCTTTAAACCACTCAACTCATCTGCATTAGCTAGCACCAAAGCTACTTGTTTAAAACTCCACCTGCCAAATGAAATGTCAGGGAAGAATGCACCCCACTATGGGATTACATGGATGATGGGGGGGGGGTATTAATAATCCCTCCATTCAGGAGTATTTGTTATTGACCATGATAATAAGCCTATTCAACCACTATAATTATCTGTGTGTTTAAAAGGGCACAGCAGAAACAGAAAAATAAATGTCTTCCTTTGAGGATATACTTTTTTAGATCAACAGGTCTGGCTTCTCACAAGTTGTAGGATCACATTTCCAACCTCCTGTTGTGCACAGTTGGTGCCTGGGCTTTGGATTTATAGACAGGTTTGGGTTGAGATCCTGGCCCTGACGCTTACTAGCTGGATGGCATTAGGCAAGTTATTAAACCTCCTCAGGCCCCTATTTCATTCTGGAAATTGTAATGATAAAATAATTACAATATTACTAATAAATACAACCATAATCATGGCAGAATGTCCTCATTGGGTGCTTGTGACTGACACATTTTGGGCTAAGAGCTTCTCTATTTTGCTAGCCTTGACACTTCAACCACTTAACATGAAACCTAACTACCTGGCCTTACTCTCCACCTATCTGATTCTTTTCCTCATATTTCATCTTCTTCAACCCTTTCCTGACCACCTTCTCAGAATGACCAATGTCCTGTCACCTTAACGCATTATCTAGTCCTGACTGGAGATTACCTGGGATTATTGGTATTTTTTTCAGTATTTGGCTCTAATCCAAAGTCACTTGACAGTAATGAAAGAATGAGCTGTTTATAGCAAAATGAACATCAGTGTATATATATATATATATATATATATATATATATAGTATTTAATTGTCACTGCAAATTAATTGATTGTCATTTACAGCTTTAGTCCCATGATATTCGGTTATCATGAGTCAGTCCACACAGCCAGATGGCTTCTGGACAGTTGATAAAGATCTTGAAGGCTGGTGGCCTTCTGAGGCTCTTTCCCAGTGACACCTTTGCCCACTACCAACTTGCCTTCCCTTGTCTATCTCCTCTCCCTGTTCTAATCCCTTCCTCACCCTATAGATTTCTACAGAAAGCAGAATGCACTTAGTGCCCAGCACCAGTAAAAGGGGTGTGCTGTGCAAACAAAGGCAGGGTGGTTATATTGACTGTAGAGTTGGCGAAAGCACTGCAGGGAGGGAAGGTTCCAGCCAGGCCTTGAAGGACGAGATTTCAGTAAAAGAAGAATGAGTGGGTTAGGGAGGAGGACACCAATAATAAAATGAGCTGTATACATGAAGAGTTCATGGAATGCTGAAAGCAAGGAAAGTGAAACAGTCTAACATTATTCACAGATTGTTTCACTTGAGCAACAAGGCAAAAATAATGGTGATGTTGCAAGAAATGATGGTCTGTATATGTGCAGGCATTTCAGGGAGACAGGCTTCTTTGGAAAGTGCAGTGCAGTATGAATCTGGGGCTCAAGAGGGAGGTCTAGAGGGTCCTCTTCTGTCAATGTAGGCTTTCTTCTAAACCTCCTTTCTCCCATTTGGCTGTGGCCAGTATGAGCACCTTCACTGAGCCCATTCCAGGTTCCACCTGGCCTCTACATTCTCATGTTCTTCCTTCTCCCTCCCTCGTTCTTAATTACCTTATTTACCCTATCATTTCATTCCCCCATACCTGTAGAGCACTTCCTTTCCCTTGCTGACACTGACAGGACTGAAAAGTGACTAAGGAACATTCAGACAATAATATGATTTGGGGTCCTATCCCACTGGCGCAGGCTTAGCTTGGCACTGAGTTAGCACTGGGTGGAGTACATGTGGGACAGAGTCCAGTGGGCACTTCAGATCACAGATATTCCTTCCCTTACCCCCTCTGAAAAACTATAAACAAAATTAACTACACCAAGGATACTGGAGAATATCTGATTGTCCTTGTCACCAGGCTTATTACATACCCCCCTTTCCTTCTTCCTCTCGACCCCCATTCCAGGAAAGTGATAGAAACTTGTTTGCTATTCATTAGGGGAAAAAAGAGATGAACCATACATATCCTAGACAGGGATCACCCAACTCCTAACTCACATATGACATGAATTCAGCAGGAATTCCATCTTCATTGAAAGAAAAGCAGAGAGAACACATTGAAACTTAAAATTAGCTGACAAGCCTACAACTGTTTAAAGCTCTCCATTTTTCCAGTTAATATCATAAAAAGAAATTTCATTTATAAGTTTCTTTCTAAAACAAACAAATGCTGACTTTAATTAAATCATTAACATAACTCAATAATACAGACACTAACAAAAACCCTATTAGCCTGAATGCACACATTGCTATCATTGATTTCTGTATTGAATAAATATTGATTGAAGACATGCTATGTACCAGGCACCCAGCTAGGCCCTGAGAAAACAAATTAGACGTGAAGCCCCCAGCCATACCCACCCCTCAAATTAAAGCAGCCTAGTGGAGACCATAAGCAAGGGGGCGGCTCACTTCTGTGCCAGGTGATACACTCTAGATGCACAGGTCGTGGGAGAAGTCTCACCCAGTACAGGGGCACGGGGTTGGAATAGGAAGGAGACGGGTGGGCAGAATAACATACTAGACCACAAGTGAGCCCATGGGTCTGCCAGCTGCAGCCCAGCCCTCCAGCCTCTAAACACAGGCCACTAGGCCAATAAACGGCACTCAAGCGGCCATGGAAGAATCAGTCTCTATCTTTACTTCCCAGGGCAGGGAAAGAGAGGCAAAGATCCTTTTTCAAAAAAGAATGTGTTTTCATATAAATCAAGTATAAAAATCAAACAAATAATCATATCTGACTTGATTGTTTATACTTCATGATGCGTGATCAAAACCAAAACTTTCTGTGATATGACTGTTCACCATCTAAGAACTTATTCACTATGTAAGAACTTGTTCACCATGGAGGAACTTGGTTATGCTTCAGAAGATTGGAGACTGTTGAGAATTAGGCTTGGGGTTGATTAATGATTGTGCATTGAGTCCCCTATACAGAATTTTATTGTTGTTAACAACCATTTGGTCAATAAATATGAGAGATGCCCTCTCAAAAAAAAAAAGAATGTGTTTTGTTTTGTTTTGTTTAATGGCTGTAAAAAGAAAATTAAATTAGCCAGAATAACCTATTCTTAATGGACTGCATATTCCAGGCTTTCCTCATTTGGCTCAGATACAAGAAGATAAACACTATCAACTGCCCATCTGCCAAACTGCTCATCCGCCATTACTGAAGAGCCCCTCAGCACAGCCCACCCTGGCAGATGTACACCATTGCCACAAAGCTTTCCAAGCCTCCGTTTCAGGCAAAATGTCCAACCAACTGCCTACATCCACACCTCAGGACACACTTCCTCACCCATCAAATCCTGCTTATCCTCTGTGCCAGCCTGGATACCACCTCACCCAACGTACCGCTCAGTCCCCACACACGGATCTTCTCAATCCACTGAGCTGCCCAGAGGCGAGCCTCGGATGTCGGCACAGACAGCTCCAGTGTCTGTCTGCCTCTCAGGCTACATTTAGTGCTTTGCAAAGCTGTCTCCCAACAGATCACAATTTAAAGACAGGGTCACTTTCTTATCCACCTCTGTTCCAATTGTAAACCTTTATGGTTTCTGAGTTAGAGCAGGTATCCAAATATTTACAGTCAGCAAAATAGTTTAGCAGTGCTAATTTTAAAATATATATATTCTAATTTGAGATTGTTAACCTCCAAAAACCAAGATGTCTCTCCATTTCTGTTCTGGTCAGTTAATAAGCAACAAAAAGAAAAAGACTTAACTTTAGTATCTAATTCAAAATGTTACCTCCTTCATACTGAACCATGAATTATGAACTATGTTTAATAATTCACTTTATTTCTATTTTAATTATTGGAAACACATATTTCAGATTTATAAATAAATGATAAAACTCATAAAATTGTTACAAAAATGATTTCATACATGTTAACAGTAATAAAGAAATAGTTAACTAAAGTCACTTAATGGTTACTGGTGTCTTAACATAGTAATTCTTCTGAAAGAATATGGTCACAACATACTCCGAATATCAATGATGACATTCCCCAGTGAAACCCAAATATATGACATAATTAATAGGCTTTGGTTCTAAAAGTAAAACCAAAAATCCCAATTGAGTAACTACTTTTCTCTGCAATTACAACACTAAGCTGGAATATAGAAAAATTAACACTTTACCTCAACATCACAAAGCACTTCAGTGTCATGGGGCAATTAAAAAAATAAATCTGATCAAACTGATCATCCAAATCATGATTTAGTAACCTGGTGATTGAATTTATATTAAAATCAATCTAAAAATATAAGATTTGTCTCATAATTATATTTGGCTGTTTTATCATATTGAAATACTAAAGCTTTGTAAAAACACTGAATCGATCATTTGTTTCCTTTAGTTTTGGAATTTTTCTTTTTTAGTGAATGCAAGTGAAGGTGCTTATAGGTAAGAACACACACGCACACACACACGTCAAACAGGAAGAAATTTAAGCTCTCTGGCAAAGGGAGACACACATTCAGAAATTGTTTAGAAATATGAATATGCATTTTTGTCTACAGTAGAATGGGGCTACAGTGGAGAGAGAGAAAAAACAGAGAGGTAGACACACACTTAAGCAAAAAGTTGGAGAAAAAGGTCTACTCTTAGTTTCTTTGCCAAGAGATGGAAAAAGAAAAACTCATCCAACAGAGCTTTTTTTATGCCATAAAGTGTCCTAGAAAAGTTATTTGTAATTGTTTTAAAATACATAAAGGTCAACCCTAAAACTGATGGGAACACCGGGTGCAATCAATATTACCTTAATTTAAATTCTTGTAAATGACATTCTTTCCATCCAAGCTAGCCACAAAAATAACTCCCGACCAAATTTTCCAAGGGCATTGAATGTGCTTTAAAAAGAAGAAAACAAAACAGGAAAGTGCCCAGCCCTGGTCTCACCTCTGGCTCTTCTGGTGCCCCCTCTCCAAAGGGAGTTTTCTGGAGCAGATCAAAGATGCCATTGCTAGAAGTCCTCCTGTCCTCAGCAAGGGAGGCACAGGTCTCCTCCGAGTCCGATTCTACGGCATGGAGAGGGCCTGCCTCTTCTTGACTCCAATCCAATTCTTCTTCAGACTGTTTCAAGGAGCTACTGCTACTCTTGGGAAAGACCCCTGCCGTCGACAGGCTGCTGGGCACTGAGGTATAGGATGACTGAGGCCCAGAGTAAGGCCCGCCTTCCGGGGCTAAGGCCTCGGCCTCCAGGAGGTCAGGGACAGAGAGGCTGAGGCGACGGTCCAGGTGACGCCTTACCCTCAAGTCTAGAGGTTTGTTTAGGGTCTTTTTCACCTTCTTCTTGCTCAAATTGATTAGCAAAGGCTTGGTCCGCTGTTTTAGTGAGTCCCAGACAGACGGTTTATCCAGATCCATGACTGCATGAAGACCGAAGCAGTCACTCCGTGAAATAGAGCCTCGCTACTGAAAACAACTCCAGCGACTTCTGGGAAACAGAATAAGGAGAGAAAACATGAATCCTCTCTGTGCTGTTCAGGACATTAAAGTGGAAAACATGACTCAAAAATGTCACACTTTCCACTAAGTGATCAATATGGAAACATTTGATTGGGAATGACCTACAAATATTTTTTAAGAAAGCATTTTTAGGAAGTGAATTTTCAAGATTTTTTTTAAATCGAAGAGGTTACAGAAAAGTTAAAGCAATGAATGAAGAAGACTGCTTTCTCTGACATTTCTCTCAGCATAATGTCCAGGTTCATGTACATTGTTGCACATGGCAGCATTTTGTTCTATGGTTAAATAATTTTCCATTTTATATATATACATATATACATTGAATTTTCTTTACCCATTCATCCCTGAATGACTATTTAGGTTGTTTCCATTATCTTAGCTACTGTACATCATGCAATAGTGAACAAGGGAGTACAGATATCTTTTCAAAAAACAGATTCACTTTTGTGGATGTATATTCAGAGGCAGAATTTCTGGATGATGTAATACTTCTAGTTTTAATTTTTTGAGGACCTCCATACTTTTCTTCATAATGGCTACACCAGTGTACAAGCATTCTGTTTTCTCCACATCCTTACCAATACGTATCACTTATCTATTTTATAATACCCACATATACTTACCATTTGCTGACAGATTTTATGTGCTCACACCACACACACACACACACACACACACTCACACACTGTAATTATATGAGGTGATGGATATGTGAATTAACTTGATTGTGGTACACATTTCACAACATATACATCATGTGGTTCACCATGAATAATTTTATTTGTCAATTACACCTCAGTAAAGCTTGGGGAAAAAAAGAATACTTTATTTCCTTTCCAGGGAAAGCAGAGCTAAAGACACTTACTAGAACAATAACAGCATCTTTAAATAGTAGGATTAGGGAGTGTCTTTCTATGTTTCTAAACCAGGAGTAGTCAAACAGCTTTTGCATGAGGCCAACTAGTAAATATTTTAGACTATGCAGGCCAGATGATGTGTCATAACTTCCTGACTCTGCTGTGTGACACCAAAGGAGACATAGACAACACACAAATGAAAGAGTGTGGCTGTGTTCCAATAAAGCTTTATTACAAAAACTGGCAGTAGACTATAATTTGTCAATCCCTGCTTTAATCTCAGCATCATCCCTTCTAGAATTAAGTATGCATTTTGAAGGATTGTTCGTATCAACAAGGATTCCATCTAGCATCTTTAAAATTTATGTTAAAATAAGAGTAACTAAAGAGAAAAAACATTTATAAAAGTAAGACACCTGTCCTTATTCCAATGTACCAGGTCAAAATAACTGACAAATCTTCTGTAATGGAAATCATGGAGAAGTGAGTTTCAAAACTTCATCTTGAGAATGTAAGATTAAAGGAAAGTATTTCCCACAAACATCTGGATGTGCTAGGAATGCTTCACAAATAAATATGGAATAATACAGTATGGTAAATGTTTTGCAGGAAAGGGGGTAATTTGGGATACAAGATGTTGGACACATTTTGGATCAAATCAAAATCAAATTTTAAGAAACAACCTTTATTCTATGCATAAAGTGCCTCATAATAAATCCTTCCAATATGAAAATGAGCAATATGGTCAGGTTACTCTGGTCTGGCCTATACTTACACTGCCATGTTTGGCCAAGAACAAAAGAGGCCAAGGATCACAACAAAACATATTTTCTAAAATCAAGACCCCATTCAATTATACACAGCCCTCTCTGGATGTTTAGTCATTGGGATGTCATTGCCTCTTGAAGGTCAGGACTGTGTGACTCTACAGTCCTTGCCTGATGACCACCAGCACAAGCAAAAGCTTCCACCAGGATGAACTCATTATCTTCAATAGGTGATGCAGATACAAAGAGCTTGGTTTCTAGAGACAGACTCCGTGGGTTAGAATTCTGCTTTGCTACATTCTACTGAGATGTACAATCAGAGGCAAATCATCACACTAAGCCTCAATTTTCTCACCTGTCCAGTGGGGATAATGTTACCTAGTTCACAGACAAACTGGGATAAAGGGTAAGGCACAGTGTCTGATGCAGAGGAAGCATTCAGTCAAGAAAAGCTACTTTTTATTATCAACACAGTTGTCATAATTCCCAATTTTGATATCCTACTCAAGTTGCTTAAGAGCTCTGTGTCTCATTACTAATCCCATTTTACAGATGAGTTTAGCTATAACTACCTCATACGAATTCATCCACATGAAGTGCTCAGAACACTGTTTAGCACAGAGTAAACTTTTCATACAAAGTTAGCTAGTTTTTAAATGATTTTTATTTCAATTATTTCATATTGGGTCATTCTGGCTTTAAAAGTTTTAAATATTTTACAACTTTTTGTTGCTTTTAAAAATGTTATTTTAAACATAAACTTGTATTTCACATTAGGAAGTCTCAACTATATTATTTAATCCACATTTTATAGACTCATAAATATGCTAAAAAAGGATTGTTTCTATATTCATTTAGAAATATTTTTAGTCAATTAACATTTAAAGGAGTGTTGTAGAAATGTCTATTAGATGTAGTTGATTGATGGTTCAGATCTGTACTCTTGCTAGAGTAGTATGTAGAATATATTTTCTACTACTTGTATTACACAGAGAAGAGTGTTTTTCTACTATAATTGTGAATTTGTCAATTTCTCCTTTCAGTTATTTTAGTTTTTGATTCTGTATTTTGAAGTTCTTTATTTTTACATGTTAACAGTTGTTATGTCTTCTTTTTGTTTAAAACCAATCTCACAGTCTCTTTTAGTTAGTTTTGACCATTCACATTTAATGTAGTAATTAATATATTTGTATTTAGGTTGTCATTATATTTGTTTCTTAATTGTTTCCATTTTCTTGCTCTTCTGTTTTGCCTTCCTGCCTCCTTTGAGTTTATCTGAACATATTTTAGTGTTCCATTTTAGTATATCAAATGTGATTTTGACTCTATCTCTTTGTATAAATTTTTAATGGTTGCTGTAGAGGTTATAACACAAATGGTTAATCTATCACACTTTACTTAGACTCAATAATTTAGTGCTTCAATTGGAATAGAGAAACCATACCCCATGCATTTGTTTTCTATTGCTTCCATTAAAAACAAAGCAACAACAATAAAAAACAAACCAAAAACTTCATGGCTTAACAAAAGAAATGTATTAACTTTTCAGTTCTGTAGGTAAGAAGTCCAAGACACATCTCCTCAGGCTAAAACCAAGGTACTGACAAAGCTGTGTAACTTACCAGAAGCACTAGAGGGAAATCTATTTCTTGGGCATTCCAGACCACAAGGCTCCCATTTTCCCTTTTGGTTGTCAGCTGTAGGTATTTTGCAACTTCTAGAGGATGCCCACATTTCTTGGCTCTCTAGTCCACCTAAGCCAGCAACATCCAGGAAAATCCTTCTCAATGCTGCATCTTTGTGGTCTACTCTTCTGCCTTCCTCTTCCACCTTTAAGGACTCATGTGATTTGATTGGGCCCACCTGGATAATACAGGATATTCTCCCTATCTCAAGGTATATACTCTTAATCACATCTGCAAAGTCTGTTTTGCGACTTACTGTAACATATTCACAAGGTATGGGGACTAGGATATGGGTATCTTGTGGGGAAAAGAGAGGACGTTATTCTGCCCATCATACCCCCATATAGGTCCCCTCATCCTTTCTTCTTTATGTTGTCTTACACAGTACATCTAAATACATTGAAAATTCCAATCAGACAATGCTTTACTTTGATTCCAATCATGAACCATATTTTAAGTAATTCAGGAAGAAAAGAATTAGTCTCTTACATTTACCATTTCCTGCATTCTTGATATTCCAAATTCCCTTCTTGTATCATTTCCCATCTGTCTAAGGAAATTCCTTGACTAGTTATTTTATGCCAGGTCTATTGACTCCACATTTTCTTGGTTTTCCTTCATCTGATAATATCTTCATTTCACCTTCAAGGACATTTTCATTGGATACTGATTCCACTTTTCTTTCAGCACTTCAGAAATGCTGTGCCATTTCCTTCTGGCCTCCATGATTTCTGAAAAGAAATCTCAGTCATTTGACTCACTATTCTCCTATAGATAAGATGTCCCTTTTCTCTAACTGCTTTCAAGATTTTGCCTTTGTTTTTCCTTTCAACAGTTATGATTTGCTTAGGTGTTTATGCAAGATAAATTTCTTTGAATATCTCTTTGTTGGGGTAGCTCAGCTTCTTGAATCTATATCTTCTGCCAAACTTGGAAAGCCCACAGCCATTATTTCTTGGATTACATCTTTTTAGCCACAGTTTCTCCTTTCCTTCTGGGACTCCAACTGTTATGGGTTGAGTTTGTTCTCCTTGGCTCTTGTCCCCACTGAAACAAAGAATTGAAAAGCAGAGACACAACAGCAAAGCACAGCAAAAATTTTATTCAAATGTACTCCAAGGGAAGGGTGAGCTAGAGTCAAGGTCGACAAAAGCACTGAACTTTCAGGGGAGGGTCTACTTTTCAGGTCCTAGCTGAGAGGCACCTCTTTGATTGACAGGGTGAGGTCATCTGATTGACAACTCTAGTTATAGACCTATTCCACCTGGTGTGCATGTCTTTTCCTGGGTGGTGGAGGAGAGCAAAACTGCAATTTTTTTTAATGAGATTATGAGGAGGTGTGGTTTGGGTAATTCTTAGTTCTGTTCAATTGTGCCTGCATTATGATCTGGTTGGGACCAGTTTGGCCTGGTCCCAACAGGCAAGGAACTTACCTCCCAGCAAAGCCTTTGTTGTCTTCACGTGGGACCCCCTAACTGAGCATTTTTTCCTTGAACCTTATCTTCCCCTCCCTGCTGCTCATGTCTTTCTATCTAACACAATGATACAAACATTATGCCTTTTGTTATTGTCCAACAGTCCCAGGGTCTCTGTTCAATATTTTTCCATCTTTTCCCTCTCTTTTTTGTTCACACTGAATAATTTCTATTGATTTGTTTTCAGGTTTTCTGATTCTTTCTTCTGTTATCTGCATTCTGTTATTGAATCCATATAGGGTAGTATTCTGGGGGGAGGGCAGAGCTCTGTGCGGAGGCTGTTGTATTCTCCAGTTCTAAAATTTCCATTTGATTCTACTTCATATCTACGTCTTTGCTGATACTTGCTATCTTAACATTGATTTCAGGATTCATGATTATTCCCTTGAGCACTTTTATTATAGCTGCTTTAAAGTCCTATTTTCCTTGTCATCTGTTGATTGTTTTGTCCCATTTGATTTGAGAGTTTTGTAATTCTTCATATGGCAACATGGATTGTATTCTGAACATCTTGAAAGTTCTTATAAAATCCTGTGCCTTTTTTAAATCTATGGAGAATATAGATATTATTGTTTTACCAGACACTCAATTTCATTAGCTTCTGGCCATTAATTCCAATCCACCTGTAAGTCCTGGTTCTGATGTCAGTTCCCTTTCCAAAAACTATGCAGGGCCGTCCAAACCTGCCGTGGATGTATATAATGTAGAGGTTAGTCTGGGACTTGAGCGGAGGTTTATTCATTAACTCCACTATCAAAGTCATCGGCATGCTAATAAAGATCAAACCCGGGCCTGTGCCGGTTGTGGTGAGTTCAGGAAATCACAAGCAACTGTACAGGATCATTTCCGAAGCCCCTCCTCAGCTGTCCTGTGCCTGATGCTTTCTGGTACCCTGGAACTCCCCCTTTCTGACCTCCAATCAGAAACAAACAACTTCTAGGATTGCACCAGAGTAATATTGGAATTAAGGGACATTTTAAATAGAAAACAAAGCCGTGGTTTAGCCCTGCCAGTGAGAACTACAGCTTCACCAAACAAAAAGGCAGTTCCCTTAAGGCATGGTGGTGGCTTGTGCTGTTTCCCATTGCCGGCTTTCGCTGCTCCTTGCCTTCGCCCCAAGATTTCCAGGGAGCAGAGGCATGCTAAAACTGAGAAAGGGGAGATAAACTGTAGGGGAATTCTCCCTTCTCTCTGAGCTTTAGGGCTTTTCTTTCATGTTCCTTGAGCCAGAACCAGAGGGTGTCTCTTTGATCTCTGTCGGGCTTCGTCCATTACTGACTTCTAGATTGCCTTGAATTCAGGCTGGGGGGAAAAAATGGTAAACACACCTCTAGTTCAGCGATAACTCAATTATGGTGTTCTTCCTTAATCTGCATGCTGACATTTACTTATCTGAGAACCTCAGCTTCGCCAAGCATTTATCCTGGTTTCATATTTGTATTGGGGAAAAATGCTTGGAGTGATTTTATTCCAGTTTACCCAGAACCAGAACTCTTTTAAGTTTTGCAAAAGCATTCTGATATAATTGCCTTATATACAAGTAGACCCAGTATTACAGGACTATAAACATATAGATACAAAATAGGTGCCCAGGGGGGAAGAAAAAAGTGTTCTTAAAGGTGTGAATTAGACTGTGGTCTCTTTGATGCTTGAAATGCTCCCCTGCCCACAATCAACAATGCATTCTTCTGACTAAAGGACATTTAAAGAAAGAATAATTCCAAGAAACAGATTTGAAGGAAAAGTTGGTGAAATAAATCCAACTATCTGAGTATTAAAATACATTCAATTTTATTCATCTCAAAGGATATTTCAAAACGAACTCAAACATATCTTTCCACTTTCTACCATGACTGAAGTTCACAGGCTATTATCATAACATTCAAAGGGCTGGTGCTCCACAAACCATCAGCCCCAGAAGCAGAATCCCTTCTCAGAACAAGATACCTATGCTACTGCAAAACTTCAGCGTTTTCATTCGTTGAATGAGAATAAGCATTCTGTTTCTTTAAACGATTAAGGGAAGGACAAGATCTTTACAGGAAACAGCTGCAAGTCAAGCAGCCTAGTGGAAGTTTCATTTATTATGATTTTAACCCAGACATCCTCCCCAGCTGGCTGCCAGCATTTGGCCAGATGGAAAAAGAACACCAAACCTCGTAAAGGCCGGAGCAAAAATTTCTAATTGAACCTGGACCACAACCACCATCTGAATAAGAAACACAAGGAAAGAGGTTCTGGGAATGAAAACAGCCTAAGTTACGATGATGCGTATTAGTTATTCGGTAGCATTGACTCAGATTGTGCTTAGTTTCCCTTTAGTATGATGAAAGGGTTTGCTTTCACCATCTATATAGCAATTAAAATGACAGAGCAGCAAGTAGTTACTATAGTCAGAATGTGTCATTACTGACATACCTTTTTAGTTAATCTCAAGATATTTTTTAATCATCAATAGAAAGATTTCATGCCACATCCTGTTAAAATGGAGGGGGGCGGGGTAAGAAAAATCTAAACTAAACTTAATAAAAATGAAAATTTGATGGTGTCTGCTTATCCTACAGGAAAAGAAAGGCAAATAATTCAAATGGATTTTTAGCATTCTAGTAGAACAGGGCTATAAGTATATTTAATTGTACCTGTAGCAGAAACAACTCCCCCCAACTTACCTAAAGGAGATGATCTTGAATGGAAAGGTCTCTCCAGATCAGTTCCATTTAAGTAACAGAAAATGTATATGCTTTAAAAATAAATTTATTTATTTTTCCTTCTAAAATAAAGCCTCCCATTCTATCCTTTGACTAGATGTTTAATGGGGAGATCACCTCATATACAAGGCCTGCTATAAAAAAATATATAATGGGGCAGAACATTCTTTATACCTTTTAATCACTTTTAGTGGGGCAGTCTGTGGATGATTGACAAACAACTCTGGGAAATGATGACATAAGCATCAGAAGACAAATCTAAGAATCTTCATGAAAGCTATATTTAGCTCTGTTTCTAATAGTGAAATAGGGTATCTTAAGAATCCATCTGCAGGAAAATAAATCAAAGCATCTTCTGATAGTGGACTATTGTATAACTCTTAAAATGGCTTTAATAAAGCTACATGTAGCATTGTGGATAAAGTTCCTGAAGGTAAATTTGATTAAAAATCATGGAGTAATATGCCACTTATATAATTTGGTTTATGCTGAATACCTGCTCTCCTTCTAAAAGTTTGGCAGCTCAACTTAAAAAATAATAAGTTGATGGGTCTCCAAGGAAAGTAGAAAGAAAATGAGATGAGAAACGGTCAATCAAGTCTGTGGTAGTCTATGGGCCCTTCTTAACTGTGAGCAACAACTTCCCACACAGAAACATTCGAGAAGAAACACAGCCTAGCCAGGTATAATCAAATTGTTGTCCAAAAGAGGCATATTAATTAATATACCCGACATCTACATCAATAATCTATTTAAAATAACCTTTTATTAATAAGACCTACCCTACCTCCCAAAGATGTACAAGGCATTAGGTATATGATTTCCATATAGAAGGTTTATACCTGGTTATCTGTAAGTATGTCAGTATTACATAATTGATTGCTTTGTACTTAAGTCTTGATATCTAGTTGGGTAAGGCCTCAGCCTTATATGGTCCTTCAGACTGGTTTCCTTCCTCTTTGCACTTCCATGTAAATTTTAGAATCCATTTATTTGTCTAATACCCTACCCCCAAATAAAGGCAGTGGACATTTTGGCAGCTGCGTCACAGAGTAATCTGACAACAGCTTCATGATATTGTCTTCCTTGCCATGAATATGGTTACTTTATATATACATATATTTTGTAATAGACTTGGTATTTTCCCTAATTATTAATATCTAGCATTAATGTGGTATAACTGACAAACTATTACTGATATGTTACTATTAACTAAGCTTCATAATTTACCTTAGGGTTCACTCTTTGTGTGGTACAATTCTATGAGTAAGAACAAATGTGTAAAGTCGTGCATCCACCGTTACAGTATCATACAGAATAGTTCCATTCCTCTAAAAGTCTCTTGTGCTCCACTTAGTTATTCCTCCCTCTCTTTCCCATCAATCTCTGACAACCATTTTTTTACTAGCTCTGTAGTTTCGCTTTTTCCAGAATGTCATACAGTTGGAAATGCACATTACATTTCCTTTTCAGACTGGCTTCTTTCACCTAGTAATAAGCATTCAAGTCTTCTCCATGCCTTTTTTTATTAAATTTTTTTTAAT
This sequence comes from Manis pentadactyla, assembly GCF_030020395.1. Taxonomy (NCBI): domain Eukaryota; kingdom Metazoa; phylum Chordata; class Mammalia; order Pholidota; family Manidae; genus Manis; species Manis pentadactyla. The sequence continues at coordinate 21,606,860 of NC_080036.1, forward strand.
TTTTTTATCATTAATCTACAATTACATGAAGAACATTATGTTTACTAGGCTCTCCCCTACCCCAAGTCCCCCCCACAAACCCCATTACAGTCACTGTCCATCAGCATAGTAAGATGTTGTAGAATCACTACTTGTCTTCTCTGTGTTGCAAAGCCCTCCCCTTTCCCCCACCCCCCACATTATACATGCTAATCATAATACCCCCTTTCTTCTTCCCTGCCCTTATCCCTCCCTACCCTCCCATTCTCCCCAGTCTCTTTCCCTTTGGTAACTATTAGTCCATTCTTGGGTTCTGTGATTCTGCTGCTGTTTTGTTCCTTCAGTTTTTCTTTTGTTCTTATACTCCACAGATGAGTGAAATCATTTGGTATTTGTCTTTCTCCGCTTGGCTTATTTCACTGAGTATAATACCCTCCAGCTCCATCCATGTTGTTGCAAATGGTAGGATTTGTTTTCTTCTTATGGCTGAGTAGTATTCCATTGTGTATATGTACCACATCTTCTTTATCCATTCATCTACTGATGGACACTTAGGTTGCTTCCATTTCTTGGCTATTGTAAATAGTGCTGCGATAAACACAGGGGTGCATCTGTCTTTTTCAAACTGGAGTGCTGCATCCTTAGGGTAAATTCCTAGAAGTGGAATTCCTAGGTCAAATGGTAAATCTATTTTGAGCATTTTGAGAAACCTCCATATTGCTTTCCACTCCTCCATGCCTTTTTATGACGTGATATCTCACTTGTTTTCATGGCTGAATAATATTCCATTATATGAATGTAGTGTCATCCAGTTATCAGTTGAAGGATATCATGGTTACTTCCTAATATCCATCTTAAGTTCTTCTAGGACACATAGGGTTTATTTTTTTAGAGATACAGTACTTAATTTCTAAAAATAATTTGAGATTTTCTAGTTATCTTTATGTTATTGACTTCCTATGGATTAATTATGAATTAATAAGTTGTTAATTCCTAAAGATTACTTCAGAAAGAAAATACATGTTTTCATCCCTCTGCAGTTGGAAGCTTATTTTAAAGCTCAGCTTATCTATAGATCTTTGGTTCTATATCTGTCAGTTAGTTGCAACTGGTTGACTGTGCTATTTAGATCTATTTTCTTCTGATCCTTTTGTGCTCTCATTCTATTAGTAAAGAAAAGAGAAGAGTACTCATAAAAAGTAATGTTGCTGAATTGACAGGACTCACTAAAGGGGATGAGAGAGAGGAAATGTAAGGATTGAGTCCAACCTAATTAACAAGTGCCAGGGCCACCCAGACAGAAGTCCAGACTTTGAAGGGATATCTGAGCTCAGTCTGGGCTTCTTTATGTTGGAAAGTTCAGCTGGAGAAGTCAAGTTGGCAGTTGAGCACATGATTACTTCTAATTTTTTGGCAATCACGAAGAAAGCTGCTGTAAACATCTGTGTGAAGGTTTTTGTGCAGACACAAGTTTTATACTCATTCGGATTGAGACCATGATTATGGAGTGAAGTGAGAGGTCAGGCCTAGAGAAGGACTTTGGAGAGACTGGCATTCAGATAACTGGAGACACAGTAGTGGATGAGATTGCCAAGGAGTGTACAAGATGGAACCATGGGATGAGTCCTAAGGACTTCGATCACTTAACAGTCTGTAAAAGCAGGTTAAACTTGCAAAGACTAGAAAGATGAAGTCAGGAGGGCAGGGAGAAAAAAGTGTGGTGTCACCTTATGACACACAGAACCCAATACAGAAAAGACAAAGGTGGGTGTTTCATAAAGGAAGTGGTCAAGAGCAACAAGAGCTGTTTGTAGATTAGTTAACACCAGAAGCATCCATGTGGTACAATGGAGATTACTGGTAACCTTGGTTTGAGTTGTTTGGGGGGCATGAAGGGAAAGTGGCCCTGTGTTCACTGCTTTATACACATCATCAGAAAGCTCAAAATAATATTAGAAATATGTATTTTTACTCCAACTTCACAGATAAGAATATTCAACTTGTTCAGATTCACAGTGCTGCAAATTGAAACCCAGGCCTGTCAAACTCAGCATTTCTCAACAACAGGCATTGCTGGCATTTGGAGCAGAATGATTCTTTGCTGTATGGGACTGCTCAGTGCATTGTAGGGTGACAGTCATCAACCCCTGCCCCAACTTGGGAATATAAGGGGCTCTGAGGAATACATTCAGGTGGGAAGATTTTATTTTACCATAGGTCTACTAAAGTCTGCTTGGAGGACAAACTAACATGAAATACTAGGAAACTGTCTACTGCAAATGCATAATCATTTACATGTGAGCCTGATAAAAAAGCTGCTATATCTACTTGACATTGTTTACCTAAGAAACATTTAAAATTAATACTGAGACATCAGTTTTCAAAAAGTCTTTATAAGGGAGTCATTGAAAAGATATGACTCAAGTTACTCAAAGTTGTAAGGATAAATCTATATTATTATCTGTCTAAGATATTAATTATCCTTACAATTGAATTTGATCAGAGAGTTGAAAATTAACAGAACTTAAAACCAAGTCCCAATCTTTATAGTGCAATCAGTGAAAAGATTTGACTTATAGGAGACATTTCAATGGGTGCCTTAGAAATAGCACTTGATCCTAAACAAAGAAGATATGGTAATGTAGCTGGAGCAATTAAAAAGTCCTTAAACTAATAGCCCAAAGAATAATATTACTAACAGTGGTCCATCAAATAATCTTCAATTCAGGACTGGAAATATGGAAAACATGCTTAAGTCCTAAAAAATATCAACCAAGAGTATCTTATAAACCAACAATTAAAAATAAGAGTCTTTTTAAAGAAAGAATAATTTTCCCAGCTATCTCTACTCTTTTTTATCCCCTAAAAGTCAGTATGGGAGCATCACCTAAGCATCTGTTGGTTCTTACCAGAGTGGCACAAGACCTGCACTTCTGCAGAAGTTCAAAATCTAATGGGAAGAAATCACTGCAGAATAAGGCAAAGTGTAACATACACTACGAATATGGAGAAATAGAACTGGTGATAATATTTAATAAAGCATTAACCCTACAGTCTACACTAAAGGAGCCAGTAAAGGGAAAAGGTAAGGTGGGAAGACGACCTCAAGCAAAAGAGTACTGATGACAGCAAAACAGAGATTTAAAAAAAGGAAAATAAAAGTAACACCATAAAACAGGTATCTACTGCTAATTATATCTTCACCTCATCCTTCCTTTTTTAAACTTCTTCATTAAGGCATAATATACATACCATAAAATTTACCCATTGTAAGTATGTAATTGAAAAATATTTAGTGATTTTTTCCAAGTTATGCAACTATTGCCATAACCTAGCTACAGAGCAGTCACCCTTCCTTTTAAACATCTTTTTTAATGCAAATTACAATATACATATGATATTAATTTTGAACTATGCATATGCAATCTACAGGTAAATAAATGCATACATATCAAACTGTTTAATAATAAAGGTGCATGAGTCAAAAGCACAGAGACTATGTCTTTAGGGCCCCAGTCAAATGTCCCTCAAGTCCATGTGGCCCCTTATATAGTCCCCACTGGACTCCATTTCTTTATCTGCCTTTCTCACACCTTCACTATCTTAGAAAATACCCAATCCCTTTTCTGCACTTAGAGTTGTATGTGATTTCCGATAAAAATCAGAGGAAAAGCAAATGCATGGTTCTCGTAGAAACAACTGTCCTGACAATCACATCACCAGAAACAGAGAATCCTCAGCAGAGTGAGTATCTTGAGGCTAGACCTGGGGATCTGAAGTTCTAGGAAACAACATCTGACCTCCAAGATTCCAAGGTGAATGGGAGACATGCATGTGCACAAAGAAATTACAAATCAGTGTAGCGGGCATCTGAATACCAACATGTCCAATGAAGAGCAAAGAAAAAAGTAAACAGTTCTAAATTCAGATGTGTACTTCCTGAACGATGGCTCTTATCTAAAAGAGAGTGAAGTCAGGCCTTTCTTTCTTGAAACTGGTCAGAACTCAGGGCCAAACTGAGTGTTTCTCTCTCCCTAATAGTTGATTGTAACACCTCTGCTTCACATTTACATACGTGATTACCTTTCACCTTAATCCTTTTCCTTACTTTTTTTTTTTGGTTCTGCGTAATCAAATCCTTAAGCAAAATTAAAAAGAAAGTTGAGTATGGAGAACCGAGTGGATTAATAACATATATGAGGGTTTATGGGCCAACCTCTTTTTTAAATACCTGACATAGCTTAAATACATATTCTCTCAACAATTACAAAACTACTGGTAGGCAATGTTATTACACCATGTTACAGATGAGAAAACAATCTGTAAAGAGGTTAGACAGCCTGCCCAAGGGAAGGTGGACAGACAGTAAGTGGGAGAGCCAGGATTTGAACCTTGTGAATCCACAGCATGCTTTCTTAACTGCTACACTACAGTGTCTCCCAACTTAGAGCGTCTGGCCGGATGGGTAAGCCAACTGCGGAATCAGAGAGAGATGGCAAAGGTGATTTATTTATGCAGTGGAAGCAGGGACTGTGATCCAGATGCGGTGAGAAACATCTAAGAGGTCTCAAGTGTTGGCACAAGAGGATCCGGGCTTCCCAGGTGTGAGAGCCTCAATCTACTCTCACTTCTTCCAGATTCACCTCTTAGGGAGGAATGCTTTAACTGCTCAACTGGCAACTCAAGGCATACATAGGTGCAAAATTACTTTATTCTAACTACTCTTCTAATTGATCCTCATTATTCACATATTTGTGCATTTGCCTATTCACAAAATTTATTTGTAGCCCCAGCAACACGTTCATGGTCATTCATGGACGGGCACTCAGGCAAAAAACTTGAGTTGCCCAATGTACATATTCCCAGTTGTGGTTGAAAAAGGTGATGCTCTGCCTTCTTGTTTCAGGTCTTATACTGAAAATAAGTGCCCTCTTCATGGTCTATTTAGTTCCACTTCTTTGCATTTTTTTTTTTTTTGCTTCTTCTTGGTGAGTTTGCTGTTTAAAATGGCCCCATGTGCATCACTGAGGTGCCTGAGCACAAGAACGCTATGATGTGCCTTAGAGAAAACAGCTGTGTTGGTAAGTTTGTTCAGGCATGAGTTACAGTCCTGTTGGCCATGAGATCAATGTTAACACATCAGTCATATGCATTAAATAAGATCTCTGTACAGAAACACACCTAAAACAAGGTTATGTACTAGTAGTTTGATTATAAGGTGACCAGAGGCTCACAGGAACCTAACTCAGTATTTCCCTTAGGGGCCCTGACTCAGTATTTGTAATGTCTTTATAGAATGTAACTACTCTAAATAACAAGAAAAAAACTCTACATCCCTTTTGATGGGCATTTTTGTCTAGTTAGTATTCAGCCAAAAACCAAGCATATAATGTGTCCTGCCCTGTTTAATAGGTTTATGGTCACAAAGATTGAAGTCAGGAGTCTATTTTATGCTATACAAAAGAAATAATGATACAGATTTTTTTCCATAGAGTAGTTATGTGCCAAATTCATTTTGCAACTAAAGTAATATAGTACAAACCCTTTAAAATATGCTTTAAGAAGCAATACAATGTTTTAAATGCATATTAAATGGAATATATAAACACTACAACTATGACCTCCATAAATCTTACAGTCTTTGTTGAATTTGTTTTCACAATTAAAGTTAAAATTAAGAGTGAGTTTATAGACAACTAATCTTGATAAATGATGCTAGACCAATATGTTTCCTGCAATTTTCTAATCATCTCCCAAAAGAAATAATTCAAGTTACAAGTTGCTAAAAGACTAGGAAACACATACACAGACACATAAACACACACAAAAAAAATAAAAATAAAAAATTTTTATCTTAAAACAATTATTTTCAAATGAAGCTCAGTCAATATACATATTAAGGGATATCATGAAATAATGATAATTGTAAAATCAGAATATCATAAAGTTTCATTTACTGCTATTTAATAACACTGCAATATTTCATGTTACTTAAACTAAAAGCCCTTTAAGTATAATCTATTTTTTATCTTTTAAAATAAACCAAATATCCCTGAATAAAAGAATACAGTAGATTATATTGCTAGAATAAAAAGGTATGACAATAATAAATAAAGGATAAAGAAATAAAATACTGACTGGTTTCTTGAGTAACAGAATACTTGTTTAATTTGATTCACTGACATACACCAGAAGTTATGTTTTTCAAAAGTTCTAAAATAAATGTCATGTATTTATTAATCAAGAAACTAATGCAATCTCACATAGAACTCCCGATTTAAATGGAAAGTCCCATCCAAAGTTATGTAAATGGGAAAGACTTCAGCTGGTCACTAGATTTAAGCTATAGCATGAGCTCATTTGAAAAAGATTAAATACCCACATTAAAAAAAGTGGATATTTTATTTGATAGACTCATATATGGTTAGAAAAACTATTTCTTTTATTTACATGATCTCACCAACATTATCTATATTCATTAATAGAGACACTATTTGGAATATCCAAAGAATCAAGTTCATATGCCTGGATTTCCCAAAGTTAGATCTCAGTGTGAATATCTCAGGGTGGTAGTGTAGGGAGTAAAAAATAAACAGCCACATTTACTGAGCATATACTATGTACCTGGTACTCAGTTGCATGTCACAAATTTAATTTATATAACACTCATACAAATCCTGCAGGGTTTGTGAACAATCATAACAACTTTTACCTTTTAGTTAAGGAACTAAAATACCAAATAATTTTTATTATTTTTGTAATAATAATAATTATTATTTTTATTGGTCTCCAGTTCTCCAGCTTGTTTTTGGTAGCAGAGCTGTCATTAAAACCTGCAGGTTCCTAGCTCAGGTTCTAAATGTTTTTCACTCTGCAAGGATGCTTCACTAATCAACTGGTAGTCAGTTAAGCTAACATTTTGAAATTGGAATGCAATAATGGGTATTAAGCGTAGATGAGAGCTTACTCTGAACTTCTGACTCTTTCTTCACCCCTCTCTCCTCTACATCCTCTCTTCTACACTGTCAGAAGTGGTCTTGCCAAACCAGAGATGGAATACCCTTTAATGGCTCCCACACTGCCTGTAGGGAAAAGTTTAAAGAACTGAACGTGGCATTTGAAACCTCACTTACTATCCAGCCACATCCTGTCTGCCCAGCCATTCGGTCTGAGATGAGAAGATGAGAGGCGAGAAGAAAAAAAGAGGTGTGGAACTGTCAGTCTGGAAAGTGTGCCAGGCTGTCAGTGAGGGCTGCTCCCTATAATCAAGGGATGATACCAATGGCTGGACAGCAGGAATGCTGAAGAGTCTGGTCTCAGGCCACAGACTGCAGCCTGGGGAAGGAATGACAAAGAGATGGTGGAGCACTGTGGAACTGGACACACCACACCGGAGGATGACCCATGGGAGTCTGAGTTGGAGAGGAATTGTGCACAGATTGAGATGCTCAGGGACCACAATCCCCTGGAAGGTTCTGTTAGTACAATAAACAGAGGTGATGAGGGTAGAAGGCTGGACTCAGAGAAGAGCAGTGTAACAGACAGGGGTAACATCTTCTCACAGATCCCTGAGATTAAGGAAATGACCTAGCTGGTGATCAGCCCCAGGGGAAGAGAGAGATTGAGAAATGTAATGAACAGGTTAAGTTAGAAGGCTCCCCACCAACTGCATGGAATCTGAAAGGCCAATTCTCTGGCAGTGAAGGGGACATTATGGTACATATGGGTTAGAGTCACCCATCATTCATCCAATCATAGGCAAGTCATGAGTGACAATACTGGTACAAGTGGCCAGAGCAGGGTGGGTACACTCTGCTCAATAGCAGAGATTTGAGTAAGCCTTTACGAGTCATCACGACACTCCAAATTAGTATTCTTTGCAAAATGGTCTTCCAGCAGGAACTTGAACAGGGCACATCAGGCCTCAGAGCAGCCCGGTTCTACCTTCCCTTATATGAAAACCTTGGGCCAGGTTTGTTTGGGAAGTCAGAATTCAATATTTCAGAAAGGGAGTGTTGTTTATTGCATCACAACCTAGATGGTATTTCAGTCAGCACCCCATAATCAAACGTATCAAGATCCACAGTAAATGGGATAAACAGAACAAACAGCTTCCTTAGAGTTCACGTCAGATTTTGCAACCAAATAAGTTTAAAAAAAAACAACAACTTTTCATTTTCAGATGGTTTTGAATTCTGAAATGTAGGATAAGGTTTAAGAAGCAGCAGTAAGAGCAGTAGTAACAGAACAGCACCCAAAATAGACATAGAACAACAACTTCCACTTCCTGACTACCACCTCACATGCCATGCGCCACCCACTTTCACCTCTTCTCTCTGAAGGTGAACAATTATTAGCTCAACGAGCTTCTTTCAGGACCTTCAGCAAATGATTCTCCTTCCAGCAGGCTCCCTATGCTGAGTCAGAGTTTGGGCACCTTTTCATGGTGCCATTTCATTCAGGTCCTATAAAGTGATGATGTGCTCCAGGCTGGGAGGTGGGGGGAGTTCCCCAGAGTGGACCACACAGGCCCCAGGGCGAGTCCAGGATTGTTCCAGGCAGGGCATGCAAAAAAAAATATAGGAACCTTCATTCAGACTGATCCAATGTGTCATTTTAATTTCTGTTTTTGTGTAAGTTTAATAATATATGTAATATCAGTACCACAATACATGTATATAATTTATAAGTAAATATGCAAACTTCTATTGGGTGTGCCTGCTCCAGAAGTATCTGCTGATACAGGGCATATGATCAAAAGGACATGGAGAGAAGAGATCCAGAGCACCTGAGCAATTAAATCCTTTAATCTGTTGAAAAAACAAACCCTACAATATTTAGAAAAGAATTTGTTTTTCCCCTTGAGGCAATGACCGTTTTCAGAACTGTGTCTCTTCTTTCAGAAAGAAGGATCAGGTCACGAACATAATACAAACCAGACAAGCTTAAATAGGCAAGATGCTTGTTTAAAAAAAAATGCAAGTGTGATTTACATAGGGTATTAGGTACATACCGCTGTCCCCTCTGCTAACAGGTGTTTCTCCTGGGGAATTCATTAAGCATTCATTTCTATAAATGATCTCATTTGTCTCAAGTTGCCTCTAACATTTATAAACTACATGATGTCCTGCCTCCTTCTGCTTCCTCCAGCCCATCCATCTAGTTTGCATTTTCACAAGTAGACACAGATGCCTTACTGTAGACCCAGATGATAGGGCAGAGGTAAGAAAAAAAGGTTTGCATCTCCTCTGTGAGAGGAGTCACTCGTAATGAGAGCAGAAAGGCAATATCTCAACATTAAAATAAGTCAACATACCATAACATGGGATAAGAGAAATCTGGTTAATGGAACTCTTGATTTAGCTGTGGCATCATGAAAACACACAGGGATTAGAAACCCTCATGAGAGCTGAGCACAATGAAAGGTCAGTGTGCAAAAATGACTGTAAGTATTCCTTAAATGGTGATGTTTCCAAAAACAAAGTGATTTTGTTTTGAAATGCCCCCAGGTCGCTGCTGTGAATATACACCGCTGTGGCAGATGGAAAATGCATAGGAGATAAGCTTAAATTTGGTCTCATATACTACAAACCCTGAGAGTTTCTCTTGTATGGACTCCTAGGATCAGCTTTCCAAGCCTGACTTCACCTCTTATATTCATCAATTCAGCGGCCAGCTCAGACAGGCGACTCGCTCTCTTGAAGCTGTGTTCCGGTGAGGATATATAAGCATGGATAGGCAGATCAAGCTGCTCCCCAGAGGAAGTAGTAATATAGTGAGCAGACACCAAAATGACATGAAGCAAAAACACAGGCTACTCAGGGAAGAGGATTCCAGACAGAGCAGAGAGTCCATGCAAAGCCCCCTAACCAGAAGCATTGTCCCTGGATCCTAGGAATAGCAAAGAGGTCAATACATCCAGACCTGCATGGTCTAGTGGGCAGTAGGAAGAGATGACCAGGGGTCAGCAGAGACTTTAGATTTTATTTTAAGTAAGCAAAGTCATGGCAGCAGAGAAGGATGGGGAGTTGGACATTGGCCAGACGATAGATCTGATTTGTTCTATATTTTTAAAGGATCACAATGGCTGAGGTGGACAACTAGCCCTGTACAGAGAAAGAGTTGGAGGAGTGAGACCAGCTATAAGTAAAGGATCAAAGGTTCTTTCATTTGCTGTTTGCTTTTTCTTTTTTAGCTTTCTGGTTATTCATATTCCAAAAAAAAGTGGATACACAGTACTGCAGGAAATGCCAAGCCCTACAGCATCTCTGACAGTACCACCATCTACTACATTCACTCAGGAAAGAACATGGGAAGGTTACACTGCTTTTCAGAAAGGTCCTTTACTTTGCTGAGAATCATACTTAGAGAGAGGACACCCATCCCTGACACAGTTTGCCTTCCTGATACTCACCAGTGACATTAGAACAGCACCCCAATATAAACGCCATGCAAAATTTTGCAAGTATTTGTGGGATGTTCATTTCTGTCTGAGTAGAGGAATAGCATGTGTAGAGGAACAGCATGAGCTAGTATAATAGCATAATATTCAACAAAAGCTATTATTCATTCAATAGACACAGGGGTAGGCGTGGTATGTGTTGCTTTATTTCTACTGCATGTCAAGAAATGTTCTAGACCCTGGAATGTGCTGAGGAAATGACAAAAGTCTTCTTGGGACATTTGAGAAAATTAAAGTCACCCTGCTAAAAGCACCGTGAAGTACTAGCAAAGCGATTACTAAGTCTACCTGCAATGTCAACAGAGAACATTCCTCACAAGATCATGTCACAGCTGCCAAACTACAACTTTGGAGTGATTATTTCTTTCATGCTCCAAGTCTACTCTATTCTTCCTGCCTCCAGAACAAAGATTACTGTGACACCCCCAATTGTTAAGCTACACTGGCTTCAAGACAGAGTCCAGTGCAGAGGTATTGCCAGCTTCCCCAGATTTGTCCTTAAAACTGCCCAACATAAGTCCAGAACCTACCTCTACTCCTTCCTACCAAACACCCCAGATTCCTCATGGGGAACACGCTCCCTTCTTGGAAGTCCTTATATAAGTGGGATTTATCACCATTCAGGGAACATAGCTACAAATAAAATAAATACTTATTAAAATGTGTATTACATTGGATGGTGAAAAGTGCTATGAATAAAATAAAAGTGCTAAAAAAAATTAACAATTAATTTTCTAGCCCATTATATCCAAATGGTGGCTAATACCAAAGATCTCAGTTATACAGAAAACAACTCTCTCCCCAATAAAAACAGTGAATCTAAGGAAATCTAAACTTATTTCTCTCCTAGGTCTCCAAGGTACCTTGCTGACAAACTTGAAATTTAGCCATCTTTCCTAAAGATACATTTGAAATCATTTCTGTCAACAGTCCTGGCTAGACTGATCATCTCACTAATTAGTGTGTAGCTCTTAGATCAAAATGGTAAGAATTGTGTTTTAAAGTATTAATCAATGTTATCTACAGAATGCTGTCTTTTGAAAAAGGAAGAACATGTCTGATCTCCCAACAGGAGACTTTTAAAAGTTGAATTCCCATAAAGCTCAGCTTTGCTAAGCCTGGCATCATAGTCATTAATCTTTCCCAAGTGTAATACATCTTTTATAAAAATATCAGTATAAACTCATCTGAACATTTCAACCTTTAGAGAAATAATACACCTTTAAATTACAAACAATACAACAGTGTGAAAATTCTCGGGTAAGGTATTAGTTTCTAAACAAAGAGTCACCAGTCATTTAAGTCTGTGGCCAGTGACAAATTAATGTTTATTCTCATAAAGACAAGTATGACAGCTTAAATTCATTCATTCATCTAACAAAATATCTATAATAGGATTTACAGAATATAAAATCTGTGTTTTCTTAACATCTGTATAGCTGAGCTGTGTTGATCTTAATTTCATGCACATACGAAAGAATTATTTCAAGGAAACACACAAAGGCCACATTTGTCAAATTTCTAAATCAAATGGGTTATTAGTTTAGAGGCGATAACATGTAATCCTTCATTGTGTGGTGGATACAGGCAAGCACCATACTCAACACATCTTGTCTGTGAGTTTCCTGAATCCTCACAACCATAACAAAAGTGGGCAAATTTAATCATGCTGATTAAGCAGGTGAAGAAATCAAGGATTATAAGTATTAAGCAATGTGTCAGCTAACATGTGATGGTGCCAGGATTTCAACCAGTTTCTCACTCACCACAAAATCTGTACTTGTGCCTTAGGCCACACTGCCACCCCTCACTGGGGATTACCTAACCACTCTTCTGCATAAATTGGTCATAATTCTAAAATAATTTAAAAAACAAAAAAGAGACACTGCGGACAGTATTATAATTACTGGTACATTAAAGCAGGAAGTAGTACAGAAAGTTACAAATTGCAGGCTAAGCAAAAACAATGGGACCTGAATATCCTATGAAATAAGTAGCCACAATAAACACAAACAATTAGAAGTGACGGTAAGAACATCCAAATGCTATGGAGAAAACATTTGCTGTCACCAATCCACCACCAAGGTATGGAAAGCTTCCTATCATGTCACTAACAGCTGCCCCATCCTCTTTGGGGGCACATGTGCAACCCCGATATGTACAATTTGAAACTGGAGTCACTGGAGGTGAAAGTAAACTCTGTGCTCTAGAGCATAAAGAGCCACGTTCAGAGCAGATGTTGGTTTCAACCCAACACCAGTTTTTTTGTTTTTACGCTGTGAGAAAATTTTCTTTTTCCATCTTTGGACTCTACGACTGAGTGAATACTGCAATAGAATTAGATGTGTGACATGAAAAAAACAAGGAACTAGCCTACTACTAGTGTTTTTCATGAGTTAAGAAATAGCTGCACTGCATGGTAATGAAGGTATGACTTTTTTCCCCAAAGCATTAGCTCAAGGAATAAAACACACACCATTCATTCTCCTGAAGCACTCAAGAGTGCAAAAGGAGAGACAGATATCAAAGCAATCCCAAATGCAAGGTAGTATGATCTGTGAGGTCTTAAGAATGAGATGCAAATGGGACCTGTAGGAAATGCATCAACTTAACGTGGTAAGGGCCATCATGGTAAGGGACCAAGGGAATAGTAATTACAATGGAAATGAGGGGTCTAATTCAGAAGCTGATTTATGTAATCTATTGATTATATGTTGGGAATGTAGAGGTGAGGCAAAGGCAGATGTCAAAGGTTTCAAAGTGGGCAGCAGGATATCCAGTGGAACTACCAATAACCACAGGGAAATAAGAGCAAGAGCCATTTATAGGACACAAGATGAACTCCACATTGAATGCGTTCAGTAGGAAGGTCTGATAAATTGTCAAACTTGAGACAGACAATACCCAATCGGACATTCAGGTTTAGAGTTTAGAAACAAGGTCTGGGATAGAAATGAAGAAGAACATAGGGAGCCCCCTCCCTCACCTCCCAAACAAGTTTATAAAGTGAAAAGAAAATAGGATTAGGGACAGAACCGTAGGGATCACAGACTTTAATGGCAGTGCCTAGAAAAGAGAACTCCTAATGAAGATGAAGGTGAATTGGTCAGGGACACCTGGGAGAGCCAGGGAAGAAAAGCTGGCAGAATCAAGGAAGCTGAGAGAAGTTTCAAAGAGGGAATGAGCAACCATTTCAAATACTCCGGAGAAGCTGGCTGAGGAAGGCTGAGATGCATCCTTTGTTTTTGGCTACTGGGAAGGCAGTAGAGACCTTGGGGACAAAGAAGCCAGAACACCACAAGCTGGGAAGGCAGGAAAGCAAGATATGACAAGAGGTACCCTTTCCAGAAGCTTTGCTGTGAAAAGGAGTGACATAGTCTGTAATCTTACACCAGGAAAGATATAATAAATAATATCATTTGTGAAATAGCTTAAATTTCAAAAAATCAAACTCATAAAAAAAGACATATTAAAATCAAACTAAGTGCAAGTTGTAAATAAATGAGATTCAGATTTTAATCGTAGACTCCTCAAAAAAAATCTCACAATTGCCTTTTCCCAGCTACATACTGTTTTCATGCCTTATTTTGATGGCAAGCAATCCAATATAATCAGAAGAGACTTTAAGATTTCACTTACAACCTTAGATTACAGGTTAAAAGCTGTAGAATTAAGAAAAGATTTAAGCAGGTTTATTTTCAGAGACAAGAAAACTATAAAACAGATGCATGAATGGAAAAATTGTGGTTCATTTTTCTCCTGTCTGTGGTATTGCAGTGCAGTGATGAGTACTTGGCAGAGGCCTAATTAATGTTTGTTAAATGGAACTGAAGGTCAAGTGGCTAATTAGGAGAGAGACATGGCTGGAATCCAGACTTTTTGACTCTCCAGGTAACTTTCTTTCAGTGATTAATTCAAAAGGCTGTATCTTGAAACTGCAGTAAACTTTTAAAAAAGAAATTATATTCAACATAATACTCATTAGGGAAATATAAATCAAAATGACAATGAAATACCATGATCTACCAATAAAGGATGGCTACTATCAAAAAAAAGAAAGGATCTAGAACTGGAATCTTTGTGCACTCTTAGTGGGAGTGTGAATGGTGCACCCTCTATATAAAACAGGACAATGGTTCCTCAAAAACTTAAACACAGAATCACCATATGTTACAGGAATTCCACTTCTGGATATACACCTAAAAGAGGTGAAAGCAGGGACTTGAAGAGGTATCTGTGCCCAGGTAAATAGCAGCATTCTTCACAATAGCCAAAAGACAAAAGCAACCCACGTGTCCATCAAAGGATGAATGGAAAAGCCAAATATGACATATACATACAATGGAATATTATTCCACCTTATAAGGAAGGAAATTCTGACACCCGCTACAATACAGACGAGCCTTGAGGACATTGTCCTTTTATAAGGTACCTCTAGTAGTCAAATTCATGGTGACAGAAAGTAGAATGGTAATTGCCATGGGCTAGGGTTAGGGGGGAAGATGATAAGTAACTGTGAAATGAGTACAGAACTTCGGCTTTGTAAGGTGAAAACAGTTCTGGAGGTGGATGGTGGTTTGGTAGCACAGTGCAAATGCACCTACATACCACTGAACTGTACATTCAGAAACAGTCAAGATGATAAATTTTCTATTAGTTATATTTTACCACAATTTAAAAATTCATTAAAAATAAGTTACAAAATTTATTTTTAAGTCAAGTTGTAGTGAATATATGGATCTATAAAGTGATACCTTTTAGGAGGATGTACTAGGCGAACTAATAAGACACATGTTCCTATATATAGTAAGGTCAAAATAAAAACCCTCAGGTCACCACGGCATGGATGCCGGAGAAGAAACAAGAGCATACATATGCAGGCAGAAGTAAGATCAGCTGTGGAGGCTCAAGCAAGCTAGAGAGAAAGCCCTGGGCTTCCTGGAGCAAAGTGTCTCCTCACTGTAGCCAAGGGATTTCCTAAGTTTTTTAGAGATGTTCCGGTTCCAAAGGTGTATGTGAAATTTCCATATTTTTATACACTGTCAATAAAACAAAAGGTATCAAAGGGCCACTATATTCAAATCATTTTCCACTGTCAGGCTTCTCATGTCATTATACAAGTATTAATGTGTGGCTTTGCATTTATATATTTGCTAAAACTTGGCTATGAGGACATGTTCTATTGCCTTTCACTCTATAAATACTCAACACCAATTCACATTTAATAACACAATGTAGACAGCTTATTTCCCAGAACAGATCATTTGTAGTCCTAGAATTGTTGGACTATGCTACCGATTTTTCTTAGTTCCTTCATACCAAATTCTATAAATAAGCATAAAAATCAAAATTGTTATTTTGGGCCACATTTCTCTTAATTTTTTGCCTCTTCTATGAGTGATTTAACCTTTCAGAGTTCACGCCAATTAATACAAGTGAGATACAAAGACCCTCACTGAGCGAATCAAAGGAAAAAATACACAATTCTCAGTCCCCATAGTAAAGTATAAATTCACTTAGATAAATTTGTTTTAAAGATTATTCCACAGTGTTAGTTCTTTGGAGAGCCCAGTGATTTGCCTGAATGTTTGTAGATTTAGGGTCTTTTAAATCAAACCCACACCAAAATGCATGGTTCATAGGCTTCTATACTAACTCCCAATACATGCTCATCACATGGAATTTTATATTACTCCATGATCACAGGTGAAGAATAGAATGGCTTGCACAGTTTACAAAAGATGACATCCGCTTAATGCAAAACATACACATACTACAACCCAGGAAGTTTAGCAGAGAAGATACTATTTCAGTGATATATTTATAGAGATACACATCATGAACAGAAATATGAACCACTAATCTTAATGCAGCCATTAAAATTTAATTATCTGATGCTATGTAGCCACCTGGAAAATGATTTTTTTATGGTATAATTTTAAATGGAAAACATACAACCTACAAAATCGTACCTCAACTATGTTTACAGCTCTGTAAAATGTGACATAAAGATGGACTAGACAAGAAGGAAACATGGAAAAACCTTGAATGGCTAGGTTTTTTCATGGCAGAGAGTATCTGCTTTTTTTCTAATTTTTAAATTTTTATTCGCTTTTAACATTGACATAACACTGTGTAACATATACATATAAAAATAAAAGTACACAGAGAAGGCAAGTAGTGATTCTACAACATTTTGCTATGCTGATGGACAGTGACTGTAAAGGGGCTTATAGGGGGGACCTGGTATAGGGGAGAGCCTAGTAAACATAATATTCGTCATGTAAGTGTAGATTAGTGATACCAAAAAAAAGGGCAGTTCCTGTGTGGTAACCTCCAATGAGTTCTACACAAGGGTATAAAGGGCATATAAAAGTGTAGGCAAAGGGTCTGTTTGTGTTCATACAGAGGATCAAAGCCCAACTGGGGCTACCCCGAAAATGAACTAAGATACGATATGAAAAAGAACTTCCAACATCAGCACTCCTGGAAGACTCATGCCAGAAGATGATCATCAAAAAACCCCAACAAAGATCCACGCACTGCTACAGCTGTAGATGCACTCATCTCACCAGCTCCTGGACTTGCCATGGGAGTGAGGAAGGAGATATCTAGGCTGGCCTGTGCATACAGTAAAACAACAAATTTGACTGGATCTATACTGTTGGAACTCAACCAAGAATTAGGAGAAGTGCAAATTGTAGCGCTCCAAAATCTTACAACTACAGACTAATTACTGTTAAAAGAACATAAGGGATGTGAACATTCCCCAGGAATGGGTTGTTTTAATTTGTCTGATTTCTCTCAGACTGTTCAAGTTCAGTTGGACAATATCCACCATATCATAGATAAGTTTTCACAAATGCCTAAGGTGCCTAACTGGTTTTCTTGGTTTCACTGGAGATGGCTGATAATTACAGATATGCTTTGGTTATGTAACTATACTCCTATTATGTTAATGTGTGTGCGCAATTTAAGTAGTAGCTTAAAACCTATACATGCTGAAGTTACTCTACAAGAAGGTATGTCAAAGAAATAATCAATCTCCCCAGGTTTTCTTCCGCCTGCTACTTCTATAGCTTTTCTTCTTCCTTCCTAATTACAACCCTTAAATAGAATTTGTGCCTCATATCAAATTTACCGAGTATCATAATTCTTCCAAGTGGTAAAGATACCTCAAGACAAATGCTGGGCATAGAAGCTACAGGGCATAAATATGCAAAGAAATAAAAAGCTAACCATTTCAAACAATAAGGCTTCTCTCTCACTTACCAACTTTACATTTCCCTGTATGGCCCCGGAAGATGACTGGTTAGCCAGAGACGGGTAAGATTCCTCAAGGGAAGAACAACCTAAGACAGGCACAGTCGCAGGGGGGTCATCAGGTGAGAAATTGGGGGTCAACAGAGGTGAGGCTTAGAACCTCACCCCCCCTGTTCTGAGAGAAACCTTCTGCATACGTGGATGTTTTATTGCCCTGGTCTAGCTTGGATTAACACATAGTCTACAGGCACACACCTGATCATCTACATTTGCTCTCTTACAACACTAAACTATGTTTTCTACCTTTATCTTGTATCTACCTACCACTTCAGCATTTTATTAAAAATAATAATAATAAAGAGAGAAATGTGGTATCCACATATAAATCAAGTATAAGAATCAAATGAGTATTCATATTTGAACTGACTGTTTATAGTTCATAATGCATGAGCAAAACCGAAAGTTTCTGTGATGACTGCCCTTGTACTGTTCACTATGTAACTTATTCACTATGTAAGAATTTGTTCTCCATGTAAGAACTTGTTTGTTATGCCTCAGAAGACTGGAGACTGATGAAAATTAGGCTTGGGGTGGATTAATGATTGTGCATTGAGCATTGACTCCCCTATACAGAATTTTATTGTTGTTTACAACCATTTGATCAATAAATATGAGAGATGCCCTCACAAAAAAAAAAAAAAAAAAGTACTCACTTCCAATGGTAAAATAAATAAGTAACCAGGATGTAATGTATAGCATAAGGAATATAGTCAAGATATTGTAACAGCTTGGTATGGTGATAGCTGGTACCTAGAATTGTCATGTATATAAATGTTGAATCACTATGTTGTACACCTGAAACTAATGTAATGTAATACTGTGTGTCAACTACCCTTCAATAAAAAATAATTATCTACAAAAAAATAAAAAATAAAAAATAAAAGTAATGTTTTGTGTATGTGATGATTCCTCCCAACAGAAAGGAAGAATTCAATCCAAAATAATCTTGGGTGACTGGATTTCTGATGGCCAGCGCAGATCAACTGATGGCAACTGCCTGAAGAGCTATTATTGCAAAGAATTCTGCGTCTCAGTGCAAAACAGGATGCCATCAGCACGAATATCTGCCCTGGGCTTTGCCTGGAAAAGGGAGTAGTGGCTGTATGCCTGTTAATTGCCATCTGTCCTGGCACTAATATCAGAAACATAGATCCTGTCTAACGACCAAGATTATTCTATGACTTTTCTTAAAACAATCAACACAAGAGGCCTTGGCAACCCAAAATATGACTTAGCTAATTAGTTCTCGTCTAATGACCAAAAGAGAAAAATCCATGTATACAGTTGTAGAACGTCATATTCTAGAAATGAATTCTTAAAAAATGAATACAGTCACTTTAGTCACATGGCACAGATGTATCAAGGCATCACAACAGACATCAATTTAATATGATCTCTTATTAGGTTGTTATAATTCCTACTTATTTGTAATAAAGTGTTTGCATGTCTCTGCATAAGACAGAAGCGCCCAGAAGAAGAACAAACTCTATAAGCATCTGCCTACGCAACAACACAAGTGCTTGAATACCATTCAAGTTTAGGTGTAATATTTTATTTAGTAAATCTCCACTTTCCTATAAAGGTGTAATCCTGTAATTACTATCCCTTTCTACTCTGAAGGAGTCAAACTTTACTGCTCTGTACTTAGAGTAACTCAAGAAATACAGAGAATCAGCTCAAGCCACTAATGGAAGAGTCTATACCCCTGGGCCAATTTCCACTGACAGAGGATGGAAGGTTCATGTTTCAGACATTTGCAGTTTCACAAAGCCTCACCAGCTGCTTTTATTCATTTTCCAAAAATACACAAAACAGTCAAACTTCATAAATGATAGAAAAAGTCTAAAAATAACCCATAGTTGCAAAGAGTCAGACTGAAAGAAGAGGAAGCTATCACTTCCAGCAGGTGTCATGGCACAAGTGGGCAGAATCTTAACTGTGGGAAACTGACAGGCCAGGGGGTCACTTCCAGAAAGCTAAACGCATCAAGTGAAATTACATGTGTTTTAAGCATGAAAGGAAAGTTATGCAAGCCTAGGCACAATGCTGGGCTCACTGAGTGGACCCGTGGAACTGGGACGTAAAATCACTTTGCACTTTGCTGGGTGCAGAGTTGAGTCAGCAGGGGTCATGTGCAAGGAGGAAGGCTGAGCAGCCCACAGTGAAGACCTCGCCCAGGAAAGGCCATCATTTCCAGGATGTACCAGGTCTAACGGTAATGCCTGCATGAAGGTAGAACAGTATGAATGCAGCCCCAGAACAAGGAGAAAATGGGTGTGGCCAATATTGGGGGTGAAGGTTTAGGGATTTTATTTTGTTGGTTTAGGCCTATTGGTTATATAATCTGTTCTCACACCTGCTTCTTTCAGATCCTAGAATAAGCACCTTTAATGAGCTTGACCCTGACTATTATGACTGAATTTCTACCAGATTTCTAAGGCTTAGAATACAGGTGTGAACTAGGCAAAGACAGACAGACAGAAAAAACATTATTGAATTCATAATTAAACATTTATTAAAAAGCTTATTAATTGTGAAATTTTTAGGTTGATGAAATATGCTGATCACAATTAATAAGCTTTTTAATAAATGTTTAATTATGAATTCAATAATGTTGGATAATACATCCATTGCTCTATGACAAGGTGTGTGAGCAGCTTCATGCAGCAGATGCAGAGCATTAAATCAGTAACCATCACCCGTTCCAGCACAGCCACGTTAGAGGCCTGGGTGTAACCACGGTGAGGACGGAACACATTTTTTCTGCCTGAAACTCCCACCTGGCTTCCCCCAATCATTTCATCATGTAAAGATCCACTCCTCCCATCGCCTTTACAAAATCACTGTCAACTCGTTGACCAGGGAGCCCTTGAACTCCATCACAGAATGAAGCCCAGACCACTGATCTCTGAAACTATCAACCAGGAATGGAAAGATCCTGGAACTGGGTGTGACTGTTAAGGTCTGCAAGCCCACCTGCCTCCCTCTCTTTCCAGCAACAGGTGGATTTCTGTAAGCTGAGACCCTTTTCAAGCCTGGGGACCTGGAGATGGCTGATGTCCCAGCAGAAGAGAGGGCAACACAATGGAGTATCATTCAGCCATAAGAAGAACACAAATCCTACCATTTGCAACAACATGGATGGAGCTACAGGGTATTATGCTCAGTGAAATAAGCCAGGCGGAGAAAGACAAGTACCAAATGATTTCACTCATATGTGGAGTATAAGAACAAAGCAAAAACTGAAGGAACAAAACAGCAGCAGAATCACAGAACCCAAGAATGGACTAAGAGTTACCAATGGGAAAGGGACAGGGGAGGATGGGAGGGAAGGGAGGGATAAGGGCAGGGAAAAAGGGCATTATGATTAGCACACATAATGTAAGCAGGGGGGCATGGGGAAGGCAGTATAGCACAGAGAAGACAAGTAGTGACTCAGTAGCATCTTACTACACTGATGGACAGTGACTGTAATAGGGTATGTGGTGAGGGCTTGATAATAGGGGGAGTCTAGCAACCATAATGTTGCTCATGTAATTATACATTAATGATACCAAAACAAAAATTAAAAAAAAAGAAAGGGCAACAAGTTGAAGCCTCAAAGACACCTTTATGAGAAACTGTTTCATGTACATATGACCACCTCCGAACTGATCCAAATGTCTGAAACCACTGAGGAAAACTGCTACAGATGAATTAAAAGGAATCACACATCCACACACCCCAAGTCATCCCTGCATGCGTGATAAGAAAGATTTTTAAAATATAGATTAATGGATATTTTACTACACTCGTGTGAAGTAGGGTTTATTTGAAGAATATATTTCTAAGCCTGTTAGCAATGCATTAAAGTGACATTTGCCCAGATTATCGAACTTTCTGTCTCAAAATACCCAAAGGAGTTACTCTCAGAATATAGTCAGCACACATTAGTAGTTATGCTGAATGCCATTAGAGTGGCATCTCTCAAATGAAAAGGTAGAGAACTCCGTTATCAATATTAAAACCATTTATCTTTTAAAAGGTTATATTGATTTTTCCCCACTTCTCTGACCCCAGCAATGTCAGTGCCAGCTCGATGGAGTGGACAACATCATATAACATCTTAAACTGATATTTCCCAAATGAACTTCCCCAATATTCTGTAGTCTTTCATCCCAAGCACTTTGCTACTCTTTTATAGAACATAAGCTAAGAAAGGCTTGGAATGATCAGAAACATCTGAACCAACCACCCCACTGAGCTAAAATACTGCAAGTGACATTTTAAGTATGAAGCAATCATTAGGGTCTATAAGATAGGCAAATATGACACAGTATAGTCTTAAAGCAAACATGAGCCTCCCACCATCTGTGTTCCAAAAACAAGAGCATCAGCCAATGTAGCTGCCCCCTGCATGCGGCATCATGTCCCAAGCACTTTAGGTATATTGCCACTTAATCCTCATAAGCCTCTCATATGTACTATTAGAAGCCCCACTTCACTGACGGGTAAACAGAGGCACGGAAAGTTGAGCTCCTTGCCCAGTGTCACACAGCAGAGCCAACATGCACGCTAGCAGTCCAACTCCATGTTTTTGTTCTTGATGCCACCCTGCCCCTCAGTCTGTCACCTCATCTCCTGCTTCACAGTCCTTATTGCCAAAATAGCAGCATTGCCATCTTTCAGCCAAGTTCCAGGAGGCCACACAGTATGAACAGAGAACAGTGCTTATCTCTCCCAACATCCTCTACAAGACTTTGAGGGTCACTTCCTCCCCATTCTTCCAGACTTAAGTCACATTTTCCCTCCCCATTCAATCTAAACAGATCTTGCTCCCCTTTAAAATCCTCTCTCCCAAGTGGATATCACTAATAATCCTTTCATGAAATGTGTCTTGACTCTCCAAGGTGATAAGCTCTTGGAAACCAGGAACCACATCTGTGTCCTTTATTGCTCCATTTAAACACAAAGTCATAGCTAATCAATTCTTTCTTTGTCTTTCCTTGTCTTTTTTTCTTTTTGGCAATCAAAAATGTAGGCATGTGAACCCAGTGTAGTCACTAAGTGTTACCTTCTAAATCAGCCTTCCAAGGTACTCTTTGCTCCATATGTATTTAGGAAAAATCATCTGGTTCTCCCCAAGGAGTGACTGGGCTTTCATCAAATTATACTCTAATCAAGAAAATGCTAAATCCAGCACAATCAATGTCTGCATGTCCAATATAATCTTTCTAACCTCAAGACTTAGTTAAAAATGCAAAAGGGAAAAACACCTTAAAAGTGAAAGTAAAAAGCTAAAGTTAAAAAAAAAAGGAGGTAGTGTCTCTTTTCTAAAAAGAATGGCCTCAAGTTGGGTGAAATGGACTGAATTAGACCATTTGCATTGCTCCCTAATATGTGCTGCAAGGTATTTTTTTTTAGAAAACTGGTTATCTAGGACCAGCTCCTATCAATACTCCCTTTCCTGCCCTTTCTCATTCTTATTTTGGTTAGCAGGCAGTGTAGAACAAAACATCAGCAGCGCAGAAGTGTCCTTTCCTAAGGAAAAGCCACCATAGCATTGTGGGCACTCACTTCTCCAAACCTTTATAGGTTTACTTATTACCAAGGAGCCAGACCATCTTTTCTGTGAGTAGCAGGAACTTACAAAGTACCTGCTACACACAAGGTGCTCTGCAGGCGTTAGTACTAACATTCACAGCATCCCCAGGTAAGTCTTTTCATGTCCATTTTGTAAATGAGTAACCCAGACTTTGGAGGCACTGAAGTCCTACAAATGGCAGAGGCTGATAAAATTTGAACCCAGATTTGTGTGAATCCAGCTCTTCCCAGTAACTAAGTCATGGTGAGTTACGGGAGCTCTTGGGGGAGCTCCAGAGCTGAAGCGGCCCCACCCAGGTCTACCTCATTCGAGGTGGCCTCCAGGAAGGCTTCTTGAGTGGACAGAATAACTTGGAAACTTTCTTCCTCTTAATCATTTCAACCACCATGCACTGTAGTGCTAGTTCTTCTGATCTCAAATGGAGATGTTTGGCTGTTAAAATCTGATAATAAATATCAAAGGCTTTTTTAAAAGCTTTAAAATGTTAAATAAATTCAAAGCATTTTTAATATGCTCATGTCCAAGGAAGACTTTTTTTAAGTGACATTTTAAAGGCAACAGAAAAAGGCCTGTTATCTCACCATCCAATTAACCCTGGAAATATTTTTCAAAGTATGCCTTTAGGAAATTATGATTGTACAGGGGAGCAGGTGATGAAACCGACTCAGCCCAGACTATCTCCACAAAGGAACCTCTAGTAAATTTCCACAAATATATATATGTATTTCATATACCAGCTCATAATATAAGTATGTGTGTATGTAAGTGGTTCTGCTCTATACTCTTTCACACCATGCTTTATTACATAATGTTAAAAGCAACAATAAAACCACAGCTTTGTAAGTACTAAGTCATTTAGTCCTGAATCGCAGCCATTGCATAAAACAATATTTCATAGGCAGGGGCTTGTTTTCAGACTGGCTGTGTTCAGGATGTCACCAAGTCATACCAATGAAATGCCCAAATCACACCAAGAAGATATCCAGAATTGGTCAACAAAATTTACATTAAGAGAAAATAGCTTCACCAGAAAAATCCATTTATCATTTCATTGCAGAGTGTAAAATACTTGTTTCTTAATTGGAATGAATACAGATGACACAGATGAAGGTTCTACTAAAGAGCATGGGAGGCTGTGGATGGGTCATGAGATTGCAGGGGGCTCGACAGCCTTAGTTCGACCCACCTACACCCATTGCTACTAGTCAGCTTCAGCCTCTGCTATCACATCCTGAGATGCCACAGACTCCACATCAGATTTAAGGAGGATCCTAAGAGGCATATCAGAAGTCCTTGTGGGGATAAACAGACCATTCAGCAGAAGGAACCCCAGCTTTTCCAAGACCACCTCAGCCAGAATATAAGCCTTATTTGTACACTGTGGGCCCTGAAAAAAATCTCATTTGATGAATCAGTCCAATGGTTACACATGAATGAATGAATAAATGAATAAACAAGTAACAAAAAAGCATCTAGAGGCAATCAAGAATTCAATCTCAGTTTTGAAATGTCAACATCTGTATATATTTAAAAGCTTACATCAATTTAGAAACAAAAACACAGTGAAGTTTTTCTCATATGATTGTTCTCACATGGGATTAACCATGGTATTTAGACTTACAGAACTGATTGCTTTACTCCAAGAATCTATTATAAAAATTATTTCTTTGAGGCATCATTTGAGTAAGATAAAGGAGAAAGACCTTTCCAGAATACGTAGCTTCATGTACTCACAACCATCTGGCAGGAAACTGCTCTAAAGTGATGTATACATCTACATCCTGCCAAATCCATCTCCAGAAAAAGGGTTAGCAGCATCCCAGGACTTCGTCGATGTGGCTTTTAAAGCACCTTCTATGGAACGGGGTTTCAGCTTGGCAATCAGCCTAGGAATGCACAGAGGAGCGGCTCCCACATCCAGAATGCATAGCAATGCCTGGAGTCTTACTTGGAATGGGTCTTGGAGATTCTCTAGTCTTGTAGTTAAACAACTTTGCTGGAAAGCATGAATGTAGACAAAATGGAATGAACATTGACAACGGGAGTAAACTAAAATAGAGTCAGGGGCAACTAAAGAAATAAGGCCATGTATGTCTCCTTTTGAGAAACTGCTCTCCAAAGAATGTGCCAAACTTTGTATTCCGTCAAAAAAATTTGACTTTTTGCCTAGTAAATAGCTTTAGCAATCAATTATGTATAGCTAAATAGAGGTTACAATAGCTTTAGCCAATCATAATTCTTTCAAAACCATTTATGCAAGCCCCCTCTGAGTTCCCCTTTTTGCCTTTAAAAACCCTAATGCCTTTTCCCCTCTTCAGAGCATATGTTTGGGTTTCTTCCTGAATTTATGTTCCCACAGTGTGATCCCTAAACCCTAAATAAATTCAACTAAATGTTTCACAGCTCTGCCTTTTTTTAGTTGACAAAGGTAAAGCAGAGTGGAATGGTTAAAATAGCACTGGCTTAGGATGGAACAGTAGGGAAAAAAGTAAAATTCCATCGCACTGTGTGATCTTGTACCAATTACTTGGCTTCTCCTCATCTCAGTGTTCTTGTCTATAAAATGGGGATGACTCCTGTCTAGCAGAATTCCAGAGAATAAATAATCTTGCCACCTAGTAGAAGCTCAGCAATGTCAGGCAGCTGTCACACTAAATGAAAGAAGTAACAGCTAAATCTCTATGTCCTATAAACCAGGAAGAGCAAAGAACTACCATGAAAAGAAAAAAAAATTACCAATGAAAACTTACATATTGTCTATGAAGACAAACACTAAAAAAATCAGTGATTTAGGATCTTGAGCTTATGGTGATAAAGGTAGAAACTGTCATAAGACTGGAAAGGAAGTTCATTAAGCAACTAAATACTAATCTGTTATTAATGCCCAGGGCCCCACCTGCATGTTCAAACTTTTTTTTTTAATCCTGTAAATAGTTCCATGATGTTTAGAAGCAATTCATCAGGCACCTTCTCAGTTCTGCCATGTCTTCTGGTTCAAATATTAACAGAGGAAACCTGAGAACCTTCTTTCTCATTCCATGATGCTAAAGTGAAATGTTTCTATGTCAGCTCACATGAGATTTAAGAGAATGAAAGAAATGTCAGAGAAATTCTACCTGATCAGACAGGCCTAAAATGCTGAAGGTAGCTTCCACCCTGGATTCCTACAAAATTCAAAACACTAGACTATGTAGAAGAAAGTGCATGACAAACACACTGAAAAGAATGTAAGAAAAGGGAAAGGGCTTTGTGGAGGTAAAGGCTTAGAGAGGATGGGAAGAGTAAATTACAGGGCTTGTTGCAGCAAAAGGCAAGAAACATCTAAGCAGAGCATGTATCACTGTAGGACAAAGGGGGACAGGCACATTTTACCGCACAGACTGTCCCCACCTGACCAGGGGAAGCCTGCAGCATCCCTGCACCCCAGCTTTTTCATGAAGAGGCACCAGGAGGTGGTATAGTCGACTCCAAAGGTCATTTCCAGACTACAAACTTAGGATGCTAAGCTACTTATATACATAGACACACATACATTTTACATGAGGCAAGACTATTACAGCAATAATGTTGGTTATTGTGGTTCAAGTAACCTAATGTTCTTTTCTGATTATGCTACCTAAATTCTCAGACATTCCCCAACACCTTTCATAATGCTCAAAATAGACCCCTCCCCACTACCACTAAAAAGAAAGGTATTACACAATCATTATTTTTACATGTTCCTGGTTTTTTTTTTTCATTTTTTAAGCATTGTCACCTCAGTGGCATGTTGGATCTGAACATGATCCCCATCACACAGACCAATTTAATACTTTCTTTTTTAGTTTTCCTAAATCAGTTCACAGATATCTCATGAATATTTCCCTTTGCTGGCTGACTTTTAATGGACAAAGTTGAAATAGGCTATCTTAAACTTTCAGTTCCTCAAAAGCAGATCTCCATTTATTAATTTATCAAAACCACCTCTCTGTTCTTTCCAAGCCTTTCTCCATGTTGATGCCCTGCCCAGAAGCTTCTAGGCCCACTGCTGGCTCACTCCTGCTGATACTTCCTGTAAGTATTAGCGGACCTGCCTCTGAAGTCCCCCTCCCACGGCCGCCTGCACCTTAACCTTAGCACACGTTATTGTAATCACTTGTTAAGCTATCTGACTTCCTCTCTAGGCTGTAACCTCTAAGGGGACAGGGAACCATCTGTTTTATCTTAAAACTCTAGGGATAGCATGCATAAGACATGCTCAATTAATAGCTTTTGGATAAAAGAGCAAATGTTTATTTAGTTCAACTACTTTCTAACACAGGTTTTAAACAAGCCTTCTGCTCGACTTTGAGTGCCTAAGGAAACCTACATAATCTATACAAAAATTAATCATATAATATGTATATCAGCACCAGCTACCAAAGAGTGATGGCAGATCTGTGTGATCTACAAAATGATACAATTAATTTACAATCAACATGACAAATACAAGTGGGTGCTTTTAATAATAGAAAATAACAAATTAAGGAGACAGCTGGTAAGCATTTTTCTTCGTGATAATTATATAGGCTCAAATTCTGAAAACCAGCTTTCAGCAAGCCCCCCCCATCACTCTCCTGCTCCCACCTGCTCTTGTTTGCTTTTCCACGTTGAAACCCTCCTCTCATGGGCCAGAGCTCAGCTATCAAACATTTTAATGGCCAAAGTGAGCAAAGACTTCATTCTCTAAAGAATGAACTTTATGTCTTTAGAGAAGACTCTAAAGAATGAACAGAAATAAACTCCTTTCCCCTTTCACATCCAAGGATTGGAATTTGATCCTAACCTGCCTAGCCAGGAGAAAAGTTCACATTTCCTTTGTGACTTGCCTCTGAGCCATTCCCCTTGGGAGAAAGTATGATTCAAGGGTTAATACTATTCACTCCCTTGGATTATTCTATTGTTATATCAGCTGCATTATGCAATCACTAGGTGATTAGTCAATTATTTGATGACCACCTGAAGACCAAGTCTTTCAAATCTCTGTATTCGAGGCCTCTTTCCAGGACTGCAGACCCTTATCCTATCCAACTGTCCACTCAAAACATCTACCTTGAAATCATCCAGACATTTCAAGTTCACAATCCACAAAACTTACTGCTCTCTGAAAACTGTCTTCTCATCTAGCCCTGACTTGTGTTAGTGGCATCATCCCAGGGGCTCAAGGCACAAGCCTCTGCCTGACACCCCCAGTCTCATCACCCACATCCACTTGGTCACCACTGGAATCTCCTAGATTTCAATCCCTCTCTCCAACCCTTCCACACTCTGCTTCCCTACTGCCCTAAGCCAACCCTGTAGCCTCACTCCTGCACCAGGATAACCTCTTAACTCCTCTTGCTGACTCACTACCAGAATCAGGGCACCCACATCCATTCAGTCCTAACACCGCAAAGCAAGCTTCTCCTACATGTCCGTAGGGATCATGTCTGTCTGGCAATCACTATTTCCTTCTGGTGTCTTACATAAACACTTAGCACAACTAGGCAGGCAGCAAATGACCATGTGACTGAAAGAACGCACAGATGAGACAGCTAGTATTCTCGGGATTAATTTCTGCCGCCTTCCATAAACTCAAACTAATATTTATCTAATAACCATTTGCTTCTGGAGAAGTGAAGACGCAGTAACCTGAGGTTTAAGCACAAAGGCAAACCATCATTCTACACACTGACACACGTACTCGTATCAATAGCTATGCATTCTTTTCATTATGCCTGACATAATGTAACTATTCTGTGATAAAATGTACAGAACCACGGAGAACAATTATTTTCAGAAATTAAAAAAAAAACTGAAAATGCAAAGAAAAGCCCTTCCAGATACTTTCCAGGACATGATGGACAGACACATTTCACCTTCAAGTCCTCTGTGCCCTAGGGAAGTTGGCTTTTGAAGAGAGGCCCCCATGCTAAGGTCCAGAATAAACCCCAGTTCAAAACAAGGCCACAAACACCTACTGGGGAAATTCCTATGAGCCCAGAATCACGCTGGGCAAAGGGACATTTCCATGTTATGCAATCATAAATGCATCCTGTCCGTTTGCTTATGAAACCTTAAAAATTTTCACTCAGAGTGAATGACAATTCTTCCTTTCTAATTTGGCAATTTGTCCTTAAAGGAACACTTCTTAACCCCAAAGGATCAGCAAATGACTATGGTTGTTAAATAGGGCCATTCCAAGCAATCGCAGGCCTGCCTTCCAGACCTGTCCCGCAATGCCAACACACTATAATTACTTCGATAAAAATTCTCCCAGGTGGGATGAGAGAGAAGGCCCTGGAACCAGATTATGCTTGAATCCTGGCTGAACTGCTCTCCAATTGTGTGACCTGAGACAATACCCTCATCACTGTACCTCAGTTTCTCACATTTAAATGGAAGTGATAACAGCCCTGCCTCGTGGGGTTGCACTGATGATTCAAATAGCTAATATTTTTTAGCACAATACCTAGTACACTATGAGTGCTCAATACATGTCAGTAATAATGATAGAAATTACATTACCATAATAGTATATCAGCATTAATATTAATCTTGCTTCCCTCCTGCCAGCTCCACAAGGGATTGTATGCCCTACCAAGTCTCTTAAATAGTAAGGGCAGTGATTCTCAAACGTTAGCATGCTCCAGGATCATCAGGAAGGCTTCTTAAAATACGGAATGCTGTGCTCTGGACAATGCTTTTGATTCAGGGAGCCTGGGATGGTGCCTGAGAACGTGCATTTCTAACAAGTTACTCCCAGGTGTATAGGTTCTGCTGTTCTGGAAGGACCTGTCGAGAAACACTAAGGGGCCTCACTGCATCAGAGA
Source organism: Manis pentadactyla (assembly GCF_030020395.1). Classification (NCBI taxonomy): domain Eukaryota; kingdom Metazoa; phylum Chordata; class Mammalia; order Pholidota; family Manidae; genus Manis; species Manis pentadactyla. The sequence continues at coordinate 21,637,038 of NC_080036.1, forward strand.
AGCAGGGGTCCAAACCTCCAGGGCTGCACACACCCAGAATGCCCTATTTGACTCCTTCATGTCAGTAACTCCACCAACAATTCCAAACTCGGTTCAAGCATCAGGAGCCCCCGAGGCCTTATGTCGGCACCTACAGCACTGTATTGTTATCAAGGAAATCAGCTCCACGAGACTAAGAGCTCCCTGGCCATCAGGACCTTGCCTTATTCAGTGCCTGTGACACAGAAAACCCTCAATAACTCGTGACTGATATGAAAAAAGGTACAGGGCCCTATGACTGCTTCAAGCTGATGGGAGATGCTGCATGTTCTCAGAAAGAGGGTTGCAATCAGGAAGCATTTTTATGTAAGCCTTTCTGGTAAATGGCCCCAAAATATCTCAGCAGAAAGAGACCAAAATGTCCAGCAAATGATTGTAACCTCTTTTTCCATTCTACGTAAATATTCGTTTTCCTAACTAATTTTGTGCTATTTTTTCTTAAAGAGAATCTCCAAACTGTTTACCCTTTCAGGTCTTACTCTTCGGGCATACTCTGCTCCTTGACGCTTTGGCTTTTCTGGAAATTTCTCTAATTCATCACCCACCCTGCCCCTTCATTAGTGCATTTTAACCAAGCCAAGCACACTTTTATAAAAACACCTTCTAGGCAGGATTTCAAATGCTATTAAAAAGGAGTCCTGTCAATTTCACTGTCAAACAAAGACAGAGAAGAAAAAAAAAGTACCAAGTATGATCCACAGAACATGCTACCTCATCCTCCCAATACAGGCAAAAAGCCTTTCTTTAACATAAAACACTTTCTTCAGTACCTTAAGGTAATTTTAACATGAAACCCCTCCATATTTTTGTAATAAAGAAGATTTTTAAGAAAGTAAGTGCTCTCAATGTCAGGTGATATTATTTAAAATTCTAAGTCCTATTTTCATTCTCATCTTATATAGTAATTTAAATTTGAAAATCACTTTTGTGAGGTACATGCACTTCAAGGAATTGACCATTGAATTTTTATGGATCATTTACTCGAAGGCTAAATTAGGAATTTTAGGATTCCTTCCCAAATAATTTTGTGTTGCAGTACTCTAGACTTTCAGAGATAGATTTAAGAGCAGACACACCTTTTAAAATAAATATTAGATATATCCATGTATGATTATAGATGTATGCACACACACAAAGTCATTTTTATGTGTCTACAGTGGCCTTTGGAAAGTATGAAAGGTATGGAAAGAAATCAAGCTGAAATATGTTAAAGCACATGAATAATAAGAAAATTAGCTGTTACTTAAGTGTGTAATACACAAAGAATACATCTATTAAGTTTTACTAACTTGCCTAGAATAAGTCCTTAAAATATACTGTCAGATACATAATAAATTTTCTATTTTAAAAACAGCAGTTGCTCCCCTCATCCCAGATTGCTCATAGTTTAACCACACAAGTACAATAAAAACAGTGCTTAGTTTACTCATGATTTAACTCCTAGGACATGGATTGTTTTATGAACATAAATTTGATTTCTTATTTCTACGCAATCTGCCCGATTTACACTATCTGTCTCACAGCACCATGGAATAGTGGAAGAGCATGGTTCCGTATTCATTCTCAGGCCCACCGGTTAGTGACCCAGAGCAAATGGCTGGATTCCTCCCTGCCTTAGTTGCTCATCTATACAAGGATAGTTAAGATCTACTTTCTATATTTTATGCAACAACATGAAGCGCCCAGCATGGTGCTTGACACAGAGCTGATTCTTAAAAAACTTACCATTAGGATGGTTTTGATAATCCTCGTCACTTTGGTTGACAGACATGGCTAATGACAGATATTCTTCACAGATTTTCATTCTCCCTGCATTCAAATGTTTATTACCAGAGACTAAAGAGGTGCCAGGAGGCACTGGCCCAAAGTGCAGTTGGACCTGCACTGAGGCACGAGTGCCCTAAAATTCCCCTTTATGTCAACACCTGTGCTACCAAACAGCACACCATCCTGACCCTCCCAAGGGCTCCCCCTCACCAGGTGTACAACAAATACCTGTTGAGTTGAAATGCTACTGACCCAACCGAAAAATGGATGCCAATGGAAAGCATAAGCCACAGACCTGTTTGCCATCCAGTGTGTCGGTGAAGCAGGTTTTCTAAAGCCCCAAGTTTCATCTGGAAACTAACTACGTGTGGCCCCTGCCGAGGTAACTTCGAGAGCGAACTGCTAGATGTACATGGACACAACTGTATCCTTCAGAGGTGCAACCAAGTTCCTTCAGACGCTCTAACCCAGTCTAGGGACATCCACCCATTTTTTAAAGCCCTCTGCGCACTATTTGCTAAACAAATGGACAGTGTGCTGGGGAACTTGCTGTGGAAGCAATCGCCTCAAGTTAACCACCACCATTACCCTATACACACACACACACACACACACACACACACACCATGACCATATATATTCACACACACACACACATATATATATTAATGTGACAACACACTAACCTATACACTTGCCCTAAGGCTTTCTGCTCTCATGGGGCTGAGCAGATGTCTGCGCGAGGAACCCAAGTGGAATCCATCTCCAGGTCTCCACAGAGCGAGCGCCTCAAAGCCTACACAAGTGAGGTTCTGACCTCTGCAGGGAAGCCTCGGCCCTGACGGAGGCTGCCTAACTCCGGGGCGCCCCGAGAAAGCCAAATGTGTGTTCTTTGAAAGGCGGAGAAATCCCGGGGCAGGCCCTGCTCAGCGCGCTTTCCGCGCGCCGCGCCGCAGAGGGCCGCCTCGCGCCTCCAGCACGCCTCTGTCCCCCCAGAACCGGCAGCTCCGGGGTAGCACCCCCGCTGAACTCCCAGCCTGGACGCTCAGGGTCCCCGACGGCTCCCTCGGTTGAGGGCAGACGCCCACCCCGGCAGAAAGAAGAGGGACCCCGGTGCCCCGCTCGCGCGCGCCGCCAACTAAACCCACCACCGCCCTCACCTGTGCGAGGCCGCGTCCGGGGGGCTGCAGAGCGGCCAGCGCGCCCCCCACCTGCGCGGGACCTGCCGCCGCGGCTCGCAGGCGCAGGGAGCAGCCCGGACTCGGCGGGGCGGGACGAGGCCGGGGAGGGGCGGGGCCGCCCCACTTCCTCGGCCCCCCCAGCCCCGCCCCCAAGGGGCGGAGGCCACGGCGCGTCACCTTCCCTACCCGAGAGCGGGCGCGGCCGCCGGGAGCTGTTGCAAGAAGGTACTGTAGCTGGGTTCTGGGCTCTGGCTGGGCGAAGAGGAAGAGGTTACTTGTGGTTTATTCGTCTGCGTTGGCTCACAAGAAAAAGATGTGTCCAGAAAGCCTGGAAGGGGGTTAGGGGAGTTTTTACTCACGTTTCAGTTCCAATTAAAGAAAGAGGACGCGTGCGACTTGCAAACTTAATTGCTAACACCTTGTCTTCAGTGAGACTCAGAGGAGCGCCCCTTTCAATGGGAAGGAGGCCACCTCTGTGTTTTCCACTCTAACCCGGACGACACCTCGAGCCCGTGCGGGTGTGCGAGCCACGGGGTGGGAGTCGGCCGCCCGGACGCACAGCGCTCTGCTTGCTGAGCCTTAGTCCGCGTCTATAAAAGCCAGGCTGTAATACGTTCCCAGCGAGCTGCCCGAGTACCCGGCGACTCTTACAGGTCCCTAGGTGAGATGACTGGCACGCAGGCGTTCAGCAAATGTTTACCTCTTGTTCCTTCCCTTGCATTCACTATCTCCCTCCCCCACTCTTCTCTTCCCGCCATAAACTTTTCGCACTTTATTTGCGCTTTATCCCTGCCTGGTCAGTTTCTTTTCCCATCTGTTGATGAGCGGGTCTACTGGGCACCCGTCTGTGCCCGGCAAGGTGCTGGGTGACTTAGGAGAAGGCATGCTGATCGCTGCCTTCTGGAGGTCTGGAGCTCACCATACACCCCCAGCACCCCCAGGAAAGAGTAGTTTTGAAATTAGGTATAAGAGAGTTCTAGAAACAAGCTAAATAGGGTGTAGGACAGGCCAGTATTCTATAGGCTGTTACAGGAGTGGTCGGTCGGTGAGGCGGAGAGGAGTTTAATTGACTGTATCACCTGCTGCTGTGGAGCCAGAAAGACATCAAATCAAATCCTGGCTGGGCAACTATTTGTGTAAACTGTTCAGTTCATTAAATGCTTCTGAATTTAAAATTTTCCCTTTAATAAACTGGGATTAAAACAATAGGTAGTGCATAGATTTGGAGGAATATTTTCATAATGTACTTACCGCAGTGCCCTGGCTCATGACAGGTGCTTAATGAAGGTTGGCGAATGATAATAATTGTGCCATAGAAAATGAAGAGGGCCCGGGAAGAGAAAAATTAGAACATATGAGAACTTGGGATGAAATGATAGAAATAGAGCTTCCATCATCATGAAAAGGGTGTTCATAATCACAGCAAACAGTGATGGACGTAACTGGTCACCAATTTCTGTGTTTGGCATATAACCTGTGGTGATCACATTCAATATTCACTGTGAGATAGTCCATAATATCCCCTGCTTAAAATGAGGAAAATTAGCATCGGAACCATGAAATAACTATCCTGAAGGTCTGAATCCACTTAATCGCAGAGTCACAGCACCCTGAGGCCTTTGACAAGTCTGGGCTTTTCCCATCATGCTCCCCCTATAGGCTACATCCCCTAACTTAGAAAGCAGAGAATACAGGAGAAAAAAAAAGAATATATATATATGTGTGTGTGTGTGTGTGTGTGTGTGTGTGTGTGTGTATACACACACATAAATAAAAAACATATATGTATGCTTTCTATATATATACATGTCTATCTATACTATATATATATATATATACACACACATATATATATAAAGAAGAGAAAGAGGAGTAAGGAGAAGTAGCAACCATACCTTTAAAGCCCATTAATAGTAACACTGAATTAAAACAGTAAGTGAAGCCACACAAAAGCTTTTTGCTTCTAACTCCTGCCACAATGGAGTTTCCTGTTCTGTGGTTCCTGCAGCCCAACCACAAGCTAAAGATGACTAAGAGCATTCTTCAATCATTAAATGCGACAGAAAGTGAAACATCTAAAGATACAGATATCTAAGGTTCTATCTCCTCCCTCACACCACAATATACTCCTCTGTCAGACTTCCTTGAGTGACTTTTTTTTTTTATTGTCCAAATGTGTTACCTGCCTCTTTATAATGTGTTCCACCTAGGGGATTATATTGTTGCTTTTACTAACTTTGCTATATAACCATAACCACAAGCAGCACTTAGAACAGCAAATGGACTCATATGTGGCTGATAAATTTTCAATACACTATTGTTACATTGAATTTCTTGATTTAAACAGTTTGAACTAAGTCTTCTATTACTGGCAAGGTCAATGATGTCCTGCTTGTTTCTATTTTTAAAAGAAAATCTCCTGCATTTTTAATAGGTGGTCTTCTCTGTCTTACCTTCTTAGTTTACATGAGCAACAAGATACTTGGCCTCTGAAGAAACGACTCTATTGTTAATATGGTAATTGAGGCGGAGATGTCTCACTCTCCATGCTTTCATTGGAGTCCTACCAGATAGAATTGCTTTTACATCTTAAACAACAAATGCTTGTGTGCATGGTAATCTAATAATTTCACCTGTTCTTTTACATTTTAAATGGCGGATGTGTGTTCTATGGGTCCTTTGCTGTCACAGCTGATGCCACCTGTCATGCACTCAGGAGCTCTGCAGTGGAGATATGTTAGCAATTTCACTGTGTCTGTTTGAATGAGCCAGATACATTTAAACAGGACAAGTTACAATAGCTATAGTCATCTTTGAATGTCTGCCTGTGAGTTTAAAAGAATCTTCTCTGAAAGAGAGAAGACCTTGTCTGTAAATGTATAGGAGGAAAACCTCCAACTGTTCTCTGCTCCTAGGAAGCACAACAGACCCCTTTGTGTCATCCCACCCAGTCCAGCTCTAATTGGAGGACTCAGGGTTGATCCTGGGAGTAAAAGTCCCCTGAATGCCCAGAGAAAGTGTGTGAGATATGCCGAACAGTGATGTAAGCACTTGGCACCTAGTATCCCTCACATTTTCCTTCAGTAGTGCTTCTTGTCATTTCTGAGCCAATAAAAGCTGAAGTAGAAAAACAACTGAGATATAAACGTATAGATCAAAAGCTACCAGGAGGTGAAAGCAATGTCATGGTTAAGACAAAATTTAGTCCACTGTCCAACTGGTAAATGTAGAGTATGTGTGCTGTAAAGAAGCACATGCACTTTTTACATGGCCTTGAGAAAATGGTATTCCTTCTATTATTTGTGCAAATAGTCTCTGTTATTATACTTACTTAGGTGTTTTCCTATCCTATAATTGTCATGATAGGTTATAGAAAGCATATCCCTTTTTTATACTGGCAGGTGTAGAGAGACCAAATTTAGTGACTCACTCCAGACCTAGCTTTGCCACTTAGCCCAACCATGTGTTTTCCTCCAGTTGGTAGGGGAAAGAAAAGCAACAGTGGTTGGTAGTGTTTCAGTTTCATGAACAAAGGAATAGCCCTATCATAAAAAGAGTCTTAATTTCTAATTTCTCAGAAAGAAGATGTACTATAAAACCTTTCTTTGGAAACCAATACTAGCAATTAATTGTCTTATTAATAATAATCCTCTGTAGCAAATTATTTCAAATACCTAGACATGTATTTAACACAAGCTAATTAGTTGGAAATGTGCACAGGTAGCAAGTTGCTTGAATACATTTTTAATGGATATTATGGTTTCTATGGGTGAGCATTTCTATGGCCAAGGTGAACATCTGATAATAGTTGCTTTTGAAAAGTTAAAATTATTAAAGACTTGAAGGGTGAATCTTAAGAGCCTTAGTCTCCGGTTCATCACATGGGTAAAGCAGACCCAAATTTACTTTTTAAGGTAAAGCTTAACCTTGCTCAAGGGCACTCCCTCATCAACAATATTTTTATGTCTAATGATGTGAATTCAATCCATGTAGCTGATTGCTTAAACCTCCAGATTAAACTAGACTGAGAGAATGTTCCATACCATGCAGCATGGCTGCGGTCCCATATATAGTATCACTTTTGTTGGATTGTACTGCTGTCGGCCATAGTGAGGAGCATCTAAGAATCAGTCTTGAGAAATGGGTTGTTGAATTTGCACTTGACATGTTGCCAGGCTCATGACAAATTCCAGTGCTTGTTTTTAAGATGATCCATGGTAGCAGCTGTCAATCATCACAGGAATGCAAATCTAGACTTTCCCACAGCAGTGGGCTAATTTGCATCCTCTGGGTTCTACAAATAACACAACTGAATTTCCTTTCCTCTGTAATTTGACTACGCAGATGCTCAGAGTGGCCTACATCTATCAAATATTCAGAAGTGCTTTTTTTGTACATTCTAGGGTAGTTATATTTTCAACTTCATTGTCCTAAGTCTGAGATGAAACCAAAGGAGTTTTCAAGACCAGAATATTAGGATACCTAATTCTCTGTGCAATAAAATGCACATGTATAGACACATTCATCTACAAAACTAACATAATACCCAGCAGCTACAACTAGGGCCACAAACTAGGATGCCCACAAGGGTCAGGCTGGTGAAATAAATGTGTGACTGTAGCCACATACAAGAAAACAGAGACTGTTGCAGACTGCAGAGGGCATGCCCCCTAGAGATATTTAAATTCGATTATTAACTCTGATGGCTAAATTACACACGAGGCTAGAAACCAGGTAGTTACATGTGTCCTCGATCAACAATGTGTCAAGTTCAAGCTTACGGACATAAAATAAACGTGATTTGATAGCTCCTATCAGCTCTCCAGAGGCTCCCCCTTCAGTTGGTGGGGAAGACGGGAAAACAAATCAGCACAATAGAGTGTCAGTGACAAGGCTCTGGTAGCGCATCTGCAGGGCTCAGCAAATAACGTAGAGTCAGGTGCAGGAAACCAGGTAGAAAATATGCAAAGGAATTAGTAGGAACAATGATTCCATGCAGCCGCAAGTGCTGAGAAAGATCTTCCTGGTGAAACCTCACTCACGCCACTGGGATGGACACACACGCAACCAACAGAAGATCAGTTCAGGGAATGACACCAGACCTGTCTAGCAATATTTCCATAATCGTTTACTCAAGTAACAGAAAATTAAAATACAGATGCATATGGAGAAATAAGAACAACCCTTTTGGTTGAGGCCATTAGCAAACGTTGGACTTGAAATCTCCAGTCTATCTTTGTGACTGCCTGGGACATATAATTTGAATAAGTTTTAGTTCATCCAGCCTCCAATTACTGGCTGTAATGATGACCTACAAAGAAAGTACAGAATCACTAATTAATGGATTGAAAAGCAGTCAGAAAATACATGAGGCTTTATTTAGCACATAATAATATTTTCAAGCTGACTTGGTATACAATTACCTGCTTTACTGATTTTTAGGTACCTCCTTATAAAAAGACTATAGTTGCCACTTCCTGAGAAAATCTGGGTCCAAAATAGAGAATAAAACAGTAAGAAATTTGACCTTAAAACTAAATGAATTACTTAGTTTCCAGTATATATAATTGTTCAATCTTTTCTTTTTTTCCTTATTGGGAGACATGTAACTATACTGAAAAATTACACATTCTATAAAGGGCTTGTTCATTTAAAAAATAACTTTGCTTAGTTTGAACTTCCTATTAGGCTGATTTTAAAATTAAAAACAAGAAGGACAAAACCCTATTCAGTTAAACAAAAAATATATTTTAGATCATTTAAAGGGAAGAAAGTCTCTCAGCCAGTTCTTTCCATGTCACACATACATGGTTGTAGGTTTGAACTTTTTACAAGGATCTTTGCACCTGCCTTCAGAATGGGCTGTTCCCTGTCTCCTTACTCCTGATGGTTTTTGGTGAAACTGGGCCCTCTTTGATGAATTTGCAAAATGTGGTTCTACTTCGGTACCTCTCATTTGAAAATCGCAGCCTTATATTTCAAATTGACAGTACTTCACCCCACACATTCATTGGTAAACTAGGTTCAGGGATTCCCCAAAACTAAGATAGAATCCAGGTTATTTGCTTCTACAGGAGATCAAAACATTCTGTGACTTCGTTAAGTTTTGTGTCCAGAATGCCTCATTTCTGACAGACTCTTCCCTAGTCCTAAAAATGAATCATTTCTCTTGAGAACCTCGCAAATCCCAACCTCATGATATTTCACCTGAACAAACTATATTTTAGTATATTACATGAATTTTTATTTTGTTAAGTTCAAGAATATTTCTCTGACCGCTGGAAGTAGAGTCAGAAGAGGTAGGCTCAGAGGGCCAGCATTTAAAATGCTTGTGCAGACATGTCCTGTTGCTGCTCACATTTTGTGCAGCTCAAGGTATCTCAAGGAAGTTCTTGACCCAACAAGCTGGGAACTTCCACCGCCCATTAGTGATGAAACGTGACAGGAGACTAAGGGACAGAATTAGCAGCATCATGAAAAGTGTGACCGGATGTCTAAAGGGTGGAAACTAAGAATGGAAAAAACAATGCTCAATGAACAGGATGGAGAAGCAAGCTGGTATTGAAATTGGCAAGGAAAACCTAAGATAAACCATCAGGACAAGAAAAATCAGAAGGTGTGAAGATGAGATAGTAAGTCAAATGCGACTATAATCAAAGTTCACACTCCATGTAGCTGTAATGGTAGATAAGAAGGCGATTGTTTTTTTCTTTGTGATCACACCTCTCTCAAGGTGTAACTGCTACTGCAGCCTTTTGAAATACAGCAGTGCTGTGCTTAGTGACGAGATTAGCAGGTTACCATTGTGCCTTATCTGACTGTTACTCTCTGAGAATAAGAAAACCCATTAGCTCATCTCTGTAAAGTCAACTCAGGTAGATGCATATGCTCAATGTTGCTAAGAAGAGTTTATGTTAAAAAGATTTATTTGCAGCAATGAATTTTTGTGTTAATATGCATTGCCTCTATAACATGAGCCCCAAAGAGAAGTTACAACTATCTGTATACAAAGAATATCTTTTATTCCATCAATATCTTTTTGCTTGTTCTTGATTCTCTTTTTGCCTACCAATTTATTAACTCTTTCTCCCTGAGGGCCTATACTCCATGTCAGCAAAATATAGCCAGATTCTATCCTCTCAAAGCCCACATAAAATATTGTCTCCTCCCTAAACAATCCTTTCATTTCTCAACCAGAAATAATCTCTCTCCCAAGAACTGTCATAACATTATCCTTACCAATCTCATAGTATTATCCCTACCAATCTTTAATCAAGAATAATTGTTTCATCTTCATAATATACTTATTTTCAGTACTGTCTTGTCTTTCAAACATTCATTCGCTTCATAACTATTTCTAGAATCCCTACTCTGTGCAAGGGCAATCTATAGAGTGTAAACATTTTGGTTTCAGACTCATACATATACCCAGTGTATTTGTTATCAATTGATGTACAACAGATTACCTAAAAACTCAGTGGCATAAGCAACAAGCATTCATTATCTCAGCGTTTCTATGGGACAGGAATCGTAGTATCGGTCAGCCGGGTGATTCTGGCTCAGGACCTCTCCATGAAGTTGCAATCAGGCTGTCTGCCAGCGCTGCAGTCATCTTAAGGTGCAAATGGGGCTGGAGACTATGCTTTAAAATATGCACATAATTAGTAATGGATAATAATTCCTCTCTGTATGGCCTGTACATCCCCACATTTTGACAATCTGTAATCAGAGAGAGACCAAGATGGAAGCTACTTTTTAATAACTGGATCTTGGAAGTTACATTCCATCACGTCTGCCATTCATTAGACACAAATCAACCAGTTTACCACATATGCAGAAGAGAGGATTCACTGGGCATGAATACCAGGCCAGGATCATAAATGTAGAGTCTACCCATCACACCTAATTAGCACAGGTATACAATAAATGTCTGATGAATAGTCTGTTTCAGTTTTGTTGAGCTGCTTGAAACTGTTGTAATTTTCATCAAATTTTGATTCAGTGATAAAATTTTCAGTTATGTTTTTATGACCCCTTTCTATCTTTTTTGGACACTAGTTGTGTAAATATGAGGTCACTTAATGTTGTCCCACAGCACACAAGTGTTCTGCTCATTTTTTTTCCCTTCATTGGGCTTCTATGTGTTTCATTGTAAATAGTTTTTACTTTTTATCTAGTCAGGTTAATCCATCTTTGCTGCAATGCCTTATCTGCTATTAATCCTACCCAATGTGTTTTTCATCACAGACATTTTATTTTTCTTTTTGAGAACTTAGATTTTGGTCTTTGGTATATCTTAACAGGTATCTGGTGCATCTCAAACATGTAGCCTCTCAGTGACCTGTATGACATTTCTACTATCTGAGAGGAAGAAACTTGACTATTTTGTTTTAAATCATGAAGAGATTAACGAGGAGTCAAATTAGTCAAGTTTACAACTTAATTCTTCATCAAACAATAATATCACTTTTTAGGTAGTAAATCTCCTGAACAGATAGGACCCAATCAAAATCCTTCATATTTTCATGTAAAAAGTTCATTGTATTACTACTATTATTTTCAGTTTGGTTACAATGAATATATTACTGGAAGCTCTGATCAGCAGGTCCAGCCCTTTTATAATGTCGTCAGCACACAGTCAAGGGCCAATGACCATGCCATTATCAGTGTTTATTTACTGAGGTGATCCAATTCCAGCTAAAAGTGAGAAAGCAGCATATTAGACAGCCTGTGCCATCTTATTATGAGAAATAGTCTACTCTCACTAAGTGTAAGTCTCTAGGAGTCTAGTACTTTAATTTTATCAGTTTTTGCCACAGTATTAAATAGTGTCTTTGGACAAATAGTAATGATATTTAAGACTTCACACAGGGCTCACCACTCTGAATATTGGCCAGTTTTTTTAATATCCACCAGGCAAATTTCCAGGTCCAAATGACACCTTGCAAAACTTCTAGCTTGGGACATTGTTTCTCATCTCTTTGAAAAATATCAAGAACGTGTTGATTTTCCCTCAAGACTCTTGGACAAGATCTCATTGCTTTCTGGATTTACATAATCTAAAGGAATTTGGAAATGAAACTACCAAGCGTGAAGTCGCTGAACCACTTTGCCTTCCAAGCTAAGTGGCCAACAAACAGAGATACACTTCATGATCCATAAACCAAACCAAGGTGCAAATACGTCATCAAGAGTGTCCTCTAAAGGTGGCAGTCTCTCTTTTACTGTATTCGATGTATCCAGTATATACAAGCTGTCTGACTGACTGTTACTATCCATCCCAAATCCAGTCCAGTGGCTCCTGTTACATGATGGGACTTCACCACTTCTGGATCCATTTGCAACACAAACAAAATCAGTCATGTAGATTTCCATTTCAAATTAGTTCATTTCCTAACTCTTCCAAATATTTCCATGGAATTATTACTCAAGGTGATCATTCTTTTTTCTGCTTACCCAATGTATCCTATAATCTGAGCAACAAAATTTCAGACATGTCTAGAGTCTTGTACCACATTTTTGTTCTGTTTTGACCCACAATGGAGAAGTAGGATGGACATAAGAGAACAAAGGCCATAATCAACAGAGACAAATGAAACAAACCGGATATAAAATATAAGTTCAAGGTCAGTCAGTCTGGTGACCTTGAGCAAATTAATCCCCCTACATATGAGCTGGAAATCTATCTTCATTGCAAGCTTAATGTAACAATAATACATATTTTTTATGTGTCTGAGTCAGAGTAAATGCTCAATAAGTTGAATATTTGGGTATAGTAGTGATGATCATGATAAAGGTCATTCTATGTAAGTCACTCTTTTTTCCTTAAATTCATTGGGGTTTGTTCAACATTTTATTGTGAAAAACATTTTAACATATAACAAACCTGTAAGACTTAGCATGAAAGCCTGTATATCCACCATCTTGATGTCACTGCAAATTTTGTCACATATCTACACAGCTATCTATCTCTCTATTGACCAATCGGCTTAATTTTGGACACATTCCAAAATAAGTTGCAGATATTCTTACATGTACTCCCACAAGGGTACTTTTAACTAGAGCCCTGCTTACTTTAACTAGAATTATTTTTCTTTGAATGTAAATCTTATATACATTCAAATGCACAAACCTTAAGTATAAATTCCCTGAATTTTGGCTAGTAAGCAAACCTATTTAATTAAGATAGAGGACATTATCTTCACCCTCTAAAATTACTTTATGCACCTCCCCAGTTAATATTTCCCTACACACACACTCACACAAATATACACAGGCAACCTCAATCCGGACGTTGGTTTCATTGCAAATTAGTTCTCCCTTTTCTAGAACTTCAAACACATGGAATAATATATTTATACTCTTTTATACGAAGTTTTACTTTTTATTTTACTCCTGGTTTTTGAAATTCATCCATTCCACCAAGTGCACTTGTGACTTGTGCTTTTGATGCTGAGTAATGGCCTATCATGTGACTATGTCACAGTTTATCTGTCCTATTGATAAACATCTAACTATTTTCAAATTGGGTCTGTTTTGAATAAACTTGCTATAAGCATGTTTGAACAAGCCTTTCTTTGGACACTGATGTTTTTTTATTAGGATTTTAGTTCTTAGGGATTGGATGTCTTCCCTTCTGTTCCATTCTCCAAATACCTACCATAATGTTGAATTGAGAAGCTTCACACACACACACACACACACAGCAGCCAAGGCACTAAAAGAGCAAAAGAAATGTTTTACTCTCTCCTCCAGAGAAAGGCCTTTTGTGAGTTAACAAGTATACAGAAGTCAGAATTTTCTTTTCCACAATATTGTGAAAAATTTGCAGTCTTAATGCTAGAATGAACTGGGTAAATGTTATTTCCCCATTGTATGGACAATGATGATCTAACATCATTGAGTAATTAATAAATTTTATAAAAGTAGGTGGCCTAATTGAGAAAAAGCCAAGAAGTCAGCTACCTGAAGGCATTAAAGTCAGTGGCCCCAGGTCCAGAATGCTGGTCTCAGGGGCACTGATAATGGCACCTAGATCCTCTGGCTCGCTTAGTTACATCGTATTGGTTATCTTTTTAAAGAGGTGCTCTGGGTGCTGATAAGTTGTTCAAGCAGAAAGTGGCTCTGCTGCCATCCGTCTCGGACTTGGAGTTGGTGCCATGCTTCAGGAAGAGTTCTAATCAGAGGCAGGGAGGCTAAGTTTCAAGGCTGCCTCTGACATGTCCTCACCATGCCATGTTGGGAAAACCCCTCGATGACACCTAATGGTGTCAGCTTTCCAGGAAAGTGAGGGCATGGGGCCAAACGATCATTAAACAACAATGGTGGAACACAAAGACAATTTTAGAATATTAACTCAAACAGTCTATTTGTCTTCTCTAATTTCGTTGGAATTTTTCTACCATCAAAACTTGAGAGCTTTACCTCAATTCCCTAGTAACTGTCAGGTATTTATTAGCGCTACTGTGCAGCAGACCCAGGTTTCCATGCACATAGCCCTCCCCAGTCTGGTGGTCATGTGGACAGTACATGCTAGAATGTGAACCTAGATTGGTCTGAATGTAAAGCCTGTGGTCTTAAGCACTTCACATAGGTGTTTGGGGATAACACGAGCTCTTTGACTATTTGGGGAAGTTAGCAGGTGTGCATTAAGGATTACTTCTGCTATTGATGAACCACCTCCGCTTAGTCTCCTCAGTGTACTTTAAATGGCAAAGATTGCCTCTGGCTGCATAGCCACAAAGTAGCTGCATTTCCTCCTAAGAGAAAACCAGCTGGTTTCTGGGCCTTAATGGACAAGGCCACAGCCGCCTCCCACAGGAAAATACTGACTTTACACTGAAAACTTCACCCCTTTCTATAGCTCTGTTGAGATCTTCAGTAAGTACCAATGTTTTTGTCAAATTTCATCTCAGATTGCAAGATTTCTTCCTTCTGCCTATCCACGTATTTTATATCCAGTGTCAATTCTATTGAATGATCATTTAATATATCTTATATCAGGATAGGCATAGAGAAGGCAGAGATAAATAAAACGGTATGTGTGTCCTTATTAAAGGATAATTTTCCAAAAATGATAAAGTCATGGTTACCATACAGATGGAAAACGAACATATAATCAGAGATTTTATTTAACTCATGATTACTGAAGGGTCCCTGCTAAAATGTTACAACCAGTTCAAAGGGGAAAGGCAAAAACCCACAAACTTATATAGATGTTGGCTCACAGGCTGGCCCCATGCGTGAAGGGCAAGGAGAGATTGGAGGAAGAGGCAGGCCACTCCAGACTGGTAGGTAGAAGGTTTAATAAGCAAGGGAATTTACACAGGAAGCTTGTGTTGGGGGCCGCAAGACGATTCGATCTCCTCACCTGCCCCCCCACATCTTTATACAGAGATTTTAACTGGGTCTGGTCACCATCCAGATTGTCTCAGCAACACCTTACTCCCTTCAAGGCTACGTCCTTGAAAATGCTCCCACTGTGGGCGTAGTGGGCAGAGCCTACATTCCAAGGGCAATCGGGGGGTGAGGAACTCACATTGCCCAGGTCCAGCTCAAGCATCAGCGGGAGGTCACATCCTCTCATTATATCCTCCAACAACAGAGTAAAAGAACATTGGAATGAGCTTACAATTGGATGCAGAATTGACTTTTCCAGTGAGGGAGAAGAGAGTTGTCCTTCTACTGGGTGGAATTAAGCTGCATAATTATACTTAAGAATTATTTTGTATTGCTATTATCTAAATTTCACCAAGTTGTAGAATAGTTCAAAGGCAATGAAAGGCTAACATCGGATAATCTGGAAGGATTTGCTCTAGACAATGCTTAGTTTTCTACAAAAGCCCATATTTTTCTTTGCCCTATGAAAGAAGATATTAACATTTATAGTGTTGTTGGCATGGGGCTAAGCACTATGAAATCCTCCTGGCCACCTTAGAAGATTAATTATCAGTATCTAATTTTATTATTAAAGCGTGGCTTAGAGAAATGTTGAGTCCTTGCTGGCGAGTTGGAAAGCTGGAATTCATTTATATCTAAGAATTCCAAAGACTACTTTTCAACCTGTCAAGTGTTGCCTCAGAAGGAAATCAAGGGACTGATATGTAAACCGTAATTATGCTATATGTGTTACAGTGGATATATCTGTACAGGGGAGCACAGAAAATATTATCCAATATTAACTCTCCCTTTGTGCATCCCTTCCTATCACATGTAAGTAGGGGCTTATATTTTTCTAAAGATTTTTTTGTAAAACTTGAATTACTTGTTAGTTTAACCTGACTTTTTAACCTTTTTTTTTTTTTTGGAAGGGAGCAATGGAATTTAGACGAAAGGGGAAAAGATTTAAGAACATCATCTACTTGGATATGTTTATTTCATTTTTTTCAGCTATCATCCTTGTCAGCTGTAAATTTTTCTTTTTATGTCACTTAAGTTTCAACAAGGTAAAAACATCCTTTCCCAGAATTATTTTTGAGCTTTTAAAATGCTCTTTTTGTTTTACAGTAATTTTAGACTGAAGAAAAGTTGTAAGATGGTTCCCAGAGTTCTTCGACAGCCTTCATTCAGTTTCCCCCATTAGTGTAAAATATTAAGGCTCATTTGTCACAGTTAAGAAACTGTCATTGGTATTTACTATCAACTAAACCCCAGGCTTTATTCAGATTTCATAAATGGTCTCTTTCTGTACCAGAATATTTTCCAGGGTATCACATTATACTTAGCGGTCATATCACCTCAGGTTCCTTTGGTCTGTGACAGTTTCCTTGTTATTCTTGATCTTGAGAGTTTTGAGGAGGACTGGACAGGTGTCCTGTACAGTGTCCTCCAATCTGGGTTGGTCTGTCATTTTTCTTTTGATTAGACTTGGGTCTAGTTTTTTGGAAAGGTGCCTTTATTACGGCATCCTATCTGGAGGCGTACAAGGTACATGATATCTGCATGATGTCACCGGTGATGCTAACATTCATCACACTGTAATTTGTCAGAATTTTTAAGAGTAATTTTGGATTTTTTGGGGGTATTTCATTCCCAAGTATGGAAAGTGTCAAGTTTAGAAGGTGGGCCTGGTCCTCTATTCTGCCCTCCAGGGCTTTCCACTGTTCATGAGTCAGTGGATCTGGCGTGCCCTGTCAAGATCCTTCTCCAAACAAGAGAGGACAGGAAAAACCACCAGACCTGTTAAATGCTGCTTGGTTTATCCCTGCAGAGAGCAGAGCAGGAGGAACACTTGGGCTTCCAGTAATCCACAAAGAAACTGTGCTAAGTCATGCCTGCCCCCTCCTACGGCAAGCTCTGAAAAGTGTAGAGCATAACTCAAATGAATGCAAAAAAGCACAGCCCCATTGTAAAGACATAAAGGACCTAGATTAAGTTTCATCATTAGACCAGCTGTGCTCAGAGGCTCAGTCTCTTCCAGGTCTTTTGGACTCATCCCTCGGTTATTCGTAGATTTTAAGGAAGTCTCTGTTGCCCTCTTTTCAAGGATAAAAGGTCACATCTCAGAAAGACCCTCCTACATAAATTCATGTGGCAAAGGTGTTTTCTAAAATATATGTGCAGTGGATTAAACATGATCTCTTTCTTTCTAAGGTTTATTTTTTCTTTGCTTTTACAGCCTGTATGTACATGGGCAGTTTTTCTTTATAAAGATACTAGTTTTTTAGGAAATAAATATCTGAACAGATGGATCTTTTCATGTGAAACAGAACTCTTATTTTTAGGTAAATTGGGGAAGGGATGAGGAACAAAGAGAAGCAAAAATGTATTTTTATTTGCTTGTTTTATGGGTGGTTTACAATAGGCTCTGCCTGTTTCCTTTTAGAAGAAATACTAAAGGAGCTATAATACCCCATGTTAAAGGAATATGCTCGAATAAATAGTGAGTTTGGCATTTGGCTGCTGTCTCTTATACCAGCTTCTCACAGGCTGGAGTTCAGGGAAAGGAGGGCCTCAAGGATGCGCAAATGACAAGGATTTGCTGCCAGGATTTCAACTTCATGAAAGGACACATTCCCCAGTAGTATCTATAGATGAATTTTTGTTGTGTTTGCAGTTTTAACTGGGGAGTAGGAAGACTTGCACAGATAGAACCCTTTAAACCTTAAAAATCAAAACGTCTTAGCAAACACATTAGTTGATTGAATTCTGCTTAAGTTAAGAGAAACTAATCTAGAAGGAATTGTTAAAGTACTCTCACAGAACATTGTAAGCTTCAAAATCAATTTCATTGGGATCAAGTGTATTAAATATGTTATTACAGGAAATGGATCTCACACTAGTATTTATTGTAACTGGCTTAAAAGAAATTGAGGTATAGTTGACCTATAATAAAGTATACATACTAAAGTGCACAATTTAATGTTTTGATATATTTATACAAAATTATTGATGTATAGCTGACTAAAAATAAAATACACATATTAAGGCATACATTTTAATAAATGTTGACTTATTTATGCACACATGAATCCATCACCACAATCAAAACGGTGAACATACTCATCAGCTCCAAAAGTTTCTGTGTGCCCTTTTGCAATTTATTCCTTGCTTTCTATGACTGTAAATTAATTTGCATCTTCTAGAATTTACACAAATAGAATCATACAGAATGTACTCTATTTTTATCTGGTCAGGAAAATTATTTTGAGATTCATCCATGTTGTAGCATATACCAATAGCTCATTCAGATTTCCTGCTCAATTGTGTCCACTGTATAGACATACCGTAATTGGTTTATCCATTGATGATGGACATTTTGGTTCTTTCCAGTTTAGGGCAATTATAAATAAAACTTACAAACATTTGTATACAAGTATTTGAAGAACATATGCTTTCTTTTCTCTTGAGTAAATAACTAGGAGTAGAATGAATGGATCATATGGTTCATGTATGTTTAAATTTTAAAGTAACTGCCAATTATTTTCCAAAATGGATGTACCATTTTACATGCCCAGTGGCAGCATATGAGAGTCCCATTTGTCTACCTACTTTACAGCACTTGGTACGGTTTTTAATTTTAGCCATTCTAACAGGTATCTACTGGTGTCACCTTGTAGTTTTGATTTGCATGCCCTTAATGACTTGTGATGTTCAGCAATTTGCATGTTCTGATTTGCCATCCACATATCTCCTACGATAAGGTTGATTAAATTTTTTGCCCACTTTTTAAATTGTGTTGTTTCTTATGGTTGAGTTTTGAGAGTTCTTTGCATATTCTGAATTCAAGTATTTTACCATAGTTAGGCTTTACAAATATTTCTCCTATCTGTGGCTTGTATTTTTACTCACCCCACATTATTTCTTGAAGAGCAGACATTAACAATTTTTGATGAAGTCAATTAAAAGAATTATTTTCTTATAATTGTGCTTTGATGATGTATCTAAAACAAAACACTTTGCTGAATCTAAGGTCTAAATTTTTTACTTTAGTAGCCCCTAGTTATTTATAAAATTCCCTTGATATTCTCTAATATCTGGAATCAGTTGGGATATAAGCTGTCCTGTTAGTAATTTGGGTCTCCTTTCTTTTTTCTCCATATCAAGTCTGGCTTATCAATATCATGTATTTTTGATCTTCTCAAATCATTTTAGTTTTATTTATTTTCTCTATTATTTTCTGTTTTCTATTTCATTAATTTCTATTTTGTTCTTTATTATATGCTTTCTTCTACTTACTGTGGATCAAACGTCCCCTTTTTTCCTAGAGTTTTCAGGTCAAAACATAAGTCATTGACTTGAGAAATCTGTTCTGTTTAATAGAATTGTTCAATACCACAAATATTATCCTCATCTTGTTTTATAGGATTCAACAAATTTTAATATGTTGTGTTTTCACTTTCTCCATTCAAAATATTTCCTATTCTTATTTGATTGCTTCTCTGACACATGGGTTACTTAGATGTGTGTTCCTTAGTTGCCATATTTTAGAAGTTTTCAAGAACTCGTTCTGTTTTTAAATCGTGCTTTAATTTTAAATGTATCATAGAACATACTTTCATGATTTGAATCTTTCTAAATTTACTGAGGACTCATTCCCTGGTCCAAATTATGTCTTTATAAATGTTTCACATAGGGTTAAAAAGAATGTGCTTTCTGTTTTGCAGTGCATTGTTCCATGCATATGAAATAAGTCGGGTGTTTTATAACTTTGTTCTACTTTCCTCTATCCTTGTTGATTTTATGTCTACTTATTCTATTCATAATTGGGGAAAGAGTGTAAACATCTCTGACTAAATTTGTGAATTTGTCCCTTTCTTCAGTAGGAACTTTCTGCACTTTCAGTAGATTCTGCTGCCAGTCTTAAAACTGTTAGGTTCATAAACATTTTGGATTGTTCTGTCCTCTTAATGGACATTTTTACCATCATGAAATTACCTTATTTATCATTATTAATATTCTTTGAAATTTACTTTGTGGGATATTAATATACCTACTCCACTTTTTCTATTTTTAGTTTTAACATAGTATATGTTTTCCATCCTTTTATTTTTAATCTATGCATATCTTTATAAATTTCATTTCTCCTAGGCAGCATACAAGTGAGTCTTGATTTTTTTTTATCCAGTCTGACACTTTTCTTTTTAATTGAGATGTTTGGGCTATTTATGTCTAATGTGATTATTGATATGATTAGGTTCAAACCTATTACTTGCTATTTGTTTTCAATTTTGTTCCCTTTCTTTTTCTAAACTTCTTTATAATTAATTTCCTTTTGTTAATCCATTTGGTCTACTTTTTGACTCATTAGTATACTACTTGTTTTGTTATTTCAGTCATTGCTTGAAGATTTGTCTTGAACTTACCACAGTCTACCTTTGAGGGAAGTTATATCACTTTATTGTGGTATTAAAACCTACAAAAGCACACTCCCATTTCTCACCCCATGGCTTTTGTGCTCTCATTATATATTTTACTTAAAAGTAAAACTGAACAGAGGTAAAGATAAGAAGGAAGAAAGAAAGAAAAGAAAGGTGGGAAGAAACAAAAAGGAGAAAGGGAGAAAAAAATAGAACTGTCATCTCTTATCTGCAATTCTAAAATCCAGAAAAGCTCTGAAAGCCAGAAGATTTTCAAGACACATTTTACAGCAATACCTTACCTAATCTGAGTCAATTTAGTGGCAAAACCTACCTGAAGCAGCATCAGGTTGGTCATAGTCTTTATCACTTTTAGTATAATTATTCATATATTTTGCTACAGAAAGTTGCATGGAAAGAGTTAACATAGGAGGTCTGAGACTGCTTCCTTAAAACCGTCTACTTGCAAGGGTCAACTCTTGATTGGCATCAGGGAACTTAGATTCTAGGAGAGTTGCTACCATCCATAACTCCTAAGAGTGGCTCACTGTGCTAAACCGCTCATAGGAACAATGTGGTTTATACTGAAAACGTGCTTTTGCTTCTGGGAGTCTTGAATATTCGTATGTGCTCAGCAAAGGGTGTTTATGTGTTGAGTCTCCAGTGAAAACCCTGGGTCCTGAGTCTCTAATGAGCTTCTGTGGCACACAACGTTTCATAATTTGCAGCTGGAGAAATTAAGCGCATCCTGTGGGACTTCCCCTTGGAAGCCAGGCTTGGTTACCTCCCTACTTTGTCTCTTGATCCTTTTATCTTTGCTGATTTTGCTGTGTCCTTTTGTTGGAATGAATCATAGCCATGATCATGGCTATATGTTGACTCCTGTGAGTTTTCCTAGCAAATCACTAGACCTGGAAGTGGTCTCAGAAACCCCTGACACAGTGAATGTGATTGATTGTAGGGTGCTGCTCTGGAACGCACTGGGGTTGTCAGTTGGCACTTGCTATATGCACTGTATAACTTACCTAAAATCCCCAAACTTCCGAATTCCAAAGCATGTGTGACCTGCAATTTTGGGTAAAAGATCGTGTCACTGTGTCCACAAACACGCACACAATAAAATAAGAAAAATTTGCATATATAATTCATTGGCACCCTTTAATTCTACTGAACTTTTGCAGGTAGGCCACATTGTGATACTTGAAGCCAGACTGATGATGGTGAAGGTGGTTCTATCAATAATAACAGCAGCTAACACTTCTTAGGTTCTCACACCAGGTGTCAGACACTGTTTACAACCTCCACGCTAACCCAGCAATGCACATATCATTCATGTTCCTTTTTGCTGCTGTTGAAAATACACTGAGGCTCAAAGAGGTTTTGCAGTGGGACCGACATCAAAATTTCGCAAGGATCGGAGACTGTACTAAATTTCACAAGTTCACCTGGCTGGATGCCTGAGTCTTCATCACAAAGCCACAGGAAGTGACTCTGCTCTGCACACAGCTCATTTCTCTATTTTCTTTCATTAGCTCTGTCTCTGTTGCTCAAGGATTCACCTCTGGGATTTCCACGCGTCTGCGCCTCAGGCTGATTGACAGAATTATGTGCTTCCCTCAGTAGGTGCTGCTGGTTGGCAGCAGAAAACGTGCTTTCGTGCTTCCTTGCTGGGCTTTTGTTCCCTTGCCATGTAATCACCGCCGTCTGTTGACTCCCCTTCACACAGGTGACCTTGTATTGTATTAAATAATCTCCGGAGTGCCAAACAAGAACAAACCAGTCCCACTCAGAGTAAAAGGAAGAGGGGAAGAGAAAAATTAAGGAGTCAGAATGGAAGCTAGAACCCAGGTCTTAAACAAAGGTAGGACTAGGCAACCTGGAGAGAGAAGTTTAAAGGTTCAGCTGATTTCCATGTGGCAGTTACTTTCTGCCCCAGGTCCATTGCTCCCTGAGAAGGCTATGCTTGGAAGGCCATTTGCAGCTGGTAGGAAAATATAATAGATTATATGGGGAAAGATTCACAGAAGAGATGCTGAGAGTCAAGAGATTCTAGGTCCCATCCATGTGCTTGTATTCGCGGCGTGGCATCAGGCATGTCATGTAGCTTCATTGAGCTTTAAACTAAAAAATTCTCCCATTATCCAAAATAAACTTTCTGGGTTAAAGAAGGATTCCCAAGAAGCATCTGAAGAAAGAAAAAAAAAAGACTATTTCATCATTTAAATATTCTCTTTAAAGGACTATTATTAAGGTCAATATCTGGCAAGGTTCTCAAGGGCCTCTCTACCCTCATGCTCTGAGGCTAGTACTCATCATAAAATGTCCTCTGATTTCCAATGCCAGAACCGTAGTGCTCTAGGATGTGGCCAATTCGACCTGCAGAAATCTGATTTCATCTTCCTTCTTTTGGGAATAAATTATTTTGTCCTTACTAAAGATGTTTTGAGCAATATTTTGATATTTAAAACCGCATAATGCTTTTTGTTTAATGACTGCACAGGGATTACCTCAAAAGACACAGGAGGCAATAAATTACAGCTAAGAAAGCACCAGACTTGGAGAAAAAGAGGAGAAATTGGATGCTGACAACTCTGCTTACTATCTATGGACTTGAGGTGACAATTTACCTCCCTAAGGGACTCTGCTCAGGTGACATCAGAGTAGAAAGGAGAATTCTCCTCACTGAGCTGTTGAGAGGGATGAAGCAGGGTGCCACGTGGGCCCCGTGTGTAAATGCAGCCCCCAGAGGGGGTCCCTAGAGGTTAAACATAAGTGTCTCTGAGCAAGTGCTACTTAGAAAGGCCTGTGAAGACAGGAATTTTCTCTGTATTCTGCTAAGTATCACTTTTCTGCCCAGTAGGTTTTGTGTTTTAGTTTGGACACTGTAATGGTTAATATTATGTGTCAACTTGACTGTCCACAGGATGCCCAGACATCTGGTCAAACATTATTCCAGGGTGTGCCTGTGAGAATGTGTCCAGAAGAGATTAACATTTGACTTTGTGAACTGACTAAAGCAAACGGCCCTTCCCAGTGTGGACAGACATCATCTAATCCACTGAGGTCCTCAATCTCCCTGCCTGACAGTGTGAGGTGGGATAGTAATCTTTTCCTACTGTCAGAACTCCTGGTTCTCAGACCTTCAGACCTGAACTGGAGTCCATACCATCAGCTTTTAGACCTTTGAACTACACTGCTAGCTTTCCTGCATCTACAGCTTCCAGATGATAGATTATGGACTTCTCAGACTCCCTAATTCCATAGGCTAGTTCCTTATAATAAATCTCATCATGTATGCAATATACATAATAGTAAACATTATACATATTACATATTATGTTACGGACATTGTACATTTATACCTAGATAGACAGGTAGGTAGATATTATATTTCCTATTGTTTCTTTTCCTCTGGAGAATCCTGGCTCATACAGACAAGCAGGAAGTGAAAAGTTCGGAAAAATCTGCCAAGTACCAATTCAAGGAGGTATTTATAATGCTGATGTAAATAACAGCAGGTTAAGTTAACTGAATGCTTACAAGGTACATCCTGGTGCTTAGTACTTTGGCTCCAAAGAGTTGAACCTACTCAAGAACACACGCTGGTCAGCGGTAAAGCTACTGTTTGAAACCAAGAACCAGGTCTAGAGTCCATTATAATATGCAAAGCAGGTAGCCAGCATCCTAGCAGGAACAGCTACAGGACACAGTCATTCTTAGAAATAAGTAGATTAAAATCTTGATACTTGAAACTGTGAGCGTTGAGAGATTTGTAGTTCTACTAACTCTCCTGACATGAGGAAGTGAAATCCTAGGGCAAAAAGAACTTAGACAAGAAAAGAGAGCTTCAGATAGAATAAAATAGCAATGGGTCTCTTGGTCTTTCTGGTTTAGCATTAGCATTACCTTCTTATTAAGGAGAGGATGAATATCTGTCAGAGTTTCACCATGGAAAGGAATCTGTGGTAGTCAAACATATAGTGAACTAATATATCTAGTTCTTAGTTCAGAGCATGAGTGTAATCATCCCTGATAAATCCTTCATCCATCCCTGTGCAGCATCTCTTCAAGATCTTTTCCAAGTGATAAATAAATTGGGGATTGGCAAACTTCCTGTGGAGGGCCAGACAGTAAATATGTTCAGTTTTGTGAGCTACCCAGTCTCTCTGACAACTACTAAAGTAGATGCATGTGACATCACCTACTAATTAAGCGGAAGTGACTGAATTCTAATAACACTTTATTTACAAAAATAGACAGCAAGTCATTTGCCAAGCCTTGGGTTATAAGTGGATGTCTGTACTAGGTAGAGTGACCAACTCATCCCTTTTTCTCAGGATTGTCCCAGGTTTAGCACCAGAAGCCCTGTGCCCCATGAACTGGTCATCATGGACCATTGGGTGGGTTCTAGTTGTAATTTATAATCAAATTCTGAGACATACAGCATAGTGAATGTAATAAGAATCACCCTCCCCCCTTATAATTGGCTTGGCTAAGCTTCTGTCAGCATAAAGTTATAAATTGCAAGTGCGTTCTGTAAACCCCGCCCCCCATGTTATGCATGTCCAAGAAATAGGAACCAGATCCCAGTTTTCCTTTGCTACATCTGCTCCGTATTAGGATTTCCCACTTCCTCTCACAGGTGGTCCCATCTTCAGACAAAGCTACAAACAGTGTTGGCAAGGTGCCTGGGCATCTCAGGAGCGGAAAGTGCAGTTATAATAGAATTGTCATCTTTAGACTAATTATTATTGTTCCGTGTTAGAGTGCACCCCAGAGAGTCTGCTGAACTTTGGTGGATAAACAAAAGAGAGAACCTTCAGGGAATGAAGTAATACAGAGGAAAAAGCAACCCCAAGCAGAGCACTGATTGACTGTTTCAGCCAGGTCCAGCCTGGGGGTTTAGGGTGATATGTTACGAATTCCTGAAATCATCAGTACCTTCCTTCTCTACGGTCAGGAGGGCCCTGACACACCACGGATGCAAATAATAGGCAGATGTTCATGGAATTTAGAGAAAGAAAACTGGCTTCTCCTATTACTTGCTGTGTGCCCTTGGAAAAGTCCCTAAATTCTTGGCTTCAGTGTCTTCATCTAAAACAGTGATAAAACCAAGCATTCCACAGAGTCATGGTGAGAATCAAAGGAGACATTCTTTGTGAATTTGCCTGATTTAAGGAATATGTCATTATACAAGCAGTTTGCTTTGCAATGAGGTTGCATCCTCATGAGGAGCTCTACAACCAGGGAATCTAACCCTGTCTTGGTGAATTAGCGAAGGTCATCCCACAGGTCATTACTTTTATGTTAAAAGCTAATGGATGATTTGTATTCATTTAAGTGACTGGAGAGAGAAAAGAGAAATGTAAATGTGTTTAAGAGAGGGAAGAGCTTCTGTGAAGACATGGAGATGATGAGAGAGTAAAGACAAGACAAAGAGGAAGAAAATAATGCAAAGAACTAAAGGAAATTCCCATGCACCCGGAGAGACAGGGACCATGGTGTGCAGGGAAAGGCCGGCCTGGACCAGACCATGCAGGCTTTGTCAAACATACTGAGGGTTGTTCTGAGAGCAAGGGGTGTGGGTAACAGGTGTGCATCATTTGGGTTTTAAAGGATTACATAATCATTAAAACAATACTGCTCTGACTACAGAACAGAAAACGTACCTACAAAATGCTCTGACTACAGAACAGAAAACGTACCTACAAAATTGCAGCAGCAATGATGTGTAGAGTGGGCTCAGGGAACTAGACTTCTTGGAGACACTTGCAGGTGTCTAGGTCACAGCAATGGAGTGTGACTGGTGTTATGTTCCATGAGAAAGTCCAGTGAAATCTCTGCCCACGTCAGTCACTAGAGCACAGGAAGAGGCAACAGCCTAATGAAGAAAAGGAGCAGAAATGTGAAGGACATAGAAGAGCAATGGACACAAAGTGAAAGATGGAAAATCATCTTATGTTAGAGTCTATATTATTCTGAATCAACCCCTTTTGACACATCCATTGTTCTCTACCTCCACACCGATTTTCTAATTTACTGGGATCTTTAAGGCTATCCTTGGGAAGCAAGATAGCATAATTATTAGGGTCAAGTCGAGGAGATCATCTTGAATCCTGACTTGGTGACACTGAAACCAATTGGATGTTCTTGCCTGGGACTTAGATTCTTGGAGTGGTCCTGTTCTATAGGAACAGTTGAAATATTATTTAGAGAGACAGTGGCAGCCTAAGGATGATGATGTTGAGGTCCAGTGATAGTGATGCTGGCACGATCACTTCCTCGTGTGGAAGAAGTCCCTTGGACTATATTTCCTGTTGCCTGGTCTCATTTTCAAAGCCTGGTTTTCCACCTTTCCATCAGTTCTGGGAGTTACCCAGTCACCTCCTGAGGCAGAACTGGACTTGACTGCATGCAACCAAACATCCTTGGACCAGAGGGATCCGTATTAGGAGTGTCTTGAAGGCAATATATCTTCAGGAGATGTGATAGGAGGGGCAGTCTGGGATCATTGGGGATTATCTGGTGTAGCTGGGCCCAAAGATGATGAAATTCCCTTGTGTATTAAGAAGGAAGATTCTGGAAACCCGATAAATAATTATTTAGCCACTGACTAAAAACAATTAAGTGATTGCATGTGATCACATGGAAAAAAGTGCCCGCAGAAGGCCAGTGCTGGAGCCATTGAGTCTCTGCCATTGAAAGGTTTGTTGGGCATGCAGTCTTCAAGAAAGACCGAAAGAGGCAGCTGCCCCTGTTGCCACTGGACAGCTTGAAGAAAGAAGGGATGATAGGTTTACATTTCTGAAATGTTGACTCACAGTACACATTACATCTCAAGAGATTTAATCCTGCTAAGAGAATACTTTATCTCCTGCAGCTGAGGGATCAGGCAGCAAAAGCAAACAAATAAAAACACAAGCAAAAATACTCTTCGCGAGTTGTTCAAGTATTTAAATCGAAATAGCATCATTCCTTTTCTTCCATGTGGAAATGCCAGATTGCAGTGGTGACTCATGGACCCTTTGGGGGACTGTGAATCAGAAAGCCCCTCTAGACCCCATGAGCCTCCTTCAGCCATCTTCGTGAGCCATGGCAGCCTCTCTTCCTTTATCTATTGAGGTTATTTCTTCATTCTTAAGATGCTACAAATACCACACCAGAAGGACTTATTGCTTCTCTTCAAATTCTTTGTTCCAAATCCTTCTAGCATGTTCACGGGCCCAGCATGTCCTGGGAGGCTTACTTCAATATCAAAACTTGATGCAGAATCTTATATTCCAAAATATGTACGACATATATTAAATTATATAGGCAAACTCTTGGGGTATATGCATGATGTGAATTTTGTGGGGCTGATCATGCAGGAGAAGAAGCATAATTTACTTCAGGCTGCAATTTTCGATAGGAGTATATGTGCCAGAGACTCTGGAATCAAAATGTTATTTCTAGCAACTGGTAGTGGTTTTAATTATTTCCTTAACTGACTTTAGACCTGGACATTTTGATGGACCCCACTAAATAAAGCTGAGGTGTCAGAAGTTCAGATATAAGATAGTAAAGAGTCTAAAGACTACACAAGTGGGAATCTTAAGTGAGGCTACAGTACCCCGTCCATGCTCTAAGCACTTCCCTTATCCTTCTAGGTTAACCAACTATGTTTGCTTGGGACTGAGTGGGTTCCCAGGAAATGGGATTTTCAGTACTTAAGTCAGAAAAATCTCAGGTAACTCTGACTACATTGATCATTGAATATATTCCCTTTACCAAGATTTAGAAAAACCCGCTGGAGAATGGAGCACCAGTATTTCTGAAAAGCGTATTACTGATCATGTTCTGTAAGGAATCCTGTTGGGAGAAGCAACAGTTGACACAGTGTACCAGATTTCAGTGGGAGTGAGGGATCCTCAGGGATGTTTTGCCAACTCCAGATCCTTCACCAGCAGTGCATGAGGGTTTCTTTCTTTCCACATCCATGCCAACACATGTTATTTCTTGTCTTATTGATACTAGCCATTCTGACTGTTGTGAGGTGATACCTCATTGTGGTTTTGATTTACATTTCTCTGATGATTAGTGATGCTGAGCATTTCTCCATGTGTCTGCTGACCATCTGTATAACTTTTTTGGAAAAATGTCTGTTCAGGTCCTCCACCCATTTTTTAATCAGATTATTTGTTTGTTTTGGTGTTGAGTCTTATGAGTTCTTTATATATTTTGGGTATTAGTCGCTTATCAGAAATATATATTCTCTACACAGTAGGTTACTTTTTCATTTTGTTCATGGTTCTCTTTGCTGTGCAGAAGCTTTTCAGTTTGCTGTAGTCCCACTTGTTTAATTTTGCTTTTGTTTCCCTTGTCTGGTGAATGTATCCAGAAAAAAAATCACTCATGCAGATGTTCAAAAGTTTACTGCCTGTGTTTTCTTCTAAGAGTTTTATTGGTTTCAGTTCTTATATTTAGGTCTTTAATTGGTTTTGTGTTCGTTTTTGTGTATGGTGTAAGAAAGCGAATCAGTTTCATTTTTTTGCAAGTAGCTGTCTGTTTTTCCCAATATCATTTGTTGAAAAGACTGTTATTTCTCCATTGTATATTCTTGACTTCTTTGTCATATATTAATTGACTATACAGGCATGGGTTCATTTCTGGGCTCTCTGTTCTGTTCCATTGATCCGTGCATCTGTTCTTGTGCCAGTACCATACTGTTTTTTGTTGTTAGTTTGAAATCAGGGAGTGTGATCTCCCCAGCTTCATTCTTCTTTCTAAACATTGCTTAAGCTTCCTTGATTTTTTTAATCACACTTTTTATTTTGAGATAATTGTAGATTTGTATACAGTTGTAATTAATCATATAGATAGGTTCCATGTACCCTTTACCCAATTATCCCTAATGGTAGAATCTTGCAAAGCTAAAATATAATATCACACTTGTACTTCTTTACTAATGTATGCATTTAAAGTTTCTCTCTCAGCACTCTTTATCTATAGGCTACACATTTTGATATGTTGCTATTTTCATTTTCATTCAGATTAGTGTAATTTTTTTTCTTTCCCTTGAGACATCCTCTTTGATCCATATATTATTTTGAACTGTGTTTTAAGTTTCTAAGTTTTGGGAGAGTTTCCTGTTATATTTCTGTTAATGATTTCTAGTTTCATTCTATTGCGGTCAGACAATGCGCTCTGTATCATTTCAGTTGTTTTAAACTTGTTGAAGTTTGTTCTGTGGACCAGAATAGGGTCTGTCTGGACATATGACATAACTCACAGGCATGTAAAAAGAATGTGTAATAGCTGTTGTTGGGTGGCATGTACTGTAAATGTCAATTAGATCTTATAGAATGATGGTATGTTGAATTCTATATACTTGCTGATTTTCTGTCTGCTTATTTCAACAATTGTTGATAGACATGTTTTGAAGTCCCCAGCTATATTTGTGGATTTGTCTGTTTTTCTTTTAATAGAGAAAATATCCAATATTTTTAGTTGCGCTTAGAGAAAGGAACAGGGAAAATACATGTAGACTTTCCCAAAAGTAAAAATCCCCCTTTCCATGGTTTTTATCATTAAAAAACAACTCCTGGGAAAAAAAAACAAAAAAAAAAACTCCTGGCCTGGAAACAGAAGCCTAATTTGAGTCAAAATGATATAATGCACTGCTAATTTCCAGACTGGGTACCCTGGAGGACAGATCTGGGGGTGAATAAAAAGGTCAAAAATAGATCTATTGCATTTTTTTAGTCTGACTTTCCTTCAGCTAATTATCAGGGTTATTTTTCCCTTAGGGAAATGAGACACTCAGACATTTGAGGGCTCATAGGCTACTAGAGATATGTACCATCGATTCAGTATACCACAGCTTTCCACTGGCCAGAATGGAGTCTTGCAAGGGTCAAGTAACATAGGGAGTTTTGATTCACAATATTTCTCATAGTTCTAGTAGATCATAAACCCTTTCTGTCATTAGTTGGTAAGCACATAGTTGCTACAAATATCCTCTATCCGAGAAGAACATGCCCTTCCAGGTTTCAGTATAATGGGTGTTAAGATAAGACCTAAACTGAGAGCTCCCTTTAGCTACCAAATCAATAATGCAAAAGTATTACAGTTTCAGTGGAGAAATGACTTAAGTTAATGCTACCACAAAAATTCTGGAAAGATACGAGAATGGTGATTTCTTTTTATTTTTTTTAATTTACTCTCAGATTCGACCCAGGTCGGTTGATCTTGTATTGCCCTTGTAAGATGAAAGCAAATTATCCTAATTAGCAGATGACAACTCCATTTGCATCTATTATTTGGATCTGCTCTCTTTCAAGAAGCAAATCAATAAAAGTTCTCCTATTGATCCAGAAATACAGTTTATTTTATATAGATGTCGAGCAGTACTCTTATAGCCGTCTTACCTCAGAATTATTTCAAGTGTTTGACTCCAGGCCACAGAGTTTAGTCGGCAAACACATGGCTGTCTTACCTACCTATAAGATATTACACAGGCCAAAAGCATTGGGGACGTGAGCTGCTAGAATATGAAGAGAAAAAGTTCATTGGCCTTAATAAAGCACAAGTAAGCCATGGAGTGTGAGGTAAATTTTGTGAAAAGACTGCTGCTTCATAGTCTGAGAGGTATTGGGATTTTTTTTTTCCAAAGTAAAGGACAAGTTCACTCTGTTTACTCCAACTTGCACTGTGTATTATTAGGAATATGTTCTGTATTTGTATGGATATTTAAAGCATATACCTGAGTAATCGGAAAGGTTTCTGTAGTGGGCTGAAACATATGTCTATGTCCCAAACAGCTAAGTAAGCAAGATGCTGCTGGAATGGTCTCCAGCATAGGAGGTACTGGTGAGCACCATTTTTCATGTTCCCCCTCTACCTTGATAGCACAGATGGGTGCAGGGTCAGGCGCTCTAGCTCACTCTCTGGGCTGCCCTCGCAAACCCAAGGCTGCTGGCCCATAGAGGTTATATATGACACACCCACAGCTAACATCATACTCCATGGTGAAAAGATTAAAGTTTTTCTTCTAAAATTAGGAGCAAGACAAAGACGCTAATTCTTGCTATTTTTATTCAACATAGTATTGGAAGTACTAGCCACATCAGTTAGGCAAGAAATAGAAATAAAAGGCATCCAAATTAGAAAAGAAGAAGTGAAATTGTCACTATTTCCAGATGACTTGATACTAAATGTAGAAAACCCTAAAGACTCCACCACAGTGTATTTGACCTAATAAGTGAATTCAGTGAAGTCCCAGGATACAAATTTAACATACTGAAGTTGGCTACATTTCTATACAATCAAACAAAGTATCAAAAGAGAAATTAAGAAAATAATTCCATTTATAGTTGAATCTAAAAGAATAAAATACCTAGGAATAAATTTAACCAAAGAGGTGAAAGACCTATATTCTGAAAATTGAAAGACACTAATGAAAGAAATTGAAGGTTATACAAATAAATGAAAAGATATTCTGTGCTTATGAATTGGAAGAATTAATACTGTTAAAATATCTGTACTACCCAAAGCAATTTATAGATTCAATGAAATCCTCATCAAAATACCAATGGCATTTTTCACAGAATCAGAACTAAGGATCCTAACATTTGAGTAGAACCACAAACAACCCTGAGTAGCCAAAGAAATCTTGAGAAAGAAGAGCAAATCTGGAGGTATCAGACTTCCTGATTTGAAACTGTATTTCAAAGCTATTGTAATGAAACCAGTATGGTACTGGCATGAAAACAGACACAAAGGTCACTGGAAAAGAACAGATCCCAGGAATAAACCCATGTATATACAGTCAATTAATCCATGACAAAGGAGGCAAGAATACAATGGGGGTAAAGACAGTCTCTTCAATAAAATCGTGTTGGAAAAACTGGATGACAATATGCAAAAGAATGAAACAGGACAACTATCTTACACCATATACAAAAATAAATGCAGAAGTGATTAAAGACTTGAATTTAAACCTGAAGACATAAAACTCCTCAGAGAAAACATAAGCAGTGAGCTTCTTGATATCAGTTTTGGCAATCATTTTTTTTGGACCCATCTTCTCAGGGAAAGGTAACAAAAGATAAACAAATTTGCTTTTGTACAGTGAAGGAAATCAACAACAAAATGGAAAAGCAGCCTACTAAATGAAAGAAGGTATTTGCAAATAATATATCCAAAAAAGGGTTAATATCCAAAATATATAAAGAACTTTTACAACTTAATATTTAAAAAACCCAACCTGATCAAAAAAATGGATGGAGGACTTGAATAGACATTTTCCCAAAGAAGACCTACAGATAGCCAACAGACACATGAAAGGATGCTCAACATTGCTAATCACAAGAAAAACGAAAATCAAAATCATAGTGAGATATTACCTCATACCCATAAGATTAGCTGTTATCAAAAATCTAAAAATACCAAGTGTTAGTAAGGATGTGGAGAAATGGGAACCCTCATATACAGTTGGTGGGAATATAAATTGATGCAGCAACTGTGGAAAACAGTATGGAGGTTCCTCAAAAATTTCAAAGTAGAAATCCCATATGATCCAGCACTTTTACTTTTGGGTGTTTATCCAAAGCAAATGAAAACATCAGTTTGAAGAGATATCCATACCCTTTTGTTCATTGCAGTATTATTTGTAATAGCCAAGATATGGAAGTCACCTAAGTGTCTATTTATATGATATGTATATATCATATACACAATATATACTATACACACACACACACACACACACACACACACACACACACACACACACTGAAATATATTCAGCCATAAAAAAAAGAAATCTTGCCATTTGCAACAGTATGAATGGACCTGGAGGGTTTTGTGCTAAGGGAAGTAAGGCAGACAGAGAAAGACAAATACCATATGATTTCACTTACATTTAAAATATAAAATACAAAATAAATGAATAAGCAAAACAAACAGAAAGAGGCTCATAGATACAGGAAACAAACTGATGGTTGCCAGAGGGGATGGGGGTTGCAGATTGGACATATAGATGAAGAAGATTAAGAGGTACAAACTTCTAGTTATAAATAAGTCTTGGGGATATAATGTACAACATAGGCAATATAGTCAATAATAATGTGATAATTTTGTATGGCAACAGATGGTAACTAGATTCATAGTGAGGATCATGTTGAATCACTCTGATGTATACCTGAATAATAGAATGGTATATGTAAATAATAAGAATGCTTAAAGAATACTTTTAAAAAATGATAGGTGTATCTGGACTTTTTAAAAATCAGTGATGCTGAAGTTCTTGAGGCTAGGCAAGCTCCAGAAATGATGGTGACCTTCCAGGATTTAGCCCAGAACCTCACAGAGAAGTTGCAGTACAGAACAATTCAATGTTTACCATAGTGTGTGATGTTGGAACTCCCACCAGAGCCCCTTGAATCCCTTTTATTCTATTTTTAGGACCCCAGGACTTTGAGAAGCTTTTTCTCTCAATACCCAGCACCAACAACTCTTATTTTTCAAAGGACTTTCCTTGGCCAAGGCTGGAATTTCCTTCCTCCAAGCCCATGACTGATGGGGTTGGGAGGTGGAAATCTGTATGCCTCTTGCCTTCAATCAGGACAAATCGAAGGTATAAATTATGCTCCAGAGATTCCCTGTTGGAATAAACCTTAGTGATTCTCTGTAAAAGTTTGACTGAAATCACGACCTTACTTACTTAGCTTCCTTCCTTTCTGACAAGTTTACCCTAGGTCTTATTTCAATTCATAAATCCCCAGCACAATGGTCCCCATCTTAGACTTAGGTGTGGGGACAGTTGTACTCATGAATCACATCAGTAAATGGGCAGTTAAATTTGAAAGTAAAACTAACGGCTTTTAAATGAATAAAACATTTGCTGAGAAAAAAAAAAAAACACAAGAACTCAGATCACTTAATGAAGGTCACAATAACACAACCACCAAACGTCTGGCCCCCTAATCGAGTTGGGGGCCATCGAAGATGACCCTCACTGCCTGCCCCAATGCAGTAGAAACATTTTACAATTGATTTGCCTCTGTACTTTTCAAGTATGCTTCCCTACCAGGAATTACAAAATTTGTACATTTATGATATGTGAAAAATATTTAAATTACCAATGAAAGCAGACAGAAATTCACACATTTTTTTCTTTACTAATAATTTTGTTGGTTTCCTTGAATTGGTTGCTGGGTGAGTTTGCTAGGGTGTCCATCATAACGTACCAAAGACCTGGGGACTCAACTAATTACATTTATTTTCTCCTAGTTCTGGAGGCTGAAGTCCAAGATCAAAGTGGTGGCAGATTTGGTTTCTTCAAAGACCTCTGGCCTTGGCTTACAGATGGGCACCTTCTCACTCTCTGTGCACACACCCCTGGGGTCTCTTCATGTATTCAAAGGTCCTGTTTTTCTAATGACATCAGTCAGACTGGACTAGGCCCATCCTAATAGCTCATTTTAGCTTAATCACTCTTTAGAAGGTTTAATCTCCACATACATTCATGTTCTGTGGTCCTGAGGGGTTAAGACTTCAACATATGAAGTTTGGGAGGACATAATTTACCCCATAATATTTGCACATGGCATAAGAATCTCAAACAGGAAATATTTCTTGAATGGAAAATGGTTTAATCATAAAAAGGTAAATATTACTCATTATTGACAGAGGTAATCCTGGAGTTTGATTTAAGGCTATGGAGTTATTTTGATTTGTTCTTAACCCATATTTTGTTAAGAAATATTAATTTTGATAATAATACAGTTTGGTCCACTTGTATAAGATTTAAGTGGAGATTTGAATTACCTATCATTTTACTATTTTAAACCCCCAGGAAGAAATCAAGAACAGGCAGGTTGATAATTAAAAATCTTCTAATGTGGTGGAGGGCATCATTTTGTGATTATATACTAGGGTTGATTTACTATCAAGTAAACTCCTGTCTGTTCTTGTCCAATATATAAACATACTTTTTTTAAAAGAAAGAGAAAGTGAAAGACAGTTGAAAGAAGATTGTAACCCTACATTTGCAGGATCGTTAAGAGCTGCTATTCATCTATGACATTTTGGGTCACCTCAAGGATTATTCACCCCAGATGCCAAAGTGCTGGCAGAAGGCAAAGTAGATGTGGACTGGGCTGTGGTATATGGAAGCCACCAATATCACCAACAGAGATATTGTTACAGAAAGATCTGTTACAGAAAGGCAACTAAAGCTATTACCGAGTTTCCTTCCTTATTGTGTCATGTAAATGTTTTAACAAATTTCCTTATTTCTTCTCTTACCACCAAGATTGCATATGCACTGGTTGTCTGACTTTGTAATTATTTTGCAGTTTGCAATATATCAGAATAAGATTGCTACAGAACTAAAAAAGAAATAGGTGTCAGAGGTCTTGGGACTGGAGCTCAAATGAGGTAGAGAAATTTTATTAGCTTGGTTTGGGGAATTGAATATTTTCCACCATACGTGGGTGAATTTGTTTTATGTTAGGCAGAAGCCTGTTGAATTGTGTGTTTTGTTTTGGTTTTGCTGAAAACAGCAAGGTGGGGTGTGATGCTCATGTATCTCTTATTTTGGCTACTCTGAATGGTAAGAATAGTAAGAGCCTTATTCTTTGCAGGAATGTCTGTAGTGGGTGTCCTTGTGGGACGTAAGTTCATACTTTACATCATACTTTATGCCCAGGTTCTGCCTTTCAAAGCAGAAGAGTCAAGTCATGGCTCTGGAGGAGTGGGCAGATGACTGAGATTTAACCAGTAAGACACTGGCTACCAGGCTTTTGAATCTTGGGAGAACAAATGGGAGTTTCACAGCTTCAAGTTGACAGTAGATGTGGCAGGGTGACCCCTGTGTTCTCAGTTTGAGTGTCCAGTGGTTGTAGTGCCAGCAGTAGGGGCCTTACCTAAATTCATGTTATATTTGAATATACCTGTCATCTTGGGGCCCAGCCTCCCTTGGTTCAGCCCTTCTTCTAAGTCAAGGTATCTGGTCTTCCTGTGAATTTTGATCATCGCCCCAAAGCCTTCCAAATGAATACCTTTTTGTTTGAGTCAGCCAAATTCTTTTGTTGTGGTTTATAGCCACAAAAAATCCAAACAATAAACTTTCTTCCTCACTCATTCTCTCATCTCTCCCTCCTCCATTTCCAAGGCTATTTTTCTCATCCGGGCCTAGAAATCTTTTCCTTCCTCCCTTTTCTGGAATTTTACCGCTTTGACATTCTCCTTCCTGCACGTATCTGCCACAAGGCCATCATTAACCAGCACTTCCAAGCCAGCACCTTCCTCTGCTCCTGGGGCAGGGAACTCTTCTTCCCCACCCTCTGCCTCCTTGGCCACATTCCTCTCTCTCTTCCACTTCCTCCTTCTTCTTGTTTACAGCCTTCTCTCCGCCTCTTCTTCCTTATTCATTAACTCCCTTGCTGATTAAACTGACACCTAAGGCACCAGTTCCAACTGTGACGCTTTTGACCACCTGCCGCTCTGCTTCAAGGCTCAGCCCAAGACCGGCTGCTCTTCTCTCTCTTCAAACACTCTAACTGAAAGAACTCGTCAGTCTCATCAAGATGTTTCTTTTTCTCTTTTTCTCTGGACCTAATCTGTCTCCTATGTATTTCAACATAGGCACCATCCTTCCTACGAATATTATTTAAATCATTGTTACCCCAATCCCTCTATTGAAGCTTTCAATACTTTTATGTGCCCAACATCCACCAAGTTTCCCTCTCAGCATTTCTCATCTCTATCCCTACCTTCCATGTCTCTATCATGTCCTATATTCTGACTATCTTCATCTAACATTAGGATCATTTCGAAATTTATTATTTTATTCCAGTGACCTCCAATTTTCCCATGTACAATAAATATTAATGATCAAAACTATAATGAGCACAATATACTGTTGAATAATTAGCTTGAAGTACACATTGCCTTCTTTCAAAGATGTTCCGGGATGAATTACTTAGTGAGATGCTGATCACTAAGCATCAAGTATGAATTGATTATCTCTGATATTATTGACTAGGTACAGTAAAGGAATATTTTTGGAAGATAAGGAGGTCAAAATTTTGTACCATAAAGGACTATGTCTTATTCAGAGTCAATGGCTAGGTTATTGTCATTATAAATACAATGCAAATGGATTTTAAAATGGGAAGGAACCTTTAAAGATTTATTAGATGAGGTCCTTCAATAAATAAGAAAACTGAAACACAGAAAGTTGAAGTCATTTGTCAAAGACAGAGCTAAGGTTTAAGTCCCCACCACTCAAATCCCAAACCTCACGTTCATTCTTTAAATTTGTTTTTTCAACTGCGGCAAAAAACGCATTACATAAAATTTACCATCTTAACTACTTTTACTACACAGTTAAGCAATGGATCTCTCAACATTTTAATCTGGCAAGTTAGATACTCTATAGAACTATTGAACAACAGTGCCTCCTGTCGCCCACTTCTCAGCCTCTGACAACCACAATTATACTTTTTGTTTCAATGAGTTTGACAATTTTAGATATCTCATATAAGTGGAATCATGCAATATTTGTCTTTTTGTGATGGGCTTATTTCACTTAGATTAATGTCCTCGAGGTTCATCCATATTGTAGCATGTGACAGGGTTTCCTTCTTTTTTAAGACTGAATAATATTGCATTATATATACTTACTATATTTTCTTTACCCACTCATCCATCAATGAACATTTGAGTTTCTTTCTCTCGCTTCGCTAGCTATTGTAAATAGTGCTGCTATGAACCTAGAAATAAAGATACCTCTTTGAGATCCTGATTTCATCCTACCCTCTCAGGTTTTGATTTACTCTTTGCCTTCTGTTTACTCTTTTTGAGGTAGGAAATTCAAATGACTAAAATTGATTTGACAATTGAAAATTAGAGTTAAAGATTTTTTGAAAGAAAGTTCATAGAGATCAATCTTCCCAGAAGTATAACCCTAAGGGTCTTTTCTTCTTAGGATATTTTGTAATTGGCATTTCTGATGGGGAGCATAAAAGACAGAAAAATGAAGAAAGAAACAGGGTAAGAGTTGTGAAGAGCATTCAGGGAAGGGGACTGTAACAGTGCATTTGGATAAGTAGTATAGGAAACACTTCACAAAGCATATTGTCAACTGTGACCACCACAGTGACTCAATGACGTCATCCACCAATACTTAAATTTCACCATTTTCTAGCCTCATTTCAGTAACCTCCTCTGAGATTCTCTTGTGTTATTTTTAACTCTATTTTAAAATGTTTTTTATTAACTGATGCATTGCAACTCTTCTTTTCCTTGATTTATTTTTCCTTGTTTATTTTCCTCAGTCCTTGTCCCTGCAGCAACAAAGAATAGAAGGGCACAGACCCAGCAGAGAAGCAGAGTAAAAGTTTTATTAAATATTATGCAGTTAAAGAGAGAGAAAGTATGGGCATCCTCAGAGAGCAGGTGCACCTGAAAGGTTTGGGGTTCCCCCTTCTAAGGATTTTTCAGGAATATGACAAAGGGCTGGGATGTAGATTTGTCAAGTGATCTTAAGATGTTTTTCTTTGATAAGGGACCTTAAGTCTCTTCTATAATCAGTCTTCTAGGTTATTCTGAAAAATTAGCTTAACAGAAGAAATTTACTGATCCAGTTCCTCCCCAGGATAGCAACTTCCCTCTGGGAACATATCAATCAAGACCACCTGCCCTGCCCCCAAGGTGGGCTGAGTTATTGTCTGTTTGCTGAAGAATATGTTAAGAATCTTACTTCTTAACTTCTTGGGTTTTAAAATGCAATCTTATCTTTAAGATGGAATCTTTTCTGTTTTTACTATGCTGTTTATATCTGGGCTTGTTTGGAAAATTAATCATGGTGCTTGTCTCCTGCCCAGGTTGCAAATTACTTGATTAGGGGCTTTAGGAGGAAGAAAAAAGACAGCATATAGGTTAAGTTAAAGAATAAGCTGGGCCTTTTAGCAGGCTAAAGTAAATCTTACAATGGCATGATTTAATTGATGCCAAGAAGACATGAGCCGTTCTGGGATACTTTATCTGGGGAATGTTTGGACATTCTGAGTTACTCCTGGTCTTTGGAGCTTCAGCTAATAAACTCTGAGTCCCTTCTAATGGGCTTTACTGGGCTTATTCTCTCTCCAACCCACTCATATCTATTTTCCTGTCTAACACAACAATTATTCTTTAAAAATATATCTGTTGTACAGGCAAGTAGAGCAGACATGTAATGATTCCCTAGCCATCACCATTCTTCCATCCCTACCTCCATGCCTTTATCCAACAATCCCCTCTCTGGAAGGTGATTCATAGTCCTTATCAATGACTAAGTCCTACAGAACTTCAAGATTCAGCAAAGTTCTTCTCTTCTGTGGCTTACCCTTGATTACCAACTGCTTCCATTTTGACATTTTTTTAATCTATGCAGTTTTGTTTCTACCCCTCTCTCTACTTTTACAGTACCTTTTAAATTGATTCTCTATTATCTCTTAATTTCTCTATCTATGTATTTACTTAGAGTCAGAGCCACTCACAGAGATAAACATGACCTACCTTGAATCAATGACTCAGTAAAGACAAATAATCTTTCCCTTGTTATGTAATGTGCCCTTATTAAACATTTACATGGATGTAATGTTGTTAAGCCACCTCACCCCAAGTCTCTTATGGCAGGGAATGAAGGATAAACTTCCTAAGTCAAAGACTGCTTTGAAGTGTTTATCTATGAAAGCACACATATGTAATAGAATAGATTGCGATGTGCATTTGCTTTTTCAATTAAAATATTAAAAAATCCATTTGCTGTTTAATTCTTTAGCATGTTCTTGGAAAAACTGGATATGAGATCCATCAGTATATGCTGAGATGTTATGATTATTTTCCTTGTGACTTTACATAAATAATAATCTATTCTTTGGACTCAGATTTTGATGTTTGGCATTTTCCCAGCAAAAACTGCACATACAGGAGACCCGATAAATTTTTCCCAGTAAGTACCATTTTCATTCATGAAAGGTATTTTTTGTAGGTCCAAATTTTATATTGCTTGACATTTTCTTAAAACACAGTGAAAACATTCTATTGTTTTCTGGTTTCTGCTGTTCTCATACTACTTGGTATTTTTTGAAGGTAATTAATTTTTTTCTCTAGCTGCTTTTAAGAATTTCTCCAGAAATATGAAGTATCTAAATGTGGATTAAAAAATATTAAACTGTTTATGATTTATTGGTCTTCTTACATCTGTATATTAGAATCACTCATCAGTTCTGGGAAATTCTCAGCCATTTTCTCTTCACATATTGTCTCTACCCCTTCTGAATATCTTTTCTATATGACATTTCTCATTGAGGATATATTGGAACCCTTTACACTATGCTCTGTCTTTTACTCACCCTTCTGTATTTCCTTATTTTGGTCTCCCTGTGTTCTTTTAATTCTTATTTACAATTGTACCTTGTTTTATCATGCATTACTTATTGCACTTTACAGATATTGAAGATTTTATAAATTGAAGGTTTGTGGCAACCCCACATCTAGCAAATATACTGGCACCGTTTTTCTAGCAGCATTTGCTCACTTCATGTTTCTGTCACATTTTGATAATTTTCTCAATATTTCAAATTATTATTTTAATTATTGTTCTATTTATTATGGTGATCTGTGATCTTTGCACTAGTGTGTTTGGGGGTGCCACAAACCACTCCCATATAAGATCTTAATCGATAAATGTTCCATGTTCTGACTGCTTGGCTGAACAGCTGTTCCTCTGTCTGTCTCACTCTCCTCTGGCCTCCCTGTGCCCTGAGACACAAATCTTTGAAATTAGGGCAATTAATATCCCTACAATGGCTCCTAAGTGAAAGGAAGAGTTACACATCTCCCACTGTAAAACAAAAGCTGGAAATGATTAAGCTTACTGAAGAAGGCATATTGAAAGCCAAGATGAACCAAAAGCCAGGCCTTTTGTACCAAACAGTTGTCTCTGCTGTGAATGCAAAGGAAAAGTTCTTCAAAGCTGAAATCACTCCTTGATCCATGGGTTGCAGAATAAATGTCACCAGGCATGAAAACAACATGAATCTCATTGTCCATCTCCCATCAGAGCTCTTGGGTGACCACGTGCATTGTCACCTGATGTTCTGAAAGGAATATTTTCTTCTGAGCAGTAGGTCAGTCAATCCAAAATTGACTCCAACTTGGAATGAAGTTCTACTATGGTGAAGTGCTATCAGACAGCATTGAATAATGCAGAGAAATTGTTCATCCATGGAGTCATCAATTGACGTGGCAAATTTTGTGGTGTCTTTCTTTGAGAAATTGCCAGAGCCACCCCCACATCAGCAACCACCACCCTGATCAGTCAGCAGCCATCAACATGGATGGAAGATCCTCCATCAGCAAAAAGATCACAACTCACCGAAAGCTCAGATGATGATTAGCATTTTGTAGTGATGAAGTATTTTTAATTAATGTGTATGCTTTGATTTTTTTCAACATAATGCTATAGCACACTTAATACACTATAGTATAGTATAAACATAACTCTTACATGCACTGGGAAACCACAAAATTCATTTTACTCATTTTACTTGCTTTATTGCAATGCTCACTTCATTGCAGTGGACTGGAGCCCACTCTGCAGTACCTCCCAGGTGTACCTAGGCTAAAATTTCCCTGAAATGCACTTGTGTTCTGTTGGTGGTAAGCCTAGCCATTGAAGGTTTTTTTTAATACCTTTATTGAGATACAACATACTAGAATGTAAATCCATTTTAAGTGTACAATTCAATGAATTGTAGCATATATGAAGAATTATACAACCATCATCATGATCGCATTTTAGAACAGTTCTGTTACTCTGAAAGGAGACCTTGCCAGCCACTTCATCTTCACCTGTCTTGTTGCATAGGCTGTTGAGAGAAAACTATTTTTCTATCCACCTCTCCCCTCCCATCTGGCAACCACCAGTTTGTTCTCTTTATATATGAGTGTATTCCTGGGGTTTTGTTCTTTAGATTTCACATATAAGTGGACTCATATTGTATTTGTGTTTCTCTGACTTATTTCACTTTGCTTAATATCTTTGAAGTCTATCCGTGTTGTTGTATATGGCAAGATTTCATTCCTTTTTATGGCTGATAACGTCCATTGTGTACATATACCACATCTTTTTTTCCATTTATCTGTTGACATACACTTAGGTTGCTTCCATACCTTGGCTGATGTAAA
The DNA here is from genome assembly GCF_030020395.1 of Manis pentadactyla. Classification (NCBI taxonomy): domain Eukaryota; kingdom Metazoa; phylum Chordata; class Mammalia; order Pholidota; family Manidae; genus Manis; species Manis pentadactyla. The sequence goes on from NC_080036.1 coordinate 21,680,044, forward strand.
TAATGTTGCAATAAACATAGGAAAAATAGTTGCAAGAGATAAAGAGGAACAAGTTTCTGTTTATAAATATATAAATTTCAGGGATAAAAAGTACAGCTTAGGAAATATAGCCAAAATGTTGTAATAACTTTGTACAGTGACAGATGGAGACTAAACTTTCATGGTGAGCATTTCATAATGTATATAAATGTCAAAGCACTATATTGTACACTGGAAACTAACATAATATTATGTCAACTATATGTCAATGAAAAAAAAAGGAAAACTCAAATTTTCCTGGGTCGACAAATGGCCACAGAGCAAACGTTTCTTCCAAGTTTGCCTATCTATCTGTATAAGTAGTTTCTCTGTCATATTAGCTTAGTAATTCCTCACTGTCTTAATAAGCTCTCTCATACTTTAAATAATTAAAATGAATACTTTGTCTGGCTTCTTCACCTGTTTCCAACTGGAGTGTGTAGTTGAATACCCGAGCTCCCATAGCCAAGAACAGGAAGCCCCTCTCTGGTGTTGTATTTTACTTCACAGCTTGGATTTCAAATTTAAGGCTGCCCTCTTATGTGAATGAGCTTCACCGGGCATGCTGGGTCCCAGAAAGTGCCGGACAGTTTGCTGTGTACTCTGGTACTCAGCCTGCTACTCCGGTACTCAGCCTTTCTGCTTCTGTGAGCATCCCACCATGCGAATGGCTTGCCGTTAGCGGGCTGGATCAGACTCTTAACTGCCCGCAGAAGTCTCATGGAAATTTCTCTTCTGGCTGTAATTGCTGAAGATGTGTTTACTGGCCATTACCCACAGAAAGAGGTTTTATACTTGAGGCATTCTGGCATAGAAATACAACCTTGGGTTTGCTTGGGCCAACTTCTCTGAATCTGCAAAGACTTAGTCTATTTCCAAAGTCAATAACATCTGTATCAGTTCTGCAACATGACTAAGAACTGACTCTTAATAGAGAAACATAGATACAGAGAACTTGCTGTTAGACTACTTAAGACAGAGACACAGACACAGGCATATAATATACAGTCTACCCCATAGAGGTACTCCTTGGCTCTTCCTGTCATGTCTGTCACCCTGGAGCACACATTCATAGCGTCTAAGCGTAGTTTCTTCATTGATTGGTGTATTATATACATTTTTATATAAAATATATATAAACACTTAAAATATATAAAATACATTTAATTATATTAAAATATTTTAAATACATTAAATATATTTATATTTGTATTATATATCTAATTTTACTTATATTTAATTAAATTTACTTGATATTTAACAAATATATTTATGTGATCGCTAATGTTTAATTAGCATATTTAATTATAGTTAATTATATATTAATTATAATTATATATGATTAATAGCATATTATAATTAATATAATATATAAAATATACTTAATGTATTACATGTACATATTATATTTATATATAAAATATATTTAATGTATTTAATGTGTTTTAGATAGTTATTTTATTAATTATAATATATTAATTATATGTGCTATAAAACAATTTAATATAATAATAATTATATGAAGTATATAATTATATGAAATCTAATATAATTTATATATATTAAGTATATCTAAAATATTTAAATATATATTTAATATCTACCTTGAAGGTAAGCAGGGTCCCTATCTGTTTCCCCACAGAGCCTCCTACGGTGCTTGATACAACTTTAGTTATATTCATAATACAAAAAGGAACCATTTTAATAACGGCTCCAAGAATTCAGACCACAGGTTAAGAACAAAGGGTGTGAGTTTAAGAGAATGTAAGCATCACAGAAGAAAACTCCCTCCCAACCCTGTGTGCACTGAGGCTGTACCTCTTTGCAAAGTCTTTGGAAAAAAGACAGCCCTTAAATGTACACCACTTCGAATGAACAGGAAACAGCATGCGTATCTATGCTTAAAGTGGCAACCTTTGTTCAGACACTAGCCAGGAGTTCCCCAGAGAGCCAGATTTTCTTCACTCTAAAGCTGCATGTATATACGCAAAATAGCAATAGGAGGGACCATGAAAATCCTGGAGAACAACCTGGTATAAGGACAGAGGTGGGTTCAAATCTCTGTTCCTCCCCCTGGGACTCCACATATTTTTCTCCAGCCTTTCTTTCCTCATCTGTGGAATGAATGCCATAGTATACTTAACTCTTAACTCTTAGAAGGGTTGAGTTTATTTAATTAATTATTAATTAATTACTTATGCATTAAGCACTTGGTATTCGTATAACATCTGGTAAGTGGTAAAAGGTCAACACATGTTAGTTTTTGCCCATTTTTATTCCAAACTTTGAAAAATAGCCATGAGGACAGTACTTTCCTGGTTGTTTTAAAGATTGAAAAAACATGTAAAATATCTCCTCAAGCTATTTTACTACAAATTGATGTTGCTCCCAGGACTAAACTGGATTAGTGTGGAGAAAATGGAAGTTCCTATGGCCAGGATCCTCACCTGAACCTAAACTACTTGATGTAATTAGCCTACTGCTAGGCTAATGCTGCCACACCAGTAGGCAATAACTATTATTGACTAAGTCACTATATAAAGGGCTCTGCCCAGTGCTCTGGGTGCTGGCAGAGACAGAGGAGGATTCTGTATGCAGACATGATTCTAGTGCTTGACCTACCACCAGGAGAATATAGCTGGTATAAACATTTTACCCCAAGAACATTACATTGTCGTTTCTTGGTCTCAGTGAATCCATAGTGAACATGCCTGTGGCTGAAACCCACTGGAAAGACAATTACAAAAAATTCTTCAACTACAATGGGCTTGTTGTTTGTCTGTAAGCATGGCCATATAGAAGAAATAGGGACCAGAATCAAATCAGAAACAGGGAAGGTGGGATTCATTTGCACACATCTATACAGACTTATTTAAAATAAACCCCAAAGATGGTACCTTTCACACTTCCACCATTTATACCACCTGAAAGGCTTGTTAAAACACAGATGTCATTCTCACTCTCATTTCTGATTCTATAGTTTGGGGTTGGTCCAAGGAATTTTTATTTCAAATAAGAAGAGAGTAATGTTGATACTACTGGTTTTAGGACCACACACTGGGAACCATTACCATAGAGGTGATTCTCAACTCTGTTTGCACCTGAAGGTCACCTGGGGCTCTTTAAAAGCTACCAGTGCTTGGCCATCCTGCCCAGAAGTTCTGATTTCGTTGGTCTGGGCTGGGCTCTGAATATCAGGAGTTTTAAAAGCTTTCCAGATTTTAATGGGCCAAAGTTAAAAATAACTTCTCTAGGGAGCATCAGTTCTGGTATATTTTAGAAAAGAGACATTCAATTATTCATTCAAGTATCAATTGCTGCTAAGACTGTATGGGAGGACAAAGAGGTTTAAGTGAGAAAGGGCTTCATTTTGGAACTTGATCTTAGTTTTGGAGAATGAGCATGTTTTATGGGTGGACAACAGGGAGAAGAACATTTCAGAGAGAGGCCTGGTGGTCTTCGGTGTCTGGACCCTGGAATAGGTGGTACATAAGGAGGTGGGAGACATAGTCTAGGATTACATTTTCATGCCCAGACTTCATCCTATGGGCCTGGGGGACATAGTTGAAGATTCTAGAAGGAAAGTGATACAAATAGACTCCATCACCAGCTGAGCAAGAAGAATATTTTCTAGGTAGAATAATCCTTATTTTGAGATTATATCTAGATTATTCTCTGTATAACCTAATCTAGACACCAGAATATCATAGAATAACAGAATAAATCAAGACACCAGCTTCCTTCTCTTTAGCTAATTCCTGAACTTGTGATTTGATTTTTGAGGGAAAAGAAGGATGCATTTGTTACCATTTCAAGTCTACTTGTTTTGGACTTTGGCAAAGTGAGTAGAAAAAATAGTTAATAAGGAGAAAGAAGAGGCCAGAAAGGAGAAAAAGACAAGAGGAAAACGGGGTGGAAATAATTCTGAGGTTTGAAGCAGCACAGAAGTGGGAATAGAAATTAAAGCTGTGAAAACAAGTTTCCCATCAGCTTCAGGTCCTCCTGCGAATCCTGGTCCCAAGAGGGCCAAAGGCCATATCCAGTGGCCTGCACTGCCACCTGCCCGTAAAATCCCCAAACAGCAACAAATGAAAATCCACCCCCTCCTTCCCAAATGTTATCCTCAGCTTTGTAGAAAGATATACTGAGAATATGCCTTGGATACCATAAATTTGCCCTCAGGCTGGGCCTTCACATTATATCTCTGCTCCCTACATTTTAGCCTCACTTTTAAATGACTGTTTTTCATGGATCTTAAAAGGTTATTTTTCCCTGTATATTTTTACATCTCTGAAATCAAAATGTATATTGGAATTGTCTCTTTAATGGTCAAATTTTTCTCCCTTTGTGATACATAAAGGAGCATCTTTGAACTGATGTCATCTTATACTTGGAAAAATATGGAAATATATTTTTTTACATATATTGGAAGTGTGGCCTGATGGAAAAGACTTGATTTTTTTTTAGTTGAAACTTTTGCTGTCACCTGGAATTTCTAGTATCCCTTCTCTGGATCTCCATTAATTAGTAGTAGCTTGATTTTGGGCAAGTTAGTTATCTGAGTTTGTTTCATCATCCTTAATACTGTGTATTGTATAAGGCTCTGTGACCATTAAATGCTGCTATATATCAAGTCCTTAAATGGTTCCTACCTAGCACATTAAAGTACTCAATAAATAACTATTATCATTTCCAAATTAAAGCATCAAAAACCGATAGATGCTCCTGCTAACACTCAAGTGAAAAGCATGCAGACATAAACATTCTTCATTCTCAGAATGTGCTGTTGAATCCCAAATGCAATCTGTGTGGTTTAATCCTTGTAATCTATGAGGACTACTGTGGAGAAGCTTGTTTTATGTTGCTAACAAAAGGCTTGGGAGTTCAGATGGAGTCCATAGGGGCAGTTATTTTCAATGCACCTATGTGGATGTTTAAAGTCTTAGGCAGAACCCATCTATCTTTGTCCCTGTAATTCAAAACCCTCTGTCACCAAATGGTGGTTTTCCCTGTGCCCTTAAAACTACTCAGCTCAGCTTCTGCTTTATTCTGATAAACCTGGGAGTGCAGGGCCCCAGCCTTTTAAGTAAAACTGCTTCTCCAGTATTTAAGGCAACCAAACATAAATGAAATCGAAAATAACACTGATAACAGGCAATGCTGTGGCTGCCTGCTGGGTGCTGTTTGTAGCTCTCGCTAGCAATCCCAGGATAAAATAAAGCCCAAGTTGAAGGGCAGCTTCTCTAATTGCCTCCACAGGACACAAGCAGCCTGGACTTGAATGAAGCCTCAGTTAGCTCTGCAGGGGGCGCACGCCCAGTGGACATGGAGCTTATAAGGATGTCTTGGAGGCTTTCATGTTTGCCAAGTGGCTGCCCCTTAAACTCAAGAATAGCCCTTCTTCCTTAAATGATAGGAAATTGTACAGTTCAAGTTCTCAGCACAAGTCCCAGGGACAGAGAAGTGGCAGTAGAAAGGGAAAGAAGTGACAGCTTTACATGGTGGAGGCCCCACCGTTTCTCTTCCTCGTAGCACTGCTTTCTGAGGCTTGTGTTGGGATGAGACCCTGAAAGGGGAGAGAGGGGGTCTTCAAATGCTCCTCCTGCCCCAGCGCCCCTCTCTCTGTCAGTCTGCCCCATTCCCGGCCATTCCTGCTCCTCATTCAATGTCACAGCCACAACTCTCTTCCATAGGTGTTAAGCTCACTTTATACCTTGGGGGTCTTAGGTAAATTTAGAATCTTGCTCATTTGCAATAAAGTCATAGTTTGAATCCAGGTTGATGTGACTTCAATGCCTGTGTCTTATTTTTTCCAGGAAACAGTCCAGCCTCTCCACTTGCTCCAACTCAAGGTGAAACCACACCTGCACCATGTCCACCCTTCCCTGGAGCCATTTTTGCAGGTAAGACAGAGGTTTCTACTACTTAGATATTAACTATGCATCTGCTTATTTATTTATGTCCCAGGACAGCCTGGTGAGATAAAACCATTGAGACTGTTTATAAGTGGGAAACTATACCCCAATGATGTAAGGTAACTGGTCTGTGTTGGGACAGCCCAGACACAGCGAAGCTCATAGCCCAGCCCAGGTCTACAAGGACAAGTCCGCTGTGTTGCCAATAAAGCAAACATCCTAATTTTTATACTTAAAGTACACAAACATGATTTCTAGGAATATCAGATTTTAGTGGCCAAATAGTCTAATGTTTTAAGATTTCTAAGATCTATGATAAACAAGGATGGAGGTGGGTGGGGAGAGATGTTGATAATTATTTAATGAACTCTAGAATTCCTTTTCATCCAGTTTGGGTTCCGTTTAGCAATTTATTTACATCTCTTTGAAGGTTTTCTCCACCTGTACAAAAGGTATTCAATTAATTGATTGATTTAATCAAGCACTCCATCAGCTTTGCAGGGGGCTCCTAACAGTTCTGTGAGGTCTTTTGTGGCTCTGGTGTCTCCCCTGCTATGATAGTGAAGTCATAGAAACAGCAGGTAAATGTATTTGGTATACTGCCCTGGCCACAGCTGCCGTGTTATCAGGAGAGAAATCGTGGTGTCCCAGCACTTCTGCAGAGGTTTATGACAGGAGCAAGAAGTCACTGTGTTCTTATACTGTCTGAAAAGCAGGCATGTGTAGTAAAAATGACATAACCCTAGATGGCCTCCTACAACCATGTAGAATCTCAGAGGGAACAAGTCCTTCGGGTGATTCTGATGAATGCTAAGTTTGAAAGCCACTGTTCCAAGAAGTCCAAGAATCCTATATTTGAACCGAAGGCTATGCTTGTGAAGATGGGTAGAATATATTTTTCTTTAACAGCTTGTTAACTTGATTTATAACAGCTTAATATGTGGACATGCAGTATGTGGGCCTCCATTTGTACTCTTGCTCTAGGCCCCATGAATGTTTGGGATGGGTCTGTGTCTGTGTCTCAGTTTTCTCAGGCTGTCGAATGAAAACATTAGATTAGATTGTTGTTTGAATTTCTTTCTCTGTGTATGATTTCATGGCTGCTATAGAGACCTTTAGGCCTGACTGTATTCTCTGCCCAGGCTCTCTTAGAATACAGTGACTGTGATGCCTAGTGACTGGAAATGTTTTTTGCTTTTTTTGCTACATAGGTGTTTCTATACATCTTAGAGTGGGAAGATTTTTGTCATTGTATAATTTTTACTTTTCATGATAAGTATTTACTTTTATAGTTTAAAAAATAATTTAAAGGAAAAAAATCAGTAAAACCGAAAAAGCAAGCATGTGTAGTAAAAATGACATAACCCTAGATGGCCTCCTACAACCATGTAGAATCTCAGAGGGAACATGTCAGGAGAGAGGCCCAGGGTTGTGGAAGGGCTGGAAGAGGCTGGGCAGTCAGAGACCTGCTGTTGAATTCTGCACAGCCTCCCACTGGGATTGTGACTTCTGCATGCAACCCTGGGTGCCTCTGTCTTCGTGTTGGTGAAACTAGGCTAAAAGTCGTGTCTTGCAGAATGGTTGTGAAGGTGAAGTGAGATCATATTTGGGACAAGCTAGAGCATTTATTCTTCAGGACAACCCAATTTATCATCTCCATGATACAGAAGAGGACCTAAAGGCACAGAGAGAGTGAGGGCCCTCAAGAAACCACACAGCTCCTAAGTACTGGAGCCAAAATGAGAACCCAGGTGTGGGTATCTTCAAGTCCATGCCCTTTCCCCTGCTCTGTGCTTGTGTGAAATTCCCCATCAATCATTTGATGTTCTTTGCTCTCCTGGAACATTCTGATTCATAATGAGGATTTCTGGGCAGACGGATCCATCAAGACATGACAGATGACCAAAGCTGGTCACATCACCAGATATAGTGCCCATTGTGAGTGAGTGTGATGACATTTGAATTTATGTTTCAGTCTCTCCTGAGCATTGCAAGTGCAAATAACACCCCCAATTTCAATTTGGATGAAGCTCCAAGAAAGCATATGCTATCTAGCAGTCAAATCAAAAAACTGAAGGTAAATAAGAGGGGACTCACACAAATCTCTCCCCTGGCTGTTTCAGATGTCAGCTCTGAGGATGGCTCTTCAGGCGAAATGTGTTACAGATAATGGCAGGAGATAGCTGTTCATTTTGTTTGAGAAATAGTCTTCTTTTGTTTGCATTAGATTAAATATTCTTAAATATAAGCTACCAACAAGCTATGCAAATTTTGCTAAAGAAGGCAGTGTAATTATACATAAGGAGTGTAATATATTTAGGAATAATTTCTGTTGTCCAGCTTCATATTATTTATTGATCCAATTATGTGTACATAATTGTGTATATGTTGACTAATATCATCAGTTTATATATAGGTATATATGCATAACGTGTCTATACACACATACACACTCACATATGCACTAGGGTGAAAAGCAATAGTTAGGTACACATGTATGTGGCTTGTTATCTGTTTGATTTACAGCAGAAAACAAAGTTTCTCCAGTTCTTCCTCTTTCACAGACTATATGAGTTCCTGGAAATGAGCCTCAGAGACCCCGACACCAAGATACGGAACAGGGGGCTGAGCAGGCAGTAGGCCTTAGGCTTCCCTGAGGCTGGGACTTCCCAGGAACCTCAGTGGGGAGGTGGACAGCTTTTCTGCTTCTACTCTAGTAGCTTCAGGGGAGACACTGCATCATCTCCCATCACTCCCAGAGACTGACAAATAGGGGCTCCAAAGGTGGGACTTGACTGTAGCTCCGGGGTGAAGAGTGTTCCTGGCCCAGGCCAAATCGCCTATGAAACTGGTGAAACCGAAATAAGTCAAGGGAAAGGATAGGTTGGGGGAAAACATTTTTTATTGCTCACAGCTTACTTGAACCTGCCAGCCAGGCCCGGCCCCATCCATCTCCTCCAGCCGCCACTCACTCTCTGCTGTCTGGCTGCTCTCTACTTACCACCTGCCCCTTCCAGCAGGAACTCCATTGGTGGGTCCTTGGTGACCGGTGACCGGTGGACACCAGACCAATTATGTACAAGGAATGCAGAGGAGGAGAGAATGGCCATGATCTGTCTACCCCTTGCCCCAGGCTGCAGGAGGCTACAGCGGCAAGCACCTATTGATACGTAAATGAACTAAGGCCAAGCCGGAGATTCTATAAATTCTGCAATTGACCCCACACTGACACAGAAACATAACAAACCATCTGAGGAACACAACAGCCAGGAAAATTAATTCAGATAAATTAAACACTTAGATTTAAATAGTAAACACTTAGACTTAAAAAATTTAAAGAATTAAATTAAAAACCTGAAGATTTACTCTGAAGCTACTGGAACTTTAGCTTCAGCCCCTGAATTGAACTTGAGCCCCTCATTTGTATAAGTTGCTTCTAAAGCTCCAGGAAGTGTTCCAGCAGGGGGTCCATAGGGTCATAAGTTTGCAAAAAGTGATTTTCATCACCAACAGCTACAACCCCTGTCTCTTTCCCACTAGAGCTATAGGCTTCCCCTCCTTGCGCAGGACTGAATGAGCTCCTGGGATGTAGGACTTTCAGTGCTAAAATCTGCCAAATAGGGATGAGTTGGTCATCCTATCCACTCTTCTTTTTCATCCTCCATCTTCTTAACAGGTGGGAAAAAACACAAAGGCTTATGGGATCTGGTGGAGGCGAGGTTGAATAAAGGATAAATTTAGTTTAGGTGGAGGCAGGTGTATGTCCATGGTTTGTAATCACTTTGAGTTAAGTTATTGGTGAGCGTCCCAGTGCAGGGCAACCTCCAGGACTCTAGCACTTCCCACCACACTGACCCGCTCAGCATTCCTTCACCAGGATACAGGGACGTGGCTTGCACCACATTCTTATCATGTCCCACCATGCCTGACATCAGAAAAACAAGGGAAGTGGAGGAGGAACAATGTCTGGAACATAAGGGGCCAGAAATGAATGCGTGGAAACCATCAAATCATCAGACATCTACCCTTGTTGGTCAGATGGAATTCTCATTGATATTTAGTCAAAAGGGAAGTTGCCCCCTCTCTGCAATGGATTGAGAACACCGTGTCTACAATTACAAATACACCACGTACTTTTTCTTTGTTGAGTGAGATGTGGTTTTTCAGATTTCCTGTTTAAAAATCATCATAATGCAGTGGTCTTTTACTGAGTGTGCTTGTGTCTGAATTCATATGATTTACACAAGCCCAACTGTTAATAATTAAACAATTTTTAAATCATCTTTACTAAAGGAAAGACTTATTTTTCTCTATTGCCTCTATGGAAAGTGCTATACAATTGCAGTTATATACAGAAATGATCAGAGAATATGAAACCAAAAATTAGAGGAAAATAAAAGCATTAGAAATGCATTAAGCAATCATTCAGTAAAAATATATTATGCCATCTTTCTGGATGTGGGGGATGTTCAGAGTATTTGTCAACATATTAAAGTTTTTATTTTGTTGTGATTTATTTTCACATTTTTAACATATATTCACTTTTGTACCTAACTTTGTTTGTTTGCATTTTTTCTTAAAGTCTTTTAATACAAACAAGTGTATGAAATTTATTCCTCAAGCCTGGATCTTACCCTAAAAAAATGTACAAAAATCCTACAAGAACACATAAGAATTTATGTGTACAGTTAACGTGGTGGAGTCTTTAAGCAATATGGAATCCAATAAGTATTAAAAGAAAAGAGACAAATTTCACTTTATAAATATTAGATAAAAATGATTTTTGGTAAAAGATGACTTTAGTTAAATCAATAAACTATTTGGAAAAATTAATTTACAACCCAGATAGCAGAGAATGTAAACACCTGAACTGTATGAAGAGATCTTAAAATTGATAAAAGAATGCACAAACTATTTGAAAAAAATTGCAGAAGATATGAAAAGGCAGTGTTTCTTAAGCACATATATCAGGCTAGAAAGCAAATTCGACCAGGTAATACAGCATTAGTATGATACAGACCCCAATGTCTGATAACGATGTTCGAAAATGATAATAGAATAACCAAAGAATCCATTCACATGGAATCATGAAACACACATCTAAATAACTCATGGGTCAAAGAAGTCATCATAGAAATTAAATAATTATTAGAATTAGAAAATAATGAAAATAACACATCAAAAGTTGTGGGGATCTACCTAACCTTAAATATTAAATAAACAAAGTCTTCAATATTTATATTGGAAAAGAAAGACAATGAATGAGTTGTTGACCTCAAGAAAATTTTTAATAAAGATACTGCACCCAACAACGTCAGAAGGAAGAAAAAAACATAGGGACACAAATTAATAAAATAGAACACAGGGGCTCTCTTGTCTCCTCCTGGTGTGAGCCAGGAGCTCTGTCCTCTTACTTTATCTCTAAATAAAAGCCTGTACCTTGCTCTCCTAAAAAAAGAAAAATAGAGCACAAAGATAATCATTCAAAATCAGAGGTTCTTGTTTAGAGGTTCTTGCTTACTTGCATTGATCAGTAAAATGGGCAATTCTGATGAAATTAAGTAAGACAGAAAAGGCAGGAATAAACTATTATAAACCAAGAGGGAATCACAATTAGAGATACAATGTGGATAATAAGATAAAACTATGGGTGAATTCATACTAATTATTTAAAAACTGAGATAAATTGTCATTTTCTAGAAAGTCCCTAGTTCTGATTTATTTATCCAATTCTCATGTTATATATATAATGTAACCAAAAATGTGTTTCAGAGAGAAATGGAAACCAGAACTAACCTTTAACCATTAACTTTTTTTTTTAATTGGTAAATAAAAGTTAATTTCCCAAATTGACAGCTGGGTCAGGTATTTGGGGAGTTAATTCTTGAAAAAATCAAGAAATAAATTATCTCCATCTTATACTTAATATTTCAGAGAGTATGAGAATAGAGGGGAGGCTCTTTAAATCATTTTCTGCAGCTAATAATAACTTTGACACCAATTAAAAAGGAACAGCATAAAAAGATTATTATGCAGTTTCTCTCATGAATGTAAAGTCAGAAATCCTGAATAAATACTAGCAAACAGGAGCTATCACTTTATTATTTTTAAGGTCATTATGACCAAGCTAGATTAATCATGAGAACTCATGGATAATTAACATTAAAAAAAAATAAAAATATGAATGCAATTCACCATGTAAATTAAGTAAAGGATAAGACCTTATCTATACCTAAATGTACACAAAACAAGCATTTGTTAAAATTCAATATCCAGTCAAGATTCACACACATACAATGTACAGAAGGTAAAAAAATTAACTTAAAAAGATTCTCTAATTCAACCCTACAAAAACCTTATACCTAATAGTGAAACATAGAGTCATTCTTTTTCAAGTTAGGAGCAAAGCAAAGATGCTCTCTTTGAGTCCAGTACAATGGAAAAAAATTGATATTACTTTAACAAATGATATACTAGACTAGCATGGAGGAAAAAACAAGCATTATTGAATGATGCAGAGAGAATGATGCAATTTCATGGATTGAATGACATGCTTTCATAAAGAGATCAATTATTTTCAAATTAATATATAAATACCATGCAATTCTAATCAAAATCCTATTAAGGTATTTCTTAGAACTTGACATGCTCATTCTGAAATTTATATGGAAAGCATAAGGCAAAAACAGTCAAGATAACTTTAAACGAGAACAATGATTCTACCAGCTGTACTGTAATATTTTATTTAAAAAAAAGGAAAATTAAGCAGTTTCCCAATTTTCTTAGTTCGTAGCACCTTTATTGCCTTGGTTATATCGTCATGTTCCCCAGGCTCAAAGAAATGTCTAAAGGTTCTCTTAGTAAGTATTTAGAATTCCAATAGCTTAATAGTAATATTTGTGAGGTATATGTCTGATGACTCTGTGTCTCTGAAAATTTAAAATATGCTATGGTACCATTGTGAGTCCCTGTGGCATACAGTTTGGGAACTGCAGACTTAAAGCAAGTCCTGTAGAATATCTGGATCCTAACTAAGCTAGCAGGTTTATTATATTTTCTATATACTTTTACGAATGCCTGACAAATACCAAGGAACTGGGCTGGGTGCTTTGCAAGGATTCACTGGGTCTTGTGGGGATCTTGTGTTTTTTTATTTCATGAAACAAAGGCTTAACTAAGTTGAAGATAATTTCCCAGCACACACCTGTATGTGCTCAGGCCTAGATTTGAACTCAGTCTTGTCTGACTAAAGGCTATGGTGTCATGCATTCATGGGACCAACCTCTACTGAACATGTGTGTCAGGGACTGTCCCAGCCAGCCAATGGAGAGTGGAATTAGCCATTGTTCTCTCACGTGTGGTCTGAGACCAACATAGAAGGTGTCAGAGCTGGGAGATGTGTGTGCGAACTGGAGAAATTGCGAGGAGGGCTAGGGTTGAGATTTAGAAGATAAATAGATGTTTGCTTATGGGAATCCACCAAAGTACAAAAAAACACAGAGGTAAGGAACACTGTTATGGTCCTTTTAAAAACAATGAGTTGGTTATACTGTCATGGCCAGGGAAAAAATTAAATTATTGGTAAGAATTGCTCTAGTTCCTTCCCACACCCTCCTCCCCAAGAAATGTTAGTGACTTTGACGCTTGCAAGCCAGTTTCATTTTACTTCCATCCTATCTTCCCAGTCCTCCCAAAAGAAGAATAAAAGCTTTACACATAAATACTTTTTGACATTGACAAGATGTAAGCTTTTGAAACATACAGCATACTCCCTTACTCCCTTTTATAGTTTCCAAAGCCTTAGCTGAGACCCAGAATATATTCTTTATTTATATTTTTGAAATCTGGATTGTTTGGGTTCACGGGTAGTAAGCCAAATGAGAAAGAAAAGTTTCAGTGGTTTTTCATATTCTCTAGTTGTCTATGAATCTCCTGGGTCTTAGAAATTTAGAGAAATTTACAAAAGAGTAAGTTGTCATTTTGATGTAAGCTCAGTGTTCCAGTTGTAAAAGCAAGTGAATGTTCTCAGTGCTCATGGCTCCAAAGGTCCCTGGGAAATAGAGTTCCATTTATCCTGGGAGGCTCTGGGTCAAAAATCTGCCTGGGTTCAGGGATGGTTTTGGCTCCTTTTGAAATCCACTTGAGTTCTGTTTTCTGTCGGTGTAGTCTTCCCCTTCTTGTGATTGCAAAACTCAGTGTACCTTTAGTCTGGGTTTCATAGGTAAAAGCACCAGATTGCAAACTGCTTCTTTCTCCCCTTGCTCACCCCTGCTCACACCTGCCCAGCAAGCATGTATTGCCCTTGTGGATTCAGAAGGGCTCTGAAATACAAAGCCTGTGTGGGCCACACACCACATGGGGACACCTATGCTCTCACACCAAGCAGGGACACACATGGGGAGTGGGCTCTAGGCAGCCTACACATAGCAGATGGATACAGGGAAACAGCAAAATCTTGTGGGAGCTGAAGGAGGGAGACAAAAATTTACCGGTGAGTTAAAAACTATCATAAAGTCTTTGACTCTGTATTTTTGGGGGTGCCATCTGCCCAGAAACTTTTTCCACAGTGGTGGTGCAACAATGAGTTACTCAGAACAAGTTTCAAGGCCAAGAGAACACAAAGCAAAAAGACCCTTTTCCAGAGTGACGAGTACCTGCCTTTTGCATTTGCGAATGTTTCTTCCTATTTCAAACTCTGGTGTGTTCATATGGGAACTCAGTTTAGAAGAACCTGATGTTTGTCACACAGCAGGGCTGGGTAAACACCCTCTTCCAGATATGTGTCATATTTGTCCAGATTTCTCACCTGAACATTTTCTTATGAGATGCTAAGTGCTCTGATAGCTGAAAATACAAATGCAAAATCTCATGTTTTCAGAAGGGAATAAAATAAACAAATATCCCCCTGATTCCCTCCGCTCTTGATGTAGTTTAATTCTGAGGCAAAGGGTTGAGGAGTGACTCAAGGAACAAACAGAAATAAATTCATTATATAGTGTACTAGAAGATGTTTAGCACAATAGAAAAAAATTTAAAAGGGAAGATCTCTCTCTCAAAAATGGAGGGTTAGAGTACTAAAAATACTCCATTTAGAAATGGAATAGGCATCCACCAGGACCCCCAACCCCACTCCATCCTTTATTGTCTTACACGATATCTGTACCACTTACTGCATTTTTATGGCCCTGCAGGTGTCCAAAGTGACTGGATGTATCCATCTCTATTCCCAACATAAATTAGCATGTACATTATCCGGTCATTGTTGAGAAGGTCTAGTGTGGGCCATGCAATCCAATTAATTAAAGAATCTATAAACAAAAACTCAGTGATTAAATTCCTACTTCCTACATGCTCAGTTACGCACTTGCAGGGTTATAGTCTTTCTAGATCAGCGCACTTATGCAAAGTGTTCCTGGGCTAGAAGCTGACCCCTAAGGTGAAGTTCTTGAGTGGGGAAAATTTAAGATAGTTTCTCAAATAAAAGTATGGAAAACAGGGGAAATTGTTTTCTCCAAATAAAACAATTGGTGTAAAAATCAAGGGAAGGGGTCTCCCCAGGGCTTCACATTGAGCAAATGTTTCCAGAATTCACTTAGTTTGAATAAAATGTGACCAACTTGTTACAATGACTTTCTTGAGGAAGCCTTACTCCTGGCTTAAATAGTCCAAATACAAAATAATATAGGAAGCCTCCAAAAAATGTTTGTCCCCTAAAAAATTCAAGGTCATGATGAGGATTTCAAGGACAAATATTAAAATAAAGGAAAGTCATCTTTTCAAAGGCAAAATGTGAATACAAGCATGCAGATGGGATTGTACCTTTCAATAAGGCAAGTTACTATGCATAAAGGACTTTGTTGTGATTCAGTATTTTAGATCCATAGTTAACATAATGCAATACTCATAAATTAACATGTCCACAGTAATTCTGTGCAGCTCAGATGGCAATGATCAGAATTTAATTGAAGAACGTTTACATCTCCAATTTCTAGTTACTAGTAGGTTGTATATCTAATAGTAAAAATATTCATTCTTTTACCCAGGTGGGGGTACTTTGAAATCTCCTTTGATCTCTAGGATGATATTTCAATACACATGAGCTGATGAAAGGAAAAAGATTCCTCTTGCCCAAATTCCAAAGAATTGTCATTTATTTAACAAAGAAACTGCTGAGATCACAGCCCTTGTTTATTGGTCCCTGACTTAAAACTGTGTGAGCAGAGGGCTCTTTTCTTTACCTGGTGACATCATTCCCAAGAGCAGAGTGTATTGTACGTCTAGAATGAATCTACAACAGAATGAGGTGGGAAAAAAAATTGTGTTTTTTAAAAGGGTCTTTTATTCTGAGATTTTTATCCTGAAATTAAAGAAATGGTAGTTGGTAGAGGGTTTTATGTGATTGTATGTCTCTATTTAACACAGTTTGAATCTGCATCTTATTTTCATCTTCTGACTTAAAAAAAAAAACATGTATTTTACTGATAAAATCCAAAACTTGGGGTCAACTGACCTATAGAAGTTCATATTAATTCTTGTTCTCCTTTCAAGACTCTAGAATGGACTTCCAACTGAACAATCTAAATTTTGCAGAAAGCCAAAAAATCAGAAGTATGAAAGATCAAGTAATACATCAAAAGGTTGAGTTGGATCAGTGGGCGAAGAGTTCAAAACGGTTGACTTAGAGCCAGTCACAGGAGGACTTTTCCAGGGTGTCTATTTTGAGGGCAAGCTTGAAATTCACAATTTAGCAGAAAAAATACAAGGTCTGTGGGCAAGG
This sequence comes from Manis pentadactyla, assembly GCF_030020395.1. Taxonomy (NCBI): domain Eukaryota; kingdom Metazoa; phylum Chordata; class Mammalia; order Pholidota; family Manidae; genus Manis; species Manis pentadactyla. The sequence continues at coordinate 21,696,754 of NC_080036.1, forward strand.
AATTTGTCACTGCTCAAATCTGCTTCTCAGCCCTAGGCTGAATTTAATATTAATCTTGATAGAGGAATGTTTGTTTGCAGTGGGAAAGAGTAAGAGAAATGCACCTAGGATTTATTGAGCATGCAGTAAAAAATCCATTTTTGTAGGGCTATTTTTCTTCTGCAATAAATGATTAGGGGAGGAAAAAAGAAAAACTTAAAATTGCTGTCAAGTTCTTTATTCCATCCATTTGGGGTTAGCTGGAAGATAAATATGTCTGTTTATAATGCGTCACTTCTCATGAAGTTGAAAAGATGTAGAGAAGTATAAAGCAGGCAGCATTCTGTGGTTTTGCTGAAGTCCTTACACTAGAGTTTGTCAAATTATAACAGACTATCGATGAATTTTTACTAACTGAATTTAATGCACAAGTTGAGTAGTCCTTAACCAATTGTATGAGCAAATATTTATTACAAATATGTCACTCATTCCTGTCTAAGATTTACATAAAGATAAAGGCATTTTTTTCCCTCATCTGTTGAAAAATCTGTAACACTGTAGAACATTCATCTTTGTCAAATTTGGGGGTTGTACTAAATTGCAATTGTACATTTGGACTAGTGGGCTATTTTTCCCTTTTCCCACATTAAAGACAGACAGTTATACTGCACACAGTTTTAAGGATACAGGCTTCAATACAGCTTCTCAAAAATTGTCCATTGTCCTGCCAAGCACTGGGGTTGAATCAAGAGGTTGTGACTTAGGACAAGATGGCAGCTATAGTGATATTTTTCCCTTTTCATGCTCATTTCTAATGGTTTTCACTTGCTCCCTGTCTTGTTAAGTAAGTTGGGGTATTTCTGGCTTCTCTCTTTATTTTGCATAGTTTAATGACTACCTACCTCAGGCAAAACTATGCATTCAGTCTTGGGGGACTTCTAACAGGGAAGTTACAAGAGAAGAGGAAAGTAGTACAACAAGAAGTATGTGTTCATGTTTTTGTGTAGTTTTGTGTACTATGGATATACTATTGGTAAAATTTCCCCATGCACCTGAAATGTTCCAGTTAATGTTGCACCAAAGCCCCTATTGGCTAGATATATTATGTTATAGATGGTATGAGAGCCTGCTTGATCTTTTTATTTTAAGGTAAGTCGAAGAAGACAAACTGACCTCTTGAGCCCAATATCTATAGTGAAAAAGGATTGAAATCAGCTGTCCTGTAAGGACATTTTTTTTTTTCACCACAGTTTCCTAGGAACTAGCACTTTTCATTTGCATAAATGTTTCTGGTCTACTCTTTCCTTGTACATATCTGCCCTGCATTTTTTATAGTGGCTATGTTACTGGTGAGTGCATTGTGTTTTCTCAGTCCTGTCTTCTCAAAGGGAAGAATTCAGTCAAGAGACAGACAGTCTTTAGCAGCAGGAGTTTATTGAGCAAAGCAAAAGTACACACTCAGAAGGGTGGAGAGCAGGCTGTCTGGGAACCAGAAGCAATTCCACTATTAGAGTTAGGGTTGGTTTTCAAAATTGTGGAAAGTTCCTCCCCGTGTTCGTCATTCAACTGACATGTTGATTGACAGTTTCAAGTTATATAACTGTCATCCTAGTATGCAGGTGCTTATCCATGAGTACCTAAACCTTGGGGGCAGGGGGCAAAACCGTAATGTAAGTTTATTATAATCATGGTATAATGAGCCCCGAGATAGCTCTGGATAACCTTCCGAGTCTTAGTGTGCCTGCGGCCATTCTGTGCTGGTGATCTGGAAGCCCCCTCCATCTTTTTATGTCTTGTTTGGCTCTGACAAGGCAGGAGACTGGACCGTAAACAGGAGGGGTTCTGAGCATGTTCTGCCATCTGGTGACAAGGGGGTGGGTGGAGAGAGGGGAGGACCTTATCCAGGACAGGGTGGGGCCTGCTCATGTCTGCTTCGCTACTGGACACAAAAAGCGGTGGAGCATTAAGAGTTTATTTGGAGAATTAAAGTTCAGAGGAAGACAGGAGTACACACCTGAGAGCTGGGAAACAGGCAGACACAGAGGGGATCACAATGCTCCACAGGGAGCATCTTTTAAGTAAAGAAAGATAAAATTTCCCTAAGTGACGTTAGGTCTCATAGGGAACAGGTGGAGTATTTTTGGAGTTTGGACTTACTCCACCCTCCCCTTAGGCAGGGAAGATTTGGGCTGTATTTGGACTCCATCAGAGCTATCATGGTGTGGGGAGGCATGATTTTTGCTCTACTGATGACAGAGGGGCATGATTTTTACTATGTTGATGAGCATATAATGTATTTTTGGGGTGAGGTCTGGGTTGCTTTCTCCATGTTGGAAGCAGCCAGTTTGGCAGGTCTGTTATCTATATTCTCACGCCCGTCATCCAGGGAGAACCACTTACAGGGAATATTTAGAATGTAAGCAAGCATCTAGCTGAATGTAAATACTAGCTGAAGCCCCCCTCCCCTTCCCTGCTCATGTCTGGCTACCTGCCCACTGTAACAGCGGGGAACATGTGTGGCTGTTTTCTCAAAATGAGACCGAGGACCCATCTCCAGTAGCACCACTAAGTCCCAGTAGCTTCCCCTTTACTGCTTTCCATTTAGTTCTTAACATTATTTCCAGAATTCACAGAATACCTTTCTTAGGGGGATGACACTATATATATTTCATCATAGCTCTCCAAACCAAGTTCTCCAGAAGTCAGAAGACCCACTTAGGAAATAGTTAGCTGAGACTAAAACTTTTAAGGTATCAATCTGTTATACATGTATTTACTCCTAAATTTCCAGTCTAGATTAGACTAGCCTGGATGGTATCTGGTCACAAAGATCAATGAGTTGGCATGAATTAGGCTGGATCATCAAGCGGAACAGTTCATTAGCTCTCCTTGGTACATTGATACCCTTAGGAACTATGTTTATTGTCTGAGGGCATTGTTTTGATTTACACTCTTCCAATCAAATTGCTATCAGCATGTTGTAGAATGTAATATACGTTACAGACATTCCCTAAGAGTCTTAGTGTCCACCAGTGTCTAGAACATTGTCCCTCTGTCCCATCTTTCTTGACCGGGTTCCTTTTTAATGTCAGACATTTCACATGATTTAAGCTATTGTCTATTAAGAAATTTGTCAGTTTCTCCCTTTATTCTTGGCACTGCATCTCTCACAAGCAGGCTCACCCCTTGCTGCCAGTTCATCAGGTTCCAGGGAAAGATAGTCTTGGAATACATTGAGCCAAGGGATCTAAACAAGATCTATGGGGCACTGAGGTGAATCTCCTAGGGCCCATGCTGTAAGTTATGCCCCATCTGCCACTTCAGTTGTTCCCCACATTCCCTGGGGCACTTGCAGTGTCTTAGACTTCTGCTCTTGTGCTCTGACTGGGACACAGCATGTGGATCCCTCTCACTGTCAACACATCTAAGGTTCCAGATGCTCATCCTCATTTCTCTCTTGTCCCTGCTCTGCCAGAAGGGGGTGCAAGCAAACTGTAGCGCCCTTGTTGTCCTTACATTCCTTCCTCCTCCATCTTCTGTCCCCTCACTGCTTGCCCACGCACAGTCCCCGCTCTCTTCACTTAAGGGAGGGATGGAAGGGGTGATTACAAAGCCAGTTCTACCATACCGCATGGACCTCCAAATCTCTTGAATTCTTGACGTGTCATGACAGCAGGTGGTGACACACCACACTGAGAATCTCTGGGTGCTGGTCACTGTGTGATAAAATAGAGACCTAATTTCTGGATGGAAGAAAAACAAAAATACACACTGTGGGATGCTTGAATAGACACACGACAGTAGTTGAGAGGATGACATGTGGATGTCAAATAACTCAGTTCAATCTTAGCTCTGTCATCTACTGGTGGTACTTTATCTGATTTAGTAATTAATCTCGTTTGCTAGTATCTCAGTTTCCCCATCTGTAAAACAAAAATGTTACTGGTTCCTACTTCCACAGATGGTTTTGAGGAGTAAGTGCATTTTTATATGCAAACCTTTTCCCTACAAGCAGCTGTGCATAGTAACCATTCATGAATTGTTAACAATTGTGATTAATCACCTTCACCAACAGCTCATATATCATTCTACCATACATCTCTACCATTTTAACACATCCTACCAAGTCTTTCTTCAGCAGTTCACTTAGGTCCAATGGCCAAATACCAGTTAGCAAACCTCAGCACCCATTTAGGACCCCATCAACATTGGTAAGGAGTGAAAATAAATGTAGCATGGATGAGGTGTGCAAGGTCTGAGATGTTTTCCCATAAAACAGGTAGGATAATGTTGATGGCCCAGCCCCCAGGGCATGAGCTTCACTTCCTAATCACAGCTGAGCTTTCACACAAAACTACTGACTGACTGGCAATCTAGAAATTTCAAAAGTTCAGTAGCAGGTATGTTCTTTTCTAAATATTATATACTTGAGCAACTACTTGAAACTTGTAAAATATCATGAGGGGGTAGGAACATAACTGGAGAGATTTAGGCAAGTAAGGCATGTTAGCATGAATTCATGGAAGTGCATTTTAGGGATTAAGCTGAATTTATACCTATGACCACACACTAGGCATTGACTCTGAAAAATCTTTTGCCAACAAAACAATAATAGACTCACAAACAGAAACAGAAAAGGGGTGGTTGGTTACCATGTGGGGGGTGGAGATGCACGAAATAGGGATAAAGAGATACAAACTTCAAATTATAAAATAACTTAATCACATAATATTGTAATACCCTTGATACAGTGACAGATGGTAACTACACATCACAGCGAGCATTTAATAATGTATATGTTCGATGAATCACTCAGTTGTTCATCTGAAACCAATATAATATTGTATAGAAGCTATTTCCAACAAAATGTTATAAGAAAAAGAAAATCTTCTGCCAACCATTTATTTTTGGGACCAAGGAATAAGTTACAAAGAGTAAGCTCATCATAAGAAGGTAGCCAGCTTGCATTATCAGCCTTTTTATGATCAAATTTCTTACAGAAAACATTAGAACTAAAATGACAGAATAGAAGAACTAGCAGCCAGATTGTGTCAGACGAGTAAGTCTAGTAGGCCCAGTAGTACATCCTGGCACAGGCTCAGGCTTGTGTTGTGAATAAATGTGATCATTAACTCTTGCAAGGGGAAGGAGCCACTCCACTCATCCCTACCTGCCTTCCATAACTCAGAAGTTTTACTAAAAAACTTATATATATTTGTACTGGATTTGTACTTTAAACCTAAGATTGAAAAGTCAGCACTTAAAAAGTTAATTTACTACTATAAATAAATATACATAAAATGTAAAAATGTATGAAAGTAATCATCACATACATGCATTTCTTAAAATGAATCTTATTTTCCCCAATTTTTACCATCTTCTCTTTTTCTCTTTCTCCCACGTCAACCTGCCTTTACCTCCCCTTCTTTCCTTCCCTTACCCAGGGAACTCATGTTACTATATCATATACCCCTCCATGGTTTTCCTCAATGTAATATGTATATAAGATACATTACATGTGTTTACTGATTTTTAAAATTATATTCACATTTCTGCATTTTGATTTTCTAATTTAATATCTCAAAAGAAGACTTCAAAGTCAAGTGGCATAGCTCCTCTTCTGAATGGCTGCATACTAGTTCATGGTGTGGCTATGCCATAATGTATTCAGCCATATGCTACTAAAAAACACTTATTCTGCTTAAAAAAATTTTGCCCCTATGGACAGTGCTACTATGAACATCTTAGTGCATGTAACATAGCAACACAGATAAAAATAATTATTATTTTCATTTTATAAATGAAGGAACTATAGATAAGAAAAGTTAATCAAAAATTTTACAAATGAGGACCCTATAGCTTAGAAATGTGCAAATGGTCACACCCTTAATTTTGTTCAATTCTAATCTCATATGTTTCACGATATCACGTAACACTGTTTTGTCCTCATTCTGATTTCTTAAAAATTATAGGTTATTAAGTGAAAACATGTGTGACTCTAAGTTACCTAATAAATCAGGTACCTGGGAGGGAAGATTAAATATAGCTTCGAAATTTAAGAAGAAAGGATGACTACATTTATTTTTATAAATGGGTCTCTTAAAGTACCATGGTTTATTATAAATTTAGGTCTTTGGGGGGAAATTTGGCAAACTGGAATTTCAAAGAAACATTTTACAACGCAATGCATATTTCAAATTGCCAGATCAAATGTAATGACCCTTGCAGCTTTCTGGTCCTGAGACAGACGCATTAGTTTGGATAGGACTAAACCTCCCCCTGAGAACAACATGTGAAACAACTCTTGGAATTCACTGAAGAGAAACTAACAGAGGCAAGATTTCTGTGATATGATCCCTGAGAAGAGAGAAACAGAAGGCTCTACATTTACCCTGGCTTTTTCCATGAAGGCATCTTTGAACTTTGTGTGGACAATAACAGAGGTCAAGCAGAGAGTGGTTGTCTTATGGTAGTAAAAGTACATAAGTCAGAATTCTGAGCTGCCATATTGACTGGAATCTGCAGGGTAAAGTCCCAAAGAATAGGGATGAAAGTGGGAGGACCTCTCCTTTGAGGAGGGCATGGGCTATCCTAGGCTCTTACTTCACAGGGAGGCCACCAAGGATAAGAGACATAAGCCAACACTCCTAATAACACACAGAATGCAGCTGGTAAATTCCCTTGTGCTAGAGAGGGGGCAGGCCAGGTGTGAGACATGGGGGGCGGGGGAGTCAATGGGGTCCTTCCCCTGGCAAAGGCATGCAGAAGAGTTCATCTATAAGGTACTGTGCCCCCAGTGCGCTGTGTGTCTAGCCTCTCCCAGGGGTCCGGTGTGTAGGCCCAGTGGGGGACTCTAAGACAGGGCTCCTGGGTTGGGGTCACTAACCTGTCTTCTTCAGAGGTACCTCCTTAGGTATCCTCCCCAGATCCCATTCCTCCCACTTCAGGGCTCTTTCCACTGAGCCTTCTGGAGTATTTGGACCTTCTGTGCAAAAAGTGTTTCAAAAATTGTTCTTGGACCGCATCTATTCTGCTATCTGGATGGTAGCCATGTATGTTCCAGGGATTTTCCAGAGGATCTCATGCTGGAGAAATTGAGTTGGGTCAGCCTTTTCCAGGCTCATGAAATGTGGGCATATCTGATTCCCTGAGGACGGGGAGTGGTCTCCTGCAGACAAAATCCAGCTCCAAGAATTCCAGGTCTTTACATAATCCCAGCGGTTATTGGCCTGGGGGAAAGCAAATCCTTTAGAGATTCATAGACTGGACAGACAGACTCAGCCTGGAGTTTAAGATCTCATAGGAGGGGCTCCTCTTTCATAGCACCAATAGATCAGCACAGATTATGAACTGCACAGTTTCAATGGTATCAATCACATCATGTCTGTATGAATGAGACCCTCGGTGTGCTATGATCAGTTAGGCAGTATTCCAGGACCACTTGGAATCTGGATTTCAAGAACATAATATGATCTGTTAAATCTCTTCAGTAATGGCAGGAAATATGGAAAGAGAGAGGACGATGAGAGAAAGGGAAGGAGGAAGACTAATAGACAGAGAAGGAGAACATTTGAGAAATAGTTACTGTGACCTTATAGTCTATTGTCAAAACTGGGATTCTTTTGAAAGGAAAAGGGAAACTGTTATAACCACAAAAATAATATTTAAAACAGGGATGTCCTGGGAAAATAGAAATTGTATGTTCACTCCAGGGATAGGACGCAGTTCCCTGCACTTCATTTGGCTTGGGAGATATTTCTTTTGCTTCGTCTAACCACAGAGTGCCACTAAAATGTTGATGCCGGGGTTCTTGTTCACGAAGCCGAAGAATGAGCCTCACAAACACTCAAGGTAGGAGAGCAAGGTACAGGCTTTTATTTAGAAATAAAGTGAGAGAATAGAGCTCCCTGCTCACGCCAGGAAGGGACAAGAGAGCCCCTAGTTGTGCATTGTCTAGGGGCTTTTATAGACAGTTGAGGATTTTTCGAGAACATCAAAAAAAGACTTAGGGGTGTGGACTTGTACCACCTGCCCTGTCCTCAAGGTGGGCCGGGTCGTAGTCTGATTGCCAGGGCTGACAGCGGAGTCAAAGGTTATGCTGATACCCCTGCAGAACACTCAGACATTCCAGGTCAAGTTGCTCCTGGCCTTTGGACCTTTAACTTATCTCACTGAAGATGTCTATATCTTTACCCTAGAGAATTAGTGTGACCTTGACTTTGCATAATGCTTAGCACAGAGTTTCAGTAGGGACTTCTTTGCCCATTGTTACATTGCTGCTCTGACTGTAAATATTCCGCCCTGCTTTTCCCGGAGGCCCTCACCCTACTCTGACTACACCCACAGTCCCTGTCTCAATGTGACCCAAAGAGGACATATGAGACGCATTGCAGGGAATGGCTCATACTCAACTTCAGCCCTTTCTGCACTGTACTGTGATGGTTCAACACTAGACAAAGTCCAACGCCCAGAACATACTATCCTGCCCAGCCCAACCCCAGATGGATTCCCTTCTCCATCCCTGGGAAATTTAACCTCATTATGAAGGTTTGATGTTATTTTGCCATTTCTCCTCTTTTCTGATGTTTTACTAACTAGAAAATAGAACTGGCAAACAGGTTTATTCTTAATGTCTTCATCATTCAAAGGCTGTTTTGCCTGGTGATAGTTCCCTGTATGTGATGATCAGGCCAATCTTTATTTACATGGCAATCAAGTGTTTTGATTTCATGTGACCCTTGCACACAGCATTATACTAAATACATGCCAACTGACTGGCATATCCTAGAAACTTGTTGAAGGTTGCTTGTTCCTTGATAGATTCTCAGTCTCTGTATGAGAGAAGGTATGCCAGCTTACCTGCTGGTGAGAGCGGCTGAAGTCACGTGCAAGGTCGTGAACAAATTAGGGTAGTCACTTTCTGGAGTGGGAGTTCATCAGAATCACTTGTATGGCTTGTTAAAACATATTGCTGAGCGCTGCCCCCAGAGTTTCTGATTCAATAGGCCTGAAGAAAACATAAGGCTTTGCATTTCTAACTAGTTCCTGGGCGATTCTAATATACTGTTCCAGGGGCCACACTTGCAGAACAGCTATCTTAAAATTTGATTTGGTAAGGGTGTAACTCACCCAGTGCAATCACTGTGATTTCTTCACTCATTGGAAAACGTTGGCAGCCACTGTTATTTTTGGAGCTAGCAGACTAAATGACAAATTAAACTTATTATTTAGCATAGTGCTAGGTTAGAAGTGACCCCAACATTCTTCAAATTCATGCAGTTTCTGCCCAGGTTACCTCATGATTGAAATAAACAGCTGAATGGACAAATTCATGTCAATCCTAATATTTATTGAGAGCTTACTCTGAGCTTGGAACTGTGGTGTGAACTCTTAGGCAAACTTATACAGACCTTATCATAGAGCTCTATCTGAGAGTTACACCAGTAAAATCCTCACACAGTGGATGTAATTAATACCAGCTATTGGAGGAAACCAAGAGATGACTAATTACCATGGGGCTGAAGGGTTTGAGAACAGTTGACACCGTCTCAGTAGGATATGGTAGTAAAGGGGACAGATTATAATTAGAAAGTGAAGCTCTAATTAATTGTACCATGCTTTACTGGGAGAAAGAATGCTTGGACAGAAAGATGGCCAGCCCAGTCACGGAAGGTCAGTGACACTGATTAACTGCCTCTGGCAGATAAAATCCTATAGTGTAGGGGGATCCATCTGAGCAGAATTAGTTGATACTCATAATTATTTGTATTCATATAACTAATACCTCTCATCCCTCCCCTCATTTCGTGCGACTTACCATATTGATATCTCAGCATGACAGTATACTGTTTATTAAGTTCCCATTCTGTGCACTTGTTAAAACTTGGTGAAACTGGTTACTATGAGAAATCCTCTCTAAGGACTATATATTCTAGAATACTTAGAATATTGAGTTGTCAGGTCTGTGAGGCTGAAGACCAGATTCTAGAATATGCTCACCAGGCTGAGTGTGCAGGAATGGGAGGTGGACTGGGAAAGCGACTTGGCAGCCAGCCTGCAGATTGATTGTGTCCCAACCCCAGCTCCTGCTCCTGTGAAAATGAAACTCTATTCATAAGTAGAAAGAAGACACAGACACGAATAGCGATAAGCATCATAATGGATGTTTACAAGTAAGTGATACAGGGGCTCAACAGAGAAGATTCGATTGGTTCTGAGTGTCTGCAGAGCCTTAATGTAGAGGCTGGCATTTGAGATGTACCTAAAATGATGCAACAATATTCTACAGACAAAGATGAAGTGAGTGTGGTTCCAGACAGAAGGAATAATTGGGCTCCTATAATTCCATTTGCAGAGAGAAATACTACTTGATTGGGTAAAATGGTTGTTTGGTCAATGACAGTGCTAAGTTCTGGAGTAACTAGGAAGCCTTCTGCCTCAGAGCTACTGGTTTGATAATGAATGATGATTGGAGTCTTTCTGAATGCCTGTATCTTCCCTTGGTTACCCCTTGATGCTGTGTGGTTTGGGGCAAAGTAGACAAGGAGAATCTACCAAGAATCTAAGAACAGTACAACTCAACTGATTCCTTACAGAAAATGTAGTCAATGCCCAGGATGTAGATATAACAGGAAAATTTTTAATTAATAACAGAAAACAAATAGGAGCTCTTTATTATATTTCCAACTATAAGTGTCCAAATATGATGGTAAGTTTGAGGCAGTTTGTGTCAATGTAGGGTAAGAACCAAACCGTTTGCTGAATTCCTTTGGCATAATTCTTAAAAGATGTGGGGGGGTCTCAACTTGGGTCTGTTTTGAGACCAAAGCTTGAGGTTTAGGATTTGGTGGGAGAATAGTTCTCAAACTTGCTGAAATTCTCAGATTGGTAAAGGTTCTTCTGAACATTTCCTTTGGCTTCTTCAATCATCTTTAGAGGGTTATAGTGCAGGTCAAGGGTTGAGAATCTGTACTCTGAAATCAGACAATCGGGGTTAAAAACCTTGCTCTACCACTTACTAGCTATGTGCACTTGGGCAATTTTCTTGACCTTTCTGAGTCTTGGTTTCCTCATCTATAGGATGGGATCATAATAGTACCTATGTCAAGGACTTGTCGAATTAGTTAGGGTGATCTATGTCTGGCACAGGAAGACTGCTGGAGTGGCACTGACTGGCCTTGGGACTTTGAGCGACCTTAAGTATAGACTTTGCTGGGGCTGACCGGTGCCAAGCCAGCATTTGGTTCCAGACCTTCACTTTGCTGACAACAAAACAAGGGCCAAGGTCACAGGGATTCTCAGTGGCTGGGTAAGGACCAAGCTGGATAAGGCTCTTTTTATTGCTCAGCTTAACCATTTTGTTAAGTCCCCCTATTCTAGAAAAATCATTGCATTTCTGAGCACTATGGTGCAAACCATTGATACCCTAAAAACTCATGACCTTTGGCTTGTTCCTTTTCAGACCCCTTCTGTACTTACCTTTAATCTTTCCCCTCTCACCCCCACCCACCCTGAGCAGACAATTGTGTTGCTTGAGTCTATTTCACAGAAAAAAACTATTTCAAGCCACAGATGCTTTCATTTTATGCCTCTTCTGTAAACTCTTCTGCATTGGCTGAATAGTCTTTTCTTCTGTTTTTATCTTGCTTTTATGAGCTTTTGTCCTCTTTGCCATGAACGACAGAGCAGACGACAGGGGCAAATGCAGGGTTGAAGGCCTAAAATCCGAATGTCACCTGTTGGGTTTAGCACCACGGAAGTCTTAGGTCAGCACCCGAGTCCCTGCATCTTAGTCATCCTACCACTAACGACTCTCTTGCTAAACTCAGGGTCCCCTTTGCAGTGCAGCACACGCTGCCTCGTTTCCTCGTCTCAGCTGACCACTCCGAAGCGCCTGACACTGTCGGCTACCTCTGCTTCCCTGAAGCTCTCTTCCCTCCCCATTGCTTCTGTTTTGCTTCTTACTCCCTGGGCTTCTCATTCTCCAGCCCCTTTGTGTCCTCCTTTGTCCGCCTTGAATGCCCATCGTGCGGTGTGCCTGATATCCAAGGCTGGATGTACCACCCACAGCCAGTTAACTTCCATGTTCAAACCTCCTGCTCGGCCCTGTCTCTCTACCTTCCAGACTGACTCCTGGACAGGCCTGCCTCGGCGCTGCGGCTTCCCCAGGTGAGTGTCTCACAACCATAGTTCTAAGTCGGCATCATCTCACTCCCCTTGATTTTTGTCTTTGGGGAATGATACTTCCATTACCCACGTACTCAGCCACAGGGAAAAGTAACCCTGGGAATTATCTTAGTTTCTTCTTTCTGCCTAACCCTCCACGTAGGATCACTTATGCTCCTGTTGTCCAGCTGGGGAATGTCTTCATCCCCTCCCCTCCTTCCGATCTTACTGTCGGCTCCTCAGCTTGCACAGGCTGAGGCTGAGCTCTCAGAAACAGGAGTGTTTCTGCATATGCTCTTCCCTCTGTGGCAGCCTTCACTAATTCACCTTCCCATGCTCCCCAAAACTTGCTAAACACAAGTTTGAAGCCTGTTCCTCTTTGTGTAAATGCCCTGTGGCTCACAACATGACTTCTTGGAAGGATCACCAGGCCTTCTGATATGATTCTTGTCCCCGTGGGCAGTTTCAGTTCTTATCCCCTCTGAAAATGTCACAGTTTGGGACTAATGTCCTTACAGCTTCTCAGAGATAATGTGCTCCTGTGAACCTCTGCCTTTCGGCACAGTCCTTTTCTTTACCTGAAATGCTGTCCGCTCTCCATTCTCATAGGTCAGACGTAAGTGCTTGGATCTTATACTCACTGGAAAGCTGCTCTGTTCTCACTGGAGAAAATCCATGGGGTTCCCTCTTCTTTCTTTCTGCTACATTTTGGACATTCTTACGATTTTCCTATTTTAATTGCATGCATACGGTCCCTCATTTCACAGTGCACATCCTGACGCAGGGAGAGTTCTTCACTTTGAAACAGAACCGAGCTCAGTGCACTGCAACGTGACACTCAGTATATTTTGAATGAGCGAATGAATGCCATCTGGTGAACTAGAGTGCTCACTGAGTCACTGAGGGAACTTGTAAAACTATAGATTCTAGGTATTTCTGAGTTAGAAGCCAAGACAGAGATTTCTAAGAGGCTCCTCTGTGGATTCTAAAATGGAGCCACAGAAAACTTTCTGAAGGCACTAAATGCGAACCATCTTGAATATATAAATGTGTCCTCTTATACTCAAAGATGCCTAGTTTTCAGCATCCTTGGATAAACATTTGCCTTTGTTTCTAGCACCCAGATTCTGTGACATCACAGACATTGAACTGGCAATATCACAATTATCTACAGATAATTAGCCACAGTCAGCACCCGCACAAGAACAGCTCAGGGGTATTTTGCAGTTTATATTCTGGGCCTCTGAGCTTTTCTGGGTGCCGTACAGTCTCAGGACAGCACAGAAGATGGCAACATTGACCTCAGGAAATGATGTTGGGACGCCCCTGGATGTGGCCACATGGTGGCAGCATTGCACAGCATTCTGAGTGAACTGAAGGCTGGAAACGGCGCTCAGGCTGTTTTCACAGTTGAAAAGCCTCATATCCCTGCTTGATTTAAAAGCAAGGGGTACCGTCTCAGGATGTTAGAGGTGATTGGTTAAGAGGCTGCATCCGCGGTGTGATTTGTGTTGTTTCAGGTAAAACAGTCTATCTCTTGACTGGTTGGCACCTGAGGTGTGGGCAGAATTCTTTTACTTTGCTTTCCCATAAAATGAAAAATCTCCCTGAATAGAATGGCACAATGCCTTTCCGTCAATCAGTGACTTAAGGCTGGAAGCAGGTTTTGAGAGGTTGGGGGAGGGTTTGAAAGATCTGTGGGTAAAGCGCGTAGTGTGGCAAAAATCCGTTCCCCAGCGTGCTGCCCCAGGCAGGAGACTGAGCCCCCCCCCCGGACTCCTCCTGTAAAGCAGGCTGGCAGCTCTCTGCCAAGGACAGACCTGTGGGCTCAGCCCCACCAGAGCCTCCAGGGTTTCAAGAGGATCTGTGTGTTTTTATGTGGAGTCTCCCATCTCTCAGCTCTCCAATGCTGGCAACTATTTCAAATAATTTACAACAGGACAAACAAAACACAACTGTGAGCCAGACTCAACCTTCACCTGCCAGCCGCAGCTCCTGTGTTCTTGGAAGTGTGAGAAAGGTGCCAGGGTGCCTGAAAGGGGTCAGGAAAGGGTGACGGGGGCTCAGACCACTGCAAAATTTTGCTTTGGGTTTTCCTCCCATGAAAAGCACATTTAAATAGACTCCAAAACGTTGTCATCATATGAGAACAAAGGTATCTATGAAGGTATAATTTTCTTTAAGGATAATCCCCTCAAAGAGTAGTCACAATTTGAGTTTTTAAATAGTACCCAAACTGTTCTCTTAGATAATTTTCTTTGGCTTTATTGTCAGGGAAATCATGCTTCTACTTGTGCCATAGAAATATTTTCATAAATAATAATAACCATAATATTTGTATGTGACTCATTTAATTTCTTTGTCTATATTGGAATTTCATGTTATTTTTCTTGATGGTGAAAGGAATACATGCCCTTTGGGGGCAGGAAGTGGGAGGATCTCAAACACCGTATAAATGTTTTGTAAGCCAGAAAATTAGAAAAACCAATGGCTCCTTTTCATTCCCCTTTCCCAATATAATGGTAATAGCACTGTGTATACTTTTCCAGAGTTTTTCCCCACATAGCAAAACATATCAATACATGTAAAAAAATATACAAAGCTAAGTATTCATAGTTTGCTTTACCAAAAATAGATAATATTGGATCGTAATCCACTTTTTTGCAGAATAATATCATTTGATGAATTGATCGCTTCCTTTTATTTTTGTCTTTGGGGACATTGATTTTATTCTTAGAAGTCTCCATCCATGTTAGAGCAAACTGTAGTCAAGTCACAGCCCCGCCATTTACTGAAGGTGTCTTTAGCTGAAACATTTCTGGTTTCTCACAACTGAGCATGAAGTTGGCTTCGGTTTAGTATGTGTAATACTTTAACATGTTGAGGAAGTATTCTCCTATTTCTATTTTTAAATACTGATTTATTTTATTTTGAATTGTGGATGGACATCAGCTCTTATTAAAATGCCAACTTGACATCTATTGAGATAGTTATGACTTTGTTGAACTTTACAATATGGTTAGTTATTTTAATAGATGTCCTTTTAAGGATCTATCCTTGGACCTCGGTACAAACTTTACTTCACTGTAGCACATTTTTCTTATAATGTCCGACACAATTATCTTTTATAGGATGTGGGATTGGCCTGTGATTTTCTTTTCTTCAGTTTCATGAAGACTTCCTAAGATTTGGTTGTATTACGCTGGTCTTGCAAAAATGATATTGAATGTTATTTCATTTTCCTCTGGAGCATTTAAGATAATATCAACATAATCTTTTATTTGCTAATGTGAAAGAAATTTATATCACTGGTCTTGGTGGTTTTTAGAATGAAGCTTTTTGACTACTTATTTAGCTTAGTTCAGTTTTAAAGCTAACCCACTACCACTCCCATAATTTCAATATGTGTCCAGGGTTGAGCTATGTAGTTTTAATCTCTGTTTCTTCTTGAGTCAATTTTAATAAATGTATAAATGTATTTAAAACATGTGCATCTAAGTTTATATATGGCTGTCTGTACGTCAATCTGTACTTAGTTTAGTTGTTTTTATTTTATTTTATTTCATTCTGCTGAATAGATGTGTATGTAGATACTTTCCAAATCAGATTTGTCAGTGGTTGATCTAGTTCTAAAGATAAAACAGCTCTGGGATTGATTCATCAGGTGTTTTTTTTTTAATTCTAATTCATTACTTACTCTTTAGCTTTAAAAGTTTTTCCTTCTGCTAGTCTTATATTAGCTTTTTGTCTTTTCCTTAATGAGCTGGAGATTTACTTTTTAGGTTTATTTACTTTTTTACCTCTTACTTAGTACCTGTAAATGTTTAATATAAATCTGCTTCTCTACACAGCATTCACCCTGTTCTAATGTTGTCATTTTAATTTTCTCACTATTTTGGAGTATGGAGTTGAACATTTTTGTTTTTTTTAATAACCTAACATAATGACCAGGTTTTAAAATTACTAGATCAAAATAGTGCTAGGTTTTTAAGTTTTATTACAGTTCTTTATTACTTAGGTAATTTGTTCTGTAGTTCTACTTCTTAGAATTTGTATTGCCTAATATGGCCAGTTTGTACACAAGATTTTACACAGATAATGTTGACAAAAAGGTGCATTTTCACTTTGCTCTGTACTACCATAAAGTATACCATTTAATATAGCCATTGTTTTTCTGTTTATTTCACCTTCTGTTTATAACCTGTAGACTTGGCTTCAGGTATGATAACTTTGTATATACTTATTTTCAGCATACCTGCATTATTTATCATATACTTTATCATTATAAAATACGCTTTTATTGTTTACTGCTCCTCACTTGATACTAAATTGAGGTTTTCTTTTCTTTTTGTTTTTTTTAAGTCTTTACCTGGAGTGTTTGCTTAACTGTTATGTTTTGACATTTCTCATTCATTTCAATTTACCTGTTTCTTTTGTATAATTTAAATATTTCAATTGTAATTGTAGATAGAACCTGAATCATCTTTAGAAGTATTCACCACACCCTTATTTAGTAATTTAACAGGTATTTTTTTAAATCTACATCAAAAGAATCTTGAGTAATTATACATTCATTAATAAAGCTGAGAAATTAGGTTCAGGGTTCAACAGCTAATAAAAAAGTGCCCCAGACTATATCTGAGAACTGATTCTATTAAGGAAATCATTGCTACCATTGCTATGTATACCACTCCCATCCTGTCCCCAGAAAGAGAGCTTGGTAGCTTCTTTTTCTTGGGTTATTAGCTCTTGAATTAAAGTGTAGCATGGGAGCATCTGTTGGCATAGCCTAAATCATGGGCAAGGGGGAAAGGGAATATTGATTTCTGTTCTTCATAGTTGGGAAGTCTTTCCTACCCACTAGGACTGATAAGACAGAGGATTCTTTACATACTTAGATCCTCAAAGGCAAAAAAGTGAAGGGCAAATATGCATTGCTATTCTTGTAATGGCTACCTTTATAATTAAGAAATAACATATCTAAATATTTTTTGCTTTGTTGCTTGTAGACTATACTTATTCATTGCTATGAAATATGAAGAAATTAACACGTGGTATTCCCTCTCATTGCTTCTCACCTCTTCTGCCTCTCCATGTTCATGAACTATATTTTTGCATTGTTGATGCTTAAAATGCCGATGTTTTGTTTCATAATTGTAGTTCACTTAAGTTGCCCAATAAGTGGAAAACTTATTCATTTTATATTAGCCTATAATAATAAGTCAAGGGTGCATATTGTAACCTCTAGTCTCAGCACTAAAATCATAGGAAAATAAACCAGCAGGAAGGAGAATAAAATAATCAAAAAAAATATAAATACATTTTATAAAATAATTAATCCAAAACAAAACATAATAGGAAGAAACAAGAGCCATGAAATAAGTGGGATTCAGAGCCAGGTTGTTTAAAGTTCTGTTACTAAGCAGTAAGGAAAAGACAGTGGGACCGCCAGAAAAATATGCAAGATACAAACAGGCATTTCTCAAGAGAGAATATCCATATGGCTAACAAACACGTATAAGAAAATTCAATCCCACAATGGAATAAAACCACAGAGGAAGCACCACTACAAAAACACCAGAACAGTTAAAATTAAATCAGTGCCACATCTTTGTAAAAATGTGGAGCAATGAGAATTCTTTTTCTTTTCTGCTGTGAGTGGAAATTAGCACCTTCTAAAATTGAACATATGCACATCCTGTGACAGGCATTACTACTCCTCTATTTCCTATAGAAATGCATCATATGTGCATGAAAAGACATGTACAAGAAATTCATAGTATCATTATTCATAATAGCCCCAAACTGGAAGTAATTCAAATATCCATCAACACTAGAATAATTAAATATTGGTATATTCCATGGATACTATAATTAGTGAAAACAAGTTAACTGCATCCAACTGCAAGATCTTAGATGAATCTCACAAACATCATGTTCGCTAAAAGAAAAGCCAGTCAGAAAACATATGTACTGTAGGATTCTTTAAAATGACATATAAATGCTGGCAAAACTAATTAATGTTAGAAATCAAGATTGTTGGTGGGGAAGGATTAAGAGGGAACATGACAGAGGCTTGGTTGTTGGGGAGTGTTAGTATTCTGTATCTCAATTTGGGTTATAACTACATGGATATTGTATTGATTATTGCATATGATAAGTCTTCCCAAAACTTAGTGGCTTAAAACAACAATAATAATTTATGAACTCATAGTTTCTGTGGATCAGGAATTCAGAGAGGGCACAGTGGGGCATGTGTTTCTGCTCCGTGATGCATGGGGTCTTAGCTGGGTGGTTTAAAGGTTGAGTCTGGAATCATCTGAAGGCTTGGCTGGGGCAGGAGGATTCACTCCCAAAGCATTACACTCATAGGGCCGGCAAGTTGGCACTGATGAATTATTTCTTCTGTAAAAGGCTAATTGCGTGTCCTTACAGATTTATTCTGACTTTCTCCAGAGTAAGAGATCCAAGAAGACAAGGTAGAAACTGCAGTAACTTTTATGACCTAACCTTGGAAGGCACAGAGTGTCCCTTCCAAAGTATTCTATTGGCCACACAGGCTAGGCATAGTTCAGCATGGAAGTAGTCAAGCATGAATTCCAGGAGGCAAAATCATTGAGGCCATCTTGGAGGCTAACCAACATGGAGTTGTTCACTTTCTGCACTTCCCAGTAGGTATGCTGTACTTCAATAAAACATTTACTTGAAGCAAATGTTTACCAATATTATTTAGAAAATAACAACAATGAAGAAATGAAGAGGATAAATCCCATTCTTAGATGTTTTCAGTGTTACCATCATTGGACTGAAACTAAATGAACTATGAAATCATTACTAGCACTTTAATATAATATGGGGATTAAAATAGTTACCTAGTGCATAGAAATCTTTTTACGATTAAATGAGTTATTCTTCTTAAGTTAGTGGTCCTTTGGAAAAAATGTCATAAAAGCAAGAAAACCCAAATACATTTTTGACAAATGAGAAAAAGAATGCATACAGAGAAGTTTTTAAACATATGGTAACATGATACTCAGTCTAAGATTTTCAAAACTTTTAAATGCATGATAATTTCTGAAAATATAGAGAAAACAAAACCCCAATAGAGCAGTAAAAGTTGCAAAATAGTTGAAAATGTTATTGAAATTTTATCTTGAATAAAGTTTTCAACCCAATAGCTCCTCCCTCTGTCTACTCTTGTGTCTGCACAGCTTTTTCTTGTTTGTAAATTCTTTTCAGGTCATTTCTTATCTCATTGTCCTTACAAATACTCAGAGAGGCCAGTAAAGTGCATTTCTCATTTTACTAAGAAGAAAGTGGATGATCAAAGAAATAATTTGTCAACTCTCATATGCTGATAAATCACTGAGCGTGGGCTGTTTAATATCTTAACATACTGTCTTCAATTGGATAATGCCAACTTAGACTTAACCTGTCATAAAAAGTTAAATTTATATTCCAAATGCTGTGTGTAAGGAAGGCAGCAAAATGTACCCACCATCTTAGGAAGATTTTAGGTTAAACTTCCTAATAAGCATTTAACATTGGTCGTGTTAATTAAAGTAATCCAGGAGAATTCAGTTCCTGAAAGCTCTTGAATTTTAACTTTATCCAGTAACATTTTTTCAGAAAGGGAGGCTGAATGGTCAACTTAAAATGCTGACAGTTTACAAATTATATTTGATTTGACTTAAATGAGACTGAAACTATGATTCACTAGACCTATCATTTCATGCTTGTAGACTAAGGTAAATTTGGTAATTCTCGGTTGTTTCAGACCACTAGAAAAGGCGACGCTCTGAAATTGTAGTGAGCAATCATCTCAGACCTTGAAGAAAATCTGGGCTAAGAAACATACTGATTATGTTTTACTATTGAATTTTGTGTGAGACTTCACTTTTGCCTTTAAAGCCAAATGTATTCCTCATTTTCTACTTCTGTTTTTCTGATTTGCCTAAACCAAGCAGAGCTTTCTGCACCACAGAACCAAGCAAGTCTCAACCATGTTTACATTCTTTTCTGCATATTTCTTTACCCAGCAGCGCCTCAGCCCCGAAGAGTGTTCAAGAGTAAACATGATTCTTTATACAGGCTTGAAGAGGAGGTAACCCAGACAAATATCATGTGACTCCCAGCCTTTGAAAGCTAATATTTAGCAACCTCTTGTGTTCTTCACTTTCAAAATATTTGTCTCTAGAAATAATGTGAGAACGAGTTTGTCAAGGGGAAGTCAAAGTGGACAAAACTCAGTACACTCAAATGTTTCCCTCTCCGGGTGTCTGAAACTCGGACAGATCAAAGAAGTGCCTACATCGTCTCTGGTTATTCTGCAACCATAAAGTCTGTAACCCGAGATTCAAACTCCACACCTCCGTGAGCCTCAGAGGAAAGACAACATAGGGTTTTAGCTCAGGGATTTTTTTAAACTATTGGGGATAAATAAAATTATGTGATGTCAAGACAAAGGCACACATTGCCCAATGTGGGGCTCTTTTCCATCTTGGGGTTTCAAACCAAAATTTTCAAAGTAAACGAAAAACTCTTAGATGATAAAAAAAAACAGATCCTTGCTATCAGTTTTTATTCTTAGTAAATGTAATGTTGAATGTTGATGTTTTGGGTTAAATGAAGTATAAACTTCGTGTTTTAAATCCAATTGTCGTAACTTTTAAAAATGGAGGATAAGGAAGCCAATAGAACACATTTTTTGAGACAAATTAAAAAGACTTATTAAAGGATTGTTGGAGTCTGTTTGAGGGGTTGACATATTCATGATTACAACCAGATACAGACAGGTGGTCGATTTTACTTTAAAGGATCAAGTGAACTCAAATCCGTTTTTAGCATATCAAAAATTATGCCTGACAGTGCAGAACCCAGTGTTAATCACATTTTAGGAAAATAATTCAAGTGATGTTTCCAAATTTAAGGCAAGTTTAAAATTAAAAATAAACCTCCCCTAAATATGTAGTTATTAGTATTGCCACTAGATGTAAGTCATGGACTAGTAACTCCATAATTCACAATGATTTGTTTATTCAACAGATCATTAATGGGCACCTACTATATGTTAGGTTCAGTGCAAGGGATTGGGTAGAACACTGAATATTCAAGGTCCTTTTTCTCAGGGAGCTGAGAGTCTAGCTGGGGAGGAATAAATGAGCAGAGAACTATAACACAGTGCAACGATGAGGGAAGAAAGGGTCCCACGGCACAGCATTCAGCCCATCCTGAAGAGTCAGGGAAGTGGTGTATGTGGGTTATTCCGACTGTGGGTTGTTAGGATGCAGCCAAGAGGAGGGGACCATTTTTCCCTGCTTTGTTTCCTGCTCCAGAGGGGCTGACACCAACTTCACCACTGCGCTCTACAAATCAGTAATGAGGCCTCCTCTCAGTGAAGAGCTTTAGCCCTGCTTGGGTCGAGAGGCATGTTTAGGTGCAAGAGCAAGGAGATGGCACAGCGAGAGATGCAACCTGGTTCTGCAATGTGGGGGGATAGGGGCATCTGCATCTAGGCTGCCTACCACATGTCTGTGTTCCAAGGAGTCTGGGGGAATGCCACCTCATTCAGGCTGATTGGTGACCTGATGCTGGGAACAGGGAAGTGGATTTGTTTTGGCTTCAGTGAAACTCAACAAGTATAAGAGCCTGTTGGGTATGGTACAGTCAGCAACTGGACAATGGGCAGAACTGATAGTATGGAGAAGGTGGAAATTTCTAGACTGCATGTAGGGAAGGTTATCAAGAGCCATGCAGATGGCCACAGTGATGGTTAACCTTACAGTGATGGGGTTCCAGTGGATTCTCTGTCTAGCCCAGGAAAAAGCCAGCCACCAAGGACTGTTTAAGAACCCCAGGGAGTCCTTGCAGGGCTTCCAAGTGATGGGTTATGGCTGAGAGAGAAGGGAGGACTTGATCAAGGAGAGCCTTCTCAACTTGTTTGTATTCGGTTGTATTTCTGCTCATGTTTCACCTGAACAAAGGTTTCTGTAGCCTTTAAAAAAGGTGACAACCTCACACCTCATTGTCTAAGTATATAGCTTAATTTGATCATCTAGTGGCTATTGATCTTTGGTGAATTTAACCCCTCTGGGCTTAGTGTTCTTTTGTGAGAATCCCTCCCAAGGGGATAGATAATCGCACCTACTTCATAGGACTTGTAAAGATTATTTGAGCAACAGTATGGAAAATGATTAGCAAGTCTCAGCAAGGCCACCTTGCTTGTGTGTGGTTGTGTAGATTGGGCACTGTGCAATTCTGGGCAGGGGTCTATCTGACAGTATGAGTTTTGAAATTCAAAGTCTGTACCACCACATATGTCAGCTTTGGGAGACACAATAAGAGGATGGTAATGATAACCATTGTTCTGATGAGGAGGCAGAAACCTTGTCCTAAGAGTAGAATAAGTGTAGTGGAAAAGAGGGAAGAAGGTTGAAACTATTTGGGGTGGGGGATAGGGAACACAAAGATGTCCAGGGCACAACCAGCTACGCTAGTATTGAGCTGGAGCAATATCATGATATCCAGGCCTCCCTGGCTGGTGTGTCTGAGCCCAGATCAGCATTGGGAGGACAAAGTTGTGCAAGCGGTCCTAAATATAAAGAGTCTCCACTGACTGCTTCTAGGGACCTTTCTTCTGATCTTCATATGACAAAAGTTCTGGCAGACACAATTATTTCTATGGAACTCTTAAACCCTAATACATAAGGGTTCTGTGGAATTGGGAAGCTGGGACACCGACATATTTGACTTCGGGATAGAAATCCAGACATAGAAGATGACTGCTGAGAGCCCAGTGCCACCAGATTAGCAGGGCCACCTAGCTTGGAGGTCCTGCCACCACAAGCACTTTGTGGTCCACCCTGGCAAGTTACCAAGGAGACTTGTAGCAAATGCATTAGGACTTTGCTGAAGGACTTGGCTTCCTTTTAGGAATCAGACCTTTCTTGCAAAGCTCTTATTTCAACAAATTTCTTTGTCAGGACAAGTTAACAATGAGAGTGAGCAAAAAGATGAAAAGTAAGGAAATCAACCAAGGTAAACTCACAGACTATTTTACACATCTTTGGATTAAGGAAATTGCCTGACAATGTGAAAATAAGAGATCCAGATAATAGGGGAAAGGGGGAGGACTTCTGGCAAGTTAGAGAATGAAGCTGTAGAGAGCCAGTTGTCCGTGGGTCCCTCGAATGTCTGCACAACTTGTGAGTATAAACATTGATTGTCTTCATTTTGCACTATCATTTCAAGGACGTTTGTTCAGCAAACGGCCTTGGAAGGAAGAGAGAGTGCCTCCCTCTGGAGCAGAGGAGAGACATGCTTACTCCTCATCATAAAAGATTCAGAATCCCTAGCGCGGGGCTCCTCTCCTGTGACATGACCCACCTGGTGTGCACACAGTCATCTGGCCCCATCTGCATCACCCCGTGGGACTTGGGGGCAAGGGAAATATGCCAATGTGCATGCAGCCCATTGTGCTATGAGTAATAGAGTCTTCTGTCTCTGATCCAGGAATCTTGTGTTTCCTGCCAGTGTCAGCTAACTTGTTCCCTTGCAAATAAGATAAAAATCCCAGACTTTTCACAGCTATGGATGAGAGTGAGAGCCTAAATAGCTGGGATTCTGATTCATAATCAGGTAACGTGCTGTTAGCAGTTTGATAAGTGGTTTGCAAACTAGTGCTTTTCCTGAAGAATGATTTTTAAATGAGTGAAACACACACACACAGAGCAAAGTCGAAGCCTCCAAGAGGCCATAGATTACATGATTCTGTGAAGAAATTAGGACACTTACAAATTCATTCTAAAGCCTTAGAATGCCAGCGTGAGTGCCAATGCCATGCTAGGAACTGCCCCATGCCAAGCACCTGCCAATCGTTCCGGGATTTTCTGTTTGGCATTTAAAATTAGCAGCCAGCACTCCTCTTCCTTCAGACCCAGCAGCATTGCCACCCTTCACTGTGTTTCCATAGAGCATGTCGCTGGTGTATTGCTCCTTTCCCCATCCCTCTACAAAGAACTCCTTCTCCTGTGTCTTAAAAATCTAATTCTCTGAAAGTCACTTTTTTTCCCCTCTTTTGGCTAATAAGGACATGCTTCTCCCCACTCTTACATCTGAGCAGCACTTCTTCTGGGTTCTCAGGCTCCTGTAACTGACCTCAGTCCTGTCACTACAGCCACCGTTGCTGCCCAGAAGGAGAGGGCTCCCCTGTTTTGCTATTCTCCCGAGCACCCCTGCCATAAATCCTCTGGACTCCATTTGCCTTTTATTCTCTCTGATGGGCTGCTTAGTATTCAGAGCAGCAGACGGGATGTTTTTCTGTTTCACTGCCTTTGTCTGACTCGCTCCAACAGGGACACGCACTTTTATCAACACGACTCACAGCTTGTGTCTACCCCGTCATTTCACCCATGGGTGGGAAGTGTAACTCAAAGATCTGACTCTTGAGAGCATGAGGGAATCAGAGCTGCAAGACAGAGGAAAACAAGGGCTCTCGAGGTGATTGCAAGGATTTTCTAGGAATAACAAGTGAAGATTGGTTTGTGCTTAGGCGACTGTACTCCTTGGCATTCAAGAAACGTCTTAGTCAGGGCACCCGCACCAGCCCAGACTAATAAACACTTCAGCCACAGTTTCGAGGACAGGCAATAATTCAGGCTTTTGAAACCAAAAGCAAAATCGTACAGATGATCATTAGTTTGGGAATCTCTTGTAACCTTTGCACATTTTCAAACTAGAGCACACTTTTATCTTTCTGTGTCCACTGTTAGAAGCCATGGGCATTTAATAAATGCAAAGAAAGTTGAGGATTGCAGGGGACATTTGGGTATGGCCACAGATGCCCCAGAATACGTCTTTTGCATAATCTGGAATGTTCCATGGAAATAAAAGGTAGTTACTTATTCTATATTGGGCTAATTCTATTCAGTCTACACGTGGCTTTTCTCTCCCAATGGATTGTTCATTCTTTTTGGCAAGAAGAGCGTGACAGTTATGTATTTTTCAAAACCTCCCTGCTATCGCCATTTGCAAAGGGAAAGCTTAATAGATGTTGCTATGTGCGAAAGACTGAAGGGTACAGTTTAGGGTCTACCAGACTGGCCCTAACCAAGTCCATTGCAGGACATTTTGCATGCTTGTCAATGGCACCCCACCTTCTATTCTATCTGACAGGTGGGATGTTCCTGGGGAAAGCAGGGCAATGGGATCCGTGAGGGGCTGCACACAGCAGCCACACAGGTCTCCTGGAACTGCAGACCCTCCTGTTGAGGCCGATCCTCAGATCATCACTAGGTCTCAGTTCCTCAGCTGTCACTGCTCCGAGGTAGCTGACAATGCTCACTAGGGCCACAGCTCAAAAGTGCATCTTTTCTGCTTCCAGGTAGAACACAGTTACCTCACGGTCGTCTCCCAATGTGTGAGCTGATGCCAACACCAGCCCCTTCCTCTTCTCCCTGTACCACCCCTTTCAGAGGGGATGGATTTGAATTGCGAGGGATGTGGTTGTGAAAGCTTCCCCGATCCCTTTCCCTCCCTGCCACCGCACAGACACACATGCACCAGGGCTACTGAATTCCAGGCATTTCTGAGAACAAAGCTGAAGTTATTCAGGACCTTTGTGGGTAAATCTGGCAATGATTTATGGTTTCTCCTCTTCACATCTCCTGGTTAAAACCTCTTATGCATGATTTTATGGAATCATCTGTTGGGAAAGGAATGCAAACAATTATGATTGACTTTATGTCTCTCCTTCCAGATAAGGAATGGGTTAAGCTCTGTCTCCTAGGATTTAAGGGAACACATTGTCATCACTAGAAGTCCCTGGAAAGAAAGTGGATCATATTATCCGCTTAATCAGGCCACTTGCACTGAGTATAAGCATGTCAAAAACAATGTGGAAGGAATGTGCCATCTCCACGAAATGTAATCTCTGAGGCCGAGTCTACCTTTTCCCCCATATAACTCAAGGGTCATATGCATAAAACACCAGAAACTAGGACACTGTCAACCAAATTTTTAACAAGGAAATCCTTCCTTGGCTTGACACAATCTCTTCTGTTGCCACATACCACCACTAGCTCCTGTTCTAGAACTACTGGGGATAAAGAAGAGCTGGCCTGCCTTTTCTTCTTAGAAGTCACCGAGTTTGTGCAGTGGAAACCTTTCTCTCTGTGCAGTTCCAGTTTGTTTCTTTTTGCCAGTTTGGGTGGGTGTCACACCTGCTATTCAGCATGTGGGTGCCTAGGCCAGGGGTTGAGGATGCCTCTGGTGTCAGCAAGGGGTAGTCTCCCCCAGACAGTGCTCCCCAGACAGGGGGTGCTTTTAGATTTGATTCCTAGTTCAAAGGGCCACTAGGAAGACCTGGAACTTTCCAGAAAAGAACTTCTCTGGTAAATGATTCACAGTGAGTCCTCTACAGTTTACATGTAAGGCATCCCAGGGAACTGGGATCCCTCTGCCTGCATCCCCTTGCATGTATGCCTGCTAGCAGGAATTAATAATGCAATGAAGCCGAGTGAGGGCACCTCCCCTCTCACACTGCAATCACAGCACTTTTTTGACTCGTTGGTTTTTCTTCTTGATTCTTCCTTTCTCAAAATCAGTTAGTGTATAATGATGATCAGAGGAGCCGTACCACGACTCATCTTCTGCCTTGCACCTGCCGCCTTCCTAATTGCTCGGCCGTGTGCCATATGGAACCACCTTTCTTATTGCAGTTTACCTTTTAAGATCTAGTTCAGTATCATCAGTTGCAATAAGTTCTTTGTCCCAGATCACAATATTTTGCTTCAATGACTCTAGTAGTGGAGGATTCACTAGCTCCTTACAGTGTCTTTACGCTACAATCTTAGAGACACTTCTTTATGTTGAGCCACGGCTGAGGCCTCCCCAGATCTTTTACATACTGCTTCTAAGCTTGTCCTGTTTGTTGTGCAGGTCTGTTGGTTTGGGAACCAATTTCACAACTTTGGGCTTATTATGCTTACATGTCAACCCAGTGGAGTCAGCTATTTTTGCATCTAGTAGGAAATAATCGACCACTGAATGAATTAGCTTTTTTGTATCTCCTCACTCCATGTCATTAGTAAGTTTGCTCAACACAAAGTCAACTTCTTTATTTTGTAGTGAATAAAAATGCAGATCAGAGCAAGTCTGAGAAGCGGGGTAGATTTGGAGTTGTTCAGGATTGCTGAGCCCCCATGAGAATGAATGTTAATTATATCCACATGCCTACAATGAGAGTTAATGAAAATGCTAATCATGGTGGTATGGGAGGCATCTAGGAGGTTGGGATTTCTGACCTCAGACTATAGGAGGGAAAGTCTCTCTTCCTGTTATTTCATAGGAGGTCGAAGTGGGGAATTATGTAAGGTTAACAGCAGTTGGACTCCAGGAGGCATCTGTCTGAAGGTTCTTAGAGCCACATTAATATAACTCAAACCTAGCACTTCCCCAAGTGTATTTAGAGGATGTCAACACAGATTCCATGCAAAAAAATAAAGAAAAAGTCAGTCAGCAAAAAATTTGGAAAATGCTAGCTTAGGCAAAGTGAAGCAGATTTCTTTTATCACTAACGTCTTTGAGTTTTTGGTAGGCAGCTCAGACAAGTTTCTTGGTGTATTCATTATGCAGGGTTTCTTAAATGTATTTGCTAGGTGGATCCATTTTTATTTTCTTGGAACACCTTGCAGGGTAGGGCGAGGGTGAAGAGCAGGACACGTATGCCTGAGCGTGAGCACATCCTGAAATTGTGGAGCAAGGTGCCTCCCTTGCCTCTTGCTGGTCCCGATGCTGGTTCTAAACTGTGGGCTGTGGTTCAGGCTAGCCAGAGAGAAAATTCTGGGTTTATGCATAAAGCCACACTACAGGGTATCTGCTGTAACCAGGTAGGTACCCCGTTCACTGAGCAAATGAATTCAAAATAAAAGGGAGAGATGCTATCCTTAACTGCCAGCACCAGGAGCAAGCTGCTATCAACAGCTCTCCCGTGACAGCCTTTCAGTTCATTCTGTGGTGTGCACATGTACATGTACGTAAAGATGCACAAACACACAGACACACAGCATCCAGAACGTCAAACTGCCGTCTTTCCCTGGGGTGCCATGGCCCTGATGATTCTTCCTGACTAAACACTGCCGTACCTAAAGTCGGTGTGGCGCGCCCCCACTCCCAGGGCTCACGTATCATGGCAGGACTGGAGGAACTATGAGAGCCCTGGGTTCCAGTTGGGAGACAGCTGCCTCTATCAATAGCACATGTTCTTGGCTTCTACTTCCCCACCCATGGAAGGTGAATCCTCCATGGGTGCCGGTTCAGGACCAGGGCATCCTGTGTCTAGGAGAAGCCCCCTTCCCCACAGTTCTACCTCTCACATCTTTATGTGACCTACCCACTCTTTTTCTTTCCTCCACCTCTAATGGAAATATCTCCCAGAGTAAATACTCATGACCTTAACCAAGCTGTAAAAATGACACTCCGTGTTTCCTCTACCAAGGTTGAAAGTTCCCTCTGCTCCCCAATTTTTCATCCCTCCACTCCCTTTGGTTTCCCCCTTCCCCTCAAAACTCATTTAGCAGAAGTGATCTACTTATATTTCCCAAGGATCCTATCACACAGTCCAAGATAATGAATTAAACGGCAAAAGTGCTGACTAAGTGCATATACATTATTTTGTAGTGAATAAAATAAAATGATGATCAGAGGAGCCGTACCACGACTCATCTTCTGCCTTGCACCCGCCGCCTTCCTAATTGCTCGGCCGTGTGCCATATGGAACCACCTTTCTTATTGCAGTTTACCTTTTAAGATCTAGTTCAGTATCTTAAAAAAGATTTTTCCTGTTTGAAGTGTGTATCTGATCAGTGTGGAGATGGGCATTCTTGGTAAATTATAATTGGCTGTTTCTGTTCTGATCAGAGTGTCATGTTGTGAGGGCACCATGAAAGTTTGCGTGACTCTCTATTTTAAGAACTATGTTGGGAATGCATGTGATTGGTGATTGAGAAAAAGCTTTGTCTCTTTTCTGGGGAGGGTAACTGGACTAGGTATTGACATTCCGGATCCTATAGCACCAGCTGTTACACACCAAATGCAGCGTGTGCTGTACTCTGCATGTCAGAGATCAGGCTGAGAGCCCTTAAATCCCATGCAAAGAGATGAAATAAAAGCCTTGCATATAGTGAAACACACTCAACGGGGTGCTAACACGAAACCCAAAGACTCAGCAGAAACAAACTCACGAAAGAAATCCTGGCTAATCAAAAGGACCCTTGATGTGTTCCTAAGATAAAAGTAATGGGAAATGAAAATTTTATTCAATTGATGCAGTGATAATAAAACAGCACGGGGGTGAAAATTTTCAGTCTATGTTTTTGCTCTTTTAGGGAACTACAAATGAGCAACATTCACGATGCTGGAGGGAACAGAGACTGCAACAAGATGCAGTGGGCCAGACTCTAGACCTTCAAACTAAGGCCTCTTTAAACTAAGCTGAGAAAGTCTTGACAGATTTCTAGGGTGGGAGTCATTGTTTGGGTACAGTCCTTACTGGATTCAACCCAGTGAACTTCTTAGCTGTAATTAAGGAATGGGTAGACTTGATATTTGATGCTCATACTAGGACTGATTCTGGTTTCACTGACCAATGTCTCTGTTGGATGTTTACAAGGAACAGCTGGAATATAAATGTTACTCGGTTAATTCTTCAAGCACATTAGTTTAACTCACAATGAAAGAGCTGCCCTGTAGGAATAGAAGACCACTTAGCTGGGAATCTAAATACTAGAATCATCTGTATGGAGACAGCATGATGGCAGCGGAATCCAACAGCCCAGTTTGTGACACTCAAATCTCTTAATCATCAAGATATGAACTGGGAGGTTTAGGGCTCCTTCATGTTGTGATCATTTCATAAATTCTGTATTACAACACAAAGATATAGCAGAAGCAAACCGATGTTTCTGGGAGAACTTCTCAGGAGAGAACCTTTCTTGGTTTTGTAGATGATAGGTGTTACTCAACAAGGCCTTATAATAATTGTACAATGATCTGTCAGTCTTATTTAAGATGATGGAGGACAATTGTGGGTGAAAATTGCTAGTTTTATAGTCATTTGTTTATATAGTTTAATATTTAAGTTGTATGAAATGCGTTATCCTTCAATTTTAAGAAATATCAATTAATGACAATGCTGACAGGCCTTTAATACATTCTTTGGTTAACTTACATGATTTATTGATGTTCAGTAAATATATTTAACATACATAGTCTTTAAATCTTATGTAGCTTTTACTGTATTTTATACACTGTATTCTGGACTCTACATACCCAAAGTATCCCCATCGTTTTCACCCTGTTGTTTTGTGCCTTGTGTATCTGAACCATAGAAATATCATTAATCGGGCAAAGGTTAAGGTCTTGGGTACCAGATTCTCTGTTAGGTTCCAAAGAAAACAGATGGCACATTCACCCTTGGTAATTTTTAGAGATCTTATATTCCTTGTTAAGATAGATCTTAATAAAGAGACTCTTTGTGAAGATACAGGCAAGGTGTGTGCTCGATCAAAAGACAGAGCAGGGTGCTAGGGCAGGTACCATCTGGAAGCCATCAGCCCTTCAGGCGTGAAGTAGCAAGTAGGGCCTGCAGTCAAGGGATGTGGAGAGAGAGGAAGTGCACTCAAGAAATAGGCTGCATATTCAAGAGCTGCAGGAAGTCTCTGAGATTCAGCCTAGTCTTCGTTCTCCTCGCCCCCACCAGTTACCAGCTAGTGTTCTCCATTGAACCAAATTCAGTGGTCAGCCAAGTCGGTTCCATCCATAGAGGTCAGCCTGGTAGGGTTGGAGCTGGGGTAGAGAGTTATCTACAAGCATAAAAATAGAGCTATCGAGACCATCACATTCTATTACGTGATCTTGAACTTTTTGCATGAAATACTTTTCTAAACATTGTTTGAGATTGTTGCATGAAGAGTAGACAGTTCATTTATTCCCCCGAGTCAGTGGTCCTTATCTGTATAGGTCCTGAAATCCCCAGTGAGCTGCTTTAAACCTCTACTCCAGACCTACTCAATCGGAACCTCTGGTTAGGTTGGGCTCCTAGGGTATAGAGTCTGGCTCTCTCAGGGAAGTTCAGATCTACATCTCCACCATGAACCACTGATCTGGACCTTCTAACATGTGAACTTGCAACGAATCTGACCATAATAGAGGTATGCTTATGGAGGTAGTATTTTGAATCTCTCTTCTTCCTGCCCATCACACCTCCACTTCAAGTAAAGAAAAACAATTGTTTATACTACATTGTGTTTTGATATTTGATAGGCATTGTAGGAAACAGCCCTATGAAAACTGTGGTCGGAGTTACTGTACAGAAACTGTTGGAGACATTCCTCATAGCATGTTCTTTTAACACATTTAACAAATGTCTCTCTCTCAATTCCAAGAAAAATCAGATTTTTCTTGAGTTTCTTGCCTATTTTGTGAGTCATGGTAATGACTGCACATACTTTTTTGTTATTTTTTTATGTAGTAAAAATTCTTAGGCCTAGATTTCACCCCACTTAAGCGATCCCTAACTACGATTTTCTAAACATCTTTATGATAGTCGCTCTATTAAAATATAACCAAGTTTTATCTTTAGCAGGTGTATTGTGTGCATGTTTTAAACATGGCTTATCTTCAGTTACATTTTGTTAATTTAACTTAATCAATTGAAAATTGAAAAATAGCAACTTTGAATGACAAGAGGGAAGAAATCCTTTGCTTTCCATTCTCTTTAAGGTTGGTCTGCATACACTAATCTTGAACTATCAAGGATGATTTAAATTGTTTTCTTTGAATTTCCCTGTTCATATTCCATCATGCTCTAATAATAATATTCTTGATGGAATAATAATATTCCAGTTAGAATTTACAAAGCACCTTTCTATCTCTTATAGCATCTGACCTCTAGGAGATTCTAAATAGGCAGGGTAATTATCTTGAAGATATAAAAGAAATATCATGTTAAAATGCCTACCTTCAGTCGTAGGGAATGTTAATATTCTTCTCTTTTCCATGTTGTAGATATGAAATTTCAATCCTTTCCATTTTACAAACTGTCAACCAGACTTAATGACAAAGAGTAGAAAGCAGCCTCTATTTTTATGTTATTCTACCTTTCTTCTGGTCACACACAATTTTTATTGGAGATACTCTAACATAATGAATTATGAAATGAATAATTAATTAATAATGAACTCTTAAAGGAGGAGAGGTCAGGGTCCTCCTTGAATGTGCACGGATTCATCACCAAAGCCTTTTCAAGGTAGGTGGAAAGCCATGTTAATGCACTCTATACAAACTCCTACTGCCCCAAACAAGCCCTTCTAAGAGATCTTTGATATGTGCAACCTTATGCGCAGTCATTTTGAGCAAATGTTTCTGTTTCAATGGCCAAATCTCTTCTAAGTTGAAGACACTCCAACTTCAATCCTAAAAATAAAATGTTGCCCAGGAAAGGAATACACAAAATAGTTCACAATCTATACAACTGAACTATTGCCCCAAGAGCCTTGGGGTTAACACACTGTGCATTTGTAGAAGAATAGGTAATAATTCAGAAGAGGAAGTTAGTTAATTTTCAGCGAGCTTATTTCTTCGGGGGCAACCTGCTGATCATAATTTTTGCAGGTGACCTCCTTTATGCTTGCCTTCTGCCTGCCTGTGTTCAACATGTCCAAGTCAGCACATGGCGACTGGTCAAAGTGACTAAGTAAGCTCTTATTTACGGGTAATGATGCATGATATTTATGTCATCCTCTGACTGGTACTACGTGCTCATGTACAGGTGTCACTGCATTTTTATCACTGTTACCTCAATGGGACTGATTAATTCACCTTACAAGAGGAAGAACCTTAGATGAATCAAATTAGAAGCACAATAAGTCATCAGCCGTTCAGATCAAGATGGCAAGACAGGTTGAATTAGTAAAGATGTCAATTATAAGTATATTGAAAGAGAAATTACTGTTCTGGGAGAATCAAATGTATTTGCCTCTTTAATAAAGCCAAACAGAGATTCCACTGAGTAGGTTTTAAGAAATTGTTTAAAAATTTGTTTAAAAAATTAGAGTCAATACTATTGTAAGACTACACATGGCGGCTCTTAAAGTATTTGAAAATAGTTTCAACTCCTTAAGAATTTAGATATCTTTCACAGTTTTGCATTATTCATCTGTTTATTTTTTAAAGAGATATTTCAAAAGTAAATTGAATTTAGAGACTGATTAAGAGCAGTCCATGGTAAAGACTGATAAAGAGTGATCTTTGTCTTCTTTTTACATTCTATTTTTCAGGTTGGATAACCCCTACTGACATATCTTTAATTCTGCCAAGTAGTTCTCCTGTCATCTCAAAACTGCCATTGAGACCCTTCAGTGGATTTTTGTTTCAGCTATTTTACATTTTAACTCCAGAATTTTTACTTAGTGGGTTTTTTAAATAACTTTTGTCTCTTTATTGATGCTCTCTGTTAGATGAATCATCATCATCTTACTTTGCTTCTTTAAGGATGATTTCCCTTTAATTCAAACATATTTATAATAGCTGCTTTGAAATGTTTTTTTCTGATAAGCCTTAGAACTGGGTGTTCTCAGATGAGTCACAGCTTAGCGGTCAGCCCGTGATTAGACAGAGGGGGTGCTCTACCACCTGGGCCAGGAAGTCTTCCATCCTGTGCTGTTGGGCCTGTGTTTGGCTTGTTGTCTTAGTTATCTAGGCTGTGTTATAATATCACCACAAACTAAGAAGCTTAGAACAGCATTATCTTGGTTTCAGCCCCGGGCAAGTTCACTCTTGATTCAGTGAGACCGAAAAATGACAATGGATTGATTTTGGGGTGAGAGTATTTATACCCAACTTTATCCCCATGGTGGCAGGTCAGGAGCTAGACTCCCATCTGCCTCAGGGACAGTCTTCATGCAGCAAGCCAGTCTCTGCCCCTGGGCCTCTCTGCCTCTGCAGCCATCCCAGTGTCTGTCCCCAGCGCAGCCACCACTCCAGTAGTTCACTCTAGCCTCTGCTCTCCTGCAGCTGTGCAGCCCAGAGCACGGGGCGGAGCTCTCTGTGTAGAGACAATAATAATGTATTGCCCCACATGTGTGCAGTGAGCAAGCCGACCAGGGTCAGGTGAGACTCCTGGCCACAGGAAATTTCATTTTCTATACAAACATACATTTATAATCTCAGTTCTTGTGGTTCAGGAGTTGGGTATTTCTGCTTTAAGGACTCATAAAGATGCAATTGATAGGTTCTCTAGGGCTGTGGTCTCATCTCAGGGCTCAACTGGGGAAAGATACACTTTGAATTTAATGTAGCTGTTCAGAGATATGTGTGTATCAGACTGAAGGCCTCTGTTTCTTGCTGATTATAGACTGGAGGCCGCCCTCAGCTCCTCATCACACGGGACACTGCACAACATAGTAGCTGCTCCATCAAAGCCAACACGGGAGAGTTTACTAGCAAAATAGACATTGTAATGAGAAGTGACATAATAAGGAAGTGACAATCTGTTGCCTTTGTCATATTTCATGGAAGCAGTTCACAGACTGCTGCACTCAAGGGAGAGGATGGCAGAAGGGTGTGAGTACTAGCAGGTGGGGTAACTGAGGTCATCTTGGGGAATGTTTTCAAAGTTCAGGATGTTTACAAGTGTGCCTTTGTTTATACTTTCTACATTTGCAATATCTATGTTCAGCGAAGGATGAGTAGCTTGACAAGGTCTTGTCTGGTATCTTTTGTACCTTGTGTATGTGCATAGCCATCCCGATAACCAGGCATAAGTGGGATCTGAGAAAGGTTCTCTTTGGCTATCTCACTTCCCTGAATCTTCCTGTTACGTTTGCAGCTGGTGTGCAATTTTGCTGATTGTTCTAATAGTATGGACCTCAGGCTTATGTTATCATTTCCTGATTGCTTATCACTAATATTATCATTATTTTTAACTATTGGGTTTTCTACTCTCTGCTGCAAATAGTCCCAGTCCACTCTGGCAGGCAGTAGAACTTCCCGTCTACTGTGATCCATTATGATCTGTCCCACTTGCCTTGATAGAACTTCTGTTCCATAACACTGGTACATGGGGTGGGGGGTGCAGAAATGAGTAAAATCCTCAGCTAAAATGCCACAGACTTCCACTATTCTTATCAATATGTGGTAGCTTTCTTAAATATGTGCTTCTCAATTTGTTGTGTGTCTTTTGGTCAATTTCTGGAGTCTTTATTCAGAGTTTCTGAAAACTCTATCCAGCTTGATACTTTATGGAGGAGATAATTTTTTTTTGAGCTCCTCCCTCAGCTGTTCTAGAAATCTTGCCTCCTAAACCTACAGAATCAGAAACTGCATTTTAACAGTAGTTGCATGTGATTTGCACACACCGTAAATTTGAGGAAAGGGATTTAGGCACAGTTTTCAAAAATTTCAAATCAGAATGGATTCAAATATAGACTGTTATTTGATATTCTCAATTTTGGTGTTTAAGTAGTATCTACCATGGGGTTAAGAAAAATAGAAACCATAGCGACTTATTTATAGACTTTTGAATAGGAAAGGGTAACTATTTTGTTCACGTATTAGGAAAAAATACTATGCAAATTACCCCATCACAAATATATTCAGTTCTTAGAGATAAGTGACAACAGAATAGTACAATCGCATCACTGTGGGTTAAAGTACATCAACCCATAGTCCAGTGCATTCTTTTGAAGATGGAAAATAGAACTGCAGTAAGAGCTAAAGTACCAAAAGTTTACCTGATCCAGTAGAAAAATCTAAAACAGAAATTTATTCCTTTAAAATACTATGAGATATAGCCTGTGTTTTAGACTTAATTAAAAATAGACACTAATATTCTGTTCTGATAATGCTTCAATTTACATTTCCCTACCACAGTTACTCCTTTCCAGCCATTAATTTTCTGATCAGGCTAATATAACAAATCCCTGAAACATCAACTCTGTTTTCCAGTGAGTTGACTTCTTGGATGTGCTTGCCAAATGCTCCTTTTTTGTTTGTTTGTTTTTCTGTGAAACCAACCATGAAGAAATAGAGATCTTGCTATAAAGGTGGCGGATGTGGGCTGAGCACCTTTGTAGCATGACTCAATCATTTCATATTAATGCCCTATGTACATTATTATTAAAAGATATTAATAAATTTGATGACTGTTAGATGTGTTTTCTGGTGGATGTGAAAAATAACACTGCTCAGGAATTGTTAATGTTTAATCAATGTATATTGATTAAGGTCTCAGACATGTTAAGCATTGAGCTTAAGTCAATCTTGGTTGCAGGAGTTGAGGAAAATCCAATTTATGTAGAGCTGACAGTATTTTGTTATTGTTTCAGTACAATACGGTCTAGGAAACTGGCATGCCTACATGATAAGCAGTGTTTTTTTTTTTTTATGCTTTAAAAATCTTTTGACTTCTATTTTGCTTATTTTCATCATTTTCCCTTTGTTTCCAGAAAAATGTGGAAATGTGCTTTCAATAGAATCTTGAGGTGTGTTTAACTGAGCTATCTTTCTAACAATAGAAAATAGCCATTTTAGTGTTTATGGCATATAAACTGTTTCCTGAATAGCTATCTCTCAAAATGTTTACACTTAACAGAAGCCAAAAGAATGCATTTTGGAAATAATATTAGAGGAAATAGGCACTTGCATTTGAAATGCATGCTGCTGCTGCTGCAGTGGCCAAGGTGAGGAAGCATGACAGTAAAGAATGCAGGTCCTGGAGTCATATCTGGGTTCAAATCCCACTTCTGCCACTACTGGCTATGCATTTGGAACAAATCTTTTAACATAAGACCCAACTTCCTCATCAGGAATGTGGGGAGTATGGTATCATCTCATTGTGATTGTGACAATTAAACAACGTGCTGTATAGCATGGTTGCCCTCCAGAGCTTGGCACTTTGAGGACAGCCTTAATCAAGGTCAGCAAATATTGCTTCATGAGGGAAAGTGTGTATTGTTTTGCTGCTCAATCTTCTCTAATCCTGCCTCTGTCCCTTTCCAATTCTGTGGTTTGGGGGTATGTGCCTTCACCTTACTGCTCTTTAATTCTTTATTGGAAAGGTGTCATCACCTAAAGCCTGAACTGCTTTAGTTCAATATCCACGTTTACCTGCAAGATTCTGTCAAATCTTGGTGAAAAGTGACTTTCTAGAAATAAGGGCATTTATCCAGGGGCTGGGAGCTGAGGCAGGCCTGCATACTTGCTGTCCAGACACTGCTCTAGCTGCCCTGCTGCCAGGACTGTCCAAGGGCAGACTCTCCTTGGCTGGGCCCCAGCCATGAGCAAGCAAGCTGCAGAGTGAAGGGCTGCCATTTCGGCCCCGTGTGGAGCCCCTTTAGGGGGCTTCCTTGCTGGGGGATGCTCCAGGGGCTGGCAGAGAAAGTCCATCTCCAATAAGCTATCACTGCTCCCCCTGCCTTTTCCTTTCAAAGCTGCCATTCCCCAAGAAACCTTTCTCACATCTGACTCCGCCTCCATGTCTGTGCCTGGAGAGCCCCACCTGAGACAGGAGTCAAGGGTAAAACTCAGAAGAATCCCAAGCCATTGTCAGGATTGGCCAGGCTGCTGAGAATCAGATCAGGCGATGAGGGTCATGCTAGACTGAAGGGCAGTGGAGAGTACCAAGGCTCAGCTAAGACTGTATGTGAATGGCGGGGAGGAGAGCCTCGGAGGGAGTCCCCTGTGTGGGTGCTCATGGGTAGCGTCAAATCACCCAACTAACGTACAAGCGCTCTGCAAACTTCAAAGCGCAATCCAAATGTAAGCGATTTTTTGGTCTCATGGAAATGCATTGTTTTGCACCCTAGAGCATCAGGAAACCCTCCTAACAAGGTGTTTAGGGGTTGGGCACTGTTTGCTGCCTGCTCTCTATGGGCCAAGTTGGTATACTTGTAAAAAGCACTTTTAGCAAGTTTACTCTCTGCTTTCCCTAATCTCCCAGGCAAAAGCCACCAGTGCAGGGCCCAGGCTGGGCTCACTTCCAACACTCAAAGCCTTTAGGGGGCCCTCCATCATCTGGTAAGAGTGCTCATGACCCTGTCATCAGCGTCGTGCACCAGAACTGGGACACATGTGGTGTCGATATTGTGGACAGGGGCTGGGGGATGGGCATAACTTTACAGTTAGCCCCTCACTGTGGACACAGAGCTTTTGTCCATATAAGCTGAACGATTTGCACCTAGGCTGTCCCTACAAACTTTACACCTAAGAGTTAATGTGGCAGCAATAAAATTCAGAATATATGCAAGGACCACAGTGTCTTTCAGGCTCGTGGAGTTCAGGGCTTTTCTCTGGGCTGCCAGCTCCAGAGTCTTACTGTAAGGAGAAACATGCTTCTTCAAGTGTTTCAATGACCTGAATTTATGCAACAGAAAATAAAAATATAGAATTGTCAGAATTTGCCCTCAATAATTTCATCTCTTTGTATTGGACCTTTATGAGAAAGGTTGTTAAAAAGTAAACAGATACATTACTGAAGAGCAAGAACAGAACAAATTCATGGCCATCTCATCCAGCATGAACTTCAAAGTGCATTTGGTAAAAGATGTAGAAGAAAAATGCACTGTTATTTATATTCATTGCTTTTGAACTATTAAGATGGAGGCATTCTCTTTTGGCTACATAACTATCTTGGCTTCACCATTTCTGTAAGAAATAAATCTACACCTTCTTTTTTTTTTCTTTTTTGCCAGGAACCCTTTATGTGACCATTTTTTATAGAACCTCTCACTTTTAATGTGTAGCAGGACAAATCAGCTCTAAAAGCATGCCACACCCATTATGCTGTGTTTTCCACTATAAAGATACTCCCCAACACTTTCTACTAAGGACTTAAAACTCATAGAAATGTTCATGGCATTGGAGCCAAGGAAACCTTTATTTTCATTCTTGGAAATTGTGAAAACATGAAGAAAAAATTTTTTTTTAATGTTATTTGCTTGTTAAGACCAGAGAGGTTGTAAAATTTGCTACTCATCATACTTGATATTTTAAATTTAGAGGCATAATTACTATTAAATGTTTATTATATTATAGGTTTTCCAGTTGAATTTACATTAGATTTCATGTCTGTTACACCCAGAGCTTTAGCCATATTCTGAGAATCAAACTGTTATTGTAGAATACAGCCTGAGCATTCTAGCTTGTCAGTAAATGACTCTGAATTTTGGCTTTTTTTGGTACAACACACCTCATGCATAACAAAACAAAGTTTAAAAAGAAGAGAAAGTAAGCTCAACTTTTATTACCTTCACCTAATCAGCTTGCTTCTTTAACTACTACCATCAAAGTTTCTTTTCTGATGCATTTATAATTTTTATCAATGTCTGATATACAGTATTTTATTTGTTAGAGGCAAGGATGATTCCTGCAAGTTGCGGGGTGGGGGTGGAGGGGTCTCTTCTTTTCCCCATTCTTCTTACTTCTTAATTTTGTACATTTACAAACACAGATAAAAATTTTACATGACAGAAACTGGGGGTGTCTGAAAGAAACCAGAAAAGGAATCTAAGACTATATTATGCAAAATCCTTGCCACTGTGGACAAGCTGCATTCACAGGGAGACCCCTTAGGGGCATCTAACTCTCACTAACCTTTGAAAAGTAACTTTTGCAGCATGATCCTGAGAGGTCCTGCATGTTTCATGATTCCTTCAAAGGTGGTGGAAATGGTATCTTGCTTTCATTACTTTGTGCCTTGTAGAGATTTGCAGAGTATGAATGTTTTGATGGCAAAATTATTCTCTTTTCCTAATTGGCTTTTTACTTAGCTTGGCTTTGTACTTGTAAGCAGATATGCACTTGGGTTAGCTGGGTCACTGGGGAAAGGATGTCTGACAGATGCATGCTGTATGATTCAGATA
Organism: Manis pentadactyla; assembly: GCF_030020395.1. NCBI lineage: Eukaryota > Metazoa > Chordata > Mammalia > Pholidota > Manidae > Manis > Manis pentadactyla. Next base: position 21,736,815 of record NC_080036.1, read on the forward strand.
TTGTTATTGCTGAAGACATACAATTTTTTTCATCTTCAGCAAGTTTGACAGTTGAATCCAAACACATTTTCATTGATTGCCATGGTTGTTATAGGTCCAGATACTTCAAGAGCTCCAGCAATGACTGTTTCATGAAGAACAAGTTTCTTTTTCCTTCAGGAAGCCCTCGTAGGCCTCTCTCTTCCCCAGGGAGCTCCAATAGAGTTGAGCGATGTTGTGTGCTCAACTGTTCTTTACTTGCTCATTTTTTAAGACAACTGCTAGAGAAGGCAGTCGATAAATGTTTACAAGTTAAAAAAGAATTGGCTTTTTCTGGTTTCTCAACTGAAATACTGAGTTCTCTTCAAAGATTGAAATTCATTTTACTTTTGATATCTTAACAAATATTATTCTGCTCCTCTTTCACCTAGGGACCTTATTGATTCGGTACCATATATGATTTTCCAGTTGTATGGGGTCATGATATGATTTATATAAATGGCATAAAAATGTATACTATGAAAACAGCACAAAAACAGAGGGTGGTCATTGACCTACTGGGATGGTTGTGTGACAACTGGCCCCTTTGAGACTCGACCCCCTCATCTGTGAACTTGGCCACTACTGCCCCACCCCCACCCCTAACACTCCTGTAGGAATGAAACGAGATGTATGTGAATTTGTAGAACCATGCCTGGCAAGCAGTACACTCAACAAATTCAATGATTATTTTGGCTTGGATAAGCATCCAATTGACTGTTGTCTGAATCATAATAACTACTTTAAATATTATTTTATGATCTAACTTAAAATGTTTGTATGTGGGGAAGAAAAGTTTGACAAGGTACATCGTTCTAGAAATTTTGCTCATTGTCCTGTAAACTACATGCATTCATGACCAACTGATGAGTGAATTTGGTACGTATCACTGGAAATGCCTTTTCCCCCCTGCTTTTGGTATTAAGAAAGTTCTAGTCTGCTTTTTTCTTTTTGAAGCATCTTAAAGGCAGCTGGTGTAAATTAACTCATTACTTTGCTTTGCTAAATGCTTGTTATCAGTGTAATTATGGCTTACCACACTGACACTAAAATGAGACAAACTTAACATCTAATCCAATGACAGGGATAAGAGCCACCTTCTAAGGATGCCTCTGGAGGAATTCTTTTATACTAAATAGGAAAAGATCTTAGTTTAAGAATTTAAAAATCAAGGTACTTTCTTAGAGCTAAGGTGGATCAAATATTACCAGAATCAGTGACCCTTTAGTTATTCCAAAACACAACTGACGTACTTTCATCTCTATAGAAATGGCAAATTCTAGAAAAGCAAAGTTGAAATCTTCATGGATAATCTTTTTTAGGTTTACAAAGTTTCGGCCAATTATAAAAGCTTAAAGGATTGTAAAAGAACCACTCCCCTGAAAACATTTCTAGAATATAGTCTGTCAAATGTCACTTGGGGCTAATGTATTTAATGCAGATAGAATTTTAGTGGCTGACCTAACCACTCATCAACTAAGGATCGAAGGTGCTCTAGGGCTGGGACTTAGGTGAGGCCGGGGTATGACCAGGGCGACTTTTATGGATACCTTAAAAGCAAAGATTCCTTTTAAGAGTGAAAATAAGAAAATAAAGTCATTTTAAGTAAACCTGGTCCCTGATAAAAACTGAGAACTTAGGGCAGGAAGTGGCTTCTGACCAAATGCTATACCAGCTGTTAAATGCTAAGCAGCTGGTTCTCGAAGCAGGTATCCAGGAGGGCCTGGCTTACAGTGTTTCCGGCTTCTCTAAGGAATCCACCATGGCTGATGTCAAGCTACTCATGGGTGGAAATGCTAAGAGTGGATTCTTGTAAGGTGGTATAAACAGGCTCTCGCACACCACGGACTCTCTCAATGACGCCGGCCCACCTATGTCTTCCTTCCTTGTTGGGACATAGGAATACATCTGGTTGAAGTACAAAGATCAGAAACAGCACATTGTGTAACCTGGGGGCTGTCACTCCTACTGTAGTCTGAGTGAAAGGTGCCCGGCTGAGAGTTGTGCAAGATGGGCCTGCACAGCCATATGCCGTGGCCACGCTACACTCCATCTGTTTAAGCTCACCCCCGCTGCACGCACACACTCAGCAACTCCTGATGCATTAGATCATATCTACTGCTCTGTGAGAGGCAGCTATTCCGGCCCCATTCCCCGCCTCCAGTCTAAACTCGATCTGCTTCTGCTTGAGTTCCAGTATTCCTGGGTGTGTGAACAAGAAATCAGGGACATGGTAATGAGGGCATTTTGACAGCTGAGTTCAGAAACTATGTGCAGTGATGTTTTGGGGCAGAGCCTGGGAGGGAGGGAGGGTAGAAGGATCTCCGGGTGCCTACAGCCCTGTCACCAGCCCAGGAACACTTAGGTCCAGCGTCCATTATCTGGGGGAGGAAAAAGAATAAATCAGTACTTCTACATACAGTTAAATTACCCTTAAAAGACCTCCCCACTCAGTTGGATTCCCCAGCTGAGTCACGGCTTCCTGAGCAGCCAGGGGCCTAATGAACACTATGTGGGTGGCTCTGCATGGGGCAGTAACCCAGCGCTAATCCCAACTCGGTGGACGTGAGTTTTTAAAAGGGAGCAATAAGCCTCATTGATTGATGGTGTTATTTTGGCCTTTCTTGAGGGAGAAACTCATTTTGGGAGTATAGGAAAACAGACTCTCCTCGTGATGTTCTGTGCTTGCAGACCCAGGGAGGACTCCCAAGGGCAGAATGTCCTGGGCCCAGCCTTCCAGGGCACACAGAGGGGATGCACCATCTGGCAGCCTGGGCTTCTGGGGCCCTGGCAGCAAGCAGGGCCAGGGTCTGTGGAGGGCACAGATCTGAAGGTGTTCTGTATCTGTATGCACAATACTGTGAGTCTTCCCTTATCCCCCACATGCACTTACACACATTCATCATTTCTTCCAAGAGTGGGAAGCTAAAAATAACAACAATGGTGGTGTTAGCACACAACTTCATGGCTACCATGATCCTCCCTGCCAAAAATGACTAATAAAGTGGCCATTATAATCTTAGTGGCCCTTATAATCTTGGGATGACATTATAGGTCTTCCAATTAAATGCCAACCTACAAAAACTGGTAGAATATGTGCACAATATATATTTAGATAGAAGCTATTGGTTGCAAGTAAAAGAGACCTATAGTTAAGAGAAAGAGTGAAGGCACTGTGGGGTTTTCTGGGGCAAACAGGTTACTGGAAGGTCATTAGGCCATTTCATAGAAATGAAGAGCAGAGAGGCTGGTGGTCCTCTGGACTAAAGCCAGAACTGGAGCTTAGCAGCGGGCCTTGCACAGTTTCATGACTCTCGCCCGTAGTACCAGTTCAGGCATCTCTAGGTACAGACGAGGCCTCTTCACATAGATCCACAAGACAGAAAAAGCATGGCCTAGAGTTCCTGAAGTTTCCATGTTCCAGTGTAGGCACAAAAATGATCCCAAGACACACAATTCCCAAAGAAGAAATAGGAGTTTCTCAGCTTAGTCAGGTACCACCCCTGATGGGTCAGTTGTGGGACGGGCACAGGGTGTGGGGAAGGATTCTGGTTCACCCAGCTTAGGTCTGTGCAGCCTGTAAAAGTGAGTTATATTTTGCCTCCTGCCGGAATCCTTCTTCATGCGTGCAAACACACGTTAGAGTTGAAAGGTTGGGAGTTTTGAGTCAGGCAAATCAGTGTACAAACCTCACATTCCTACCTATGAGTTGTTTAACTCAAGACCAATTAACCTCTTGGTTAATTTAACCTCTCCAAAATTCAATTTTGTAATGATCACAAGAAATTCACATTCTCTGGAAGGGTGGTTCTCAAAGTGAGTCCTGGTACCATCAGCCTCAGTCTCACCTGAGATCTTGTTAGACGTGCAAATTCTCAGGTGCTAACCCAGACTGACTGCAGAAACTCATGGGGGGGTGAAGCCCAGCAATCTGTATTTTAAGTAGCCCTCCTGAGGAAGCATGCTACAGTTTGAGAATTTCTGCTCCAGGGCTCTGGAGGGAGCCTGTAAGAAACCTCAACAGTAGACCACAAAGTCCTGGTTGAGGGCCCATTGGGCCTGTTACCCCCAGCTACCGTCCTCCCTCGTGACAGTCTGTGCAAGCAGACTATGGTAGGAAACCTCTGGATTCCAGAGTTCTTGGGATCCTGGGGAGTCCAGTGTAGTTTTCATAGGGAGAAGTGGGGTCTCTCCATCCCAAGTCAAGTGAGGATTAAAGACGGGCAGTGTTTGAAAGACAATGAACTGGGCACCTCCTGGCTGGGTGCTTGTGTAGCTGCAGAAAACTGTAGGCCCATCTGATGTTCAAGGAAGCCCTTGGGAAAACATGTCACCCCTGCCAGAGCTGCTGGACCCTGAAGAGGGAGGGGAAGCCTAGGGCAATAGCAGATCACCTGGCCTCCATCGCAAAGGAGAGGCAAGCCAGATAGGCGGGAGGGTGGGTGACTTCAGCTTTAAATAGGACAGGATGACAGCTGACATATGTGATGACGCTGTATACCAATAACTGGAGGTAAATGTCATTTCTATGATCTGACCCATATGGCACTGTGGCTTTTTAAAAAGAAAGATGAGGAAAAACAGGGTTGAAAGAAGTCACTGGAAAAAAAAAACGATAAATGAGAGCGTTTGAGATGATGTTTGGAAAGTACATAAACATCATGGAGGCTTAATGAGCAGCTGCCGCTTTTTGAGTGCCTGTGTGAGCTACACGTTTTGTTAGTAACTGAAAATAAAAAGATGACATTAATGTTTATGATAACCTTGTGAGGATATTAATCCCTGTGTTGCTGCGAAGGAAACTGAGCCTCAGAGGAGGTTGGCTAAGTTGCTAAAAGGCACACAGTGAGTTAGGAGAGCCGGGGCCTCCACGCACCCCTCCCTGACACCGAAGCCACGTTGTAACCACTGTGTTTTCATGGTCGCTATTTTAATAATACTCTAATCCCTAACTCGGGGATATTACTCATTTCCTACTGGGATGGAATCCCTGAGCTCCAGACTGCACATCTGGGAGAGAGAGACTGACTCTCTGAGCTTTATTAGTCCATGCGGATCCCCACACAGGGGTCCTGGCCAGCAACAGCCCCAGAACTCCGGTTTCAGAGCAAGTTCTGCTGTGCTGAGCTGGCATCAACGTGGCACTGTTTTGCTACTTAAAATTTAAGGCAAAGATAAAGTCCAAGGGTTAACATTTTCTCACGAGACACAGCTCTGGGCAAACCCTGGGAAAGCACTTGGTAAAGGGCGGAAGCCCCAGGGGTCACTAAGCGCTGGCCACAGTGGATCTCTGGTGTCTGCAGAGCTGTGCTGGCTGGCCCCCTACAGCCCTGAAGTAAAATCAGAGTCACTTACTGCCTCTGTCGCTCCCTCGAGCACACACCTGTTTATGAGCATGAATCACCAAACAACAAGTTATGAACTAATTTTTCTTTAGCACCCACCACATTGCCCAGTGCCTTCCCGCCTCCCTTCCAGCTGCCGTCAGGCCGATGCTGAATAGCTGAGGAGGTGGGGCTATGAAGTCAGACCCCAGGAGGTTCACCACTTGCAGTGAATTTGAAGTGATATTACTAGCTGAGCTTGGTTTAGATCCTGGCTGGAGCCCTCCCTGCAGGGTGTGGTGTGAAAGCCCAGCAATTTGCTGTGGGTAAAAACCTTGCAGTCAGTTCCTAGGTTGAGGGGAAATTTAGTGAAAACTTCAGGGTCCAGAGAATATACCAAAAATGCTCACAGATAAAAAATGCTGTGCCCAGGACCACTCTTACCTCTTTTTCAGACTCTAGAAATACATCGCTGTTACGTATGAGACACACAGGCTGACTGGCTTACCAGATGGCCCCAAAAGCATCTTGGGGTAGAGGCCCACAACTCAAATTTATACTGGGGCCTAGCCCTTGAAAGGTCAGATCTCCCTTCTGAGGACCCCCTTCTCCCTGTCCAGAAAGCTTATGTCACCCAAAGGGGCTGTGTCCTGACAGCAGAGGTACACTGTCTTACCTGGAGAAGGAGGTGGCTTGAGGGTTTCAGCCCTCTGCAAGTTCTCTATGGATTCGGTGAGACCCAGGAATAACAATGGAAAAAGGTATTGGGATAAAAGTGTTTTATACCCAGCTTTATACTCCTGGAGGCAGGTCGAGCACTAAAATTACATCTGTATCCAACAGTCTGCAGGTCTGTAATCCACTTCCCTCCAAAGTTGTTTGCATACTTACTTCATTAGTAATAGCTACTGTGTATGGGTGTCAGAGGAGAAGCCTGGCAGCAGGCCAGTTACATCATCAAGTAGTTTAGGTTCAGGTGAGGATCCTGGCCATAGGGACTTCCATTTTCCCACAGGAGGGAATGAAATCTGCAGGCTCAATAGATCTGGGTCCTCCTCCAGATTTGAATATGAATGAATGCTCACACTTCTTATGTGCAATTGTGTATTTACCGTAGACAAAGTGTTATCTTATTCAACACTTACAGTCAAGGTGGCTGTGGCCCTTCTATGCCTCATTTGACAGAAGAATAAAAGCATCTGAGCATTTGGACCGACCTAGTAAAGGAAGGCATAATGAGGGCTCTGTTTAATATGTTTATCAATATCTCCTAGAAAATATTTCAGGAGAGAGATTTTAAGAGTTTGTGCTCAGAAAAAAAACCCACAAAAAAAATCTTTCCTTGGAAGTCAGAGTCCCTGTCTCTGCTTAAAGTGCTCATGCACCTCATCACATTTCCCTTTTCCCCCAGGCTGCCAGGAAGACCAGAGCAATTAGCGGGCAGTTACTGGAACTTGATTAGCCCTCGTGCTTAAGATATTTTGATTTCTCCTTTCCTTTAGTTACCTTTTTCTCCCTTATTTAATCTGTTTATTAAACAAGTGCCACAGACACTTTGGGAACAGGAGTAGGCTGTGAATAAATGCATGAATATAAAAAAAACAAACAAATGGTAAGTGGCAGGACCTGGCCTCAAAGGCAGACCTTCTGATTCCGAAAGGAGCACATTTTCACATCCACGTGCTGCACACTCTGGAAGTCCTGGTGTGTTCTGGCTCCTGAAGCATGGGTTAGTGGAGGACCTGGGCCCCCCAAGGTCCCACCACTGTGCCCTCACCTGCCTGGACAGCAGGGAGCTCAGGCCTTATCAAAGCAGAATGGTCTGGAAGTTGTTGGCCACGTGCCATTAACTTGGTCTCTCAGGAGCAACCAAGCTGTCTTTCCTTGAGGGGGGAAATTTAATTATAAGAAATTTACAAACATCTTTGGAAGAACGGTAGGGCAGTTTTTCTTCAATTAGAGAGCAGCCGGTTTCAATCACCTTCCTGGCAGGGAGTCCCCTTGGGAGGTGGGTGCTGAGCAAATGAGACCAGAGTGGGCAGTTAGCAAAGGAGCCCTGTGATTGGATAACCCTGCTGGTCGTACTGTCTACCACATTCAAGGCTTACATAGCTATTTTCAGATCTGTGACTCTTACCTCCATAAATGTGCTGTTGCTTCAAGTCTGCAGGAGCCAGGAAGAATCAGCAGCGCCAGTTAGTTGGTCTGTGGCTGCCTTGGGCCAGAACAACAGGCATGCTCAACAACCTGCTGCTGGAAAATTCCATACACATCAGGCCTGCCTTCCAGGAGAGAAGCCTGTATGTGAGTGTGTTTGTTCAAGAGTGTGTCTGCACATGTGAGTGAGCATGTGTATGTGTGATTGTGTGGGTGGGTGAAGGTGGATGAGTGTGCACAGTGAGGTGTGTGTGGATGTGTGTTGGAGTGAGTCAGTGTGTGTGTGCATGAGTGAGCAGGTGATTGTGTGTGTGTGGGTACACGAGTATCAATGGCATAAATAAGCAAGTGAGTGTTAATGTGGACTTATGAGTGGGTGTGGGTGGATATGAGTTTTGGAGTGAAGGTGAGTGTGTGTGTGTGCATGTGTAGGCATGTGCACATGTGTTTGCTGGTGTCTACAGGGAGGATGGGGGAAGGACACTGAAACCAGAATGGTCAGCTCCCTTGACCTTGCCCTGAGCTTACAGAAATGAGAGTGTGAAGTGAAGGCAATCCATGCAAATGCCTCCCTACCTCCCTCACACACATATTGTCCTTAAATAAAGAGGCACAGTAACCTAGAAAATCAGATAATAGCGTAGTCTTCCCATTAAGCTCCCCCCATTGGCGCTTTGCAGCTAGACAGTCATGTGGAATAGCCCGCAGCCAAGTTCCTGAATTCTTGACCCCCCCCTCCTGGTTCTGCATTTCCCAGATGGGACTCTGCAGCCGCAGCAGTGCTAGGGAGCGGCAAGCCTAATTAGTTGTTAGCTATTTAGGAGTAGAGTTGCTGAGAGGGTCTTGCTGCCCTCACAGTCTGAGGACCCAGAAGAATCAGGGGTGGCGTGGGGGCCAAGATCCACAATTCTGGGTGTACATTTGGAATGTGACTTACCCAACTTCCCAGACGTGCCTGCCATCTCACGGCTTGTCCTGTCTTCTTGCTCATCTCTTCCTTCCATCCTGTATGTGCCATCCAGCTCATGGCTGGATTATTTATGGAGTGTTATGACTGGTCTCCTTTTTTTACCATGTTCTATAAACTACCACCCCCTTAATCAACCTCAAAATTGCCTTAATTTCTCCCCTTTTCAGAGATATTCATTGGCTCCCTGGTCCTGGAAAATAACAAGATGTTTAGTTTGCATCCAAGATTCATTACATTCTAATTTCTATCTTTCTTAAAGTACCTTTATCAAAACTGGTTTACTACTTGCACCAATAGTGTTCACTTTCACTCTGTCATTCGGTATGTCATTTTCCATATACCAGTCAGTATGCTAGACACCATAATAAAAATATACACTTATTAAGCACCTACTCTGTGCTAGGTACACTTCTAAATTCTCTATACAAAATAATTCATAAAGGGATTTTGCATGTACAACTTCAGGGGGCACTGCTTGCGTGGCTGCCAATATGGTGGCGCTTTTGGGACTTTGCTGCACATCATTGCTACATGTAATCAACACAACAACCTTAAAAGATAAGTGATTATATTTAACCCATTTTACTGTTGCAGGAATTAAGACACAGTGACGTTAAACGATATGTCCATTATTGATCAGTTTCAGGGCATCGAAACCTGATGGTTTGGCTTCAGAACACTTATGCCTCACCTTTAGTCCTCCCTCCCTCCAAATAAACATTATCTCACTCCATACCCACAAGACAACGTGGCAATTGCTAGCATCACATTTTTATGGGTGTAAAAAAAAAAAATGCAGGGCTCAGAAAAGTTAAGTGATTTGCCAGATATTCTGTGAGTAAGTATCTAGTCAGGATTTGAATCCAGGTTATGTCAGCTTTTCTAAGGCCAAGACAGAATTATTCGAATTTTGATCAGTGTTTACTCAGGCCAGAACCCTGAGTTTAGACCCTAGAGGACAGGGGCTGTGACCTTGTCACCGTCCAGCGCTGAAGTCCCTTCTCTCTGGACGTTTGTTTCCTCATTAGCAGTGTAAAGAGATTTGACTATACCCGTGCTTCTCAATCTTAGATGCATGTCAGGAGAACCTGGAGAGTTTTAAAATACACGTCTCTGGGGTTTTCACCTAAACATGTATTTTCGTGTTCTGCGGATGGGTGCGGGCAGTAATGTTTTCCTATTGTTCCCCATGAGGTTTTATGTTGTAGCCAAGGCTGCGACTACTGATGTTGGATAATCACTGCCTGTGGAGGCTGCTTCTGTTATTTCTTCCATTTCCACGTCTTCTTATCTGTTCCAGACGTGTGTCCTTCTGTCGAAAGGCATCATTCTTGGGCGCTATTTTAGGCAGGATGGGCTATAGGTCGTGCTGCTATCAAATGCGACCCTGATGGTTATCCGGGTCATATTTCTTAGTGCAGCTCAGTGGCAGCTCTGGTCCACGCTGCTGTCACTCCTAGTCCAGGCCAAGGCAGCAGCATCTACCTGGAAGACTGCCAACAGATAGAAAGGAAGGCAAACCAGGTATGGGCCTGCCTGTCTAGCTTCTGCTTCAAAGTGATGCTCATTGCTTCTATTCCTACCTCACTGGCTAAATAAGCTGTATGACCAAGTGCAAGTTCAATGGGGCCTCGATTATAATCTATCCTCAGAGAGGGCAAATGGTATGTTTGAGTAATGATACAGCCACCATAGGTAGTTCCTCTTCTAACCCAGCTCATAGCCCCTCTGAAGGCCTGTCTGACCCTCCACTGGTGTGGTTCACTCCCTGCTCTGAATGTCTATAATATTTGGGTGAACCCTCATCATATAGTAATCTGTGCACTGGTTTTACATCCTAAGCCACATAACCAACTTTTTAATGCAGGAGCTGTGTCTGCTCATCTTTGTGTTCCTTGTACAATGAAAGTATTTATTGGGGCACATGATGAGTCTAAATAAACACTTTTCAAATTAATTTGGCTACTCTAAAATGGGATCTACTTAGGCACTGTTGCCTCAATAGAAATCTTATTGATAAATCTGCACCAGTAAATTCATTTCGGTTCAATGAATATTTGTTGAGTATTTGCAATGACAGACAAGGAGTCTGATGTGATCAATAAGAGAAATATTTGATTTTGGAGCCAGACAGACTTTGGATCAAATCCTGACTCAGTCATTTATAAGCTCTGCTCTTGAACAAATTACTTAATCTTTCTGAGTTACATTTTTCTACCTATAAAATACATTTTTAACGATCTCATAAGGTTGTTGTAATGATTGAAGAGGTAATGTATATACCTGAGATATTGGAGACATTCAAAATGATAAACTGTTATTTAATAATCAATTTTTATATACTTAATTTTTTCTAGTTTTATTCAAACATTCCTCCTTCATTCTCTCCCTTACAACCATGGAAAAGGGAAGATTACATTTAATCGCTCCTGTGATTCAAGGTGGCATGGCATTACTATTTTCTGCAAGCTCTTCAGGAAGAAAGATGGTCATGCATTTTTCTGCTTTTAATTTCTTTTTACATGCAACTGCTAGAGTAATTGCAGAGAATTAGCCACCCAGCCTTCACCAAGGAAGGTCCTGCCTCTTCTATTCTTTTTCTAGATGCATTAGCCCATCTAAATCCTAAACTGGACAACATCCCAATGTTGCCATTGAATTGTTGCAGGTCAAGTTTGTTCTCTGTGGTTCTTGTCCCTGCTGAAAAGGCAGAGGCACAGTAGCAAAGCAAAGCAAAAGTTTTATTTGAATGCACTCCAGGGGAGGAGTAGGCCAAGACCTTGATCTTTTAGGTGGGAGGGTCTATCTCTCATGTCCTAGCAGAGAGGCACATCTTTGATTGACAGGGTGAGGTCATTCGATTGACAGTTCTAGTTGTACACACATTCCTCTTGGTGTGCATGTCTTTTCCCAAAGTGCACACAGAAAAGCCCACAGGGTTGGGGTGGTTCTTAGTTTTGCTGACAGTACCCATGTTGGGATCTGGTTGGTACCCATTTGTCCTGGTCCCGATGGAGCAAGAAACTTACCTCTCTGCAAAGCCTTTGTTGTCTTTAAGTGCGATTCCCTAACTGGGTGTTTTTTTCCTTGAGCCTCATCTTCTCCTTCCCTGGCTGCTCATGTCTATCTTTCTACCTAACATTATGAGCATGAGTTTTGGAATCTAATTTCTGTTCAGATTCTGGCTATGTTTACCCTCCTATGTAATATTCACCAAGATCATTAACTCTAAGCATGCATTTCTTATTCATTAAAAGGTAATAATACATAATGCCTTGTAGAATTTGCAGATGTATTAAAACACAACAGAAAGCAGAGCCTTTAGTATAAGTTCCTGCCATACAACCTGGTACACACTGAACATTAGCTAGTGTCCTTCCATCACTGCCCTGGACTAAGGGGACACATTGCCATTCCCACCATCAATGTCTTCTTTGGGGTGAAGGCTTTGGACAGTCATGCCATTCTTAGGGAAATAAACAAGGTAAAAGATACACTAGCAAATGGGTCTGGTGCTCATGTCTATTTCAAACCTTGGTCAGTTCTGATATACATTTCCAGAAATTATGTCCCCAAATCTCTACTAGTGAGCATTTCTGAATCATAACCCAGGAATCTAGACTGGGGAACTGTGTCCTCCAATGTCTGTGATCTTGGCAAGTTTCTTTCTATAATTTCCCACTTCTGTCTTGGTAGCTTCCCACACCTTACTAATAGCCGATGATTTAAGAGTTGCCTTAGTCTTAACTCTGGTCCAATGTACAATCAAGATAAATCACATGCACGCCATTCCCACTGCTAAAGTCCCCTTGCACATGGCAATGGCCAAACGGTCTTCCTCTGTTGCTCCACATAGCAAGTTCACCTTGAAGCCTGCATCCTCAAAGTTATGTATGTGCTTTATGTTGGTTCCCTCTGTGCTGGACACTAAACCAGGTAACAACCTACTTTCAGCTTAAAAGAAAAAACTTTTCTGAAGAAAAACTTGTTTTTTGTTTCTTTCTTTAAACTCGTATCTCAGGCTTACCGTATGAGCTTCAGTTGAAAACTCTTCTCATTGGATGGAGGCCCTTGGGCTCTGCTTATAAGAAATGACCAAACAACAGCAGTGAAATAGTATCAAATAGTAGCCCTGGTTAATAGATTTGAGCATCATGCTCATTATCTTACATTTGTCATCTCACTGCTGCTAACGTTTCTCAATCCACGCCACAGAAGAGAGGTACTAAAAGACCTTTTAAAAAATAGGTTCCCAGACCACAGAACCAGGTATTGAAATCCAGGGGTCTGTATTCTAAAAAATATTCTCTTGGTGATTCTAATGCATAAAAGCATAACAAATTTGAGAAACCTAAAGATAATAACTATCAGTGAGAGCTATGTAGTAAAAGTCATTTTTCAAGGACACTTACTAAATGAGGAAACTACAGACTGGAACTCAGTCATTCCTGATCCCAGAGTTCGGAAATCTAATCCCTCCCTTCAAAAAAAGCAGGTCCAAGAGTGCAGAGAAATCCTGTGGGGAAGTTCCGCCTTTGCTATCTGGATTCTCTTGGGTAAACAGAGGCCCAGAATCCTACATTTTAAAACCCTCTCCCTCCCCCAGGTGATTCCGAAGCTGGTGATCTGAGGACTGTCCTTTGAGAAAACTGCTCTACTTCATCTAATTAAAGAAAAGAGGGTTCTCCTAAGTCCTACTTTCCAGCGTTTCTAGCCAATTAGGCCATTTCTGTTGACATGTCATAGATTCCATTTTCTTTTCTTTCTGAATCTTTCCTCCCTTCCTGATGAGGACTTTTTTTCCCTGGGCAGATAACCAAATGATAGACCTGTTAATTCTATAGTTGATGATTCTAGGGTCTAACGCTTTCTCATGAACTTCTCAGCTCTGTACTCCATCCAATCTCTTTGGTCCTTCTTCCCACATCCTTCCTCTGATCTGCACATCTAGCCCAGCCCACTGGATGTAGCCATGGAGGCAGGAACAGCCTGCGGACACAGTGAGCACACAATGGAAACCTCCTATTCTTCTTTTTCTGGTCTGTAGGTAAATGAAATTCTCTTCCAACCAGTGCAAACTCTCTAACTTTCTCCAGGAGAGAAAGGATTTCTGTTTACAGCTGTCCTTCCGGTGATCTACACGATCCTACGTGATCTGCTCCCTGTCACCTTCCTGATGGGTCACCTTCTGGCACGCCGCTCCCCATCTGCTAAGATGACTTACCAACTTTCTTTATGTGTATACAGTATTACATCTAAAGAGTAAAGACTTTCCCATACCTCAAGTGATCATTGTCCTTTAAGTAAGAGATCGTTTAGGGTGTGGAAGGTCTTAGGGTTTTCAAGCACATGATGTGGCCGTTAACAGCACTGTGAAGTTCCCCTGCCTACGTGAGAATCCTAGTTTAGCCATACAGTAGCAGCCATAGGAACTTAGGTAAGTTTGCTTAGCCTTTTGAGGTCTCAATTTTGTCTCCATAAACTGGATATAATGGCAGCATTGTTATGAATATTAAATGACAACATATGTAAATGTTAGCTGTTATATTAAAAGTCAGACAGAATTGGATTGGAATTCCCCCTCTGCCATGTGCTTGAAGTTAACCTCAGGAAGTCTCAGATTCCTCATCTACAAAATAAATGTAAAATTGTTTATCTCCTAGGGCATGATGTGGAGAGGGTACAATGCTGATGTTTAGAAAATGCCCAGAACATTTCCCGGCATATAGGAAACCCCTCACACAAGTTAGCCTTTGTCCTCGGCACCACTGCCAAAGGCTTGTCCAAGGGACCCACGTGGCTGACAAATCCCGGTTGTGCTGCCTTGCAGAGCTCCTGATACCCGACATACCCACAGTGTCTGCTGCAGATGATGGGGCTCCATGTAAGGCAGCCTGCAGAATCTACGTCTAAGGGACTGACAACCGAGGTCCCACAGGTTTTCTACCTTTGCACGTGCTGGAGGCACATCATAGAAAGGCTTTTCTTTAAAATCAGAAAACTGCCTGTAACACCTTTCAGGAAAATGATGCTCAGCTGTGCCTGTGTCCCACCCACACCTCTACCAAGGTTGCAGATGCATGGAATACATGTTGCTCCCTGTCTGGACCATTCTTTCCAGCTGAGTCTATTGACTGTGGTCTGAGAATCCTTAACATGGTCCTTCATGACACATGCCTGATTAATCAGTGTTTGCCTGCATGCTGAAACCCATTCGCTTTCTCAGCCAGAAGGGATCCCTGAGCAGAGCTTAAACTCTTCCATGAATTGTACACCTTGCCAATCCCATCTCAGAGCCATGACTCTGTGGCCTTTTTGCTGGTCATTTGTCACGTGCACAGCGAGTTTATCACAGTGGCTGTTAACTTCAAAGCAACTGAAAGGGCTCAGCAGGTCTAACAGAATCAAGAGTTATATCTCCCCTGCCTTGATTTTCTTCAAACCTCCTTCTAAGAACAGTAACAGACACAATACCCAGGAAGGCATTCTATACCCAGGAAGCCCTGGAGGCTTCATCCCCATTTATTTCACCGCCGGGATGTAATTTGAGGAGATGCACTAAAAATGTCAAAAGTGAACAGATTGGAATAAGTATTTCAATCCTCCAGGCATGAGGCAAACTCTCCAGGAAAGGAGTCTTTAAAATATTTGGATTTGCCCACGTGGTTTTAAATCCTCAAGTGAAAAGTGGTGGTTCTTGTCCCTGTCCGCTGGATGCAAAACTGCCCACTGGGGTCCATTGGGAAGAAAGTGTCTCTTGTCTGTCTCTACCCGTGGCAGATGCATCTCTGCTTCCTGTGCGTGCTGTTACTGGACATGGTGTCCCCGTGCCTCCTAGCCACTCTCCTAACTGGTCTGGGCTGCTTCAGGGGACCCAGTTCCTGACTACCGAGGATCTTCTATACCACGCCAGAAAATGTCTCCCTCCACCCCTAACGAGGGAGTCTGAACGTTCCGGAAGGCTAATACCCAAGCAACAGCCCAGGGTGCCATCTCATGCCGCTGCCTCCTGTTGCCCTTGAAGTTTCAGCTGGACCCAGGATTGCTTTCACTTCCTGTTCTGGGCCATTGTCTGGCGCTTGTTACCCACCAGCTGTGGCCCAGCTGCTACATTCCACATCAGACGTGGTGTCGTGTACCTGGCGTGTGAACTGATTTCCCTTCTGACTCTTACCACGGTGCATTAAGCCTTCTGGGTCTTTGTTTTGAAGGCAGCTCTATAAATGTCAAATATTATGGACGGCCCGAGTGAGAGGTGGGAAAAGCAAAATGAGTCTTCAGAAGACTGACCAATTAAATAAAACCCTTTTTCAAAGATTGTTCTTTTCCTCCACCACCCCCACATTCTTTCCTTTTCTAGCACCATTTTAATTTGGATTTCCAGGCTAGAAATCAAAGCATTGAAATGACCCTCCCCATAAATACATAAATTGAGGCAAATATGGAAACACTGTTTTGAAAGAAAGCCAAGGTCATTATTGTCATTATTGCTCACATGAACAATGATTTTGGTATATAAGATGGAACTGTGGGCAAATGTCATTTATTATCCCTAAGAACCTTTCAGTCTAATAAAATTAGAAATAATATCCACTATACATGTGTTGTCAATGTCAAGAGGCAGAATATCCCAGACTGTGAATATCCCATCTTGACGGAGATCAGAGCTGTTTTTGCAGCAACTTCTTAACACTCTCCTGGCTTTTAGCTTCATCCTTTCTGATACATTCTCTCTTTTGTAAGTGATCTCTCTTAAATACGAGTCCTAATATCAGGTCTTTTTGTTGTTATTTTTTAAATCCCTGGAGGAAACCAAGGAGAGGGCACAGCAACACATTCAAGTATAATAAAATTCGTTCTGAATTTGTCCTTTCAATAGCTAAAAATGCCTCTTTTCCAAGCTGCGCTACCTTATCTATCATTTCTTTCAATGGCATGGGCAGATAAAAATGTTTGTCCCAAGAGTAGAAATCTTTCAAGAACATTGATATATCAACTCAGTCTTAAATAAGATTTTTTTACTTTCGAAAGAGCTTTTTGTCAATATATATACCTTCCACTATCTATTTTCATTCATGAATAGCCGATATGTCAAACTTAGAAGAATATGTTTATTTCCCTGGTTTTGCCTTCCTTCAATATTGAAGGAAGTTGAGACAATATGTTGAGACAAATATGGAAACACTATTTTGAAAGAAAGCCAAGGTCGTTACTGTTATTGCTCACATTAACAATGATTTTGACATATAAGATAGAAATGTGGGCAAATGCTATTTATTATCCCTAAGAAGCTTTCAGTCTAATAAAATTAAAAGTAATATCCACTATACTTGTGGGATCAATAACCAAATATGGTTATTGAAGATATTCAATAACCAAAAGCAAGTCAGGATTAACCAGGGGGAACTTTAAAGTGTAAGATGTCACAAGAGTGCTGGGTAATTTAGATTAGTTAGCTGAGTGTTATAACCCATCGGAGCTTTATCCTCTAATTGATCTCAGCCAAATTTCTGGGGACATCTGGCTGGATTCCTAGCCTGCCAGATTAATATTAGCAGAGGCAGGCTCCTCCCAAAGGGAACACTTGCAAGTAAACTAAGAGTCATTTATCTCATATGAATTTCTAAACATATTTTCAAACTTGATTTTAATAAATGCCATCCTCTGTGTTATTGTCTAGGTATGATTTACATTTGAATGAGGGTTTGTGCTACAAAGGCTTACTGTACTGTATACATTTCCTATTGCTGATGTAATAAATTACCACAATTTTAGTGGCTTAAAAAACACCAATTTATTATCTGGCAGTTCTGGAGGTCAGAAGTTCAAAATGGGTCCCGCTGGGATAAATTAAGGTATCATCAGGGCTGTGTTCCCCCTGAAGGCTGCGGGGGAGAATCAATCCCTTACCTTATGCATATTTAAGAAGCTGCCCACATCCTTCACCTGTGGCCTCATCCCTCCGTCTTCAAAGCCAGCAATGTTGGATAGAGTCCTTTATAAAGCTGCCCTCTCTCTGATTTTCTTCTAATTCCCTCTCCCACTTTTAAGAACCATTGTGATTACACTGGGACTGCCTGGATAATCTGGGATAATCTTCCTATATTAAGGTCACCTAATAAGCCACCTCAATTCCAATTGCAAACTTTGATCCTCTTTGCATGTAAAGGAGCATATTCACAGGCTCCAGGCACTGTGGTATGGACAACTTTAAGAGGGTCGCTATTTTGCCTACCAAATATAGTAATAGTCATTTGAGGTTTAAATCAATAACTGAGGGAAAAAGAGTCCATCCTTACATGAATTTCAGCAAAGATTGGGGAGTGGGGCTTGAAGTGGATTAAAACAGAATAAAATAAGTGTTTTGAACGCTCTGTAAAGTTTTGGATCTCAGTGTGGGTTTGCGCTGTTGCGAATTTATGAACCAGCACCTTCTCAGTACCAGAGTCTGTATGTATTAAAAGATAAATAGGAAAGACTCTTGTCTGTCCTCAGGGCGCCTGCCTCCAGGAGGGAGGGACAAGCATGTCTACAACAGAAAGGGCAGAAACCACGTAATCTGCGGTCCTCAGCAAGGACTGCTTCATCCTGGTGATGGCGATTGGAAAGCCCCCTCATAATGGTGGGTGGGGCTAAATATTTGGCCATGAATAAATGAATAAGTGTATGAATGAATGGAAAGGCATTCATGATGAAGGAATTCTAAAAGCAAAGATTATTGGGCAGGGGAAGAGTCAGGATTTATGTGGTCTGAAACTTACACACTCTTGGGGACCCTTCTTAAGAAGAAGATGAAATGAATGAGAAATTAGGCCAAAAGGAAGAATAGAAAATGTTACCAAAAAAATTGGCAAATACCATGAACATCACAAAATCTGGAATTTTAATATAATAGAGAATTAATCAGCTGCCTAACAAACCTCTCTAATACCCTTCTCCTTCATTTTTGGCTATATATTCTTTCAACACTTACCCATATGATAATGATTTTGCTATATTACTTTAATAAAGGTATTTGAAAGAAAACTCACATTTTCCTCTCCATGGGTTATCTTTTTATTGTTATTATTACTATTATTGTTATTATTACTGAGAATTGGGATGTAAAAATACGCAATTCCCTATACAGATATATTCTTTGTGTCATTCAAGGATAATGCATTTTAAATAGAGGAATTTTGTAAAATTCTATTTTGTGCAGTTGACATCCAAGATAGAAAGAAGCAGGTGTCTGTTTATAACTGTATACACTCCATTATTACATGTATTTCTGACAGGAGAGAAACTCGCAATTTTGACTGGGCATTAGTGAGAAACAAATATTCCACTTACAATTTTATGTGTTTTTGAATGAGAGTTTTCCACAGACTAACTTCTGGCTTTGTGTATTTCTTCTGCATGGCCCATATGCTTCCAGGCCCCAGAGTAAGTGTTATTATTGTGAAACACTGCTGGCCCCTCACCTTTATTTTTTGACACTATGTTAGTTGTTATAGTGAGTGGCAGGGAAAACTTGGGCATTGTTCCAATGCTGAAATAATAGAATTTACGTATGGGCAATATCAGTGGCAAACTGCAAAACTATCCCTATTAATCCAAAACTAAGTATTCCCAACTCAAATATCTCTTAGCCAGATCCCCCAAATTCCCATGGCCACTCCCATAGCCACTTAACACAAGTGGAAATATAATGGAGAAGAAACCAGAATGGAGAGATGTTATCTGTTGCTGTATCACAAATCACACCCAAAACTTAGTAGCTTGAAACAAAAGTAGTCATTTATTATAGCATGGTTCCTGGGGGTCAGAACTTCAGATTAGGGTGCAGAGGGGATGGCTTACCTCTGCTTGACAATTGTCAGGGTCTCAGGTGGAAGACTAAGGGTTAGGGAGCTACAATTATCTGAAGGCTTGATGGGAGCTAGAGAATCTACTTCTATGTTAACCCATCCACATGGTGGGCAATTTAGTGCTAGCAAATTGTTCTCTCTGCCCAGGGCAGACTAAATGTCCTTAACATATGGTGGCTTGTTTCCTCCTGAGTAAGCAATCCAAGAGACAAGATAGAAGTGACAGTTTCTTTCTGACTTGCTCACAGAAGTCACACACATTCACTTATGGTCACAAATATTGACTCTTTCTCATTATGCAAAGAAACACACAGGGGCATTGCGCATACCAGGGAATGAGTATTATCTATTTTGTGGACTGAATGTGTTGGTCCTCCTAAATTCCTGGGTTGAAGTTCTACCTACTAGTGTGATTGCATATGAGGTGGGCTTTTGGGAATTAAAAAGGCTTAGACAAAGTCACGAGAGTGGAGCCAATGATAGCTTATCACACTTAGCTTAATAAGAAGAGCTCTTTCTCGCCCCCATGTGAGAAGGTGGCTGTCCACAAACCAGGAAGAGGACTCTTACCAGGAACCAAATCTGGCTGGTACCTTGATCTTGGACTCCCCATCTTCCAGAACTATGAGAAACAAACGTCTATTGCTTAATCCCCTCAGTCTATGGTATTTTGTTACAGGAGCCTGAGCTGATGTAGACAGTGGAAAACTGCCTTGGGAGCTTGCTATCACAGAGACATGAGAGTCTTACAAAAACACAATTAAGTTTTTTCTCATGTTGGCCTTTTAAAACATACATGACCATGTGATTACATTGTTGTGGTTTCTCCCAGAGCCTTGGAGTGGGGAAAGGAGAAAAAACTGAAGCATAAGGTTTGTTTGTTTCTTCTCTGAAAGTTAGACTTTGTTTTGCTATTCAAATCAATTCCTAAACTCTCACAAATGTTCTCATTCATTGAAAGTTTCTCCCAAATGGTGAGCTTGATTTTTACTTCTACCATAAGCCTGAAATGCAGGAATTTCAAGGTTAATACTAGCCATGGGGTTCCCTACATTTGTTTGCATCATTGAAGTCAGTTTTAAAAGAAAACTATGGGCAACCTTAGAGGGAAAAGACGGTCAAAAGATGGTAGCCTGAAGCCTGAGGTTGGGTGAGTGGAAGACTAAAAGGTCCGATCTGTGGTGCATCCTGTGACTGTGAACCTCAGATCTTCTTTTGAACATTATGGCACATTCTTCTAATTTCCCCCCAGAATCTGTTCTCCTCCTCTTCCCTTTAGAATAAAAGTCTTCCCCTATAAGCTATGTACCACTTTTGCCATGACACTTGACATTCTGGCCACAGATAACACATCTCACAGCCTCCCTTGCAGCTAGGTGTTGTGACTTAAGTTCTTGTTCATGGAATATGACTGGAAGTGACATCTATGACTTGGTGTCATTTCTCTTAAGGATATTGCTAGCTCTCCACTGCCTCTACTTCTCCTTTCTCTTTGGTGAAGAAATGGAGAGGGCCAGCTTGGATTCTAGAATGCAAACCACACTTTGAGAATAAAAGGATACCTCGTCTGCTCTCGATCACTCACCTCCGGGCCCTGTTGTGAGAGTAAGAGAGAAAAATGAGCTTCTGTTTTATTTAATCCTTGGGAGTTTGCTGTCTCATAATTACAGCTCTTTAGACTGATCCTTAACATGGTAAAATAACAAGTTAAAGACTCATCTCCCTTCAGGGAAATGTGTTTTTTTTTTGCTCCTACAATGAATAAGGCATTGCACAGACACATGGTGGAAAATGATCTGAAACCCAGGTTGAAATAATCCAGATATTTCCTCTGTATTTCTGTGCTCTGGCCTGACCTTAGTCATCCTTATTTCCAGACGTAGCCCCTCTTTCAGCAATATCCTCTGAATGTGAAGAGCCTATAAGAGTGATCATGTGGTTCCTCTTTGCGAATATGATTGGGTGCTTTGCTTGTGAAATCCTCATGGGGAAGGGGGGAGACTTGTGCTGTTTTCTCCTGCTCACCTGCTTTTTTTTTTTTTTAATGGTGCATTTCAAACCTTATAGTGGGAGGAAACCTGTCAGCATGTGTGGGTGACAAGAGTGAGGTGAGAACTACGGTCTGAGGTTACAGGAAATGGTTGTGTATGTAGCCCCATTGGCACTCAGGGGATTGCAACATGAAGCGTTAAATTCAAATGTTCTGACTCACTATTCCCTTGAGAGAAGGACTTGGGGAAAACACAGGTGTGCAGTCTACTGAGTTGGTGGTTTCCTTTACCATTTATTTCTGTAGAAATAAACTTTGACATTCTACTCCAGAGATTGCAAAGTTTTACCTCCCAAAGAGACCCCTGGGCAGGGAGTGTATGTTAGAAACCTCAGACATGAGCTTGTGGTTAGGTGGGATTCACCTTTGGTGACGTCACCCACTCCTGGCATTCTGCCTCTCTCACTGGACAGTGCATCCTGGCCTTCTCCTCTGCCTCCTTCTTTTCTTCTCACTCTTGCATGCTCATTGCTCCTGGATCAGCCTTGGGCCTCCTTCTCTTAACTATAAACTGGGCCCAATGACTGTATCATTTGGTTTCCAGTGACTTCCAAATTTCCACCTGTCCTCATGCTGGAATCCCAGACTTACACATTCCAAGTGCTTACAAGACAATTTGCTTGTCCAGTGGGCATCTAGAACTTCACATGATAAAACAAAACAATAAAAAAAAAAAATCTCCCAATTTTGCTTCCCTCTCTTCCAAACCTGCTTTTCATCCCATATGTTAGTTAAGGAAATTTTAGTTAAGATAATGCTTGAAAAAAAAAAAACATGGCTCAAATACAAAAGGTGTATATTTCTCACTCATTTAGAGTTAAAAACAAGTGTTCCTAATCAGTGGGGACTCTTCTCAGGTTGTTTTCCAGGAACCTGAATTCTGTATCTTGTTCTACCATCTTGAACCTATTTTTTTCTGAGATCAACATGCTTCTCCACATCAAAGAGGCAGAAAGAAAAAGGACATGGAAGATTACTCATGCGACAGTCCTACATGTGACACACACATCACTTTTAATTACATTTTACAGCTAAATATCACACTCAACCACAAGAGAGTCTAGGAATAAAGGGTAAACTACCCCCGTCTCTGACACATTTCACATTTTTGGCCAGAAGATGTCCATTTCTTCCTTCTCCTCTCACACAAAGCACAGTTAAAAGTCCAGGATCTCTGGCTGTTGTAAAAACCTCCTGATCATGTCTGGAGGGAACTGTCAACCACATTTCCAGTGTAACTTTTTTGTGTGTGTAACTAACACAAACCCTCCATGTTCTTCAGCCTATTGTCCAGAGCTACGTGATCAGTGGACCTTTTTGTTAAATGTTTCATAATCCCTCACAGGAATCTCTCTCTATCTGTTCTCAGGTTCTTCAATGCCTGCTCCTTTTGCCAATGTCATTTACTTTGCTTTTTCTGATAGCAGCACTCCTTTCTGGAATAGTTTTTGTGCTGTAGTGAACCCACTAAGAAATGTAAACTGTTTTGAAAATACTATTTTTTTTCTATCCCAATAATGTGTCCCTTTCCCTGCTTAAAAGTCTTCAGTGGATTCGTATTGGGTTAAATGGAACCCATACTTTCTACCATGGCTTACAAGGCTGTATCACCTGGTCATCACCAGTATTTCCAGCCTCCTCTGGCATCATTCCCATCCTACCCCCATGCCACATTTACTTAAGCACATTTTCTGTTTGTTGAACCTGCCCAGCTCCTGTCTTTGTGTTAGCTCATTCCTTTTTTTGGTAATGATCTTCCACCTTATCATCACTTTAACTTCAGAAAAGTCATCTTATTATTTACTTATGGAGATATAAATATTACTCCTCCTCAAATAGGCTTTCTCTTGCTTCTCACCCTATTTTACTATTTCTCTATAGCACTTATTACTATCTGATTTTCTTCTCTCTCTTTCCCTTTTAGCCTCCCTTCCTTTCTTCCTTTTTTCTCTACTCGAATGTAAGCTCCATGAAACAAACAAAAAAATCTGTTTACTTTTATTCTATGACTCTTATATTCACAGACAAGAACAGTGCCTAATAAATATTTCTTGAGAAAATGAATCAACTCATCATATCCAGAAGTTGCCAGTACTAAATTTTACAATGAATCCTGAAAGTCTAGAACTGGAAGATGTATTGATAATTAAGTATATTTCCAATCTCCCAATTTAATAGATGAATAACTAAGTAACAAAAGCTTCAAGACTGGGAATATTTGAAACATTGTGCCTTAAACCTATATGTTTCTATGGTTATATACAGTGATCTATTCCAAATGTCCAACTAGTATTCTTAGAGACCAAAAATTACCATATTATAATCACTTTGGTGTCAGTAATCAAGGGCCAAAGGTCACCGCATGCTAGATTTTCTCTGTGCTCTCATCAGTCAGTGGAGTCAGATATAAATTCATATGTTGACACAATAACTTTCAGAGAATTTCAATAATCGAATTCTAAGGGGAGATAGAGCAGTTTTGCTGTTAAACATTAAGCTTTGCTGCTGGTAAGTCAGGAGTTGGCAAACTGTAGCTCATGAACTAACCTGGTCCACCACCTGCTTTTATAAATACAGCTTTATTGGAACACAGTAATGCCTATTCATTTCTTTGTTGTCTATGGCAGCTTTTGCTCTACAAAGGTGGAACTACGTAGTTGTGAGACAGAATGTCCCTCAAAACCTAAGACATTTCCTATCTGGCCCTATTTTAAAAATTTTGTCCACCCCTGCAGTAAACTATTACCCTCTTGCAAACTCCATCCCTGCAAATCTACTTCAACTTCTTAAGTAAAGTATGGTACTTATCCAAATGCAGAATAATTATGTTTCCTTCTTAACCACTGTATCTAGTGCAAAGTGTCCTTTCTTAGGAGAATGTTGACACGTAAAAATGTTTCCAAAGAAATTTAAAAGACAATTGAGCCAGTTTGAGATTCAGTTATAGGTGATGTGGAATAGTTTGTTGTCTCCAGGATTTACACTTTTTTTTTTTTTAGTAATTGGACTATTGAGTTTTAGCTGAGCAGTTAACCTGCCTGCTGAAACTGCATTTCCCAGCATGTTTACACTTTCATGTGGCCGTATCCTTATGTCCTGTCCAGTGATATGTGTGCAGAAGGGATGTGGGCAATTTCTGGGCCCTGCCCTCACTTTTCCTCCGTACTGCCCATTGTTAGGAATGCAGATACAGTAGTGGAATTTGGGCTGCTGCCTTAGGCCATGAGATAAAAGCTTCACAGTGAGGTTGGCAGAGCTACAAGAGAGGAAAGGTGGGCTCCCCACCACCGTGGGGTCATCGCCTTAAGTACAGGACTGTTGACTTTTTACCTAGGATGGAGATAGAAAAATTAAAGAAATTGAAGTCACTGTTATTTTCCAGCCTTGGAATCCTTATGCTATTATAGGTAATAATTAGCATATTAAAATTTTTCATTCCAATATAAACCCAAAATAGCCTGTAATACGATGCTGTCTCTCATTTAAGCATCTTCTTACACATTTTATGAAAGAGTGTAAGACTCTAATTTATGAAATTTATGAAAGAGTTTAGACTCTAAGAGGGAAGTGCCTAGAATACCACTAATCCAGGTGGAACTCAAGACTGATTCCAAAGAAGAGTCTGGAACAAATGTATTGACATCCTAACCCAAAGAGAGCAAGAAAATGAAGATATAAGCAATTTAGTGTCTTTGAGGGGTTTGTTGTGTTTTGTGTCTTTTGTCACTAGTCATTTAATAGTGACAAGTGTTATATTTAATAGTGACAACAAGTGCAAAAAAAATACCATTTGTTGAGTATTTGCAGTAGTAGAGGGCTCTGTGAGAGGCACTTCATAGCTAATATTTCAATTCTGCAACATCTCATTTTGAAATGTAAAAACTTAAGGCAACGACAGCTGAGTTGTTGGGGCAATGCATTCACTCAGCGGCAGGAGTGAGATTTATACAGTGACATCGATGCTCAGTTTTTGCTCCAAAGACTGTGATCTTTGCAATCAATCCTTCTGGCCCCACATAGTGAGTTTTCTTTCATGGCAACACCCTATTAAGAGTTTTAAACCTCTTTTTGAGTTTTTCTCCATAAGAAAATGCAATGTCCATTACCACAGGTTCTATAAGAAGGAATTTTGAGTTTTGCCACTTTTACCCAAAACCTGAGTCTTCAAGCTACACAACCATTAAGCCCTGACTTCTTTAATTAGTTTAATTCAGAATTTCTGGATTCTGAAAGAGGTGAATGCTTTAATCCCATGTGAGTGTGGAAATTTATAGTCACTTCAAAAAGTGCGAGGTACCTTTTATTAGCACAATGTTATAATGGGAAACAAAGGAACAGAGATGCTTGGAAACTCTCAAGTTTACAGAGGAAGCTCTGGGCAGGGCCCCTGTTCAGATCAGCGTCAGTGAGCAGCTGGTGAAAAATCGCTGCTTGGGTGGCCACCTACCAGCCACAACTTCTGGTGTTCAGTCTCTTGTGTAGTTTCCTCCCATGTCAAGTCAGCCTGGTCATGAAGCTGGCTTTGGTGTGATGCCATCGTAAGCTGAGGCTTGATAAGTGTTTGTCCTTTTGCATTGCTAGCCCTTGGGACACTCCCTCTCAAAACCCAGCTGTCACGCTGAAAGAAGCCCAACTAGTCATGTGAAGAAGCCACATGGATGAAATTCCAGACCCACGCTGACACCCCCTCACTGGACACCCAAGGAACAGCCAGCACCACCTGGCCAGCCACGTGTGTGAGCAGATCTCCTGAGCAGAGTCAAGCCCATCCTCTCAGATGCCACGAGGAACAGAGGCTGGAAGCCAATCCCTGAGTTGTCAGCAAATGTAAATACTTTTATTTCTGTGTTCAGATCTCCAGGTATGGGGTGGTTTGTTTCCCAGCAATAGCTAACCAATATTTATGATACTCTTTCTACCATATTGCAGTGCCTGAGTCACAGCAGAATGGCCAAGGTTTTCCAGACTAAGATCCTGCTTTACCTTTATAGGTCTAGGAAAGCATTAGACCTCATCAACTTTGCCATCTATGTGCTGCTTTATCAGAAAATAGTGTAACTCACTCACTCACAATAAAACATGTTTCTTATCCCTGTCCCCATCTGGATGGGGGGGAAAAGGTGTCAGAGGCTCCAACATGGCCAGGTGAGCCTGAGGTTGAATATTCCCTCAAATCTATGGCTTTGGCCATTTAACTGAACCTGTCTAATGTCTGTGTTCGTAACCTGCAAAAGACAATCACTCTCAGATTGACTAAGGCCAACATGAGTGCGTATATGGTTCTAGCATCGCATCTGACCTCTGGAAAGTCCTTGATATATGGTAGCTGCTACTGTCACTTTAAATAACTGATACCTTATGTAGTCTGTCTGCTAGGGTATGTTCTCCAAGAACTGCCACAGTTTATGCCAGAGGGGCAGGCTTCTTGGGGTCAAATTTTAGCTCTACGTCACCCTAGACATTGTGACGAAGGTTCATAAACCCCATTAGAAGAGTCAAAACAACTGCAACCATTGTCCTAGTAGCAGGGAGCAGCCAGCCCTGCTAGTGGAACCTTCTTTGGCTTCGCCATTCCATGCAATGACCCCCTGGAACTTCAGAGCCCAGAAATATGAAAGCCAAATTGGAGACTTCTCTGAAAAGGCATTTTCCCTCAATTTACCCCTGCCCTGTCAATGCCATTCTGGCATAATTCAGCTCTCAGGATTTGCAAACCATTTCCTCATTATCCTCCCTGAAGCACTGCCAACAGGTGGAAACTTTGGGAATGAAATCCTTGAAGAGATTGGAGTTCAGTGAGAAGCAGATAAAGATGCCACTGGAGACAAGTACCACCATTTGTGGAAGGGGACACCCAAGTGGCTCAGAGGGAGCACAGAGTCGTCTGGGATAGTGAGGGGAGACTTTGTAATTCCCTTGGAAGTGCCCTTCCCTTTTTAAAGTCACCATATTTAGAGCAGGGTTTGCTTTCTCTCTTCACAGGGAAGTTTAGGAAGGAGGTACGGCAAAGAAGTATAAAACTATCAATGCCCAGCAGGTGATTGATGGGTGACAGTGCACACATGGCAGCCTCCCCTCTGTGACATTAACTTGTGACCTGCAAGGAAACCCTACTTAAGATACTTAGAGATCAGAGCACAGTGAAAAAAAAATGTGTGATTCTTTCTGTGAAGAGGGGCTTTGGTTCACTTCCTGTGGCAGGCAAGAAGAAAGCAGGAAATCAAACATTAAATGCTGAAATGTTGATGACAGTCCGAGGTGGGAAAAAAAAATTAGGCACATCTGGGGAGAACTTACTTTACAACTATTTTTGAGCCTGTCCGACTCTTCTTTCTGCCTCCCTTTTCAAAGCATGACAGGTTTGAGTCAAAGCTCAACCGTCGTTAGGACCAACTTAGGCAAGTCCTGTGTGTTTGCAAAAGTGTTGGTCATTCTGTGCTGGCTCTTGCAGTGAGTAAGCATCTGATTGGAGACTCAGTGTGGAAATTTACAGTGCGTCAGAGATCCAGAGGGATGAAGGAGTCATGGTGACTGGAGGATATTCACCTTTTCTTGTCACAGAGTAGTGTGAAGTGTCAGTGGTGAATCTGAGATGAAAACTAAAAGAATAGCACCAGGTTCTGAATGCAGACGGGTTCCACAAAGATGAGTCCCCCCCATAGCAGAGGTTGTCCTAGAATGGAGAGGCCGTCTGTCAGCTTGTTGGCCTCTGACCTTTCCCAGTTTGGGAAGAGAGCAGCTTCCCAAGTGCTCTTCTCTCTGAAGGATAAATTCAGAGGTGTTGCCAATTTATATTTGATTGATACTTCTTTGCAATGGATTTAAGAGTGAATTGAACTCAATGTAATAAATACTTATTGAGCACCTACTCATAATGCCTGGCATCAGGATCAGCTCAAGAAATACAATGTGAATCTCATGCAACCCAGAAAACAGAGATGTGTTCGGTAACCCAAGGAGTGGTTCACTTGGACTTAGGAACTAATCTCCTGGCTTCCAGAGCCTGGCTTTCTCCTGCCTGCACTGTCCCCACTGTGACAGACTCCAGCACCCTTCCTGAGGCCTTTACTGTGGACTTCGTGGGGAACACCATCAATGCACTGCAGGTTCAAGGGTGTCAGTGTGTCCCATGCATTGTGACCAAGTGGAAAAGCAGTAAGAAGATGCCTGTCTTTGTCTTTAGAGAGCATTCTAGGCAGGATGATTTATGTCTCAATACTTTAAAGGGATCAATAAAGCAGCATGATTAAGTTTTCTTTTCTTGGTGCTCCATTCCCTTACCATCATCCCCTCTCACTCCAGATCCCAGCAAGGATTCTTGAGACTAGGCTGAGGGCATATCAGATGGTCAGAAACCATGTTGTACTCAGAATCACTGTTTCCTTCCAACAACTAAGATTCAGCTCCCTACATGCCTGGTTCCTTCTTCCCTTTGGATATATTTCCCCTGATGTTTTTCTATCCCAGTCCTTGCATGACTATGTCACTGCCAGATCTACCCATCAGAACTCACAGGTTTGCTTAGACATATGTAGATTGTCTAGGCATATATCTAGGGTTGCTGATATAGTCTTGGGTAGTAGGACTCTTTCCAGCATCCACCTCTATATGACCCATACCCACCTGCCTTACCTGCTTTCTCAGCATTTGTTCATATTCATCCTACCTTCTATCCAATCTATATGGATATATATGTGCTATTTTACCTCTGTGCATTGACACATGCTGTTCTTGAGCACATGTCTTCTCCCCCTTTCCCTACCTGATAATACTTGCCTATCCTTCAGGAGTGAGCAGAATGCTTCTCACTCGCTTCATCTGAGATGCAATCATCACTGCTTCCAGAGTACCACATGCATACCTTTATATATCACCAAGCCCAGTACAGGTGAAGTCTATTTGTACTCATTTATCTGCTGTCTAAATTCTGAGCTCCTCAAGGGCAAACTCTGTGATACCAGTTTATTCCGTCTGCCTGGCATAGAACTTGACATGAGTCAGTGCTCAATAGTTGTTGAATGGATCAGGACAGATGTTGATGTTTATGTCAGATGACACAGTAACTATATGCATGACCTGGGATTATCAACGACACTCTCTGAAAGAGATCTTCCTTTTCTCTTCTGGGAACTGTAGGAGTGAACATGCATGCAGAATGCAGGTTTGGACCACTAATTTCAACTCAGATAAAAAAGCCAGTGTCCAGAATATGGGGCTTTATCCTAATACCGTCAAGAACAGCATGGAAATCAAAGGTAAAAGATGACTGTAGTTACCCACATTTCTGGGCTCTGGGCTCTTTGAGGCTCCTGAAGGACTGTATAAATTCCTTTGAGCAAATGATAATATCATGGTAGCTGCTTTATATAAATAAGTTCACAGCAGAGTCAGACATTATGTTGAAACAATCACAAGAAACCTCTTGAGAAATAAAAATGACTGGTGAACAAACATTTGAAATAACTTATTTGAAATAAGTCGAAACAAGACCAAACCAATCTCTAAGCTTTACCAGCATTTTCACAGGAACTAAGGTCCTGCTGAATGAAGCTGGGGCATATAATAAAGTCAGATTCTAATGGCTCTACTGTTCCCCTGTTCTGAGGCTGGTGGTAGGAGGTCCTGGGACACTCATTTCTCCAAGGCACAGTCTAGAAGGGATGGTATTGTCTTTAGCCTGGATGGTGTGAGAAGCCAAAGTTTTTAAGATAAATTCACCCACACTCTGGCACTCAGAGCACTAAGCAAAAGTTTGCCTGTCCCTTCTCACACATTTCTTCATAATCTCCTGTCTTCAAATTATGTCACTTATATTCCTCTAATCATGGGTCATACAATTTTGCTCAAGTTCTTAAAGAGGACTGTTTATAGCACGTGTCTTATAGAAAAAAAGGGAAAACAGATGCTCACTATATTGCTGAGCTTTTCTAAAGAGAAAGAATGAGACAGTTCCTTTAGTACATTTATGTATCAAAAATATGGATTCTCATCATCTACAAAAAAGGACTTCTTGTGCCTATGTAAAGGAAGAGTTACATGTGAAGGATTACTTTATTTTTTTTAACATATAAAGAAGACATAGTAGTAAATAAATTTGCATATGACCATCACTCAGTTTTAACAGTTATCAACTCATGACCAATTTAATCTCACCTCTATCCCTACTCACTTACCCTTCACGCACATATTTTGAAGAAAATTGAAGACATATCATTTCTTCATAAATATTTAACTATGTATAAGAGTTACTTTAGGTATAATAAATTAAAACTCATTTTTTCAGTTTGCTAGATTTAGAAACAATAATCTTTAAGTGAAAGAGAAAGAAAAGTATTGATCCAAATAACTTACATTAACTGATCTATTCCCTGTCAATAATATAAGAGGCCTTTTTCTACTTCAATTGACATTTCCATTCCACTTGATGTATCAGCAGATATCAAAGGAAAGAGTTCTGTAATGAATGATAATCTTTAGATAACATGATGAATACGGAACGAACCTTGCTCTTCCTGTTTAACCTCTGTTTTAATAACATCTCCCATTGATTAATTCATTAATTCAGTCAATCATAAAGGAAATACTGAGAACCTATTACCGTCCAGGCACCAATGCTAAGTTCTGGGAATGCAGAAATTTATTAGGGCCTTTGCCCTCCAGTAATTTAGGGGCTTGTGAAAGAAATAGACAAAAAGGTAAGAGTGAAATGTGAGGACTCCTGTGCTATCAGGGACTGAGGACCACCCTTTGGATATTGTAGGTCCCATTCTCTCCCGGATTTCTTTGAGTTCATCATGTTTGGGACTCTGTAATTCCTGGACCTGGGTGTCTATTTCCTTCCACAAGGAAGGAAAACATAAGGAATAGGTAAGTTTTTAGCTGTTATTTCCTCACATAAGTGTCTTCCTGTTTCTTTCTCTCTTCTCTTTCTGGAACCCTGTAATGAAAATATTAGAACATGTGATGATATCCTAGAAGTCCTTTAAACTCTCCTGATTTTGGTAAAGTTCTTTTTTGTCCACTGTTCAGCTTGGGTGATTTCCACAACCCTGTCTTCCAGATCACTGATTTCTTTTTCTATAATCTGCTGTTGATTCCCTGTAATGTATTTTTCATACATTTTCCTGTTCTTACAGTCTTCAGTTCTGATTGGTACTTTCTTACATTTTCTATCCCTTTGTTGAAGTTCTCACTGTGATCACCCATTCTCTCTCAAGTTCAGTAAGCATGCGTATGACTGTTATTCTGAACTCTTTATTGGGTTGCTTATCTCTCTTTTGTTTAGCTCCTTTTTCTGAAGGTTTTATCTTATTCTTTCATTTGGAACATATTTCTCTATCTCCTCATTTTGCCTAACTCTCTGTTCATTTTATATATTGGGTAGTTCAGCTGTGTGTTTCTCATCTTAAAGGAGTGGCTCATGTAGGAAATGTCCTGTGAGACCTAGAAGTGCATCCCTCCTGGCCAATGCTCCAGAAATGCACCAGGTGTGACCTGTGTGTGCCCTGCTGTCTTGGCAGGGCCATGATGGCTGCAGGTATTATAGCAGGTGGTCCTGGCCCCCAGCCTAGCTTCCTGAAAGACCCAGCCATGAATGTTTTGGGCATGCCGATGGGAGGTGATGCCCTCAACCCAACTGTCTGTGAAACCCAGCCAAGGTGCAGGGTTTTGTGGGACTCTCAGTGGGGTTCTCTCCACAGTGTTAGCAATCAAGAGAAGATTCCAAATGGTGCCCTCCAGCACCAATATCAGCATGGCAGAACATGATAGCAAAACTGACTCCTGTCAAGTGTCTCAGTTCCTGCAATGCCCACTTGCCCCCTGCCTCTCTAGCAGGTGCTCCAAGGCTATTAAGTAGGTCTCCTTCTCCTGTGGTCTATGCCTTTTTGATCTGATATTTTTGTGCCGGTTTCCAGGTTGAGTGAGTCCATATGTCAGTACTCTAAGGGTAGGTATTCCTTTCCCTACAGTTCTATAATTTTCCTGTAATCTTTGTTGGTTTGCAAAGCCAGGTGTTTTAGGGTACTGCTTCTCCTGTGCAGTATCTAAGGATTGGAGTACCTTCTGTGGAGCTTGAATGTCTTGGGGAAAATGTCAAGGAAAAGTTCTGTAACTTTAAGATCCTTCCCAACCATAAAATGCCACACCTGGTATGTGTTTTTTTTCCTTAGCAAGACCATATCTCTGCCTCTTCTACTAATCTGAGTCCTGTCCCTTATTGTGGAGACCTTGTTCATCCAGTTCCAGGTCCCCTTCAGAGGGAATTACTCTTATGTAATTGTAGGTTTGCTGTGTCCATGGCAGGAGGTAACTGAGGATGTTCCTATACCACTATCTTGAACCTTTTCACTTTGACCTTAATTTTTTGCATCTTGCCCTATTTATGCCTATCTTATCATTTTCTGAGACAGGAGCATTAACTCTCACTATAATTGTGTATGTGTGAATTTTATAACATAACTAATTTTTATTTTATGCGATTTGACACTTTTTTGTAGTGCAACATTCTCAATTGCTGAAAGGAAAGGAGCGACACACAGCAGAATTCACCGGAGAATTCCGCTTTATTAGGGAAAGGTGCTGGGTTATATAGGAAGGGGCAGGGGGTGATTGAGGTGTCACTTCTGCGGGGCTGGTGGCTATTGGCTAGGTGCTGGGATTGGGAGGGGAGAGAGGTGATTGGGCTTCAGGTGATGCCGGTGGGAACCGAGGACTCGGAAGAGAAGCAGGAGGTTCGCCATCTTATGGGTGGGGGCCCTTCAATTGCTATACTTCAATAATGGATTACATAGTTTTACTGTCTTCTAGCTTTAAAAATTGCACTTCAGAAATTGCATACCATTCTGATTCTCCACCTATTGTATGAGATCTGAGTTTTCTCTCTGGAAGCTTTAAGAATTATTCTGTTTTTCTCTAAGGTTCTAAAATTTTAAGATGAAGTGCCATGGTGTGTGTGTGTGTGTGTGTGTGTGTGTGTGGTGTGTGTGTGTGCATACACACTTTCTCATTATTCTGTATATGTAGTGTGGGCTCATTTAAACTAGGAATCCAGCTCTGGGAAATTTTCTTCTATTATTTCTCTGATAATTTCTTCCATTTCCTATGATCTTTCTTTCTGGAAATACTATAGGTTATATACTGAATCTTCAAAAGTAATTCTCTAGTTTTTTTCTTTCACGCCTCTCCTATTGTCAAATCTTTGCCTTTTCCTTAGACTTCTTATGATTTTCTCCACTTATCTTCAAGCATTCTATTAAATAATCATTTTAGTTTCCACATATTCTTTCTCTTCTGCTGAAAATTTCTTTAAAAATCATTTTCTTGATTTATGGAAATAATATCTTCTCCTATCTCTCCAATTAGATAAGTGCATATGTGTGTGTTTCTGTTTAATTTTTTTTCCCTAAAATGCATTGCTTTGTTTCCTCTGAGATCTTTCTTTATCTGTTTCTTTTGACCTTTTAATTTACTTCAGGGATTTACACAAATAACAAGTAATCTATTCTTTATTCCTGAACAAGGAGACACTGAAATTTTGAATGTAAGCTGTGGACATGGTAGGATTGATTTGTCAACTGGTAAACTTTATTGGCAGGATATTGAACAAAGATCAAGGAATTTCTTTTTTGGGATGACTGAATGGTAATATCTGTGGGGCTCTTCTCCTTGAAGATTCTATTTTCCATATTAGAATCCTTTAAATACCTTCCCTTCGAGTTTTGAACCTACACTTTTGCACTCCAGGAACAAAGTGGGAAAAGAGAGAATGGGACTTAGTACTCAATAGATAGTTGTTTACTTTATCCGTCTTTTGGTGTTTTCAGTGGCAGTATACCCTGCCCCCCCCACCCCCCGTCCCTTTCATCTGACGGTACAGAACCTAAAAATACCCATTCTTTCCAGAGAGTAATTATTATCTTTTGCTATGGTTGTGGGAATAAGAGGAGGAAGGAGGTGATCTAGGATCTGTAAGGCTGGAGGTACCGGAGGGAGGAAAGCTAGGACAGTGTAAACAACAAAGACAGCACCAAATAGCTCTGTGCCATATAAGGAAGGAACGGACAGCTCTTCCTGGATTCTAGTCCCGTGACCTGCCGACAAACCCCGGATGCAGACCCCCTCCATCCGGAAGGAGGAGACCTCTGGCTGTCCATCATCTGACCCTGAGCCAATAAAGATTCTCCACATACCCCTGGCGTGGCCCCCTCCCCGCTCCCTTCCCTGTGCTTATGAAAACTCCCCACCTGTCGTATCGGGTGCGACTTCTCCAGCCTGCGTCTGTGCAGACTCGTGAACCTCGCCTGGTATTGCGCTCAAATAAACTGCCTGGCCTTTTGTTGCCTCTCGTCGCCTGCTCATTTCAGTTAGAATTTATCTTACAGGATCTAGTTCCCCTTATAGAAAGTCTGAATTCATCCATTTTAAGACCCATTCCTCAGTCTGATTTCGGAGATGTATGGTGTTTCTAATTTCTGAGCTTTCAGAATTCTGTGACACGAATCAATTATTTTTAGATGTCCCTTTAACAGCACTTAAGTTTCTTCATCTTCTTATTGTTCTCTTTGTACTTGTGGATTAACATTTTTTTTTAAAGTCAATTTAGCTGGCTTTCTCCATAGAATAGAGAGACACATGGCTGTCTTCAGCATATTTAACCACAAATCTGTTTGATACATTTTCAGATCTATACTTTATTTTACTTGACTTTCTTGTATTGTACTTACTGTCCTATTCTGTTTCATGTATTCTCAGGTGTGGGGCATACTACTTATTTCTGTATCTCAGAACATCCTTAACACATTTTCATGTTGCAATATAAAATGAACTTTCCTGGGTTTGGACCAGACAACTTTCTTTTGCGATATATTTGGTTCTATGCTTTGCCTATTGCTTCCTCTGTTGACTTGTGAAATAATTTAATACTTGTACTTCTTTTGTATAAGAGGATTTTTGAAGGGTTAGTTTCAAGCTTGCCTCTTTTTTCATCTCCCCATGTTTTTATGCCAGTTTTACCTGAGTTTCCCAGGTAAGAGTTGTCTCCATACTGTTGGAATTCCAGTTCTCTGAAGAGGACTCAATATCCACCTAAGCCTGAGTAAACAGCATATTTGCAAGACACCTGGCTGTTTGGAGAATGGATATTTTGTTTACAGGGCAACTTTTTCCAGATTCTAGGCTTTATGCAGGGAGCCTACTTTTAGCTCACTGCCCTGTCTACTTCCCTCCAACACAAGATCTGGGACTTTAGTCCCAAGAAAATGAATAGGGTGATATAAGCCCCATACCTAAGGCATATATATAGACTACTTGTCTCCTCGTCTCTCTGGGCTTCGAGTCCCAGCCCACATTTGTATATGAGCTTGCTCTTCCCATGGCATCTGGGTATCCCTTTCTTGCATTCAAACTCTGATCAATTCTTTCTGATATTTTGTCTAGTATTTCTATGTTGTAGAGAACAAGAGACAGCAGAGGAAGGGAAAATCCAGACAGCCCTTACTTTACAGCTACTCAGTTACTGTGTGTGTGTGTGTGTGTGTGTGTGTGTGTGTGTGTGAAATGTCCTTTTTGTGCTTGGAGGTGCCTTACTCCTAAGCCCTAAGGAGCCCTGAGGGTATGCAGCACCTTGCAACCCTACAGGTTTTGCAAGTGGAAGAGAAGAATATTATATTGGGGTATAGCTGGTCATACCAGAGCACCCTCAGCACAAGAAAGAAAGTGTAAATTTCTATTAATTTAGACTTAAAGAGGTCCACAGAAGTTTCCCTAACAAAATGCCTTCCTCACAGGCTGCTCAAGATATAATATTCCCACTTGCATTAAGCCTTTTGTTATATGTAAAGGCCAGTTTAATAACACTAGTGTCTCTAAATAGGTGGACTTTAGGTGGTCTGTGTAAATCCTGAGATTTTATGCACAATTGTGTTCATGGGGTATTTTTCAGGAGAAATTATCTGTAGTATCTACGTTTTGCTAATGTACAAACAAACCTAATGATGGTAGAGACCCAGGCTTAATTAGCATTTGTGTGCTCAGTTTTTCAAACATTTTCTTAAGAGGGTTAACAGGCCCCCAAAGACAGGAACCGTTTCTGCCATCTCTTTATCCTGATCCTAACATAGTATATGGCACTTCCAAGTGGATTACAAATATTTATTGAATGAATGCATGAAGGAAAAGGGGGATGTTGGAGTGCTGGAGAGAGTGGTAAACAGGAAACCTAGTGAATAGGGTTCTGTAGGTAAATCCCTCTGTCTTGATGGTACGTTGCTGGGCTGAAAAAAATTAAAGAACAAAAGGAAATTAATTTTAAAAATCCCTATCTAAAGAATTTTTCATCAGAATTACCGAAACAACAACACTGACTAAACCTCCACACCCTCATTCAGCGGAGGTCATGGACATTAATATACAGAAGAAGGTCTAAAATGAGGCTGATGAGAATCGAGTGAAGAAAAGAATCCAAGGAGAGTCCGCACATGGCCTTTCCTATTAACCCATTAAGTCACGAGGGGGAGAAGAATCTAAACACAATTTTCAGATCAGCTTCCCAGCAGGCCTCCAGGGAGCCTCCAGTTTTATCCCATCTCCATTATGCTTCGTGGGGAGACACATGACTCCTTTGTCTCTCAAAATAAGAACCAGGCTCTCCTCAGACAGATGATGCAAGAGGCAATTATGTGCACACCAATTGCTTCCACAGCTTGGAGGAGAAGTCTTTGGTGTCTAAGCACACAGCACCGCTTTTCAAAAAGTCTCTCAATCTGCATTGTATTCTATTGCATGACCCCTTTCCCCGAACTCCAGTAGATTTTCTAGTGAGAAGAGAAGGGACAATCAAACAGGTCAGCTGTCAACTGGGACAGGCTGAAACAGACTTTTTGAGGAGCTGCACAGTTACAGCTTTAGCATAATTTCCTCCCTGCTAATCTAGTGGGAAGTACGGTAAAAATAGATGAAGTGGCATACACAGTGCTAAGTACATTCAGCCCTGATGCCTTTTCAAATATTTCTACCAGGTTTTCAGAGCAAAGTCTGCTGCCAATCATAGTGATTCACTGGGAAGGAACTCGAAGAGGGAAAATAAATCATATGCTGATTCTCTAAGTTGGAGTGGTGGGAGGAGAAAAAATGGCAGGGAGGTCAAGGAACTATGTTAATAAATAAGTACATTTCCTAACAAGTAAAATATACCTTTTGTAATCCAGACTAGCTTATCTGCACAGATATTCAAGATTTTTTTTCTCCCCTGCTGAATATTCTACCATTTCTCTAATATCCTTATTTCCTATAGTAAATTAGAAAAACAGAATCCTCTAAAATGAAGTCAGCGTTCAGAGCAAAGAAACCCCAAAGCTGCTTGAAACTATTGAATCTTTGGAAACACTCTCAGAATCACTTAGGAAAGTACAAGTCATTGTTCCCATCCAGCAAGGTCTGCACAAAGGCTCAAGTCCCTCCAGCGTCATAAATTATCTTTCCAGTAAGGGTGCTAGTCATGTATTGCAAGTTAAAGACAAAGGGCTGGCCACAGACCCATGTTGAAATAGGTTAAGCTTGTTTCTGGAGCCATCTGTTTTCTGTAAGATCTCTGACCTTTCTGTCTGGGTTCCAGAATCTGTGATTTTTCAGGACTTCACCGCCGGCATGGTCCGCCTCATCTTCATCCCTACCTCAACTTTCCAAACCTGGGCTGCCTTGGGTCAGTACCATGTTCACCACAATGTTGGGGATGTAAATTTCTAGGGACATGGTAATCTTTACACTGTTGTGGTTAAGATCTCATATTCCGTCCGGCCTTCACCTCCCTGACTCCGATCAATTGCTCACTAGCTCTGTGATCTTGGGTCCACTATAGTGTTTCTATGAGCCTTATTTTCTCACCTGTAAAATGGGAATTATGATAATTATAATTATTCCATTTAAAAAATTTAGTGTAATAATGTATGATGTATGGAATGTTGGTCACACATCAGGGCAATATTCAATAAATAGTGTCATTAGTACTATTATTGCTGAAAGAAAGGATTTCACACATGGGAAGAGTTTTCTGTCATAGGCTCGCTCTGCTTTTCTTTCTATCTCTATTATCTATCTGTATTTATCTATATCTATTTATCTATGTATCTAACCATCCTTGTCCTCTTCCCTTTCCCCTCCTCTTCCTCCTTCATCTACTCTATCATTTATCAATCATCTATCTATCTATGTCACTATATAATGAGGTACATGATGTGATAATAGGTAATATTTGAAATTGGGAATTCCTCAGAATTTCTAGGATGTATGACTGCCATAGTGATATGAACAATACTGACCTCTGTAAACCATGAGTGTATGTTTACAACAGCTCCAATTTTAATGATTTTAGCTGTTGAATCCATTTATTCATTTTATCATTCAATCAATATTTAATGAGAGCCATCAATTGTTGCCCACTGAGTTTGATGCTGGAACCACAGAAAAGAATATCCCATAGTCCCTGCCTTTGAAAATAGTTCCTCCATGAAACCAACAATTCAACAAACAATTTCAGTATGACTCCAATATTAAATGGACTTGTTAATGCTTATTAAACAACAATTTTAAGTTTCTATGCAGAATCCTGACCCCAGTGGCCCCATAACCCATCCTTGAGGGGATGTTCTTAAGTTGCCCAGCCTCCCCAGAGGAATGTTAGCCAAGACTCTCCTGCTAGGTTGTAAGGCTTTTTGTAGCAATGACACACGCATCTGTCAGAAATGTATTCCAAAAATTGCTGGGACTCACTTAATGTTCTTCATAGGCTTGTTTAAGAGTACAGTTTGAAAAAAGCATAGCCTGTGACTTCTAAAATATATTCTTGATTTGAGCCTGATCAACAGAGAATGAGTGGGGACTCCATTATTGTTGTTATTTGCTGGCCCTTACTCCTTAATATTGCTTCTTGGTCTGATATCATTGGCTGCTACTGAGGGATGTGATAAAGATAAAATCTAACACGATCTGTTATTAAAGCAATTAGTAGATAGACTGCTGTTGGGTCTTATTCTATCCCCTCTTTGCTACAGTTTAATCCTCTTCAATGCTGCGTCATGCCCCTCAGCACACAAACATCAATCTAGAAAAGAATAAATATTCTCCCTTGGTCAGTTATCTGTCTCTAGCCATTTACCATTCCTCTGCTCCTCTTCAGAGCCAGGCTTCTGAAAAGTTGTCTTTACTCACTATCTCTGTGTCCTCACCCTGACTCATGCCTCCATCTACTGCAGTCTGAGAAAACTTAAATAGTATGGAAGATGAATATGGGATGGGAAGTGTGATATCTGTCTGATAGAATTTCATTTGATGTGTAGTTTCCTTTTAATCTGTTTTGGAAGTTTTTATTGAACTTTATGTTTTATATCAACAGTTTGGTTTCCAGCCTATTGTATTATTTCCCTACTTTTTGTAATCATATTTTTAATGTTTTCTTAATAGCTTTTCTTCATTTTCTTAGCCCTTCTTTCATAACACTCTATTCTTGTTTTATGGATTAAATAGCCTCTCAAACCTTTCTTTGGATACACATTTAATTTTTGTTGATTACGTTTATTTTTTTTCCATTTTTTCCCTTGGGCTATATTCTTTGTATTTTCCTAAAACTCTTTCTCCAGGACTCTTGTTTTTTCACCAAATGCTTTTTAACTGTTGGCTAACTGAGGATATTAAAAACTGGCTTGATTAGTATGCAAGATGGAGTGAGTTTTGTTCCCCATCTTATGAATCTGTCTCCTAAATGTGACCCCTCTCCTGAACAGAAGACATAACTGAACTGTGTCGAGTTCAGTTGCACCCATCAGAGAGGCAGGCTTCCCTATTTTGTTCATGGGAAGGTAGGCAGGTAGCTCAGGAGCAAACCAATAATGTGGAGGAACTCTTAGGTGGGAACATGTAATGCGTATATCTTCTGGGTGTCCAGATCTTATTTTAATTTGATCTGGATCTTCTTTTAAGGTCTCCAGTAATCTCAGGTTCTTCTCTGTTTCTGTTTCAACCCACACCACTTATACTGAATCCTCTTTAAGATGACATTTCTAGTTGTTTAGAAAAGAGATCATAAGAATCTTCCTGGTAATAAATTCTGCAGCCAGCAGTTTTATATATATATATATATACACACACACACACACATACATCATATATATATGATACGTACACATACATACATATATATATGATACACACACACACACACACACACACACCTATATATCAGTGATAGAGCTGCCTTAGCCAGCTGATCATAAAACATACATTTAACCTTGAATCTGAAAGATTGCCTCCAGCCCACATCCGCTCTGTGTGTTTGTTAACCCCAACGTGGTGTCCCTCAGACCTCTACCGAGAAGAGGGGCTCCTCTCTGCTGCAGCCTTACCCTGTGGGAATTTTAGAAACAGTTACAAACAACTCAAAATTTCTTATCCACTGATAGTATCTTTAACTCTGCAGGGGAAATGTGTTCTCAGCCCTGGGCAAATAACCTTTGAAGCTTAAATCGGTCAAAGGGAGAAATAAAGTGGGAGAAACCTATTTATCATTTACAAGCAATCATCTACTTCTGTTGGCCTGTGTCTCTCGCAACCTGGCCACAAAAAGACCCCTAAAATATCTCTCCAGTCCAGGTGCCGGCTCTCTCCACCACCGTTATAATCACTGTTGATATAGAGATAAGACTACCTCTCTCCACCCCTTGGAAACACCTACTGATATGGAAGTGCATGAAGGCCAGGTGAGTGATTCTGGAAATATTGCAATTTTACCCACAGTATCCATTTAAGATGTTAGCACAAACACTGATTGTATGTATTAAAGCATCCTTGGTATTATTTATCTGGGAAATTGGGAAGGATGAGAGGTAGATATATGAACTCAGTTTGACCATTATTTATTGGAAGTCCCTCTCTTGCTGCAGCTCTGTCTCCTTCAGCCTTTCTTTCTCCCTTGGGGTTCAAGACACTGGCTTTACAAGGCGATCTTGCCACGTTTAATGCACCTTTGATTCACCATGCTACGCCATCATTCAGTGTGAGATGTAAGTGAGTTCATTGAGACACATATGAGAAATGCCGGTAGAGTTAGGTATGAATGCCCTACGGGACAAGGATCAGCCTGACTAGTTGGGGCTACGCATGGCTACCGGGGGCCAGCACGATAGTCTCTACAAAGGGAACAATTTGAGCTAACTCTTGAAGAGAAAGAAGGCACTCACATAAGAGAAGACCCAGAACAGAGAGGACAGGGTATATCAAGGCATAAAATAGGGAAGTACAAGACACCATGGAATCCATGAATAATTCTATGTGGCTACAGGGGAAGGGGTGAGCAGGGGATGAAGCAGGATGCAAAATGAGGAGCCAGATCCTCCAAGGCTTTGTCTAGTGTGCTAAGCAGTTTGGAATGTACCCTAAAGGCAGCCGTGACTCACTAGAGGGTTTTAAACATAGGCATAACATGATTAATAAAAGCTAACATTCAGTAGGGATGTGCCAGGCAATGCTCTAAGTGCTTTACATGTATTAAGTCATTTAACCTTATGACAATCTGATGATGCAGATGCTATTCATAGCTTCATTTTCCAGTGAAGAAACTGACTCTAAAACCTAAGTTCCTCAATGGCAGGTTCTTCATCTGTTACAGAAAGTTCTAGCACTGTGTTGGCAGGATGAATGTATATTGAATGAATGAATGAGGTGCAAAGGTTATACTCCCAGGGAAGGGCAGAATCAGGATTTGGAAAGGGGTGGCCTGACCCTGGAGCCATCACAGTTAACCCTTACCATCATTCTACATTACAAAGAGAAAAAGGTAACTTAGGTGGAAGGAGAAGAGACTGGAATCTGGTGGATTTGGCAGGCAACTAACAATAGAATTGAAAGCATTATGTTACTCGCTGAATATTAATTTGAATAATCAATGAATATTAATTTGAGGAAAAACACTGTGAAAAAAGTAAATACTGTATGTTTGTTTCTTGTTTGTGATTTTTTACTATCTTCTCCCACTAGAATCTATCCTTTATGAGGTTCAATAATCTTCCTACTTACTATTGTATTCCCAGTATCTCAAAGAGTTTCATGCACAGAACAGTTGACCAAAAAATGTTTGTTGAATGAATGAATAAATGAGTGGCTACATAAGCTTGAAAACTGCATATTGGATCTACCTTTTGTGATTTAAGATCCACGTTGACATATTAATGGTAATAAACTGTTTTAATGTTTTTAACCTAATGGTCCCCAATTTCATTTTCCCTCACACCTTTTATCATTAGAAGTAGCATTTTTCTTAGAATTAGTACATTGGAATTGAAAAGTCTTTGGGGGAACTTCCCTTTGGGAATTTTCTACTCGAGTTATTATAGCGTCAAGTCGTTTTATATTCTGTAAAATATCTAATGGTACCCATCATTAATAAAACAAACTGTCTTAGACAATGACACAATAACCCAAGGAAAACAAGGGAAGTGTGGCCCATTTTGGTAAATAAAGTCAAGTGAGCAACACTGTCCCATAAGGCTTTGTGGGATCCGAAAAGATTCAGTTTCTGAGAACACCTAATGTGATGTAGAAAAAAGGAGGT
This sequence comes from Manis pentadactyla, assembly GCF_030020395.1. Classification (NCBI taxonomy): domain Eukaryota; kingdom Metazoa; phylum Chordata; class Mammalia; order Pholidota; family Manidae; genus Manis; species Manis pentadactyla. The sequence goes on from NC_080036.1 coordinate 21,779,782, forward strand.
GGACACCCACAGTCCTAGCATAAGACTGCCTGGTGGTATGGATTACCAGATAGGGCTCATGATGCTCCTGGGACTGCTTGCCCCACACAACCCTTGCCCTTCCCCTGCTCTGTCTTCTCCCATGGATGTCTGGAGGGAGGTGAATTTGCAAGCTGTTTCGCCCAGACACCCTGTCTTCTGGCTTCCAGATGGACTCAGGCGATGGAAGGCACTGGTAAGAAGGGAGTGAGAGGCACAAGGACATTTTTCTTCATCCTTTACTGCCTTAGGTGGTACCTCCAGTAGCAATGTTGTCCCCTCCATTGCCCCATTTCCTGGTGTACCAGAGCACCGCAGTACCAGTTTCTTTAGGATGACATCATCACAGGAATATCGGAACACACCCTCCCCTTACTCCTCCCACTCAGGATGGTGGTGACCTCCTGATGTTGCAAATTCCTGAGTTGTCTCATTGTTTCCTATTTGGTTTCTGAACTGCTTCCTTGTCTCTGAAACCAACGTCCTGTATTCAATTCCCTCTGCTTTACATACTCAGAGCTGTTCTTGTTTTCTTAGTCATGTTCTAAATGATCGAGTCAACAACAATAATGAAAGGAAAGGGTGGGGCATTGTTGGGATCCTCTTTGTGAGGATGGTGTGTCTGTCCATCTGTGAAATGAGTAGTTTAGCTGCAAGAACTTGCATCGTTGAAATCTGAAAGCTCAATAATTGGTATTTCCTAGAGTGTGATCCAGGATCCTCTGTCCCAGAGTTCCCTGAAAAAAAATTGAGTAGAGATACACATTCCTGGACTCATCTTTAAATGTTAGTTCTGGAGAATGTGACAGGGAATTTGCAATTCAGATGGTCCACCGTCTCTGATATTCTTAGGACTGTTTTGCAGAGAAGTGACACAATGTGTGCATCAAGGTGTATTGAAGAGTTTTTCATTTACTCTATTTCAAGAGAATGCCAAATCAAGAAATTTAGAAGAATTTGGTTAATTTTGCAAATACCGTAAACTAAGTCTTAACCAGAGGTAAATATGTTTCACACACTTCTAAGAAATTTCACAACCCACAAAATCATGAATATATGAAATACAAAACTATGTGCAGACTAAAATTTCATGCCTTTCTTGCTAGATTCGTGATTGCCAAATCTGATTTTAGCATACTCCAAGGAAAACTAACTTATATAAGGGGTATCAGTATTTTGAATATGTTTCCAATAAAAATAAGTTTTTAGACTTTACTTAAAATATTCATCATCCAACATTTTCACACTAAACAGATAGTTCGTTTCAGTTATAAAATATGGTAATGACATTTTCTTAGTTTAAGATCTCCTATAAAGCGAAGGTTGAGGCAAGTACAGATAGTTTGTTCTGAGAAGGGAACTCAAAGAGGAGAAGGCACTGGGAAGAAGAGAAGCTAATCAAAGAATGTGCTGTCAAGGTGGTTGGGATAAGAACAGCAGGTGCTGGATGCCAGTAGGGACACTTCAGTGAGACAAATAGAATAAATGCATTTCAAAATTGCCCTCCAGTTGGACAGAAGAGGGGAACATTTACCCACCAGTCCTCTCCTTCATTGGCCAAGGGTTGCCTACTGGTATGTTGACTTCTCATATTTCTAGGCATGTTCATAGGTCAGATGGCTGACTAGTTTTCTGCACCTATTCCATCCTGTGGTGGCGAGGTAACCCTGGGGCAAGCTGCTAAGAGTTTACACCTGCATATAGCTGTCGCTTAATAATGGTTTCTGTTAAAAGGTGAGCAAAATATGATGGATAGCCCCAAAGCAGTCTGATTCCTTCTTTTTTAGGTATTTAATAATTATCAGAAATGATTCCCCAGGCAGAGGGCTGTGAGTTTTTTTCAAATACACAAATTATAAATATTTTTCTGCTCAGAGATAGTTTTGTATTTTAAGTCTGGATTAGGTTTATACCCCATCTCTTCTCCTGCCCTGATGGGAAACATTTGTCCCTTTGTAGTTAACACGCAAACCTTGGAAGGCGCCCATGAAACAAAGGCAGGTTAAAATAAATTCCCTATGAGCTATGCCTTGAAATTGTTTATTTGTAAGTGGAGAGAGTCTTGTTGGACACTGAGCAGATTATGAAGTTACCACCAAAGGACTTCTAAGCATAGGTTACTTTTAAATCATTCTGATGGTAACGTAAGCTATGGCACGCTGGAACCATTTGAAAAAGTGCAAGACGTGTCCCCTCATAGTTTCTTAGAATAAGCACAATGAGTCACTGTTTCTTCTCTGGATGGTCTCAAAGTTCTCCATTTCAGTTTCTACTCCAGCCTGCCCTCTGTGTTTCTCACTGCTTCTCTCCCTCTCTATTTTCTCTAAATAATTTTTAAACAGGAAAGAAAGGAAATAGCATTCTCTAGTTTTTTCTATTATTTCTGCTAGTAGAAATCCATTTTTATTTACTTATATGTAACCCTGCTTTCTTTGAGAAACTAGACTGTCCATGTTGGTTTATAACCAGGGTCTTGAATATTGGCAAGAACATAAACTTTGGAGTTTGCCAATTCTCCGTCTGAATCTTACTCCCCACCCCACACAAACTGCATGAGTTTGAAGTGTTTTTTAACTTAGTTGGATCTCATGTTCCCTTCTGTGAAATGGAGCTAATAATATCTCCTCTGAGGATCATTGTGAAACTTAAATGAGGGAATAGATGGAAAAGGGTTTAACATATAGTGTCTGACACATAGTAAACATTTGACAAATGGTAATCATCACTAGTTGGTGCTGTCCACAGTTTGTGTTTTTCACATGCATCCTTAGATGTCATCTGTGAGTGTAACACTAAGTGTATAGACAGAATCACTGGTAAATTCTTGAAATCAATCTTTTCTACTGGCTTTAAATCAATGCTCTTTGACCCACAGAATTAATAAACTCTGAGTGGAGAAATGCAAAGAGAAATAAGACTGAACTGAGTTGTTTAACAACAAATGTGAATGGCAGAGATGATTCTTAAAAGAAACCTTGAAGCAAAACCTCTAGACGTCTGACCCAGTTGGGAATAGGTAATGGAGGGTTGACCTGCCTTGAATGAGAAATTCAAATGGGAACGGTTCTTTATTGAATTTCTCAAAGTCAGAAATAGCAAGAGGTATCGTTGTATCTGAATAAAATGCAATCTTCTGATGTTCAGGATGAGGAAATGGTGATTGGTCCTCTGTCCTGCTCTTCAATCCTACCCAAAATGCAGTCAACACCACATAACACTACAGTGAGAGTTGACTCAAGTTGATAATTCACATGGGCAACGTGAAGGCCAGAAGAATGAGAAAATAAAGGTGCATTCTGGGTCTAAGCTATAAAATATGCTGGATTGTATGTATAGCCATGTATGTGAGTAAACCAAAAGCTTTTATATAAAATTGGGGCTGAAGACCTTGGGAACTTCTCAAACACTTATTAACATATCTTGTTTGTGATACCAGGAAGGAAGGACTGGAGCGTGATTGAACTGGGGTGAGCAGGAAACTAATCAATGGCCTTTGATTCTATTTGGAGAAACACTACGAGAGGGGAAGGGAAGTTGGGGAGCCAGAATTTCACAGGGTTGACCTAGAGATTGTCCAGGGGATGCATCCACTGGACGTGACAAGCAAGAGACCTGCCACCATAAAGGTGTTTTCTTCTGGGGAGCAGTGCTAACCTGACCATCACGGACACATGATAACATCCAGACATCTTAGTGAACAGCTTTTTGAATTTAAGAATTGCTTGCTGGCAGAGTTATGATTACACCTGAGGCCTGATCATCTTGAGGTGGGAACAAAGTCTTAAAACTGTTCATACTTTGTATAGCAATCTTATTTGAACACAGACACTCTGCATTATGAAAGTCAAAATATAGTTATACAAGCTATTCCATCTGCTTGGAATATACATCTCCAGACCCCCTTGTGATGGACCCATCTTATCCTTTCAATCAATGCAGGAACAATTTCCTGACCAGCCTCTCTGAAATCATGTCACCTCTCTGCCACAGCCAGTTACACTCCTACCCTAAGACCTGATCCCTTTCATTGTCTTGGGTGAATTTCTCTTAGTGATTTCCCTATCTGATATGACCTTATTATTGATTTATTCTTGTTTGTGTATTGTATGGGTCTTTGCAAAGAAAAAAATATACAACTTCTGTGAAAGGGAAAGCCCTGCCTGTCTTGCTCCAACCCCATCTGGATTAATCTGGCTTTCCAGATTCTAATATGTGCCTGAGCAAGTTCAGTGGCCCTGGAACCCATTGGGGAGCTGCATTAAGAGACAACTTTTCTACTATATTCAAATTCTGTCGATGGTGATGATTGTACCAACATCCAGACTTGTGACACATCATCTCATGCAATGTGCACAACAACAAAAAGGTGGTGAGCATTACCATCCATACTTCAGAGAGCACAAGACTCAGTTTCTTCAAAGTACAATAGTTTGTCCTATGTCACTGAGCGGGAAAGTAGCAGGGGTGGATCTATGTCCCAGGGCCCAGGCTTTTCCAAAGAACATCTCCACTGTGCTATGTATTGCTTTCCTTGCTACTTAATTCTAGAGTCTTCTTGCCTCTACAACCTACAAACATCTCTGTAAGCAAAGCTAAATCAACACAGCAGCTCAGACAATATCGCAAACATTGGTCACTGTCTGTGAAAAGTCTTTTGAAACCATTAATGATTCCCCTCTCTCTTTTTGAATGCATAATTCAAACTTACTCAAGTTTCCTCTCCCTAAGTTAGCTCTCAGATGATCATTATGGGAAAATGCATCCCGTTATTTTGGCCACTTTACCCATTACACATTCTAATGCATTACTTAAACCAAACCAGTTTCCTATGCCTACGTTATCCAAAATGATACCCACTAACCACAGGGGCTCTTGAGGGCCTGAAACGTGGCTGGTCCCCATTGATACGGCCTCTAAGGGCAACACACTGGATTGTGAAAAGTCTGTATACAAAATGAACATAAAATATCTCATGAATACTTTTTTGAGTACATGTAGAAATGTTAATATTTTGGATAGATTGGATTAAGAAAAATATGTTGTTAAAACTCGTTTCACCTACCTTTTTAGTACGGCTAGAAAAAAATAAATTATATGCATGGATCACATTATATTTCTGATGAGCGGTGCTGACCTTTGTAGTTGTAGTGATGTCAGTTCAACCCATCAGCTTTGAAGTACATTGCTATACCTGAGTGTACAATAGTCTGTTTGGTAAGACTCACCATGCCATCCGTTTTTATTTCTAGAACATGTACCTAGCATTGGGTCTTTATGAAATGATGTATGCTAAGAATGGTTCTGTGGTGGGGGACACCCCAGCTGTTCTGTAAGGTCAGTCTGACGGCCCAGCACTGGGACTTGCTTACAATAGCTCATTGTCTAAGCCAGGCTTGGGCTCTCTTATGTGCTCTGTGTTTGCAGCAGCAATTATGGCTTCCAGGGTCAGGCACTTTCAGGCCATTAATAACCAGTTTGACTAAAAGTCCATCAGCTTTCTAGCCATTCATTAAAATGCTAGGAAATGCCTTACCCCAAGGTCAATACTGCTTAGCTCAGTCATACTTTATGATTGGAAGAAAGAACGTTTTCCTCTTCATTGTCAATAGTATTGATTGGCAGTTCTTTGGGTGGCCCTGGTCATTTTTATTTGCCCCTCCTTTGTTTTCAGCTGCCAAGGAGGTGACATCATCTTTCTTGTCACAATATGGACATTATTGCAATGCTGAAAGCCCAGTACAAGGAGATCCACTGTCAGACATTGGACCTCACCTCTTCATTATTATTGTAAAGTGACTCACAGGGTAAAGGAAATCCAGGCGGACAAGGAGGCCCATGCCATAAACGCTACAAGTCACTGGCCTGATAAACTACCATCTTTACCACCAGCCACAATGGTCCCATTAAACTCAAACAGAAGAGTAGGTATGACTAATTCTTCCCTTTACCCACCAAAAATAAATCACAGCACTGAACTGGAATGAGACACAGACTTTTCCAGGATAAAGAGTTGAGTTGGAGGCTGAAACATTGGAAACATTTTGAAAAGGAGCCCAGCAGCCCAAGCAGAGGATTGCTGAACAAGCTTCTTGGCCCAGATCCTTCCATGAAAGCTGAGTTGTTAGAGGCAGTTGCCTTGACTTGCAGAATATGGTGGCATTTGTGGAATTTTATTAGATATTAAACGTGCATTGTCTACATCAGTGGGTCACTCATTACTTCATTTATGTAAGCTTCTGTCCTTCAAAGACCTTTGCAAGTTCTTCATGTTTAGGGATTATATCTGATCTCCCTCAAAGCCATGTATCTAAAATTCACAGCAGCTTATGTACAAATATTTGGTTTGCACCTGATTCACTGAAGTTCAACCGCATGACCCAGAGCAAGCAATGCCTAGGATGTAAGAGGTAAGAAAGAACTTGGGTGTTGAGGCCAGACACACGGCAGATTGAACCCAAATGTTTCAGTTTGTGTTTGGATTCCTCATCTGTAAAATGAGGATGTTAATAAGTATTTTGCAGGATAAAATATATAAAGGACCTATTAACAGGGCTAGTGCCTTGTGGGTGAGGGGTTAGCCCACAGTGGAATGAAATGGCGGAAGCTTTTGATTACTTTTGATCAGAATCCATATATTTATGTGTCCAGCCTCATGATTTACACATATGAAGCCCCAAATAACTGGTTCCTTTTTCAATTACCATTATTATTATTCTCACCTAGTCCCGACATTTTGGAATGATGTAGTAAAATTTAGTATCCAAGATTCAGGTTGGAAAATTCATTATTAGAAGATTGAATTGATGCAAACGTTTTGGTGCTCTTTCATACCATGCTTCGGCTCCGTGATATATAACCTGTTGTCACTGTGGTGGGATAGACATCTGCCCTTTGGACAGCCTAGGGAAGACAGGGATGAACAGGATACATTCTACAGTGAGAACTCATAGACCTAAACCCTAGTTCCCTCACTTAACTGTCACGTGACTCAGAGCAGGTTACTGAACCTCTCCATTACAGATTCCTCACCTGTAAGACAGAATAATAGTCTCCAAGTGATCTCTGCCCGCTCAGGTTCAAAGCAGCATTATTCACGATCACTAAAAGGTAGAAGCAACCCTTGCCAATGGGCGGACAAATGGATAAACAAAATGGGGTCTGTGCACAAAGTGGAGCCATAAAAGAAGACACTCCAGTCCATTCTACGACATGGATGAATTTTGAAGACCTTATGCTAAATGAAATAAGCCAGTCACAAAAAGACAAATATTGTCTGAATCTACTCACATGAGGTGCCTAGAGTAGTCAGTCAGAGAAATAGAAAGTACAATGAGGGTTGCCATGTTCTGGCAGGAGGAAAGAATGGGACGTTGTTTAAGAGATACACAGTTTCAGTTTTGCAAGATGAGAAGAGTTTTGGAGACAGACGGTGTCCACCGTTGCACGATAATGTGAATGTATTTACTGCACTGAACCTTACACTTAACAATGATTGAGACAGTACATTTTGTTATGCTTGTTTTACCACGATTTAAAAAATCAAAATATGAAAATAATAGAACAATATCAATTTCTTTACATTTTGTTGTTGTTATTGTGTGGATTAAAGGGGATAATGTCTTCCATGATATACCTGGTGCTGGGCACGTAAGTGCAAGTCAAATAAATTGAAGGTGTTAAAAAAAAAAACTACAAAAAGACAATACTAACAACCAGCAATGGCATTTCTTTGAAATACACAGCTGTTAGCTCTACGCTAAGGTGGTGAAAGCTGGAAACAGGCCTAAGTATTTATCCCAAATCTGGAATGAAACAGCAATTAGAGGAAGGCCATGGTGCAGTCATCTGCAAAGACAAGAGACACAATCCAAGCAAAGATGAATGTTGATCTCTTTGGGGCCAAGACTGAATTGTAAGCAGAGCCAGCACGGAGTGACAAAGAGGGGAGGCTTGGTGAATTAGGTCAGGCAGGGGAGGAAGGCCAGAAGGAAGTCCCACTGTGGCAGGAGTGCCTCCAGCCCACCTAAAATGCAGGCCTCTGAACACAGCCCCTGATACACAACCGGGCATTAATATCCCTCATTATAAATCTTTTCACAGGCCTTCACTCACTTGAATGCATCTTTTCCTTGAAGCTAACAAGCTTGGAAAACTTGTCCCTCTTAACCAAACATCGTGCACTAGGAATATTTTTTTTTTTATTCAAATAAGAATATTTCCTAAGCCACCAAGGTGGTTCAGTCCCTGTCGGGTTAGCAGGGTCTGTCTCACCCTGGCACATGACGGAGCCCAGCTGGGGCCAGCTAAGGTCAGACAGCAGTGATTTTTCTCAAAGGGCTGGGTCAATCGCTCTTTCAGCTCACTTGTTGCACTACCCCTGCGACTCTGGTCACATTTCCTTCTCCTGATCTAAAATATTCCAGTTTTTAATTAGTTCCAGGCCAGCCCGCTGTGACTGGCCCATCTGCACAATGTATATGTGCCAATTCAAAGTCTGAAGCTGATGAACTAATACAGCCAACTGAAGACCTGTGGAAGGAGGCAAATGGAGCCACAGTGCTGCTGGAAAGATTGCCGAGATGCCTGCCAGCACCCGGGCCCTTTCCCAGCCAGCCCTGCACCACAGGCCTGTTATGAAAGGACTACTGAATTCCATACTCTGCCCCTGCCTGTCCTGAGACCAGAGGACGAATGAAGCATGGGATGCAATCTCCCTGTAATTTGGGAGATGTGTCCCATGACCCATACCTTCCTTGGCTGAGCACATGTTAGCAGAGGGCATGGCCAAAATCCAACAAAGGCCAGTAGAATGAAGAAATAAATGAATGCAAGTATAGTACCATTACCATATGCAGCCTTATTTGGCCCTGAAATCCAGAGCTATGCCCTTTGCATCGACAGCTCAGTGTCACCTGCCTCTTCTGTGTTTGATGGCTTTGGGGACTGTGTGACTGGTACTGTCCCCTAATAGTATTCCTTTCCACTTTTTTAATATGTAAAGAGGAAAATATACATATCCATATATATGTGTGTGATACATACACACGCATGTTTGTGTGTATGTATATTTATGTATGAAATTCAAGTTTGAATTAATGCATTTAAATTTAATGTCTTCTTTCATATTGCATTTTAACACAATACAAATGTTTAAATCATAATCCCAGAAATAAAATATTATTATTCAACTGGTAAAATTTCTCATATCAGCAGGGATTATGTTTGGTAGAGCTCTGCTCCAATTTTATTAGACATGTGACAGATGCCAAATCATCCCATTTTGAGTGCCCTCTAAAAACATACTTTTAATTAATTTACTTATTCATTTATTTGATGTGTATTTATTGTCTACTATGTGTCAGGCTAAATCTACTGTTTAACAGTAAGCAGTTAAAAAAAAACAGACACATGAAATCTCCTATTTCATGAAATTTATATTTTTGTGATGTGATTTACTTTCTACTTATTTCCTTTCAAAAAAATGAAAAGGAGTGTGCCCCAAATACTTATTCATTATTAGTTCACTGTCATATTATCATAATTTCTCTTAGTTTTAAGGTCATGTTTATAAACTCCAAGGGTTACATTTGCCCTTGAGAGTTCCTCAATGTCATTTCCCTATCCCAGGGGAAACGGCATCGGCCTCCATCCCTGTGCCACCCTGCAGCTCACTGACCCATCCCACAGAGACTCTGGGGCTCATAATGGTTGGATCTGACTTTTCAGGCTGGGAGTGTACGCTTTCCCAGACTGGCATATGTACAGATTCCGGTTGAGATAGTAGGAAAAGCACAGTCATTTTCACTGAACTGAATAAAATAAGCAGTCACAAGATGGCTCACTGCAAATTTCTCTTAGAGGAAAGGTAAAACAAAACCTCCTTGTATTCCAGTGACACTGGTGTGCAAACAGCAGTCTCACATCTACTTGGCAGACCTCCTCTCCTGTCCCTCTCTTCAGCCTGCCTGTTGGATTGGTCTTGAATGTCCCCCCAGGTCCAGGTTTAAGGAGGAAAATTCCATATTACATGTCTCAACATTTCTTACAGTAACTCTTCTGCACTGTGCCTCAGAACCTTATTTCCCCATGTGCAACCTAATCCCTCCTTTTATTACTCCAGTCTCTGCATTTCTAAAGAAGAGTGTCATCACAAAGCAGGAAGTGTTTATCAAAGACAATCAGGTAGAAGGAGAGAAATATCTTGTGGGGATTAACCTGCACCGAGGCAGTAAAATGAGAAAAGAAAATTGGGAATGGAAGCTTCTTTTGATTTGGCTTCACCTCATCGGGATTAGCCAGGTTTACCTATGACCTGTGGTGTTGACCAGGCCTGTCAGTTAAAACTAAACATAGTTCACAGTGGCAGCCAGCCAAAAACATAAATTCTGCCAAAAACTAAACATTGCAGAAGGTCTGCCTAGTTTCAAAACATCCATGCCAGCTCCCTAATACACCGTGTGTTGTGGGTGTGGTTTTACAGAGGCCCTGGGGGAGTGGTCTGCAGGAAGGGGGTCAGCTCTTGAAGCCCCTAGCTCTCTAGATTTGGGGAAGGGTCTCAGGCTTTTTCTTCACTGCTCATGAAATGAAACAGGTTGAGTGTGGGGAAATGCTAATAGAAAGGGCCATTTGATGTGGTAATATGCTCACTGAATAGCTTCAAGGAAGGAAGTTTCCAGAGTCACAGGGGAACAGAGAAGGATTATGAGGAAGTGCAGGGGTCTGTGTGGGCCACTCCTTTAAGATATTTGAGGGTTTAAGTAAGGGCACAGTACAGGGTAGTAAGAAGGTTTAGCTTAAGGAAATGAGGGATGCTGTTTTGTTTTATTGTCTATTTTAATATCAGGGGAGGTCTAAGAATCTCTCATATAGCTCTACATCCCAGGATAGGAATGGCACGGTGACATTTGGGAACCACATGGATATACCCAATGTCTTGGGAATGTGGGAATCTGTAAATAAAAGTGCATGCATGTCTAAGAATAAATACACGTGCATATTTAACTGTTTTTGTTTAACAAATATTTTTGAGAGATTTCTATGAGCTGAGTGCTGAAAATAACAATGAACTGTTCCCTCCAAGCACTTCACATTTAATGGGAGATTTAGACAAGCAAGCAGGCAGTTAGGAAGGATGGAATAAGGACTTTTAGAAGGATAAGCACAGAGCACTGCTAAAGGTATACAAGAGGGGCATTCTACTCAATCCTAGGGGGGTGTCAAAGAGGTCATAGGAGTTTCTGGAAGGACCTGGAGGACTATGGGAATCAATTCAATTAAAGGAAAGGTAAAGAAAGTCTTCCAAGCACAGGAAATCAGATCTAGAAAGTGCTGTCATGGAAGGCCTGTAGGACAAAAAGATATTTGAGTAGAGCCCCAGAAGAGGTGAGGGAGCCAGCCAGCCCCATGCATCAGGAGAAGGTCCTGATAATGCCACGCATTTGTGTTCAGGGAACCATGAGGAAGGTCATAGTCCATCAGTCCATTGCAAGCAGTCTTTTCTGATTTCCAGTCCCCACTGAGCTATAATTTCTTCCATTAATTCTTTGAAGCACCACCCATTGGTCTTTCCACCCCTGTCCTCTCTATAATGCATGGACATATTATAGGTGGGTTCCTCTTCAATTTCAAGCCAAACTTTGAGTTTTCTTGCTCATATTTGTCAACAGCCCCGAACCAAGTTTTCTTGCTGAGTCATCATTACGTATTATGTAGCCCAGCTTCAGCCGTTTCTCTCTCACAAAGGGGTCTGGCCCCCCTCCCCTGTTCTGGGCCAGGGCGGGCCCTGAGTTGCCAGCCCTGTTTGTAATTCTGCTCCCAGGAAGGAGAATTCCTCTGCCATCACAGCACTGACTCCTGTTTAAACCCACATGGCCTGGAGGAGTCTGTTGCAGCTCTCTACCCTCCTCAATAGATCCTTCGGGATCCCTGAGATCAGTGCTCCTTGGTAAATATCAAGGATCCTATCCCTGGAAATTAGAATTTAGATCTGCCAGGCAACCCCTGAGACATCATGCCCAACCACCCACTCTCCATTTCAACCTCTTTCCAAGGGGCCCAGGGCATTAAGGTCCTAGCGGGCTTTGTGGCTATAATTATGTAAATCAGGACAGCTTAATTCAACATGCAGCATTTGAAGGTGATTTGGGTCAGAAGGGACTTTATGAAAGGAAAAGTTTGCAAGTTCTGGGGGGTGATGTTCCCCAGCTAAGGGCCCTGGAAATGGCCTCTCTTGTTTCCCTACTCAAATTTGCATGAGGTCATAAGAGAAGGTACAGAAATAGCAACTGAAGCTGAGAACACTGACTAGGTTCTCACCCTCTGGGAAGACTTTGCCAAAAACCAAGTTGATGTGATGGGGTGGTCTAACTAGGGAGGCCATTATCTCGCTTATACCTACAAATACACATGTAAATTGGTACATAGCTACAACTGGAAATCGTCTTGATTCATTTGATCTTTTTTTAAAAATCTGATATTTAAAAGTACACATTCAGCTTTCAAAATAGCAAGTAATTCTATTTTAAAAAAAGGGTATAATACTCATTTCATCCAAATAGACCCCGAATCCATGTTCCTCAGGAGCAACCACATATATCTAGATTTTCCTACACATTTGATGTTTTCAGGTTTAAGGATCGTCTATTGTGTTCCACTACAGAAGATGAGAATTCATATGTTCTTAGACCCTTCTCCTCTATAGGTACATTTCCTTTCCCTCCACCATCATTAACATTCTCCTAATATAAAAATTCTACATTTACATTTTTTTATTATCTATAACTAGCTAATATCCATAAACTAAATCCTGTAGTATGCTATAATTATCTTTCCTTTCTTGGGCAAAAGTTTGGTTTTCCAGTTCTTTAAAATTTTTTTTTGTTTGATTGCTTTTCTATGTGTCTACTAGTAATTCTTATTCCAAACATTCTGACAGATATATAAAACACATCTCCAGGAAGTCAGACACACCAGATAATCTAAGAGTCCCGTCTTGTATATGTTACTCCCAGAACTCTCTCTCCTGGTGCTCCAGCCTGGACTCTTAGGCATGCTTCTAGTTGGTTATCTATCACTGTGTAAAAAATAATACTAAACTCAGTGGCTTCAAACAACCATTTTAGCAGCTCTCACGGCTCCGGGTTGCTCAGCTGCACAATTCTTACTAGGACATCAGGCAATTGAGATATCTCAGGAATCTCCAGGCAGTTAGCTAGGGTTTTCTCACAGAGGGACAGCATCAGGTTAGTTGAACTTTTTTTCATGGTGTTAAGCTTTCTCCAGTGTTTCTAAGTCAAAATGTACCAACACTTTTTAATGTCTGGACCTAGAAGTCCCAGGATGAAATTTCCACCCAGTTCTATTGATCAAAGAAGTCAGAAGTCCTGCCGAGATTCAAGAGGAGGGGAAATTGATCTTATTTCTTGACAGAGTGACAGCATAGCCATATTGCAAATAAGCACATGGGATGGAGGATCTTTTGTGTCTGTATTTGAAGACATGATTTCCTAAAGCTGCATAATGTCTCACTCATGAAACTTCCCTCCTTCACCGTCTTGATTGTTTTCTTCGAGCACCTGTATTAGAGCGCTCTGTCCCAAATGGTAGCCATTAGTCACATGTGGTTATTTAAATTGCTTAAAATTAAATGAAATTAAAAATTCAGTCACAGTTGCCACATTTCAAGTTCTTACTCTGGCTAGTAGCTACTGAATTGGACACTGTAGATAAAGAATATTGCCGTTATCTCAGAAAGTTCTATAACACAGGTCTGAATTGGAGAATTTATTTAAATATCTCTTCTGTAATAGACTCATGATACCTTCTGTCCCACATCTTCCTCTTTCTTGATGGACTCTTTGCTTCAGTGGAACATATCTATCAGGGTGTTTCTAAGAAATTGCACAAGGATGGTAATTTTTTGAGATCTGACATGTCTGAATATGTCCCTATGTTGTCCTTACCTTTGATTAATATTTTGACACATTAGAATTTTGAGGGAAACATTTCCTCCAGGAGTTTTGAAGGAATTACTCTATTGTCTTCAAGTTACACTGTTGTTTTGAGAAGTTGGTAAACATTCATTCTTTATATGTGATTTCCCCCTCCCTTTATCTCAAAACATTTAAGATTAGGAAGATATCATCATGTTCTGGAATGTTAATGAAGACATGCTCTAAAAGGCCATTTTTCATGCATTCCCCTAGATGTTCAGCAGGCCCATTCAATAGGACAACCATATTCCTGAGTTCTAAAATTTATTCTATATGATTTAATCAATCATTTCTTCCTCTCCATGTTTCATTAGGAGACACCACATGTGAGTATTCGCAGTTCTTTTTTTCCTGGACTGCGTCCGTTTTTTCAGAAAGATTAATGCCTAGGACATCTTGGCTGGAGTATATGCTGGTCTGTTGGCATCCTAGGAGCAGAGCAGAAGGGAGGGAGTTGGGCTGGGCAGACGGACTTTTATTCATCTCCCTTTTTGTATTCTGGAGTCCTCCACAAGCTCTGCTCAACTCTACCCCCACTCCCACCGTCTCTGTCATAGGCACTAACACGCCATGATTACACCTCTCTAGGCAGTAAATGTTTCATCTTATATAGATCAGAGAAGGAATAACCCCCTGTCTCCATGGCTGCTAAAGGAAGCCTCTGCTTGTTACGTGTGCTTTCATCAGCTCTGTGTCAGACCAACTGCACACTTTCCTTCAGAGGCACCTGCAACCTCAAATCCAGGACCTCTGCAAGGTTCTCTGGCACGAACTGGCTTGCTATGTTCTGGCATCGCTCCTGGTGTGCAGTGAGATGAGACTTTCTCTGCTCTGCCCAGTCAGCTTCCAGTCAGCCAGGGCCTATCTGTTGGCCACTACGGGGTTTTCAGGAGGAAACAGAGAAAAGCGCAAAGTGAAAAGTCATTCCATGAAGCAGACAATCTAGGCTTTCTTTCTTTCTTTCTCCAGCCCAGCTTGCGCTTTTGTTTTGACTTCCATTTGGAAACCAAAGTTCCCAGGAAGAAGTTAGAACATCCTTGGATGTAACGTGAAAGAGAGGTGAGGGCTGGAAGAACGGGTCTCATAAAGTCTCTTTCAGCTAGCACCGTTCTTTGTTCACCTCTTCTGCAGAAAGATAACAGCAGACTGCATTTGAAAAATGTATTCAGGAATAAATGTCCTTGTTATGTAAGTAAGAGGGCTAAGCAGTATTTAGAGATTTCTATTCTGCAGACCAGGAAAAATACCAGATAAATATCTGCTAGTCAGCTGAAATTTAAGAGAGAATTTCCTTCGAAATACCTTCCAGATTAAGCAAGAACACCATACCAGATGAGGGAGAACATTCCGGACCCATTTAATGGATGAGTCATCTGAGGATCTGTGCCCAGAAGATTCTTCCGTGTGTGTGTTCCCGCACGCACTCCTATACATACATGCTTATTCCGATTCACATAAACTGTTCCATTACATGAGAGATGGAAAGTTTCCTGGCTCATTTACCAAAGTTGTAAAACTGCTAACAATAGCCAACACAATCCCAATAATAAAATATAAAGACTAATTTTATTAAACAAATATAAATGTAAAAATATTCAATGAAATACCAGTAAATCAAGTTCAACAAACTATTAAAAAAATAACTTATGGACAACCATGATTTATTCCACAAATTCAGCTTTTTCTAAGGACATTTATTGCTAATATTAACTTAATGTCAAATGATAATAGACATTTGAATAAATTCATATCCATTCCTGTTTTTTAAAAAGCATATTTCAGAATAGAAATAGCGATTTTAACATGCTAAACAACACAATATTTGGGATGTATTAAGCATCAATAAAGGAAGGGTTTTATTGGAAACTGGGTTGGGCGTACTGTTTAAAACATATTAAATGACAAGTCAGGAACAGAAATGATAACAACCAGATTTTGTATTTGCAGAGCTTCTCAGAAGTTTTTACATGCTAATATGCATGTGAATGTCCAAGAAGATATTTAATACATGGTTTAACTATTAATCCTCTTTCCTTCCTCATTAACATGCTTTGGGACTCATTTCTTTCATGACACAGATGTCCATTCTCAATGCTATTAACTTTGTTCTGGAAGATCTAGTCAATGCAGTATGGCCAGGAACAGATATAAA
Organism: Manis pentadactyla; assembly: GCF_030020395.1. Classification (NCBI taxonomy): domain Eukaryota; kingdom Metazoa; phylum Chordata; class Mammalia; order Pholidota; family Manidae; genus Manis; species Manis pentadactyla. The sequence goes on from NC_080036.1 coordinate 21,795,943, forward strand.
GTTACAAATATGGTAAAGGATGATAACTTATCATTTGTTACCAATGACTTATTGCCCTTTTGGTAAAACTAAGAGAGCCAACTGAAAATTATGTATACTGGAAAAACAATCTCTTTCCTAACAGCAAAAATGACAAAATGATACTGAGGCACAGTTATCTGTATGAACTGGGTACAACAATGAAGACACAATATAACTTTACCAAGAGACAGAAGACCTAGAGAAATAGCATAGTGTAACCAGATAGGAGATACACAAACATTTGTTTTCCAAAATTAACTTTAGGTTTACTATCATGAAAGTCACGATGTTATTTATGTGAGTGTAAAGGGGAAAGAGAAGAAGGTTGATAATGGGTCTTTACATCTGGGAGAATAAATCCTGGAGAATTGCTAAAAAAAAGAAAATCCTGCAAAGGGCAAGGAAAATAGATTTGACTTCATTTGCCTTTATGTCGAATAAAAATATCTTGCAAAGCTGCACTAGTTAAATAAAGGGGTAATATTTCCAGAAAAAAACAGGCAAAAAATGAAATGAAATTGAATCATAGTATGTACACAGTTATTTTAATGCACACATTTGTGACTATTTTAGAATACACAATAAACCTGCTATCACAAATAGCTGAGAAAAAAGGAAGATGGTCTCATAAACTCTCGGGACAAGTGATTTACTCTTGGAAAACAATAAAGATGTTGTCCTTCTTCACAGCCCAAACCAAAATGCACATCCAACAGACTAAATAGTTAAATGTAAAAAGGTAAAACCATACAAGAAATGGAAGAAAATACAGGTGAACATGTAACTGATTTGGGGGTGGAGTCTTCCTAATCATAAACTCAAGGAAGGGTACAAACAAAATGACTGATGGACTTGAGGATCTAAGAGGGAAAACACCTCTATATAACAATGGACTTCTTAAGATTAAAAGGCAAATACTCATTGGAAAACATTTGAAAAATATGAAAAGTACTCATCAAAATCAATGAATGAAAAGCAAATATAAATATGAGTAAACTCATGACTAATTCACAAAAGTACAAATACAAATAGTAACTATAAACACAAAAGTCCAACTCAGTGATTATCAATGAAATGCAAACTAAAAATCAATAGTGTTATGTCATGTTCACTAACAAATTAGCAGAGATTTAAACATGCTTAATCTTTGTAATGGCACAATGATAAATATGTGCCAAACACTGTTTGTGAGAGTGTAAATTGGCATAGTTTTTCTAGAAAGTCATTTAGGAACATACATCAAGAGTCTTGAAAACATTTGTAATTTTTTGACCAGATATCTTTCCTTTTGAGAATATAAACACTAAAAAGAAGTTAAAAACACAAAGAGTAACATTTGAAAATGTCCGTCACAATTTTTATTCATTAATTTAATTTATTAATAAAAATGGGGGGAAGGCAACTACTTCAAAAATGAAGAATGATTACATATATTGTGATGGGTCCAAATAATGAAATGTAATACTGACATTAAAATTTATATTTTAAAAGAATATTACTTAATGTCAGAAAGGGTTGTGCTAAAACATTGTATAAATAAGGAGAACACAGAAGTATATGTATATGATGATTCTGAATTTTCTTCAAAGAAAACTAGATAGGAAAAGAAAAATATTGAAATGGTTATCAATGTATGATTATGATCACTTTTAAATACTCAAAATAAGTTTCAGCACTTAAAAAATCCCTGAAGTAAACTTTTAGATATAATTATGGAGTAAACACAGCTTATTCTATTATAAACATTGGAAATAGTTGAATGAATGAATGCATTTCTTCCCAGAGGTTTATCCTATTCCTAAAAAGGACCTGGGGAGTCTACCCTGAGCTGTATTTCTGGCAGTCTTGTCAGTCTGCCACAGCATGAACACTAAAAACTTGGTTAAGAGAGACCTAGGCCCATCCAGTTTTCAAGAGGGCAAAACATGGTAACCCTAGAAAATCTTACAGATGTAAATCAGCTGTGCAAATTAAAAAGCCTACATTACATTAGTCATATTACTTTTCCAAAACAATGACCAAAACAGTAAAACATTTTCACTAGGTTAGATGAGCACTTGGGGACAGATCAATTTACAATAATGCTTCAATCATAATTTCTTAGGTTTCTATCTGCTCATGAGTTTTAAGATCTTATTTATCATCTCAAAAACAGCTCCCATCACATGATTCTCTTACTTTTCTTCCATAGTGCACTACTTCCTTGATTGTTGGTAATGACTTCTGGGTGGTTGTGGTTTATTCCTTGAAAACAGATATTCTTTGAAACCAATGTTAAGGCAAATGTGTTTATTATTATTGCATATAAAAATGTTGAAGTCTGGGGAAGAATCAAGCAATGGTGGTGATGGTGGAAATGTCCCCTTTCCGAAATAAAGGCAGCCTTAGCCACTCAACTGGGAGTAATTAGCCTCATTAATTGGGAGAATTAATGGGAGAGCTGGGATGCAGAATTTTCTTGGGAAGATAGGTATTTTCAGCTTGTATAATGAGCCCACTCTTGGTTTTCATATAGTAATCACAGAACAAAATAACTCTAAAATCTGTTAGCCCATTGGCATATTCTTTTGAATCACACTTCCCTCCTTATTCCCACCCATCCCATTTTCAAAAAATTTTTCTAGGAGAAGTTTCATCTGAATAAAGTGCTGATCAGGTGCCCTTTTCTGGCTTATTCTGGTAGTTATATGAGTGTACTTTTTTAAATAATGGTCCTAATCTGAATTTGTTCATATAGCACAGAACGCTCTACTTCAGGAAGAATTGTAGGTGGTTTACAAGACTAAACAAAACACATTTGACTTTAAAGTTACAAAAGAAACATTGACATCTTGAAGAACTGAATTAGTAGGTCAGAATGCCCCACTTTATTTGCCAGGCTTGTTAGTAGAGCTGCCAGTGAGGCAGAGAGCCCCCTGGCAGACATCTGTGCTGAAGCACAAAGACCTCTGTCTATTTGCTCATAAGGAACAGGAAACATTTCATCTCCAAGAAATCCAAGCTTTGAACATTGCTTAGTCTCATGGCACAGGGAGCTGGTGACCCTTTGGTTATCTGCACAGATTCCCATTCTTGTGGAACAGCTGTGCCTCCATATCCCCAAGGCACTCTGTTGTCCCTGGTACAGCATACAGTCACAGGCCTGAGAGATTCTCAGAGCTCTGTTACTCAAGTACTTGGTTTTAAGTTGCCAGATGGGAATTGGCAAAATCCGGAACAATATCTCTGTGACTGAAACTTCAAAGGCAAAGAAATGGTATTTCATCATTAATTTCCATCTGCCTACATTGGATAATCCCCTCCATACAAAAAAGAAGGCTACAAATTTTAATAAATTAGTCCAGCTCTTAAGAAATATATAATCTAGCTAATGTGTTTCCATGGCCTTCTGATAATGAAGTCCAGAATTCTGTACAGGTTGCTGTCTAACATGCATGACATCCATGCAAGATAGTATCTGTGGCCTAGTTAAAATGTTTATGCATTATGTCTAGTAGCATTTATATTTTAATATTTACAAAATAATTATTGCAGTGGTTGCTAGCAGGGCAGTCTTTCCATTTCATGGATGGTATGTAAAATTTAATCAGGGCTAGGTTCCATTATTTGGGTGAAAATACTAAATAGCTTGTTTTGTGTGTACAATTTACAAGTGCGTTTGTATGTATGTGATATGAGTGTGTGTCTGTGTGTGTGTATATATATATATATATATATATATTATTGTTATTATTGTATGGTATTATATGTATAATATAATACATATTATATTACATATCATATTATGTAATATGGTATCATGTTATATTACATATGTTTTTCCTCAAGCAGGATTCACATTTTGACATACAACATGATACCTAAACTAGACCCTTTATAAAGGACCGTGCATACCATCTTGACCCTTGTCACTGATGCACTTTCTCCATCTCCTTTGCTGTTTTGCAAAAGACTAGTCACTGGGCTGAGAACTGAGGGTTTACAACAACCTTTCTATAGTATTAGTTTGAGTGTATCTCTAGGTAGTCTAGTGGCATTTAAACAGCAGCACTAATTCAAGTCTCTGAACTATATTCTAGTGTTATCAGTCCAGGTGACAGGACATACTTATGAAGCCTGTCCAGGACATTTTAATGACACCTCTGAAGGGCTTACTGCTCCTCCCCATGGATCAGGAAAACTGTGCCAGCTCTCGTTGCAGTTCAACATGCTGCCCTCCTGGTTACTTTGTATGTCTTGGATTTAGAAGGTACAGTACTGGAATATCTAATCTTAGCATATAAACTCCCCTAATTCTCCAGCAGAAACTGCAGTGTGTCTTGAATTTGAGCTTTAAAATGGAACTTAATTTGTGGTGCCAGGACGCACTCTTCAAGGTCAAAGGTAGCAGTACAGGAGAGGCACGCTCCGTCCAATTGACTTTCCAGCTGAGCATAGATTCCACCCTCACAGGCCAAAGTCAGCAGAGTTGGGAATCATAAACAGCAGGCCTGGAACAGTCCCCTGAAGCTTAGGCAACTGAAATCTGGCAGGGAGAGTCCGACAAGCAGTTCAAATAGGTCCCAAAACACATCTGTGGAAGTGAGGAAGGATCTAGCGGAGCCAGTCCAAACCAGCAGGGGGTTTTAGATAGGAAAGGTTGAAAATTGCCCTCTTGGCATGAAAGTTAACCAACAACATGTGCTAAATGCCCCAGATGGGCCAAGTGTTGTGCCAGGTAGCATGCAGGAGGGGAGAGGTGGATATACAGCCTTACGCTGTGTCTTTAAAAAGCTTAAATCTAATAGGTTTGTGAGGTGAGGGAAAGACAGAGGCCACACACATTGCCTGGGGCTTCTCTGTTCCTCTGATCCTTCTGACACTTTATTTCCTCATCAACACTAAGAGCTTTATAAACTTAATTTTTGGTCAAACCATACCGATAATAATTTGCAAACCTCAGAACCTTATTTTTACTAATTGTTGGAGGAAGCTAGGGGAATGCTCAAAATAAAAAAGGCAAAAGGAAAGATGATTCAAATTTGAACTGTTCCAATTAAAGAAGTAAAAGAATTAAGAAATAAGCCCCGAACAACAATAACAACAAAAATCATAGACTGAAATGATTCTTGATGAGGAGAGAAGAGATAAAGAAATTTTAAAAGGGAATAAATATTCAAGACTCATTACTTCCTAATTATTTCACTACATTTTACTTTTATGGATACTATCAAGGTTGAGTCTATCTTATCTGTATGATGGAAATACTATGTAACCGTGAGCTACACTGCCTCTTTTCCTAACTCTTTTGATTGACACCCAGCCACTGTGGGAGCTCTTACACCACAAAAATCAGCAAAACATAAAAATACATAAAGTACATGAAGTTATATGCATTAGGGGCCAGGCCAGCATGTCTCTGCATAAGCCTGGGTGATTATTTTGTTGGTGGTCTAAACCTAAGGAAGTGATTATAGAGAAAATATTTATAATGCAGATTGAACTTAAAATATGTCAAATGTTTATCTGCTACATTGTGAATTGCACAAGTGATTAAAAGCCCTTTTTTTGCAGTATTGCAAAGTTATTATCTGATTCAGCAAAAGAATGAATAAGTGGAATTTTGACATACATATTGGTTATTTCACTTTCATCTTTTTCACTAAAGTAAGAGAAAACAACCAACATTTGACCCAATGATTCCACTTCTAGAATTTATCCAAAGAAAACAAAATCCCTGATTCAAAAAGATAGCTCAACCCTATGTTTATTATCACATTATTTACAATGGCCAACATATGGAAGGAACGAAAGTGTCCCTCAGTGGATGACTGGACAAAGGATATGTGGTACATACACACATGGAATATTATTCAGCCATGGAAATGAAAGAAATCCTGCCATTTGTAACAACATGGATGGACCTAGAAGGTATTATGCTAAGTGAAATAAGCCAGATGGAGAAGGACAAATACCATATGGCTTCACTTATATTTGGAATCTGAAAACAAAACAAAATGAACAAAACAGTAATGGACTTATAGACACTGAGAAGTGACTGGGGGTACCTTGGGGGAGAGTCTGGAGTGGGGTGGGGGATGAAATAGGTGAAGGGGATGCACAGGCAGAAAATCTCATATAATATAAATTAGTGGATGAAAGTAGAGCATAGAGAACATACTCAAAGTTCTGTAACATCTTTCTGTAATGACAGTTGGTAACCATACTAGTTACGGTGAGGATTTAATAATGTAAATAACTGTTGAATCACTGTGTTGTATACTCAAAACCAATATAATATTGTTTATCAACTATACTTCAATAAAATATATATCAAGGAAAACCCCAACATTCATGTTGAGACTACATTCATTCATCCATTGCAACTACAGGTTGGCTGTGGATACAAGCATTCATAAAAAAATGAACAAAAGCATTCTGTGAGAATTAATTACAATAAACTTATGTGCATATGTATATGTCCATATTTTTCTCCAGAAAGGTAGTTCTTAAACATTTAGCAACACATCGTTGGATAGAATCCACACCATACTTTAACAGTGAAAACTGGCATGGAGAACGCAAGTATTATCCTTAAGAAGCCATACACAGGTTCCTCTGTGTGTTGGTATGGCAATAGTGCAATAAAAGCTGGTGGATGTTGTAGCTAATGAGAAGAAATGCCTGCTTTTGCTTTATTTTTTTCCTCACTGCATCTTTACACAAGAAGAACTGAACTGTGATTTGACTCATACACTAAGAAATATGTAAGTGGTATCTGTGGCTTATAGACTTGTAAATCTTATATATGATAGAGATAAAAAGAGGGAATGCCTTTCTTTCTACCATATATGTTCACTCATACTTACCTTTTGGGGATGAACTGAAGACACAAAGCGCTGTTGCTTATATGTAGATGATGTAGGGAATAGATCACAAGTCCTGACCAGCACACACTCCCAAGGATTAGAGTCCTGTGTCTCACTGTGAAAAGAAGACACTTGGGAAGAGTTAAAGATGGGGAAATTCTTGTCTTCCTTTAAGACTTCCTTTAAGATTCAGTCAAGGATTGGAGTCAAAGGGCATCCACAGTTAGTCTCTCTTGCACACGCTAGACTACAGAAACAGGGAAGCAAGATTTTCTTGTTTCAACTAACTTAAAGTGGGGTGATCCATACCTGATCCCATAACTCATGATGTAGGTATAATACACAGCATGTCCAGACAAGAAGAAGTGTTATTAAAGAGATAAATAGTCTATGATAGCACCGCACACCTCGTATGTGCATTTGGGAGCCTTGTTCTTGATACAGCATTGTGTCTACAGCAATGTTTGAACAGACCTGAAGGTCCTTACAAAAGCAACCAAAAATCTACTTGGAGATAGCTCTTGAATAAATATCATCTATCTGTTATCTATCTATCTATCTATCTATCTATCTATCTATCTATCTATCTATCCATCTATCATCTATCTATCATCTATCTATCTATCTATCTATATCTCCCTATCTATTATCTATATCTGTCATCTATCTATCTATCATCTCTATCTATCTCTCTATCTATCCCCTATCTATCTAATCTATCTATCCATCTATCATCTATCTATCTATCTATCTATCTATCTATCTATCTATCTTTCTATCTATCTACCTCTCTATCTCTATCTACCTATCTATATCTATCTATCTATTATCTATATCTATCATCTATCTATCATCTCTCTGTCTCTCTATCTATCCCCTATCTATCTAATCTATCTATCCATCTATCATCTATCTATCTGTCATTTTGCCCATACAGCTAAAGTGATTCATAATCAAGATGAAGGCATGTCTTCGCATGAGCTGATTTACCTGGGCGTGACAGGTGCCCAGAGTAGGCCATATGTGGACAGCTGGGGTTTCATGCAGAGCAGAGGGAGAAAGGAGGGCATGATGTCAGTTTCCTTCATTTGAATATGCAGTGCCTCGGACATGCATCCGTCATTCAACAATACTATTTATTGTGTACAATATGCCAGGCACCATTTAAGGCACTTTGGAGATACCAAAGTACTGTCCTTAAGGAGCATACACTCCAGTGACCTGCTATTTGATACAGATCATGACAAGAAGGAGAAGGATGGAAGCAGGGAAGAAGGAGTCATGTCATAGGTAGGTAGGTAGAGGCTCCACAGCAATGTGTATCTCTTCTCGGTTTTGGAATGTTGATCTAATTGAGGATTTTTTCTACAGTGGCCTGTATTCCTGTAACTATTTAATCAAGGATCCTGGGTTTCTCTGCCCCCTCCTTCAGCTCACTCTGAGGGAGAATGGCCAGGATGTTCACTGAACCACTGCGAGAGGTCTTGCCTAAGTCTCCTAGGTCCATTTCTTTGGACATCCTCTCTCTCCTGTACCCGAGGCTATTGTGTATATAGACCTTGGGGTCTCTTACTTGAACCTTCGGTGCTTTCCTACACTGAAAGGCTGACTTAGCTCTGATCTGTTTTGTCTTGACACAGATTGCCTTGCACTCAAGTTGCCTGTTTACAAAACCATAAATATATGGAGGATCTAAGCAAATGCATTTGTCAAGCAATGGGTATGGCCTTAGAGAAAAGAAGCCTAAGAAATTCCTAACCTTTATTTTCACTGTTTTAGGCCCTTGAGACATGTCACCAGCCAGGGAAAAATGAATCCATCAGTTCACCAGAACGGACAGTGGGTGGTCCTCCTTTTCCTTACTGCGTAGTAAGCAGATGGTCTAAGTGGGCTGAGTAGATATTATGAATCGTCTGAGTTAATCAAGGTAATGCCAATCCCCTACCTCCACCCCACCCCTCCCCACACATACACAAAGTGACTGGTCCAGGTAACGAAGCCTAGGGCAATCTTTGACTAGGTACAAGGTGGTCCAGTCCACTAAATGCTCAGGAAAACTGCTGGGAATTCTGCAATACCTGTAGTCGCTCCAGTTTTGTAGATGGCGTGTTGGATGAGGAAGCTGAAATGCAGAGGAGGGAAGAGTTGAGTCACATACAGACGAGGACCTAGAACTCTGATACAAACTTGCCTGAAGCTTACCTAATCTCTGGACTCAGAAGCTGCATAAGCCAAGGTATTCCTTGTAACATTCAAGCTCGTTTAAACTATGTTTTTTTCCCTTACGTCATGAACTATCTTAACTGACACTCAGCAAGATGTGACCCTGAGGCTTGTGCAGTGCGTCAGCAACTCAGAACTGTGAGGAAGAGTAAGCATTTGCCTGGCGACATCCTCTGGGCATATTTCTCCTCCCAGGACCATCCTGGTTTCCGGTCCCCTCTCAGTCACTTCACCAGAGAAGACACGAGTAATGTTCTCTACTTCTGACATTACTCTCTTATTGGTATTTCTTGCCCCAGACACCACACAGTCCCTATACATATTGTCCAAATAATCGCTCAATCTCCCTTTGGAGTAGGAGAGGAAAAAAATAGGAGGCAATAGTTGAGGATCAGCCAGATGTATTTTTTGACAATTAACAGAAACAGCTAAGCAGCTCAAATCCAGCCCTTCCCTGTTAAAAAACACTGGCTGATGATGTATATTAGTTTTATTTTCCTGACATGTGTTTTTAATAATAATGATGATGATATGAAAGCCCCCCCCCCCAAAGTAGATAGCAAGCAGAAAAATGCTAGTACAACCAGGGTATTTTTTCCCCAAAAGCCAGAGAGTGCATTCTTGGGACAACCTTGGGTCAACCCCCATCACCACCATCCTCAAATCTTGCTGTTCTGAGCACTTCTCTTGTAGGACATTTCCTTTAGTGAATAGAGAACTACTCACTTAAAAACACCCACTAAGCCTTTACTCTGAGTTGCAACCGCAACAGTGTATGAATGTTCTTGTTTTCATTAAGGATTTTTTTCCACTATTTGCAATACCTTATTAAATTGTTCAGTATTCACTTCTGTATTTTATTATGCTTTTCACAGACGAAGCATTTTTGTCAGCTGTCAGCTTAAAAATGTGGACGTGTTAAGACAGATGGCTTGGTTACTGGGGAAGTTGAAACTGAGGCCTTTCAAAAGAGCAGACTGAAACAAAGCCTTGGTTTTGACATCGTTATTAGGAGTGGTGACCTTTGACACCTTTCCTCCAAACTCTTTCTATTCTGTCTCTATGTCTGGGCATATTTCCGGCCTCACAGTGTAACATGTCACTCCAGGCATTTGCTACTTGGCCTGCATTATACAATCTACCAGCATTAGGGACTAGCCTGACCCTAACTGGAAGCCACCCTTTAGTTTGAGTTCTAACCTGCACTTCTCACCTGTATTCTGTATAAGCCAAAGTTTTATGTATAACAACAACTTAGATCAACTTAAATATTTATAAACTGTAGTTTTTTAAATACATTCGATACAGGTTCAATGTAGATAATGTCAATAAGGAAAAAAAAATTACCTGAATCACATATTCCAAAGATATCTGCTACTAATATTTGTTATATGTATTTCTAGATTTTTTTGCAAATATTTGTCTATTATCTATATCTGTTTATATGTCCATATATATAGGTAGATAGATAGATAAATATATGGATAGATATGTTCTAAAAAAACTCTAATATGGGTATATATTTCAACATAAAATATGAGTGATTACACTATGCATATGGTGCTATAAGCCAATCTTTCATTTGCCACAAATGGGTTAGATTTCGTTTTCAGTAAATATTCATGTACTTCTTCATCATTAATGACTCTACAGTAATCAGTTATAGTAATATTCTAAAATGTATTTATCTACCATAAATGGACATTTTATATGATCTTCAGTTTTTCTTATTATGAACATTTTTGCTGACATGAATATGTCAGTGCCTCATTGTCTGGGATACATCCTTAGAAATGCATTTTCAGTATAAAAGGATACGGATTCTTTTTAGAGCTTCTGATACATATCCATATTTTGCTCCATAAGTGTCGTTCAAATATATGCTTCCAGCAGTTAGTAGATGGTCAGCTAAAGCTATGACTGTAGAGTGTCATCACCAGGATAAATACTTGGAAGCACCATAAGGATTTTGTTGTTACCAGTCAAGTCCCATTCAAGTTAATCAACAATGGTCAGTATCATTATTCCGACCATCGCCTTGGCCAGAAAACAGAATTGTTGACATTATTAAGGACTTAACATCCTTAATGAAATGACATAAATTAATGCCCATGAACTTCAAAGAAATCAGAGGATTCATAACATGTTTGTAGAGTAAAAGTCACTTTTAGCAAAAATTAAAAATAATATTTATTTCATATGTTTATATCATAGATGCAGCATTTACATCCAATATAGTCAGGTAACTTCCAAATAGGTAAGTGGTACCTACCTAGGCTTCTCCTGTGTAGGATACATCTACCTTAATCTACATTTATGTAATTCAGTGCCTCCAAAGTCCAATTTCCAATTCTTTATCCAAATTGCTATTTCTGTTACAAGCACCATCAAATCTCCTGTTATTCAGGATTAACAATCTGAGCTGCCCTCAGCACATCAAATCGCTGTCAATTCTCTTCAATACCCCTGTTTTTTTCTGGTGCCACAGAATGAAATCTGGGCCTCATATACTTCTCCAAACCGTGGACAACTGCTGGTCTCGTTGCTACCCATGTTTTTCCCACACTGCATCTACAATTTAATGACTAATTTATATCCCTAAATTGTGACTCTGACTTACTTTATTCCCATATCAAATGCTGTGAATGGCTCCTGACTGTTGGGTTAAACTCAAGTTTCTGTGTGCTGGCATCCTTTCCTCCACGTCAGCTGTCCAGTGAGGTTCTCATCGTCCATTTTCCTTCTTCTCTTCAAACATTCTCCAGTCTAGTTGAATTGAAGTATTATTGTGTTCTAAATATGATCTACATTTTTTTATTCTAAAGATTTGTTCCTGTAATTCCTTGTTCTAGACACTTCCCCTGCCCATCTCTTAGTCCCATGTCTTCACTATCTGCTCTAATTTTAGTATTTCTTTAGTGTTTCAGCTCAAAAAGAAAAAAAACAAGAGGTTTTCAGCTGGTAAATATCTACTATGCTTTCATTGAGTCCTCTGGGGATGAATTTTTATTTGTTTTCTTATCGTGTCTCTGTGGTTAGTCTGTTCAGTTGTTGGTGAGCAGGGCCTGTGACTGGTTCTCTTTGACTCTCCCTCAGTTACCTAATGATTCAAGTAAAGCATTTGCTCTAAAATACTTGTTGGATACCGTGAAGATAAGAAAGGTGAGATGAAGAATTCAGTGGGCTAATGCCTATTAAAACATACTTTAATATTATAAAATATTTTTAAGTGATATTCCTTCATAGTTGGTGAAACTAAAGTTACATAAGCTTTCCAAGTTACATGGTGGAGCAGACAATTAGAAAGTCCTTCATCTAGGAAGTAGTAATGTATTTCCCACAAGATAGGTTAATTCTGTGATGGAAACTTCTGATTTTAAGTAGCTTCCTTTTTAATTTCTTTTTTTTTTTGTCTCCAGCTTTCACTTTTTAGAAACCTAAAACATTTTGCCTTTTATAATTGGATTGCCCCAAATTCGATAGTTTTAGGAAGAAAAGTGACTCTTCCTACTGATCAAGCTTCTCCCCGGGCCCCAGACCACAAGAGGAAAAGCCAAAACAGTGTGGCTATGTTTTACTTTCAGTATCTTTGCTCTAATTTCAAAGAAGCTTAAAAACTAGTATTTTACTGGTAAATTCAATCCCTACCACTCAGAAAAATTGGGTTAATCCATCGTTTTGAGGCAGTGAATTTAATAAGAATCCTCAGTCTTGGATTATTTGATTTTATGCCTACAATATAATTTTAATATCGACACTAAGGTATACCACTCAGCTACTCAAAAACCTTCAAGGGCTCCCACTGTCCCAAAGACACAGTCCATACCTGACCTGCTAGTTCCTTTTATAGTCAATTCCTAGTACATCTTTCTAGATAAAAGAATCTAAGCATGGAATGCCAGGCTATAACATTTAGCTTAATCCAGTAAGCCGCGGGCTTGATTTACGACTTTTGATCTGGGGAGCTCAGTCAGAGTCATGACTTAGAAAGGCTGATTAGACAGAAAGTAGTAAAGATGAGTCCTCCTTTAGAGCGATATTGGCGCATTAACACCTTCTCTTCTTGGGTTCCTTTGTCCCACTTTTCTAGAATGCTGATCCAGTGTTCTAAATCCTACCCATCCTTCCAGGTCCATCTTAAGTGCATGAAATATTTCCAGGTTATGTCACCTCAAAGGGACACATTATCGTCTTTTCAGACATTCTTTAGCATAAATTGTCTGAGCCATCCATGAGACATTCAATTTGCTATTGCTTTGCTATATATCATTGTCATAAATTATCGTTTAATGGGTTTTTAATGCATGTTATTTGATTGTTTAATTAGATTATAAAGTTTCTTAAGACCTGAAGTTATAGTGTACATATCTTTGGAGCCAACTAACAACTTTACATAACAACATGTTCACTATAGCTAGGTTATCAGTATTAGGCCAATATTGATCATGCACAATGAAGTTAACGTTGGGATAGATGGCTGCTCTGTTGCTTCCGGCTCCCTCTAGTGCTGTCACAATGTAATTACTAGCCGCACATTCTTGTTTCATCCCATTTGTTGTACTTTTAACAGCTAACCCATGTGACTCAGAGAACAAATTCAGCTACCAGCAAGAAATAAAAATCATAATTGTATCAATCTTTTATTGCATTCCAAGAGATTTTAAAGATATACAAATTATCTCATCTAACCTGCACAAAAACCATGTGAGACAGTTATTAATGTTCTTCAGTTTACGGATGAGAAGACTGAAGCATGGTGGTATCAAGAGACTTGCCTAAGGCTGCACAGTGGGATTTTTTTTCCCCTCACTTTAATTTTTTTCCAACTTTATTGAGATATACTTTATATCCATCATTGTGTAAGTTAAAGATGTGCAGTGCGATGAGTTGATATATGTATATATTGTGACCACCACAATAAGGTTAGTTAGCACACCTATCATCTCACATAGTTACAAGTTGTGTATGTGTGTTTGTGTGCGTATGTGTCAAGGACATTTAAAATCTACTTTTTCAGCAACTTTCAAATATACAATACAGTATTGTTAACTATAGTCATCATGCAGTACATTACATCCCCAGAACTTATTCATCTTATACTGAATGTATATATACTCATGTCACTCATGTGACTACCTTCACACATTTATTCCACCTCCACCATTCCCCACCCAGTAACCATCAATCTACTCTCTATTTCTTAAAGTTCAGTTTTTTTTTAGATTTCACATATAAATGAGATCATATAGTATTTGTCTTTCTTTGTCTGACTTATTTCCCTTAGCATAATTCCCTCATAGTTCTTCCATGTTGTTGCAAATGGCAGGACTTCCTTCTTTTTTATGGCTGAGTAATATTCCATTGTATATGCTGTTGACCCTTGAACAAGATGGGCTTGAATTGCATGAATCCACTTATACATGGATTTTTTACAGTAAGGATATTGAGAAATTTTTGGAGAAATTTCATATGCAAAAGTTTGAAAAAACTTTTCTCAAGTTTATTTTATTGTAAAAATATAATACATATAGCATATGAAATGTGTGTTAATACACTGTTAAGTTATTGGTAAAGCTTTAGGTCAACAGTAAGCTATTAGTAGTTAAGCTTTGGGAGAGTCAAAATTTATATGTGGATTTTTGACTGGGCAGGTGTCGGCACCACTAATCCTTGCCTTGTTCAGGGACCAACTCTATATACTACATTTTAAAAATTTCATTTGCTGGTGGAAACCGGTTGTTTCCATGTCTTGGCTATTGTACCCTTATTTTAGATTAGGTAGCTTGGAGGACGTGAATAGATATGTTGTGACTCTTGAATAATTGGGCTACTTGGCAGATGCATTTGATTTCCAAATCTTATTACATATTTTAATCAAGAATGTATGTGTTTGACAAATACCTATGCACATAGGCAGTACTTCATTTAGTTTGAGAATTGAACTACATATAGCAATAGAAAAATGTCAGGGAAATGGCATTGTTCAAATGGCAAATGTATTGTGAAATTTCCAAGAAGAGGTAACTATTTTAGCGTAGGCTTTATTTGGTATTAGTTTACATATAAATAGGCTTAATTTTAAAGTGAATTACTATCATTTAAAAATAGTCTTTTCCTTCTAAATGTCCAATTTTTCAATTAATGACCTATTCACTAAATAACTTCATTATAATGTATAATGTTTTGTTACTGATATAATAACAAGATTGAAATGCGTGATTTGTATTTGCATTAAATGATTAGCATATTAACAACTCATGTACCTTCTCATCTGTTAGTATCACAGTTTAAATTGAATTAAGACTGAAACAGTGTCATTTAAAGTAAGAAAAGTAAATGACATTAACATTAGTATTGATTCCGTATCCTAGTGGGAGGGAATCATCCCAATAAACAGTGAGTAGGATTCATAAATAAAAAAAAGAAGTTGCTTTCACATTCTGTGTTACCTTCTTGCAGGGAGGTAAATGATTCAGGTGGTCTTATATGAATAATGGTAAATTTCAGTGCAAAAAATTTTGGAATTTTTCATTGTCCCTAGCTAGATAACCATTTTTTTTTTTTTTTGGAAAAACCAAACAAATCTTAAAAGTCTCTCCCTTGCTCTCCTCCCCCAACCCCGTGCTGCATGCATTATTATTAACAAGAGGCATCTGGTTCCCATTAACATTGAGAGAAGAGATCCATCTTAGGAATTATGATTTAAGTTGAATTGTAGGGCCAGGAGAATTAACATCCCTTCTGCCTCACATTAGTCACCAGAAGGGAATATGTCTCTCTCTCCCCATTTTGCAAAACAAATTAAATAATATAAAAGTTTTTCACTGAACTGTAGGGCAAATTAGCCATATGTGCCTGTAAGATTCAGAGCATGGATGTGTGTGTGTGTGCAAGAGACACACACACACACACACACACACACACACACACACACACACAGAAGGGCCTTGGAAGTAAGCCGCAGTGTTGCCATTCACAGTAGGCATTCTAAGACTGCAAGACGACAAGAAGGAGACCAGGTCTCACAGCTTCTCCGTGGTCTTATAAAAACTACCTCTAGGAATCACCCAGGTGCTTGGGAATGCAGTTAAAAAAAAAATCTCATTTAAAAACAAACAAACTGGAATTTAAAGGTGTCTGGGGGGAGAAAAGGCCAAAAAATATAAAGTTAGTGGGAAACAGCTGTTCATAGAGTCCAGAGCCCTGAAGCCTAAGCAGACAGAGCTAGATTTGCCTCTAACCTCTGCCAATCACTTGCTATGTGACTCTAGAAAAATTATTTAGTCTTTCCGAGCCTCCTTTATTCACCTGTAAATCGCTGATATTTATTTCAAAGGCCTGAGGTGAGAATTTAACTGAATCAGACCTTTTCTTTAAAGTGCCTTCAAGAGCACCCAGACCTACCATGTGATTGCACGGTCTTAGTACGTATTCTTTTCCTTCAGCTTCCTGTCAAAGGACCCCATCTGTCACCTGCTTGAAATATCAGCACATAGTCACCTTATGCTCGCATAATGTCACATCCTGGTTTCCTCAGCTGAAGTAAGGTAAACAGGTGAGAAATTTCAGTTCCACCTGGACTAATAAAGTAAAGGCCTGTTCATCTATAATTTGGCCCCTAAACTAGATGGAAGTCAAATACATTGACCTTGACATTTATTGTGAAGATGCCTGGTTTCCTTTTTTGCTAAAGAGGGAGGATCAAGGTGGAGCAATGGTTTCTATTTTCTTCTGGCTCTGGATTAGAACGCGCGCGCGCGCGTGTGTGTGTGTGTGTGTGTGTGTGTGTGTGTGTGTACTTTCCCCTTTGGCTTTCCTTTTCTCCCTCCCTTTCCGACTTCTCAACCCATTCTCCCACAAAAAAAGAGAAACAATTTAAGAATTTGATTGGAGAAAATGTCAACTGACTTTCACCTTTTAATAAAATAAGCGCACAACCTAAAAATATTTCCGGAAAATAGTTCTCTCATATAACTTTGTTAACAAAGGTGAAGACTTGAAGTCGGCTGTCATGGCTAGAGTTTGAAGTGAAGCATTGAATGTCCTTTGGACAGCAGTAGTCAAGGTCAAAGGACGAGAAGCTATTCCACAGAAGGCCTATTAGGTAGTCCCACAGGAGAAGTATTGTTTATGGTCTCATAACTGTACGCTGTTGAAACCAGTGGCTTGAAAAATGCACAGTGATGAAATGAGGCTTATTTCACACTCTTGCTTCATTAGATTTCAGGTTTGGGAGGGAAGGGTTATAATATGTGGCCAGATGGGCTAGAAATGAGTCATCCGGACTCAGTCAGATTTTACACAGTGAGACACTTCCCACAAGTAAATGGGAATAAAGATTATGACACGGCAGTATCACACAAGGATAAATAGACCTTGATATTCCATGTTATGTAAGACTTGTTACGTCCTGTATTCTGAAGATCACTTTTGTGAGACTTTCCCTTCGATGAGGGCTATTGACTAGTGTTATCTGTAGAAAGTGCCTTCAGTATTCCAGCGATGGGAAGCAAAGACTCAAATTGAGTTGTTGTAGGAGAGAGAAAAGTATTTATTTTTGACCGAGTGCCAGCAGTCTGCCAAGCACTGTGCTAAATGGTGCTCAATTTTTTCTATGGTGCTTAATCTCCAACACCAATCTGATACCTTTGAAGGTGTTATCCCTTTCTGTAGAGGAGCTAGCTGAGTCCTGGTGCTATTAAATAATGCGTCCAAGTGCACACAGCTGGTGAATGATAAGAGATGAGACGTTAACCCAAATCTGGCTGAGTGTCAGGCTCATTTCCTCCCATTATAGCAAGTTGTGCCATGAAAGAAAGAAATTTATCTTCCTTTTTTATCTGGAATCAAAGATGACTTTGCTAATCCAGTGTTTTGAAAATGTGCTCTGTGGAACGCGGGTCTTTGGAATTGTTTCCCCAAAAATGTATCCATTGATTGTTGTTGTCAAAGCAGTGTGTGTATTTTTATCTATAGTACCTTTTCAGAGAGCCAAATGCCTACTAGCTTGCTTAAGTCTCTGACAGTTCCTACACAAACAGAAATAAATCTGCTTGACTCAATTTAACTGAGATTCAAAATTTTCAGTTGACCACAAAGTAAAGAGGTCTCTGATGAGTCCTCTTTGTTCGGATCTACAAAGCCCCATGTGACCTGGTGTATAAATGTTATTTTCAAAGTTGAATAATGCCCTACCCGATATTTTTTAAGAAATGTTATTCCAAAGACCAGCAGGACACTCCCAGTTGTTCTCTGTTGGGCTGTTTCCATGGGCAATGGATGAACCAACTCATGGTTGAAAGCTCATGACAAATAGGAGTGGATTTTATTCATGAAAAAATGGGGGTACTTGGAACACACTGATGTAGAACACACTTTGTTGTGAGCTCTGATAAACAGGGTTCAGATTCTACCATTGCTTCTTTGTGGATAGGCAACCTTGGACAGTATTGCACCGTTGTAAGCCCTTGTTTCCTTGTCTGCATAATGAGAATAATAAAGCCCTCTTACCAGAATGGTTGTAACAATGAGATGAAATGACAATAATTCATACGAAAGGTTCTATAAACCAGGAAGAGCTGTAAGCATCATTTTAATCTTGTCATGCCTTTAAATAATCTCATTATTTCTTCGTGTGTCTTTTCTTTTGATAGTGTAAAATAAATTGCAAGAGGGAAACATGAATGATCTGAGGTGTCAAGATCACTCTAGTTGGGTGACAAGTTAGAAGAGAAATGAAGCCAGCTCCAGGCTGCTATAGACTCTTACGTTTGGGTCATAAAGATAGTAAGACACTTCCTCAATTTGATACATAGTACGTACCCAAAACTGATTCTTATAATCAATCCTAACACTGAAACACTAAACACTAGACCCTGAGAATTCTCACTAAAGCTTGGAACGATATTCTTGTTATTATTAATTAGGTTCAGAAAATTCTGGACAACACATAGGTGAAATCATATGAAATTGTTTTTGTAGGTCAAAAATGGGCAGATACCAGCAATTTCCTATGGTTCCACATAAAACGTGTTTGAAAATCCTCTAAGGGATAAATAAGTTCAAGGGCACTCAAGCTTCATGCTTCTGGAGTAAGTCAATAATTAGGAGAAAAAAATACAATCTAACTGTCATATTGAAAACATACAGATTTTTTTTTTGTTTATGAATTTCTGATGACATATTTGAGACTATATAGTGAACTGAGCCTTTATGGGAGAAATTGCATGACTTCCTCACAAGAAGGCAGACCTAGCTTGACTTTCTGCTCACATGCAAGTTTGAAAAGGATATGGAAGTTTTTATACATTGCCGTGTCCCACTGTCTAAGAATTGATCCTGCCCAGGTATAGGTGCTTGGCAAATATTTGTTAATGAAGTTGTTATGTGAGTAGACAATTATAGTACCAGTGTGTATCTTGTATGTATTTGTATCCTGGTTCAAATTTCCTCACTCATTTGATATTGCCCACACTAATCCTTATGATTCAAAATGTAAAATTTCATTTTATCTGCTACAAGCTATGTAATTGGGAAGAAGTTGTCTAACTTTTCTGTACATGACTCCCATGTTTCAAGTGGAAATAAAGACATAAAATTTAGCTCATTTGCTATGACTTTTGCATCTAGTGAGTGGAAATGAAAGTCTACTTCTATCTATATTATTACACTCTTGAATAACGAAGACTGTGCGAAGGAACAAAGGAAAGGATGTCTCTCACCTCTGTGCTTTCATAGTCTAGTCTCCCTGACATGAAAGCCTCTCCCTACCTTGTCTTCCCTGAGAACTCTGATTCATGCGCCAAAATCTATCTCAGTTACTAACTCTACTGGGGTGCCTCTGCTGTCTTTGTGACTTGGATTTATAATCATCACAACATGTGCAAATATGTAAAAAGTTGTCTCACATGTAGGCTCTAAGATCCTGACGACAGAGGTGGGTCTTTGACAGAGCTGGCATAGCTTTGCATAGACGTAGGTCATTGGATTGAACTGAGTGCCCCCAGAGGCCCTTATAGTGCCTCATTGATGATTGACCTGGTAGGGGGCAAGCCAGGCCAGGATCTCTTCAATCAGAAACTCAGAGCCCCAGGGGCTCAAGGCAGAATCAGCTGTCCCTATCACTCATGGGCTTTGGCTTCAGGGATCACTGCTGTGCTGCAAAGGGACCACAGAGGGCAGATGTTAATGATGACCTATGCTTGTGTTTGGTAAAAAAAATTATGGAAACTTGCATACAAAATCAGCCCAGGAACACAACTCTTGACAGCCTGCCAGTTCTGTCCCTGGCCTCCTGCAGCCATCCCTTCTAGGAAGTGAAAAAGTCAGAGGGAGCCTGTAGATCTCAAAAGAATTACGGTGTATAGCAACCTGTAGGCCAGAAATATCTTCTGTCTCTTTGAGTTAGGCTATTCTTATTCTTTTTCTTATGTCGTATATAGAAAGTGGATTGAAAAACTGGGAAAAATGTGTTTGGATCTACAAAGCCCCATGTGACCTGGTGGATAAATGTTAGTTTCAAAGTTGAATAAAGAGAAGGGGGATCAGTGACATAGGGAAAAGACATTGTTAACAGTTGAGCCCTTCACATTCAAGATTGATTGTGGCCAGGGATAGAAAATCCAGATATTTTTTTGCACTTCAACTCTGGGACTTAGCTTGGATGTTTGTTTCTAAGATTATTCTAATACTTTAGTATGGTTTCTAAAGGAACCCATAAACACACACACACACACACACACACACACACACACACACACACACACAATTTCCCATCCCCTATATTTGTCCTCAGTTGATAACTTTGATCCTTGCCTTCTCTAAAACTGGTATATATATATTCTTATGGCAGAGACTAAAGACTGGTCATGTGGGACATCTTCTTGCAAAAAACAAGTCACTAAGACATAACCCAAAAAATACCAGCTTTCAGCCTGAGCTGGAATCTCTAGAAACAAGTTGCCACTGATTAGTCTCTAGACAGGAAAAGTAAACCTGACAGGAAGTGTTTGAGGACAATTTTGCCCAAAGTAGTGAATACTAAAGCATAAAGGGCTCCTCTAGAAGATAGATTCCCACTCAAACACAAAGGGCCAAAGAAAGGCATTTCGTACAGGCAGAATGTGAGGAAAGTCCCATTTTTCTCTGGCTTTCTGTTTCCTGTGAGAATCGGAGTGTGCACAAAACCGTGAACACAATAGGCTCAGCTCAGGGGCAATAAGGCAATTTATTAGGGAGATGACATTTTTAATGAGAAACACTTGCTGGAAGGGAACAAAAGGGCTTGTTTGGTCAGAAAGATGCTCTTGAATCGCCTCTGAAGTGCATGAAAAAGTAATTTCATTTACGCGTCATACCCCGAGCAGTGGAATTTCCTCAGGCTCCAGATGTTGTCCGGCACAGATGCTGAACAAATGGAACAAATGCCCTGAGAGTTTAAAAAAGAAAAAGGAGCTCAAGGGAATTTTATGAGTTTTGTGGCCAGGAAAATCATTAGCAAATAATGAGCTTAAGAAAGAAAGGCTGAAGTGAGCAATATGTTGCTGGATACGCAAAATTATTCACAATCATCTGAAACTGAATAGAGAGATCGGTTTTCAACTCAGAAAAACAGAAATCGTGGGTATAGCTGCTGTCGTTCAGACTTCCTCAGTGGCAAATGATTTGGTGTATATTGTTTAGGCTGGATTCTCAAAATGATTAAAATTCATATATTTATCGTTTGAGACTTGAAAATTTAAAAACACAAAGGTTATTTCCTTATAGTAATTCACATGCTTCCAGAAAGGGCAATGCCACCACTTCAGCTTGAATTCCCCTGCAAGTTGTGTTCACTGTATTCACAGTCCTGCGCCAGCTAACACACCCAGAAGCATATAGCCACTGATGGTTTTCTAGAACAAGAGTAGAATAAAGGTACTTCCCTGAGCTAACTGTAGGGGGCGGAGTGCACACAGACCTGTGCTCCTTGGAGAGATACCAGGAATCCTATGGGGGCTTTTCCAGGCCAGCTTCTCCCTCACCAGCTCTGGCAGACGCTTAGATGAGTGGCTTTGGGAGAGTCATATAGCATGGGTCATATACAATGTTTTAGGTCCTTAGATTGGACCAACTCTGTTTGAAAGCTCAGAAGAAAATAAGTCTCTGATTCAAGTGTCAAGATCTGTTCATAGAACCCAAGTTATGGGTGCAGCTTCAGCTGGGAGAGCTCCTGTTAGGAGAGTTAACAAGGATACAGGGACACAGACAATGGGGCAGCCATGGGTGGGAGGGCAGAAGGAGTCGAAAGATAGAAAAGATAGTTCTTACTATCCATGGGTGAAAAGGACCAGATATCCTCTAAATGTCTGTGCAAACCCTTACATAACAGGACTCCAGGCCCCTGGACGCTGTCAGCATGGTGGCCAGATCATCAACGTTGCCACACCATGATTTCATCAGCACCGGTCACTATCTATAGCTCTGTGTAATCGTTAATCCTCACCACTCCTCGCCTGAGCAAATGCTGTCATTATCCCCACATTTTAGAGATAAGGCACTGAAGCTCAGAAAGGTTAGATAAATTGTCCCAAGTTACTCCAGCTAGTTAGCAATATCCAATTAGTCCACAGTAGTCGATAATCTTTCCTTGCACATAAACGTGGGCCATGATTATAGCACTGAGCTCAGCAAAGGGGAGATCTGTCAAGGAGGGAGAGGAGCCATAGGGCTAGTATTTAGAGATCTGGCTGGGGTGTTGCACTATAGAGCTATTCTGTGTGGCTCCAGAAGTGGTTTTTAAATACACTTCTTCAAAGCAATAAATCATCTTCCACCTCTTAAGCAGATGGGTGATAAACAAAGTCAGTAAAGTAATGCCCATACCTATAGTAACCTAGAGGCGGAAGCATGTGTGAGGGATCTTTAACCTGTCGATGAGACTGGGTGGGAATGCAGCACACCGAGGCCACAGCTCTTTATTATCCTGTATCAGAACCACTTTCACTGTTGTCTGTTTGCTGACATTGCATGGCAGTGGCTTGATAATGAGGCAGAAAATGACCAGATTCAAGAGCAATTAACACATTCCCCGCAGAGGGTTATAGCTAACTGCAGCAAAGACAGAATCTAAGGAGTTCCCAGCAGTCCTTCCTTTTAGAAGCAAAAAGCAGCCCTTCCAGGGCAGAAATCAGACTGGCCTGAAGCCAACGAGGGTGATAGTGCTTTTAGGACAAACAATAATCAGGACTTTTTATCCCACAATGACTTAATTCTGATCAGAATTTTTGAATATAGGAAATTGGCCAAGAAATACAATTTTATCGTTTCTCCATCTACCTGGTGCTTGTGAATGGCTACAGAGAGTGACTTTTGCAGAACCAAAATCCAGAAAGATCATTTCAAACTAAAAACTGACCTATAATATTAATGGCTACTAGTTACTGAATACAGTCTATACTATTCTACCCATGCTATGCATTTTCTCTTCTATTCTTCCTGACAGCCCTACAAAAGTGTTACTATCATGTTTCCTTTGAACATAGGAGGAAATCTGGGCACTGAACACTCAGAACAGACAATTTGTTCAACGTGACAGAGCTAGTCAAAAATGGAGGCTGAGTCATACCCAGGTCTGTCTGAACCCCAGCTAGTAAGCTCAACCACTTTGTAAAGAAATTGAGACTCTTTACTTGTTTCCATAATCAACCCAAATGACCACTGACTACCCAAAGAGAACACCTGAACAGCAGAGGATCAGAATATGAGTTTGGGGATGAAAACAGAGGTGTTTTGAGATGGCGATATTATATTTTGCATAAAGTAACACTAAGTCATTCAAAACAGCTCAAGCAAGGAAAGCGGAGGACTTGGATTAGATTATAGTACTGAAAGGTGAGTCGTGACTCCGACCTTCACAAGTTGCACCTGGCTATAGCAAGCCTCAAGCAGCTGCCCTCACCCGCTCTTCCCTTGTCACCTGGTCTCGTCCCAGCCTCTCTGCATATCTGCTCCACTGTTATTCCCCGTCCAGACCAGCCCCCCACCCCATGGCTGCCCAGTATCTCCACAGCATACCTCTTCTCAGTTCAAACAAGTCCAGAATGACAAAAATTACAACTTCACAATGAGAATCTTCCAGAAGAGAACTTGATTGGTTCCATTAGAGCTAAAAGACTACATCCCACTTCTTCAGTTCAATTTCATACAACCCCTGGGTCCATTAATGCCCTGGCCAAGATCCCGTCTCCTGAGCCAGGTGTACAGAACAGGGATTAGTAACCTCTCACACTTGTAGAGCCTTTCTTATGATTTTGGACTAGTTCATTGGCTCATCTGAGCATAATTCCTGAAAGGTTCAGTTTGGGATTCAGAAAAAAACTGAATATAATGTATGGCTCTTACTAACTCAACCATTTAACAATTGTGTTACTATCCATACCATTTATGGATAGTAATGCTGAATCTCAGCTTCCTTCTCTAAAAAAGGGGACCGATCGTCATAATGACCTCATAGTATTGTTGTGAAGATTCAGTGAAATCTAACCTTAGCACAGTGGTCACCAAGGGCTGGATATTATTATCTTAAGTGTTCGCAAAGTAAACTCATTTTGAAGGTGGGCAGTGCAAGGGATATTATCCCCATTTGACAGGTGTCGAAATGGAGGTTCAGGGAGTTTTAGTGAGTGCCCGATATTTGTGTAAATGCAGACAATTGAACTAGGACTATATTCCAGGGTGCTTCCTATTTGCCATGCCCCACCATGCAGGGAACTACCACAGAGAGAAATCGCCTCCACGGAGCACAGGGCAGCGAATGGTGAGTCGGGGCTGGGGAGGGTGCCATGGGTCTCCAGCAAGCTCCCGAAATGATTCACACTGTTCCAGGATTCAGAGGGGATGACTTTTGGATGCCTCTTCCTCTGCAGGCCTCTCATTTTGAGTGTCAATAGGAGCCCAAGGCCATGAGCTATCAGGACAAAAGTTTCTGCTACAAAGGCACAAATCAAAAGAATTGCAAAGAATACATTTTTCATGTAGAGATCAATCCATTCTTGTGTCTCTTCTTTTTCAAATAAAGTTTTCCTAAAATAAACACTGATGAAGTAGGCTCAATAGGATTGGGCAAACATAAGGGAATGAGAGAATGAGGATTTTACTTCTTCCAACATTTTTGAATACTTTCATGGAAACAGGCAAGCAATTTAAATGAAACAGTCCTGTGTTGGGGGTGCACACACCTGTGTCCTCTCCATGGTCTTCCCATCTATCCAATGAATGCCTCTGTGTGACCCACATACAGTGGAGGAGAGCAGGATGGGGCAGAGTATGGAGGGAAGGAAGGAGAACATGCTAGGGATATCAGTTAAGCACATGTTTGTACCACACTTACAGTTCAGCGCCAACCCAACAGGCAAGTAAAATGTTTGCTATTCACGCAAAAGGCTGAATAGGCCTGAGCATTAGAAGGAGAAAGCTGGGCGGCCTCATAGCTAAATATGGTCATAAGGCATTCAGGGTCCTCTGTACAAGACCAGGGGTGAAATGCAGAAGTTAAGGCATTTTTGAGGATGTGAGGTGACCTCCCTTTTAGACTGAAAGAACAAATCCCAGTGTCAGTGTACCAAGAGTTATGCAAAGCCAGTTGGATGCACTAAGTGCCAGTCGTCATATAGGTCCAAATTGATGGGCGGGGCAGAACAGTGAGGAGCTTCCAGCCTGGGCAGTGGCCCCTCACCGTGCAGTGCTTACAGAGCAGTTCCAGGACTGGGGCCCCAGGTGAAGTAGCATACAGTGCAATGAGAGACACTGAGAAATGCAGGAACAGGAGGGACAAATGCGAATATATTCACAAAGGGATATCATCGAGGCACAAGGCATAGTACACTTAGAAAAGTACATACTTGTATACTTTGCAATTTCAGCGTGCTGCTGTGTGTTCGGTCTTGGTGTGGAGATCATTAGGATATTCTTGTTCTCCTATGTACATGGTAGGGTAGCACTTCTCTGGCCCTCTTGAAGCCAGTTACAGCCACATCATTTTCCCTGGCTAATGACAGGGCTAAAGTGATGCGCATCACATATGAACAAGCCCTTAAGAACCACATTCCCCTCCCCTCCCCCGCCCACTGCAGGGGAGATGGTAGGAGTGCATGCTGCCCTAGAGCACCCACCAGCTTGGGTTTCTAAGTGACCATGGTGAGCAGATCTCCCTGATGATCTGCATTGGCTATCTAGCATAATTCCGAATTTGATATTGTTGAATCCACTGGCATTTGGATATTGTTACATTTCTGCAGCATAACTTAGCTTATCCTAACTGATGCTCTTGCAATGGCTCAAGTGCCTAGAGGTGTTTAGACTTCATAAACACTGCATGACTAGTGGAAAACTCCACAGCCTTGGCAGGTGATTGGATGTAGGAGGCAAAGTAAGATGTTCCAGGTTGTCATTCACATCTTTATTGCTGGGATGAGCTCCTTCACTCACCCGATTTTCTGCCTCTTTCCTCTGTCTCTAGTCAAATTGGATTGTGGATTCAGGATGACTCTCTTCCTTTGTGCAGTCCATAGAACTCTCTAAGATGCTCTCCTAAATGGAGATTCTCCAGAAAAACAAAAAGAAAAGCCGGGAGATGATTTCTTAACTCCAGATGGATGAGCTCAGAGAGCCAGGAAAAAGAGAGCTGGTCGCCCCTAAATTAGATCTGATAGCTGTCTGGTTACAGCCCTGGACTCGATATTAAAACACTGGCGTAAGTGCAACTCTAATTTTCAATAACACGGATTATTTGGAAAATCACTAGATTTGGAATCAGAAAATACAGCTCTAATGCAGAGATGTGTCTTTGGTAAAGTTGGATGAGCCAAGGGCTTCGGAGCTGTTTCCTAAGGATCTGAGGACATAGCTGAGAAGGAAAGAGCAGAACCTGAAAGATGATCGGTGGTCCCCACCCCACTTCCCCCAGAGCTCCTCTATCTTTATTGTCTTTATATATTACGCTTCAGGAAGATTTTCATTAAGATATTCACTAAAAATATATTCATTAAGAGTAATTGTTGTGCTTTAATATTTTATGATTTAATTATTTTACTCTTCCCTGTGAGAAGTTTCCATCTGAGCTACCATCTCTCTACCCCTTCGTTGGTTAGACAGAACCATGGGTTTTTGGAAGTGGACTTATCTGGGTTTGAATCCCAGTTTTGCTTTAGTTGCTTTATGTTTCTGAGCCTATGAAATGAAGAAAATAGTGCTTTTTTAAAAAATGTTTTCTGAGACTTAAATTCATGCGATGTGTGAGGCACTAAGCTGAAGTTTGGTGCTCTGTAAATATTACTTCCCTTCTGTATCCTTTCTCTCAACTCCATTCTTTCCCAATATGACTGGGTTCAGAGGGCCTTAGACCTGCGTGTACCTTGTCCAAACAAGTGCAATCTAAATGAGTAGTTTTTAACAACTGATATGATCAAAAATATACACTCTTTTAACATGAGGATCTTGCATGATTTGGGAACTTCTTGCTTTTTTTGCATATGAATTAAGATGTGTCTATATACTCGCCAAATCTTAACATTCCAGCAAATCTCATCATCCCATAACTAAAACTCTGCTACAGTATCTTTTGCTTTTTGTGAAAGAATAGTGTAGTTGTAGAAAATCTTTCAGAAGGAATTTACATAGGATATTTACATACATCTTTTTCAGAGGATATTAGTGATGGGTGGTTTAGTAAGGAGAAAAAATGTGAGACTTTGAAATAAGCCCAAACAAAAAATGTGTGCCTGTCTAACTCACTGATCCAACTTATCTCAATCTTCATTTCATTTCTCCAATTCAGCAAATTGTAGAAAACTGATGATATTATAGATAGTTCTTGAAAAGATAGACCCATTTTGCATCAATTTGTAAAGTCATTTCAGAATTCCCAATTCCTTATATATACCTGCACTCTTTGAAATCTCCTTTAAACCAATTGTAACATTTTACCTGTCTCTGACACGTGTTCATTTTATATCTGTATGAGGCACTATCATCTTGAAAACTTATTCTTTAATAGTTTTAAAAATAGTTTACTCTTCAGGATTTTACTGGGAAAAGGAATGATAAGGAGATAAAGCATATTATTTTCTAAATAAGGTACTTAACTTTAAAGAAAAATTATAGATTGCCATTTTCTTTTCTCCACCTCTAACAAGAATGGAAAATATGAGCCTTGGGGGAAAATCTCAAGGTGGATCTTCTAGTTTATAATGAAGATGCGTGAGATCAAGAAAGAGATCATTATTTAGCTGAAGTCTCAAGGAAAATCCTGAATTTAAAAATGTTTCAGTTTTATGTATCTTTAAGTATAGGGGTTTTACTTTTTAAGTCAGTATTTGTTCCTTCTGGCAGTCCAGGCTGTAGACTATTTTCTTACAGGATCTCACTGGGCCATAGTTTTATAAATCTGTTAGTGGAGGACATCTGGTTTAACAGAACAAGATAGTCCAGTATGATTTCCTCAAATGAGGCAGCCAGCCAGTCTTGCTGGGATCTTCCCATTATCCATGGTGTCTCTCTTGCTCAATGATATGCAGCTGAAGGAATCGTTTGGGAGAAATGAGACCCCAGGGAGAGCAAAAGGAAATTCAGGGTTGTAAATTAAGAGACATTCATGGTTTTTCCAACCAATCAGAACAAGGTAAACAGGGTCATGATGAGAACACAAAAATCTGTCTGGAAAACCCAGTGTATTGCCAGAACATCACTTTCTTCCAAAATATTGGTAGATGAGCTAATTCTCCAGTAAAATAACTGATACATTACTATAGAACGCCACAGAATTGAATTTATTCCTTGCGTGAAAAAAGATAGAAATTTAAAAATAACCACATATTTGTAAATGGAAAAGAAATAAGGGTATGTGGAAAAGGAATGAAATAGTGGGGGAAACACTTTTAGAGGTTGTAAGCCAATGAAATTTTCATTACTTCTTAACTTTTTTTGTTAGACCTGAGCAGTGACAGCTGTTTTCAAAGATGTGGCCTTAGTAACAAGACTCCTTTATTTCATTATTCTATTTATTTTGTATTTCCTCCATTAAATCCAGGATGTTAAACTATCTTTAAAATAATTGATCACTGATGGCCAGTGAAAACATTATATAGGATTCCTAGGGACATATTTAATATGCACAACTTATTGAGCTTGAAGAAAAGTATACACTTACAAAACCATCACAATCTATGCCAGCAATATCGCATTCCTCTCCAGAAGTTTCCTCCTACCCTCTTTACTTATTATTATTATTATTATTATTTTATGTGTGTGATAAGAACACTTAAAGAGCTACACTTGGAGTAAATTTTTTAAAGCATGTAATGCAGTATTATTTACTATAGATACTATTCTGTTAAACAGATCTTCAGGGCTTATTCATTTTGTATGAAACTTTGTCATATCCCTTCACATTTCCTCCTGCACCCAACCTCTGGCAGCCACTATTGTACTCTGCTTCTATGAGTTTGACTATTTTAGACCTTATGTAAGTGGTATCATGTAGTATTTTTCCTTTGGTGTCTGACCTATTCCAGTTAGCACAATGTTATCCAGGTTCATAAATGTAGTTGCAAATTGTAGGACCTCTTCTTTTTTAGGGCTGAATAATATTCCATTACATGTATATTCCATCTTTTGTTTATCCATTTATCCTTCCATGTCTTGACTATTGTGAATAATGCTGCAATGAACATGGGGTGCTGATGTATCTTCAAGAACCTGACTTCAATTTCTTTGGATATATACTCAGAAGTGGGATTGATTGTTCATGTAGTACTTCTATTTTTACTCTGTTTGAGGAAACTGAATACTGTTTTCCAGTGACTGTACCAGTTAACATTCCCACCAACAATATATAAAGGTTTCCTTTTTCTCCACATACTCACCAACACTTGTTATCTTTTATTTTTTTGTTATTAGCGAAACAGTTTATTGGCTTTAAATATACATCAGTAAATATTTAAATGTTAGTTTAAGTTTTATGATAAAAAAATACTTAACCAAAACATCGGAGAAAATGGAGGCTCAATAGCATGATTTCAATATATTTTCTTGGATACTTGTTATCTTTTTTTATTGGTTTGTTTCATAATGATAGCCATTCTAACAGTGTAAGGTATAAGATAATATACCTCATTGTGATTTTGATTTGCATTTCCCCGTTAACTACTGATGTTGAATATGTTTTCATATACCTGATTGTATTAATATAGTATGGATATTGTGAAATATACATAATAGAAGTGTTTAAAGATTACGTAAAATGAAAATATCTGGAAATTCAATACTTAACCTTTAACCCCAATGTAATCTTGCACACACCTGGAGTATACACCTCCTAAGTGGTGACAGCTGTGTTACACCATCTTATCAAGAATGTCATTATAATACGCTCATGTGCACAATGTGCTACCGTTTGTAAAAACTGTTTTAACTAGTGACTCCTTTTCTACTGCCATCATCTTTCAGGTGAAACTGCCTGTTTGCAAACACTGATAAAAAAACACTTACTGGTGGCATTTCAAATTCTTGATCATCATCCTCAAGTAGACCAGTTAGTGATAATGACCCTCATTCATTCCTCTGCACATCTGTTCTCCCACTGCCTCCTCCCCCAAATATGTCAAATTGCATCCTCTCTCCTCAAACCCCAATATCTCTGCCCACTCTATACTCTCAAATAGTGACCTTGACTCCTATTTCTCTGAGAAAAAAAAGAGAAACAAAGGACCTCTGTACACGTCTCCACCCTACCTGCCCATCCCTTCCCTCAATCCTCAGGCTCAACTGGCTTTCTGTTACCAGGGATGGAAAGCTTTGGGCCCTTAGCAAAAGCCAAATTATAATGGAAATAAGGATATTGTTCTCACATTTTTCTCTTACTCATTAGAAAATAAACTCTTGACTCCAGTTCTCCCCCCAGTGACTGTGCCATTCTTCTGTTCTCCTCTATAAATACAACTTAAAACTTCATCTTCACTTGCCGTTTCTAATTCTTTCATCCCATTATACCTAGAACCCACTCCAATCAAGTGTTGCCCCCAAAACTCCACTGAAAATGCTCTTTTCAAGGTCATGGCTACATGGGTTGACTGATTCCAAGTCCTTCTCTTCCTTGTCCTATTAGCAAGCTTATGAGCTTATCATACCCTGTGTCTCATAGCTCCCCTTCCGTCCACCACTCTCTGCTGCTTTTCTTCTGTCTCACTGTCTGCTCTTTCTCAGTCACTATTCCTTTTCCTCATTGTCTTGATGACCTTTGATCCGTAGAACATTCTGGGCCTCATTTCTTCCCTGAGTAAATCCATTCATTTTAATGACTCTGGATTCCATCAAGGTGCGGGTGTGGTTCAGTGTCTCCAGAGGCCCTCTTTCTCGCTTACAGATGGCCACCTTCTTGCTATATCCTCACATGGCCTTTTTTGATATGTATCCATGGAGATCTTTCTCTCTCTCTCTCCCCTCAACTCTGTATAAAGCCACCAACCCATTAAGACCCCATCCTTATGAGCTCATGTCGTTTGATTACCTCCTAAAAGCCCTGTATCCGCAACTGTCATTTTGGGGATTAGAGCAGAGCTTCAACACATGAATGCTGGGAAAATAACAATTCAGTCAATGGCAAGGGCCATCCTGTCTCAGGCTCTCCCTGTTACAGGAAATGCAGACAAGTGTTGGCCTCCCTGCTACTACATTCCCAGGTACTGGAGGAACAAAAGGTCACGTGCTGGGACTTAGCAACGGAAACAGAGCCAGCATGCTTGAGCTGTAGAACTGTGAAGGAACTGATTGCGGTTGCCAGGGTCAAGGCCTGTAAGTATATGCGTCACCTCGTCGTCAGAGCTCTGATCTCTGGTTTTCCATTCCAGCCTGGAACTGGAGGTTAAATGCTGGATCTATGATAACTGGAAAACTGTGAGAGGAGCAAGAATTGCTTGGAGCCACTCAATAGCATCCCAGGTCATAGCCAGAACCATCGTTCCTTTCAGCTGATACACACAATCCCAAATAGAACAAATACCCTTTCAGTTGAAAGTAATAAATCTCTTTTTGCTTAAAGACACAGTCCTTTGGGATTTCTGCTCTTGCTCTCAGCAAATTCATATGAGGAAAATTGAATCCACATGGTCTGGAGGGAAGGAGATAGGCTAAGCAATTAACTGGGACCTGATCACCTAGCAGCCAGGCTGGAGATAGGAAAGGAGGCTTGGGCCTTGTCCTAGAAACTCTTTTGCTTGTCACGTCTGCTAAAGGCCCAGAGATTGTCCACTCCTCTCTTCCTGTATCCTGCTTCCTAGGCCTCGCCATGCTTGTTTCCAGAGCCACCAGTCCTGTGTTTAATTACCCCAGGTTCTCATCCTTGGTTGGCAAATACCTCATTCTGAGGCTTTATTACTCAAGGTTGAATGTAAATATGTCCTCCACAAAGGGAGGGGACAGGGCTCTATTGAAGTGAATTTCTAATAGTCACTAATACATAGGAAAAAAATATTTGGATATATGTAATACATACGAATATGTATTTTTTAACCAAATCACTTTTTTTGTGTTCTGCAAATCATTCACCATGCAAGCTCATTTTTCTTGCTTATAAGTTTGACCCCCCTTTGGATTCTCATTATTAAATCCAATTCTCTCTTCCAGCAGTACAACAAAATTGTTAAGTGAAAGAACTACATTGTTACAGGAGGTGACCTCCTCCACAGCTTGCTAATCATTGGAAAATTTACTTCATATCACTAAGTCTAGGTTTCCTAGTCCATAAAACAGACACCATAACAGTATTGAATAAGCAGTCATTGAAACCTAGAGGTAATTCATATACAGTTGTTATCATGGTATCTGCTACATTGTACATGCTCAACAAATGTTATTAATTATTTTCACATCTCCACAAACCCATTTCAGAGGTGTAATATGGAGATAATATTTATATGTATACCACAGGTTGCTATATGATTACAAGAACACGTATACAAATACCTAAAACATTTTCTGATATAGTATAGATTCCATAAGAATTTGATATTGCTCTCCTCCTACCTCACTTTGTTCTTACCCAACCAATTCATTAGCTTTTCAAGATACCTGGTTCTCTTAAACAAGTATATATATAAGGCAAATGTTAAAAGACCGTAGTTCAAACACTAGTCAGGTTTCTTTTCTCAGATCTCTCCAAGGCAGTGAATATCAACCTTAAGTGTTACCGACTAATGATCGGAATTAATATTTCTTGCTTTGGACGTAATTTGATAGAATGGCCCCATGCCTAGCCCTCACTTTTATCCCCAAATGCTTATATTAAAATTAAAATTAATTTTCAGGGAGGACACAATTTACCAACTGTGATAGGAAAGATGATTTTAGGAATTATGAAGGGAGGAGCCTACTTCCCTATTAATATGCCTCTATTTCAAAAGGTAAGCGTTTTTGTGAAAAGAGTTTTAGTGCCTCGAGAACAAGAATCAACTTTATTTAACTGCTGCAATCTGGCTCTGAACTAATTTTTGGATACTGTGACCAATTAGTTTTAAATTCATGAAGCTAAGGCACGCAACTTGTTATTGTTTCTATTGGAAGGCATATATGGCAGGTTTGACTAGATATGACAGATGAAATCTATTAAATTTACAAGTCTAAGAATCTGGCTAGTTACAATGGAAAACCTTATTAATTTGAATCATAAATGATATTTTCATCAACTACAGATGAAAAGGAATTCAGAACATAAATTTTCATAAAGGACTATAATCTGAAGAGCTATGGACACTGGTATGTTTAAATATCCAGTATAGATACATTTCTCACAGACAAACTATAGTCTTTTAATCATTTTGATTCTCTACCATTTTCTTTTGTTTATATATATATATAACATATATATTATTACACATACATATATTATATGTATATATATATATAGGTATCATTAATGTATAATTACATGAGCAACATTGTAGTTACTAGACTTCCCCTATTATCATGTCCTGACCACACACCCCATTACAGTCACTGTCCATCAGTGTAGTAAGATGCTATAGAATCACTACTTGTCTTCTCTGTGTTCTACTGCCTTCCCCGTGCTCCCCCTCATATTACGTGTGCTAATCGTAATGCCCCTTTTTTGCCCTTATCCCTCCCTCCCCACTCATTCTCCCCAGTCCCTTTCCCTTTGGTAACTGTTAGTCCATTCTTGGTTTCTGCGAGTCTGCTCCTGTTTTGTTCCTTCAGTTTTTTTTATTTGTTCTTTTACTCCACAGATGAGTGAAATCATTTGATACTTGTCTTTCTCCACCTGGCTTATTTCACTGACAACGATACCCTCTAGCTCCATCCACGTTGTTGCAAATGGTAGGATTTATTTTCTTCTTATGGCTGAATAATATTCCATAGTGTATATGCACCACATCTTCTTTGTCCATTCATCTACTGATGGACACTTAGGTTGCTTCCATTTCTTGGCCATTGTAAATAGTGCTGCAATAAACTTAGGGGTGCATATGTCTTTTTGAAACTGGGATCCTGCATTCTTAGGGTAAATTCCTAGGAGTGGAATTCCTGGATCAAATGGTATTTCTATTTGTAGATTTTTGAGGCACCTCCATACAACTTTCCACAATGATTGAACTAATTTACATTCCCACCAGCAGTGTAGGAGGGTTCCCCTTTCTCCACATCCTTGCCAACATTTGTTGTTTTTGTCCTTTGGATGTTGGGATTCTCTACCATTTTCTGAATGTTCCTGCTTTGACTGGCAGAGTTAGGGAAGGGTCTCATTGTCCCACAAAGTCAAGGCTAGAGCCAAGTTTTACCTAAAACCATGGGCAATTCTTCAAGGCAATCCTACTTTACAAAGTAGAGTCAAGTAGGAAGTCAATGCAATACATCAGAAGGGGATCTGACTGGATCACTCAATCAAAGAGATAAGCCAGATATGGTATAAAACTTTAATCCCAAAATACAGAGCCAAGGGTCAAATATTTAGGAAGCCAAAGAAACAGGGAGCAACATTTCAGGAAAAAGGACTGGTTTGGATGACATACAAGATGTGCTCTTGCCTATGGTTGGCATCTGGTGTCAGGCATGACTCTTATGTGTTTAATGAACTAGAAATGGAGGTGAAACCTGCTTGAAAATGTCATCCTCTGAATAGTGAACATTTTGTCTATGTGCTCACTAGGAACTTTTATAATCACATCTCTTAATTATGTTCAATTTTATTGCAGAACTTAAGGATGGACATACACACACAGAAAAGGAACAAAAATATAAAATTATACATATTGTTGATAGCCTCTCTTGCCATCTTTACCTCAGAAATCACACATTTCATAAACTCCCCAAAGGTGGAGACAGTGATTTATCCATTTATACAGGTGACTAAACAGTATCTAAATTTAATAAGTGGATAAAGAAAAGTTATAGGTGGTAGAAATGTATTATCAATGCAAATGGAAAAGCCATTATTTTTATTGCACAAGTTATTAATTTATTTTATTGTGGATAGGCAGCATATACTAGGATCTTTGCATAGAACACACAGCATATGCAGAATCAGTATGTATAAAATATATACAAATCAAATTCTTTTAAGAAATATCTTGAAAATATTGTTATGGTTATCTAATATAAAACTATGCTTCTCATTGTAGTCGATCCATAAACCTATGTGTGGGAGATTAACAGAGTAACTTTAGCAGACCAAAGACTTCTATGGTCTTTCTTGTATTGCCCTGGAGAAGATTTTTCTAACTTGACATGGGAAAGTTTTCAAGAAAACAACAACAGTAATATGAGTCCATGACTGAGTGAGACTCCCATGTACAGGAAAGAGACATAATGAGGAAGTGACAGGTTATACAGAAAGCTGAGTTAATTGATTATGTTCATATGGGACAGGGTAACAGCTAAATTTATCTTCAGAAATTCAAATTGTAGTGATAGCTAAGATACTAAAAATTTAGCTATTAATTTTCTACTGTGATTTTTTAAATTCCTCTTTGTTATGTAGGCATATCCTTTTACTCTAAAACTATTTTTTCTCTCCATTTCTTAATAGAGACCTGAGTTCTTCATGAATGCGTGGAATCATTACTCTTCTGATAACACAAGGCAAAGAGGGAGAAGGAGACCCATAGGCTCTTTGTCCTCACTTCTCGTTCCCATTTCCAGGCCAATAAATTCCACATTCTTCCTCCTTGTCAGTATTTAAGTCTTATCATTACCACCGTCTTTACTGCTGATCTCATTTTCTATTCGAAACTATTTCCACCAAATAAATTAAAGAAACTGATTGTTTATGCTACCCTCCCCCCTTTCTTCAGGGCTTTGGTTTCAACACCCATATTTGAAAGCACATGGGATACTTTGACTTAATTATTCCTTCATTCTTCCCATGAATTTTGAAAAGTCTTTTTCAACATTGACCCTATACTCTGGACATACAGGTCTCCTCTCCATCCTGAAAACATACAAGCTTACTTTTTTTTTTAATTTTTTTTTTTTAATGTATCTCTCTAAACCTGTGTTAAAAGTCTTGATATAAGTCTCGAAAATAATAAGCCAAAATGTATCCTAAAAATTAAAGTTATCAGATCATTTGTATGATTGCTATCAATGGGGAAAGTGTATAATTTTTCATCTAAAGACTAAACTGTAAAACAACAGTATTTTTTCTGAGCATTTAGGGCTATAATTTTCAAGTTGAATTTAGCCTGGCTTTAATGCCTCCATTTCTGACTGAGCAAGTCCATCTATCCACCTTCTCCTGAATACTTGCTACCCTTTAAAATTCCTTTCCTATATATTTTTCATGTTAGTAATAATGACTCATGCATTGTCTTCCTATCCACCCTCTTCCTAGTCTCTCAAAAACCTGTATTTGCCTTTATTATTAACTCTCTAATGAAGTATATAGTACAAGTCCAATATTCCCCAGAAGAAATGCCCCAGAACACAACCCAAGTATGCAGCACCAGTTAGTATAAACCATATCTAGAGTTTGACTCTATTAATATAACAATCACCTTTAGGTTTAAGTGAAAGCTACAAGAAATTTTTGGAAAAATGTTTTGTTTTGTTTTTTCAATTGCCTAAAGTTCATGAAGTTATCAAGACAATGGACCTAAATAATAACATTGGAGTAATGATTCCTCAACTTCAGAAGTACTCAAGAGTTCTCAGACCAGTTGTAAGTACTACAAAGCAGGTAATGTATCCACACGTTGAAAACATCAAAATGCATGAAAGTTATATACATAACCATGGTAAGAAGGTTTAAATGAAGCCCGTGTCTTTCCATTTTCTATGAAGATATTATTTTAAGACAGTTCAAAACTCATGATATTATATATAGCATACTTTGACCTCAAATTGCAATCACACTCATGAATATTAATCTCCCCAGAAGTTCCAAAAATACTACATCTTTACCAATTTGGTGAAAACACATGGGATTCTTTGAACTAATTATTCCTTCTCTCTGCCCCATGAATTTTGTTTCCAATCTGTTGTTCAACATTGACCCTATTTTCTGGATATATAGGTGTCCTCTCCATCATGAACAATTCAAAGCAAACAATATTTTATATTGTTACTTGATTGACAAAATACTACTACTTGTCTTTTCTTTCTTTTTCTCTTTAATTATTTTAACCAACAAAAGATGATAATCAGCAATCATCTGTGAAAATTCTAGAATTCTCAAAGATTCTATACACACAGATACATTCATACAACTATTTTAAACAAAGCTTTAACAGATTTTGTGGGCCAGCATTAAGCAAAGCAATTTGCATGCAATATTATTTATAGAAGGAGAGGAGAAAAAGAAAGAAAAATAAAAATAATTGAACAAACAATGGCTAAAAACTCCTCAAATAACAAAAATTACTAATTCACACACACAAAAAAAAAAGCATAAAGGATTGTAAGTAGGATAAACACACAAAAAAGAATCACAACTAGATATAACATAGCCAAACAAAAGGTAAAGACAAAATGAAAATCTTAAAATCAGTGAGAGAAAAGTGACTCATCATATACAGGGGAACAACCATTATGATTAAAAGTTTATCAATTGAGAATTCTATATCCAGAAAAATCATTTTTAATAGTTTATCAATCAAGGATTCTATATCTAGAAAAATCATTTTTAAATGAAATGCAGGCATTCCTAAAGACTGAGAGATCCATCACTTATAGGCCTAACTTACAAAACAAAAATACTAAAGGAAATCCTCAGCCTTAACAAAGTAACACCAGACACAAATCCATATCCAAAGGAGGAAATGAAAAACATGGAAAATGGTACATGTGTGGGTAAATATGCAAGACTTGGTAACTATTTTTTCTTGTATCTTCTCTTAATTTCTTTAAAAGGCATAGACTATACAAAGCACAATTATAACACTACAGTTTGAACTTGTAATAAGAGCACAAAAAAAGGTAGAGGAACAAGAGATGGAGTAGAGCAAAGTTTCTATATTTTGCTAGAAAATAACTTAGTATTATTTTGAAGGAGACTGTTATAAGTTAAGATGCATACTGTAGTCCTTAGATCACCCACTAAGAAAATAACTAAAAATATGTAGTCGAGAAAATCAAGACAGGAATTAAAATGTACACCAAAAATATTTATTTGACACAAAGGAAGGTAGTAAACAAGAAACAGAGGAACAAAAAGATAAATAGAAAACAAATATCAAAATGGCAGATGTGAAGCGAACCATGTCAATAATTCCATTTAATGTGAAAGTACAAAGACTGCATTTAAATGGTAGAGTGTCAGACTGGATTTTTTTGTAATCCAACTATGCACTGTGTAAAAGAGACAGATTTTAAAAGTAATAATTAAAATTAAAATTATGAAAAATTATATACCATGTAAACAGTAACCATAAGAGCACTAGAATGGCTACATTAATGTCAGATTTTAAAACAACTTTAAAACAAGAAATGTGACTAGAGGCAAAGAGGAATATTTTATGGTGATATAAAGTCCAATACATTGGAATGATTTAAAAATTATAAATGTATGCAAACCTAACCATGGGGCTCTAAAATACAAGAAGAAAATCTGACAGAATTTAAAGGAGAATTTGAGAACTTAACAATAATAGTTGGAAATTTAAATATCCCAATCTCGGTAATTGATAGGGAGCTAGAGAGAACATCAGCTAGATAGAAGCCCCAGCACTATTGACAAAATTGATCTAACTGACATGCAGAAAACCTCACCAAACAATTGCAGAATATATATTGTTCTGAAGTTGACATGAAATACTCCTTAGAATGGCATAGAAATCACAAATAAATATTTGTAAGTAGTACATGGGTCAAAGGAGAAATCACAAAGGAAATTTAAAAATGTGTTTAGTGGAGTAAATTGAAAACCCATCATATTAAAATTTATGGCATTCAGGTAAGCAATGCTTTGAGGGAAATTTATACCTTTAAGCATCTATGTCTGAAAAGAAGAAAGTTCTTGAATCAATAAACCAAGCTTTTAACTGCAGAAAAAGAACAGCCAGTTAAAAGTAAAAGCAAGTAGAAGAAAAGAACTAGTAAAAATCAGAGCAAAAATCAGTGAACTCAAAAACAGAAGAACAGAGAAAAAACAATAAAATTGTAAGCTGCTTCTTTGAAAGGATCAACAAAATTGACAAACCTTTAGCTAGACTGAGCAAGAAAGAAAAGGAGAAGACACCAATAGTCAGAAATGAAAGAAAACATCACTAGTGTTTTCCAAAACTTAGAAGTCTAATAAGGGAATATTATGAGCAACTTTATGACACAAAATTAGAGAACTTAGACGAAATGAACAAGTTACCTACAAAGACAGAGATTACAAAAATTGACTCGAGAATAAATTTTAGAAGTCTATATAGATCTATAGAAGTAAAGAAATTGAATTAGCAGTTAAAATTTTTCACACACACACAAAAAAGCCCAAGGCCACATGACTTCACTGGTGTATCTATCAAATATTTAAAGAAGAAATGACAGTAACCCTTCAGAAACTCATATATACAAGAGGAGGAAAGAGCCCTTACCAACTCATTCTGTGAGACCTGTATTATTTTGATACCAAAGCCAAATAAGGATATAATAAAATATATATATACTGGTCAAGATCCCTCATAAACATAATGGTAAAAAACTGTAAATAAAATATTAGCAAACCAAATTCAGAACCAAGTAAAAATGATTATGCACTTTGGCCTACAGTGTTTTATCCTAAAAATGCAATGTTGGTTAGGATCTTAATATCAATGGACATATTATATCTTAATAATAGGATAAAGGACAAAATAACAGAAACTCAGTACATATCTCAAGAGATGTAGAAAAATCATTTGAAAAGATTCTGAACCAATTCATCATAAAAATCTTCAGCAAATGAGAAGTATAAGAGAACATTCTCAATCTAATAAAGGACATATGAAAACTTACAGCTAATCCTATACTTAGTGGTGAATAGTTGAGTGCCTTCCCTTTAATTCCTGGAACAAGGAAAAGATGTTCACAGTCACACTTCTATTCAACACTGTGCAATAAAGCAAAAACAACAACAAAAACAAATTAGGTATCTAATACAAAGGTATCTACCTATAAAGAAAGGAGAAAAACTATCTTTGTTCAAAGATGGCATTATTTGCTTGTAGAAAATTCTAAGGAATCTACCGGAAAACTATTAGAATGACTGAGTTCAGCAAAGCTACAGAATACAAGATCAAATCACAAAAGTTTAATTGTATTGTTATACATTAGCAATGAACAACCCAAAAATGGAACTAAAAAGTATTCCATTTATAAAAGCACCAAAAAATATGAAATATTTAGGTAAAAGTTTAACAACAGAAGTGTTAGACTTATACACTGAAAACCCAAAACAGTGCTCAGGGTACTTCAAGGTCTAAGTAAAGAGAAAGACCATTTATGTTCATAGATTGGAAGACTCAGTATTGTTAAAATGGCAATTTTCCCCAAATTGGTCCACGTATTTAATGTAATCTTTGTCAAAATCCCAGAATGTATCTATAGCAATGTATAAGCTCATCCTGAAATTCATATGAACAGTCTGTTCTTTTTCCTTTGGACGTGCCTGCCGTCAGTCCTTGAGCACCTCATGGTTATCTAGCACAGCAAGGTATCCTAGGCTCAAGATGTGCTCCTGCTGAGTCAGTCTTGGACTAGGATGTTTCTCCACTTATCCTTGATTCTGCTGGTGGCTGATGGTGTTTCAAATCAGAAGCCGTATCTTTTTTAG
The DNA here is from genome assembly GCF_030020395.1 of Manis pentadactyla. Classification (NCBI taxonomy): domain Eukaryota; kingdom Metazoa; phylum Chordata; class Mammalia; order Pholidota; family Manidae; genus Manis; species Manis pentadactyla. The sequence goes on from NC_080036.1 coordinate 21,837,319, forward strand.
CGTCTCTTTCTACACCCACTTAGAACTCTAATGAGTGCTGAGTGCATAATAAATGTTTCCAATAAGTGTGGGTGAGATGAAATCTCATCCTAATTATCTGGGGACACTTCAAAGTCCTGTGATGGATGTGCTGGGGGACCAAAAGCAGCAAGGGGAGGACTCTGGCTCTCACTGGTATTGCTTCCGTGGGTGGCACTGGTGGGTCAGTGACATAGATTCACTCTCTCCAGCTGTAAAAATAATTACCTGCTTCCTAAGAGTTCTGGGAAAATTAATTTGCTAATGCCTTTAAAGAGGTTTGAAGATCAAAAGTTCTATGTATATGCTAATATTATTATCTCAAATGGTTCTGTCCTGACGAAAACTGAGATGGCTAAATCACAGCATCATTGTGAAACCGTATACGATTCATAATTACCTTAATGGCGCAGCAGCCAACGTCTGACGGGCAACGTCCTGGCAGGAACAAGCAAGAAGCAGAACAGGAGTGGTTTCCGATTCTTAGAATCAGTCCTTGACTCTTTCCCATGCCTGTATCCTGTGTGTAAAGTACTGGGCTCAGCCCCATTTTTGGATTCTATTTCTCTTTATTCCTCTCTATTATTAATTCTGAATTTGGAAAAATCTCTCTCAAAGGGCAAATAAAAGTATGCAGAGGAGGTCATTATGTCATGTCAGAGACGCTGATGCAGGCAAAGAGGAGAACCGGGGCTCAGTCCCTGCAACTAAGGAGGCCTAACCCCGGGAAAGTCACCTCTCTGTGACTCTGGTCACCAGTTGCACTGGTGGCAATGCTGTGGCTCTGGTTGCGTGGGCTATCGGTGACGCAAGAGAAATTTCAGAGACCATAGCAAGAGCCAGAATAGAAGGAGCAAGGGAGGGAGGGGAAGATGGGAATTGTGTTGCAGCCCTCCATGCGTGGGTCCGTAGTTTCCAACTATCTCTACGTCAGGGAATAGACAGAAAATGGAGACTTGGGTCTCTCTGAGATCTTGTAGATGTTTACCAAGGTGACTGCACTAATGCTACCCCAACTCTGCGTGCACACCCCTTTTGCAGTGCGATCTTGCCACTCCTCCCATAACGAAAATGGGTTGTTTCCTCTTCCCAGGATTCTGGACTCATCCTGGGTCTTGGACTGACTAAGAGAATGCATTTCAGTAGATAGTGTGGGACTCCTGAGCCCCGGCTTCAGAGACCTCGCAGCTTCTGTTCTCCCGTCGACTCTGAGCCAACTATTCCGTGCAGGAGTCCAGGAGAAAGACCACATGGAGAAAGACCTCAGGCACCCCAGGGCTTAGGCCCCTGCTGCACAAATGAGCCCTGGCGGGGCCAGCAGAGTAGCCACCCAGCCAACCCACAGACTCGTGAGAAACAGCAACTTGTTGTGAAGAGCTAGAGTGCTGAAACAGAAATCTGAGACTAAGAGTCACTAACAGAAATATTTATTGAACACGTATTATAGGCCAAGCACATGTCCAAGCCTTTTCAATGGGGAATCCTCTTAACAACTTATGGGTTGAGTACCATTTAATAGGTGGGAAAACTGAGACAGACAGGGCTTAACAGCTTTCCAGTTTTTCACATATTCTCAGTGGTACAGCCAGGAATCAATCTCACATAGGTTTGGCTCTGAAGTCTCTGTCTTAATCCCTATACAAGACTACACGTTGTGGACATTTTCCTGTGGCCTGTTGAGCATCCCTCTGGCTTCTGGATTTTTACAGATGAAATTAGGCATGTGTAGCAATAACCTTTCACTCACTAAGGCTGGCCAGCAGTCTTATGTCAAGAGAAACCAGTAAACTTCTTTTCAGAAAGCTGTGGGCTCACGTGTTTTTAGAATGTTGAAAAACAATTATCAAACCTGAATATTCATTCTTGATGCACATTTCAGTTAGGAGAGATCACGGAGTCATAGGCTCCAGACATGCAGTTCTGGGATAGAAAAAGGGCAGGGCTTATATCACCAAAAAATGTGCTTAGCTGGGATTTCAGAATATACCACCTTAAAGCAATGAGCTGGTAGGGTGGGACCAGCCACACATTTTTCCAGTGTATAGACTGTAGAGGAAGCCACGGCTGTAATGTGATCAGATCTGACAGCAATACAAATGAAGTGCGAAAAGCAATTACCCTCTATACACAGACAGATAAACAATCATCCACCCTCAATGTCAGATCCAGGCAAATCAAAAAAGGGAGATACTAAAGGAACTGTGTTGCTAAAGTGTCAAATCTGGACAGTAGTTCTTTCTTACAATATTAACAAAATAGCTCCTGATAAAGAATGACATCAACCTTGTGTTGGGATAATTGTAATGAGAGATATCTCCCTCTTTATTGAAATATCCGTGAGCATCATTATATATAGAATGGAAAACGTAATTTCAGAACTGATCTGGATTGAAAATGTAAAGACGTGAAGGAAAACAATTGCCCTATTGGTTAAAGTTCCATCATTTATTGATGGAAGTTAGAAACTATGAGGTGTATTTATATCCTCTGCAATAGCTCTTATTTCGAAACAACCATGGAATATTCATTGAATGCAATCTAAACCTATCAAGGAATTTCCCTGATTATGTATTTTCAAACTCTCACCATTGAGGGTTTTATTTAAAGATGGCAAACAATGTTGAACATAGATATTGAAAGGTTGAGCATAATTCTGTAATAGTGAAAAGACCTGTGGAAAGATACCTCCAGCTTAGAAAGGATTCTGTGTCAGTAACTCCGACTATTCCTAAGAATCTTTGAGAATATGGGTGTCAGATGAACATAGGGAGAAGCAAATAAAAATGAAAACAGCCCAGAGTATTCACTTACTTTATGGTAAGCAATATGAATAATATCTTACAGTTCTTAGAATAACCTAATGAGGTTTACATTTTAGGAAAAAAAGAGACTCAGAGAATAAGGAAGTTCTAGAAGTTCACAGCAGGTACCATTTTGACTCTGAAGCTCCTGCATTGCTAGGATATAGGTAGGAAACTGGATTCATTGTTCCCATCTCAAATCAACACTCCAGACTTAGCTCCAAACATCTGCACAAATATCATGCCTTCATTTCCTCATTGCTCCACTCCAAGTCCCCAAAACTGTCATTCTAGGCCCAATCTTATTTTATCTTTGAGCCACTTTTAAAAAGGGTAGGAAATCAAAAGAAAAATTAATCCACTGTCTTGATTGATGTCAAATTATTATCATTTCCACATATTGGGGAACTGGCATGTTACTTAAGTCTCTTAATTCTTCACTTTTCATGATTCAACATTTTTAAAAAATCAAGCACCTGTTATGTGCAAGGTGAGATGTTACACATTAGATAATTAATAACAGACAAGGTGCCTGCCTTAAACAAAAAAATCACAGAGACAAATATAGAACTACACATTTGTATTAAGTCCTACAAAAGAGAAATCTATATTACTATTAAGCTGCACTGACTTACAGAGTAACCATTGTGGCGATTTAAATTTACATAATTAAAAATAAATAAAATGAAAACTCACTCTGCCATACTAGCTACATGTTTTAAGTGCTCAGTAACTACTTGTAGCAGCTGGCTGCCATATTGGAAAGTGCAGATACAGAACATTGCCATATTGTACTGTGCTTCTATTAGACTGCTCTGCTGTAAGGCCTTACCCTGGTCTCTCCTCATAAAATTTACAACAACTCTTCAGTTTGCTTATATGTATAAATCTGTTTATGCATCTGTTTGTTTCATATCTGTCTATTCCACTCGTAGGTAAACTCAGTGAAGGCAGGGCTTTGCTCTTTTTATCACTTTGTGCTTGGTGCCTAGCAAAATAGTAGGCATTCAATGGATTCATTGAATAAATGAAACAATGGATTAATGAAATAATCTGGAAGGCTTCTGTGAACTCAGTTCTGAGTTATCTAGAAGAGGGTCTGGAGAAGGAAGAACATTGTAGGAGGAGAGAAGAGAATAACTGAAGGATCTGATAGCCCCTTGAGGACCAAAGGTTATTCCGTGTGTTTAGTTTCTCCAGGAGCAGGGAAGGGAGGAGGCCATGCTCTAAGATGAGTGGGAGGGGTGGTGTCACCTGATCCTGCAGGGCCTTGTGGCGAGTGGTCTTCTTCTTGAGAGAAATAATTCTGGTCTTTCTCTATTTGGGCTCCCTTACAACAGACTGCACCATATGGGATCAGACCATATAGTTCCCATGGCAGAGGAATTTTAATTCCCTCATGTTATTAGAGGTTTACTCTAAACCCAGGCTGGCTTGACAGGAGCCTGACACCTGATCCCTCCCAAGCCAGATGTTTTCTATAATGCATGCTATATAGCTGCATTGTCCAACAGAGTCACCACTAGCCAGCTAGGGCTGTTTAAATTTAAATTAATTAAAATGAAATGAAATGAAACATTAGTCTGTAGATGCATTCTACACACAGATGCAGGGCCTGCATGTAGTCTGACAGAGTCATGCTCCTTTGTTGCCAGAATTCACCAGCGTGAGCCTTCCTTTCTTATTACCAATAGCTGTCCAAAGTATATTTAAGCTCACTCTAAGCTTTTAGTATGTTCACTGGATAGTATGTTCACTGGTACTTTCCCTGCCTCGTGTCTGACTCGCACTTGCCCTCTCCTTCCTGTTCCCTGCCATCAGTTGTGCCCAAGTGCCAGCATGGTTTTTCCTGAGCCTACCAGCTCGTGAGAGTCCTGCATGTCCCCTTCTGCGCTTCCCAATGGCACAGTGAAGACCCATAGTTGGATCTCGTTATGCAAATACATAAGCTGAGCCTGAAATTCTAAACTCTGTTCATCTGTTTAGGGACAAATGAGATGTCTCGGCTTTGACACGCCCAAAGGGGAGAGCAGAGATGTGCAATCAATAGGATGCTTACCCCTTTGCCTAACGACCATTAAATAATGCAGATTTTAGCTTAAATGGATTGTTATACTAACTTACTTGCTGTTTTAGTAATTTGGACGTTTGGCATAAGACTTTAGGGAAACAATTTGGGAATACCAAACATCAGCCTTAAAGAAATGACAGCAGCTGAATATGCATGTATGTATGTATTTATGTATGTGTAATAGATTGATAAGTAAATTGATAAATAGATCATGAATATTTCTATTCTTTTTTTCAATAGATTTGTCAATAGACTGATAATAGATTGTCAATAAATTGATAAGTAAATTGATAAATAGAACATGAATATTCCATCCTTTTTTCCCTTGCACTAAGAATGCCTCTCTGCCCACTCAACCTCCCCTACACTCTTTCCAGGAAACCATTGTCAGGCCAGCTCCTGGGCTCCTGTTAGATTCAAAGAGCTGCATTTAGAAAGGCCAGAAAGTCTTCAGCAGGAAGTTAGGAGATGATAACACAAACTTCTGTGGGAAGAACGGGATGGGAAATGGGAAGGAGCATTGGAGGAGAGAGAATTTACGGAGGTAATGGTGGGGGGCTGTGTGTGTAGATGGGGAAAGTGAGAGAGATTTGTGAAGAGCACATGTTAAGTTTTGCCGCTTATCAGGAATATATTTTAAGTAATGCAGTAATCATTTCTACTACTTTCAGCTATGTTTCTATGCTGGCTGAATTTTTATAAACCAGACTCTGTACTAAGATGGGGTCATCAAGAAAAGCTCTGCATGGGTGAAGTTTAGATGTGCAACTGATAATTTGCCATGACAATTTCAAAGACAAAGGATAGTTATGTGCACAAAAATTTTATGCAAGTGTTACTGATGATTTCAGAAATTGGAGACATTCATACTGCCACAGAATAGGAAAAGGAGCAAGTGAATTAATTATGTTTCCCAATTGACTAGAAATGCAGCAAGAACACGAGTTCATCCTCATTGAACTCCTGGTATGTGCCATTTTCCCAAGTACTTTGCGTATAATAGCACGTTTATTTTTTCAGAAGCCCCCTTAGGAGGCTGATACTTAACTGCCATTTTTCAGATGGGGATATTGATGCACAAACAAGTCAGTCAGCCTGGTCAAGGTCACAAAGCTAACGAGCTGCAGAGCTAGCATTTCAAATCAGGCAGCCTTATTTCAGTCAGAGCTTTTAACCAGTCATCCTACTGCTGTTAATATTGTGCATGAGGAACCCTACGCAATAACTGAGAAAGAATCACTTATGCCAAGCTGTGTGAAAATGCAGAACCAAACTGTTAGGAGGTGTTATCATCGTAGATGTTCACAAATGTATGTGGATATAAGCAGGGTCTGGGAGGGAGTCATGTTATGACAGTGGGATTATGGCTGATCTACATGATTACTTTGAACTTTCATAATATTATAATGTGATTTTTACAAAGACACAAAACCAGGGTAATTAACAAACTCTATTTAAAAGTCTATGCCAATTATTTGCATTTCCTCCATATGCTTAATTGTATATATTGATTTGAACATGTTCTTCCTTGCTGCCTTCCCTTCTTCAAAAATTTGTCACCTACATCTTCTTTGGGAGGATTTTTAAAGATGGTAATTAAAGCCACCTATAAACATATGGTTACGTCTAGTTACACAATTAATGTTAATATATGGCATGTAATCATCATCTAATTTGAATTATATAGCATGTGGTGACATAATTACAACATGCAATGATGGAAAGATCCTTATGTAAGCTGAGTAAAATGACGGCAGTTTGAATTGGATGATTCTTAAATTACAATTTCCCAGTTGCTTCAATGGCCCCTCAGGGAGAGGGTCAGGCTGAGCTCTGCCTATTGTTAGGAGTGAAAAAGAAAACGATTTAAATACATGAGAAAATTAGGTGAGAAAAAAATGGGATGTTTCTCTTTTTTAATCAGACAGAAAAGAAAGAGATTAGCCAAAGGTTATTTTCAGGCTATTTGTTACATAAAAATGACTTTCAAGCTGAGACAAAACATATATTACTGCAGACTGCCAGTTGGGGTTCACCTCAACAGTGGGCAGAGAGCACATGCATTAGTCATGGCCCAAAATAAAACTCCCGCCATTCTGGTTGTCTTCATCCCCTACCCTCATGTCATTGCTTCTTCATTCTGGGTCCCTCAAGACTGTTTTCCTGGCCCAGGCATCCTGTTACAAATGCCTCGTCCTCTGCAGAAAGATCTGCTTCTAGAAAGGGCAGAGGATGACCTTCGCACCTCCTAGCCGTAATTGAAAAGAGGGACATGAATTCCCCTTCGCTCTGGAGAAAGTGAAGAAAGTTCCCCGGGCTCTGGCTAATGACAGGAAATGCCTGAGTGGACAAAGGATCAGGTATCAAGAAATGAGTCTGGGAGTAATAAAACGAATCGGGGGAGGGGAAATGCAAGCTAACTTGGACGTCCCCTCGAGCCGACCTGTGCTAAGTCACGGAGTCGCCTGCCAGGGAGAAGGTTAGGAGCCGCCCACGGTCATCCCCGAAAACGCCACAGCCTCAGACACTGGAACTGAGAGGCAGCACTGCCTCCTTAGTCAAAGCGACCCTCAAACATGGAGGCTGCAGAGTATTTTTGTTTTGCTCTGATTCCTGAAAACCTCAAGTACTTCCTCAGCATTGGGGCCCTGAGGTTTTGGAATGGGTGCCTTTGTTTTTAAACCGTTTTTGCTGTTTTTCCTTCTTACTTTAAATGAACTTCCAGAAACTCCTTCAAGAAGCCTGCGGTGCTGGTAGAGTCCCATCCAGGGGAGGCCCAGGGAAGGCCTTCAGCCTCCTCACAGGGCACCACCCCCAGAGACCTGGTGGGAAGGAGGGGTCCTCTTCCCCAGGTGCTGGGGTCACGGCTCCATCCCCAACCTTCTCTCTTTTGGGGGATGAATCGCTTTATCCCTCTAGATGTTTTCCCTCCTGTATCAGGTGAAGGCGTGAACTAGGTGAGCTCAAATGGACCTGAAGGTAAAAACAGACCTTTCCCGTTGGAATCCGCTGTGATTCAAGTGCTAGGGCATCGAAAGGTCAGCGCTATCGCGAGGGCTGATGTCCGTGTCAGCCCCCACATCAGCTCAGATCCCGGCCTCGGCTCCTCGCAGCTGCATTCGCCCCACCAACAGGCTTGGTCCAGACCAGAACCAGCACCAAACCTGAAGAACAAAGTGGAACGTGACTCAGGGCCTTGCTGAAATGAGAATTGTCATGATCACAGATCCCAGCGAGTTGGTCTTCCCAGGGGGCACCCATGGGCCCAAACCCACCCAGGACCGATCCAGCCTGAGCGAGGCAGTTATTTGTCCTATCCGCCTTCAAACGGGTGCCCCAAAGCCAGGCCCTGAGATTTCCCCTCAAGGTCTTGTCGGTCACAAGGGTGATGCTGAGCTTCAGCCGGGCTCTTTGGCAAGCAAGTAGGGAAGGCAGAGGGGCTGTTTCCGGGTGTCTTGGGGTACAAAGGCTGAAGGGATAGGGGTTCTGGACACCCTCCGAAGCTGTTGGTCCTTGTTCTATCTGCCATGAAGGGATTTGAGGGGGTGAGAAAAGTGTCGAAAATGGTGTAAGGTTGTCCCTTTTTTCCTGGGAATCCACACCCTGCCAACGTAGTGCTGACCCAATAAGCCTCCTAGATCTGGCCCCATGTGCCTAGTAGGGTGGACCCCGCGTCCCCTCCGGTTCCTCTCAGCTTGTGCAGGGAGTCCCAGTAGGTCTTTCACAAGTTCTGCAGAAGTCAACCTTCCTGGCAGTCCTTCCCCTTCTGACTTTGTCACCAGCTTTTTGGTGGGACCCTGGTCTTCGGCACAGCTCTGTGCACAGCCCCCAAGCATGGAGACACCTGCTGGGCTGCCCTATAGCTGTTCCGCATGTGAAGAAGGAAACCTGGGTGTTTCAGCAGGAACAAGACTTAGGGAAAAATTCTGGATCCCCAGATAAAAGGGTCAAGCAAATGACAAAATGTTCTCCTTGATGTTGTACCTATTTACATGATGTTCAACTTCATGTTTTATCCAGGCACCAAGACAGAATAGACACCAAAAGGGGAACAGCCACTTGAGAGGATACAGATTCTCAGCGTTAGTGAGCCACAGCTAGTTTCACAACTCCTGCGCCTCTCAGAGAGTCCCCTTATTCAGGCTGAGGCTGTAAAATTACTGAAGAGATTAAAGAGAGAGAATTTTGAGGACGGGTTTTTGGAGGAAGCCGTGGAATCCTCCCGCCCACTCCTGGACTTAGTCGAGGATAGGTTGGGGGACGCTGCCCCCTTACCCAAACCCTCATAGAATGAGATTCAACAGGCCACTTGAAGAGTGATAGGTACTCTGGCTGTGGATGTTTGAGAAAGTGAGGGAGAAAGAGAAGATGGGATAAATAGAAGGACCTGCAGGAAGAAGGACGATTTCACATTAAAGCAAGTTTTGTTTTAAAGGTTATTTTTTAGAGCAGGTTTAAGTTCATAGCGAAATCACAGGGGAGTCATCGAGATTTCTCGTATACCAGCTGCCCCCACATGTGCCTAGGCTCCCCCATGATCAACGACCCCCTAAGAGTGCTGCATTTATTACCACTATTAAATTATTTTGATGAGCCTACATTATACACCATAACCACCCAAAGTCTGTAGTTACATTAGGGTTCACTCTTAGTGGTGTATGTTCTATGGGTTTGGACAAATGCACAATGACATGTACCCACCATCGTACAATCACCCAGAGTAGTTTCACTGCCCTAAAAATCCACCTGTTCATTCCCCACCTCCAATCCCTACCCTCTGGCAACCACCAGTTCTTTTCACTGTAGTTTTGCCTTTTCCAGAATGTCATAGAGTGGCAATCAGACAGTACGTAGCCTTTACACATGGGCTTCGTTCACTTAGTAATATGCATTTAAGGCTCCTCCATGTCTTTTCATGGCTTGATAGCTCATCCCTTTAATGTTGAATAATATCCCATTGTCCGGATGTACTGCAGCTTATTTACCCAACCACCTACTGAAGGTCATTTTGGTTGCTTCCAAGTTTTGGCAGTGATGAACAAAGCTGCTCTAAACATCTGTGTGCAGGTTTTTGTCTGAACATAAACTTTCAGCTCCCTTGGGTAAATACCAAGGAGCACAATTGCTGGACTGCAGGATAAGACTATGTTTAGTTTTTCAAGCAACCACCAAACTGTCTTCTAAAGTGGCTGCACCATTTTGTTAAATCAAGTTTTGATAGTCTACTTGCTGAATGGAAATCACATGTACTACTTGAAATGACCTGCATGTCTGTCTCTTACCTAAGAACAGAATAAGCCCCAGACCTTGCCGAGGCTGTGGGAGGCAATAATTAGGTTGCTAGACACACTAAACATGTCCTGCCCCTGCTTGTAAGATGTTTACATTGTAAAGCAAGCAGGCGGCATCCACAAGGCACCCCTTGCTCCCCTGTCACATGAATAGGCAAGTCCATGAAGGGTAGACTGGGTTTGAATGCTGCCCCTGTGACAGTCCTTGGAAAAACGTCTTAAATTTCTAAGCCTCAGATTGTCCCCCTGTCCCACAGAGATTATGAAAGCTGCTTTGTAGGGTTATCAGGAGGGTTAACTGAATCAAATCAGCAAAGTGCAATCACTTCACCCAGCATCAGGCATATTGCTAAGCAGCCGTCAAATACTAGTGCTGTTTGTGTTTGATTGTAAAGGGCAAAGAAAGCATTTTAGCATAAAGCTGAGCCATAGAAGAGTTTAAGGACCTAAGATCTTGTTGACGAGTAGTCCTCATCAGGTTTCTTAGAGGAACCAGCACTTGGAAACCATTTAACTGGATTGAACCATTACACTGGATGCATTGAACTGAGGGCACAAAGAAGCACAAATAAAAAAACCCAAAGCCCAGCTTTCTAGGAAAAGATGTACATCCTCATTAGCTTTCCCAGTTAGGGAAGAAGGCTATCTCAGAACTTCTCTTTAAAAGCTGATAATGATAGTTCAAGTTTATGGAACACTTCCTGTCTGCTCAATATTATTCTGCCCATTTAATTCACAAGGGTCATTATTTCCTCCACCTTCAGAGAAGAAGAGACGGAGGCGCAGAGTGGTCCAGTCATTTACCCGAGGCAGTTACTCTGTGGCAGCAGCAGGTTTTGCACTGAGATAAGCCTGTGCTCTAATCTGCTAGGGACAGACCTGCCTGTTGAGACGCACTAAGCAGAGACAGGCTCTTCCAAAGGGGCCAAATGAACAAGGCCTTGGGAATTTGTTTAGCAGTGACAGTCACGTCTGATGAACGGCTGCTGAATAGAAACAGGGACAACCAGGCAGCTGCTTCCTGATCTAATGGCCTCCCTTTCTAAGGGCTGGCTTCCACATCTATTACGTGGATCAAATTTGAAAACAAGGCTATGTTTCTTCTGGTTTCAGGCAGCTACCTTGAATACAGAAAATACTCAGCTATTTATTGCTGTCATAAATTACTCATGGCATCCCGTGAAAGGCTGAAGATGTCGCCAACCAGAAACCTGTCGATACAGTCAGAAGGCCCCCTACCCCAACCCAGCCCTAATCTGGGCATTGATTATTTCTATAAAAACAATAGAAAATGGAAGTTTAGACAACATTTACAAATGAAGCACATTGTTACTAAGTATACATAGGTGCATGTGTGTTTAATATATTAACTTACAGTCGAAAACCAGAGACTGTGTCTTAAATCATCCAGTAACTTGTCCCTGGAGGAAAAGCTGAGACATACTCATGCCTGCCCATGGAAAAGCAACATTTGCAACTTGATTGTTTTATATGTAATTTAGACCATTTGTGTAACAAATAAAGTATTTCAAAACCAACCAGGAACAACTCGTGATTGTTTCATAACAGTATTAAAAGCTAGCATCTGTGAGTTACACGCCTCATTTAGAAAGGCTAGCTCTATGAAAATTACGAATACTGGCCCGATGAAAGAGAAGATATAAAATAAGATTTCTGAGCTACATAGAAGATACTTGTAATACAAAGAATAGTATAACATTTTTTGTATTATGCTTCAAGTGCAATTATGTCACCTACACACAAAGAGACTGAAAGAAAAATGTAAACTAAAGACAGTTTAAATGTTCAGAAGGCTGGGGCTTAGGGGACTATGTTCTTCTTTGTTCTGATAACAACTACTAACACTTCCTGACAACTTAGCATGTGGCTGATGCAGCACTATGGACAGTATGTACTGTGTATGAACACATTTAATCCTGTGGGGTTGGTGACAGTCAATAAATAGCAGAGATGATATTTGTAAAATAAAACTAATCAAAAAACTCTCTAGATTCTATTGGCTGGCAATGTAAGGACATTGTCTCCTGTGTGGAAATGTTTGCTTGAGATGGTTGATCAGGATTTTATACTCTCACTTTATATGAGGTTAGTTTTTTATTTTGTTCAGTCCAATTTTCATATCACTGAATATCATAATCACTCAGTTCCCTGTTTTATTTTGATAATTATAAAGAATTTAACAAATAAAAATGCCTTTCTAAGAGAGGACTTTCTTAGGGGATTGATAAAAATTTTTGCTGTGCAATTTGCATTACATTGCACACATGTAACTAATGATGTTTGTGGGTTCACTCATTGATTCACTCATCAAGTATTTATTTATTAAGCCGGAAATACATGCCAGAAATTGTGTTAACTGCAAGGGACAAAATGATGAGCAGAATGGGCAAACTCCCTTTTTTAATGGAGTTTATGGTCTTAGTAAGGGTTGGCAACCATTTTCTGTAAAGACCCAGGTATGCTGGGTTTTGTGGTCCATTCAGTCTCTGCTGAAACTCCATAACTCTGCATTTATAGTGCAAAATCAGCCATGGGTGATACTCAAATAAATGAGTGTGTCTGTGTTCCAGTAAATTTACAGAAACAGGCAGTGGATGGGATTTGGCTCTGAAGCTGTAGTTTTCCAACCACTGGTCTAGAGGGGAAGCTAAATATTTATCAAATAATCAGACAGATTATTTGCAATGCTAAGTTTGTAAATTGTAAAATTGCAATTTGGCTAAGGGCTGTGGATGAGAGTTGTATTTGACTGTAAGCACGGGCAATAGATCAGTTCAAAGTGGACATAATGGTAAGAGAAGCCTTTTCTGGAAGAGGGACAATTTAGCTGACATTGGGATGATGGAATAGAAGTTAGTTTGGTGAAGAACCAACTGAAGGAAAAGAATTCCAAGCAGAGGGAAGAGCATATGCAAAGGCCTTGTATGTGAAGGTATTTTAGGCTTAGGAAGTAAAGGAAGGCCACAGAGGCTGGAACTGTGAACAAATGGAGAGTGGTGAGAGATGGAGAGGTAACCAGAGCATCTCAGGAGACTGAATGCAGAATGAAGCCAAGGCCAGGGATGCCCTGTTAGATCCCCCCAAATAGCCAGTATATTCCACGTATACATCTGACTGGAAACCCAAAGCCGTGGTCACTGCCCCCAAACCAAGGTGAAGGGGTGTGGTTCTATCATGTGTCTCTTGAAAATGCAACCTTGGCCTTAACTGACCTTACTGTTCTGAGTTCAGTGAGGGTGGACATGAGGCTGGAAGTAGTCTGGGATAAAAGAAAGATGTTGGGGGACCCATCTGAAGATTCAGCCGGAGTCTCAGCAACTGCTGACATGAATTCCAAGGAATCATAAATATTCACGATGCTAAGGAAAATTTCGAGACCATCTAGCTCTGCAGTTTCCACATTGGGTTTTGAGGAGCCCCAGAGTTCTTTGGAAGCATTTTGGAGGGCCTGGGTAGGTGAGGAGGCTACCTTTGGGCTGCCTGAGCTTTAAGCCAATCTGCTCCAAAAAGAATTGAATTCTGGATAAAACTCTACCTTAATAAAGGTGTCTGAAGGGACTAGAAGAAAAAGTGAAATCTACTGCACCAATGATGTTGACTTTTTGGGTGAGGACACCGAGGCCCTGTGGGGTGAGACCATTTGCTCCGTGAAAACTGGCCTTCTGTCTGCTCCTTCCCATTTCCTGTGACTCCAGGCCTGCCACTCACCACGCTAACACTTGTCCGAGCATCACCTTCTTCATCTGAAAATGACTTTTGTAAGATATGTAGCCAAGGGATGAGGGTGGAGGGTGACGAAGTACTTTCAAGCTGCTGGAGCTGGCCTGGAAGCCAGATGGGCTGAAAAAGAATGTTCATGAAATTTGGGGGCTTAGAGGGCTTAGGTGGTTCCCTAAATCCTAGTGAAGGTGTGGTAAGCAAGACCAGAGATGTATGGAGGCCCAGAAGTTTGCATAGAAATTCGAAGATTACATGTAGTCCAAGCTGAGAAGCAACGGGCATGATGGAAAATGGGGGGAAGAGGTCCTCCCGGGGAAACAGATTGACCAGGGAAGATTTTCTCAGACATTCTTCGGCTAAACAGGCTGCTCCTGGAAAAGTTGGGACTCTGCCTCATGGGCTGCTGCAGACAGCTCCTGCCCTGAGCCCCTGGAGCCTGTCCTTTGAAGCAGGCCTGGTTCCCCCCTGCCTTCCTCTTCCCAGGTCTGTGGTCCCATCCAAGGAGCCAGCTGGACGCATGAAGTAACTCTGTGAACTCTGAATAGCAAATTGTACTCGGAGTGCCCTGGTGTACCGAATTCAGTACTGTTTCTGAATCCCTGTAATGCACTGTGCCTCTAGGTTCATATGTTCTGACTGAAAAGATTCTCATCATTTTAAAGTAGGATAAGTTCTATGGAAATCAATAGGGTTGCACTATCTGTCTCCTCACCCCACTGGTGTATGCCCCCCCACCCCATGTGACAGGTGACATTCTCATCATGATTCTTCTTGTGCTTCCTTTAGATTTAGGACATTGCTTCCAGATCCAGACATTTCGCTGCACAGATCTGCCGTCTTGCCTCTACTTGTGAATGCCAGTGTCAGGCCAACTCTGGTGAATCAAGGACCAAGCTCCCCTTCTTGAGATTGGGCTCAGCTGTGCTAAGCCTGGCTTATTCCAAGTTGGAAATGTACTAAATGTAACCACAGTTCCCTGTGTCCTAGGCTTTTGACCTCTATTGGCAAACATCCTACCAAATAAGCAGCAAACAGCTCTGACTCTTCCAAGCTCTTTTGGCCAGAAACTGCCTCAGAGCGGTGCCTGCCAGAGCACACAGGTGGCCCCGTGATGTTAGCTGCTTAGCACATTGAATTTATACAGACTTATTCTTTATTCCTTCAACTGAGCATATGGGAAACAGACAGAAGATGTCCTAATAGCCTCTGTCATTAAAATCTCTGTCTTTGTGAACTCACAAAGCCCCTTGTCTCTGTTGCAGGCTGGGATTCTGCATTTCAGCTTTGCTATTGACAGTCAGACAGAGTCCCTGCAGCTGGTCCTCAAATGTGCTGGGCTCCATTTGGGGAATAGGACTGGATTGTCATGATAAAGAGCATCTGCTATTTGTATTCCCACAAGGCAATATTGTAAAATATCTGCTTGTCAGATTTTATGTGAGTAAATTATGCATTTATCTATTACTCTCCCATTCCATCCAAAAAAAAAGGAGAGGGAGGGGAGAGGTTTGAAAAATAAAATAAACCTATTTGAGCTTGAAAATAATCATTTCTATGGGTGTCCTTTCTAAATGTATGAGATTCATTTCAAATATTAAAGCTTTAAACTATGGAGAATAATGACATCGTTTTCAGAAAAGAAAAAAATAAAAAGTAAGCAAGAGCTCTTGTCCAAAAGAATTGTTCAACTGTTGCTAATGGGAAAAGTAAAATGAGGCAACTGGGGATAAAAAGCATGAAAAGAGAGACTTCTAAAGGCTGCACAAATTTGTATTCCAAAGACCAGATAAATGGATTTATTTATTAATTGTGTAATCATCTATCATTTTCTATCAACATCAAACTCTAATGTGTCTGAGCATTCACATTCACTCATATCAGGGAAGGTTTCAGGATGTGGCTTTTGGATGCCAGGAGGTGTTACACTGTAGAGAAAGGACATCCACGAGATGCCACTTGGAGCAGAGCAGACAGCCCTGAATTAATGAAAACTGACATTTCAAAGCTAGATACGGTGTACCAAGTGCTTTGCATGCATTCTCAAGATCCTTAAACACGTGATCATTGTCTTTACAGAAAAAGGTCTACAAAGCACTAGTGATGCGTTGGAATCAACTTCTACTAGCTCCTGAGAGTCAATTTTTAATTTTCAGGGATTTTGCAAGTCATCTGTTAAACAGGGTTGTTATTTTTTTAAAAAGAATATAAGCTTACTATTAAATAAATTGTAATTGAAAAGGCAATACTCAAAATTCATCAACTCCCTATCAGACTGCATTTTACTCATACTTATGCTTTTTTTTGTTTATAGCTATTGTAGCTGTGTGCTGTAAACACCATAGATGGGTGTGATAATGTGCATCTTTTCTCACCTTCATGTGCAGTGGGGTCATCTTGTTGCTTTAAATGGACGACAATGAAAACGCGTACTTACAAAAATCACTCAATGCTACCAACAGTAGCGCACATTATTTTGTTGTTTGTCTAGACCTAAGAAACTTATGGAGAAAATATGAATGGTTCAGATTGAATTTAAAAGAATACTGTGTTCCCAACCATATGAATTATTATTATGATCCATTTTATTGTGAATAGCATACAAAGTAAGAAACTTTTCTTTCAGTATGCAAAAAATGATCATTATTGGGTGCAGCAATAATGTCGCAAGTGAGCAAGCACCAGTGAAGTGCTCCTATGTGCCTTTCTTGTTTCAGTCTCATTCTATGTGTAAATGTAAGCTTAACATCAACCAACACTCTTTCAGAACTATACTCCCTAGTCAATGGCAAACACCGCTGGACTATGGGTATAAGAATTTGGCAAAAAACAATGATAGCATTTCTGTGATAAACCATTGGTTATAAGGGAACTTGTAATAATGAATCTTGTGTTTATTAGTTTTTACAAAATGCATGTGACACACACACACACACATATATATATATATATTTATATCAGTATTTATAATAATCATATGTATGTATAATCAAGCATTTTTTTAAAAAACATTTACCACCAGCACATAGCTAACAAGACTCAGAAAGAGCATACTATCCAAGACCACATGGTGAATACGTGTTATGGGTCTAAGGGTGGGGTAGCATGCATCAGAGCAGGTGAGCAATTTCTACACTCCAAGGGTTTCTGGTCTCATTCTCAGTGTCTCTCTAATACCTTTCTTTTGAAATATTACCCCTATTTTCTAGGAAATCTCCTGGGGTTTTTTTCCCTGACAGTTATTGGGAAAGGTTGATCTCATAAAATACATCCCCACCTCTATACTGGCCCATCCTTCCAGAGATTCCATAATTAAATATGCACAAGACTAATCAAATCAGACATATTTGGGTTTTTGTCCCTTCCTTCCCTAAGACCCATCACTGCCAACACTCTACTTATTTCTCTTTCCTATAAAGTTTAACAAAGCATAGACACAGATTTTAAATAAGTTGTTCTTTTGCTATTTTAATGGAATGTCAGGTTCAGAGTAAACGGGTTCTTCCAATAACTGCCTACCATAGGAGCAAGCAATTAGAACAGGCGGGTGATCAATTTTATCTATGACTTCTTCCTTAGAGTACAGCAATAAAATAATTAAGAAAGCTTATATTTTTACAAACTTTAAGCTTTATAATATACCACCACTATATCTTTTGGTCCTCATAGTAGTGTTGAGATATATAGGGTAGATCTCATTTAACCTAAGAGGAAACTGAAGCTCAGACAGATTAAAGGATGTCTCTAGGATTATGATCTAATTACATTATAACTCCAAGTCTTATTTTCTGTCATCACGGCACCCTGTAGAGGAAATGTGAACCAAATCCCTCAGGTTTATTGAGCAAAGTATGGCAATAAGGAAAGATTATAGAGTCCAAGCAAATTGAGCAACAAAAAGTCCATTAGTTTCTCGCTGCAGAAACAAAAGTGTTAGGAAAGAAGAGAAAAGTCAATGGAGGTAAAAGTTTGTTCTCTCCAAGTGATTTTTCTCAAAGAAATAGATTTCTGCTTATTGGAGAAAACCTCAATTCTTAACATAAGTTCACACTGCAACTGTGCTGATTCTTTTGTGGTGGAATCAACAGAATGGAGATCTATTGAAAAGGTAAAGTGTAGAAAGTAGCTCACCTCTACGGGCAGTTACCATGTGCCAGACATTTTACCAAGTGTCTTGGGTCCATCCTCTTTAACTCCTCAAAATATTCCTATGAAGTGGACACTATGATCATTCCAGTTTAGAGAGGAGGAAATTGATGCTCAGAGAGATTAAATAATTTGCCTGAAGTCACTTGGGTGACAATTTGGAAACTTAGGTTTGTGAACCCAGGTTTGTCTACCTCCAGAACCTGCACTTTTAAAACGCCTTTGCTAATCCAGAAAGTGAATTTTTCATTGCTGATCCATCTTGAGGCATTTTACAGCTTCTTGTGACCAGAAAGTCTATGGTTACTTGACAGGAAATTACGTAACTCTAGGGGCACCATCATCTAAGGCATGAGCCCTGAGGTATCATTATGGACCTATGTGGTAGGACCAGTTCAGCCTCAGAAAGGAACCCCAGGTCTGCCATGGACTGGCTCCATTTCCTTGAGCCAATGACATCAGCTCTCAGCCAGTTTCCTCATGGTGCAATTTTGAAAGGATTCATGGAGATTAAAAATATTAAATTGCCTAGTACTGGCATGCTTGAGATGCTTGATCAATGCTAGTTCATCCCTGCACATCTTGGTCTTGTGTCTACTGTCCTGTGCTCACACCACGAAGGTTCAGGTGCAATATCCTGATAGGTGCAAGCTTGGACCCTGAGCAGCATATACCTCTTACAGTTGATGGAGAGCTGCAGAGAAAGGGAGACGGCAGATACCTACTGTGTTCCACATACCACACCTCACAAGCATGGAAATGGCATGATATGGTATTTATGTCTGATCATTCAGAGATAAAATTCTGCATCTATCTTCATTTTTGCCTCAAAGACCTTGGTGATCACATGCTCTGTGGAGCCTTCCATGGCTATGGTTTCTGAAGGTTTTTGGAATTAAACATTTTCACAGTAAGGTAATTTTTTGCAAAGATAATTTCCATCTACTTCATTGCCTCAAAATTAAAATTAATCCATCCTAATGGGAAGGAGAAATTAACATGCTGGATTTCAGGTCATCTGGATTATTGCTTCATTTTCTCTCCTGTCTATTGACTGTCAGCCTCACTCCACTCAGTTCACTCTCCATGGCGATCTTTCTGAAACTCAGATATCATCTTGCCCCTCCACAGCTAGTATTCCTTCACTAGCAGTTGCTCTCTTCCTGCTGAAGTCCAATCCACATCATCCTTAGAACTTCAGTACCTGACCAAGCCTCCACACTTGCCACCTGCCACTTGACGCACATCTATGATAATCTTTACTTGCACTGAATCGTTCTCAGTTTTGCTAATTTAAGACTTTGCACGTATTTTTTCACCTTCCCCTCTTCATTCTTCAAAGCAGATTGAGAACCACCACTTCCTGTATCAACTCAGGCTGAGAGGCAATTGTTTCCCCTGATGGTTCTTTACACACTTCATCACAGCTCTTAGCAGACCAGGTTGTCTTTGTGGATTACTGTCTCCCCCTTTCGTGAGTCTAGGACTGACTGAGCAGCAGGGATTCTGACTTCTTTCTCTATGTTCCCAGCATTTTCCAGGGCTTTGTACATAGGAGGAACTTTGCAAGTATTTATTCAATGAGTGCATTTTACATATTGAAATATAATATACTCAGATTTAGAAATATATACAGTCATGACTAGACCTTGACTCATCTCTGCAATTTTAGAACAGTGACCTATAAATAGCAACAGAGAATCAGAAAATACAGGTTTCAGTACCAGCTCTGCTGTTTGTAAACTATTTTACAATTTGGGCAAGTTAATTTGCTTTCTGACTCTTCATCTGTAACATGAATTACCCTTTCTAGTTTACTTATCCCACAGCATATATGATGACTAGATGTGATTGCATGGGAATCTGCTCATGCCCCCGTCAAATCCCCCTCTTGCATTGGGGGACCTATTCATCAGGTATTGGAAATTCGGACAGCAGAAAGCCCTTAGCCATCTGCCCCTCCAGGGAGTGCCATCATCTCGACTACTCCCTTCTCCCAGGAAGGCCCTCATCCAATGAAGGTAAAGTCCTGGGTGCCATGAGCAGACTCGGGACAAATGCAAAGAGCCACACAGTCTCTACAGTTTCCCGCTGGTCTGAGGTCTCTTCTGAGATTGTCTGCAGTCCCTCTACTTCTCATTCCCTCCTGCACATAGTGATCTCAGAAACAGCCCCTAATATATATCCTGCATGCTAATCTACTGTTTCTAACTCTGCTCCCCAGGGAGACTGACCTGAGTCAGGTAGGCTCATAAAAACCCAGGAGAGGCCAAAGTGCTACACATATTTAAGGCATCTAATCATTCAGTCACATTGTCACCAACTAAACATTCCTTAGCAAATCCATTGATGCCCTGATGCTTTTCCTTATGACACTATAGCAAGAAGCAAATAAGTAAAAGAACAAAATCAGCATGAAAAGAACACAGAAGAGGAATCAAGAATCCGAGGCTCAAGTTCTTGTTTTCCAGTCCTGGGCAGTGTAACCTTGAATAGACTCCATCCTCACTTCATGCCTTACGTCTACAATGAGGGACATTTACTTCTCAAGTTACTGTCAGGTCCAGTGTGTTCATGAATCTACAAGTTATTCATCTAGCTTTAAATAAATGAATTTAACTTCAAATACAGTCATTTCTTTGACTTTAAAGTTGTTCCTTGCTGAAGGTGCCCAGTCCAGGGACAAAGGGGACTGAAATCCACCTTGGGGTCCCTAGTACAGGGGTGTGTCTATAAAGAGATCCCTTTGGTTAACTAATCCACTGAGAGGGGCATCTTCTGGCAGATGCAGTTTCACCCATGATCTCAAATTCAGTGGGAAAGCAGCACTATGAAAGGTATTTCCAATGATTAAACCAAAATTCTTTTTGTAAAAAGAAAAAATTAAGTTTTCTTGAAAAGGGGTCATGGGCATACACTATTACTGCCTTGTAGTATAAATTTTTTTTTTTTTAAAGTTCTATCATGGGAAAAACTTACAGGGAGAGAAACAGTGAAGCCTATATATGCCCACAAGCTCCCCTTATCCCATAGAAAGCTGCTGTCAGGCTCAGCATAGCCAGAATAGAATAGCATCTGGCCACCCCCACCCCTAAATGGGCTAAATATTTGTAGGGTCAGGAAATATTTATCTATGTGACTAGGTAACTTCAGAAAAATAGCCTCATTAGAAAGAGAGATTATTTAGGCCCAGAAGCTGTTAGTAACCTTTTCTTTCTTTCAGGCCTGATAAGCCAGCTTTCTACGAAGATATCAAAAGGGGGTAGAAATGAAGACCAGCCACATTTGCCTCTCCTCACAAGTCAACACAATTCTCAAAGATGCTAATCAAAACTTTACCAAGCGGTTGTTCTGAATTACATAGATTTCATGACAATTTCCTCTAACAACACCAAACACTGACCATCTAAGACTTATAGATGTATTTTACCTCATTTAGTCCTTTCAACAATCCTATAAGGTAGGGACTGTCAGCTAAATGGGAAACTAGAAAGTGAAAACACTGATTTGAAGAGATAGATGAACTCCTATGTTTATCACTGCATTATTTCCAATAGCCAAGTATGGAGGCAACCTAAGTGTTGATTGATAGGTGAATGGATAAAGATGTGGTATATACAGACACAATGGATTATTACTCAGCCATAAAAAAGAATGAAATTTTGCCTTTTTTGACAACATGGTTGGGCCTAGAGGGTATTATATTAAGTGAAATAGGTAAGACAAAGAAAGACAAATACTGTATGATTTCACTTATATGTGGAATCTGTAAAAAAAAATGAATAAACAAAACAAAATAGAAACAGACTCATAGATACAGAGAACAAACTGATGGTTGCTGGAAGGAAGGAGAATATAGGAATGGGAAAAACGGAGGAAGGGGAACAAGAGATATAAATTTCCAACAAAATAAATGAGTCACAGGGATGTAAAGTACAGTCTATGGAATATAGTCAATAATATAATAAATTTGTGTGGTGACAGATGGTAACTACACTTACTGTGGGGATCATTTTGTAATGTATGTAAATGTTGAATCACTAGGTTGTACACCTGAAATGAACATAATATAGTATGTCAACTCTACATCAGTAAAAAAGATCTATGTTATGACCATTGGCATGAAAAATCTTTGGCCAAAAAAAAAACTATCCAATAAAACTGTTCCTCCCTTCTTCAAAAAAAAAAAAAAAAGTAACAAAGGAAATAAATACACTAGGACTAATGAAAAGTTATGGGTCTTTTCCAAAGTCTCACAGCTGGTGAGCTGACATTGATGACTTACCTTACAATGAGTTACATCAGAAATAAATTCCAGTTACTTACTATATCAGTTATTTTAAGTCATTATAATGGTATAATGTATATCAGTAATAATAGAACGTAGCAGAGTACATTATGATACTCTATCAGACAAAAGTAGATTATCTTTGAAATAACACTGCACCAATTCATTGATTTAAAACATTAAAAAAAAATCTGCATCACCAAATTGGTTTTTAAACATTAACGTGCATAGGAATCACATGAAAAGGCAAATTATAAGGCACCCAGAGTCAAGGAGGTCTCAGATAGGTCTAGAAATATTCATTTTAGCAAGATTCTCAAGTGATTCTTATTTTACTCTGTTTTATATGGATGGATCCCAATCCACGCTCTGGGAGATCCTGATCTAGCTTCTAGGTGTAACATTTGAAATACATATCTAACCTACACTATATTTATTTAAAGCAACTTTAGTGTCTGTAGGTAAGAGAGGATTATGTATGTTCAATTGTAATGATATAGATAAATCCTGTAGTATCTACTATGTACAAATCACTTTTATACATTATATCTAACCATTGCATCAAC
Source organism: Manis pentadactyla (assembly GCF_030020395.1). NCBI lineage: Eukaryota > Metazoa > Chordata > Mammalia > Pholidota > Manidae > Manis > Manis pentadactyla. Next base: position 21,860,238 of record NC_080036.1, read on the forward strand.
CATATAGTAGCTATTAATCAGGAAATTGAGGTTCAGAGAGGTTAAGAAATTGTCCCTTGACATATAGCCCATAAACATCCAAACTGAGACTTAGCTATGAGCCTGGCTCACTGAGTAGCCGATGCTGTTTCCACCAAGTCATCCCTTTGCCCAGTCGTGGTCCTCAGACCTGTGGAGCTGCTGCCTGACTTCTAACAAATAACTCAAGACAAAAGTCCTTAAAGATAGAATCTGGAGGTAAAAATATAGGGATCATCTTGAGGTAAGTCCACTTCCAAGCAAACACACATTTAGCACCCCTTCATTTAAAAACAGGAAATACCCACTTTCTTCATATAGAAAAGAGGGGCTGAGTAACTGTGACCATCTCAGACAAACTACACCATCAACTGTTACACCCTCAACAATAAAGGAAAGGGGAAAAAAAATAGGAGAAAGAAAAGGAGGAACATTAAAGTGCTCATTCAGATTAATGAATCAAAATGTGCCTTCAGAATCTAGCACTTAAATTCCTTTTTAATTTCTTTTTCTCAATGGTGGATGTGTGGGAATGTGCCCTACTTTTCTATGCATATCTTGTAGAATTATCTGGTGTAAACACAACCCCATCTCCCTGCTTCTTGGTCTCTTTTTCTTCCCCTTCCCGCGGGGGTGGGTTTTCTGAGAATTGCTCATTTATTGAGGATGCTGAAGAAGACAGGACCTATGCCAATGTCTAACACTTTTTCAAATACACTCAAAGCTGGGCGAGAGGACGTCGTTGGTTAAATCCCATTAACCTACAGCCTCCTACTCTCTTCAGACTCCTCGTAGAAGCAGGCAGAACGCAGCAGGAGAGACAGTCCTAATCAGAGGGCTGGGAACAGCCCCAGCAAAGCTGTTTCACCACATCTCTGACTCAGACACTTCCTGCCCAGGCTGGAATCAGATGTTGCCAAGACAGCTGTGAAAAAAAATGAAGAAAAACCCAACTTTTCAAAAGTAAACTTCTACTATTTAAATAAGAGTTAATCAAGTGGTTGAGTTTGGATGGCGATAGAGGTTCTTGGAGTGAAAGCAACGTGATTTGCTCAAGGCCACCAGCAGGTTTAGTCCCCAGGCCAGAGCCCTGAGGGGCCAAATCTACTAGCTGGGCCTGGTGGGTCCGAGGTGAGCCCTGGGCAGAGCTGTATCTGGGCTCTGCAGATGCTCCTAGTTCCCCTGGTTGACACCCGAAGCAGTCAGGTTGGGGCAGAATAAAATCTAAAATGCACTTCCTTTCTTTTCATTAATTTAAAATGAGTAAACAGCCAGTTTTGACAGTATTTATTATTTGTGCTGAGTATAGAGGCATTGCATGATTATAATAGAAAAATGGAAAATCCAATAAAGCATTAATGGAAAAAGCCATCCGGAGTCTAAACATCCAGAAATAACTACTAGAAAAAAATGAATGCACTTCAGTCCAAATGAGGAAATATGCTCTTGTTCTCTATTATCTATGTGTGTGTATATGCATATTACTTACATAATATAATGATTTCATATTATATAATCTTTTCATACAATTTTTCCACTTTATATTAGCTTATTAAATCTTTTTATAAAAATTATCTTTTAAGTTCTGATTTCTTCAACTTCCCCTCAGGTTATTTCCCTATATAATAATCATTAGCAGTCACTGAGTGCTCACAATAAGTGTTCTGTATGTGTGCGTTCATTTAACACAGCATGTGTTAATTTACATGTGGAGACATGAGACACACAGAGATGACTTGCCTCGTGTCATAAAGCTAGAAAGACATAGTGTCCCACACTATGCTACATTTTGTGCTAGTTTTTGGAAAAAAAAAAAACAAAGTTAAAGGAAATGCAGCTCCGACTCACTCATTTCTTTATTAAAGAACTATTTATCGAGAACCAAATATGGGAATTGTTCCGGATGCTAGAGATGTAACGAGGAAGAGATCCTTGTGTTGTGGCTCTTATGTGCCCACTGGGAAGACAGACTGTAAAAGCGAAGCGCACAGAGAGCAGCCCCCCTTCTCCAAAGGGGATATGTTCCAAGACACCCTGTGGATTCCTGAAACCATGGATAATACCGAATCCTATAGATGCTATTGTTTCCTATATGTATGTACCTATGATAAATTTTAATTTATCAAGCAGACACAGTAAGAGATTAACAACCTAACTAACATTAAAGTAGAACAATCATAACAATATAATGTAATAAAATTATGTGAATGTGTTTTCCTTCTCTCTATCAAAGTATCTTACTGTACTCTACTCCCCCTCCTTCTTGTATGTGGGATGATAAAACGCCTAGATGATAAAATGAAGTGAGGTGAATGATGTAGGCATTGTGACACAGCATTAGGCTTCCATTGACCTTCTGAAGATACATCAGAAGGAGGATCATCTGTTTCTGGACTGAGTTGACCTTGAGTGACTGGAATCAAGGAAAGCAAACCTGAGGATAAGGGGGCCTGCTGTATACGATAACGTCAGGTAGTGACTCGTGCTATGGAGAAACGGCAAGGGGATGGGAAGTCCTTGAGGGTGAGTAGCATTTGAACAGAGTCATGTAGAAAGCGAGGGAGAAAAGCACACAGATATCTGGAAAAGTGCATGTGTAGAGTGTTACAATCTGGAAGGGATATAGATACAAAGCTAAATAAGGAATCCGTGTTACTGAGAGAGAGCAAGAGCATGTCCATGAAAGTAAGAACATACCCATGATACAGCCTAGGAGGGGCAAGTGCCCCAAATGTGCCAGGAGGAAGGCTGGGGGTACAGATGTAATGGAGGATAAATGGCTGGAAAGTCAGTGGGAAAACGATAAACTTGAACGTCAGAGACCATCTTAATGCAGTAAGAAGCTGGTCGATAGTCTCTTCCATCCCTAGAATTCTGTGATTAACTTGTTCTCTAACTGTTTTGATTGATCCCAATTAGAAACTTCTTAAATCAGCAGTCTTGATCGTGAGGAGCCTTTTAAAACTGTGTTTTGCTGGTCAACATCTTAAAGAAACACAAAAGAATATTAGCCTATACCTGGACTCTTAAAGGAACAACAGAAGAGGTTTCATCAGGTACAACACCTAACAAAACTCCTGAAGCACCCTCCGCAGAAGTGTCTCCCCCCAGAGCCTCACACCCACACCGGCGCCCCTAGTTCCCTCATCCTTTCTGCTGCTTGGAGACCCCAAGGTTATGCAGCTTCTTGCTCACATCTCCCTCTTGCCTGCCCCCTTGCACATACAGGATCATTTCAAGCGACTGTGCTCTTATCCTGAGTCATTGCCCACCGTGGGGAGCATAATTTTCTCTCACTGTATTTTTCCAGAGCGGGTGTTGCCTTCGCCACCTCTGCACATCCACAGAAACTTTTGCTTGTTGCTCTATCTGCTGCAGCTTGTCCCTGGGGCGCCTTGTGCCTAAGATTGTAACTTTAATTACCCAGTAGCCACTGCAGTTTTCCTCTTAACTTTGAGTTGAACTTGAGATCACCAGACACCTCCGTGTATTGTGCCATGCTCCAGCCATCAAGTTGAACACACACGCCGTTCCATTCTAGAAGGGCTGCCGAGACTGTACCATAGATCTCCAATTCCTGATGAAAGGCTCTGAAATATTATCCAATAATCCTGTCTTAATTTATGGCCAGATTCAGCACACTGTGGCATTCAGAAGAAATAGTCGATTGATTTTTTTTAAGTGTCACTATAGGTCCTTACTGCAGGTCTCTCGTGAATAAGCAGACATAAGCAATTATAGTACCCACCGCATGGCAAAACTTCTTGTTAAATCTCTCCTGACAACACATAGCAGCCCCCATGGTTTCCTTCTTTCCCTGCCCATTACCACTTTGCTCTTTCTTTTCCTCCTGCTATGCACAATTCTGATGAGTTTCCACCCTTTCCAAACTCCTGTGTTTGGAAACTCCAGCCCCCATGGTTTCCTTCTTTCCCTGCCCATTACCACTTTGCTCTTTCTTTTCCTCCTGCTATGCACAATTCTGATGAGTTTCCACCCTTTCCAAACTCCTGTGTCCCTGGCAGGCCCCCCTCGAAACTCAGTTCACAGGGATGGTGTCTTGCAGGAGACGGTGGCCCATTGAATTCTGCTAAAGAAATGTATTCCGCATAATGACCAGCATAATGTTAGTGTCAGCATTTGGGGATGAGAAAAAAAAAAGACAACAAAAAGGCAAAATCATAGTTCTTTTTAATCAAGCTAACTACCTCGAATAAATTCAAAGTGAAGATGATAAATTAACTCCAATGTTTTTTAAGGCAAAACACAACAAGCAGAGTTCTGAAGTGTAAGGGAAATGGTTAAGGCCGCCATGGCCACTACCCTGCCTGGACCAAGCATCCTGTGGGTGTCAAGCACTGGCTTTTATCCAAATCCCTTAAATTGCGTTGAAATGCAGTTATAGCTCCTGGGGCTTCTGTTTCATTCTCCTTCTCTCTCCTCAATGAAAATTCTGTTTCCAAAACTAAAATAATTTCATTTTTGTGACTATGCAAGAAAGGAAGACTCTTTGTGAAAAGTTGAAAATATATAAAATTCCAAAGAAGTAATAAAAAATGCTAATACCCCCAAGAGACGACAATTGTTAACATTTTGGTGTACTCCTTTCAAGACAATTTTTGTGTTTCTGTGTGTGTGTATAAATGCAGACACACTTTTTTGTTACCTTAAACAACTTCCCATGTTAATAATACATATCTACATTGTATTTATTTTCTCTTTTAAACTTTCCTATATTAGAATTTCTTTGAAATTAAAAATTGGTACCTGTTCATCGTAATAAGAGACACAAACCAAAGATGTAAAAATAAAATAATAATCTCCTCCACTTCCTTTATTTCTTGTCTTTTGGGCCAAGCGCAACTCGTTTCCCTGGTTTCCACAGGTCTTGGGCAGGCCTCGGAAAACATGGAGCTCCAGGGGTAGCAGTTGTTTCCAAGATCATAGGAGCGAATTCCACCCCCAGTGGAAAGCATGAAGGCCTGCTGAGAAGCTGAAGGGACTTCTGGGCCTGGAAGTTGGCAGGAGAGGAGTCAGCAGTGCCCAGGGTACCCTTCTGTCCTTAAAGCAATACCTGGTCCGTAATAACAACTAGCATCAATTGCTCATGTATTATTGGCAGAGCATCAGTTGAAGTTGCATACATGAAGTTGCATCCTGATTAGGATTCTACGCAACAGGTGACTCTTATTAGCCCCTTTTTGTACATGAGGATAATTTAGGCATGGCAGAGTTAGGATCCAAGTGGAGACATTCTGATTTCTGACCTGATGGTTTTTTTCCATTACCATGAAATCACTAAATATTTTTGAATGAATGAATGGAATTTAAAAAGGCAAAGATGGTATGAAAAGGCACTTTCTCACATTCAGAGAAATGCAGATCAAAACCAGCCTAGATAATGTTTTACAGGTCAAATTAATAAGATCTTACTAACCAAGAATATCTGATGTGGGCGGGAATGTAGATCCACTGGGGACACTCACGTATTACTGATCAGAATATAATTTGCTACTATTTTTTTTGGTAGATAATCTCCCTAAAACTAAAACATTTGCATATGGCAAAAGATAAAATACATAGTGTCAAAAGTCAGAATAAAAAAATATTTGCCACACTGTTATATAATAATCTAAATATTACTAATTTGTAATATTCCTAAAGAGTAGCAAAAAATAGGAGGGTAATGTATTTGGATGCCATTGTTCTTCACCTGCTGAGAGCCTGCCTCAAGAAGGAAGATCCATTTGATTGTTCATCTGTATTCTGCCAATTTGCTATAAATACGTTAATGTTTATGTAATCAAGTATATTTACAACTTCCTTTGTGAGTCTTGGTTTCCTGTCTTAAGAATATTTTTCTCAAATACCATATGATTTCACTTACATGTGGAATCTAAAAAAGTAAAACAAACAGAAGTAGACTCATGAAAACAGAGAACAAACTGGTGTTTGCCATAGATGATGGAAGTGGGGTGATGGATGAAATCAGTGATGGGGATGAGGTACACACTTCCAATTTGTAACTCTGGGGTGTGGGACGGATATGTTCCCAGCCCGGGGCAAATAACCGTTGAAGCCAAAATCAGTCAAAGGGAGAAATAAAGCGTGAGAAACCGATTTATTGCCTGCAAGCAGTCATCTACTTCTGCTCGCCTGTGTCTCTCATGATCCAGCTGCAAAAGGGCTCCCCCAAACCTCTTCAGTCTAGGTAAGTCTTCACTCCCCACCCTCCTTGTAATCACCTATTGATAGGGTGATGGACTACTTCTCGCCACCCCTTGGAAACACCTACTGATACACTAAGGCCAGGCAAGAGATTCTGGAAATACTGCAATTTTACCCACACAATTGTAAAATAAATAAACCACAAGGATGAAAAGCATGGGAATATAGTCAGGAATATTTTAACATCTTTATATGGTGGCAGCTGATAACTACACTTACTGTGATGACTGTTTCATAATATATATAAATGATGAACCATGTGTACACCTGAAATTAATATAACATTGTATGTCAAATATACTTCAATAAAAGAAGGAATGAAAGCCAGAAAGAGAGAAACATTTTTTTTTTGAGAAGGCATCTCTCATATTTATTGATCAAATGGTTGTTAACAACAGTAAAATTCTGTATAGGGGACTCAATGCACAATCATTAATCAACCCCAAGCCTAGTTCTCAATGGTCTCCAGTCTTCTGAGACATAACGAACAAGTTCTTACATGGTGAACAAATTCTTACATAGTGAATAAGTTCTTACATGGTGAACAGTGCAAGGGCAGTCATCACAGAAACTTTCGGTTTTGATCACGCATCATGAACTATAAACAATCAGGTCAAATATGAATATTTGTTTGATTTTTATACTTGATTTATATGTGAATCCCACATTTCTCCCTTATTATTATTGTTATTGTTATTATTTTTTTAAATAAAATGATGAAGTTGTAGGTAGATGCAAGATAAAGGTAGAAAACATAGTTTGGTGCTGTAAGAGGGCAAATGTAGATGATCAGGTGTGTGCCTATAGACTAAGTATTAATCCAAGCTAGACAAGGGCAACAAAACATCCACGGATGCAGAGGATTTCAAGAGAGAAACATTTTAACATTTATACACATTACTTAAGTTTTCCTCTACTGGAATACCCATCTTCCCTCAAAGATCCTGCTTCTCAGGATTTCAGCCCCAAATTGGAATCTACACCATGTGCTCTTCAAGTCTCAGGACCTCCAGCCACGCTATCAACTTTCCTGGGTGTCTGTCTGCAGACAGCAGGCTGTGGGACTTCTTAGCCTCAGAGATGTAAGTCCTAATGGTTCTGTTTCTCTCAGAATGCTGACTAATACAGTGACTTTCTAAATTTCCAGGAATATATCAGAGCTTTTCCAAGTACACTATAGACATCTAATTCCCCATTATTTCATTGTAGGTTTGTGGGCAGACTCTTGTTAGCTCCATCTGGTCATCCTGCCTCAGGCAGCTGCAGTGAACGATTGCCACTGGTTATTTTCAACCAAAGAACTGTAAATAGGGCTGTTCACACAGAGCAGCTGAGTTGGATCAATTAAAGATAAATCCAAAAAATGAAGCTTTTCGTTGAGCTGCCTAAGAGTTCAAACCAGTGACGATTATCTGCGTATGGGGCATTTGGGGTGCTCCAAACCCATTCAGTCCTCTTCAGTGGATTTCAGGGTATTGTTTTTCAAATCTCTCATGGGATTAGGGCAAGTTGTAATGCCAAAAAGCTGATTGTTCTTACCAGAATGTAGTCATTATTCTTGAACAACCATTTTTCAGATTATAGCAAGCCTTTCATTAACTTCCAGAATTCTGAAAAAGGTTATTTTGACGGTTTTGACAGTATTATCATTGCTTTTATGGAGAAGTGGATATTTGAAGATCTTTACTCCACCATTGTTGTCATCAGAAGCCTTCACTAATTTTTAATAAAAATTAAGACTTCTTTTCTTTAGACAGTTTAGCTGTGCTGCAAATATTTTAGAATAGAGTGCTTTGCTTTTTGTTGTTTTTTATTGAAGTATAGTTGATATACAACATTACATTGGTTTCAAATCTACAACATAGCAATTCAACAGTTACATACATTATTCATCCTTCACCCCAATTAGTGAAGTTACTATCTGTCCACATAGAAAGATGTTACAGAACTATATTCTCTATGCTGTACTTTCTCCCCCATGATTAATTTATGATTAACATTTTGTTCCTCTTTATCACCTGATCCTCTTTCACCCATCCATCCCAACCCTCGCCCATGGTAGCCACCAGTCATTTGTCAGTGTCTATGAATCTACTGCTGTTCTGTTCATTTTATTTTGTTTTGTTCTTAGGTTGCACATATAAGTGAATTTATAAGGTATTTGTCTTCTTCTGCTTGGCTTATTTCACTTAGCATAATGCCCTCTAGTTGTCCCAAATGGCAGGCTTGCTTTATTATGGCTGAATAATATTCCATTGTGTATATGTACCACCTCTTCTTTATCCATTCATCTACTGATGGACACTTTGGTTGCTTCCATATCTTGGCTATTGTAAATAATGTGGCAATAAACATAGGGGTGCATATATCTTTTCAAATCAGAGATTTTGTTTTCTTCAGGTAAATTCCTGAAAGTAGAGTTACTAGGTTGTACAGTATTTCTATTTTTAGTTTTTTGAGGAATTGCCATACTGCTTTCCATAGTGGCTACACCAATTTACACCTCCACTAATGGTGTAGGAGGTGTAGGAAGGTTCCCTTTTCTCCACATCCTCACCAACACTTGTTATTTCTTGTCTTTTGGATGGTGGCCATTCTAACTGGTGTGAGGTGATAATTCATTGTGGTTTTGATTTGCATTTCCCTGATAATTAGAGATACATAGCATCTTTTCATGTATCTGTTGGCCATTCTTTGAAGAAATGTCTATTCAGGGCCTCTGTCCATTTTTTAATCAGATTATTTGTTTTTTTTGGTGTTGAGTTGTATGAGTTCTTTATATATTTTGGATGTTAACCCCTTCTCAGATAAATCATTTACAAATATATTCTCCCATACTGTAGGCTGCTTTTTTTTGTTTTGTTGATGGTGTCCTTTGCTGTACAGAAGTTTTTTAGTTTGATGTAGTGCCACTTGTTCATTTTTGCTCTTGTTTACCTTGCCCAAGGACATGTGTCCAGGAAAAAATTGCTCATGCTTATTATGGTTAAGAGATTTTTGCCTGTTTTCTTCTAAGAGTTTTATGATGGAGTGTTTTTCTATTTGTTATTTTGAGTAATTTCTTTTTATTTTCACTTCCTTATTGAAGCAGGGCTTAATTTTGGGAAGTCTTTTGAACTTTCTATGTATTTACTCTCTTGGTCTCTTTATTTTAGTTCTATTGCATTAAGGAAAACTGTGGCCATGTTAGACTTTACCTTTGTGTGTTTATTAAGGTTTTCTTTGTGGACACTTCTGTGAATGAATTTTGTAAATGTCTCTAGAAGTACAAATGTATATTTGTATGTGTGTAAATACAAATGTCACCACATTAATCAAAGACTATATATTGTTAACTGTATCATTTGTAAAATTTCCATTTAATTCATATTTATAAAGGTTTACTTACTTTTTAGGAGATTTTCTTTAGTATATAAACCTTTTCTTTTTTTACTTTATATCTGCTTGAGATGTTTTCTTTCATAAAATATTTCCTGTTTCCATGTTTCTTCCTCTGGCCCTTGAGAATTCTCCTGCATCTAATATTAGTATTGTCATTCCTGCTGTTCTTAATTGTATTGCTCAGGTATTTATTTGCCAACCCTTTATTTTCAATCTTTATCTTGTTTATAGCTTTTTTCTTGCCAAAGTTTTAACCTATTTTGCTGATCTTTCTTTCATCTTTTGTTTTTAATTGCATCAGAGAGACGCATGCTAAGGAAATAAGACAAGGTCACCAGAGAAAATCAAGCCTTGAACTTGTTAGCTTGAGACTTTTATATAAAATAAACTCTATTGCCAGATTTAAAATAAACTTAATTAGAATGGGATTCAAAATCTAAGAAGGCAAAGGCCTGCAAAAGAATGGGATAGCAGGAAAGTCTTTACTAAGTGGATATTTACTGAGGTTATTTCACTTAAGTCTCACCAAAAGGTGATAATATATGTAAAGTGTGTAAGGCAGCATCTGGTAAGTTTTAAATAGTCAATAAATGTTAGTCTACTTTATTATTAATAGTAATAGTTTATTATTAAGAGCATCCTGGGAAGAAGGTATACTCATTCTCTGTAAAGAGGTTAAGTGACTTGACCAGATTCATTTGGTTAGTTTGTAGCAGAGAAAGAGTTCAAGTTCTATGCATCTATTCCAAACCCAATTCTTTTCCTTTCTGTTTTGCTACTTTAAGAGGAAAAAAGAAAAGAGTAAAATATTGAAAAGCAATGGAGGCTGACTTTGCAATTTTACAATTGTTGAAGAATCCTCTAAGATAAAGGAAAATACTCCTGATCGTTTATTTTGAATGCGTCTAAATGCCTCTTATTCACTCTTCTAACTCTGAGCGTGAATTTACTTACAGCAGGACCTCTGTGGAGTGTGCTGTGTTCTGACAACTTGCAGGACTGTTTTAGACAACGTACTCTGTTCAAGAGAAGACAGTCCCTATCCATCACCATGAGAGTAAACACACACTCCTGGGAGGGCAAGTACTGTTTCCACCACTGTCCGGAGCCTCCCTGCTGTCCTAGAGCTACCTGGGAAGATGCTTCTCCAAAACACCAATTCACTTAGAAATCTTTTAAAAATCCTTCTCTGGGAACTCGAGGTCACACTAACTTTTATCCTTTCTCATTCTCTAAAGACCTTTCTCATCTGCACAGCAGAGACTTGAACTGACCTCCAGACGTTCTATTACATCCTCACCAAGGGTGTCCTTTTCCTCCGGACCCGCAACTTGGTCTAATTTCTATCTATATTCTGCAGAGCCTGATTTCATCTCCCTTATTTTATAAGAATGTCTCTAACCCTTTAATTCCTCATCAGTCTCCGATGTGTGAACAAGTCACACTATATTTTGTATTCTTACACCCCAAATACAGTATAATCTCCTTCACAAAAGGAACTGTCATCTGTATTTTATCACCCCCACAAGAATTATTATAGACACAGAATAGTGGCCAAAATAAAATTTCTTACATTGAAAAATAAATTTAAAAAGTTCTTGGGTCAGTACAATGGGTAAATTGAAATATGTTCTATAGATCTGGAGTAACTATATTGTTCCACAAACAATATATGGCATTTTACTGTAGTCTGTGAAATTATAATGGGCAAGAAAAGAACAAAAGCCATATAAACATTTTTAAACTTAACCCAAATTAAGAGCATAAACATCATTAAATGCAAACCAGAGCTTTGCCTCCTTACTAATCAAAGTGAAAAAGAGGATGGAGACCATTTTACTCAATTGTCCCAAGTTTTCAACCTGCTTTTCTACAATTCTCTATTGCTTATAAAAAAAAAAAGAGAGCATTATAAAACAAATAGACATATAATTATTCAATTAGCAATTATTCTATTTAAGTGGTCAGCCAGCCACTTAGATGAACATATAAAGAAACATAAATGTTTTGATAGAAAATATATTTATATACCTTCACAATCATTGTGTAACCTAAGCCAAGTTCCATTTCTCAATTGTAACAATTTCCAGTTCCTAAACGACCTTAATCAATTGGTTTATAGTCCCAAATCTCTTATAGTAAAGTCAGGATTTGAACTCTAGAAATTTAGTTTTTAGGGAAGTATTATAGACAATGGTTATGAGCTCCAGAATTTATATATTAAAGTCTAATCCTCAATGGGATGGTATTAGGATGTAGGGCTTTTTAGGGGTAATTACATCATGAGGATGGGACCCTCATGAATGGGTTTAGTGCCTTTATAATAGGGACCCCAGAGAGCTACCTGGCCCATTCCATGATGTGGAGACACACTGGGGAGGCAGTCAGATGTCTATGAAATAAGAAGGTGGTCCTCACCAGACACCAAATCTGCTGGGGACTTGATCTTGGACTCCTCAGCCTCCTGTGAGAAATGCATGTCTGTTGTTTATAAGCCCCCATTCTATTGTATTCTGGTCTAGCAGTCCAAACAGACAAAGACAGGAAGCTTGATATAAAAACCCATGCACACAGTTCATTGTAGACTTTGATATTTCTTATTGAAAGGAGTCTTTATCTTTTTGTTTTTAAGCAATATGAAAATGGCCTGTTTCAATATCATGTCTACTTCTTTTCCTTTGTGTTTTAACAGTAAGCGACAATGTGTATGACTGGTTTCCTTTCAGCCCCTCTTATCCCTCCCCATATTCCTCTCTGTATTTGGCCACATTGTGTAACCACATTTGTAGATGTCTTTCCTATTTTGACAAGACTTTCTATCTTTTCATACTTGTGAACTTTCCAAATATACCAAAATCTTTAAACAAAACTGCAAAACAATTTTATGTTAATTGTACCATTCCCATGTTCCTGAAACATTTGGGAAAATACTTGATCCTGTCATGCCTCCAGTTTCCCTCATTGCATCTGCTACACAAAGAAGTTTTGAACCCCTGCCATGAGCCAATTACTGGTAAGAGACCATTTGGTTCAAGTGCACATGCTTCCACATGAAAGAGCTTGGCTTATGCTACTTTTGATGTTCCCAGTGCCTTTCTTGTTGTGGAAATACCACTTGTTCTCAGGCCCAGAAGATGCTGAGGAAGTGTCTTAGTCAAAATATAAAAATCAAAGGTGTTTCATTTTCCTAAAACTTCTCTAGTCTGTGGAAATCTGAACACCTGAACTTCTGTGGCTCAGCCGTTGTAGGTGACTTGACCATCCTTGCCCATTCACCATTCCTCACTAGCTTTTGAAGTTGTAGTTTTATTTCATGCTTCAACCATCCAGTGAGTTATGGCCAGGGGTCCCTTTGAGTGACAGCTTTCCAATTCTACAGCATTAATAAGTCTGACCCAAAGAAAAAAACTGAGTTCCTAGGATCAACAATTATAAATCTGTGCGTAACTGCCCGTCAAAGACTGGCACTCGGATTCTCTTTTTGGGTGCTCCCTGCAGGTCAGAGATGTGACCTAGTGGTGGCCTAGCAGCAAAAGGCATGAAGAGGGGCTGTTGCAGCAGCATTCTCTCATGCTACAACAATCTGGGACCCATCTGTGCTGAGAGATGTAATATTCCTTTGGTTAAAAGGAAGCCTCCTCCTTTTGTTAAAATGTCATAGTTTGGGATTATTAATTTATTACTAAATCTACCACCCATGTGGTCTCATGAGGAAGGAGCTGATCAAACACTAAGATAGAGACAGAAGGTCTCAGCAGCAGACCAGGAATATTCTGAAATAAAGATTCTTCAGATCTTGAATTGATTAAATATCTATTATGAATGTTCAAAGTCAATATAAGATTAGTCAACAAATCTTACACAGTATAAAAAATTCAAAATATCACAAGGAACAAATACTCATTTAGTCTATATTTTAAATCTATTGGGGTTATAAATGAAGCTATGTTTAGGACTCAGGAGTCATACATTTGTTTCTAGTAATGAATATCATTGATGAAAAAGTATAGGTAACGTACAGGATGAAAAGCATCAGAAGATACAGTTCAACAAAGAGATCCCAAAACATCCTAACCACCTTCTATGTGGCCATTCACTTAAAAATGGTCAATAAATATTTTTATCACATGTTTTCCAAAGGGCCATCTTAGAAATGCCAAGATGTTAAGCACAGTTTTGTTTCTACACTAGTATTTTAGAAGTGGTTAGAAACTGTCTTCCTTGAGAATGTACTGAAAGGAGAGAAGCTTTTAAAGGAGTCAGATCACCTTTGGGCATAAGGGTATCCACCTCAGAAAGATGACCTTTGCTGTGCTTATTATTTGTCTCTGCAGATTAACTTTTTAATGGACTCTGTGACCTTTCAACAATGTGAATTCTCCTCTGTTGTTAATCATCATGCAGATTAATGTGTACTTTGACTTTAGCAACCATTTTTCATCCCTATGAAAAACAATACAAGGGAATGGGGGCCAGGCAGTGAAGGACAAAAAAAGTGGAAAATATTCAGAAGGAGGAAGTCTGTGAATTTTTATGAAGTAAAAAAATCATGCTCCAAATGTTATTTTGGGTTACTTGTATTTTTGTTAGAAAATGTTTAATAAAATAAATAACATGCATTTATTTTATGCAAACAAAATAAAATAAAGTATAATAAAACTTTGTGATAATTTTCTGTGGTGGTATTTGGGACAGTCTCAGACATCCATGGAAGGATGGATATAAGTAGAAATCCTGAGAAGTTATGTGTTATTGTTGAGTTCTACACCTCCTGATATTCTCCACTCTGTGGAAATCCTCTTTGTAATTAAAATGGTACAATATTTGGTTTGGTTGGTCAATGTTAAAATTGGATTAAAGAAATCATTACAGACAAATGGCATATGTATGTATTTTAAGTTAACATATATTAATGTAAACTCATTTGCACTCCATTTGATATAGTACTAGAGCCTATTTGTGTGTGTGTGTGTGTGTGTGTATCTGTGTATTTACTATAAGTGCGGTCTGAGAAGTGGATATTTCTGTCATCATTTTTTATTAAATTATATCCATGCTTCATTGTATAAAAACCCCAATTTTGGTTTCTTGAAAGGATATCTAGAATTCAAAGGCAGGAGTGAAGCTATCTAAGTGCAGAATTGCTCTAGCTTTTTTATTTTGCCTCTATTATTCTCATTTAATAAGGTTTTTAAGTGAATTTGCTGTCAGCTTGTTCCAAAGCATTTAACTTAGTCTCATGGAAACAAATTTCTTTTCACACTCATATTTTATCAGTTTGAATGCTTCTTATTTAAATCAAGTAAGTAAAATAACAAGTGGACCCTACACAAAAAATCTGGAGAGGAAAAAAACTAAAAACCATCTACTGGTGTGAAAAAAAGTGCTGGGTGTCAGTGTACTACATGCATCCACGAGGGATCAGAGTGTCATTCTAGGAGTTGGTTAAAAGAAGTCACTTATGAGAGCTTTCTATTATATTCAACACAATATATGAAGAGCAAGAATTTTTAAACATAGTCAGTGGCGCAAACTTTGTAAATGACAATATTTTATCCCCTCAATCTGAAAAGGGAAAATTCTTTCCTGCAAAGACTTTATCCTTACCTTGAAGGCGGGATTGTCTCTTATTAGTAACTGCTAATAATAATGAGTGGATGAAATCAAACATTGACAAGGTGGCTTAGCATGCTAATTTAGGAGATAATTTATCTAAAGCAATCTTGAATGGGTGGCAGGCAACTTAATACTAAATGTCAATTATATAGTCCAACTAGGATAAAATATAGATTTCTCTTACAGAAGTGGTCACTTTTAAACAAACTGTAAATTTTTATTAATAGAAAAGTGTGAAGCCAAATATAAAGAGAGTTTGATATAATGATATAAAAAAAACATTTAATGTGTGCTAACACCAAGTTTGAACCAAAATGAGGAAAAATGGCCAAAGTCATAGACTGCTTATGGATCATAAATTGATACCTTCCTCCAGGAATATCTGGGAATTTTTTTTCCAATGTTCGAGATATATATACCAATTTATTCAGCACTTTCAATTCTAAAGAATTCTACTGAACAATCAGAAATATGCAAAAAGATATATTTCCACCTTCTCTACAAAATTGTATATAAACGAAGGAAGCAAAGGAGAGAGAATGACATGCTAATCTTACTGCAGAATAGCTAATGACATGCATCACTTTAAGTTTTTGTTGCAAGCAAGAGAAACTAAATTCTGACAACAATAATAAACAAAATGGAGCCTGTTGGAAGGCTATTGGCAGCTCAAAATTGTGGAGAAACAAAGGTGGGGTGGGAAGGTTGACATGCAGAAACTACTGACATAGGCTCATAGCTAAAATAGTCTGTGCTACAGGCAGTGGAAATAAATGAACCTCAACCATACTTTCTTTGTCATCTGAATCAAGATTCAAATTTGAAGGAGAAACAATCCAATTCTTCTGGCTCCAGTAGTGTTCTTGAAATGCCCATAATCTAATATATAATATAATATAATATAGCTAGTGTTTCACAACCATGAATAAACTCAACCATTCTAGAAGTCATAAGGGCCTTCTAGGTTGTTGGTTATATCTCTTGATCTGGGTGTTGCTTATCAGTTTTGTTCAGTTCATAAAACTTCATAGATTTGTATACTCACACTATTTTTCCTGTTTATAGATTACCCCTGAAAATAAAATGTATTTCTAAGAGCCGGACAACCTAACATGTCATCCATTTTTAAATCTGGCAAAAAGTCTGAACTTTCTGTTTTGATATCCCACTTTCTTTTGCTCTGCTGGTATTCCATTTAAATATTGTGAAACTTTGGAATAATGCTATGTGTAATCACCACAAGCACTACTGATATAAAATAGTAGAAACATAAGGGAAAGAAGAAATAAATAAATTAAAATACATATCACAATAAAAATAATCAAGAAAAAAATTGTGTAGAGACTGTATTCTTTGTTTCTTTGTTTTGATATGCTACAGACCTTAGGACCCTTGAACTTTTCACAGAGATGGTAGATGTTAGTGTTTTCCCTTTTTTTCCTGTCTGGCTTCCAAAGGAAAATGTATTTCAATATTATGTACCTTTTGTCCCTGCTATGATTTCCTGTACGATTCACCCATTTAATGTGAAAGTGTGATGTACTCTGAGTGTATTTTAGCACAGATCTCTACAGACAACTCTTCCGTGAGCTGGAAAGGTGAAGTTTACTGCTGTTCCTCTCAAATGAAAGTAATATCTGGTGCTTTCAGATTACAAGAAAGGTGGGGAAAAAGCACTTGCCAAGTCAATAGGTATTTACCAGATGCAAAAGGCAAGTGGATTATATTTTTTGGTATGCATTTGATACTTGAGGCTCTGTATGGAAGAGTTATTTCTTATTCACATCCTGTTGAATGCAGGCACAGATGTGTGGTTTGCTTTGACCAATGAAGTATGAACAGAGTGAAATTTCTTATTTCTGAGCAGAAGTTTTAAAAATCAGCTTGTAGTTTACTATGTTCTCTTTTCACCACCTCTGTGGTTATGGTAGGATGTTTAAGGATGTTCTATCAACCTGAGTTTCCGGAACAGTTTCTATCAATGAGGAAAGAAAGGAAGGAGTGAGGAAGAAAGTATTTCTATAGCAAGGAATTTCTTCTTTGAGCAAGGAAGACTCAATGTGTGCATGTGTGAGATGTTCCAGAGGTGTTGGAAGATTCAGGATACTACATAACCTCTGAATATTCCCAGATTCTCCCCATTTAATTGTTGAGATTCCACCCTAATCTTTACCAATCAGTAACTTTCACATCAGAGACAAGACTTGATTTTTAATTCAGTAAATGTTGTAGCTCAGTAACCCACAGGCTCAATCTCAAAGTGCTTTTTGGTGTTCTCAAAGCTGGGGCTGCATGAGCTAAAGGAGCCTTGAAGCGTGGGCTCAGAAATTCGTGAGCCTGGAAATAACAATTGTGAATCTCTTGGCTTTCAGTTATGATGATGCTATCAGAAGCACCATCTTACCACGGCACCCCAGAGTTCCTTCTAAGTTTTCACTTTTTACATAGTAGCAGTCAACCAGTTCCCTAGTGGCGAACCAAGGTAGAAGCACTTCCTAGTGACCCCATGAATGGCCTGAGTAACTGTTTTGCCAGAAAGTTTCTCAGGCTGCTACATATGCTTTCCAGAATGTCAAGGACGTTTCATTCCATATCTACTGCTAATAATCTATTTTCTGGTATTGATTCCCCCAAAAAATGAGAATTGGTCACAGGTAACAGAAACTGTGTCTAATTTACACAAAAGAGTGTTTATTAAAAAGCTCCTATTATCTTAAATGGGAAAGCTGGAGAATCACGGCAACCGAATGGGCTAAATATTAGAACTGGACGATGGTGTCTCAGTAGGAACACCTGGTCTGAATTTAATTTTACCACTGGTAAACTCAACCATGTGCCACTTTGTCCATCTGCTAAAATTCAATGGAAGAACAATCTAGTGGTTGTGTTTTGTTCTTGGGTTTGTCCCCTGGAGAGAAAAGGTAAAAGGCCTTTGATGGACAGTTCACCAGACTGAATACCAAAGGTAAGAGGCAATTCCTCAGGAGGAATTATGGGTGCAATTAGAAATGAATGCTGGAAATAGAAACATCTTTTTTAAAAAAGCAAACATTAAGAAAGTGGCATCACTTTCATGAAATAGTGTTAAGTATATACAATATATGTTTCATAGAATAACATGTTTATTAACAACAGTTATCATTAGGCAGTAGGGTAACTAGCACTTTAATATCTTTCCTTTGTACTTTCTTGAATTCATCAATTTTCAATAAAAACATGCTAATGTTATAAAAGATGGGGGAAGAAGTCGAAGATAAATCTCAGCTTATATTTTGTTTGTTTTTGAGTATCTGTAATTGGGTTGAAAATTGTTCCATTCCTCATTCATTCCTTAGGCATAAGGTTGAGTTGCCTAAGGGACAATTAAGAGGAAAGACCAGAGTGCCCATTTACAAAAAAAGGAAGACACAATAAATGCAAATATTCTTAAAATAAAAGGAAATTGAGTAGGAAGAGATTACTAAAGATCTGAACATATACCAGTTATGCATATTTCAGAGTGTTTGCTTTCCCTCTCTGTTTCCTAAACACTAATATTGGTGTTTCTGAGCTTTAGTACAAAACCTGAGAAATGTCATGGGAGAGGAAAATAATTGATAATAAAAATATTATTGGCTAATTTTGCCAAGTACTCATTGTGCACTCAGAATTTTGCTAAATGCTTCATATGATGTATGCATTATAATCATCCCCATTGTATAGATGAGGCAATTGAGATACAGAGATGGTAAATAACTTAGCTCAAGTGACCTGAATAAATAATGAAATGAAATTCAGATGTACTTTCCTTTCCTGCTGCTTAGGATTTTTGAGGGAGGATAAGAAATGTCTGTGCATACTGTTTAAAACCTGCTCCTTCGTGTACACATCTGGAATGCTTTTAAAGAGATCTAGGAATGGGTCCTGAGCAATGAGTATGTGTCAGTTTCATGCTTCAAATATTTAGTGAATGTTCATTCTGTGCCAAAACCTTTAAGGTTGTGTTCTTGAAGGTAAGCGTGCTGCCTCCCCAAGTCAATCCATTGAAAGAAAATTTATTCTTGGTCACCCTAATTATTTAAATATGATAATGTTTTCACTTTAGATACAGGAAAATGAATGTCACAGAGTTGTGATTTTATAAATTCTGGTTGAAATTTTGATTCAGTTCATTTTTTTTATTTGTGTCTGACAACTCAAGACTTATCATGAACTTGAAATATGCAAAGTAAATAAATCATTCAAAGTAGAGAGTAAATCCTTAGAATATAAGGAAAAGTATCTCCAGAGAGCTTTATAAGATATTTCAGTATCCAAACCTTTTCAGGATTCAAAAGTCAAAGTACAATCATTATTCTATGGACATAATTTTGCTGGAGATTTTCCACATCCATAACAACTTACAAGGATGAACTTTAAATGTGATTTCTCTTAGTCAGATTGCCACGTCCCAAACACATCAGCACTTCTTTATATTTTATAAGGTTTATCCAATTACCATGGGAATGAAAATTTCAATGAATCTGTGAGTTGGTATTTCCACCCATATCTTGGGGTTTCACTGAGCCCTGACATTTAGACGTTCCTTTGGTAAGACTGTATAAACAAGGAAACGGCTTACAGCCTTAATCCAGGAAGGAAGGGAAAATACTTCACTGAAGTAAATGTCATTACTTTTAAGCTAAAATGTGTTATTCGGAGCCTAATTTTGCAGCATCCTGTGGTTTCCAAAATGGCTTTCAATAAATTGGATACACAAACAAACAAGCACAAAGAACATGCCAGGGGACAGGTACCCTGCAATGTCCTGGCTCTGCTCACAGTCCTGCATGATGCTGTGAAGAGGATATTTTTAAATGGGGAAAAGTGGGGGGCGGGGAAGGGAAACCAGTTAGGAACCTGTTGCAGTATAACGGGATAGATTATGAGAGCTGGCATCAATGCAGGGATGGTAAAAATAAATTGAAGGGGATACGTTCAAGAAATATTAAAGAGGTAGGAATGATAGTACATAGAAATCGATTGGATTTATTTTTATAAAAGATGGGGGAAGAAGTCGAAGATAAATCTCAGCTTATATTTTGTTTGTTTTTGAGTATCTGTAATTGGGTTGAAAATTGTTCCATTCCTCATTCATTCTTTAGGCATAAGGTTGAGTTGCCTGAGGGATAATTAAGAGGAAAGACCTAGATAACAGTTTGATTATAGCTCAGAAAAGAAACTGTGGTGGAAATACAAAATTGTGAGCAATTAACATGTAATGGAAATGAATGGATCGCTTCTGGGAAACTTGTGTGGTGATAGTGAGGAGAGGTTAGAAAAGACCAGAGTGCCTATAAAAGTGCCTGGCACATATACAGTTGTTAGTTAACAAGCGCATGAAATAACTAACTAGTAAGAGGATGAACAGAGCATGGAGAGAAAGATCTCTTTCTAATGAACAGATAGATGTATAAATGAGTAACAGTCATTCCATGTGTTATCAATAAAATGCTATGGAAATAAAATTAAATGTCTCCTACAGTAATGTATTAAACTTTACAATAAATGCAGTAGGTTAGGCATGGAAGATGTTATTCTTATTTTAATCATGATAGAATTGAGCTAAGAAGGATGCTTTTGTCTAAGACTACAAGGATGTAATTCATAATGATAGAACCAGGAGTAAAAAGAACTTTTTTAAATTTTTAAATGAGGAGTTATTAAAATACAGGTTTTATTTATTATGGTGGAATCAGAAGAAAGGATGAGGGTAAAGGAAAGAGAATTTGTTTTCTGGATTATGATGCAAAATCACGAGTCTGAATCAGTGTTCACACAAGATTTGTATTAATAATCCTGTTCCCCAAATGTGCAATGTGAAATACCTTTCAGATATTCAGGTCGTTGATGGAAATTTTGTTTGGAACTTGAAATGCATTATGAACTGAAGCCCCCTTTGTCCTCTTAAATCAGAAAGCCGCTCTAGAGTGGTTCAAATTCTCCAAGTTGCATTAATGAGTGTTTTAACATGTCAAGGAAAGCAAATATTCTTCATGCCAGTAATTATTCGTTTTTCTTCTATCAGCTAGCAACTCATTCCCAAACACCCCTTTCGCTTGTATCTGTGTGTGCCTCTTTCCACCTACTTGAAGAATGTGAGGTTAAGTGGAAGGGAAGGAGCAATCTCTTTTCTAGTCCAATCGCTCTGCCCCAGGGACCTTTAAGGGGGTAGGGTACACGGGACTGTGAAGTATATTTCTCTTCGGTTGCAAGTGGATATTCCGTCTTTATACAGAAAGATAGGGACCAGCATCCCAACGACTCTCAATGCAAAGTCATTATGTTTTCAGGGGAGAGTGTAGGATTGCCTTTCAGTAATCCTAAGGGAGGAATCTCACATCAAAAGAAAAATCAAACAAAGTAATGATAATTTCACAAGGAAGTACTGCCAAGGGTAAAGAACCTTTAGAATGGAGTGCTGTCATTGACACCATTCTAGGGGTCCAGGCCAAGGGAGAAGGTGTTCACATTTGGGAAACCACTCTCAATTATTCAGAGGAAATATTATGAGATATTTATTTAGGTATCTTAACTATGTAGACATTTCTTCAGAACATCTGTTTCTCCTTTTATCTAATTCTAGGTGCAACAGGCAAGTCTGATTTATTTTTCCACCTCCTGAAATGACCTACTCATTAGAAGAGGGGTTTCCTTGAACAAATGATCCGTATCTTAATTGATTCTTCCTCCAGTATAACTTAGTATAGACTGTTTTGCTACATTCATGACCACTGTGATTGGTTTCATATCAACAACTCCTGAGCCTAATGAAAGCAGGCTGAACTGGTAAAATTGAGTTTCTTAGTCAATCAGTGAGCTAAACCTGGACCTTGGGCCTTTGTCTAGGGGTAGGAGAATCCCTTGCAGAAAAGGCAACGGGCTTTAGACCCAGGCAACCATGGTTTTGAGCTCTCTGTTTTCTACTTGGCAGAAAGTTATTTAATCTCACTGATTTTGACTTTCCTCATTTAATAAACTGGAATAATATTAGCTCTGAAACATTCATATAAAGTTAGAGGTAATGACATGAAACCATGAAACTCCTAGAAGAAAACATAAGCGGTAAGCCCCTTGGCAATGATTTTTTTGGATTTGACACCAAAAGCAAAGGCAAAAAGAGCAAAAATAAACAGTGGGATGACATCAAACAAAAAACTTCTGCACAGTAAAGAAAACCATCAACAAAATGTAAAGACAACCTACTGGATGGGACAAAATATTTGCAAATCATATATCTGATAAGAAGTTAATATCCAGAATATATAAAGAACTCAGACAACTCCAAAGCATAAAAATAGACAATTTGATTAAAAAATAGTCAGAGGATCTTAATAGACATCTTTCCAAAGAAGATATACAGATGACCAACATATACATGAAAAGATGCATCAGTAGGGAACTGCTAATCAAAAGCACCATGAGGTACTACCTCAGACCGGTAAAAATAGCTATTATCAAAAAGACAAGAAATAGCAAGTGTTGGTGAGGATGTGGAGAAAAGGGAACCCTTGTACACTGTTGGTGGGAATGTAAATTGGTGCAGCCACTATGGACACCAGGATGAAGATTCCACTAAAAATTAAAAATAGAACTACCATATGATCCAGCAATTCCTTTGCTGAGTATTTATCTGAAGAAAACGAAAACACTAACTTGAAAAGATACATGCAACCCCATGTTCATTGCAGTATTATTTACAATACCAAAATATGAAAACAACCTAAGTGTCCATCAACAAGTGAATGGATAAAGAAAAAATATATATATATTATTTAGCCATGTAAAAGAATGGATTCTTGCCATTTGTGACAACATAGATGAATCTTGACAGCACTATGCTAAGTGGGATTAGTCAGACAGGAAGATAAATCCATATGATCTCACTTACATGTGGAATCTTAAACAAAAAATAAGAAGAAGGTAGAATAGATACAGAGAACAGATGGGTGGTTGCCAAAAGTTGGAGTGGGTGGTGGGCAAAATGGGTGAAGGTAGTCAAAATGTACAAATTTCAAGTTGTAAAATACTTAAGTCATGGGGATGTAATATACAGCATGGTGACTAGAGTTAGTATTGCATATTTAAAAGTGGCTGAGAGTAGATTTTAAATGATCTTATCACAAGAAATATATTCTGTAACTATGTATGATGACCGTGCTAACTAGAACTATTGTGATCATTTTGCAATATGAACAAATATTGAATCATTATATTATACACCTGAAACTAAAAGGATATTGTATGTCAAAAATGCCTCAATAAAAAAAATATGTCTGCTATAAACAGATAAAGATTAGAGGTAATACATGTGAACTACATGGTACATAGTACCATCAATATCTTAATTATAATTTGCTATTTAATCAAGGAAAGTCTCTGCTCAAGGTCCCTGCACAGCCAGTCTGTGTTTCTTTCACTGACAATTCTTCATCAGCAAAGTATGATAACGTAACTTCTTTTTCCTTAAAGGTGTCAGTCTGGGTCTTAAAGCAACAGAATGACAACAGATGCTTATACCCCAGGATTTAGGAATGTGCAATGTTCTAATCAATCTGTTGGACAGTCCCCTGAGTGTGTTGATGTCATCATATTTCACAGGAGAAAGAAAATGTGTGGAAACACTTCTGGCAGAAAGCAGTACAAGAGGGACTGAAGCCATGGTTACCGCTCTGAATGTCACCGCTTTCTACTAAGAAACTTAAAAGTCTTAAAAATGGTTCAGATTGAGTACAGTATGTCTTTCTCGATTTAGGGTCTCCTAGACCTGAACTTGGGTAGGTCGTTATGTTTGTAAGCTCTAAGTCTTTGAAGGCTGACAGTTACATGCAGAAGAGATAGGCTGAACCAAGGGAGTAGTGGTCTTGGGAAAAAATGGGGATACTTTTATGGGCTAATATAGACAAGGTGGTCTGTTGACTCTTTTATGATATCCATCCCTTCAAACCATACAGCCAATTGACCATTTCTGGTGCACATCTTCTGGAGACCATCACACTATTAACAAGCTAGGTGGGAGTAAAGACTGATTAGCGATCTAAGTTTTATTTTAATAATGTTTCCTTTAGAAGAAACTCAGCTCTGCCATGTGAAAATCTATCTTGTCAAAGGGATGTCAGTGCTGATATGAGCACTTGATATGCTCAGAAAATATAGCAGGACTGCTGTGGAATGAAATGTGTCCCCCTCCCCCAAATTCTTGGGTTGAAGTCCTGACCCACAACGTGACTGTGTTTGGAGATGGGGGCCTTTGAAGAGGTAAATAAGGTTAAGTGAGGTCATAAGGGTGGGACCCTAATCTAATAGGATTGGTGTCCTTATAAGAGGAAGAAATACTGGGAATGTGTGTGCATATAGAAAAAAGGCTCTGGGAGGCCATTGCAAGGAGGTGGCCATCTGCAAGCTAGGGAGGGAGATCTCACAGAAACAAAACCTGATGACTTCTTGATCTCAGACTTCCCAGCCTCAGAAGTGCTGGAAAATAAATTCCTGTTGTTTATGCCACCTGGGCTATAGTATTCTACTAAGAGATGCAAGCAGACCTTTACAAAGAAGTTTAATGGAGAAGTGAGAACAAAAGCATCAGGGGTGCAAACTCTTTAGGTGTTTTAGATCTACAACTAATCACTCAAGATGGGTTTGTTTTGCTCTGTTTTAGTTCCCGGTTTGTTTTTTGGATCATGCAAAGTTTTATGGAAATGGTAAGAATGAACAAACACAAAACACAGTAAGCCCCAAATAACTCAGCATCAATAACAAAATACTATGGCATTAATAACATAAAGCTCTTTCAACTTTCTATATGTCTAACTAAAGCTTTCAGAAGTTACAGCCATTCAAGGTCATCAAAAGATTGATGAAGTTGATTGACAGTTAAGAACCTGCTCTCCCAAATATCTAAATTGCAAATTCCCAAAACTGAGCAGGTCGTGACCAAAGCTTTCATCTGCCTTTCATTTATTTGACAATGATATTGTCTTGGATTTGGGGGCGTGGACCCTGCAGTTGGACTGTTGAGATTGGGACCTGGGTTTGTCATTCACCACCGCAAGCTATCTGCCAAGATACATGGACTCTCTGTGCCTTATTGAACTCACTTGTAAAGAGTTACTATGATTATTGCTCCTACTATTATTAGTGCTACAAATATGACAGCTACTTCTGTTACTAAAACTCCTATTACCATCACTACTGTTATGGCTGCTCTTCCTCCCACTATCCTGATCACTTCTGTTGCTATTGCTATGACCACCGATTTTATAGGGTGGTTGTGCAAGTGGCCATATATAAAGCTCATAGAAAAGTTCCTGGCACATATTCCCCCCACAAAAACCCTTCCTCTTCCTCCAAGTGATTAGTCAATATCCACAGATTAATGAGGTCTGAGGAGGATGGTCCCCTCTATTTAAAAATATGTGAGGGATCTTACATAGATTTTCCTTCAAATATAGGGGATGTTTGTATAGGTTTCTTGTAAAATGACTGTCTAGGTGGGGAAAGGCACTCATGTCTGTGGTATAACAAAATGTGTGAAACATCTATGTACAGCTCTGTGCTCCATAGTCACAAGAAAACCTACAAGTTATGTTTTCATCCATTTCACGGAGTTGTATGGAAGCTAAATTGTCTTTTCCACTGTTTGATCAGTAATCTCTACTCCAGCAACACCTATTGTGATTTCAAGCATCACTTCTCTGCAGATAAGTCTTCAGATCCCAATCTGCACATGGAAAATGTGTTCTGTGCACCAGTCATTTCGACAGTTCTGACCATCCTCTCTACGTCAACATATTTAATATCAAATTCATGGTTTATTCACCATCCAGCTCTAATACATTGCCTGGGGAATATCCTCTGTCTACTGCACTCAGATTTGAGGATTTAGGGTGGTCACAGTCTCTTCCCTTTCTAAATAGACACTTCATTCTGTCAATAGTCATGCCACCTTTTCTATCCCCATGGTCGCTGGTTTATTTTAGGCTTTTATCCCACCTCATGCCTCAACTAGTACAATACAATTATAACAAAAGTTCCCATTTACTTTTTTCTTCCTCCAGGGTGTATTCTGCACTATTGCCAGATTTAGTCATACTAAACTAGCAGTATATAACTATTCCCACCTTGGTTGCACAATTAATGGTGTCCTTCAAAATAAAATCCCAACTCCCCAGCATTCAAGATCATTAAACAATTTTCTGCCAATGTAACTCTAAAACCTTAATGCAAATGCTTCCTTAAAATAAGATTGTATTGATCGAGCTGTAAACGTGTTAAGTGTTGTCTTGCCTTTCCCCCATTTTCCTCTTGTGAGATGATCATCTCCTCATCTCTCTGTACTTCCTGCTCTTTGATGCTTTGCTTCCATGAAGCTTCCCATATCCCTTGGCCTCTAAATGCACCCCCTCAACTCTAGTACTTCCTTTTATCGGTTCTTCTCATTCAGTGCGCCCTACTGTGCATTCCTGGATGGTTGAAAATGTTTGTTCAGTGGACATCTTTCTTCCCTAAGATGGATTACAAAACTTTTGAAAACATTCACGGAAAGATAGCTTCTTTCCATCCTTAATGCCAAGCTCCTGTCTTGTATATTTTATGAATTATTTAAATATTAGTGTGTGATGTATTGAATGTAATTATTATGTATGCATATGAGCCTAATTTGTATTTTATAAAAAGGAATAAAGATGCCATTGCCTAATCCAAATTGCTCTGTCTTATACTCAGAAGTGACACTTCACACTGAGAGCAATTTGGACTGTAAGGCACCAACCAGTGTGAATGGCATGACCAGTAAATGAGAGGTACAGCTACACTGGTGCAGTCTGCCTCTGTTCAGCCTGCCCGGACCCTCCACTCTGCATGGAGAATTTGACATGGAGCAAACTTGTGGCACTTTTAATCATTTACTGCTCTGAGATAACGTAAATTTGGTCCACCACTTTTCATGTGAATATATCCTCAGTCCTGAACAAAATCCTAAGCTGTTTTTGAGGGAGGATAATTGAACAGTCTTACTTGTGGATTTTTATTATATTTCTCATATATATTTCCCATGTTTTCTAGTTAGAAAATTAAGGCATATTCAGTGCGGAAAACCTATAACACAAAATCCTTAGAAATAATCCTCTTTTATATTACCCACCCATAACCCATCCACCTAGAGGAAACCATTGTACATGCATTTTGATGTTTGTCCTACTAGTTTTATGCATACCTAAATAATTCTTGCAGAACGCTTCTCTTCGTTCGGCAATATAGTAGATTTTTTCTCAAAACAATACTTATCCTGCAACACTTAGTGCTTTGCTGTGTCTCACCAGCAGAGTATAAAACTTCATAAGGTGAGGAAAACTGTCCTCGTGTTCTTTCACAGGGCTTGTTTCCTAATAGGTGCCTGGGAGTTCTCCAGTCTTCCCTGCACCCTGTCTCCAAGCCCTTCCTATTCTCAGCTGTCTTTTGCTCATCTTCTGTACTGATAAGATACATGCTAGGAACTGTGCTGAAGGTTTTCTATACAGTACATTATGTCTTTAATCCTCACAGCTCCATGAGACAATTATCATTATGCTCACGTGCTCTCACGACCTTGCTCATCATGCCTAACCTTATAGGGAAACATTCGCATGGTTGTCTGGAGAGAGGCGGAGGCTGAGTTTGAGGGCAAGCAAAACGCTCTCTTCTTTGACAGTCATTCACTGGACATGCTGACAAAAGAAACCCCTCTCTAGAATAACATGGGTACTCTGTATCTTTCCAATTTGCAAGGCACGTATTGGTTCCTCAGAGCAAGGAGGGCTCTGGCCAAAGTAAGAAAAACCTGCCTTTTTTTCCCCCCTAGGCTCAGGATGAGTGATTGTAATATGCTTTTGACAAGTTTAAACAGATCAGAGGAGCTTTTTTCAAATTTAGGAAATTCCTGAATAGTTTTGGTTGTTTTTCTTCTGCTTATTAAACTATGTTACAATATTCTCACAACTCCTAATTTTCAGGGCTCTGTTTGTTTTCCTGTTTTGAATATTGGAAGCTAGGAAGTTGCAGGTGGATACTCTGCCAGGGCACTCTGAGGAGAACCAAAGAGCTTGATTTAGGAGTTCTAATCGTTTTCAGTCGGTTTCTCCATGAGAAGTATTCTGAAAAGAGGATTCTAAGATCCCTCAAATGTAAAGTTGACCAATAAAATACAAATAAATTCAAGTTTCAGATAAACAAGAAGTAATTTTTAGTGTAAGTATGGCCCATGTAATTTGGGACATCCTCATATTAGAAAATTACATGTTGTTTATTTGAAATTAAATTTAACTGAGCATCCTGTATTTTTATTTGTTAAATCTGGTGAACTTCCCCAAATGCTTATGAGTAAACTGCACAGGTGAAAAAACTCCAAATGCAGAATGTGACCTAACATTTTCCAAGGACTATGTCAATATAATGTCATTTAATCCTTACAACAATGCTATGATGTAAGTTAATCATCCCTATTGAACAGAAAAGAAAAATAAGCCTCAAAGCTTATGAGTTTTGCCCCAGATCTCACTGCCAAGAAGTGGCAGAGCTGTGAGGTAAAGACAGGTCACCGGACTCCAAAACCCACTGTCATTCCAGCTCATCCCCACGGAATGAATGAATGCCTAGGAAGCTGATCTCAGGTGAAGTTTGCAAAGTATAGTGCTTGGGGTTCGAGGTTGATGTGAGCATAATTGTACCAAGTTAGCAACTGAACTGTCAGGTTCTCCAGGGAGGCTGAACTGCCAAGTCCAGTATTTCGTGAATAGATGTAGAAAAAGTCATTGTCTCTTTTCCCCGTGGAGAAATCGCAATACAGACCCAGGACAAAAGGCAGTGGTGGGCTGATGCCCCTGAGGGACCACTAGGCAGGGCTAACAGCAGAGCAGCCATGCTTTTTCTGTGACCCTAGGAAAGATTATTAGGGCTGCCACACAGTACTTAGTTGCAAGGACATCCATTTTATGGACTCTTCCCTGGCACTTCTCCCAAAATAAAGAGATGGTTTGTTTTGTTGAGTTTTGTTTGATCCCCTCACTTTGTCAATGGACCTATTTAAAAAGAATTTACTACCTTTTTCAAAAGTGGTAGAATTGGTTTTGATTCAACTCCTAAGGGAGAAACACATCCTTCTTGTTAACCCAAGAACCCAAACTATCTGATCAAAAAGAAAATAAGTCCAACATGTGCTCTAGTTGAGTTATCTTCCAGCAGTGTTTTTGAATTTTAAACGGTCCTATGGCTACAACCCCAAATTGCATGTCATCTACACACCTCTCCTCACCACGATGGTCACTGTTGCCTTCAGCCACCCTGAGCGTAGCACATGGGAAACATACCATGTGGACGTCAAATGCTATTCCTGATCTTCTTTCTCTTAAACGTATCTTACTTGGGTCTGGAGGCTGACACTGACATTTTAAAAATGAAATCCTTGCCGGTTAGCCACAAAGATGAGAATACACAGTTAACCTTTTAATTGGATGTTGACTGTTACTATATAGCTGAGAAAAACAAACATAATGATCACTGAGAATCTGCCAGGCATTGTTCAGCCACCATTTCTGTCTCATTTGATACTTGCTATAGGTCAGGGGTCAACAAACTGTAGCCTGCAGGCCAAATCTGGCTTGCTTTAGTATAACTCATAAACTGAGAATTTTGTTTCAATTTTTTTTTTAAGGGTTGGAAGAAGATGGAAAATGAAAAGAAGGAAGAAAAGGAGGAGGAGAAAGAGAAGAAATAGAATATGTGACACATAGTATGTAGCCAGCAAAGCCTTAAATATTCATGATCTGACCGTCTACAGAGAAATTAGCCCCATCTCTAGACTATACCAGAATTAGAAGTCACGAAACTAACTATTTTCTATGGGCTATGCAACATCGTTATGGATTGAATTATGCTCCCCCAAAAGATATGTCAAGCTTCTAGCCCTTGGTACCTATGAATGTGGCCTTACTTGGAAATGGGGGCTTTGTAGATGTAATCACGTTAAGATGAGGTCATAGTGAATTAGGGTGGGCCCTAATCCATGACTCCTGTCCTTATAAAGGGTGGATGAGAGATGTAGGCACAGGCATACAGGGAAAATGCCACGTGTTTTAAGGATATCCAGGATTTGATGTCAAAAGGGCAGCCCTGACTGAGGGGCTAGAGAGACCAGGTAAACACTGGTCAAGGTGAAGTCAGTATGTGCCTGCAGAAAGTATGTTGAGACCCATGAGAGGCTGGTCACCAGAGAGATGGCTGAAACAAGGGACAGGTCGAGCAGATGACAACATACACAGGTGAAAAGGGCATGGTTCCTGATAAACTTAGAGCTAGTATGATGACGCAATTGTAATTACTACTATGAATATTAATATAGCAACCAACATTTGTTTATTGAAAATTTACCATGGGCCAGGAACTGTGCTATGTCCTATATATCTGTGCTTCCCAAACTGTGATCGAGGATCTATTCTACTGGTTTTTATGTTTCCTAACACATTTGTAACAGGTTTGTACAATAGAAATGAATTCCTAAAAAATGAAATGAAAAGCAGGCATTCAAAAACATATGCTCATTTAGAAACCTTATTTGATTTAACAAACAAAATTACTTTGTCAGAGTGCCATGAAAGTTTCTGCGCAGTCTCCATTTTTGCAGTCATTTCATCAGGGCCTGCTAAAAGTCAGGCTGTCTATCACACTCAAGAACGCCCCCTTCTCTATGCCATATATCACTGGATTTCTCAGCAACCTTATGGGCAAAGTAAAATGATTATGCCCATTTCACAGGTGAGACAGTTGAGGCTGGGCCAAAGCAAATAAGTTATCTAAGCTCTTACAGCTTGTAGGTGGTAAAGCCATGTCAGCCTGTCTCCTAATGCCAGTCTCTTTTTCTCAGACTGCTTTCTGCAACTGTTTGAAAAAGGAGAAAGTTTCTAGTCTGTAATACACATATATGTCCTCCAACGTCCTGGGTTGGCCTTCTGAATTTGTTTTAATATGGTACAGCATCTATCATCACACTAATTGCTATTTACTAAATCACATGGTGCCGTGTAATCAGACACACTTGACTGAACTTACTTTTGCTACGAGGCAGGCAGCAGAAACATGAATTAGCTCATAGTCACGAATGTGAAAGATGCTTGCCTATCCTTCGTTACCTCCCAGGAACGTTGCCGATGCGGAATGCCTTGAAATCCTAGCCCATGAGCGCTAAGTACCATTATGAAGCCGACTCGAAGGCAAATGATGGGGTGCCACTGATACCTCCCAATATGAACGTCAAGAGCCTGCGTAGCTACGTGAAAACAAAGGATGAACCCCTTCTCATTTGGGAATCTTGTTCCATCACCCCTCGTGTTAACATTCACCTGCAGTCAAATGAGGAGATTGGGCATTAGACTGTGGGAGTCCCCCGAGGGGGGTCAGTACAGGGCAGAGATCAGTACAGAGCCCCCCTCGAGAAAGCCTTGAATGCCCGGGATTTAATCAGCGCTCCCACTCGCGCTTGCTTTTTCTTTTGGTTGTTGTGCATAATAATTCCAAGTCTCTGACCTTTTCAAATTGCACAGGTTTATCCTGCAAGTAAAATACGTGCCCATATGAACTTATAAAACACATTGATTGGGAGGTTGTCATCGTTCAGTGGAATAATCCCTTTTTTCTATCTTAATTGAGGTATAATTGACAAAGTTTGTACATACTTAAGGTGTTCAACTTGTATACATTGTGAAATGATTGCCACGCTCCAGCTGTTAACATATCCATCAGCACGCTTAGTTACCCATATTTTGTGTGTGTGTTGAGAATACTTGGGGTCTATCCTCTTAGAAATGTCAAGTGTACAACATGATATGAACTATAGTCACATTGCTGCCCACCACATCTCCAGAACTTATTTATCTTGCATAGCTGAACCTTGACCAATATTCCCTCATTTCCCACCCCCCAGCTCCTGGCAACCACCAGTCTACTCTCTGCTTTTATGGTTCAAATATTTTAGATTCTTTATATAATGGAATCATTCTGTATTCATCTTTCTGTGTCTGGCTTATTTAACTTAGCATAATGTCCTCTAGGTACACCCATGTTGTCACAAAATGCAGGATTTCCTCTAAATAATATTCTCTCGGAAATATATGCCACATTTTCTTCATTTGTAATTTCTCCAAACACTTACACTCGATTATTCTGAGGAGTTGAGAAGAGTATCAGACTTACAGGGAAGATCTTTGGGCCAATATAAAAGGCATCTTTCTGGATGCTTACCAGGGACTTTGAGGTCACTTTTCATGACCTCGTGATAGGCATGATACACAGAAGGGTAAACACACATGGCTTCATCCTTCCATGATAATCGTATGGGCAGCCAACCCTGATTAAGGACTGGCTGTGGTCATGCATGTGCTAAGGGCTTTGCATGAATTGTCACCAATGAGACCACACATTGCCTCCGAGTTAACTCAAGAACATAACCAGCCTCTCTTATGCAGTGATACAATAATGAAATTCTTTTCTGGCTGGGTATGGCATAAACATTAGGAAATTGGAAAAACATCTTTAATTTATTTAGATCATGGAGAAGTATAAAATGAGTAAGATTTTGGGCTCTGCAGCCAGATTACTTGGGATCAGATTCCAGCTCCAGCAATCACTAGCTGTGTGACCTTTGGCAAGTGACTTAACTGTTCCGTGCCTTCCTTTCTACATTTACAACATGGGGAAGTGAATATTTTTTAGGATAAAATGAGTTCATAGACATAAAGTGTTCATTGTTATTACTAAATAAAAGTTGGCTAATAGCCACATGCCAAAGTTTTAGTAATGAACTATAAACCAGATGGGGACTCTTGATTGTATGTTACACTCTCCTTGCATTGCTGGAATAGAAGAGGGTCTTCTTGATCATTAAGTATTCTTTTTAAGTGTACTGCTGGAATCTGCTTGTTAACATTTATATTTTGCTTGTTAACAAAATATGCTAATGTTATATATTCTATTCATTGAAGGTATTTAAGCAATTTATGATTATGATATGCATAAGATTTATGCATATCATAGAGGCTATGTGTGGTCTCATTGGTGACAGTATTTATGATACACATAAGAAAGATTGGGTCTGTAGGGGTTTTTGTGTATGTGTGTAACCTTATTGGGCTTTGGTAAAAAGATGAAATACTCATTTCATATGAAGCATTTGGTCATTTTTCTTCTTCGTCTATGGCTATAGGATAGTTCAAATAATGTTACAATGATCTACTCTCTAAAGGTTGGTATAATTTTTTCCTGATGATTTTTTTCCCCAGAGTAGTTCTTCAACAGCTTTTACCTGTGTCCCTTTTGGAAATAGAGCTTTGTGTTATAGCCCTTCTTGAATAAGTTTTAGTAATTTCACTTAAAATGACCCATAGCTTGATTTTCAAGTCAATATGCATAAAGTTGCATAGTATCACTTAATGATTTTTTTTTTGTTCTGCTCCTGTTATTACTTACCCATATTATTTTTATGTTGCGCTCTTACATTTTCTTTCTTTTTGCCTTTATTGGTTAGTGGATAATCAAAATAATAAAATCACCTTGTGGATTACTACTAGTCTTACTTCTTTTTAAGACTGATTTCTCACCTTTTAATTGCTTAATTTATCTTTATTGGTCTCTTCTGCTTTAAGTTCATTCTGTTGTCTTTTCTAACTTCTTGCTTCAGATGTAACAGCTTTCAAGTTTAGCAGTGAAACTGAAAAACATTAGTTTTCTCTGAGCTCTAATTGTCTCCTACATGCAATTTGGATTTTTATAATTTCCTGGTTAGGCTGAGATTATGCACTGTATGTATGTTTTCTTGGTACCAAGAATTTATTAACATATAATTTATAAATTTCCAAGTTGTTGGAGCATTTATTTCCTGACTGTATTTAATAATTTTATTGAATTGTAATGACATAATGCTGTCTGCATATTTATTATTTAGAATTTATTGTGGTTTACTTGGTGACAGTATATAGCCAATTTTTGTACATGATTTCTCAGCTAGATATGTTCTCTCTAATTGCAAAAAGTCTGATGAATATTGATCAGTTCTACTTTTTAAATTAGGTTATTTAGATATTCTATACTTCTGCTTAATTTTTGTCTCTCATGGAACAACAGACGAATTCAATTATCTTACTAATATTCTTCTGTTTCTTTAGATATAACTATTAGTTACTTGCTATGAGAAACAATTTTAATATACTTATTTTTCTCTTACATGTTCTGTCAGCTTTAAATTAAATGATTTCTAACCCAGCTGTTATTGATGAAGTAATCAGTGAACTTTACCTCCTGCCTTCCTTTTCTTCCTGATTTGTGTCTGTTTTGATCATTTCAACATTGTCAGGATACACACATGCACATTTTCTGTTTTCTCTCTCATAAGCTCCACTATCTTACTCTTGCATTTCCACTCATATGTCCTGAACATATTGGCCACCTCTAGGGTTTTTTTGCCCTCATCTTCCCAGTCATTTCTTTGTTCATCAAAGTTTGTTTCTAATATTTTTATCAAGAAGGGCTTATGGGTAAATATTTTTTGTGATTTTCTGTGTTGAAATTGCCTGTGGGCTGAACACATAAAGAAAGCTTGAAATCCTTGCATTACACGTTTTTCCTTAAGAATCTTGTAAGTATTGCTCCACTGTTTCCCACCAATGAATATTGCTTGGGATAAATCTGAAGTTAGCTTGATCTGTGTTTCCTCTTGTAAGTGACTTGCTTGATCTTTTGCCTTATTCACCAAATAGTTCCTTTTATTGAGTAGACCAATAATGTCTTTGGAGTATATCAAGTATTAACTATCCTATTGGTATTAACTCTTAATTATTCCCTGATATATTGTGTACTTTTCAGTGTGTAAGTTCCTAGCTTTCATGTGTCACAAAGTATTTTTAAATTATATATTTAAATATTTGTTTCATTCATAGTTTGACTTTCTTCTTCTAGGACTTAAGTGATATGCATGTCAGATATCCATTGTCTGTATTAGATGGTCCATTCCCTTTCTTAAAATGTTAAACTTTTATATGTTTGATTTCTCATTTCTAGCTTCTATGTCTACTATGATTTCCTTTATGTTTAGTCTAACTTGTATGCCTTTCAACTTTTCTTGTTTTCTGTAATGGTTTTATTTTTCCATTTATTTATTTGCTGAAATTTGCCAGCCCACATTTCAGATCTTCCTGCTAAAGTTATCATCACTTCTCTGAATTCTTGCATTTTGGCTTCATGGTATTCCATATAAAGGCTCATTCTTTAGGACTTTAAAGTTTGTGCCAAACTTATTTGTTCACAGGTTTTATCTATTCCATGACAAATTTGTATCTGTGTACATGCACATGTGCATGTGTATTTTTAGTCTGTCATTAATGTTTTTCTATTCCTTCTTCACTTTTCCTTTTAAATCTCTGTATCAACACTGTGTTAGTTTTTGATTACTCACCGTTGAATAAACTGTACTTATCAGGCAAGCTAATTGTGAGAGTTTGTTGTACGAAGGAACCAGGATACTTTCTGGTACAGTTGGTTTTCATAACTCAAAGTTTCTATTTGAATTATGGACTTACGGCAAATGTGGGTGACCTACTTTTTGGAGTCATCTTGCTTCCTTGACTTATTTGAATCAAACTGGGTCCATGCAAGCTTTTTTATCAGCCTAGTTCTTTCAGTTCTTACCCATAATATTGCAAATAAGAGATTCAGGTTTTCATTGCCAGGTATTGCCCTTCCTTTAGAAAGTTTGTTCGTGTTGCCACTTTCTGAGATAAATCAATGCCATGGTTCTTACCATTGAGATCATTCCCATTACTTCTTTGTTCTGCTTTTTCTCAATATCAACTATTTTTCACAACACTAAGTATTTTGAGGTCCAAAACTTATATCTGTTCCCTAGTATTTACAGATAATTTTGTACAAGGGCTTTGTTTCTTTTGCTTTTGTGTGTGTGTGAGAGAGAGGGAGACAGAGAGAGAGAGAAAGAGAGAAATGATTTCCAGGAAAAAAATGGAAGTTCTGATTAAATAGCACTGTTCATACCAGGAGTCCATTTTTTGTGTGTGCTCCAAGATCCTAATAATTTCCTAACTGCTGACCAGTTAACAGTTGACATTCTTTAAGTGTTTGGTGAGTAGCTAAATATAGGTGAACAGGTTAGCATAAACTGAAGAATTACTGAATCAGTAGATACAATGTTTGTTACATGTATAATTTCTGACATTTTCCTAATTATTCTAAATATAAGCATTTTATGGGAGTATATTTGAACATAAAAATTATGAAATCCTGAGAGACCCTGCATTTTTAAATTCCTGAATTTCTGAGTACTCTTAAATGAGATGTTTTCTAGATAGCATCCAATATCATTGAAAGAAAATGAAGAGTCCTATTTTCAACCAAAATAATAAAAAATTTTATCAGCTTAGCAATTATAGATTGAAATACAAAGCATAGAAAGTAGGCTATGTGACAAGATCCAACAAGATCCAATAGTTTAACGTTTCTTTCTTTGGTATCTCATTCTTCCTATAAAAAACATGTTGGAAGATTAAATACAAAACCGTTCATTGCTTGAAATGCTGTACTTTAACATGTTGCTAATTAACACAAATATTCCAAAAAGTGAGACCAGTACTTTCTCTGGGTTGTATGTAAGAGGGTCTTTGTAATGGAGAGAAAGCCCAGGTGTTTGGCCTCAAATAGAAATTACCACCCAGGTGTCAATCTTAATAACAACAAACTACTTTGGCTGAAAATCCAAAAAAAAGGAAGGAAAATTGCTTCCTTCTTACTCTTTTAATGACATTCACACATATTTATTCAGTGAATAAATTAGTTACCTATTGATACATTTAAAAAATTACCAAAACATAGCTGCCAATAGCAACACACATTTATTATCTCATGTAGTTTCTTAAGGCCAGAAACCTAAGCAGCTTAGCTGGGTGGCTCTGGTTCATCTCTGGGTGTCTCGTGAAGTTCCAGTTAAGCTGCCTCCTGGGGCTACACTCACCTGAAGGCTTGGCTGGGTCTGGAGGGTTTGGTTACAAGCTCACGCTAGTGATTGTTGGCAGAAGGCCTCAGTTCTTTCCCGTGTGGGCCTCTCCATGAGATGGCTGACAACATGGGGGCTAGTTTCTACTAGGGTGGGTGGGGAGAGAGGCAGACAGAGAGAGAGAGAAAGACAGAGAGACCGAGAGACAGAAAGATGGGAACTGCAGCGACTTTTATAATCCATTCTCAGAAGTGCAATATCTTCATTTCTGCCCTATTCTAATGGTCACATAGAACAACTCTGGCGCAATGTGGAAAGAGACTACAGAAGAGTATGACTACCAGGAGATGGAGACCCCTGGGGACCACCTTGGACGCTGCTCACCACAGGCATTAAACTCGTTCCAGGGAGTACATCAAGCATAATGAATACAAATATTAATAGAACCATTCATCAATTCCTTCAGCTAATCAGTTGTATGGTCAACTGAATAGGTATGCAACATCTACCATGTACCAGGCTCTGTGTTATATACAAGGACTTACAACATGAATAAAACGTGACCTTATATTTACCCTATGGCAGGAGAGATAAGCAAGACCTAGACAATGATGTTCCACTTTAGGATAAAAGAGGCTTGAACCAAATACTATAGGAGTATTATGACAGAGATTGATTTTGTTTAGAGAATGTGCAGCAAAGATGAGCAGCCAGCACTAAGGTTAGCCTTAAAGGACAAGAGATGGAAGGAGTGAATGGCATTTCAAGAGGAAATAGTGTGAGTGTGGAAGATTTTAGTTTCCAAAGACGGGCATAAAAATATGTCCCAAGGCCCCTCTTCTGCAATGTGACCTGGACATTTCCTCAGTAAGAGGTGGAGCGTACCTCTATAGTCTGAGGGGCTTCAGGAGTGCTTTCACCAATAGATTATGGTTGAAGGGTTGCCATGCCACTTTCTGTCATAGCCCTTCACTAGCTATGCAGTTTCTATGACCTTCCTCTTGGAATCTAGCCCCTATGTAAAAAAGTAAAACTTCCATTAAATACCCACACTGCAAGAGGCAAAGCCAAGAGGAGAACCCTGGAGCATGAGAAGCCACAGAAGAAAGACCAGGGAGCTCTGAGACACCAGATATGTGCAAGAAGAACCCACCATGGAAGAAGAGTCGTCCACTCCAGCTGATGCAGTGTTGATCAGAAATGCCTACCCAGTCAAGCCATTCCTGCATTCCTGACCCACAAAATCCTGAACACAATAAAAATGATTGCTTTGAGTCACTAAATTTTGGGGTAGCCATCTATGCTGTAGGTAGTAACCAAAATAATCGACATATTATATGACATATTCAATAAGTCATTTCATGGAGCTAGCTGCTAAATTGAAGGGTGGGGTGGGAAAGCATAAACAGGCAGAGAATCCAAAGTATAGAATTCTTGCTGTGCCCTGATAAATGCTGTTTAGGGAAAGGTGGATATTCTCAACTCTTTTGAATGGCAGAGGGACATAATTTGATCTGTGATTAGAGTTATCATACTGGGGAAAATGTGGAAGGTGAGCAACAGAAGGGAGAGGCTGGAGGAAGGCAGAACCATTGATATTTTCTCTTGGAACTGATCACACAGCAATGATGCCGGCAGACGTATGGAAGTGTCACACCGTGGAAAGAAGCAGACCCCATCGGGAACGCTTAATGATTAGAATTAAATCTCTTTGATTGGAAGGAAGTGGCTAGATAACAATGGTTGCAGAGGATTCTAGAATGTCGAGCCATTACCTAAGACAGTAAATACAAGATGGAGCAGATGTGGTGGGGCAAAGGATGGCAAATGAGTTTGGTTTTAGTTGTGTTGAATTTGAGTACCTGTGGGACGTTTAATGACGGCAATCAAGCCCTGGAAAAGCAACTGGGCGGTGCTTTCACTCAACTTTCTCTCACACTTCCTGATTATTTTTAATAGAGGGCAAAAATCCAAAAGATATTGGTTGCAACTGAGTTCCCACCCACAGTTCCATACAGAATCTTACCTTATAACGGTCCTCACAACCCACCAGCCCACTTTTCTCATTTGGTATTTTTTATGATCTCTAATTATAGGCATAAGATCCAGGTAATGATTGGGTTACATTTTCTGCCAGACAAATTATGTACCTAATTATAGGCACATGTTTGCTGAGATATTCATGCATCTGATGCTTCTATAAAGAAGATAATTGTCAACCTTTGCACTGTAATTAAGTCTAAATGGGAATCCTAATTATTTTCAAAATGAGCAAACAGTAAGCCAGTTTTGATTGGCTGTGTCATGGCAGCAAAAGAAATGGATTTGCTGCACAGGTTAATTAGTCATCTATGAATGTCACAACCCTCAGAAAACCCCACATTAGATCTAAGCATTAGAGCTAATTACCAGTACCTTGTTGATGAAACTCTGTATGATTTTTACCTGGCTTATCCTTGGAATTCTAGCTATTCACAGTTCTTTTTTTTGTTGTTGTTGTTAATTGGTCTAAAACATTTTTTAAATTAAGGTATTATTGATATACAATCTTATGAAGGTTTCACATGAGCAACATTATGGTTACAACATTCACCCATATTATTAAGTCCCCTGCCACACCCCATTGCAGTCACTGTCCATCTGCATAGTAAGATGCTATAGAGTCACTACTTGTCTTCTCTCCACAGTTCGTTTTAGTTCCTGAATGGTTCTCCTCATAGCGATTCCTATAAAGTTATTTCCACCCATGGATTCCAGGACAAGCATGAGAGAATGGCAGGGGTGAGGATTGAAAGCAAGACGGAGCTGGGTTTGAATCCCACCCACTTTCATATTTACAGTGAAAACGTGGACTATTTACTGTTAATCTCTCTCAATTTCAGCAGTTTATCTATGAACTCTATGTGATTTGTCCTACTTTGGGTGCATTCCCAAGTAAATTGTAGATTCTAATAAATCTTTCCCCCTAGATAGGCAGCTGCATTAACTGTAGTTCGATGTTTGTTTACAGCTATTCTTTGGGTATGATATTTATGTACGAGGAACTACAAAAATCTTAATTGTATATCTGTTGACTTTTGAAAAAGCACCCACTTGCAGAACTCAAACACCTGTCAATACATAGACTATTAAGATCACTCCAGAAAGATTCCCCATGGTCTTTTCCAGTCAAACCCCCCGCCTCCAGAAGCAACAAGCTTTCTGACAGTTTCCGATTTCTGATAGCTTCTGCCTGCTCAAGAATGTCATGTGAATCTTATAATAAAGTCTATAACTCTCGTACATAAGGATTTTTTTCACTCAACTTGTGTTTGAGGTTGACCCATATTGCCATATCAGTATGTCCTTCCTGCTAGAAGAACTAATAAACCCTGACATTTCTGTCACTTAATATAATAAAAATGTATTTCTTACTCACACCAGAGTATGATACGTGGTCCTGTTTCAAAGACAGCTTTCCTGAATGTGGGGAACTTGGTCACCTTGGGCTCCTGTTAGGTAGGGTTTCAGTTTTTCCTACAACTTTGGTATTTCTGCATCCAGCAGCTGATGTAGAGAAGGCAAAGAGGGCAGAGGGTAACTACCATTGCTCAAAAACCCAGTCCAGCAGTGCCACACATCACATCTGCCCAGATGCTATTGGTGAGGGTGAGTCACGTGGCCATATGTGTGAACAAAATGACAAGCATAGGCTGTGGGTGGGCTGTGGGTGGGCTCTGGGTGGGCAGTCTTGGTCATGTGCTCACTCCACACCAAGGAAAGAGGAATGTTCATTTCTGATGGAAAGCTCTGCCACAGTGTGCCTCCAGTCCCATGATCATGCCTTCACACTGGGCTCTCTACTGGGTGCCTGTGGAAGGAGATAAGGAGCACAAATCTCTGTCCATAGATTCTGCACCTCACGCATCTTGAGGTCATTTCCTGTCTATCACCTACTGGGCTACTGGGTGACTGCAAAGTCTGTTTTCAACCGCATCTTCTCAGCTTTATTCATATCTCACACTTTGGCCAATCTCTCTAAATGTTAGCTCTGAGAAGTTTTTGCCTAGGTAATGGTCTGCCTGTACCCCCAGAAGCCATCTTCAAGAGATATTATATCCTTTGTCAAGTCATTGTTAGCAAGGCCTCTACACATGTATTGAAAGATTTACTACGTGACTGGCCATTTGCTAAGGATTTTCACAGATGTTATCTAAATTAATCCTCAAAATACATCATACAACATGCATTGTTATTCTGGGATATAGAAGACTATCGCAGCACTAAATAGTGGTGTTGCAAGACACAGAATTAGAGAATGGCTTGGGAAGTGAACGCAGAAATGTGCAGTCCTATGACCAGAAGGGATTTTACAGATTATCTGTCTCATCCCTTCATTTTGCAGATAAGGAAATAGAAGCCTACTGCTCTCAGTGGTCTGTCTAGTGCTCAAGAGCTAGAAAGTGGTGGAGCCGGGCAGAGTCTAAGGCTTCTAAATATCTAGCATGTTGTTCATTTTTTTTTAACAATAAAACATTATTATACATATAGCTGACCACTGCATCGTGCCTGAATTGAATCCTAATTGAGCAGCCTCTATTTAGGGGTCACCTCTCATAATACTCTTGGCTTCCAACTGAATGTGATATTGTATCAGCCAGCTGCATCCCTGAAATGATCAAATTTTGCCTTTGCCAACCATCTTTCCTTTTGAAGTCTCTCCAAAACCTGTTTAGCAGAGGCAAAAAGCCTTTGAGAAAATCATTCCTTAGGTGAATGGTATGGATTCACTTGCTCTGATTTTGCATCAATGCAATTGAAAATGCCTTCTTCCTCGAGAACCAGCCTCTCCTATTTCCTTACCAGCTTTGCTTTAATTGTCTGAGAAAAAATCAGCGGGTCTCAGTACTGAGAACTGTGTTATATTTAATTGCTATAAATGTTTTCTTCGTTACTGTGCATCTTCTGTTTACTGTAATAAAGGTGATACACCAGGAAAGGGTAGGCATCACCAACAGACTGAAAATGAAATGGAAAAATATTCCTGTGGAGAAAATAAAATACATTTTGAAGGCAATATATGCCATTGCTTTTGTATGCCTCTAGTCAGGGACCTTGTAAATGCCCAGCTAGCATCCCCTGGGTACACATCTGGGATGATATGCATCTAAGGAAGTGAAAATAAAAGGGAAAGAGAAATATATTTGGCCCCTGAAGAACAATGCAGCACAATTCCGAGAGCCAGTCAACAAAGCTCTTTAGGGAGATTGCACTTGCTGGAGTGATTTGTAATTTGTGGAAAGCCACTAATTGCAATTTATATAACATGGCTTTAAATCTTTCCAGAAAAGTACTCCACTTCTTCCAAATGAGGCACTTAAAAAGCTTCCAAAAAGCTCTTGCTCGAGGTGATTGGCATTCTCCTGTCCTGGGGAGAGAGGCAGTTGAACTGCTTAGAGTGACGATTGGACTTACGTGTCTCATGGAAGTCATGGGGATGTTCACCTCTATGATCATGTAAAACACTCAAAATACGATAACTGCTGCTTGCCTAAGGGCAATCTGATTTCAGGGAACAGATCCACATTTACGGATTATACTCACAGTGAGAAGGCTCAGCTAGAAGTAGAAAAACAAAATTAGAAAAACATCAGTTCTAAATTACCTACTAACCAGAACACTGCCTACTTCCTAGAAGCCAATTAATGCATATTCTTGGAATGACAGCTCTAGTTACCATTTACTGAGAATGTACACATACCCAGCTCTTAGTAACGTGCTCCTTACAGGGCCCGTGAGCCCTTTTGCATGTAGGC
Source organism: Manis pentadactyla (assembly GCF_030020395.1). Lineage (NCBI taxonomy): Eukaryota > Metazoa > Chordata > Mammalia > Pholidota > Manidae > Manis > Manis pentadactyla. The sequence goes on from NC_080036.1 coordinate 21,903,315, forward strand.
CAAGCCTGACCTGTGTTTTTTTCCTTAGAACCCCCCTGGGCTTCTTTGAGTTTTCGCGATCTGATCCTTATTCATGCCATATGCTCTCCCCTCTTCAACCTCCCCCAAACATTCCTTGAATAACTATCTACGCCTCATGTCCTGACACTATACCAAGATGTCAGGCAACAGGTGAATCAGGGATTTCTTAACTGGGCAGCTAGACATTTACCCTGAACTTGTATATAAGGAAAATTTCCCTCCTTTCCCAGACTTCATAGACTTTTTTCCCCCAGACTTTTGCTTTCAGAACACTTAGCACAACTGTGACTGCTTACGGACACCCCGTGGGAGGAACCTCAGGAGTCCCACATCTCTTTCCCCTGTTCAGCTTCTGTAGGTATTTACAATTATTTGGAGAATGAATGGTTTCTAGCAAATTCTCACCTCAGTCCTTTAAGGTACAAATTATATATGCTCCATTTACATATGACAACACTGAAGATTAGAGAAGAAACTTCTCTAAGGTGGTTAATGTCATAAAGGATAGAGCTGGCTTTCAAATCCCTGATTACCTTACCCCAAAGCCCATGCCTTCAAGTCCTGTACAAATTGTCCTATGCTTTAAATGGAACTCATAATACATGAATTTAACCATGTGACCTTAAGCATGTGAACTCAGTACAAACAAATGCAAAAAAAAAAATTAAGTGAAATTTGCACATGTACCATATGGCTAGTGAGTGATGGCTGTTATGCTTACTTGGCATTTTCTGCCTTGAAACATCATGAGCACTAGCTCAAGAGCCAGCAGCGCCTGAAGCCACCTCGTGGCTGCCTAAACGGAAGCTGGAAGACGGGAGACGAAGTGAGGCCATTCTGTGTTTTCTTACCCAGTCACAGAGTTAGAAATCTGTGGGCTTGACCTCACCCATCAAGTCAGGATGGAAGCAAACCCAAAGGGAGAGGGATGTGTCTTCTGATGGGAACAGGCTATTGACATAATCCGTCTCTACTAACTTTTTCGTTTGGGTTATGGTTATTTGGTTATATTTCAACAAGAGGTAACACAAATATCATCGTGTGGAACTACTTTGAAAGATAATATCCTTTGATAGATATATTATGGATGATTTCTTCAGCAAAGGACATCTGTTTATCTTTTATAAACATGCAGAATGGCTGAGAAAAGTTGAAAACCCGTGAAATAATGTCATTATGGTAGACTTTGCTATTTTCTATACTGTTTTGCTTGTGAGCAGAACTTGTGGGACCAGCACCCAGAGATGCCTCAGGGCTAAGCAGACTTTGTGGAAGAGGTTTATAGCTTCAGCTGGTGATGATTGCTCCGAGAATTAAAAGTGACAGAAGTCACTGAATTGTCATTGACTGACATTAAACCAAGCTGTTGATCTCATTAAGAAGAATAAGTAAATTTCTATCTGAAGATTAATGATGAGGAAATTTGTAAATAGGAAAGGGTACAGCTGCTGAGAAAGTCAATTTCTCAGATTTCTAGAACTGAACCAAAAGAACCACAAAGTCCCTTAAGTGTGACACTACAGCTTTGATGCATTCAATTGTGACCCCAAAATATAATGCTACCCCAAGATATGGAAAGTGTGGTGCAGTGGTAACTTGAACAACTAGTTGAGCAAGAGCAGACTCCAGGGGCATATACTGGGCCAAAGATGAGAGGGATAGAAAAAGAAATGGGCAAGGCTGGGAGGTTGGGATAGAGTTATGGGAGGGGCATAAACTTCATGGCTAGAGACTACTTTTTCTCACTTATTAAACAACCACATATGACACTGTTTTATAAGCCAGCTTCAGGACCAGTGCTAAAACCAGAAATTATGAAAAAAAATTAAAAGAGGTAATGCATTACTTCCCTTCCTGATAATCTCTTAGTTTAGAGAAGGATCCAGTTATGTACAGAGACATTTCCATTAGCGTAAAGGTATTCACACAATGCCATGAATGCCCAGCACAGAGGCTGCTGCCAACCCACAAACTGAAGATTTTCTAAAAGGAGTTATGCAAGCAAAGTGATACTGAAGGAATATTGTTCTGAATGTTGGTTATGTAATACACTGGAATAGGCCAATGCTGAAGGGAGGAAAATATCCAGAACGCTATTGTAGCAATCCAGGTTCCGATGGGGTAATGTTTGAAGAAATACTATCTGGCATTAGAAACTGACTTCATAAGCATTCCCATTCATTCCCTCATAGGGTTCACCTCACTTGTGCTCTGAAACCATCTCAGACCCCAATACATCCAGAGCAATAGCTCTAGTTCTAGCCTTTCACTGAAGTACCTATTGCCTATATGTATATGAACACACACACACACTCTACACTTCACCAAACCACACTCATTCAACAACTATTTATTAGTCATTTACTATGTTCCAGGAACTGAACTAAGATCTACCAGGACAAAAGTGGTAATATAAGGGCCCTATAGATACCAATAGTTGAATGAGTGTTTTACTCAAATGTCTGACCGAAGTTCACCAAAGCCTGACAGTATCTAATCTCTTCTACTAGGGCTTCATGTTGGGAGGTAACATGGTGAAGTGAAGAGGACCCCGCTAGACAATGGGTCTCAAACTTGAGCATGTATCAGAGCTACCTGGAAGGTGAAAATACAGATTGCTGGGCCCTACCCAAGAGTGTCTGACTGGATAAGTCTGGGTGGAGCCTGAGAACTTCAGGTCTAACATTTTTCCAGGGAATCATGATGCTGCCAGTCCACAGACCATTAATTTGAGAACCTCTGGAGAGACTGATTTCCCATTTCTTCTCTCTCAATACTCTTGCTCAGAGAAGAAGCAGTCCCTCCTTGTCAAACTTTGTAACACCAAAGTTTGAATTTTATATGGCCTAGCTCTCTGCTTGATAGGTGGATTTAGTCTCTATAGGAGCACATAAGAAACTATTCGATTTCTTTGACTTTCTTTTTTGCTGAGGGGTAAGAGTTCATTCATTAGTAAGTGATGTATGAAGGGTCACGGTGTCCAGACCCAGGGGAAGAGAGGCAGCCTCTTAGATGAGGGTAAGGAAGTTCAGTAGCAAACTTTCACTGAGCATTTACCAGATGACAGCTCTGTATGATTATGACTTGGACATATGTGACCTGAGAAAAAGACAGTCGTTGTCCCAGGCCTTGGGCTCCACAAGCTCAAAAGAAACTCTCAGGGTTTAGAATGTAAAAATCTTAAAATAATGGAAAATGTATTCAATGTGGAGGAAAATGAAATTTAAATCTCCTGTTTGTCTAAATATCTTCTAAAATGAAAGGCCTGACTTCAAACTTAGAAAAATCCCTCATGAACTACACGACTCTGTATGTGTGTTTGATCAGGTAATCAGCTAGTCAGGGCCAAAGGAACAACCTCCCACAGCCAGGCAGTAAGCTCACATAATTGGAGAGAGTATAAGGAGAGACCCACTACATTAGTTAGCATCCGTTTAAACACAGAGATCAAAATTTCAATGTGTAAACTAAAAAAGAAAGATTAATTAGCACATTTTCTTGCAAGATTATTTGGCTTAGAAAAATGGAAGTTTCAGTCAATTTAAGTGGACATGGGTGTTCTCCCTTAGCACAAGTCTGCTTAGATCCAGTAAACCTCATCCTGCTCATATATGGGGGAAATCAATCACTGTTTCATCAGATGTCTGAGGACCCTTTTGCTGCGTGCATAAAGACCCGAGGCACTATAGGAAGCAGACTCATTGCATTTGGCCAGGCTCTGGGAGAGCAGGGACAGATGTGGGAAGTCTTTGCATAAGCAAGGTTTCCACTTTAGAAGAATGAGGATACACAGATTCATACCTGAATTATCCATCTCCAGTCCAGTGCTTGGCACATGAGGAGTCCATGGGCACCTTCGAATGTGGAATTCAGGAGAGAAGAATAAAGCTAAGATTTGTCGGTTTTTACTTATGAACCTGTAATCATTTTGACCTCAAAACATTCCCCAGTAAAGAGGCTATGGTCCTGAACATTCATACATATTTCTCTTAATTTTCCTTGATGAATGCTTAGCAAGTGTAAAGTTGTAGAAAGACAAACACTGTGGTTTTATCTTAAACCACATGTTAAAACAAATCTTAAGTAAGAGGTCATTTTCCAAGATGCATAGTGACTCTAAACATCATCAGGCCTAACTGTAAAACCTTGCTTTTCCAGATGGTAAATGGATGTGAAAAATTTTACAAGCATTTCTTTTCCAAATATTGAAGAACTTTAGTTTTTTTTTTCTTATTATAAAATGTTAGTGTTCTAGCCATTGAAAATAGGGCCGCAGGAAAACTTGCTGATCTGCTTTTTGTCAAGAGAAGAAAACAACTTGTTTGGCACAAGTCATTGATTTTCCAGCAATATGAGCAATGAGGGACTAAATTCTTAGAAAAGTTCCAAATCCAACCCCACCTGCTTCATGTGTCCAGAAGATCTTGCATACTCAGCTCAGAACCTGGAAACATTTATAATTTTCAGTTCTTAGCTGATGGAAAGGTGAAGGAGGATGTTACTAATTTCTACATTTTACAAGCTATAGGTAAAGTCACCAACTCCTAAGTGATTGTAAACAAAATATTTAAACTCTTGGCTTCAATCTTCTCAGTCATAAAGTAGGTGAATCAAGCTACATGCTCTTCAAATATCTTAATAAGTAATAATAAGCTTGATAATGATAGCAACCCTTCTTCAAATGGTGGTATTTTCTACATGTTAGGAACTATGCAAAGACCCTTATTAAATTAAGTCATTTTATTTTTAATAGAGCCTAAAATATGTTGTATAATCTCCACTTACAGTTAAAGGAATCTGAGGCTTTTAGAGGATAAACAGCTTTCCCAAGTCAATAAAAACAAACCTAAGATAAAAATTAACTCTAACTACAAAACTAGTGTTCATAAACACTTTCTTACATGATAGACTTTCAAACTAAGAATCATTATTCTCTTTTTTTACAAGGCCTGTTATAGGATCCTATGCTAAGCAATGAAGTAGCAAAGAATAGATAAATGATAGATGGTATATAAATAGACAGATAGACAGATGGTGAATTAATGCATGCGCATGCGTACACACACACACATACACACAAAAACTTTATTTTCAATCCCAAGAAGCTACTCTGTTATTTTCATTACCTAGAATAGATTCTTTCTGTTACTCTGGATCAATTTCATAAATTGCGGAGTAAAGAAAAGAAAACGTAGTCACTTTTCGATACAAAATGACTTATTTTTGCAATTAATATATCCAGTGAAATAATAAAAATTCAAACCTGTTTCACAGTTAAATTTTTTGCTTCCCCCAGCCAGGAGTAAATTCAGGTCTTTGAGACCTAAAATATATACATCTTAGACTACAACCTCTTTGCAAAACAGGATACTCAGTTTTAAGTGTAAAATTAAGTACAAAAGTGAATGAGCATTGTGACATTAGCAAGACAGTGTACTAGTAGACTCCAGGTCCTCATTCTCCCAAGGAAACATCAACTAAAAACCTAGAAACTGACTAAAATAGCTTTATGGAGCTCTGAAAACCATCAGAAATCTACAACGACCAAGCAGACATCCAAACAAGAAAAAAGCTGCATTCAAAATGGTAAAAAAAAAATCATGTGACATTTTTACTCATCTTTGCCCCACCTCTTTCTTGTCATGACATGGTGGGTAAGACGTGGCTCCATTCTCACTTTCTTTGGGTTCAAAGGACAAAGTGGACCTTGCTTGCAACAATGTGGTCTAACTGTAGGCTGCTGAGGGACTGGTTGTGTCTCACCCAAGAGCCCTAAGGCTGGTTCAGATCCCAGGCTGGAATCTGCAGAAGGCAGTGGTATATAAAAACTGTAGGAAGAGTGCAAGGAGGTCTGGGGGTAAGACACTGCTAGATGAAAACAAACAGAACACTCAGGACCCTGAGAGAAGCCGGGGTGAGACTCTGAGGAACAGGAAAATTAAAAGTAGATGTGTGTCGGGGGGAAGCTGGGGGGAAGGAGCATACTTACAGGCCCATGGAAGATGCATCCCCAGAAAAAGCCTGAGAAAACCTTAGGCCACCATAACAGGATGATGAGGTTTCCCCTTGCATATAGCCAGTGTTGAAGTAGTTGTTTTTCCAATGCCTAATTTTGACAAAAGGCCACAAAGCATACCAAGAAATAGGGAAATATGGCCCATTCAAAGGACTAAAATTAATCTCCAGAACCAACTCTAAGAAACACCAGCTGTGAACATACAAGACAAAGATTTAAAACAAATATTTTAAATATGCTTAAATAGCTAAAGAAAAACATAGACTCAAACAAGCAGAAGAAATTGAAATGAAGTGAACTTGAAGACATAGCATTTGAATTTTTGAATTTGAGGAGTGAAAAAAAAAAGAATGAAGAAAAGTGAACAGAGCCTAAGGGGTTTATGGGAGATCATTAAATGAACCAATATAAGCATTGTGGGGGTCTCAGAAAGAGTAACGAGAGAAAGAAAGGGGCAGAGAGTTTATTTGAAGAAATAATGACCAGAAAATTCCCAAATTCTCAAATTCTGTACATAGAAATACAAATATAAGATGCTCAAACAAACTGCAAGCAGGACAAACATAAAGGCACTCAATGAGATACATTATGCTCAATCTGTTCAAGGTCAAGGAGAGAATCTTGAAAGCAGCAAGAGAAAAGCAATGCATATACAAGGGAATTCATGTATTACCAGTGAATTTCTCAGCAGAAACCTTGCAGACCAGAAGACAATGGCATTGTAAGAATGAGAATAAGTTAGCATAAGAGTAGCCATCTTAAGGGCCTAGAAGCAGTTTTCTGAGGTTGTGACTTAAAAGAAAAAAAAAAAACTGGAACTGGGTAAGGCCTTGGAAAACAAGTTAATCATGAACACCAGGATGGGGGCAGCTGTGGCCTTCGGTCAGCTAACCTTGGTCAGTTAATCCTACTTACCAAGCTTATCGTGCAGAACCTCCCTAACAATTGAGGAGTGGTCTTGTCTTGCAAAGATAATGTGCAGCTGTGGAAAATTACTAAGAGTTAAGTGTTTTGAAAATGCTATATAAACCGTTGGTTTTGAGTGCTCGGGGTCCTTGTTGAGACCCGCTGCGTCGGGCTAACTTGGACCCCAGCTAGCTGGTTCCTGAATAAATTCCTCTTGCTTGTTGCATCAAGAGATGCCTTTCGTGAGTGATTTGGGGCAGCGTCCTCCTCTGGGAGAATCCAACAGCATGATAGAATTACAACGCTGAAAGAAAAAAACCCTGCCAGCCAAGAGTTCTATATCTGCCAAAACTGTTCAGAAATGAGGGCAAAATCAACATTTCAAACAAAAGTTGAGGCGGTCCATTCCACCTAAACTGCCTTAGATGAAATGCTAAAGAGAGTTCCCCAAATTGAAATGAATGGGTGCTAGGCAGTAACTCAAAGCCATATACAATGTAAAGTACATGAACAAATACATAGGCAAATATAAAATCCCATATTATTATAATTTTGGATGTAACTAATTTTTATTCTAGAGGATTTGGAAGACAAATGTAAAAATAATTAGAAATCTGTCCACAAATTTATAAATACATAATTTGTGATATCAATAACATAAAGTAGGGAGGCAGAGCTATAAAATAAACTTCTGTATATGACTAAAGTGTTGGTTTCAACTTAAGATGGATTGTCATAACTTTAGGATGTTATATGTAATCCCCATTTAAACATAAAGAAAGTACGTAATATAGACAAAAGAAAATGAGAAAAAAAATCAACTAAACACAAAGGCAGGCAAAAAAGGAAATAAATGAATTAAAAAAACCTATGAGACATACTGAGAGCAAATAAAATGGTAACAGCAGGTGCTTCCTTGTTAGTACCTACTTTAAACTAGATTTAACAGTCCAGTAAAAAGACATATATTGTCAGGATGGATTAACAAAACAGGATCCAACTATAAGCTGCCTACAAGAGACTCACTTTAGATCTAAGGGCATGCATAGTTGAAAATGGAAGGAAGGAAAAAGATATTCCATGCAAATAGTTACCAAAAAAAGAGCAGAGCTGGCTATTATAACATCAGATAAAATAGCCTAAGTAAAAATTGTTACAAGAGATATAGATTGGCATTATATAATGATGAAAAGATTAACTCAACAAGAAGATATAATGATTATAAACATATATGCTCCAAACATCAAAGCCCCAAAGTATATGAAGCAGACATTGCCAGAATTGAAGGGAAAAATAAACAGATATATAATAACAGTAAAAGACTTCAATGCTCCACTTTGTTTAGAGGACTTGAACAACACTACAGACCAATTGGATCTAGCAGACATATACAGATCATTCCACCCCAAAACACGAAATACACATTTTTCTCAAGCGCATATGGAACATCTTGAGGATAGAGCATAGGTTAGGCAACAAAACAAGTCTGAATAAAGTACAGGATTGAAATCATATAAAGTATCTTTTCCAACCACAATGGAATGAAGCTAGAAATCAATATCAGAAGGAAAACTGGATTATTCACAAATATGTGGACATTAAATGAAACACTCTTAAACAATGTATGCTTAAAAGATGAAATCACAAGGGAAATTAGAAAATATTTTGAGACAAATGAAAATGAAAAGATAACATACTAACATTTATGGGATGCAGAGAAAGCAGTGCTAAGAGAGAAATTTAAAGCTGTAAACTCATTTTTAAAAGCCTCAAATAAACAATTTAACTTTGAAACTTAAGACACTAGATAAGATCAAACACAGAAGTCAAAAATGGGAAAAGGATTTGACTAGGTGTTTCTCTATACAAGATATATAGATGACTAATAAGCACATGAAATGATTATCAATATCACACTAAACATCAGGAAATGAAAATCAAACCACAATTAAGTATCATTTCATACCCATTAGAATTGTTATTATTAAGAAAATGAAAAATAACAAGTGTTGGCAAGGATGTGGAAAAAAATAAACCCTTGGGCATGGCTGGTGGGGGTGTAAAATTGTGCACCTGCTGCTGTGGAAAAGAGTATGGTGATTCTTCAAAAATTAATCATAGGAATACCATATGATCCAACAATTCCACTTCTGGGTATATACTTAAAGGAAAGCAGAGTCTCAATGAAATATTTGTACAGCCATGTTCATAGCGGCACTGTTCACAATAGACAAAAGGTGGAAACAAGTGTCTATTGACAGATGAATGGATAAACAAAATGTAGTGTACATATATATATGCACAAACACACTATGGAAAATTATTCAGTCTTAAGTAGCATGGAATACTGACACATGCTACAACACAGATGAACTTGAAGATATTATGCCAGGTGAAATGAGCCAGGTATAAGAGGAAAATATTGGATGATTCCATTTATAAGAGGTACATAGAGTAGTAAAATTCTTAGACTGAAAGTAGAGCGGTGGTTTCCAAAGTCTGAGGAGATAGGGAAGTGGAGAGTTAGTGTTCAATCAGAATGCAGTTTTAGTTTTAGAAAATTAAGAAGTTCTGGAGAAAGATGATACTGATGGCTTCAGAACCATGTGAATGTAATTAATACTACAAAATTACACACTTAAGAATGATTTAAATGGTAAATTTTATGTCATATATACTGTACCAAAATAAGACAGTTTTTTTTAAAAGAGTGACTCTTTAGAATAATAAATTCACAAATGATTCCTTGAAGATTCAGGACACATTTTTACCCCTGAAATTTCCTTGAACAATGTAATAGAAATGCTTATGCAAAATGTCTTCCCAACTGGACAAACATGTTTTTCAACTGAGCTCTCTCCCTCTGCTTCTCCTGTATGCTGCCGCAAGTGACTCAGGACACATCTCATACTAGTTGTCATGGTTCTCATAGGAGAGATGGCAGGGCTTCCAAGGGCTCTCCCAGCCTCTCCTCTGATACAGGTGAAGGAGGAGCCATGTATTCTTGTCCTTTGGGAATGTGGATGGTACACACCCTTCAGAGAAATTCTGTCTCCTACTTAATTTCAAACTGTTTTCACTCTGGTAGTGGATGGTCAGCCTGGAAGTGGTTCTCAACAGGAAGGATTACTGCCCTCTTGCGTGTACTTGGAAATATGTAAGGTACATTTTAACTTTGGCATTTTAACCAAGAGGTTCTGTTGCAAGTTTGCTAGGAGGATGGAGCTAAGATGTCAAACTCCTGAAAAATACAGGGCAGTGCTAGACTTTCTCTCTTGAAATACTCTTAGTACTCCATTAAGAAACACTTTTTTGAGTGCTGTTAGTAGTTTAGTATTTCCGACTGGGGCAACTAGAAGCTATTGTTTTATTCTTGATCTTTGTAGCTTCCGCCAAAACTGATATAGAAAAGGCCCATTTTATATTCTGTTATAGAGTGAAAAATGTTAGATCAGGAAGGGAAAATATTGAGTACTAAAAAAAATGCATTTCATATAAGAAAAAATGAATAACTTTAGTGGCAAGAGGGACTGGTATTGAGTCCCTTACAACAAACAAACTGTTGGTCCTGTTTCAGACTGTAAGATTCATATAGCCGTCATCTTCTTCATCGTGCTATAATGTTCAATAATTTCCTGGGCTGAGCAAAATAAGGTGTGAACACTTCTGGATCCAAAGCAATGTTTATCATCCCCACATTTGCAAATAATTGCAGAGAGCAAAGAATTGGCAGAATCACCAGTAGATGGTGAAGCCCAGGGTGAAGCTGGGACACATGAATCACTCACCCCAGCCACGTGCTCCTTCACGTCTATCACTATAGTGGTCCTTACCATGCTGGGTCAAGATAGAGTGATAACTCTGTTCTTTCATCTCCCACCATACTCTCCAAACACTAATGGGGAAAAAAATAAGACATAGACAGAAGTCTTTTCTTAAAATACATTCTGGCTACTTTGAGTTCTAAATATTAGAAAAACAAATACTTGACATAGTATTCACATCTAGAAATTGGCTTCTTACCATCAATACTGAAAAACTTAAAAAACAGAACCACTGAAAAGAAAATAAATTCAAACTGACAGCAAATATTTATGATGTTTCCTGGAAAGGCTATCTCTGTCACAGCAAAGATAAATTAGTATTGGTTGCTCAAGATTTCAAATGTCTGAGTATAAAGTCAAAGCTATAAGAAGAGTGGCCTCTCAGTATTTTTAAAGCAACAAAGACATACAAAGTAGAATAGACTCAGCAGGTGATGTAATCAGTCACATACATGGCAGTTATTTCATGACATTTGTTGAAACTTATCTACAATAATCTATAATTACTTTCTTATAGAAATGCTTATTATATATCTCTAAATAAACCTTACAACAAACCAACAAGGTGGATATTATTTTGCCTGTCTTACAGATGATAAAAGTGTGCTGATCCAAAGGCCTTTATTTAGAAACTACTATATGTGATACACAAGGTTAGCTACGGGAGGTATTGGAGGTATGGAGAACAAAACATATTCTGTCACTGAATTTTGGCAGCATACTTAGAAAAGGGAGGAGAAAGATAAAATACATGAAAATAACTGTATTTTTACGTTACAAATTGTTACTTATTAAGACATAAATGTTTGAGAACAATAACAGATCAACACTCAATGCAAAAAATCAACAGATGCTCAGCAAAAAATAAGGAAATAGTATTAGCATGATCAAAAAGCTTCCAAGACAGTAAGGAATTATCAGGACACAGTGGAAGAAAAGAAGAAAGGAAGGAAAGAAGAGAAAAAGAGAAGAGAAAAATGGGAACCAAGAAAGATTCATAAAAATGGATGCTATTTCCATGATTTTTATCTCCATTTCCATAAAACTGGTAAAAGCAAAGTTAAAAGATCAACTTTCTTTTGATGACTTCACGGGGCAAAGGGGACAGAAATCACAGCCCAGCACTGACACTGGATGGAGAGTCTGACAGGATCCAATCACACAGGAACATCTGACAGCGTAATCAGGATAAGAAGGTACAAGAGAACCAATCCTGGAAGAAACTGCAGCCAGGGTTCAAAATACATAGACTTCATAGGGAATCTGTTTTAAGATGTACCTGAACTAGTACTTCCCTTAGGAAACTTGGAGAAGCAAATGCAAACCCTCCTTGGAGTAACACATGTATTCAAATTTATTCAAATTTTTCCTATAAAGAATTTTCATGTGAAATGACTGGCACAGAGTCAAAGATAACCAGATAACAAAGGGACAAAAGACACCACAAACAAGAACCAACTAATACGAGAAGCTTATGGTCAAAATATTTAGCTCTTGAGTTGTCAAATAGCCTTTAAAGTAAGTGGTATTATTTAGAGAAAAGAAGATCATCTTGAAAATGCCAAAAAAAAAATAATAAGAAGAAACAGAAAAAGCATAGCATCTATAAAAAGAAAGCAACTAAACCTTTTAATCTGAAGTATAATAACCAAAACCAGTCATTTGAAGGGTAGATTTTATATTAGATTAGACACACCCATAAGAGAATTTGTAAATTAAAAGACAAATTAGAAGAAATCACCAAGATTATAGCACAGAAAGGACACAAAAGTCTGAAGGGATATAACAGATGCAGTGAAATCTAGCCTTTTTTTAAAAATAGAAAAAATTGAGGCCTCTGGAAAAAAGAAAATAAAGAATGAAGCAAGGAAGACATAATGCTGAGAGTTTTCTTTAGCAAACAAAGACATTGATCCACAGATTCAAGAAACTCATTGTTCAAGTAGGATAAATAAAAATAAATAATCGCGTAGATACACTGCATTGAAACTGCTAAATATCAAGTCAAAGAGAAAAATCTTAAAAGCAGAAAAGATTTTTTTAAGATAGGTTACATATTATTGCAACAACATAATTACAGCTGACATTTCAAAAACAACAAGAGTAGTAAGCAGTGGAATGATATCTTCAAGGATACAAAAGAAAATGATTTCTAAATTAGAATATTATGCCCAGGAAAGTATACTTTAAAAATGAAATTGAAATAAAGATATTTAAGACAAATGACAATGTAACAATATAGCAGACTACACTTAAAATTTGTTAAGGGAAATCCCTCTGACATTAAAAATAAAATAGCCCTGTTTCAAAAGGAATGAGCTCACCTAAGAATAGAGTAGAGCAGTGGTTCTCAGCTGGGGGTGATTTTGTCCTTCCCTGCTTCCCAGGACATTGGACAACTGGAAACATTTTTTTGTGACAACTAGGGGGACGCAGCTATAGGGAGAGGTCGGGTGTTCTTGTAAACCACCCACAGTGCACGGGATTAACCCCTTCTTCCCCAAAGAAGGAATTTTCCAGCCTCAAATACCAACAGTGTCCAAGTTGAGAAACTCTGGGGTAGAGAGAGGAGACCTTAGACCACATTTTGAACAGCATTTGGTAGCCACGTAGAAGAGGGCAAACTTTCAAACAATGCAGAGAAGGAGCAGTAAATAACTTAGGAGGAAAACCATGAGTGTTAACCATGATGCCAAAGGGAGAAGGCTGCCAGTGGTGTCCAGTGCTACTGAGAGTTCACCTAAATTGAGGAATAAGAAGTATCAGTTAGATAAACGTAGTAAAAATGAAGATTTTATCGTGATCTTACCAAGAACTTTTTTGGTGGAATGATGAGAGCAAGAGAAGGCAGAAGTGAGATTTGATCATGTTGAAGAGAGAACAGGAGACAATGAAATGAAGTTAGCAAGAACAGGCAGCACTTTCAAGATACTTCACCAACGAATGGAAGAAGAAAGATGGGGTGTGGGGCTGAGTGAGATTTGTCGAGGGAGAGGTTTAAGGATATTTAAAACCCAGTGGAGTGGATCCCAAGAGAGAGAAAGAGAAATGGATGAGAGAGATCCTGATGATGCATGGATGCAGAGATGTGTGAGAATTCAAGGCTGAGAGGGGAAAGATGACTTGAGGCAGAGGAGGAATGGGTCCATCAGTATAACAGGAAGAAGGAAGGTAGAATGCATACACAGGTGCGAGTGTGTAGGTTAAGAATCAAGACTTCCAATAAAACAACTTTTAGTTTTACTTGGAAGTTCAACTGCTAAAAACTGGGTAGAATGTGGAGTGAGATTATAGAGTGAACATGGTTTGAAATATGTACTGTGTTCAATAGAAGAGTTGGCTGATCAGAGAAATGTAACCAGATCCTCATCATTCTGTCTCATCTCAGTACTGCCTGCCTTCTACTCTCCCTCCCTCCCTCCCTCCCTCTCTCCCTGTGTGTGTGTGGGTGTGTGTGGGTGTGTGTGGGTGTGGGTGTGTGTGGGTGTGTCTCATCTCTCAGTATGCCCATCTGGAGTACAAATACCTAATATCCAGATGACCCTTGATTTCTCTCCTAAACATCAAGCATTAACTGATTTTTTTACACAGAGTGTAAAAACCTCTTTCAGTACCTTTCAGTAGAATATATATCCTGTTTTTATTACCTTAGGACCACATCTCTACACTCCACGTTTCTAAATGATTATATATGTTAAAGTAAATTCTATCTAAACCCTCTATTTTAGGTTATTACTACTCATAAATTCTCTGGCATGAATGAGAATCTGCTTTTATAAAAACTCTCTGCTCATTTCTACTCCTCAGCAACCAGTGGTATTTCCAGGGTCACCACTGAATGGTGGGCTTAGTGAAGTCAGGTTGATCTCATTGTTTGTGGTTCCTTTGAACTGCGATTGGTGTGAATGAAATTGAGAGACTTAAACTCTGAACCTCTGTTGATTCATCATTGAATGGTTATTATGACAACTCTCTTTCACCGGTGTTGTCAGGATTGATATCCTATGTGTAACCACCTGGAGGTGGTCATACTTCCTGGTTCAAGATAGTTGTCTTGGTGTGATTATTAAAGGTGTCTCCTGTCATTCCTTTACTCTTCTTTCATCCCCTTAGGATCAGTGGTTGTTTATAAATGATTAGTAGCCTGCTCTCCAGATTGATAAGTAACTGACTGATAGCATTTGCCAATTTCCATGGGGAAAATATTCTCACTGTGATCAATTTCAAGTGACTGATATGTTTAACTCATAAAATTCCTGAAAATATGACAATTGACTCCTGGGAGCCAATAAGAACTGGCTCCAACCTTTGCTGACAATGGTTCTCAACCTTGGCTGCACATTGTAAAAACTTACATAACTTTAAATATACTGGATCCTACCTTAAGAGATTCTGACATATAGGTCTAGCATCAGGACTATGTATTAGGGTTTTTTAAAGCCCCCCTTGGTGATTCTGGGATGCACCTGATGTTGAGAAATATCACCCTTTATTTATCCAGCCTTCTGCAGGTGATCAATAAGTAGTGGTTATTCCCATTGTATGGAATATATTCATATGATAATCTTCTCTTTAATGATTTCCTTTCCTTTGATTAGACTTTGATATAAAGACTAATATGAACATTGGGAAGATTACTTGGAAACAGAATTTGAAAGACTTCTTGATTTCCACTTTCTTTCTTCATGGGTTACTCCCTATTGTAAAATTTCTTCTTCTTTCAAGCTTTGTGCTTTTCCCCTACCCCAATTCTCACTTCCTCATCTTGTCTTACTTTTAAACATCACCTCACCCTGCCGCTCTCTCCCCTTGGATGTCTTTCATGAAGTTTGTGATATGAAAGCAGGAAGGAAAACATGTGGAGATCCCCCAGATGGAAGGGTCATGATTTGGACAAGACACACTGGAGTTTCAGTGCCCTGGGCTACTGAGGATGGGAAGAAAGCAGGGGTGCGATCAGAGGCAGAAGAAAGAAAACCACCCTAATGGACTGAGGCCATCTGAAGGTGGAAGGGATAACTTGGAATTGATCAGGCATGGTTTTGATATGTAAGAGGATCTAAGTTAGTTGATGGATCATGTCCACATGTCTGTTCAAAGACAGAAGAGAGAGGGCAATGAACGTTTGGTTGATCAGTCTGCTGAAGGGGACAGGAGTCACAGTAGCTTTGCAAATATGTTAACAAACCAAACGTATACGTATTTCTTGAGAATACTTTGTACAGTACAGTAAACTCCTTAAGAGAAGAGTTTCATTTTCAACTACTTAGAAGTCTCTTCTTTCACTTTAGGGACAGACAATTTATTATGGTAAATTAGTCACTGAAGCTTCTTACTTAACCTTCTTAAGGTACTTGCTTAGTGAAGGCATTGCTTCCTGGATATTTCAGGAAAATACTGTCTCTAGGAAGAAAAGGACAAAAGCTGAATGCCTTGAAGGTTGGAGGCAGGAGATCAACACCCCAAAGTTTGGGAGACGTCGTATTCCAAGTAGTCAGGGAACCTTCAGCACCAGCATACCTGGGAACTTGCTAGAAATGCAAGTTCTAGGGCTCTACCTTAGATACACTGAATCAGAAACTTTGCAGGTTGTTAGTCATCAAACAGCAAGTTTGTTTCTTCACAATAGGAATCTACATTTTACCTAAGCCCTTCAGGTCATTCTGTTGCTTGCTACAGTTGGAGAAATATTGTTTCCCATATTTCCAGTGCATTATGAATCTTCTCCAAGGATCTGTGAAAACTACCAACTTATTTTAGGTAACCACTTGCTGGTTTTCTGAGCCATACTAAGTTATTCCCACCCAAAAATACGGGATCTCACAGGTGGCAAGCTGTGACATTTGATTCTCTTAAACTAAGAGAAATATTGAGTATCTCTGTTGCTCCCCCAAAGGCCTGATGGTATCTTGTCACATTTTGATCTCCATTGCCTTGGCAACTAATATATTGTTTAAAACCTTGCTGAAAGGTGCAGCTCTAGATTACCAATAGCTTTGCAAATATGTTAACAAACCAAACGTATACATATTTCTTGAGAATACTTTGTACAGTACAGACAAGGGGCTTGCAATAGTGATCATTATAAGAATGAACACAGTAAGAAAATGGCATTTATTATATATCAAAAATTGGTGTTTTAAATGTAATTTAATCTGCCCCACAAACTTTAGAGTAGGTATTATCGTGCCCATTGTACAGATTAAAAGTTGAGGTCACACAAAGAGGAACTGGCAGTGCCAAGATGAGAACCTAAGCCTGTTCACTGTCAGTGATACATCAGGACTTCATGTAGCTTCAACTATATTAATAAATAAGGCTTTTGAGGGAGAAGCAATTCCACCTATGAAAACAGTAGCTCCAGAGTTTGAAAATTGAGTGTGTATTCATCCTTCTTGAGTGTTCCTTTGTCATGCTGAACGCTGCAGGAACCAAAAATGACTTCTACTATGATCCCCAATCTCAAGGAACAAATATTGATTAAGAAAGCCTGGAAAGAAGGAAGAGGTCAGTGTAGCCTAAGGGCCTTGGGGCAGGATTTGTAGAGGAAGTGAGAGTAAGACAGGTTTAGGAGCTAAGAAATATTTAGACAGCTGGTGAAGGGCAAGCCAGGAGAGCTGCTCTTTGGCTAAGCAGATTTGTAATATAGCAGATCATGTTCAATCTGGAGTTGATGAGATTAGGTTATTATTTCCTTCCTTTTAGGGGGAATTTATTGGAAGATAGATTCCTGCAACTTCTCAAAAGGAGGCAAGATACTACATGGGTCTTGCTTGGACCATTGACAATTCACGCTTTAATACTCAGAGTCGAGAGGAGAGGAAAAGCTGTTTGATGGCCATCTTCAGAAAGAAGTCAGAATTACACTCCACTTGACTTAATGTTTCTTTCTTCACAGAAATGTAATGTTAGGGAAGCCAACACATACTATTTTTCAATAGAAAGTATATTTCTTCTGGCTAGATTTATTTATTTGCTTTATTTAAAGATTTTCCTGCAAACCTGTAATTCTTTCAGCATAGAAAATATAATAACAAAGCAAAGATTTTGAAGTCAGACAGAATTAATAATAGTTTTTGCCATTGAATTGAGCTCATAATCTTTTGGGCACTGTGCTGTGGAAACTAAATTCCAAAGGCCTAAGTCACCCCAAATCAGATCGTGGCAATTCTGGGCTCACACAGGCAGTCTCAAAATCTGTTCCTTAACCACTTTTGCAACTTCTCAACATGATTTCAGACATCAATGTTGGGTGATCTTAAGCAAGAAAGTCAACTGGACTTTGGTTTTATCATCTGCATAGTGACCATGAAACCACCCCAAATGGCTCTGAGAATCACATGAGAAAATGTCTGAAGTCCTGTAGTCCAGTTACCTGCCCACAAATACGTAGCGAGGGAGCCATCATCACCTTCTGCACTGACCAGACACCCTGCTTGCCTGGAATGGAAGCATCTTTTGTTCTGCACCCAGTGGCCCGGAACAAAAGGAGGGTCACTCAGACACGTTATTGCTTTGATTTTATATTACCCCAGGGGATAGAAGTAATGACCATCGATTATAGCAATATCATGGAGGGGAGCTGCTGTAAATTTCCTATGAATTTCTATTTCTGTCAGATTCTCATTCTTTGAGGATTTAGTCCTAAAACGTCAACTTTGAAACTTCATCAACCCGTCAGACCCTTACTCATCAAAGGAGTCTAAAGAATGTTCCTCACTAGGAGATACTCATATATTTTAAAACTACATTGCTCATTTGTCGACTCTGGGATGTAGAAAAGAAAGAGCCCGATCTTTTTTCTTTTTCCAACAGCTGTATCCCCACACCACCCGCAGATGCTTCACAAATTGCCCGGCCATTAAGTAATTATTTCCTCATCATAAAAGCAGCTGAGAAAGATAGCCTCTCTCCCTCCCAAGTACAACCCCCACTTCCCCCCACCTCCTCCTCCACCCTCCCCTGAAATGGGACAGACTTATGGCAGGATGGTATTGGTTTTCTGCTTGTAATGGGAGATTGTGATCACGCATTCTGATTGCTGATTAAAGGCCATGAAGGAATGACTTCCGAGATGTGTGCAACGCCAGATCTCAAAGCAACATGAAATACAATCTAGGATGCTTCCTTCATTTTGTTGGCAAGAAACTTAAGTGCAGAGACCTGTTTTGTCTGAGATCCTGCTTAGCAAGTGGAAAAGCCTCATCTTGGATTCAGACCTTACCACCTCCAGCCCACTGGAGGGTTTTCTCCACTACCCCATGGAAATCGAGTCTGGACAATGAACTTCCTTCATTGTCCTAATAGTCATCTAATGCCAGGTATCAGAAGAAACAGATAAAATGAGTGATATTGTCTCTTTAGTCAACATAGAAAGGATGAAAATAACACTTAAATTTTAGCAATCTGCACATACTTTTTTTGTATAATTGACATATAACATTATATTAATTTCAGGTATTACAATATAATGATTTGACAGCTATATGTATTATGAAATAATCACCACAATAAATCTAGTTAACATCCACCATCACACAGTTAAAATTTTTTTTTTCTTGTGATGATAACTTTTAAGATTTACTCTCTTAACAACTTGGAAATATATAATAATAACAATATTATTAACTATAGTCACCATGCTATACAATTATATACCCAGGATATATTTATTTAATAACTGGACATTGGTACCTTTTGACTCACTTGGCCTACTCCCTATCCCTTGTTCTCTGTATCAATGAATTGGATTTGTTTGTTCTGGATTCCACATATATGTGAGGTCATACAGTAGTTGTCTTTCTTTGTCTGACTTACTTCACGTAGCATAATGCCCTCAAAGTCCATCCATGTTGTCACAAATGGCAGAATTTCCTTCTTTTTTATGGCTGAATAATATTCCTACCTATGTTTCCATTAGATAGATCACATTTTCTTTATCCATTCACCCATTGGTGGACTCCTAAATTGTTTCCTTGTGTTGGCAATGAATCTGGGGGTACAGATATGTTTTTGAGTTAATGTTCTTATTTCTTCAGATAAATACATGGCAGTGGAATTGCTGGATCATATGCCAGTTCTATTCTTAATTTTTTACTTATACTCAAAGATGTCATCAATATCCATACCATCAATCCATCTCAAAAGGTCAAGGAAAGTTCACATTTTACAGTTAAAGAGAGCTTTAAAAGATTACTTCTTCCAACAACTACTGGCTGGCTTGTGTTTGGAACTCAACCAACTTAAGTCCCTCCTCTGCCCCATCTCTTTTAATAATTTCACTTCCAAGAGCCCTCAGAATAGTGTTCTCTATGTACGTCAATTATTTCTCAATAACACTGGAGAAAAAAATTACTAAATAAGGAAAAGAAGCAGATGAGTGATTTCTCTCTTGGATGCGCGTCTCATGGCTCTAGTCCTGTGTTTCATTGTGTGTGGTTCATGGAGCCACTGTTTGTATTCCAAGGATCTTGAAGGAGGGGAGGGTGGTTATTTAAGATGCAGAGTCCCTGGCCTCTCCCCACACAAAGTGATTTCTGATTTCTGGGGTTAGAAACAAGAATCAGCATAAATTTTCTCTTCTGTCTCCACCTCCATAACGGGCCTATACATACAAATGAGTTGACGTTCGTGCTAACAAGGCAATCAGCTAGATCACACTTTCCAATATGTCTTCTGCTTCTTTGCACTGCCCTTCCTGACTTACCACTCATTGCAAACCCCCAGGTACCTCGAATGTCTCCGGGGGCTAACAAGCAGTCCTCCTGGGATCTTCTATTCTGATCTCTACAGTCATGCTTACTCCTACGAAAGGCTTGGAGACAGCATCTGACCATAGTACCTTCCATAGGAATACCTCAGCTCTGCCTGACACATCTTCTCCCGGTGGTCTCAAGAACACATCTGCAGGTGTTCTTGTGTCTATGCCCTCCCTTCTGCCATCACCTCAATTCAAGAGTTGTACTGGGAGCTGCTTGAAGTAGAGAGAAGGACCCTGTCTCCAGCTTGGGGTTGCACGTTGTCACTGGAGCTTAGGTTCTTTGCTCCTACTCCCTAGGTTTCACAGAGCCCCCTGTAACAATACTTCCTCAGTTTCACTGCCTAGCCCTTCCTCCCTGTTGGTATCTGACTCAAGTCTGAGGACACATAAGTTATTTGCCCATCGTTCAATCTCTGGCCTGACATGACATTGCAAATATCCTCCTTTAGGTCTCCTTCCTCCCAACCCGCAGAACTCCTTCACACAGATACCTGAGTTTTCCTAGACACAGAACTCAACAGAAAGACAGAATCCCACTGATGCCAATGAATCTCCCACTCTATTCATTGCACTTGCAGGGCTTCATTATTTTAAAAATTGCTTGTGTTTTCTATCTCATTCATTCATATGCATCCACTCTTACACAAATTTGAATGACATGCATGACAAAATACATGACAGAAATGTAATAGGGAAATGTAAAAGGACAAAAACAGAATGAGAGACATGAGACTATTCTAAATAACAAGAAAAGAATGGAGAAATAGAATGAGAAATACAGAGTAGACAGTGGATGGAATAAGACTCAAGGCAGCATAAAAAGAGGGAACAGGCAATAGCAGGGTGATAAAATTAGCCAATATTGATGGCGATGTCAGATCCTGTGCTATGTGCTTTACCTGTGACTCTCAGTTAAGCACCACAATAACCATGTCAAATAAACACTTTTGATTTCCATTTTGTATTAGGCAACTCAAACTTCACCAGGCTTGATACACAGTCTACAGCCATTAGGAGATCAAAATACTTCCATACCAATGGTAAATCTGCTACTCTAACACTATCCTGTACTGCCACTGATCCAGACCCTAATCTGAGTCATCTTCCTTTTGAACTTTGACCTCCCCTTGGCCCCTTCACCTCTTTGCTTTTCATGATCCAGTGACTCAATAGTTAACACTGGGCACAGCAGGAATCTCCAGTATCTGCTCCTGGGTTAAGCGTCCATCTAGTCACGCCTCCCTAATTTTGTATATTTTGAAGATCACCCTGGTAAGAAGTTAAACTTAATATTCAAGTTAAGTGGTACACTAGAGTATGAACTAAAGCACAGAGATTACTGGTAAAAATAAAGGCCAGATAAATATGAAAATACTGAACTGAGTTAAAACACACACACACACACACAGAAAGTTTAAAATGTTCATGTGATTAATGATTTTTAGAAAGAGTCAGAAGGTCAGGTAGGAACTGGGAAATGAGCAGACACTGCCCTCTTCACTTCCAGCCAGTGAGAAAACAGCTTCCACAGTTTTCCCAGTCACTGCAGAGGGTGTGCCCAGGCTGAATCCCATCTCTGCTTTCTCCAGCCTTTCTAGGACTATGAAATTATTTTCCCTGCTCTGCTGATAGCCCATGGCAGAGATCATGATAGCAACATACTAGAAAAAAGAGCCATTGAAAAAATGGAAATGCAGCAGCCATAAAAAATCAGGGTAGAAAATGTTAAGCCATAGCTAAACCACCGAACAATTTACATACTTCCCACCAGCCCTCAAACCTGGGTCTTTAAGTGCAAGAAATATGTTATCCAGACCTGATAATGGAAATTTATATCCCATAATTTGCAACCTGCTGGCTGTGTTATGCCAAGTGCATGTTAAACCAGACATTCTTCAATCTAACTGCATGCAAGTTCTCTATCTAATTGTGTTATTTAAATACATGTTTCTATTTTCTCATGCACACCCAGATCACTTTGCTTTCCCCCTAAAGCAAGCAGTAAAACAAAACAAAACTGATGAGTTTTTATTTTGCTCTGCACCCAGGAACCCAGACTAGAAGTGTAGTGGGGACTGGCATGAGCTTTCTTTCTTTGAGCCCCCAGGTCAGATGCTGGGATTTCTTAATTGTTGCCAAGGTTAGAGTTGTAAATAATGGCACCCTGGCACACAGAGATAAATGTCTAAGACAGTTATTCTCAACCAAGGTCAATTTTTCCTACCTCTCGAGGGGATATTTAGCAATGTCTGGTGATGTTGCTGGTTGTCACAATGGGGACCGTGGGTTGTATTAGATCCTGTGCTATGTGCTTTACTTGTAAATCTCAATTAAGCACCACAATAACCATGTCAAATAAACACTTCTAATTTCCATTTTGTATTAGGCAAGTGAAACTTCATATAGACTGGTCTGTAGTGGATAGAGACCAGAGATGCTAACAAATAGCATACAATGCTCAGGACAGACCCTCCAGAAAAAGGAAATACTCACCCAAAATGCTAATAGTAATAGTGCCAAAGTTGAGAAACTCTTGTCTAAGGTAATACTAAAAGTCAAATAATTTTATGTGAAGAGACCAGTGATTTATGTGTTTGCTCTTGTCTCTGGGAGCCACAGCTGATTTCTACAAGTGCCTTTGCCGCTTGAACTATGACCCTAGAGGTCACAGTGGTGTCCTCCACTTGGGAGGCTGAGATCAGTCTCCAGACATGGGTCTGGAGGCCAAGCCAGGGCAAGGACAGCCTAATTCAGTCTACCAGCACCAGAAAGAGTCACAGAGACAGTGGCAGCAAATTCCTTGAAAGTATCAGGTGGAGTATCAAATTGATATCAAATTGACATCTCAGATTCAAGAGCAGGAAGAGCCAAAGATAGGGGACAAGGCCAAGGTCTCGAGCATAATTGAACCAATGAGAAATGAGGACAAATTGCATCAACCAAAGAGTCTGGGACTGCTAGGAGATTATCTATCTGTGTTTCTCTAACTATATATCCCATTGCTTTTGTCTCTGTGCTCATTCAAGACCAATGCCCATTCTTTAATTTAAAGAAAAATGAAGGTTTCCTGGTTTGTGCCTTTTCTTATCACTGCTGTCTGCATGGACTTTGAACCTCAGTCTCAGGCAGGCGCTAGGAAGCAGAAAGTCACCAAAGCTGAGAATTGGTGTGGTCTCCCTGTTCTGGATCAGCACTTTTTAATGGGATTACAGATCACCTACGGACGTTATTAAAACAAAGATTCCAATACAGTAGGTCTGGGGTGAGGCCTAAGATTCTCCAGTTCCAGAAAATTCCCAGATGTAGATGCTATTCTTCAGCAGACTACACTTTGAGAAACATGGTTCTAGATCTCAATTTAAAACTTTATTTTTGTAACTAAGAGAGCATAGGATAATTTGGCAAAAAGACTACTAACAGACTCCTCCCCTCCACTGTCATTTTTACCCACCCAACACCCCCTGCCAGAATGAATAGAAGGAAGGAATTATGCTCAACAAAATGCCTTTGAGGTGTTCAATATACATATCTCAAGAAGCTAAAATGTGACTTTTAACAAATATAAAATGAATATGTGCAAAAATTTTCTTCATCATTAGATGTGAGGGAACCCATAAGATGTTACTACTATTTAGGGGAGAATTCAAGCAATACAGCCATATATATGTGCTGATATAGTGAAATAATCTTACAAATAAATACAAAACTTGTCAATAGTCACAGGGCAATAACCAATTGTATTTATGAGACAGAATTCATTTGCATTTCTAGGACAAGGTCATTTGCATTACTATAGGCTTTTTATAACTTAGAGATTCAGAAAATGGCTCAAAGGTTCAGGCCTCTATATGATCAGAACATTAAACAGAATGATGACTAAACAGAACACCTGAGAATCAATGTTTTATCCATTTCCATTATTCCACAATTCTTCCTGGTAATTTAAGAAAATATCCTGAGTAAATTGCAAAGCTATATCATTAATATATAGACACTGTTCTCAAACTAGCTTCCTTTCTTATTTCTTCCTAACCACACAAACCAAGCATTAGTAACAAGATGACAACCTGATGATACACAATACCCCCTTTTTACCTCCATTTTTTCCATCCCTGGCTATCTCCACAGAGTTTTCTTTACCATTTTCCTAAACTTCTTTAAGTATTCTCTATCCAGGAAGGCTTCTGTAAAATATCATCTCCTCAGTTAATAATAATAATATTACTGCTATTAACTGATCACTTAACTCTTTACCTCACTATCACTATCCATTGAGGTTAGTTGCTATTATTTTAGTTTTACAGGTGAGGAAACCAAAATGGAGAAAGATTATGTTCTTTCCACAAGGTCACAAAGTCTTATGAGGTACTGAATATTTTACCACCAGGAAATGAGGAAGATTTTCTCTCCCTTTAAGCTCTAGCACTGTGTCCATGTGGTCATTTAGCTCATTAATATATTCTATGCATAGCTCTTTGTCTCTTGGCTCACCCATTTCATCTTTTTTTACTTTTATTTTTTTTAATGCTTTGCACATCTTCCTTGCCTCAAAATTACCTGTGTGTCTGCTCCTCACAGAAGGAAGACACTACTGCCTACACGTGTATCTGTGCTTCTTCAGGGTGGGCATTTGGTGAGTGGAACTGGAAAGTGAGTTTTATGGCAATACAAACATAAATACAAATACAAAATACATGTGTATCCATGTGATATGCGACTATATTGTATTTCGATTTTACTCCTTGTATTCAAAAAATTTTTTTAATTTTCTTCCCCAAAGGAAACTGGAAACCAAGCCAGAAATTCTAATATAATTCAGCTGGGAAAATGGTTTTTGAAAATCATTAGTTTTTTTTAAATACATTTTTATACAGAGTTTTTTACTCAGGTTCAACTACAGACAGTTTCCTGCTGAGTTCTCTGGGCTCTTAGAGCCTCAGAGCAGCCCAGATTGTAAGTGAATCAGATAAACTCAGTGGATATAAGTACATTGTGTGCTTATCCTCAGTGGATGTAAGTACACTGTGTACTGTTCTCCCATTTACATGTCTCTTAAAAAATATTCCTAATACTGGTAACCCTCTACCCCAATTTACAACAGAAGTTCCAGAGACTTAGGTAAAGGAAACATTTGGGAAAAGGAGAGTTTTTTGTTAAGTTCCAAAACTTACTCTATGCATATGAGCTGTCAAGTCATGAAAAGATATGGAGGAAACTTAAATGTATATTAAAAGTGAAAGAAGCCAATCTGGAAAGGCTACAGACCATTGATTTCAACTATATGATATTCTGGAAAAGGTAAAACTACGGAGAAAAAGATCAGTGGTTGCCAGGGACTGAAAGGTAGGGTAGACATGAATAGGCAGAATACAGAGGATTTTTAGAGCAGTGAAAATATTTTGCATGAGCCCAAAGTAATAGGAACAAGTCAATACATAATTGTCCAAATCCATAGACTGCATTCAATAAAAGGGAACTGATGACCCAAGCACAGCCTTTCCTGGCACTGAACTCTGTGCTCTGGACGTCACTCTGCAAGGAGGTGGGGAAGGGACTACCCTTAAGTGACTCTCAATAAAATAAGGAAGAGGCTAGAAATGACTAACACTGTTGAGTACTTTGGTCTAGAAACGTTAATGCTAGTGATTTGGAAGTTATTTCAGGATTGCTGAAAGGAAGTGTTTAATAAATTCTTTGGGATATCGGGTCTCCCATATGACATAATCAAATTGCAGGCAAGTCAAAAAACAAAGAATAAAAGGTAAGCTACTGCAAAAAACATTGTTACCTCCAGGGGTTGATAATGAAATTAGAGTATTGGGTTGTGTGGGTGTGTGTGTGCACATGTATGTCTTGTGCATGTCATTGCAATAGGAAACTTCATTTTTAGGCCATTTCTCTTTTTTATTGTCATTTCTGCCAGGACAATAAAATATGAGAAATGTAATGGTCTTTGTTTTCAAGATGGTTGACTTGTTTCAATATTCTGGTTTGGTCTTTCCAGTTTTCCTTGATTTGTCACTCTCAGCCTGTGGGTGAAAAGAAAAGCTTTGAACAGTTCATTTCAAGAACACTGAAGAGGGAGAAGCAATAGAAATCCTACTTCAAATCAGTAAGGAACACACTCAGGATATGTTTCTGAAACTACTATCTAGCAATTTAAAGCCAAATAAAATATGATATTGTGATTTATAATAAATAAATACTTGGTCTTCATCTAGTTTCTGCCACAGAGCTTCTAAAACCCTTGGGATTTCCTAAGTGGTGAGAGACATACAGTTGTCCTTTGTTACGTTATGAAGTGACTTTTGAAATACCTCTAGGTCACCTAAAGATGGGACCTGGTTGCCAGGGGAACCAGCCTTGTGATTGGAGGAATGGAACTTTGAGCCCCACACCTGGATCTCCCCAGAGGACAGGGGGACTAGAAGTTGATTAATCACCAACAGCCAGTGATGTAATCCGTCATGCCTCTGTAAGGGAGCTTCCATGGAAACCCAAAGGACTGGATTTGGAGAGCTTCCTGTTGGTGAACACGTGAGATGTGGGGACAGTGGTGTGCTCCCAGAGGGCACAGAAGCTCTGTACCGTTTCCCATACCATGCTCTATGAATTTCCTAAATTCTGGCTGTTTCTCAGTTGTATTCTGTTATAAAAAACTGGTGATCTAACAAGGAATATGTTTCTCTGAATTCTGTGAGCCTCTCTAGAAAATTAATTGAGCCCAAGTATAGGGTCATTGGAACCTCTAATCTATAGCCCTAAAGTCAGAAGTACAGGTGACACCTGGACTGTGACTGGCATCTGAAGCAGGGTGGGGGAGTCTTACAGGGCTGACACCTTATCCTGTGGGATCTGGTGCTGTCTCTGGGTAGATAGTGTCAGAACTGAGTTAAATTTCAGGACACCTAGAAGGGGTCAGAGAACTGCTTGTTGGTGTAGGAATACCCACACCCCACTGCACTGGACCTGGTGACCAGAACCTTCAGAAAGCTAAATCCCTACCTCATACTTTACATCAAGCTTGGTGATGACACCAATGTAAATATAAAATTTAAACTGATGAAAATGACTACTAGTGGATTTTTTATCCGTGTGGGGTATGAAAGGCCTGTCTATGTAAGGCCATCCAATGCACATAAAAAATAGAAATATATATGAACTTGCATATGTAAATTAAAATATTTCTGTGCAAAACTCCACTGTAGTATAAAATGCAAAGAGAAGAACTAAAAGCAGGACAGGTCTGTGAAGCAGGAGACGGGGAAGAAACTGGGTTTGAGAGAGTGAAGGAGTTAGAAGGAAGAGGGGAAATTGAGAGAGAAGGAAAGCCCAGAAAATTCTTTCAAGAATTGTGTTGTGCAGAGACAGAGAGAGAAATAGAGCGGGCATTAGAGGTAGATGTGGAAGTGTTCTTTCAAAAGGAGAGTCTTAATGTTTGAAAGTCAACTGGGAGCGTCCAGCTATATCACCACCCCGAACGGGACCTTGTCAATCCTCAGGTTACTGGAGCAAAGCATTTGACACTGTTCACTCTCCTGGAAACACTGCCGGTGGCTTCCGGAGCACAACGTTCTCCGAATACCCTTTCACCCTCTAGTTTGTTTTTCTCAGTAGCTCTGACAGGCTCATCTTCCTGCGCCGAACCCACCTGATAGAGTTCCTCCAAGCTCGGTCCAAGGTCCCTTCCTTCCTCACTCTCCGAGCCAGTTGTAACCGCATCCCTAGCTTCAGGTATCATCGACGTGCTTCTGACTCACAGGTGTCTGTCTTTCTTCCACAGCCTCTTTTCTGAACTTCACACCCATGCATTCAACCAGTCCTTTAAAATCTCCATTTGGAGGCCTGCATGCCAGAGGGATGTTATCATGTCTAAAAATAGGACCAAGCTTGGAATCTCTCTGTGCTCTCCCCCCAGCCCTCTTCTGGTGTTATTTTTGTGAATGACACTCGAATCTGTGCCCTTACATAGGGCACAAAACTAGAAATCGTCCTTGTTATTTTCATTCCCTTCAACTCTGACATCCAGTTTACCACTAAATGGTCTTGATTTTGTTCCCTAAACAATCTTGAAATCCATCCAGACCGGTCCCTCTGCACTGCTAATAACCCAGTTAAAGCTATCAGCTACTCTTTATCAGATAGATGATAATAATAACAGATGTTGCCTCCAAACCACTGTCCATCTGGCAGCCAAGAGATCTTTACAGCAAATTCCAATTGTTCTGAGAGTCATGACAAAATTCCTTAGGTGGCCCTGCATGAGTTACAGTCTCCCATTTCTGCATTCTCCTCTTGCTCACTCTCCAAGTTGCTCTCTGACCTCAGCCACACTGGCCATTTTTCAGTTTTTTTGAAATGCCCAAATCCCTCCAGCTATGGGGTCTTTTCATGGGCCTTCTATCTGTAATGTTCTTGCCCATCCTCAACCCTTTTGGCCAGGCTGACCCTTCTCACTCTTCACACCCCAGATTCATCATCACCCTTTCAATGACCTGATGAATCTGCCATGTTCCCACGTAATATGCTTTCCAAGGACATATCCCATTCCTTCATGGTGTTTATCTCAGTCTATTATTGTTCAATTATTTATGTGACTATTTCTATTCTTGACTTATACCTCTGTTCTCCACTAGTATATGAGTTTCATGAGAGAAAGAGCCATGCTCGCTTTTCTAGCAAATATATTCAAGGCATGTGGTACAGTGACCAGCACAAAATAAGATTACAGTAAATGATGAGCACATTAGTAAGTGAGCAAATGAATGAATCAATGAAACAATGAAACAACTAGATGACCTTAGGCAGACTGCCTCATGCCTCTATGTGCAGAATGATGGTGAAGATAAAATGAGAAAATATATGCAAAAATGTGTAACTGAAATTTCTAAAAGCACGTTTAACTTACATCGACTTGCTACCGATAGCTCGTCTTCATTCCTCCCTCGGCATGGGTGCATTTGACGGGGCTCCAAGAAAACACTGTCAGTTCACAATCTCAGGCTGTAGAACCTGCAGGTTGACCTCAGTGACCCTGACTTCTGCAAGCTTATATTTTAGGTTTCAAGGTTTAACATGATGCTGAGAACCATCAATACCTGGTTGATTTGCTTCTAATCGTTTTTGGCTTTTAGAGTTAGCAGAATTCACAAGCTTAAACTCTTGTTCAACTAGGAATCTAGAGGGAATAGAATCTTATTCCAAAAGACATTTGTTTTAATGTCAGGGTGTGGAGCAGACAGAGCTGAATGCTGAAGGCCAAGGCCATCTGTGTGTGTTTCAGCATCCAGCCCGTGGGTTTGAACACACACCCTGACACACACATACTCACACCTCAAAACAAAAGGAAAACAATAAACTCTGGGTGGCTCCAGTGTCTGGATATTAAACAATATGAGCCCTTTCTGATTACTAATCTTCAGAGCCACCAGGTGACCTGGCCTTTCTGCAGGTCCTAACAGTGACTTAGGGAAAAAGATTCAGTATTTTAAGAAAGGAACACTCATGTTTTCTTGATTGTCATTCTGACCCTACTCTTCAGCTTTGAGTCACAATTCCTACAAAGTTACTGGATCTCAAAATTGCCAAGGCCTAAGGACTGTAGGAAATACATCAGAAGGATACATAGAGGCCAGGAAAAATGAAGACAATAATGGAAAGGGTGGAGGGTTTTCACAAATGTCTGCTTTACATCAGGACTAAGAGGAAGGCCCTTGAGTGAGAGGGCCTGAACCCCACCCATCCCCACACACTGGCCAGAGATGTCTGGTGGACAACAACAGTGAATTATTCAGTGGTTCACCAGCTCTCCACTAGTGTGATTCTGCATCTGCAATTAATTGAATTTGTAAAATCTCCCCACCTCCCCTTTCTACAGCAAATGCAGAGTATCTGATTCCCCAGTAGGAAAAAAACAGACTCAACAATTCTCTGCTGTGTTTGGTCCATTTCATCAGTTCATTCAAACCATCAAAAAAAAAAAAATTGATGGAGTTTTGTTAACTAAGAAAGCATGTTTCAGAGTGAAGATGGACTTTTCTTAAATTTTAAATAGTTTTACTGAGTTAAAACAAATATGTATATATAAAGAAATTCTTTAAGTCCATAATTTAAAACCTCATATATCTGCTGTTAATTTAAAAAGCAAAGGGATAATTCATTAGTTATGAAAATGAAGGGCACTGTTATGAATTTCTTATGTTTTCTCTAATTAAAAAGCTACATTCATATATCAACTTCTCTCCATCAATCTGCCCATATACAGTTTTTCTGTGTTCTTTCTACGTAAGATATATAATCTATGTTTAAAGAATGTTTTATTCTGGGAATTTTAAACTGGCACCAAGTGAGAGAAGAGGACAAAAAATTGTATGTACCCACACAACTCCAACAAATACCAATATTGTGCCTATCTTGTTTCATCTGAACTGCTGACTTTTTTCTTTTCTGGGGCATTTGTTTCAATGCCAAATATATTATTTAATTCTTCCGCAATTCAATAAGCATATAAGGACTTTAAAAAATCATATGCCATAAGCATAACTACCAAAAATAAAAATAATGCCTTAATATCTAATGTGCAGTCCTTATTGAAATTCTGATTAATCCCAAAGGTATTTATTTACAGTTGGCTTGTTTAAATAAAACTGTTTCGAGTCTATATAATCTGTTGGACTATTGTGCCTCTTTCATACAGTAGAATTCTTTTTTTAATCCATTTTGCTAAACTATGTTTTGATTGGTTTGCTAAACTCTGTGCTCTGATCTGAAGCATTCTTATTAAAGATTATTAATGACATGTTAGCACTTAAGTCTGTCACTTTATGACTTATTTTCTGTTTGTTTCTTCCTATTTCTCTTTGTTTCCTTTTTGTAGGATACTTGAACATTTTTAAAATAATTTCTCTCTATTTATTTATAGTGTTTTGGGTGTGTCCCTTTTATAGTTTCTGTAGTGGTTGCTCTGGGTGTTACATATGTAACAATCTATTGGTGTCAACATTTTCTCATTTCAAGTGCAACATGGAAAATTCACTTTCATTTGGATCCCTTTATCTTCCCTACTTTAAAATACCATTATCTTTAATGTTGGATGGTGTTATCATTTTTGTTTAAATCATAAAATATGAGGAAAATAATCTTCTTTTGTATGAACTCTTGTTTCTCTGTTTTTTCTCTTTTCCTTTATGATGCTCCAAGATTCTTTCTTTTATCATTTCCTTTCTGTTTGAAGAAATTCCTTCAGTCAATCTTTAAGGGTAGGTCTACTAGCAAAAATATTCTTTTAGTTCCTTTCATCTGAGAATGTTTTTATTATCCTTTTATTTCTGAAGGATAGTTTCATTGGCTATAAAAATCACAGCTGACTATTCTTTCCTTTCAGCTCTCAAAATATGTTGTGCAACTTCCGGTCTTCATGGTTTCAGATGAGAAATCCAATGTCATTTGAATTGTTTTTCCCTTGTAGGAAAGGTGCCATTGCTCTCTCACTGTTTTCAATATTTTTTTTCTTTGTCTTTGGTTTGTCAGAAGTTTGACTATAATGGGTCTTGGAGTGAATATCTTTCACTTTGTCTTCTTTGTGATTTGCTCAACTTCTTGAATTTAAAAGTTTATGTCTTTTGGCAAATGGGTAAATGTTTAGCCACTGGATCTTTGAGGACTTTTTCAGCCCACCCTCTTTCTCCTCTCTTTTGGGGATTCTGATCACATAAATATTATATCTTTTATTTTAGTATCACAGGACCCTGAGAGTCTATTCATGTTTTTTCTTTTTTCAGTATATTCTCTCTGTTGTTTAAATTTGGTGAACTCAAGTGAAAAATTTTCAAGCTTACTGATTCTGTCTTCTATCAACTCCACTCAACTATCTAGGTATCTAGTAAGTTTTTATGTTACTCTATTTTTTTGTTCTATAATTTTCATTTTATTCTTTTTTATAACTTCTATTTCTTTGATGAGATTTTCTTTTTTAATTTGTTCTAAGATAATTCATAATCGATTGTTGAACATTTTTATGACTGCTTTAAAATACTTGTCAAATAATTCCAACATCTGATTTATATTAGCTAATTGTCTTTTCTCATTCAAGTTGTAATATCCTTGGTTCTTTCATGATGAATAATTTTCTACTTATCCTGGACATTTTGCATATTATGTCAGGAGACTCGGGGTCCTCCTCATGTAATTTATTCTAGCTATCAGTTACTCTGTTTGGACTTAACACATAGGTCTTGGCCAGCTCTTGTGGGCTGTGGTTCCAACTACATTTCATTTTCAGACGTTGCTATGTTATTTTGGTTTACTTGGCTTATCTGGTTTTTAAAGGGCTCCAGCTGATCCTTGCCATTGCTTCCTGAGAAAGTGAATGATATTTCTCAGACCATCAATGTGATTCAGTCCCTCCTGCCTATCCCACAACCCACCTTCATGTTTCTGGATTAAAAAAGAGTCTTGGGTCCATGTGGAAAAACAGGTCCATCTTCTTCTATATCTCTTAGTGGGAAAAGATAGCCTGAGGTCCATGGAGAAGGAAGGAGGATACTTCCCCTGATGCTTACTGGCAGGTCCCCAGTGTTGGGCTCAGCTGATGTCACAGCAGCTGCTGATGGATCTTGGGGAGAAATGAGACTACCTGGGCTGCCATCTGCTGCTCTACTGCGAGTAGGTAAGTACTGGGTCAGGGTGATCATCTTCTTTTGAGTGGAAGAATGGAAGATACCCTGCTAGTATCCTGTTACTCTGGTCTTGGGGTCCCAGACTAGCTCATCTCCTTTAACCACTGGGTAGAGTTCTCCTTTGAATATCTCTTGTGCTATTCTCAGGTTTCCTTGTTTTTCTCAGCATGGAAGACAGGAAGAAATGGATCTGTACTATCTTGTGTGGACTGGAATTCTCCTGTGTCCTTTTGATACCATTTCATGATTAACCACTGACAGCTTCTTTTCATTCCAGCCCACAGAATATTCCTGGCCCTTCTTGTACATTGCCTGCCTCAGATGTGAAATCACATATTTCTCCAAGGCCTCTGGTTCCTTTCTAGTAAAAAATTGTATTTAGAACCGCAACCTGACTGCCCTATGTGTGTGTGTCTATGTGTCTGGTTGCTTCTTTGTGTCTTTTTTTTTTTTTAAGTCTTTCCACTGAGCAGAAGTAATAAATATCTGTTAAGAGGAAACACAGTCTTAGGTTTATATTGATGGTTCCGTTTCAAAATTAAGATAATAAAACTACTTTGACTTTAAGCTTTTATTTTTTTTGTCTTGAACGAAAAGAACATTTTGCTTTCAAATGTCACTAACAAAATTATTTATTTGTATCAACTTAAAATGTAAGTGTAATCATTTCAAAATAAGAATGTAAATATTACCACTAATAATATTATTTCCTTTAGAATATATCCTGCTAGGGTTGTACAGTTGAAATATTGTGATTAAAGTTACTTAAGAGAATTATTTTCTCTAAGCAGTTATGTCATCATTTTATATAGAATTTTATTTATTCATTTAGCTTGCTTTCCAATTTACAGATTTGTTTTCCATTCTTATTGTTACACTTTTAAAAGTATATAAAATATTTATCTAATATCAAACTATGTAATAAGCTATGGTTATAAAAGCTTCATTTCTACTCCTCCCCTTCTCCCTTGTTCTCTGCCTCCCTAGGGAGGAGACTATTTTTTTAGGATTAGGTTCTTCCTTTTATTAATTACTTATGAAAACATAAGAAAATGCTTTTATAAAGCTGTACCTATTTCTCCATAACAAAAGTTAGCCTACTACACACTCTCCTGTACCTTGCCTTTTTATCTTTACTGTAAAATTAATGTCATTTTACTTTCCCCCATATTAACATATATAACTCTTCTCACTAAAATACTGATATTTAATCATGAGATTTTAGAATGCTTTCCCTCCCCAATATCTTACTACCATATCAACAGGGTTCCAGTATAATCTCAGCAGATAAAACTTCAAAAGAGCTGCAAAACTCAGATTCTCTCTGAGTAGCAGCCCTTAAGGAAGCCTGCAGTCAGCAAGGGACATGAAACAAGGACTCCAGAGGAATTTGAAGCCTCTGGCACCTTCAACTAAACCAAACATTAAACATAAAAGCCTTACTACCAGCTAAACTAACATAAAACTATACACCACAAACCTATTTACCTCAGTGTCCATGGCCCAGGACATAATGCTCAGCCATTAATAAAAACAAGGAATGATGAAAGGCAACAAAAACGTACTCTGAAGAGACAAAGCAATTATCAAACCTACACTTAGATATGACATAAATGTTGAAATTATCAGGCAGGGAATTCTTTAAAAACCATGTTTTATACGATAAGGATTCTAACAGAAAAAGTAGCCAACATGAAAAATAGCTGGGTAATGTAAAAAGAAAGATTAATGTTCTAAGATAAAATCAGAAGGAAATGCTAGGAATTTTTTTTTAAATGTTCAACAGAAATGAATAATGTCTTTGGTAGGGTTATCAGTAGACGAGTTGTAGCTGAGGGAAGAATTAGTAAATTTGAACATAGTCAATCAAAGCTTCCCAAAGCAGAAATGCTGAGAGAAAAATGAAAAATAAATAAATGAACAGAACAAAACCTCCAAGAACTATGCATATAACCAATGCATAATTGGTATGCCAGAAAAGAAGGAAAAGGGAACAGAAGTAGTAATGCCTCAGCTTTGCAAAATTAATGACAAAAGGCCAAACTACAGAAGCAAGAAGCTCGAACAGAAAGTAGGCTAAGTACCAAACAACAAACAAACAAATAAACAAAAAATTAGAGCTAGGTGTATCATATTCAAGCTGCAGAAAACCAAGACAAAGGGAATATCTTGGAAGAAGACAGAAAAAGGAATAACTGTTATTATTGCAGAGGAACAAATATAAGGATAACAGCAGAATTCTTATTAGAAACCATGTAAACAAGAAGAGAGTGATATATTTAGTGTTCAGTGAAAAAACATGTCAACTTAAAATACTATATCCAGTAAAATTATCCTTAAGGAGTGAAGGAGAAATAAATACTCTCTTAGAAAAACAAAAATTGAGGCACTTTATTACCAGCAAACCTAAAACAAACACTAAAAGGTGTTCTTAGGGAAGAAGAAAAATGATATGGGTAAGAAATGTGGATATATATAAAGAAAAGAAGATCATCAGAGGAGGAATAAATAAAGGTAAAATAAGTTTTTTAATATTAATTGATCTAGAATATAACTCTTTGTTAAAGTAATAGTAGTAACAACATACTGAATTCTCATAGCATGCAGATATATGAAACAAATGGTAGCAAAATTACAAGGGATAAGAGAAATTGGGAGAAAATACTCTAAAAATGCAGCTATACTTCATGTGTAGTAGTATAATGTTATTTACAGGTAGTCTTAGATTAATTTACAATGTATACTGCAAACTCTAGGGCAACAACTAAAAAAAATGTTTTTTAAAGTCTGATTTGCTTAGAAAGGAGATGAAGTAGAATCATATAAAATGCTCAATTAAAATCACAGAAGACAGAAAAAAGGAGGAAGAAAAAAAGAACAAATGCCATGAATAGGAAACAATTACAAACATGGCAGATATAATCCAAGTGTAAAACGAGACCTAACTACATGATTTTTAAGGGAAACCCACTTTTTTATTTAAAATATTTTGTATTGAGGTATGTTCTATAAAATGCACTAATGTTAGTGTAAAGCTTGATGACTTTTGACATGTGCACAGACTCATATAACCATCATGTAGATCACAATAGTAAACATTGCCATTAATTCCCTTATGTTTTTCATGAGAAAGTCACTTTAAATATAAAGACACAGATAGGTTAAAAGTAAAGGGATGGAGAAAGATATACCTTATACGTGTTATCAAAAGAAAACTGGATTAGTCACATTAATTTTAAACAAAGTCTACTTGAGAGCAATGAAAACTATCAGGGATAAAGAGGGACATTACCTAAGGATATCATCAATGATGGCCCATTCTCCTAGAAGATACAACAATCTTATATGTATACGCTTCTAACAACACAGCATCAAAATGTGTGAGGCAAAAATCTTAGAACTGCATGAAGAAATAGACAAACACATCATTTTACTTAGAGAGTTCAACACCTCTCTTTTCAGTTGTTGAGAGATCAAGCAAGCAAAGCATCAGTAAGAATAGAGTTGACCTGAACAACATCACCAATCAACTTGTTCTAACTGACATTTATAGAAATATTAATCCAATAATAGCAGAACACACATTTCTCTTAAGCGCGCATGCAACATTCACCAAGATAGAACCTTATTTTGGGCCACAAAATAGACCATATGTTTAAAATAATAGAAATCATTCAAAGCACGTTGTCTTACTACAATGGAATTAAAGTAGAAATAAATAACATAAACATAGCTGGAAAATATACAAATACTTGTAGATGAGCCCACACTCTTAAATAGCTCATTAGCCAAAGAAGTCCAGAAATAAATGTTTAAAATGTTTTAACTAAATGAAAGTGAAAAAACAATTTATAAAATGTGTGGGGTGCAGTGAAAGCAGTACTAAGAGAAGAATTTAGAGCATTAAGTGCACATATTGGAAAAAAAGGATCTTAAACCAATAATTTATGCTTCCACCTAAGAAAACTAGAGGAAAAATGAGCAATTTAAACCTAAAGGAAGCAGGAGAAAAGAGATGATGAAATTTAGGGAAATATCAATGAAATAGAAAATAATAAACAATAGAAAAAAATCAATAAAACTAAAAAGGTGGTTCTTAAAAACATCAAAACTTGCTTATGATCAATATAGGGAGCTTTGACCAAAACCTTCTATTCCCATTTCTATGAGTCCCATTGACTTTTCTCTATTATTAACATGTTTGATGGAAAGAGGGAGGATTTAATATATGAATTTCTGTTCATCTATTTTTCTGCTCTTCTCCTCATTAAATGTCCTTTACCAGTGTTGACTCACTCATATTGAGATTTTCCTCAACCTTATGTGAGGATACTCTGAAGCTTCATATAGTTGCACCAGTTTCTAAATCCTTTAAACCATTGCCTCCATCAGACAGTCAGCCCAGAATGTTCTTACCAACTAAACTTCCTTCCCAGGAAGTGAATTTTAGCTTATTGGTAGAATTACACAGAATCAAGACAGGTAGTTTGCTTAAGGTAAGTTTCCATAGGCTCTTTCACTACCTCCTGTTACCCCCCAAAATTAGGTCTTATTTACCTTACATTTATATTCTGATTGCCTTACTTATTGTCAGCTATAATTAGTTCTGAGTATTTGTGGTTTTTGCGCGTATTGCCCCTAACTCTAAGGGTCTGGACTGGGGAGTTCAGAGGCTTTAACTATTATGGGTATTTTTGTTTGCACCATCTACTTATCTCCAAACTGGAGAAGTTTTGGGGTTTTCTTTTTGGAACTTTGTGGATGTTTCTGATCAATTTCCATGCTTTCGTGGGTTGTATAGTTGGGAACTACCTAAGTGACAACTCAAGGAACTGTGCCTTCTGGGAAACCTGGCTTCCCTTCCAGTGTGGTGGGTGACCATACAGCCAGCCTCCACCAGCCTTTGCTTTCTTTGAGTATTCGCTGGTGTATTTCATTATATTTTAAAAACCCATCTAATACATTGATTTTTAGGTCTTAGAATAAGATTTTGAGATTGGGTTTCAGTTTGTAAACCAAATTAAGATATAATTTCATCACTTCTTTGTGAATCATATAAAAACTATGACCATTGTACGTCACAGAGACATGGTGGGGAAGGTAATATTTACTAAATAAGTCATCCATGGCAGGATCTAGCAATTGTGTGTACTTCACATCTATCTTTGCATCACATAGGAATGGTAGGAAAGGTAATATTTACTAAACAAGTCATCCATGGCAGACTTCTAGTGACTGTGTGTACTTTACATCCATTACTTTATTTAAATATCACATAATCTATTTGGTAGGTATTTTTGCTGTCATTTTAGGACAAGAAAATAAAGGCTAAAGGACACTAAGAAAGAGGTCCACCTTCTACAAAGCCAGTGACAATGAAGCAAACCCAGAGCTATGTGACTTTATGTACCTACTGTTTCTACCCACTAGGATCCTCTAGCTGACCTAACTGTCATGGGCATCTGACTGAAACAAGGCAGGAAAAACAAGTTATATATATCTGAGCATTGCCAACTCTAACCACAAAGATACATATTTCATCTATTCCACTCACTAGAGATTGGTTAAGGATCATTCAATGTCAAAAATGTAGCTTTCTGAACAACATGGACAAATCTAGAGGGTATTATGCTCAGTGAAACAAGCCAGGCGAAGAAAGACAAATACCATATGATTTCACTTATTTGTGGAATATAAAAACAAAGGAAAACAGAAGGAACAAAACAGCAGTAAACTCATAGACACTGAGAAGTGACTAGTGGTTACCAGTGGGGAGGGGTTGGGATGGGTACAGGGTGGGTGGCATGGGAGGGGAAATAAAGGGGCACAATAATTCACAATCGCAATAGAAGTTGATCACGGGGACTGTTGAACCACTAGGTTGCACATTTGAAACCAACATCAGACTGTATATTAATGACACTTTAATACAAAAAAAAGTAGTTTTCTGGTAAAATAATCCGAAGTAGAAAGAAGTGAGAAAGGCAGTTTTAATCACATGAAGAATGACAACTGATGGGATGAGTAATGAAAAAGGAACAGTCTTTCAGGAGGTTTCTAGCCTTTGACTTCAGTCCACATGTTCAGAACAAAAGTTGTGAACAGAGATGTTTGCTCAGTCAAGCATAACTGTGTTGGCTTCAAGCATCCCTTCCTGGTAAATGAGAGCAAAGATGATGCGGGACAGTAGTTTATAAAGTATAAAATCTATGTAATCAACCAAAAATTCAGCTCACATTGAGTAATTCCTCAGCCTGGCACCATGGGACTGTCCCTTTTACAGCTCACAGATCCTGTATCTCCAGCTTCAAAAAAAAGGTTAAGCTCTGCCCAAATGTGCAATTAGCACAGAGAACGAAGCTCGCTGACAGAAAAGTTTCCATCACCGCTCTTGTCAGGGGTAGAGCTCTTTGCCAGCCACGCCTCTTGTTGTCTGAATTTCAGGAGAGAAAGTTCTGCATTAGTCACCAAAGGCGGGCTGTGCCTGTGAGCTCTGGGTGTTTTCCCAGTTTGGGTCCTCAGGGTCAAAATGAAGCCAGACACTGTGGAGTGAACCCTAATCCCTCAGTTTGAATGGTTGTTGGTGTAGACTTTAGTGCTGACTCAACAGATAGGCACCAACATGTTCCTTCAGTGGGGGAAGAAAAGGAAAAATTGAGTCAACCACTTAAAAAAACCTTTGAAGTCTTTCCCCTATTTCTATTAAGAATATATAGAAAACCAATGTAAGTCTAACATATTTCTCCAAACTAATATTACAAAGGGTTGCCACA
Source organism: Manis pentadactyla (assembly GCF_030020395.1). Lineage (NCBI taxonomy): Eukaryota > Metazoa > Chordata > Mammalia > Pholidota > Manidae > Manis > Manis pentadactyla. The sequence continues at coordinate 21,943,292 of NC_080036.1, forward strand.
TGTTAATTCCCTTGTAAGAACACATGTTGAGATGTAAAGCACCTCTCAGGGTTTTCTGAGATCATGGGAGACTCGACTTCCCCTCGGTATATGTATTTTCTTAATTTTCTGCAATGAAATTGCTTATAGGTGGGTGAAAGAGAAGAAAGGTAATGGGGAAGAGAATATGGTAACTTCAAACCTCACTACCCAGTACTCCTCAGTTCTATCTTGATAGCTCACGCTGGACATTCATTAGTGTATTTTCCAAAGACCTTTTGGTTGACAAGACCAAAATTCAAACAAACAACAAATTAACAGTAATGGGAATTTGCTCAATTTCAGGAGCAAGAAGGCCTTAGGTAAATGGAAGAATCTAAATACCAGGGAAGAGTGACAGAAACAACCCCAGCATGGACATAAAGGAAAAAGTGTCTGAGTCGCCTTTGCGTCGAAACCAGTCATGGTAGTGCCCCCACTCCTTTGCCTGTCACTGGTGCTAGAAGGGGTCTGTAATCCAAATTCTGTCCTAAGAGACTGCAGTCTATCAGCTTGAGGGGGAGGATAATTCCCAGGCTGGCAGAGCAGAGACCTATAAAGAGCGTGAGGATATCAGGCAAGCCCTGATCACCCACCTGCCTTCTTGTCATGTGAAACAATGCTTGTCATCACTGAGCCAGTCTGAAGTGTGCTTTCTGTTAGTTCCTGCCCAGAGTGACTTATCTGCATGAATGCCAAAGCAAACTCCCCCTTCTTCACAATGTTACCTAAGGTACGGGCTTACTTGGCTGTCCTATCACACCAGTGCTATTTTCCTTTTGTAAAAATTGGGATATTGGCTCCTCTATTTTGATCATTTGTCTCCGCTTTTTTTTTTATTTGTTATTCTTTTTCAAGATAAAGTTCCAATTCCTGGTATCTTATGTCTGTGCCTTGCATATTGCAAAAACATAGCAATGTGATTTATTGCCTTTAGATAAAGGATAATATACATAAGCCACATATTAATATATGTGCTTATTTTAACCAGTTGAGTCCATTGAAGTGGGGATTTCCATCATTTGAAGGATCATGTGTCAATCTTGTTCTGAAAATAAAAAAATACTGGCATGCAATCCAGCCATGAGAACTCACACACACATACACACACATGATTAGGACTTTTTCACTGTTTCCTTGACAGTTTAAAAATGTTGAATTATTTAATGAAATATAGAAAAGTATATAAATAAGTAAAATTTACATGTGTACCCAGATGAACAAAGATGAACATTTGCCAATTTTGATTTGAAGTGTTTTACATAAGAAATAGGGGATCAAGAATAAAGTTGATGTTTATTCCTCCCCAGCTCCATCTGTTTTCCTTCCCCAAAGCAACTAAAAGGAAATGTTTCTTAAAAATATTTTACTGTACGTATATGACCCTCTGAACAAATTATAGTTTCACTTCGTTTCTTTTTTATTGATACATAAAAGTCCTTTAATGTGAATACTAACCATCGGCTATATGTGTTGTACACATATTTTCCCATCTTGTGGCTGTTTTTGAAGTTTGATTACAGTGTCTCTCTTTTTCCTACCTCCCCCCCACCCCAGTAGAGATACCTTTCATTTGATTTATTAAACTTATTTGTCTTTTCGTGTGTAGTATTGGTTCATTTCGTTTTGTCTAAGAAATCCTTTCCTATCTCAAAGTCATACAGACTTCTTCCATATTTTCATAGAAACTTTTAGAGTATTTCTTTTGGGCTTTGTGTATGTGTGTGGGTGTGTTTACTCCAAATTTTTTTAAGTCTTTTAACTATGATTTTTATTGCTTATTTCTGGTCAGAGCATATAATGTATATGATATTAATACTTTGTTTTATCAAAATTTCCTTTATGGCCTAGCATATGGTCAATATTTATTTTAAAAATAACATACAGACTTGAATAGAATGTGGTTTCTATTTACATATGTCCATAAATTATGGGCATATAACATTTATGAATAAAGATATACTATTGTTATATATTTTATAGATGTTATATATTATCTATAAAACATGTGTAACACATATGCACACATATATTTGTATAAACATATTGTAAATTTATGTTTGTATCTGTATACACACACACAATTGTTATGTGTTTTTTCAAATTTTTTTATTGCGTTGCTTATTTTCTGCCTACTTTGTCAGTTTCTGAGTAGTGTGAATGGAAATGTTATTTTGGATTGTAGATCTGTCCATTTCATCACATAATTGTGTAGGGGTTTTTGTTTCCCTACTACCTATTTTCAAGCTATATTTTTAGAGACAAGTAGTTTCATATTTTCTGTATCTCTGGAATGACCATTTCTTTTATATTATGGCAAAAACTTCATCCATATTATGTATACCTTTTAATGCTTTTTATCATCAATGTTCTCTAATGCTGTTTTAGACCAGTTTTATTTTGATCAGTGTTTGTTCAGTATATATTTTCCTACCACTATCTTTCCAACTCTCTGTATTATTTTGTTTTAGGTATGTTTCTTGTCAACACTTAGAGATTTGACTCAGCTCTTAACCTTTCCCCATTATTGTTCACTTGTATTTTAATCTTACTTGGTTTTCCTTCTCTCAGAAGTCATCATTAGTTTTTATAGTCAATCAATACTAATTTAACAACTTGTTCATTTATTTTTGTATGACCTTCCTCTATGCTGAATTTTCTTCTTTCAGAGATTACATCTCATTGTCTAAAAACGCCATTGTTTTCCTCATCCTGTTGCAGGTTTTATGATTCTAAGTGAAAAGTTATCGATCTTCAACTCTTGCATGTTATTAGCCTATTGAACCTGAGTGGGGTGTGTATCCCAGCAGGCAGTTTCGAATTTGATCCAGTCAAGGGCCCTATACATTTCATGAAATCAAAAGCTTTTGTTTTAATTTTCTTGGCGTCACTGCACTATATTCGTAGCCTGAATTCAGAATTCACACCTACTTATGGTCCTGGCCAGGCTGACTCTTTTTCCACCTTGGGCCTTGGGAGGCAACAGGGCCTCCTTGCCAAGGGCAGGACTCCCAGCCTTGAGCAGCAGCGAGGGCCCACCCCGCCCCTGCTGTGAGGCCTGGGCCATTCCCTGGTTTTCCCCCATGAGGCTCCTGGCTTCTGTTTCTATGGACCATCCTCTTTGAGTTGCCTCTCCAGTTTGTGCTCCTGGGGAAAACCTTGTGGGTGTGGGGGGGTTAAGCTTAGCCAAATATTTGACGATTTAAAACATTTTAAGCTTTTCCATGAGCTTGAAATGAGAAAGGGGATTTCCCCCGGCAGCTCAGCTGACCTGACTGACCCCATATCCCTTCAGCATCCTCTCTATTAGCCTGTAACTCTCCTAGAACCTGCCTCGTAGTGGGGTCAATCTAAACAGCCGAAGAATGGGAGAGTCCCTTACAACCCTACCAACTGTATATGTGATTTTCATTTTCCACTCACTGAGAAATTAGGGCATAAAAAGATCAGCAGCCTCCATGCCTAATGTCCCTACATGAGCCTGGACACCGTAAGGACTCTAGCAACTACCGTGGCACATGCAGAGATGAAGCCAGCATTGCCCAGGCCCACCCAGGACTTCCAACCTGAGTGTGTGGAAGCCTGTGGAAAGCCATGCATGACCTCATCTCCTCCCCGCTTCAGTGAATCTCTATGCGTGGGATGAAGTCCAGACTCCTGTGCGTGCCGCTCAAGGATTGATTTGGCCCCTTGGGCCATAGGGAACTTCTTACAGTACTATAGATTGAATGTTTGTGCACCCCACCCTACGCCACCCCCAATTCACATGTTGAAATCCTAATCCTCCATGGGATAGTATTTGGAGGCAGGGCTTTTGGGAGGTAATTAGGTTACGAGAGTGGAACCCTTATTATGGGATTGTACCCTTATAAGAAGAGACAGGACAGAGCTTTCTTCCCTTCTCTCTGCTATCCACTACGTGAGGACCTAGCAGGAAGGCAGCCATCTGCAAATGAGGAAGCCCCCTCACTCAAACCCTTCTTGGTCCGCTCTTCCTCTGTTCCTGGAATTACACTGTTTAGCCTCAGAGCTGGCTAAGTCTCACTGTTTCTGGGAACAGCTCCCTCCCTCGGCTCCTTCTGCTCTAAGTGGGTACTGGCTTCCTTCTTTTGCGAGCCCAGGGTGCCTCACTATCCTTTGTTAATTAGCCCTGACAGCTAGGCTATCCAAATAGCTCAAATCTGGCCACATTGTACAGCTTGCTGTGTTCTTGCCAAACTTGGCTTCGATCCCCAAACCAGAAGAGACTGGAAAATCCAAAACTGTGCTCATTCATTGTCAGAACCTGGGCTGACACCGTATTCCTGTGACACCTCAATAAAAAGTCTCTTCACTGGACTCTCTCCTGTCAATGTCTTTGAATGCATCATCTTTCGCCCCCTGAGAACTTGGTTGATGTACACACCATGCTCCCCCTTCCCTTCATGCAAACACACATACGCACGCGTGTGCAAGTGTTATGCTCCTATGATAGCTGAATAGAGTCAGGGGAGCCACCTAGTTCCCGGTGTCTGTGTCATCTCACTGGTTACTCACCTTCGTGAAGAAATGAGGCTACCCAGGCAGCTATAGATTTGCCGGATTGAACCAGCTTTTTTTGCAGTTCAGACTTGGCTTCGATCCCTATAGTAAGTTGAATGGTGGGCCCAAAATAAGTCCTCATCCCTGGAACCTGTGAATGTGACCTTATTAGGAAAAAAGATATCTGTAGCTATAATTAAGGATCTTAAGATAAGGAGCTCATCCTGAATTGTCCAGGTGGGCCCTAAGTCCAACAACAAGTGTCTTTATAAGAAGAAGGCGTATTTGAGACAGACAGGAAGAGGCAATGGAAGCCATGATCATGGAGTCAGAGATCAGAGAGGTGCACCCAGCTGACAGGCACCAACAGCTGGCAGGGGCAAAGAATGGATTCTCCTGTAGAACGTCCGTAGGGAGTGTGGACCTCCTGACACCTTGACTTTTGGACTTCCGGTCTCCAGGAAAACAAATGCCTGCAGGTTTAAGCCACCAAACTTGTGATCATTTATTACATCAGCCCCCAGAAACTGATATCATTCTCAAGCCAGGAGAGGTGGGCCGTCCAAAGTTGGGGCTCATTCCTTGTCATATTGCCCTCAAACCCTATGCCAACACTCATCACCCTGTCACCACTCCAGTTCCTCAGAGTTCATTGCGTTTAGTCGCCATGGACGCTCCACGTCTCATTTGACTTGGCTCTCAATTATGACAGTTCCGAATGGTCACTTTTTCCAGCCGACTCAGAGCCATGCTCCCCAAGCATGTCTTAGCAGCTGGGTCAGGATCCTGGTGCTGCCTCGCTGCGTGCCTGAACCAACCACCTCACTGACCACCTACCTCCTTCTGGGGCATCAAGCCCTCTGTCTTGGGGAACTTCCCCTCAGAGGCCTCAATTCAGTTGCTTTGAGCCCCAAGGACTCATTGCATCAGAGGGTCATCTTGCTGCTGTTTAAATTTGCCCCATCTTCCCCTGCAGCTTCTCATTTTCTCTACTAATGAATATGGAGATTGGGGTGGCAGGAATCCACAGGCCAGCACACTCCATGCCCCAGCACAAAGGGGGGCTACCTGCTCTATATTTATGAAACCAGAAAACCCATTCTGTTACTTTTTCCAGAAACAAAGGAAATTTGCTGGAGAGATGAAGTCTCTGCCTCGACAGAGTTTTAAATGTCACTCTTGCACTTTAGAAAATGTGCTACATAGTAACTGAGAAAAATGATCGGGAGGACCTGACTTAGTTGAACAAATCAGAAATCTTGCTTCAAAGCAAATGTCAGATATTCCCTGAGGGCTCTCCTGACCACTGGGGAAGGACAGGGCATCCTAAAGACCTGAATCGGGGGGGTGAGCATGGAGGGGTGTTGTAGGATTGTGAGGACTAGAGAAATCTGGGCTACATATTCTCTCCTTCGTTCAAATGTTTACCGCAAAGCTAACATGAGACAGTCTTTTAATGGTGACAAATACATCCTCCAAATGTTTACTGCAAAGCTAACACGTGGGTCTTTTCATAGTGACAAATACATAATTGGAACAGTCTCTGCTCTTACAAATGGAGTCAATAATTTGAACTGTGAGTTACTGAATATTACAGATATTATGATGATAGATGTCTGTACAAGATACAATGGGAGGGAGCAAGATAAAGGGAGATGACACTAATTCATCCATTCTCAGTGGGGGGATATATATATATATACACATATAAGAGCCTCTAAGGAGACAAAAATTGTTTTTTTGAAGTGGGAGAAGAAGAAAAATCTTGGCTATTACAATGGTTGTGGCCCTCCAAAGGGCTGCATTACATAAACAGATACACAGCACATCTGTGCTATTAAAATTATATGGGGTGGCAATTAGGAAAATTAAATTGTCTTAAAAGTCTCCTTGGGAGGGCAAATGAATAAAAATGGAAGACACTGAAGTGGGTCCATCCTTTACAAAGAGGACTCTTCCCCACTCCACTCGACAACAACAGGGGAATGGGAGGAGACAGTGAGCAGCAGGAACATGGGCCTCGAGGAGCAAGAGGGACCTGCATGCATTACCGGGCTGGGACACCAGGGATTCTCCGAGCAGACTAACTCGGCTGGGGGACTGAGATCATGGAATCTGCAGAAAGCAATGAACTTGGGGAGGCGGGTGGGTCTCCTTCCACACTGGTATCTCTTAGAAGAGCTGGGATTGCTGAGTCGCTTCCAAGGCCAAGGCATGTGCCAACAGCCAAGAACTGGCATTGCAATAAGTCCTTCTGCCAAGCCCTTGGCTGTGACCTCTTTGCCCTTAGTATTGGCATAACCAGACCAGGTTTAGCTTTAGGCTTCTCCTGGCAGAGGACTGTCCTTTCTGTTGCCATTAGTTCACACTCTCCTTTACTCTGGACCAACGTGTCTCCCTCCTGTCTCCTCTGCAGGGACTCCCAGCAGGCATTATGACCAGCATGACCCTAGACCTGGTTTGCACAGGATATGAGACTTTCAGTGCTCAAACCAGGACAGTCTCAGGCAAACTGAAATGGCTGGTTATCCTCCTTAGGACCAAGCATACACCTTTTGGACCTTCAACAGGTACAACTAATTGGCAGCCATGCATCTCTTCCCCAACCATTTAAGCACCTGTTGCTGTTTAAAGCAGTGAGCCTCAGCCTTGACTGCATATTAAAACCACCTTTAAAACTCTTGCTGCTTAGTCCCCACCCTAGAACAACGAAATAGGAAGTTTTTGGATTGCAACCAGGCATCCATATTTTTTTAAATATCCCAGATGATTCCAATATATATTCAAGGTGAAAACCACTCATTTAGAGCAATAGCAGTGATTATTAGAGTAAGGTAACCATCGCCTTGAGTTGGGTCTAATTTGGAGGGACTGTAGCGTTTTTAACTTTGATGGTTTAACACATATGCCTCCATATAAGGGTCATGAGTACTTGGGTCTGTCAATATTTTGGAAATTAGAGTCATTAAATCAAGAGTTAAAATTAAACTAAAATTAAATGTAGAAACACTTTCTTTCCAGTATCCATATGTCTCTGTTTTTTGTCTGCATGGATTCCTTTTTGGCAGGTCAGAGCCAGTGGAACAGGACTGTCTCTGTTTGCAGGAGTTTCATTATGTGACGAGGATCTCAGATTTAGAAGCAACCAGTAACACTTAGAACTAATGCTTCACTGCTGTTAGCAGCTGGTAGACCTCTCTGGAGTTGGCGTGAGTCATCTAAAATCATTCCCATCAATAACCTTCCCCGTGGTATGCCTCAAGTCGTCCCTGGGGATGCTGGCAACATTTGGAAAGATCATCCTTCCGTCTGAAGGGTTACCATGCATGAAGCCACTTGCTGACATATGAAGGAAATAAAAAAAGAAATTAATTCACAGCTGAAGTGCAGATTCACAGAAAACTATTGGCTTCCAGAGTGTCTATGAAGGCATTAAATAGGCATTGAACTTAGGCCCACCAAATGTTTCTAGGACCTTCCATAAAGTCAACCTTTTTAGCGTTTTTGTTTTTCTTATCTAATGATAGCATAAAGCAAGCATAGAAGAGGCAGCCTCAGCCCCCTCTAACCACCAATGTATCTGAGGTGAGCTTGAGTCTGACCCAGAGGGTATGTAAAAATATTTTTCCAAAGGATATTCTTTCGTCAATGGGTCTGAAGTGGGAAAATAGCACAGTTGTGCTTGTCTCCTTTTATAAAGAGGAAAAGTGTGACTACTTTGTCGTGGGTGTAATACTTTGAAAATGTTCAACCGCTGCATTTACTCCTGGGGTATCCCAGTCCCACTTGTCTCTCAGTCTCATGTGAACGACTGCTCGGGGGTCCTCAAGGACAGACCTTGAGCGCTCTTGTCCTGAGGAACACAGCATTTCAGAGCATCTCCGAATAGGCCACAAGAAGTGAGGGGAAAATCTGCCCTGCTGATCACTGAATGTGACATGACACGGAGGTGAGGGAAGGCAAGAGGTTGTATGTCCCCACTCCCCCTCTGGCCAGAATCCTGGGGTAGAGGGGAAGCTACTTGGGTATTTGGGGTTTGGGTAAAGTCATAGTTCTTCTTACAGAGTCACATGATCACCGTTCAGGGTCTAATTAGCCCTGTGAATGGTGGATGATAAAGCGTGCGATAGCTCCCAGTGACTAGTAAAAGTCTTGGCCTCTGCACTTTTTGGCTTCTATGACAGATTATTTCTTGTAATAGAAACCACATTGCTGATTATAAGGGTGCATCAGAGCTATATCCTGTTTGAGTCCCCATAGCCATTAGGGTGTATTAAACCCAGAGTATGCAGGGCAGGCCCAACATAATGTAAGATAATATAATGCAGTGCAGTGCTGGCCCCCATTCCCTATGGGGTGCTCACAGCAGCAATGACAGAAGGATCTTCTCACTATGCAGATAAAGGACCACACACTGGAGAACAGCAGGTCCAGAAGGCAGCACTAAAGCTATGAACATGGGGCCTGGACATCCTTCCCTTCGCTCCCACAAGGTCAACTGCACCCACCCCTCCATGCACCCTGAGATCATTGTTGGTAAAACAGTACAAAGGGGAGGAAATTTCAAAGCTGAGTAATTATCTGAAGGGAGACTGGGTTATCTGAATGGCACTGTTTAAACCCGAGTTGGGTGAGTTACATTCATTATCAAGTCAGTGTTTCTGACCAGTGCAGCCGCAGCCTACCCCAAGCCCACCCCAAAAGGATTCACCGTGGTATGAGACAGGTTAATTCAGTCACAAGAAATAAAACGCACACTTTTAACAGAAGCAGCAGAGAGTGAATTCCCTGCCTCTCAGTGGCTGTGGGAATTTGAGCAAGTCATCTATTCATTCATACATAGCTTGTTCCAGGGGCCGTCCTGAGAACTAGGCACACAGTAGATGAAGACAGTGTCTACACATAGCGGGTAGCCGCCATCTCTGCTTCCCTCAATTTCCCTCTTTTCTCTCTAAACATAGGGCCTGTAGCTAATAAATACTACTTTTCTTTACCTTTGAAGCAAGACTTACTTCACTGTCGGTGCTGAGAATTAAATGGAAAGATGGCCATAAATATAAGAGTGCAGGGGGTGGGGGGGTTCTGGTGAGTTCACTTTTAAATCCAGGGGAAAAAAATCAACTAACTTGTGTTTGAAAATAAACTGTCCCCAAATGCTGTCATCAGCATTTCCATTCACCAGGGGCACTTTGCCTGTCACACATCTGGGATGGAACGTGTCTCATTTCTTCTTCCTACTCTGCTTGGCTGTGCTGGCCCCATTTCTCAATTCCTTTACATTCATCTTCCCATGAACCATCACCCACATTTCCCTGGAAAGTACTTGAGTCCTTGTTCCTTGGGTCCTTTTTAAGAGCCACTACACCAAAATCATATGCAGCTTACATGATTTATTGTAAAACTAGGAATAACAAGGAAGATAGAGGGGGTCAAACACTTAAGCATTTTATCAGAAGCTGGTTTAGGCTCCCCCCCTCACCAGATATGAGTATTGCATCTCGATGTTGAAATCTACCCTTACCCCCTAAGGCAGAACCATGCTCTTCAAAGTTTAGGATTTCTTACCCTTTAAAAAAAAAGTTCCAGCCCCTATCCACAGAGAGTTTTTTCTAGGGTCCATTTTTACTCTGCCAATCAAGAAATCTGGGGCACTAAAATTCCCTAAAACACATTTCCCTAATTGTGACTTATTCAGCCTGTTTTAATAAAATGTGCAGAAATTTAGCCAGGATAGCTGCACCAGTACTCCAAGGAGAACAGCACCTTCCAGGGACATGGCCAGGCCCTAAGGTCAAGTTTTCTCCTCTACTGTAATCAGGACATGCATTCCTCTCATGCCTTCTTCAGGAACTCCTTTACCTTCTTCTCTAATATCTGGGAAAAATATACACCTACACACATGACTCTGTACACACATGCAGAGGTTCCTTTTGCTAATTTCTGGAAACAGCACACACACTTACAGAACTGTGCAGACATGCATACTACACACACACACACACACACACACACACACACACCAGGACAAATACCAATACCAAGGCTTAGAGAGAAATTCAACTTGCAGTTAGGATGTAAAGACTGCATCCTGTGGAACTTTTAATTCTTTTAATGGTAGTAACAGGAAACAGATGAGAAAATTAATCGGTTTTCTACAGGATTATCAAAGAGGGAAGATTGAAAGAAGTCATGGTGAATTCTAGAGGACAGCCTCTGTCAGGCAAGAGAGACACATGGCAGTTTCTGTCACTGGGAGCAAGAGTCTAATATGCCCTAGCCAAAACCTAGCAACGACCCAAGTGCCCATTAGCAGGAGAATGTGTAAACACACCGGGGTGTAATCATCAATGGAATATTATTTGGCAATGAAAAATGAAGTGCTGTTTCATGTGACAATATGGATGAATCCCAAAATCATGCTGAGTGAAAGAAGTGAGGCATAAAAGAGTGCATAGTGTAGCCATAAGAAGAAAACAAATCCTCCCATTTGCAACAACATGGATGGAGCTAGAGGGTATTGTGCTCAGTGAAATAAACCAGGTGGAGAAAGACAAGTACCAAATGATTTCACTCGTCTGTGGAGTATAAGAACAAAGCAAAAACTGAAGGAACAAAACAGCAGCAGACTCACAGAACCCAAGAATGGACTAACAGTTACCAAAGGGAAAGGGAACTGGGGAGGATGGGTGGAAAGGGAAGGGGAATAAGTGGCATTACGATTAGCAGACATAATGTAGTGGGGGGCACAGGGAGGGCAGTCTCGCACAGAGAAGACAAGTAGTGACTCTATAGCATCTTACTACGCTGATGGACAGTGACTGTAATGGGGTATGTGGTGGAGATTTGATAATGGGGGAATCTAGTAACCACAATGTTGCTCATCTAATTGTACATTAATGATACCAAAAAAAAAGAGTACATAGTGTATAATTCCATTTTCATGAAATTCAGAAACACAAAAAACTTTTTGTCAACAAAAATCAGAAGAGTGGTTGTTTATGTGACATAAGGGTGGACTGGAAGGAAACCTAATTTTTTTAGTTGATAGATTTTCTTAAGATTTGACTTGGTGTATGTATCATTGATACCTATGTTTAATTTATCTAAATATATCAATCTTAAGTGTCCTACATGTCACTGTATGTCACTTTTGCCTCAGGTAAAACAAACACACAGAAATAAGTCAAAGTGCATACTTAATATTTGTGCATTTCACTGTCAGTAACTTATACTTGAATTTCAAAATAATGTTATAACTTTCCCTTAGATTTACAATATTCTCTAAATTAATTAAAGGAACATATTCTCCAAGATACCTTGTATAGTGTGAACATTCTAAGTACTTATCAGATGCACCTAAATACACACATGATGAAACTGGGTGTAGCCATAAAGGGTGGATATTCCTTGACCAGTGGAACTAGATGCCCTAGCTTTTCCCTGCCACAGCCTTCTGGAGGTGAGATCTGGAACACCAAACAGGAAGAGCAGGAGAGAATTCTCCAGTGATCTGTACTTGCCTTGGTTGACAGATACACTCTTTCCTCTGTGAAAAGTAGCCCGTACAGGTAATAAATCTCTTCCTAATCCAGTAACAAGGGGTTGAGTATAAACTTTGGTTTTCGGTCTCACAAACAAAAAGAAAAGTTCATGAAATTCCACATGGTCTGAAGGGGAAAGAATAGCAATCAGACATTTGTTATGATTTTTTTTTTTTCACTTGTCTGAGAGATTTTCCAGAAGCGAAGTCTTTCTCCAATGCTCTGAACATCCAAATACACAAAAATGAGCTGGGAATACTGCAGCGTTTGTGGGCAGTTTGAGGCCGACGGTGATACGTGGAGGAGGTCCCAGCCAAGAGAAGCACAGAGAAATAGGACCACAACAGGCAGAGGAAGTCCACTCTGAGGCCCACCCTCCTGCATCTTCAATCACGTGAGTCAATAAGGTTCCTTATTGTCTGTGCAGGGCTTCTGCTTATTTGGGGCCAAAGAACCCTGTCTGAAATCCTGTTGAATATATATTTATTGAAACCATAAATGGCACTTTCCTGAAAATTCATAATTACCTTTGGGAAAGGTTGATCATAATTGTCACATAATGCTGTAAAGATGCTGTCCTGTATATGCTCTTCAGAAAGGTATTTTTATACCAACAAGTTTATTTCACAACAATAACCTTATGTTCAGAGTGAGCACCAGAAAGAATGTGGGGATTATTTCCTCAGCAGCTTATACTGTATAAGAACCTTGCTAATGAGTTTGCCAGAATTACCTAAAACGATAGCAGTGACCTCTCATCTTTGATTATGGTTCTTGGAAAATCCTTGCAAGTTATATAAACTGGTCATTCACGGACTGGGACCATACGGTCTCTCTTTGAGTAACAGTTGTTCTTACAAATCCTGCGGGGATGGAGATGGCAGCAGGGGGTCGGGAAAACCCACCACCTTGTTACATATGGAAGCTATCCCAGGCACCCCAACTGCACTGCCTATTTTTCACAGCATGAGTTCACTTCCCTTAATCATACTTTATGCTCTCCAAAAATTATGTGGAGGAAGCATACATTATGTACTTAAAGGTATACCATCTGTTTTCCTTCTCTGCCAAGAGAGGAATTCCTTATTAAAATGAAAGCCTCGGGTCATCATAGGAAGCAGAAAGGTAAGATAAATGTCTTTCCTTTTTGTTCTCTCCAGAGCACATGTACAAAATGTTTCCCATGGCCATTCAATGAGACAGGTGGATACACTTAACTTCCACACACAGTGCGTTCTGCTGCGTAAAGGTCTAGCGTGGATGCATGGGACAGAGCACGGCCCGTGCCCACATCTCAACAGTTGCTGCAAGTCCCTTTTGCTCTGAAATGAGTGATGAGAGAGAACACCACTGTGAACTCTTGGGGGAAAGACCAGGGAGGGTGAGGATGGCACTCAGTGCTGAAGCTGGAAGCATTTTCCTCTTTTTCAGATGCTGGGCTCAGCTCCTTAAAATAATCTTCTCCAGCACTGACAGCCTTATTAAGAAAGACGGGTCTCCAAGGTCAACAAGTTAACCAACAATCTCTTCTGCTCTTCCTGCCCTTCACAACCCTCTCTATGCGAGAAATCAGAACTGTTCTTTCTGCATCCACCAGTGCTAACTCGCTTCCCTATTGCACGATAATTTTTAACAGTTCTTTAAAGATTTTAAAGCATACTCCTTATGAGCTGAGCTACATGGTATTGTTTCTTTGGATTTTACAAGAATGAATGGCCTTGAGTTAGGGATATGAATATATTAGGACATGTCTATATTCCAAGAGAGAAGATAAATTCATCCCCAAAACATACAGCAGAGCTTGAATCTTCCTGTTGCTGAGTATCTATCTGTCTGAAAGTTTGTTTATCAGCAGTGCCACATAGAGCAGAGAGAATTGGCAAGTGTACTTAAATCAGATGCTGCATCACCCTTTAAAAGAATATGCCTTTATGTTATTAACTCAGAACCTTTATAATTGGAATATTTTTGGTTTTGAACACTAAGCTGTGTAACTAGAATATTTTCTAATTAAGAACCTTTGAACTTCAAATGTTTTTGGTTCTGAACATATTAAGACCTTCCTTCTTCCTTCCATGCTTGTAATATATACCAGTTAGTGTTTGGGGAGAATTCAATGAAATAATACATGCCAGTTTCCTAGCATACATCCTGGTACAGAGTTGGAGATCAGTAAATGTTGTCCTTCTCTTCCTCCTTCTCAAACATAGAGAAATGATGAGAACTTCATGGGGAAAGGGCCATTTTAGTGAAAAATTAAAAGAAAGAAGAGTTTACATAGTTGGAGAAGTTGGGAATATAGGGATTTCCATGCTAAGTTAAGAATAAGCAAATTCAAATAAACATGGAAGTAAGCAGAGACCAGCAGGAAGTATCAAGATGCTGAATGCTCTTAGAAATATGGTAAGAAATGGGTAATTGGTGAATAAAATATCTCTTGCCATAAAGCAATCTTTGATCAAACTATATATTACAATGATGAGTATGTTTTACAGCCCAATGAGTATTGAGAGTCACTTTTTCCTTATGCTATGAAAATTCAAACTTGGGGATTTCTACTTGCCTACGAACAAGGAGAACCATTACTGAGGGTGGAGCCATCTATTCTGCAGCAAGGCAAGAGATGGCTTTTTCAGGTTGCCTTCCCATAGCTTAGGAGCTGAAAAATTCCAGTAATGAGCATCATTTCATGTCAAGGCTGTTCTTGTTCACAAAGCTTGCTACTCTTGGGGATATTTGATAAAACAATATGGGACGGAGCAAGTACTGAACAGGCACAGCCCAGGACCTAAGACATAGAAAATGTCTAGTAATCTGTTTTCTTGGGCATAGACTTGATTTTAGTCCTGATCTAGCAGTCCTGGCTCATCCTTATCAATAGTTGACTGAATGCCTTTGGGACAATCTTGTATGAAAAAAAAAAAAAATCTCTAAACCTTAGTGTCCTCATTTTAAAAAAAGGGGGGGAGATTAATACCTACTTCATAAAGATGCTTATGAATATATTTGAGAATATTTGATTGAATATATGAAAGAGCCGAGGCCAATCTCTGATGGCAGAGGGTGGACAAGAAAAAATGACTGTCATGATCCATGATTCCAAGGTCAAGCAACACTGTGCATTAGCGCTCCTGTCTGACCCACTACAGAAAGTCACAACCAGATGGTCTTTATGGATTCTGTCAAAGGAAACAGTTTCTTCTAATCATTCTCTCTCTTTATGGTGATGAGTGTCTTATAAATCCATTCTTTCTGACCCAGCTCAGAGAAAGCAAAGGTGAAAATAACAATTTTAAACAAACATCCTTTCACTCTCTTGGAAAATCTGTACCCTACTCTCAGCCTCTATTTTCTCATTGGTAGAATGGGGACTATAATTCAGTGAGTGCCCAAACAACCTCTCAGGTTTAATTTTTTTTCAACATTACAGTTTCCATCTTACTTAATGCTCATAAAACCCTGTAAGGAGGTATTTGCAATCTCCATTTGAGACTCATGCATAAACCTAGAGAACAGACTGTTGGTGACATAGGGGAGGGGCTGTGGGGATGGGTGAAATAGGTGAAGGGGATAAAGTTGGTGAGAATATTTGCTATCTTGATCTAGGTGACGGTTGCATGAGTATATATATATATGTCAGAATTAACCAAGCTGTATACTAAGATTTGTGCATTTTATTGTATGTACCTCAATTCTTTGAAAGAAACTGAGATTCAGAGAGGTTGCTCAAGGTCACACAGGAAATGAGTAACACAACAAGAACATGGATATAGATATTCTAACCAAAACTCTTTTTTCTCAATGAGTTGTCCCTGGACCTCAATATTCCGGGACCATTTGTTCAGGAACCTTTTATAGTTTTAATAAGTTGCTTTGAATGAGAATTCTCAGATGTGCTTTTGTTTGTTTTTAAGATTTTAGGTACCTATAACTCCAGAGTGAAAAATCTATTTCCCAGCCCAAGGCAAATTACCTTTTAAATTGAAATGAGTCAAAGGGAGAAATAAAGTGGGAGAAACCCGTTCATTGCCTACAAGCAGTCATCCACTTCTGCTCATCCATGTCTCTCGCTACTCAGCTGCAAAAAAAGGGACCCCACCCAATCTCTCTGGTCCAGATATGCCCTCATTCCCCCTTGTAATCATCTATTGATATGGAAATGGACTACTTCTCTGCATCCTATCGATACAGAGATGCACAAAGGCCGGGTGAGAGATTCTGGAAATACTGCAATTTTACCTGCAGTATTCTTTTCTGTCAATCTGATAACTATCATTTTCTTTGCTGTCAATATGCCTTACCTATAACAACCCACCTCTCTCTGATCTTTTTTTATAAACTACTGTGTCTTTAAAATTGCAAAGCAGAAGTTGTTAGAAGTGTGGGGAAGAGGAATGGATCTCAGAGACAGTGGCACCGAGGTATCTCCAGGAGTTAAGTGCACAGATCTTCCTCAGACCTTTGTAGAGGAGACTCAGAGATTTAATTTCATTCCTTGGTGCTAGAAGAAATTCGATTAGCAGATGAGAGAATTCCTGAGGTTTTATTGTCAAATGATCAGTCTTGTGGTTGTTTGTTTTATTTATTTTGTTACTGTTTTTCCTTCTCTGGAAACACTGGACTGTGAACTCATGCATAGAATGTGTCTACCTGTCATATCTTTCTCTTTGCTGCACTGCACAGAGACACAGCAGCAGGTTATTTATTCACTTCACATACATGTTTTGAGAGTCTGCTACATTCTGGGCCCTATGCTATGTATTGGAGATGCACGGATTAAGAGGAGGCACAGATCTTGACCTCAAACCACTTACAATTTAGCAGGGCCGTGGAAACAGACAACTATTGAGATGGGGCCCTTGAGTATAGTTAGAGTAGGGTGAGGGCCTCTGGAAAAAGCAAGGCAGGATATTTACAGTCAAAGCAATGTAACAATGTAAAAAAGTTCCTATAGAAACTCTGTGTTAAGCATTATGCAAAGCC
Source organism: Manis pentadactyla (assembly GCF_030020395.1). Taxonomy (NCBI): domain Eukaryota; kingdom Metazoa; phylum Chordata; class Mammalia; order Pholidota; family Manidae; genus Manis; species Manis pentadactyla. Next base: position 21,960,355 of record NC_080036.1, read on the forward strand.
AAGGTCACGCTAATTCTCTAGGGTAAAGATACTAGACTAGGAATATAGACATCTTCAGTGAGATCAGTTAAAGGTCAAAAGGCCAGGAGCAACTTGGCCTGGAATGTTTGAGTGTTACGTAAGGGTATCTCAGCATAACCCATGATTTCACTGTAAACAGCCTTAGCAAACAGACAACAACCCAGCCCACCTTGAGGGCAGGGTAGGTGGTGCAAGTCCACACCCTAAGCCCTCAATTCCCAAAAATCCTCAACTGCCTATAAATCCTCTAGACAATGCACCACCCCGGGCTCTCTTGTCCCCTCCTGGCGTGAGCCAGCTCTTCCCTCTCACTTTATTTCTAAATAAAAGTCTCTCCCTAGCTCTCCTGCCTTGGGTGTTTGCTAAGTCATTCTTCGACTCTGCAAACGAGAACCCCGGCATCACTATAACGAATAAACTCCATGCCATAGTCAAGACACATCTGAAGAACACTAGGAGGGCTGCTGATATCTCACCAAGGGAATCTTGCATCTTGTATAATGTGAAATAATGTGCATAAAAATAATGTGAAAGAAACTATCCCCAGGCAGAATGAGAATCATGTGCACAGACAGGAGACCTCAGGGAATGAGGCTGATATGATTTGGAACTGCAATTAAATTGATAGTACTAGAGCATAAACCAGTGGTGGGCTGGCAAACTGGCTCTCTGAAATACAATGCCCTGATTTACAGTGTTTGTTGATACCCATGGGGCAAATCCTACCACCATGGCTAATTTCAAGCTACCTACAGTTTGACAACTGCCTTAAAAAATTCCTGAGTATTTAATAATCGCGACTTGTGTTTGGCTGCGATGCACAATTGAAAAAAAGTCACTCTGTCCAAAGATAGCAAAATTAAGTTGTCCTAAACTTGCTTCCCTACATTCTGTGGGAACTCCAGTGACCTACCCCAGTTTACATCCCCCACTCAAGGCCTTAGTGTTTGACACGCCTGACCCAAGACAACACAGACAAGGAAGTTAACCTTCTTCCTTGTTTTCCCCAAAGCACCACATTTATGGCACTTCTAAGTAGAGAGATCTGTATTGAAGATTTGGAGCTCATGTTGTGGAAAAGCAAATAACCTAGAACTAGATAACTGACCTTGTTCTTTGCAAGTCCCTTGGCCACCCTACATGATAGAAGTGCTGGCCAGGTTTCCCTGCCACCTCCAGGTACCCTGCACATTACTCAGGCCTCTCCTTATAGGACTGGTGTGAGTCCCCCTTCCAGCTTCTCCAAGAAATTCAATCTCTCCTACTCCCCATCAGATAGAGCATTTCACCTCCTTACACTAGGCATCTTATGGCCTAATTTTCATACCTGGGGCCCCAATAGAGAATTTTGCTAAACTCACAAAACTTAGCAAAAGGTGTATTTCTGTGGCATCCTACTGTTAGACAGGAAAATATATATGAGCAGGGTGGAGAGAGAATGAAGGCCAGTAAAGCCCACTACAAGGGATTCAAAAAGTTAACCAGTTAAAACTAGAAACCCAGAAAAGATTCAGAGTTAATGAGTTAATCAGTTAAAGCTCAAAATGCCAGGAGCAACTTGGCCTGGAATGTTTGAATATTCCCCAGATAAAGGAGGGTATCTCAGCATAGCCCATGTCTTTATTGTGTTAATTATATAGACCCTGCTTATTTTTTTTTAACTTTACCTATATGCTGTTTTTAACTCCTTCAGCCCTAAGCCAGCAATTTGCAACCTGGGCAACTATTTGAACAAGCAGGCCCAGCCATAAACAATGAAGTAAAAAGCAGGAAGGATTCCATCTTAAGGATAAGATTGCATTTTAAAACCCCGCAAGTTAAGAAGAAGTAAGATTGTTAACTTACTCTTTAGCAAACAGACAATAACTCAGCCCACCTTGGGGGCTGGGCAGGCAGTCTTGTTTGATATGTTCCCAGACCAAGAAGCCGGTATCTCAGTGAGAAATCAGAGCAGTAAATTTCTTGTGTTAAGTTAATTTTAAATATTCGGGGACCACTTAACAAGTCCACACCCCCAGTCCTTTGTCATATTCCTGAAAAATCCTTAAAAGGGGGAACCCCCAACCTTTCAGGGTGTACCTCTCTCTGAAGTCACCCACATTTTCTAAGTGTGTAGCCTTAAACATTCTCTCTCCAACTTTTCAGGGTTCCTCTCCTCCCTGAGTTTGCCTGTACTTTTTCTCTCTTTAAGTAACTTTAAATAAAACTTTTACTCTGCTTCACTGCTGTATCTCTGCCCTTCAATTCTTTGTTGTGGCGGGGATAAGAACTGAGGAAAATACACAGTGCCTCCTTAACATTACCAGCAAGTAATACAGAAGAAGCAAAGATTCTGAAAATGCAGTGTTATATTTCTTATGCCCTCCCCAGTGTCTGTACACGGAAGAGTGACTTTTAAAAAAAGAATTGTTTCCCATTGCTAAAAATGATGCCATACGTCACCCTTTAAGTCCATTATATTTATAAGGAATAACTTCTTAGCCATTGTTACATTACCTGACTATGCTAAAAGTACAAGGCTGTGAGTACCAAATGAGAGAGCGAACTGGTAGATAAACATACAATATTTGCTAAATGTTATTATCTGTTGTTGGACTTCTAGATAGAGCACCTTATAAAGGAGGGTAACTATGAACTAGGCCAATGTCTATGTCATTAAAAAAACAAAAAAAAAGGGATTTTGTTTTATTTCACTTTGTTGTGGACACTTCCTGTAGACAGACTTGAAACCACTATTTTAACACGTCTTTTGCAAAGTACAACCAGTTCCCTGATCAATAAAATAATTCCTCTGCTTGCCTGCTCTGGAAACTCCCTTTCCAAGTGATATAAAACTGTCCTGTCCTTCCCAGAGAGAGTGGAACCAGCCAACAGCCACCTGGTTTGATTAAGGACATATCTTTAACAACTTGAACATTCCTGTGCTACAACTACCAAGGGACATCTCTGTTTTGCTTACAAAGGGATGGGACTTGATTGGAGGTAAGGAGGATTCTTTAGCAGGAAGATCTTAATCTAAAAATCCCCAAAGCTGTCCTCAATGAGATACTTTTTTGGCCACACACAACAGACCATTGCTTTGGGGGCTAATAGCCTGGACTGGTTTCTCCTTGGACTTTCACACTTAGCAAATGGAAGAGTAAGATGAAGTCCAAACCAAACACAAGGCCTGTTTGGGGAGTTCCTGGAAGGTATAGCTCAGTGGGGTGCCTTAGTTCCTGGTGACATTTATGCAGCTATCTGGGAAAAGACAGCAGCATAGCAATTGGGCCAGATGTGCCTTGAGACCCTCCCACACAGGGGTGGCTTTGTGCACACACATCCCCTGCACAGGCTCAGACACCGGGTGCATTGCAAGATCACACTCCAGGTTCTCCAAAGGTGCTTTGCTTGGCCGCTGGAGCCCTCAAGCAGAGCCAGGACAGCACCGTTCAGACAGCTTTTTCTTCTGCTGGAGCAGCAATCCCTTCTAAATTAAACACCAGGTGTGAAACAGGTTTTCTTCTTTATGCTCCTTTACGGTGAATAAACAGAAATTCCTGTGCAAGTGCAAGATAATCCGTGCATAATTCATCCTGGGGCTTCGTTTGCCAGATGTGCAGCCACGAGCAGATTCCCACGTCTGTGGGGCTTTGTTTCTTGGAGCCGCAATAGTCCATGCAGGCAGATCTGACCCCGGCACTAGCCCCCTCGGGGCTCTCCCTTCCCCGGCCCCCACCGCCCAAGCTCCCAAGTTGCTGTCTGACAATCTCTGCTCTTTGGCTTACACTGACTTTTCATACTTAATTTTTTATGCTTCAAAGTTAAAATTGAATTTACCTCTATAAAGCAAATGGTTCCTGTTCAGTGCAGAGGTTGTCTGGTGTTCTCTTGCTGGCTTGTGGAAGGTCTCTCCCAAGACTGAGAAGGAACTTCTAAAATTTTAAAGAACTGGCTTCCACCCACCTTGTTTTTGTGCCTGCTCTGCGCCAGGCACAGCTAAGCACTTTACATATGTCATGTGTAATCCCAAGGGAAGATGAAGATCAAATGCTTCCTCAGTACCATCTCTCCAGAGAAAGTCCTTCGGGGAGGACCAGGGGCTTTGCTGGAGGTTGGGTGGGTTTATCTTGCTGTCCCAGTGTTCCCTAGCTGTGTGACCTATCAGTGCCTCTGTTTTCTCATCTGTAACATGAGCAATCATGGCAAGCGTTGTTAGGAGGGTCAAAAGAATACATGTAAAGTGCGTAAAGCAGTGCCTGAAAATAGTGACAAATAGTCGATATTTGGCAAATGTTCTGTAGTGCTGCGTTACCCTATTTAGTCAACCCTGAAAGCTGCCGTCAGTATCCTTATTTTCAGCTACAAAACCTTGAATCTTGGGTGTGTACCATGTGTTAAACTAGAATCCCCACTAAATTCATAGGCATTATGTCTGAATTCAAATTCTGAGCCTTCGGGCTAGGCTATTCTGCCTGTCTTGCTGATTTTACTTCCTGCAAATTAACCTCACAATCCTGTATTTCAAAACTGGCAAGGAAAGCAACAATGAAACAAATGGTATGCAGCATATAACTCTCACTACTGCAACCTCTGTCTCGTTGGGATGGGTGTGTAGTTATTCTTCTAATGTCTTGGCAATTTAAATAATATTTTGTTTGTTTGGATAAAATGTTTCCATGCCTTTCCAGAGTAAGGTCAATCCCCCATAAAATGAAATTGTCTGCTTAGCCACATTGGTCATTTTCTTGCCTGGATATCACAAGTGTGATTTCAAAAGGATGCTGGCTAAGTATAGTTGTTCAGTTCATCCTTCCTGGGGATATTAATAGGGACCTATTTGGCATTGTTTCCTCTCAATGACCATTTCTAATCCCTCACTTCCTTTCCCCTAACAACCAACAATGACCTTTGCATTCTTGATTCTGTGTCACTTGTTTCGGATTTCCCCTTTAACATTCTAGCAATCAGCACATGAAAAGATTTCACATGTAGAATGTCCACGGGATACCAATTGGGCCACCTATCATCTCTCCCCTCAGACTGGCTTCACTTTAACGACCCAAGCTTCAAATGAATATGAACACCACCCAGCTTATTTAATGCTATGTAAATAAAATCTGTCCGAAATACATAACTTGAAGAAAAAAAAAGTTCTCTAAAGTCTCAGAATGAAAATTCACATCGATTCCATGATGCTTACTTCATCCCAGTTCCATAGATTATGGAACTGGGGTTTGGAGATGTTGGGTACACTATCAATTAGCCACAGCTTCTAGGTGGCAGAGGGGCCCCAGTCAGCCTGGCTCCAGTTCCACAATTTCCCTTCATGAGAATGCTACTCACTAAGGTCGTGGGATTAGCATGGGTTTCATTCTTTTAGAATATGACCCTGTGTTTGATTCTGTGAATAAACAAAAGTAAGAATTCCCAAACTTGTAGGGAATGGAGGGAAGGGGGCACTGTTTTTTTTGACTTTGCAGATGGTGAGAAAGACTGACTTCTACCACAGAAACAGGGAGGGGTAGAGCCCTAGCCTCTTACATCTCTTTCATATCATGCTATGCTTACCAGTGAAATCTGCCTCTATAAAATCAAACGAGGGGAATATGCTGCACCATACAGGGGGGGGCCCTTGGCCTACAGGAATGCAGAAAGACAGAGGGAGCCTGCGAGTTGAAGCCAGATGAACCTACCCCCTACGTGACTGCTGCAAGTCAGTCGGACCCAACTGACTTTCCCCATCACTTCAGCATAAAGTGAGGAATGCTGCTTACCTCTAAGAATGGATAGGGGAGCTAAAAGAAATACAAAGTAAAGTACCTGGCATAAAGTAGGCCCTCCATACTTTTTAATTTCGTGTGCCTGTGACTTGCCTGGAGTCCAGAAGACACTATCTGCCGAGGATCAGTTTGGTTTTCTTACCCAGGACCTTGCCGTCAGCCGCTCCTGTTCGGCATCCCTATTGTCTGCTCTGCCCAGAGCACGCTTCCTCTGGGAAATGCTCCTTCCTCCTCCTTGACCTGTGATTTGAAAGGCCCATCCTTGTTGACTGGGCCAAGGGTAGGCCGTTATTTGAATCAGAGTATTTCCCTAGGAGGTGGAACATGAGAAAATCTCGGATTATTTCCCCATGCGGATAAAGTAGCTCTGAATGAGCGGATGAAAGAGTCTCTGAGGCCAGCTGCTCGCTGCTTCTTCTTGCTTTCTGGAAACTTCCCATACCTCATAGTCCTGCCTCCTCTCCCAGATCCTTGTATGGTCTAGTACACATTTCGTTGTTTTAACATGCAGCAAAAAGAATCTTAAAGCAGTATTGTCCCCAATCCTTTAAGATGGATAGTAGTTTCACTTACTAAACAGAAACACAAGCCCAAAGGGGTTGACAGACAGACAGATGTCTGGAAGCTAGTCGGGGGAAGAGCTGGGATTCCTACAGGTCTCTTGGAAGGCACAGCCCAGGGGCTTTCACTCATGCACAGGAATCCTACTGTTCACCAGAAGACCCCAGGCCACTAGTCTTCCCTGCATTCTTGGCTTTCCAGGAACTCTCTCCACCCTGCTGCCTGTCCATCCTGAGACTGCATCCACGGGCCCCGCCCATGCCCAGCACCAGCTGCTGTCTGACTGCTGTTGATCTGTTCCAACACTTGAGTCTGGCTGGGTTCAGCTCTCTTCTGAGGATGACAGGGCGGAGGGCTTTTGATTCTGCTCCGCCTCAGGCCAGGAGCCTCCTGTCGTAGGGATGGTATCTTACTCAGTTTGCTTCTTAGGGGTCTGACATATGTATCACGCCGTATCTTTCCTGGAATGCAGGACTGCGAACCTGGCAGGTGATGTGCTATGCCACTGAAGGAGAAGAAAAGATGCCTCTTCAATTCCGGGCAGTAGGGCATGATGGGCAAGGCGACCTCGGCTGAGGCCAACAGAGCCCATTCTCTGAGTCTTCTCTCGGGCACCCCACCACCCCAAACCCCTTCAGCCTAACATTTCAATAGCTTCCTCCCAACTTCGGAGCAGTATTGGAATAGATTAGACTTTATCTCAATTTCAAAGTCCTGCCCTCCCTCAAGGAAAGCCCACTGCGATAATTTTATTCTTCCTCATCTCTTCTCTGCACCACTACTGGTGGAACAAGTAGGACAAAATAAGAACAGAATGAGACGACCCCATTTAATGGAAGATTCCTGTATTGGAAAACCAAGTAAAAGGCATGAAAAAGTCAAACACACTGTGTCCTGTGTGTAGCCATCATAGCCATCGTCTTATTAATGAGAGGAGGTATTTTGCAATTTCCACCTGAAAGTTCTAGAACATCAGATATTAAGGCATCCGTTTGACCTTAAGCAGAGGTCCTCTATTCTTGAAATCCTGACTCCTCACTGTGAAGTCAGAACCAAAGCCCTCGGCTGCAGTCTACAATGTACAATGTCTTTGCACTGAGCTGCTGTCCTCTTTATCACAAGTATAGCTAACTCATGGCTTCAGTGTTAACATTGCTCACAACACAAAATTTCAAGGGGCAAAGACTAAGAAGGTGGATGGTGGAAGGGTTGCCATGTCAAACTACACACAGCTGACTTCTTGCTGAAAAGGTGCCCCTGGAGGGAAGTTAGAGATAGAAATCTATAGTCTGGCATCAAAGCGAACACACATCATTTCGTAATTAATTTGGAGAGTTGAGAAGCAGCATTAACTATCGATTCCAATTAGCTTTGGGGTCTAAATTAATTGTTTTCTTATTTGAAAATTCCTCAGCTAATGCCTAGAGGAAGGAAGGACAATACCATGAGACCACGGTATGGAATTAGAGCAGGAACTCAGAGGATTCCTCCATCTGATTTTGCAACTGCTCTTCTGATGGCCAACCCACCCAATGTTATTTCTTCCTGACGTACAGAAGGTCCAGGGATCTTTGGCCATGCTGCAGCCAGAGTCCCAACCAATTCTCCAAATCACTTTGGATTTGGTGGGTTTTGTAGTTTAGAGAAAATTTACACATGAGGGATAGTGAACATTGCAATTAGATGTTTGTGAAACAACTTTTCATACTTCCTAGGCTCTGAGAAGAACTATATTTGGAAGAATATGTAGGTGTCTGGTGTCTTGATGGTTGATGAATGTAACGTGGCCCCTTGGCTTCTAGGATGAAGTGCACCCTGCCCACTGAGGCCCCTACAGTTTTACCCAACCAGACCTGTAGCCTCTCCATAAGCCCACTGACCCAGACATTGACTCAGTGAACTTCTTCTAAAGACCTTTATTTATGGCTTACAATTTATGGCTTATTTCTCCCCTCCAATTTACCAGTCAGGGATCTTTTCCACTTCTTTTGTTTCAAGATAATAAATTGGTCCCAAACATAATAAATGATTAGATATCGACACTTATCAACTTGCAAATACTTACCTTTGTTGAGGGAGAAATGGGTTTTTGTACAGCTTCTAGGACTGACCTTTTTCTATTAGGGGCCAAGCCAGAAAACTGAAACAAAGAGTTCATCCATATATTAATATATAAATGAAATCTGAGGAACAAAATATTAGATTCCTGCCACCCTGGGGAAAAACCTACCACAATGCTCAGGGAGAATGCAAGAGCCAGACAGAACACGGAGGCAGGTAATGGCCAAACTGAGCCTGCTGGCTTCCCTTGCAGAGATCCCTCAGAGCAAATAAGAGCCTTGTTTCTTTGGGCATGTGCTGCCAGGAGAGACAGAGAAACTTCCAGAAAAGGCACTGTTCCACCTCCTATAGGGCTCCCAGTGGCAGTGTGACAACAGCTAATGGAATTTTCCTGGCTGGTGGGTCTGAACCGGCAACACAGCAGGCAGCTTGTTTCTCTGTAATACAAAGTCACCCAGAGCTGCTGACCCCCAAGGGAAACATGGAAGGGCTAAGTGGACTTACAGACTGGAAAGCAACTAGAAGTGGCGTTGAGAGCACAGAGTATGGGGATGTTGCAACCACAGGCAAGAGCAGTAACAAGTGCCATCAATAGGGTGGCCTGTACAATGCCAAGCTCATCAGCAGAGAGAGTCAGAGCAGGGGTCGGGGACCAGGAATGGAGAAGGAATAAAACTCCGCAACTAGAGGCTGGCAGGACCACCTGTCTCTTTAATGATCCAGGAACTTGTATCATTCCATGGGGAAACTCAGGAAAACAGAACAAAGATGGAACTGAGTGTTTATTAAAAATGACTGAAGCCAGAACTGGACAGTGGATGTGTTAATATTTTAATTGTTGGAGGATCAGCCTATCAGGCAGAATAAATCTGAATGGGACAGATCAAGGGGTCTCGGTCAAGGACGGATAAGCTGAAGGCTCAAAGGGGAGGTCAGGCTCAGGCAGAGGACAATTTTCCAGGAAGCCAGTGAGATTTAACCCACAGGGGCACACCATTTCAGGCCACACCAGGACCTTTGGTCTCATTTTGTACTTTATCATTTTATATATTTTTTTCTTTAAAAGGGCTTCACAAAAATCAAGATCAGCCTCTGAGCTCAAATGCAGAAATTCAGGGAGTATAAATTGGGACTCCTACTTCCTGTCTACAACACTTGATTGAGAATTTCAGGTTTACTTGGTTTCTGTACCACTAGCTTCATGAAGTTGGGGATTTTGATTTCTCTGTGTCTCTGTCTATCCCTTGCACAGCGTACAATTCTTGGTACAGAGTGGGAGCTCAAGTAAATTGTAAAGGAGAGAACAGGCTAGGGCAGAATGGTCAGAAATGGTTTCTTGGGAGAAAAAGGCTTACATCAGTTTTGATATTAGCATTCAGATGTCTGAGAAGTAACAGAATGCCAGGTGGAGGGACTAACAGATTGCAGGAGGTATATGCAGCTGGTGAGAATGGGGGGCTCTAACTGAATGCCCTCTAGTAATGAAAAGATGTGCTCCTGATGGGTGTCATATTCTAGAGCTTAGCATGGTCAAAAAGGAGATTGATCGAAAGACTGAACCACAATATACGTAATCTTTATTATCCACTTGGGGAATTGAGAAAATAGGACAGAGAAGCCTTAAAATACCTTTCTAGGTCTCTATTTCGGCCACGCAGCTTTCAAGAAAATAATTCAATAATTTTCCCTGGGGAATCAAAATCAAAAGGATAGATGAAGAAATGCCTAGATTTTCAAAAGTGGGCATTGTGTTTTATTAAGGAAAAAAACTGTGATGTATTCAAGGCAAATATCCAGGTGAAGGCTATGTTTCCTTCTAAATTATAAAACAAATAAAAAAATAGAAAGGATGTTGTGTATTTTGATGTATTGAATTGCTTAACTTTGCTGACATGGCCCTGCTGGAGATTCATCAGTGCGTAACTGAGCAGGACAGGCTCTGCCGGGGGCTTCCCCCCAGTGTGGAAACCCAGCCGTCCCCTCACATGCGCACCCTCCCCACAGGCACATGATTTCATTGATGGGTTCGTACCAACTAAGAAAACAAAACAAAAATAAAATGAAGAAGGTGTATGATTCTTCTTTAGGCAAGTTTTCTCAAAAAGGAGAGGGACCTAAACCATCGTTCAAACTCTTGAACATACCTGGACTGACAAGTTAGCCCCGAATAAATCCTAAGAGATTCGAAAGGCACATTTCCTGCTTCCCAGCAGATGCATTTCAGGAGAGAGCTGATACTGTGACAGGAAAATGTTCCCAACAGAACAAATGAAGAAGTGTGTGTGATTGTATGCTGAACGTCTACATGTCCTAAGACACATATAGTATTTTTGCTCTAAGGGACATGGCAATCATTTAATGCTATAGGAAAAAAAAAAAGATGATACTCTGCCCTATCTTATATCACTAAATCCTTCACACGCCACAGTCAGGAGAAAATGAAAACAAAAACCAAAAAACTTTGCCCTCTGAGAATTCTGAGATAAAACAAAAATAACAGGGTCACCCTGAATGGCTCCGTTTCCCCAAATAATAAACCCTTGACTATTTCCCATTAACCTCAATTCACATAAATGAGTTGCTCTTGTTTGACAGTGAACAGACTAACATAAATATAATAGCCTTGGGACTTAACTTTTATTTTGCTTTCAATACTTATGTTTTTATTTGGTGATGAAAAACTTCAGTGTTTTCAGTGTTTCTGGCATACACTGAAAAGAAACTTTCTTACTCTTTCTAACTCTGAGTCATCCTTTTAGGGTCATTCCTGGAGGTTCCACTGAGATAAAGTCCATCTGAGTCCAAGCAAAAATAATTTATCCTCTTTCCTACCAGCACATAATTGGATACATGTAATTTGTAAATATAAGCAGGCCTAAAATCCTATTTAAATAAGGCAGACAGATCTACTATTAATGAGCAAAGAATATGCTTCACATGCAGAAATCAGATCTACAAAGAACTCCCAAGAAAAAGCAGCCAATGCCAGCCCCATGTGGATGAAGTTTCTCCACAGGTGGTAAAGAATGCCACTGCCTGGCCGCCCAGGAAAATTAACAACCTGGGGGTCCCAAAGAAAAAGAACACACCTGCATGGAGAGGTACACAAGTGTAATTTACAGAAGTTGAGATGGTTCTGGATTCTTAATCTCAATGACTAAAGCTGATACGGACCGTAAAATAGTTCGGACACATAAAAGCAAATTGCAGATCTAAGGTCTTTTTAAACTTACAAACAGAAATAAGCTTTTAAGTTTCATATCATACATCCCCAGTATAGTTAATGACACAAAAAAGGAAAGTATGTGAGTATTAATCAACATTTCTTGTTACACCTATATTTAAAAAAATTTCCAAAGCCATTACATCAAATTAATGTTACAAAATCAGAATATTTCTAAGTAACTTTTGGGGTCGAATCCCCATCTTGATGGCAGGAAGTTGACTGCCAGAAGGGATTGTAGAAAGAAAAAAAAAAAATGTGACTCTGGTGCTGTTTCCAAGATGAGTAAGAAATTCATTAACCGCAGGTAGACCAAAAATGAAACACTTTATACCTGAGATAAACCAAACATAGCAGGGTCACCCAGACTTGTTCTGGACTCCAAATAATAAAACCTTCACTATTTCCTGTAAATCTGAACTCCCTTACAAATGAATTTTTATTCCTGATGCTTTCTCTGCGGATGTGCAAAGATACGTCTTGATATTTGTAAGTATGATAATCATGCAAGGAAACAATTGTTTTGCCTTGAACAGATAAATGTTAACTTGGAAACCACGGCATTTTTTTCTTTTAATTATTTATTACATTTCTTATTTGGTGACCCATTCCTTCTGCAGTCTGACTCCCTTACACTCATTTCCTTCACAAATGTTGCCATGTGACAGTACATAAATATAAGCTCAAGTATTTCTTGAGTGACTGTTTAGAGTGTATCCTACCAGTATCCACTGTCTAAAATAGTTGCCTAATTTTAAATTCGACTATTTTTCATAATGGAAACTTACTTTTCTAAGAATGTATCACATGTGTATTTTTAGGTTAGAGAACACAATTATTTTTTCCAAGAAACTATAAATGTATATACAAATACTATGTATATATATATATATATATATATATATATATAAACACACATACTGATATATATATATATAAAATATACATATGGACTATAATGTTCTTTTTAGTAAATTCATATTGGCATGCACTTAGGTTGTGTTCAAATTTTTAATGTAATAAATTAGGCTGTTATTAATTCTCATGTATTTGAAACTTTGTTTCCCCTCTTTATTATTTCTGGAAGTTAAATTTCTAGAAATACAACTACTGAAACAGTCTTCACAGTTAGAGCATTTGAAAAGTTTTGCCAAATTGTCCTACATAAAGATAAAGCTTATACCAATTTATACCATTTATGAAAAACTATTTTTCCTCTATCTTTGCATCGTAGGTATCAAATTTAATTTTTTTCCAGTTACACGGCATCTGTCTAAATAAATTATGATGTGAACTTTTCCGTGCTAGGATTTCCCAGTATTGGAAAAAACACGTAAAAGAAAATATCTATATTTGGTTTTACTTAAATGTCTACTATCAAAATGTATTATAGGTAAATTTTCATGCATTGATTGGCAAAAATCTTTCCTGTTTAATATTCAAGGTTTCATATTTTCAGACATACTTACAGAAATTCCAACATATTTATCAAAAAAGTTATAGTTACATGTCCGCATGACTATCATTTAAGGAAACAATTATCTTTTGAAACAGGTTTCAATCAAAACCACATGTGTGAATTAATGTTACTCTTTCCTACTGTGTATACGGATTGCCACTAGGGTTTAAGCTCTGACATATATGAGGCCCTATATATGTTCCATGTATAAATACACAAATCATAGTCATAGTGATACCAATTTTGATTCTCTAGGGATTTTTTTTCTTTGTAGTTAGAATATATCCATATTTGTGCTAAGGGTCATAGAAGTTATGGGATTGAGTAATAAATATTAACTCAATTTCCTGGTCACTCATCTTGTACTAAAGACCTGTTGATTACTGGTCAACACAGAGGCACCTCGGAGCTCTAATATTTCAGTAAAGCATGGTCTCTGGGCCCTTAACCCACACTAGCATGCACAAAGCACCTTAAAAAGAACCAGATGTGGTACATGGCTGGGGGCCTCAGGCAGAGCCCGCACATTCTGGAGGTTCACTTCATGGGGTGTCTCACTATTTTAAGAGGGGCAATCAATTTCCTCACAGAGCCATGCAAAACACCACTAAATGCCTGGGAACTGGTTGGTTTTCTTTCTGCAATACAAAGTCCACCTGCTTTATAAAATACTACTTTAATAAAAAACGTGTCAGGGTGACAGCAGCAGTCAGTAAGTCATCCACGTGGGACACAGGTCATTCAGATCCCACGGTGAGAATTACTGTGGCTCATGCCGTGGGATGGTGTCAATTTAGGGAGCTCCCCGAGAAACGTGGGGGATGAAGAACACGTCGTGTCCTCATGTACCCACTGCATTTTGATTGTTTTTTTCAAAGCCCCTCAGTGATTTCCTAAAAATGCAAATTAAGTTTCAAAATGCAATGTGAGAAGAACCCTTGGGACACACGGAGAGGCTAAAGAGGTTTGGCTTATAGACGCCTCGCATTTACGACTAAGCAACAAATATGTTGCAACGGTAATGACACAGAAGGCATTCCTATTTTGAAAGACTTAGGGAACTATGCTCCTAATTGGATAGGATTTTTGAAAAAAAAATTACTTGAATTCCTTTCTAAAATCTTTTTTCTTTTCTTTTGTCTCCATTTTGTTTTTACTATACGGCAGGTTGTTGGTAAGGAATAAATTCTTTCCGTCTGGGCTTGGCAGAGTTCCTTGGTCTCTACAGGGATCAGTAAATATTACTTAATGCTTTTGAACATGGGATTCTTCCCTACTTCCTACCTAGAGGGGTCAGGAAATCTCTGGAACAGCTCTTACACACACACACACACACACACACACACACACACACACACACACACGGTACTTTGTCTTTACTTGACACTGACTTGGAAAACACCAGGTATGTTGCTCACTCTTGCACATTCTACAAGATAAACCAAGACTTCAAAGTTTATTCAATAATCCCAAGGTCACTCAAGGGTATCAGCTTAGGCTGTTAACCATCAATTCTGATACCCAAAATGCTCTAAGATGGCACCCACAGATTTTTCCAGATTTGACTCTCAACACCTAGTGGATCGGGCCCATCCATTACCCACATTTATGGTTCTGCAGACACTTGCTTTCCCACTGTGGCAGTCGGTCCGGAAAGCCCTCGTTCTCTCCGCTAGAAGACTGCCGTGAAGCGAATCCCTCTCAGGAAAACAAGGCTTATCCCACCAAATGCACAAGACATCTCCCTCTTGACAAGTCCTCAACGGAAATCACAAGCTTCCCCCCAAATCCGAGGGTGCCCATCCTTGTCTAGTCTCTTACCTTGGTACCCCCACAGTCTGGTCCTGTCTCCCTCTGCAGGAGCATTCCCTGCTCCTTGCCTGGCCGTTCCTGCTGAAATCTTGCTGAAACTGTGTCCTCTCCAAACAGGCCGCTGTGCTAGAGATGCCTGCATTTCTGCCTGGGGGACACCTGGCTATCTATTCACACTCACCACCAACACGTCCTTGCCTTGTCTTGTTGAGTTGACTGAGCTTCCAGTTCGACTTGGTATCTCAGTGAAACAGTATGCCTTTGCATATTTCTGTTACCCTCTGGAAAGTGCTCTCTGTAGGAACAGACCATATCTTATCTATCTTTGTATTCCCAACAACAAGCACAGTAACTGTCACTTAGAAGATGATCCAGAAAGATCTTTCAAATCTCTCCTTCACTGGGCTCCAAAGGATGAGTTTGATACCCTTAACATTCTCTTCACGGATGCATTATGTTAGAAGTTGTTGTATACATGTGGTAAAGAAAGCAACAAATTCACTCTTGTAAGGCTTCACATGTCTTGCTCATCAGTAAAATAACAAAATAACCTCATGAGTGCATTGTCAAACTATTGTTTTGCATATTGAAAGAAATAATATATGAGAGAACACATCTTGTAAAATGTCTTATAGGGCATGGATTCAATTATTAATTGCATTATTGATGAATAATTGTCTATTGTTACTAAGTAAAACACTTTATAAATTATTTTATTTTGGGGCATTATCACTGTTCTCCCAAGGATTATTTCAAAATTTTTTTTTTGCAAATACAGAAATTGAAGCAACATGCCACTGATATATTCAAAAAGCAGTTTTTGGTATCTCTGTGAAACATCAAGCTCCCTGCCAGACCCTGGAGAAACAGCAGTAAATGATTCAGATGCAGTCTTGCCCTGGCATAGGGAGAGACTAGTTAGAAAACCAGAGCATCATAAAGTCATGTAGTTAGATTAATGGAAACAGACAGGAGGAACATAAACCTAGATATAGGTGGTCAGGGAATGTATCTTCCAGGTAGAAATAACATTAAGTTAAATCCTTGAAGTGTGGCAGGATGAAAATATGGCACTTGGGAAAAAAAAAAAGCCAATTTGGGGGAAGCACAAATCTCCCAGATAGCTGGCTCAACCTATATATTATCCCGTATAAGTATACAGGGCTTAAAGCAAGTTGAATCAGAGCTCATCTTTGACAACAAATTAACTCATCACATATATGCCTGCCTGACTTCGGGTATCCTTCAGGTGTGTGTTTGCACCACAGTTACTTTTATACCTGGAAGAAAATAAAGGAAAAAGTCATCTTACAAAGCACCCTCTTTAATAGAATACTATTACTATTTACATTATTGGGGGCTAAAAGCAATCATAACTATTTTTGCACACATGATTCATGGTACAGTTCTACCTTGTCATTTAAAAAAATTCCCTTGTTTAAGATTATGCAGATGGTTACTACACAATCGGGACTTGAAGCTACATCTGTCTGCAAAACCATGGTCTTCAGCCTGCATCCTACATTGTCTCCTTCCAGGGAACAGGAATTATGACCTGCTCCTTCATATTGAAGGCACACTCCAGGATCAGTATTGCTAAAAATAAGTCAAGATGTTTAAATACACATTTAATATTTAAATAAGATATTGGATCAAGGCTGAAAATGTTTGATATTTAACAATTACAATTGATTGACTTGATTTACATAATGGTTTCATCTCCAATATGTCTGTAATAAATAACTCAAACTAGGAACACATACCATCTAAATGCAACTGGAGCTTGAGAATGTTAGCTATGATAATTGTGACATAATAAGGAATGTGTATTTGGTTTCTGCCCCTGGTTCCTAACACAGACCTCCTTAGAACCCTTATAATTTCCTGAGCAATAAGACAGGTAGGAACATCTTTTGTTCTAATAATTAGTCTTTGACCCCAGTTCCTGACACAGAGCTACTAAACCCCTTGGAGTTTCCTGGGTGACAGGAGCTTCTTGTATCCTAATGATACAACTCTTGGTGGGTTTCAGGATAGGGACTGGTCACTAGAATGGCCAAGTCATGATTAGAAGCTTGATGTCAGCCCCACTCCCCATCCTCCAGGGAGGAGAGAGGGACTGGCCGTGTTATCAATCATGCCTATGTAATAAAACCTCCATAAAAATCCCCAAAGTAGAAGATTTGGAGAGATTCTGGATTGGTGAACACAACTATGTGCCATAAGGGTGGTGTACCCCACCTCCACAGGACAGAAGTTTCTATGCTCAGGACCTTTCCAGACCCCACCTATATACCTCTGGATGTTCGTCTGTGTATTTCATGATATCGTTTGTAATAAACTAGTGAATATAAGTAAGTGTTTCCCTGAGTTGTGTGAACCATTATAGCAAACTGTCAAACCTCAGGAGGGGTTTATGGGAACCCCCGATTTATAGCCAGTTGGTCAGACACACAGGTAACAACCTGGGACTTGCAACTGGCATCTCAAGTGAGGACAATCTTGCTGGATGAAGCCCTTAACCTGTGGGGTCTGCTAACTCTAGGTCAAGTCAGAATTGAATTGAATTGTGGTACACCTAGCTGGTATCACAGAAAATTTGGAATATTGCTTGGTGTGGAAAAAGTCATACCTCTGGTGTGGTCAGAAGTGTTGTGAGTGTACAAGAAAGCAGAGTTTTTCATGTATTAATCCACAAAGAGGACTCAAGCTATTCAAAACAGAAGGGGAGGCTGTTAACACAGGTAACTATAGATCCAGGGACAAAAGAAAATATTGAAAAGACTCTCTTTACTGTCTACAAGATTCCACATATAGACTCCAAGGGAAGATTAAGTAATACATGCCCTCTGTGGATATTAATTTTAAAATTTAACATTTTAATCTTGGTGTTGCTCCAGGGGTTATTCCTACTTTGATGAAATCCAGAGGTGATGAACACATTTTGCAAGCTTGCTAGGGTTTCATTTATCCATTTGTAAACACTTTAAAGTCATAAAAGAGTAGACACTGCTTCTTTCTAAGGTGGTAGTTAATTACAAAAATGAAACCCATCATTTTCTCCCCAGAATATGTTTCTTCTCCTAGCAACCAGGCTGCACATAGCAGTCCACATTTTCTGTCTCACAGACACTAATTGCCAAGTTGTGAATACTTTCTCTTTCCCCCAACACCCGCTTAGCTGCCTGTCTGGCAGACATACCTTTGTAAATCACCAACACCAGTCAGCCTCCCTGTGGCTCAGGGTGTCCCAACACCTCTGCTTGTATCCCCTGGACACATCTTTCTTCTGCTTGTCTAGTTCCCAGGAAGAATGGGATTCTCTAGACACCTCAGGGTCCCCTTCCCTTGACTTTACTGCCCCTCTGCAGGCATGTGGAGTGACTCTGATGATTAGTATCTTTGGGAAGAATCCCCAGGCTTGCGTGAACCTACTTTCTTAGGGAAGTGAGATACTTTTCAGGGAGCCTCTGAGACTTGTGCCACCTCCACAGGGGACACATGCCCTGGGCCAGCTCTGGGGGGACAAGCAAGTCCACCTAATTCTGCTAGTTACCAGCCACCCACCTGTCTTGTATCCCTCATAGAAGCTACATTCTCCAGTGAGGCTGTGAATAGGAAGAAAATCGTTTTTTAAAATCTCCAGTATGTCTTTTATTTTGGTTTTCCAATTTGCATAGAACCTTAGCATGGAACTGGGAATTTATTTATTAGATATCCCTTCCGAGCTCTCCAAACATCTCCCCTCCTCTGATGAAAAGTATTTGGTGTGGCTTTTCTCTTAACAACTTGAGAGGCACTAGTGTAGTATTTAAGGGCACAGGCTTTGAGGTCGCTGGACCAGGACCTGAGCTGAAGCTCAGTGGCTGAGGGCAAGTGGTTTGACCTCCTAAGTCCCAGATTTTCATCTTTAAAACAAAATACTACTCACCACAAAGGAATTCAGTACGACAAAAGTTACATTGTGTTTAGGAAAGTTTCTAGTATATAACGAACACTCTTTAACTGATAGTTGATAAATTAAACACAAACTTTCCAGTTTCATAAGTATGACCTTCTAAAATAAACTTAATCTCTATCTCCAGCCTCCTCTCCCACTATTTCTGCACCACAGTCATACACAAACACAACCTTAGGTCAGGCTGTTGTAACAAAGCACTAGAGACCAGGCAGCTTATAAACCACAGAAATTGATTTTTTCACAGTTTTGGAGGCTGGAAGTTTAAGATCCAGGTGCCAGCATGGTTGAGGGCCCCTTTCTGGGTTGCAGGTGGCCTTCTCCTTGTTGTGTCTTCATATGGTGGAGAGAAAGATTTCTAGGGTCTCTTTCATAAGGCCATTCTGTTCGTGAAGAGCTGCACCCTCATGATCCAATTTCCTCCCAAAGACCCACCTCCAAATACCATCACATTGGGGTTATGATTTTGGGGGGACACAAACATTCAAGCCCATATGTGTGTGTGTGTGTGTGTGTGTGTGTGTGTGTGTGTGTGTGTGTATGAAAGTATCATAATAGATCAAAGGAGGGTAACATCCATAATAACACAGGAGGAGAAGAGAGCAGAGGGCGTGACATTCAAGCTACACCTAAAAGATAAATAGGCAATCTTCATATATGCAAGAACAGTCTGGCAAGAAGCAAAAACTACAGCCATAGGAACATAAACATCTTGATAGTTTAAGGAAATACAAGTAACCTGTTGCCTACAAACTCTACTATGCAAAAGCATCACCTGTGGAACTTGCTAGAAACGCAGTTTCCAAGTACACACACACAGAAATTCTGACACAGCAGTTCTAGAACAGGGCCTGGACATCACTATTCACTATAAAGAATTTACATGCGATAAAATGCATACGTTCTCAGTGTACTATTCAGTGAGGTCTGAAAAATAGAAACATACCTGCAACCACCCTCACCTAAGATGTAGAATAGGTCTAACCACCGCAGTTTCAGTGATGCCCAGATTTTTAACAGCCACTCCATAAATGACACTAGAGCATAAGACAATGGGGTTTATAGAGAGAAATAAGACTGGAGAAGTAACAGAGGCCAGATCTTGGTGGACTTACATGCTCAGATGAGGAATTAGAAATCCCTCTGTTAGAGTTCAATGAGGAGTTTTTTCCGATCATATGTCAATCTGTCCTACTTAATATTCATGCTCACAAAATTTGACTATAAAGGATAATAAGGAGGAAATTCTCAGAAATTATATATATATATATATATATATACATATATATATATATATATATATATAAAATCAGGCCCTTAATTCTATGGAAAGATGCTCACCATTGAACATTATAAGAGAAACACAAATTAAAACAATAAGATGGCATTGAGATACCATTCCCTCCTAATAAGTGGAATCACCAAAAATGTAGAAATTTGGCAACATATCTGAGGGGAAATAGGGACTCTCATGTATCGTTGACAGGAATGTAAAGCACTATATCCCCCATGGGCAGAAATCTAATATTTCTGTCATAATTATGTTAGCAAAATTGTGTGGACATGTACACTTTGACTTAGCCACCCCCATTCTGGGAATATATCCCAAAAACACAGAGCCAAAAATATGAAAAGAAATATGTACACAGATATTCATTGCAGCATATTTATAATAATAAAAGACCAGAAACTTCTTAAATGTTCATCAATGGGGGACAATAAATCATGGCACAATCACAGATGGAGTTCTAAGCTATCGTAAAAAAGAATAAGGGCTGTTCTATAGCCTTGGAGAAAACAGCCTCTGAAAGATATTAAGTGGAACACAGTGAAGAAAAATGTGATAGTATGAAAAATACATGCACAGACATATTTTCTCATAATAACATGGTTGATTAATTATATTATCTTATAGGAAACTTAAAATACATAGGCACATTTTCTTATTTTAACAGAATTATATTAAATATACAATAATGAAAGGATAAAAAATTAATTACTACCTTTGGGAAGGTAGAGAAGTGGAGGAAGGGAACAAGGAGAGAAATTACACTTCTCTGAGTATACCTTTTGCAGATTTGATTTTGGAATCTTTTAATATTTTGCATAATTAAAACTGAAAGCAAAATTGTGTATCAATTTGGTGATATAATCACCCAGAAAGAAATTGGATCATTTGATTCTTATTGACTAATGGGCCATTACCTAAGACCCGCTTTTTTTTAAGAGTCTTAACATGTCTTCAGAAAATATTGTTGGTGATACTGTTCTTATTGTAATTTTGAAACTGTGGTGTGTGTCCCTTTGGATAAAACAGATGAGAAATTATATTGGTGTCTTTAATAACTGGAATGTGTAGTATGGGTGTGCACTGGCATAAAGGTGAGGTCAAGAAAAGTGTTTGTGGTTCTGAATTTGAATTGGAAGTATCAGTATGAAGACACAAAGTATTTTATCTTCAAAGTACTATCTAGCTCATGTCAATGTAAAGGCTTAGAAAACTGTGACCAACCAGAAGCACAGTACCCTAAGTCTTCAAATGTGGTCTCTAAATAAGGAAGCAGGGATCCTTGGGAAAACAGCTGATTAAAAATAACAAAACATAAGCAAGGTACATATACAGACCACACACACACACACACACAAACACACACACACACAAAATATTAGGAAGAAAAAGAGGCTATAACTACAGGTATAATTGATATGTTTAAAATACCATGAGAGAGAATCTAAATAATTTTATGTCAATATGATTTTAGTATATTATAATTTACTAAAACTGACTCTAACTTAAAAAAAACATTGAATAGATTAAAAAAAATACATTTTGTGTAGTCAAAAACCTGCTTTGTCATTCAAAAGTATTAGGATATAACTTCAAATGTAGATTATTAACCTATACATGGTAAGATGTTGAGTGATTTTTATATGCTTCCTTTTGCATAAAAGCATTTTTGAAAGACTATTATATGCAAGTACAATTATGCATATGCATAAAATGTCAAAAATAAATAAACCAAAATAATGCAAGTAATTTTTAAAAGCCCATTTTTAGATTTAATTTTGTTTCTTGTCTTCTCTTAGCCTTTATCAGTACAGTTCTAGAGTTCTGCTCACAACAGCCTATCATGAGAAGGACATTATCTGTTTCTCCTGGAGGCTCAACCATGTATAAACTGCTACCTGACGAGATGGCCCAGCTTCACGCAGAAGGCTGCCCTAAGTATCTAGAATGCCATCCTGCTGGCCTCCGCTCTCACATTGCTCCTTGCCAAGGACTTTTGTCCCTTCTAAACCTGGAGAAGGTGACTCTCCCACTTCTGTCCTTCATTAGCTATGGGATCTTAGCCCGGCTCTTCCCTTGTCTAAACCTGGTTCCCCATTTTCAAAAAGAGACAGCAGCCAATCATGAGCGTTGGAGGTGGGGTTTCCTGCCAAGCCATTAGCATCTTTCCCAGCACAGCACAGACCCTGGCTACACCGTAGTTCATTTCATTCTTGGCTTCAAAAGGGAGGAGCAGACCTTTGAGCACAGCCACTCGGACCAGTTGTCAGCTGAGTGACGTGTCACAGAGACTAAAGTAAAGGCTGTTGAGAAACCCCAAAGCTAGAACACATACATTTTTTTCTTATCACGATGGCACAACTTCTTTCCCACCTTTGTGGATCAATATCACACAGAGCAACACCAGTGGGTGTGTGTGTACATGCATATGCACGTGTGTGTGCATGCACATTTATACCTAAGCAGTACACACCCCCTCATCTCAAGCTGCTTCCATTGCCCCTCAGCTTTTGCCCTAAATAGGGGAAAAAGTTGGGAGCCGATGATAAGAAAAAGTTCACCTACGTGAGAAACATTTGACCCCATCACAGTATCAGCAAAAATAGCACGAAATGCCTCCCACCACCAGGGCTCTCTCTCTGAGCCCTAGACAAACGGGAGGGCACTAACAAAGTGTGATAAAAAACTAACAGCCCACCACCTAGTTATGATTGCTCCGAGAAAACATCCCTTTCATAATAATCTTATTGGGGGAAGAGAGTCGGTTTTTTGTCTCTTCTTTGTGAAGAGCAATTTATTTTTATGGATGGTAAAAAGGAAATACATTTTCCTGAAATGGCTCCTTGGTGGATCAGGGTCCACGCAGCTCATTCTGCGTTTATAGATAAGCAAAAGGTCAATTGAATGTTAAGTCTTTTACAGTGAGGGGCGGTTAGATGCTACACAGCAGAGGGGACGGAGCTGGTTGGCTGATTCAACTCTTCTGTCCCCTTTAGAGACCAGTTTGAGGTTTCTGTGCCAGGGGCTGTCAGGGAGACGCCTATCAATCATCTGTCACCAGGCATGTGTTTCGCAGGTGGGATTTAACATTCTGTAAGATATTAGAATGTGATGCTTATGTCACTGCAAAACATACAGATAATTTTTCAGGCATGTGTTTGACAGGTTCTAAAGGAATGGCATATGTGTCTCTGATTGATGACTTCCTCCTGTGTTCCTGAAGCCACTGTGATATTTCCTTAAAATATAACGGCGGAGACCTGTTTGGAGGTAGTGGAATGGATCTGTGCCCTAAGCCGGTTCCTCTGCAGACACATGATATCAAATTGAATCAGCCCTCATTTGGGAGTGCTTTTGCTTTCCTAATCACGTTTCTCATTTATTCAACAAATATTTAATTAGTGGACACCACGCACAAGACTCTACATGCCAGACCCAGAGAGGACCCTGCCCTTAAAATGTTTAATTTCTAACAGAGACAGGAAGGAGAATTAATTCGATCAGCATTGAGTGTCTTGTACGCTAACTCATTAGCTGAGAGTCTAATAAGGAAAGAAGCAAGGTCACTAATATTTGGGGAGCACCTATAATGACCCAGACAATGTATTAGGCATTTGCACAAGATTTTTCTCATTTTATCTTTGTGAATATTCTCATGCCCTTTTTTTTTTTCCCTCAGGTAAGAAAACGGGCACTCAGAGAGGTCTTGGAAATAAGAGGTGATGTTAGAATCCAAATCCAGATCATCTGGCTTCCCAGTGAGAAGGATGGGGGTGGGCTGTAGGGGGGGAGGGGGGAGGGGATGGGCATGCGCAGGAGAAGCTTCTCTGAGCAAGTGGTGTTTAACTGAGTACTGAACAGGAAGAGGCTACACAAGCCACCATTAGACAGACTCTGAGGACAAGGAAATCACGAAGCCACTCTGGGCAGACAGCCGTGACCTTTGCTGCACCCAGGTTGTGTTTTTAATGTGCAAAGAAACTAGTGAGAGTGTGCACTTCTCTCCACCCTGACACACCCACACACACACACTCGCCGCCGCCAGACCCAGCCCAGACTCAGGAAGACACACAGGAGAAAGGGCCAGCGGTGCAGTGGGCACTCCTTGCCCCTGGGCTGGTTGCCTCCCTCACTTGGGTCTCCTTCCCTGCTGCTCCCCAGGGCTCCCCAAGTTGCTGAGTGTCCTTCACACCGACATGCTTAGCAACTCAAGTCCCACCTTCTTTCAGCCCAGGTGACCTCCAATCCTCTCTTCAGGCTTGACCTCTGGTTCCTGACCTCCTGAAATGTCACTGCTGACGCTGAGTCACGCCTGTAAGCTGCCCTGCCTTCGAATGCCTGTTTCCCCTGTTTCCTTCAATTCCAAATTCTATCCCACCTGGACTGCAGTAGCCCCTTAACAGCTCCCGCTTCTGGTTCCTTCTAAAGCCCACCACAGTAATGGCAGAGACACGGTGTTCACATGCATCTCTCCTATTCTGTGAGCGATGCTAGACAGGGACCTCGGTGATTATTTGCCTTCCAAGCCCCTGGCGCTCTCTAAGCTCTCAATGATGCTTGTGAGATGAGCAAGTCACCCTGTGGCCCCCCACAATCTGTCCTGCACACAACTAACTGCAAATTCAACTTGCTAGGCACCCTGTGAGGAAAATTCAATGGCCACTCATTATGGACAGAATAAAGTTTAAATTCTGTAGCCTTCCAGTGGAAGCCCCTCACAGACTGGCCCTGGTAAACCTTTCCAGTCCTGTGTTTACTACTCTCCAAGGGTAACTCGTTATTCCAGCAAATTCTGCCCCACCCCTCGCTCACCAAACCTGTGCTTTCTTGTCTACCTTCATGGTATCCTTTCTCCCTAATTAAATCCCACTCATTTTACAAAGCAAAATTTAAATCCCACCCCATTCATAGGTCTTTCTAGATTTCCCTAGCCTCAAGTCTTCACTCCTTAGTCTGAACTCTGTTGGCATTTCAGGGCAAAAACTCATACACCATTGCCCAGCTGCCTTTTTATATGAAGCATCCACTATGGGGTCCAGGCTTTTCTCTGTATTGGACTATAGACCCTGCGAGGACCAGGACCCTAGCCCACATGACGCTTTCCCCTCCAACATGCTCTGCAAATGAAGGGTGCTGAATAAAGCTGTCATATTATCACTTTCCAGAACTTGCAAAAGGTAATTCTTCAAAATGCACCGTTTCCTTCTTGTGTGAGTCAGATTCCGATCATTATTCAACACGCACGCACAACGCAAGTCAACTCAGATCCTGCCAGCCAAGCCTTTGCAAGGCTTCTTCCGAGGTGGCCGTGTCCGCGGGGCAGATGCCTGCTCTGACTAGCAAAGCGCAGGGTGTGTGACATTTCAACAGCAGGTTCATTTAGGGACTGCGATTCAATTACAGTGTTTGATACCTGTAATGGGAGCCACTTGTTCTTTTTGAGTGAATTTTGAAAACCGGCCTTCTTTAAAAATGAGAAGCAATTGCTGAATCAGCCCTTGGCCCACTTTGCATTTATGTCATTCCACTCCATCCCGAAAAGCATTTTATACTTTTGATACATTGCGGTGCTGATAATAAATGGTTTATGCTGAAATATGCTGCTTGATGGATGGTACGCAGACTTTCTCAGCTTAATTAAATAGGTACCTGGAGGGATTACAGCCACGCAGTAGGTGAAGCTTGAAATCCGACCCACCTGCCTCTGCATACTTCTGCACCTGACTGGGCAGGCTGAAACGCCCTGAAGAAAGGAGTCTGTTGTTGTGAAAAGAGGTTGCATTACCTGCCCGTCCAGTGGAGTGAATTTTCACCACGCTGCAAAATCTTAAACTGACTAAGACTCTGGGATCCTTGCAGAGGGAGCGAGAAGGTGAATGGGAAGTTCCACTGACTTTGGAAACTAATCTCTGCCCGGAACACTGATACTGGAGCAAATTCTCCCCTTCTTAACTGTCTTAAGAAGAAATATGGGAATTCTGAAGGAGGGTGGAATTTCAATCTCAGCTTCTTTTAACTCCTTAGGTACCTGTGTAATGTCCCCCGGGCAATGACCTTGTGGTTCAGAGCCTCATATTCGTTTGCTCTGAAATCAAAGATTTCCAGAAGCACATGCGGTGCGCCAGCTGAAGGGCTGATCTCTAGTCCCTCATGACCATCCCTTCTCCTTCCGAAAGGCCTGTGGCAGCACCCTCACCAGTACAGCTTCCCCATAGTGACACCAAAGGAACTGGCTACCTTGGGACAGGGAGCAATTACATTTTACGTTAAGATCTATATGTATAACTCCAAAAAGTTGTATAATCATGGCACTCTTGCTAAATGAAAGGTATTTACATTCAAATCACCCATCACCTCATACCTTGGCAGATGGGCAACCTTGTGGTAAGCAAATCCCTCTCCACACCCACTTTTACTGGTGGCTCAATAATCACTCTGGCCAAGACCATGCAATTTGGGACCAGATAAATCAGGGTGCAAATCCTAGACATAAGATTTTGGGACAGTCCCTTGATGTCTCTGTTTTCTCCTCTGTAAAATAGGTTGAAATAATATCTGGGTCCCAGAATTGTGGTAAGGATTAAGGGAGACTAGTTGCAAAGTGCTTTCCACCATGCCTAACACATAGTAGTTATTAAATAAATGCTACTTAATTTCTTCTTTCTTCTCCAGCAGTGAATTCGATCATGTTTATATAATGCCAAAGGTGCTTGCTACTTTACATGGTAAACATTCTAGTAATTTCCTACCAATAAGTAGCAAAAGGAAAAATCATGGTGTCTCATACAGTCTATTCAGAACACAATCAAACACTGAATTGTTGTCTGGTTGTTACTACTTTATCAGGATGCAATAATTAGTAATTCCCATGATGAGTGGAAATAAGAGTGAAGAGGTCAAAGAGATGGCTTAACAAAAAGTAAAAGTTTTGCATCAGATCCCTTTTTCACTGAAGAAGCTGTCTTTCCTAAGTCAGGGCCCAACTGCTTACTCACCATCTTTCTTTAATTTCATCACATCTGTCTTTCTCAATTGCTCAGCTGCAACATAGTCTCAAATATTTTATAATACTTAATTTCAAGAGAACTGTTTCACCATGGTAGCAAAATAACAAATGTAATGGAAAATATATTAAACATAATTCCCTACTGCACAGAACTTCATGAATGTCATCAATATTTATACAACATGCGAGCAGAAAATCAAAGATAGCTGAGTCTGAGGCAGAGAACATACACACACAGGCCTCCTTCCCGATAAGGCAATTCTCTCCACTTAGATTAGCGGGAAATATTCTGGGATGTTTCTCTAAGATAACGTTTTCTCCAATGTGTCTGAAAATTGCTCTCTCATCCAAATGCATCTCATTTTTTTCATTAAATCAGTCATTCTTATTTACCTTCTTAAAATGATGCTGCCTTTGGCCAAGTCTCCATGGTATAAAACAATGTGACAGTGTGAAAGGAGGGAGTGGAGGGGAGGATCTGGTAATATTTTAAGGCATCTTGTATCGGTGTTTAGTTAGTAATCATGGAAGAGAAATCAGGTAAAGAAAAAAAATGGAGTTAAACTGTTACTGGGGCACAGTGAGTTTGGTAGGCTACTTTCCCATCACAGCGATTGAGAATCCAGCCCAATTGTCATAAAATCGTATCTTCAAAATCATTGTTAATGGAAGAAGAAGTGTTATTTTGATACATATGAAACCACCATTGACATCTCGGTCAGAGCCATATATTCTGCCCTATTGAAGGCTCCTGTTTTGTACCTGCCACTATGTCCCTAGTTTGCCATCAGTGAGACAAGCAGCATGTGTTTCTCTCCATTTCTAAATCACAAAGTAAAGTCTCCACTGAAAGGTAAGTCTCTTCTTTATCAGTTTATTTTAATTTTGTCTGGAGTTCACGTCGTAAGGACATCCTGGCCCACCGCTCAGTGGCGGTCCATCCCTCTGCCTCAAAAGGCAGGAATGATGATGACCTGTACTTAATGGGCAGCAACGCTGCTTAGCCTCTTCCATGTACCGTTTCATTTCATCTTTGAAATGGCTGTTTGAGGTAAGTATTACAGTGCCATCTGACAGCTGAAAAGCTGACATTTGGCAAAGTCATGGAACATGTCAAATGTCACACAAGAAGTGGCATAAAACCAGGGTTTACGCAGAAGCACGTTCAACCACGGACACTTGGTTCTTTCAGCTCCACATCATGTCACCTCTCAGAATTACTGAGGTTGATTTCATACAGATGAAAAGCATCCAAGACAGCTATTGGTGGTTCTTTTTCCCTGATGACCTTCCAGGGCATCTGCTCCAGAAAGAGTTTCAAAAAGTAAACATGTCCAGCAAAGAGATGGTCTACAAAGTGGTTTCTTTTGGGAGAATGAAAACAATATGCTTAATCTGCTGTTGAGATTTGTGCTTATGTGATTCCCTGGTCTCGCCTTAACTCTTTTTCTAAAGAGGGAAATTAGGATTGGACTGTGACCTCTGCAGCCATGGGTTTCCTAAAACAGTACCTCCGCTGGGAAGAGAAATCACACGCAATGTTGCTGACTGACAGCCTTTTCATCTCAGAACTAGTACTTCAATTTCAGTAGTTGCCAAAACAGGAAAGAAGAAATAGGACAACAAAGCAGACTTTGGGGAAGAAGGCCATCCCAGTGCTGCCAAGAGCTGACTTAGCAAGCAACGTTCACAAACAAGCTCGATTCTATTTTCCCTCCTCTGCACAGCTGGGTCATCCCACGGAGTGATGTTCCCATTACCAGATGTACCAATTCCCCAGTGCAACGTGAGGCTCACAGTTTCTCTGACACATGTGTATTTCATACTGAGGGTCACCACTCTCCCAGGTCAGCATTTTTCTCACTTTTCGAGTAAATCAAGCATGAGAAACCACTATATCATCCATGCTTTTCTATCTTCCAACTATGCTGTTCAATCAATGCCAATTCCCCATGGCTGCAACAAAGACAACTGGGGTTACTTGGGACTGGTGTCCTCCCGGCCAAGAGGCCTCCTGATGGTTGAATAATGTTGAATGCACACACTGAAAGTAACACATCACTCCTATGTGACACAGTAGGAAATATTCAACTTCCTTGATGTTTTGCAAGCTCAGGAAGGGCAGGGTCGAGAAGCCCACTCTAGCCTTTCACCTGCTTTCTGAAATATTTCTCAACAATCAGGTTGTAAGGTTATATTTTTCAAGGTAAACAGCACAGTAGAATATTGACTCGATATTTTGTGAATTAGAAAAGATCACATAGCAGCTAAACAAGCACCCCTAATTCTGGAGATTCACTCATAATTGCCCCTTGACGTGTAGGTAGTGTAAATGGTTACCTCCTGACAACTGACTTATTAAATCAAAACTGAGGTTTGGATGATAATAAATGCGAAGGTGTAAAATGATGAAAAGACACACATAGGAAACAATTTAGAGGATTTATTAGGGATACAAATGATAAATAAAAATCAGAATGCCTAACAATGCATACCGAGGTTGGTTTAATGCAATGTGGTAATGTTAAAACTAAACTTGCTCCTTGTTTTGGTATTTGGAGACGGAGCTTTGGGGGGGCCATTAGGGTTAGATTAGGTCATTTGGGCAGGGCCCTCATGATGAGATTATTGCCCAGATAAGAAGAGGAAGGAAGAAGAAGTTCTCTCTCTCTCCATCTCTCATTTTCACTGAAGAAAGGCCGAATGAGGACTTAGCTAGAATTTGGCCATCTGCAATCCAGGAAGCAGGCTGTCACCGAAAACCATATAGGCCAGCACCTTGATCTGGGACTTCTAGCCAGGAAATAAGTGTGAGAAGTATATGTCTACTGTTTAAGCCATCCAGTCTATGACATTTTGTATGGCAGCCTGAGCAACGACAGTCATAACATCCCTTCTAATCAAATTAAGTGAATACTGTCACATACAAATCAATGAAAAAACTTAAGAGCAATAGGACAAAGACCCAGGCAAGGTCATGGTCCAGGAAGGGCCAGATTTAGAATGCTTAGCTGTCACCTAATCAGAGCAGACCCTCTGAAATGGATTCTCACCCTACTCATCCTGTTATGTTTCTGTTCCAAAGAGGAACAAATGTAGTGGGGTAGGTCTAGGGTAGAAATGTGTGTCAGGTAAGTGCATCCTATGAAATCACCCAGGACACATGGCCAGGCAAGTATACTTCTGGGACCTGTAAGCCAGAAAGACTAAATTCAGGGCAAGAGTGTACAGCCATTGCAATTCATATGCATGAACATTTTTCTTCCCTTTTTTTTTTTTCAAAATGTGTGTGTGAATATGATTTTGCTTATTGCTCTTTACCTTGCAAGTGACTAAAACTCATTTGCAACTACTCAGACACCTGACAGAAAGCCCAGAAGTGCGGCTTCAGGCTGTGTCTGGGTGCCCGCTCCCTGTCTTTAGGGGGGCATACCCCAGACCGCAGTTCCATTTCCGCTATGTTGGCTTTGTTTCTAGGCAACTTCTCCCACCATGGATGGAGTGAATGGTACAGAAGCAGCCCCAGGTTTACAATACAGCTGTAAGGGAGTGAGAGATTAGGGCTGATGGTCACTGGCCAGGATGGGTCACCCGCGTCCCTGACTATTTCTGAGTCACCATGAGCCAATCTTGGACCCGTGACCCGTCCCTGCCCAACAGGCTGTTTGAGGACAACAACTCCCACATCACAGCCTGAGGCCAGAAGTGGGTGGTTCCCCAAGGAACCATGTGTGGGAGCGAAATCTGCTGTGCAGACAGACCAAGAGAAAGCTATTACTTATCCAATCTCTTTCTATTTAACGTGCTTTATTGAATTGCAACAGATGCATCATATCTGAGTTTTGTATGTTCTTCAAACACTGTTATGTAAAAATGTATGATGTGCTACAAACTCCGTTCAAGATGCATTAAGTTAGACATGATGGAACTGTAAAATATTTCTTAAAAACTGTTCAATTGCATATTTTAAATGTATGCTTTACTCATCAAAATGTACAGCAGCCTATCTAAACATATACACATATATGTGTATGCATAGACAAGCATAGATATCCATTGGGATATTTACTACAAACCCACCTCCCTCATTTCCCCTCCCCTCTTTGTTCCTGCCCAGCCAGCCTCTCCTCTATGAGCTGGAAACATGGCCTCAAACCAGAGAGATCTGCTGCTGGCCTATTGTAACTCGCTTTATGGCGGTAAAGGTGATGACAGGAAATAAATAAATAAGCAAACGGGAATGTCATCTGGTGCTAAATAAGTTGGCGGAGGGCTGCGTCTGTCCACCATAAAGCTCGTATCCACGGCTGTTAAAGAAGCCTGGGCCTTGCTGGCGGAGGGCTTCCCTGCAAGCTGGGCACTCAATCCAGTAGTTTCCTTCCAGAAACTCCTTCCATGTGGGCAGCTTCGCCTCCCTGGAAATCCAGGCACCCCTCTGCACACTTTCCACCCTTCTCCTGAAAGTCCATTAAAAGGAGCAAGCTTGGTTTTAACATTATTGTATCATGTTAAACCAACCTCCGTACACCTTGCCCTGGTTGTGTTACTCTTCTGAAGGCATCATGATTTTTATCTCCTGCATCCCAAATAAATCTTCTAAATTGTTTCCTGTGTGTGTCTTTTTATCATTCTATACCTCCATGTTTATTATTGCTATGTTAGATTGAACAAAAGATCTAGGATTGTGAACGTAAGTAAATTAGTAACTTTCAGGACCATGTCTGATCAGAGCTGCCAGGGGCTCTGCGTGTTTTGTTGATAAGTGCACCCCAGAGCTGAGAATACTACTCAACCCTTGTAGAATGAGCGAACTGCTGAAAGTCCTCAGGGGTGAGCTTATGCCTTTCACCTGCAACTTGAACCATTTTTGCTAATCCTCTGCTGGCTGATATTGCTCATACCCTCCTTGCCCACCCCCTTCTCCCTCACGGTCACCTTCTTAATGCCAGCCACGTTCCCACAGGAGGCCATTCTCCCCACTCCCTCTGACTAGGGATTTGCTGCCTCCAATACCCTTATTTAAAAATTTACACAAATGTATCTATATTCATGCATCCAAAGTATTTGCTGAATGCAAATCTCTTCCCGTGTTTGTGCATAATGTCACACATATATCCTAGAATGCCTCCAAGTATGATTTTTGATGCTCTTCCATTTCAATTCACTGTATCATTACATTTTAATCTCCAGGAAGGATTCAGAACCTCCAGGAAATAAAAGGGCATATAAACTGATATAAGCCTCAGAACCTTCTGAGGTTTGCCATGCACTCATTATCCCACAATACCACAATCTGGAGAGTAAAACAGCTGAGCCTTTTTCAATGCTTTTTCAGGCTTTTGCAGTTTGAACATAATCTTCCTGGAATTCCCTGAATCTTATCCTCCACATGACCTTGTAAGAAACCAGAGTACGCACAGGTTCAACATGAAAAGTGCTGGGCAACCTATGCAAAAGCTTGAGTAGAAGTTTGAAAGGATTAAGAGGGTTGGGTGATTTCAGTGAAGTCGCCCTTAGAACCTGATGTTATCCATGTTCCACAGTTTTTTGCCCTATTGCTGTTAAATTTTTCATTGATTTGTATGTGACAGTATTCACTTAATTTGATTAGAAGGGGTATCAGGCTGCCATACAAAATGTCACAGACTGGATGGCTTAACCAGTAGAGATACACTTCTCACTGTGGAACATGAAACAAGATTCCACAGTGTTTTCACTAAAAAAAAAAAATCCTATTTGGAATCTTACAAACAAGAAATAAAATCTTAGATTTTTCTTGTGGCAATTGTCCCTCGTCTCTGTCCCCGCCCCCAGGCAGCGAGCTCGGTCTTTCCGATCCTGCCTGTCTCTACAGTTCACGGACTGTCTTCCCAGCTCTGAGCCCTTGGTCTCGTTACTGTCTTCATCGCTTAGCTTCCGCACTGGTACAAAGGGGTTAAGAACAGCACCCACCCTGTAGGACTTTCAGGATTAAATGAGAATTCACATAAAGGTTTTAGCACACAATAGGCCTGCGCCCAGTACACAGTAAGTCTTCAATATGGAAACCTTTGTAATTGTGGTAAAAACCCTCCCTCTTCTCAAAGAAATAATGTGTAAGGTTTAGATGAGGGGCCTGGGAGGTTTTATGCACAGAACAATTTGGAAATTGGATGTGATTAAAAAATTTAAACGTAATAATGTGGTGGTGAAATAATTTTGGACCCAGAGTCAAGAGGTCTGGATGGAGGCCTGGCTCTGTGGCTAATTAATTGTGTGACTTGGGCTGAACAAATATTTTCTGGGCACCTACCATTTGCCAGGTACTGAGATTCAGAGGCCAATAAAACACTGTCTCTGTTCTCCAGACATTCACAGACCTTGTAGAAGAGAAAATTATACAAACACAGAAATAAAATATGATGTGAGCCACACAATAAAACAATTATAGAAAAGGGAATAATTTATATTTTCTGGAGGGTGAAAGGCAGCCTCTCAGAGGTGGGTTTGAAACAAGTCTGGAGTTAACTGATGTGAACCTCACTGACGAGGGGGTGTCAGATAGGCTGGGGATCAAAATTCAAACCAGTGTCTTAGAGTTGAATGAAAATCAGGTCAGTTATTTACCTTGCTCTGAGGGTAGGACTGTTTTGTAGGACTCTTAGAAGGATTAGAAATAACACATGCAAAGCACCTGTTTTGTAGGACTCTTAGAAGGGATAAGAAGTAATACATGCAAAGCATACGCTGGAATCATTAACGTAGGTTAACTATTGGACACGAGGTAAAAATGCAGTTCTACGTTCCTTTCCCTCTGAAACGCTTTCAGGCCTCACATTCAAAGCCTTTATGCATCAGACCCAAAGGAATGCAATGTTGTCACCTCCCAAGTGCAGTTTTAGAAGCTGCTATGAACTTTACTGGAACTGAAAGTTTAATGTGGAAAGTTTCATGAATAGCTGTTGGTTCAGGTAAAGAGCCTGGGCGAATAAAGACATGAATATATTTCTAAATTTCATCAGCTTTCTGCTAAGGCCAGGCAAAGGTTAGT
Source organism: Manis pentadactyla (assembly GCF_030020395.1). Classification (NCBI taxonomy): domain Eukaryota; kingdom Metazoa; phylum Chordata; class Mammalia; order Pholidota; family Manidae; genus Manis; species Manis pentadactyla. Next base: position 21,994,536 of record NC_080036.1, read on the forward strand.
CATCCCTTCTGCCTTTGACTTCTATTTCCTTTCTTGTGGGAAGTTATACCAACTGACAAATTATCATGAACCCTATTTTCTCATTTTTTTGTGGGCAAGACATACCACTCGGCATTCTAAGCCTGATGGGAAAATATCTCTTTCTAGAGAAAATTCCAAGTCTCTCACCGTACCCAGGTCAAGGGAGACTTCCCTGGATTGGGAAACCCAAATTCCAAACTGCAATCATACTCAGAAACTCTCACCAGTTTGAAAACTTAACTGCATTGCAGAAATGAGCCCACATTCTAGCACCATAAAACTGAAAAGTATCAGAATAGTCAGAGATCATTTAGTCCTTCTTGTCCCTATAAATAAGGAAAACTGAGACTGGGAGAGATGCAATGACTCACCCAAGGTTCCACGGCTCGCTTAGCAACAGGGCCAGGAAGAGAATTTGAACTCCAGACTCCCAGATAGAACTTTTTCCCTGCAAATTCAGTCTTTTCAAATAACCATCAAGTCAATGCAATCAAAGGCATTTAGCCCTCAATTACGTTTTCTAGAATTGCCTGACAAATGTGATACTGACACAAGTGGATGAAAAAAAGATTAAAAGAAAATGCACAGAAGTCATGTATTAAACTCCAGCAAGATGTTTGCTATTTTTTGTTCACTTCCATGAAGCTCATCAAGATCATGGGGGTTCATGATTAGATAAACATCAGTCATGAGAAAAGCTGAAGTATTCTTGGATATGTTGAGAGGATAAAGCATCATGCCCCTTAACTTCAGTGTGAATATAAAATGAAAAGGAGCATTAGGTAAAAACTAAGGGAATCTGAATAAGGTGTGGATTTCAGTTAATAATGATGTATCAGTATTTGTTAATTATTTGTGATAGATGTGCCATACTAATGCAAGATGCCAGTAAAAGGGAAATGAGGTATTGAGCATATAGGGACCCTTTGTACTCTCTTTCCTAAAAATCTGTTAAAAAATAAAGCTTATTTTCAACAATAATAAAAAACAAACTAGCAAGAAACTTCCACGTGTCTCCTACCATGCGTTTGGATTGCGGACCATCACATATGTGCTAAATTAGAAAGGTCCCTAGGGAGCGTTTAAGTGGTGTGCAAGTCCATAGACACATGAGTCTGTATTTCAGACTGTGTGCAAGGTGAGTGCAAGTGTGACTTTGGTGTACCAATTGTTCCTCTAGTCTAACTCCTTACAGTTTACCACTCTGAGCAAACTGTAAGCGGAGAAAGAGAATGGCCTTAGGAATGCTGAGCAGTTTATTTACATATTTCACCTAATTCTCAGGACAACTTTCTGAGATATACATCATTATCCCTGAAAAGGGGAGAAATTTGCTAAAGATTTTTCAAATATGGTAAAACTTCTTCAAGACTTGTTTCCACATCTCCTGATCACTTTCCTTAAACATTGAATGTTCTTTCCTCTTCTTGATATCAATGAACATACACACCATTTTCTGAAGAGCTGGATGATAGATGAGATAGTTGCTGCGAGATTTTAGTTGTGATGTCTTTTTGGAACCTTCCTAGATGTGACAATTTCTCAGACCTCTCTTATTTTTAATGACCTTGACAGATATTGAGAAGTAATAATAAGGTGCTTTGTAGAAAGTCTCTTGATTGGGATTTGTCTCATGTTCTTCTCACAATTTTAATGGGTTTAAGGGTTTTGCAGTGGAAGGCCATGCAGGTAATACGCCATTTGCATCACATCATATCAAGGGGATTTATTATCAGTTTGATGTTGACTGATCAATTTATTGATGTCCACCCATGATCACCTGGTTAACAAATGTCAGATTTCTGAAAGTTGCCCTTCTTGCCCCCTTTCTATATGATACTCTTTGGAAAAAAATGCAATTTGTGTAACCTGTACTTTAGGAGGAGAAATTATGCTCCACCTCCCTGAGGATAAAGCATCTATACAAATTATTTGGAATTCTTCTACATAGATTTATGTATTCTTGCCCATTTATTTATTTATGCAATCATTTATTCATATCAATATGAAATCATAGATATTTAGACTTGGGGTTATAATCAATGTTACTTTATTTTATTTCTCAAATAATTCCAGCTTTAGCCATGGGAGTTCTTCCAGTTGGCTTACATGTCTTTGTGATATATTCCCAACATTGTGCTGTTTTGTTTTGTTTTTTTCCTTTTTGAGAATTTTCTCACATTCTGACACTCCAGGATGTTCTGGGCTCATCTTAAATATTTCCTGTCTCAGTAACAGAATCTGCCATTTCTATAAGAAACCTTGAATCCTTCCTCTGGAGAAGTATTAGACAAAAATATCTGGGATATACTAGGTATATCATAACTTGTGCATGCATAAATATCTATAAATATTTCTATATGTGACCACCTGGATCTATATTAAGCTAAACATGACTTCATACTGATGTTTCCAACTCCAATCCATGTCCATGTCCATTATGACATAGTTTATTCTAGAATCTTTACCTTGCTTTTCTGTAAACTCCCATTTGAACAGTGAGAAACCTGGTCCCATCATCCACCACCCATTTACTTAATCATTAAGATTCAGGATACATGTGTAGTGGTATCAGGATTGCTAATACCCACCTCTATGGCCAACAATTTTCTCAAGAAGAGCACAGTGGTTATGTCTAATTTCTTTTGCCCTTAGTCCTGGAGGCTGCACTCATTGCTGGAGTTACTCAGGTCAGCACTTTCTCTCCCGCCAGGTTGCTCCCCACTCTTGTAACACAGCTGGATTTCTCTGCCACCTCCAGGAATCCAGACCAGATCCTTTGGCCTTCTCAGTGATTCGTTTCTGAGCTGCACACATAAAGGTCTATTCCTTGTGCTATAAAGTACTAAGATGTTGACAAACGCAGAGCGTGGTTTCATCATCCTAAAAAAAAATCTCTCACGCTTCACCTATTTACACTCACTCCATTCTGCATCCCTGCTGGCTCCCACTCCCTCCCACCAAACTCTTGGAAACTACTGATCTTTTAACTGTTGCTCTGGTATTGCCTTTCCAGATGGGCATATAAGTGGAATCACAAAGTGCTTTTCTTTTTCACACTAGCTTCTTTAATTTGGCGATATGCATTTAAAATTACCCCAAGTGGGTCTTTTTGTGGTTTGATAGCTCATTTCTTTTTATTGGTGAGTAATATTCCATTGTATAGATGTACCACTGTTGATTCACCTATTGAAAACATTTTAGTTGCTTCTAGTTTCAGACAATTATGAATAATGCTTCTATACATATTTGTATGCAGATATTTGTATGGACTTAACTTTTTTAATGAGTTGATTAAACACCAGGCAACAAGATTTCTGGTTCATATGTAAGATTATGGTTAGCTTTCTAAGAAACTCTTCTCCAAAGTGTCTGTATTATTTTGCATTCCCAATAACAATGAATGTTGATAGGTCCTTTTGCCTTTTATCCTCTACAGCATATTTGGTATTGTCAATTTTGGAGCGTTATAGCTTATTTAATATGTATGTAGTGGTGATTCACTATTGTTTTAATTCACAGTCCCTGATGATAAATGGTGATTTCTGTTATTGATTTCTATTTTAATTCCCTTCACCTGAAAACATACTTTGTATGATGATGTCTACTTGAAAAAATAATTGTGTGTTGTACAGCTTAGAATGTGGTCTATTTGGTGAGTGGTCTGTGTAAGCTTGATGTGAATGTGATTTCTGCTTGTAGTTACATGAAGCATTCTAAATGTGTTGATTAGATGAAGTTGATTGATAAAGATGTTCAGGTCAACTATACCCTGATTTTTTCTGCCTGCCTGATCTATCAGTTATTGAAAGCGGGATATTGAGCTCTACAGCTATAACCGTGAATACTATTTCTCCTCACAGTAATATCATTTCATGCCTCACATATTTTGATCCTCCATTATTAGGTACATGCATGCCTAGGATTGTTATGCCTTCTTAGAAACTCAGCCCCTTTATCATTATGCAATCCTCTTTACCCATGATAATTTTCCTTATTCTGAAGTTCACTTTGTCTGAAATTAATACAGCTATTCTGGCTTTCTTCTGATTGATGTTATCATGGTATACCTTTAGCATGGTGTATTTTCCTGCCATACCTCTACTTCTAACATATCAGTGTCTTTATAGAAAAGGTGGATTTCTTGGAGACAACATACAGTTGTATCTTGTTCTTTTTAACCTATTTGGAAACCTCTATCTTTAAATTTGTGTATTTAGATATTTCACATTTAAACGATTATGATTACATTTGGATTGGTATCGACCATGTTTGCTGCTGTTTTTTATTTTTTACATTTATTCTCTCTTCCCCCTAATCTCTTCTGCCTTCTCTGGTTTAATTGAGCATTTTACACGATCCATCTTATCTCTTCTTTCAGAAATGGGAGTTTTGTTTCTGGAAGTCAATAACTATTTCATACTTTCCCACTTCCCAAATAATCCTATTTAAAATATAAATGCTGCTCTGGTGTCTAATTCTTCCATAAGAAAAATTGGTAAATTAAACTTAACATATGGAGAAACTAGTAAAACTAAATATTTTCAATGTCTTTTTTTTTTCAGTGTCCTGCCTGTGTATTATTTCATTTGTTTTATTTTCTTTTTCATTAAGGTATCATTGATACACACTCCTGTTTCAGGCAGTCTGCTCTTTTCTCCAGGTGTATGCAGTCTGGCATAGCCTTCTTTCCTGTTGCTCTTTTAGGATTATTTGTATTAACTATATTTTCATAATAAACGTAGTTTTGGGAGGAGTTCTGTGTCTCACCTCTCATGCCACCATTTTTAATCTGCCTAAATCTTATCAATGTCTTTTATACTAGATTGTCCTCCCAAGAACATTTTACTTTTTTAAATATAAACATGTATATATATCTTTTAAATGTATTTTAATTCCAGAGACTCATAACCAGATTCTGATAATTTGATTTTCTGTATAATAGCCTTATGATTATGATGAAGTGTTTACCAATTTCTCCCAGATATGCTTGATTTACTCCCTAAATTCTTTGGCCTTAGTAATTTTCTACACATTAATTTATTCATTACTGCAATCCTGGTTCCATTCATAGGTTATTTCTGAGGGCCAGTAAGGTGCTCCATTAGGATGCCTACATCAACAAAGCCTCAGGTAGCAAATAAATATAATAGTTGATACATTACTTGAGCTGATGAAAATAAAATCAACAAACTTGAAGACAGATTTATAGAGATTATGCCATCTGACAGGTGGGAAAGAAAGAATAAAATATGAACAAAGACTCAGAGAAATGTGGGACACCAGTGAGCTCTCAACATCCACACAAAGGGAGTCACAGACAGAAACAAGAGAGAAAAGTGCAGAAAAAATATTTTTAAAAATATGGCTGAAAAATATTCAAATCTGATGGCAAATGTTAATCTATATATCTAAAAAGTTTAATTAAACTCCAAATCAGCTAAATGCAAAAAGTTCCATATCCATACATTTTATCATATTGAAAATGTTGAAAGTTAAAGACAAAGAGAAAAACAATAGTAAGAGAACAAGGATCTGTCACATACAAGGGAACTCCAGTCAGATTAACTACAGACTTTCTTCAAGAAAAATGGAGGTCAGACACAGTGGGATGACATATCCAAAAGGCATATACCAAACTCAACCAAGAATTATATCCACAATGTTCTGCTAAGTGAAATTAAGCCAGGCAGAGAAAGAGAAATACCATATGTTTCACTTGTATGAGAATTATAAAGAAAACAAATGAACAAAACAGAAATATACTCATAGACACTGAAAAGTGATTGGTGATTACAATGGGGGAAAGATTGGGTTGAGTGGGTAAAATAGGTGAAGGGGATAAAGAGGCACAAAATCTTCATAATATAAATTAGTTATGGGGATGAAAGTGCAGCATAGAGAATATAGTCAGTAGTTCTGTAACATCTTTTTATGTTGACATATAGTAACTACACTACCTGGGGTGAGCATTTAATAATGGAGATTACTGTCAAATCACTGTTGTATACTTGAAATCAATATAATATTGTATATCAATTATGCTCCAATTTTAAAAATCTCAATGATTAAAAAAAGATTTGTATCCAGCAAAATAGTATTCTAAGATATTAAGGTGAAATAAGGACCTTCTGAGATAAATTAAAAACTCAGAAAATGTACTGAGAATAGACCAATCTTACAAGAAATATTCAGAAAGTTCAGGCTGAAAGTAAGTGACACCAGAGAAAAATGTGAATCCATATGAAAAAAAAAAGTTCCCCAGATGAAGTAACTATGCAGGAAATTGTAAAAGATGCTACAACTGTATGTCTCTTCTCCTTTTTCCTTGTATGATTTGAAAACCAATTACCTCAAACTATGTATCTATGTCATATATATAGTATATATATATAATATATATCACATATTGCTATATATATACCATATGCTTATACAACAACATTTTTCATCAGATTTGGATGTTTTTCAGTCATATTTCCTTAAATATTGTATATGTCATATATAAATATATATGACATATTTTGGATTATTGGACCTATAACACATATAAATGAAATATATAAGACAAAGTCCAAAGGAGATAAATGAGAACAAATCCATTTTGGAGTAATAAAACAATGCCATATGGCAACTCAAATCCACAGAAAGAAATAAGAGAACCAGAAATAGTAAGAAAGTTAATATAATAAAAAGTTTAAAATATATATTTGTATTATATTATTCTTTATTATATAATTGTGTCATTGCAATATATAATCATGCCACATATTTAACATTAAGTATTAAGTATTAAATAAGTTTAAAATATTGTTATTTAAATGTTCAATATAGTAAAATACATAATTATTAATTATACATATTATCAATATATACTTGATGTCTTTTCTTTCCTCAGCTTGTTCAAAACACATCAAAGTATATGAAGTAATAAATATAAGAATGTTCTGATGGGTTTGTTTTATGTGTAGATGTCTCATGTTCAGCAACATTAGCAAAAAGAGGAGGAGTAAAGACTAGAGCAGTAGACATCAGACAAGATCGCCGTTAGAAATATAAACAGGTCACTGGAGAGAAACAGGAATATCTTATAATGAAAAAACGGTCACTCAGTCAGCAGTATATAGCAATTACACATGGATATGCACATTAAAACGGGCCTCAACAATCCACGAGGCAGTCCCGAGGAGTTGAACAAAGGAATGGGGCATTCGATAACAACAGTAGGATACTAAAACGCTCCACTTTCAATAATGTATAAACAACTAGGTAGAACATTAACAAGGAAGTAAAGGACTTGAAAAACACTACAAACCAAATAGACAGGACAGACATCCAGACACTGTGCGAACAGCAGAACATACACTCTTCTCCAGGGCGTTCAGCACATTGTCCAGGACAGCCCCGAGGCTAGGACACAGCAAAAGCCTCAATACATTTAAAAAGATTGAAATCAAACTATGTTCCCCGACCACACAGAAGAAATGCCATAGAGTACAGCAGAGCAGTATGAGGAGATCCGTGGACCCACTGCCCAATGAAACTGCTGAAAACTATTTTTAATAGAATTCAGATCTCTTGAAATGCTCCTAAGCATACAGCAAATGTAAAAACATTTTTTCAAGAATATCTTCTAAAATTTGATAAGAACAGCCGGGCTCTTTGGTATTTGAATAGAGACCCATTCTCTCTCTAACGCCCTCCCAAACTTCACTCCAGACCCGTGCAATCAAGGACACAGAGCTCCCCTGTCCCTCCAGCTCTCAGGCAGGGGGCTACCTTGCATGGAGGGGCAGGACATCAGCCATGTTCATCCTGCCCCAGCGACCCTTGCTGAGGCCAAGTTCTGGGTGGTACACACGGTAGCACATTAGTCCATATGAATCTCAAAAATAGAGGAGGAAATACAGAAAGAGAGAGATTAAGAGAAAAGGAAAAGCTCTTCTCTACAGAAAAAAAAAGCAGATAATAAAGGCAGAATAAATGTTAAAATTGAAAGCTGTAACCTCCAATGAAAAACTGATTGAGCAAGGAACACCAGTGGACAATAAACCATTCTGTGAAATGCTGGAGAACAATACAGTCTTATGGTGACATAATCACCCCATCAATTACTTATTCATTGAAATAAGGGAAGTAAAAGGACTTTGCAGCGGGGAGCCTTGTCAGTCACTCCATTGTAACAAATAAGCGAGACTGATGCTCACTAAGATGGGAAATCTCACGTCAGGAGCTCTTGATGAGATGCACTTTAAAGACACAGCATCTTTGATAAGAAACCTATTACCAAAAAACATTCAGTTCAGATCAAATCAAGCTTCCAAACCTCACTTTCACTTATGGAGAACACGGAGGTTGAAGGCTAAATAAAATGATATAAGGATGACACAATGAGAACCAGACTGTGAGTAATTTTATAGTATGATAGGTTTGGACTCCATAGTCTATGTTTTGAAAGAAAATGTAGAGGGAGTGTTCCAGAATAAAAGAGGTTAAAGATGCATTAGAAGTTAATGAAATACGTGAACTTTGATGAGAGACTTGTTCAAAAGCCCAACTATAAAATGTAGTTTGAGGGACATTGGAACATTTGAATAAAGGCTGACTCTTAGTTTAGCCTATATAATTGTAATTTTACTTAAGGGTATTAACAATATTCTTATAACGTATGTAAAGAGTGTCATTATTTTTAGGAGATACATGCTTAAGTATTTAGAGGTGAGGTCCCATGATGTCTTTGACTATTTTTAAGTGGGTTAGTAACTGTGTGATAAACAGATATGGATAGAACGAGAGAGAAAAAAAAGTGTGGCAAAATGTTTGCAATTGTGGAACCTAAGAGGGCATGTGGGAATTCATTCTACTTTTTATTTCCAAATTATTTGTACATATGGACCTTTTTATAGTAAAAGTTGGGAAAATTGCACATACTTGAAATATTGGAAAACACACTTGCAAATAACTCAACAAATCACAAAAGAAATTAGAAATATACTTAAAACTGAATGATACTGAAAACAATTCTTAGTAAGCGTTAACCAGAAGAATACTGATTCCCCCACACACTGACACCCCTGAACAGAGGTTGGTCTCATGCAAAAGCTCTAGGAAATCTGCTCAGATTCAGAACTTATGGTCAGCAGTGACTCAGTTCGCGACCCCTGATGGTGCCTAAGGTACTTACCTAGCCATGAATGTGCAGTGGGCAAGACAGACCTGGAGAATCAGTCCTCCTGTATCATATTGTAATTGTGTCCCACGCCCTAATTCCACCAGAGCAGGAGACAGTACTTTCCTAGTTTGTATATCCAAGACTTCGGGGTCCCTCCCAAAGTGTGACATCTGAACTGCTGTGAGCAGTCCCAGGATGTGTCAAGGCTAAGAGGGACCAGCACAGCTGACCTTATCCTGTCCCCCATGATTTTTGTCCAAATATGCACAGTTCCTGCAGACTGATGTATATGCTACTCAACCATTAGTTGCCTGGAATGTATTAAAATTTGTGGGCTAGAGCTAATGCAATATTTAAAGGAAAATTTATAGCTTGAGCAGACTGTATTAAAATAAAACCTGATAACTGATTTAGACAAAACAAGAAATGAGTGAAAAGAGAAACAAATTGAACACACAAAAAAAGTAGATTAAAGGAAATAATTAGAAGAAAGAAAGGATTTGAAGCTGAGGCCGAGTTTTTAATTTTTTTAGAGATGAGATTAATAAAAGGAACATACTAATTCAACATATGAGATAAACAATGTCAAAGTTATTTCTTTGAGCAGAATAATAAAATATGAGACACCTCTAAGAGTGATTAAAAGAACAATGTGGAGTCACAAATAAGAAATTAAGAATTAGAAAGAGCACAATTTTTAGATATAGTAGAAATCACTGAGATAAAGCATTTTTTAAAACTGTGTCAATAAAGCTGACATCTTATGTAAATGGGTAATCCCTTGAAAATATGATTTATCAAAATCACTTAAGAATATTTAAAAGCAGAATAATACTGTAACATTTAAATAAGTCAAATCATTAAAGATTTTTCCCAAAAACACAAGCCAAGTAATATTAGAAAGAGTTCTATTACATATTCAAGAGACAAATGATTTGAATATTATATGAAATATTCCAAAAAGCTTAAAAGATAAGAAATTCTTTAACCTCTAAATAGGGTAATCAATGCAGAAAGAGCATTTGATAAAATTTGACAACTGCTATGACAAATCCCTGAACAAACCAGATGTGGAAGAGGATCCATAATAAATCTCCAGCAAACAGCTGAGCCAGTGATGAGCATTAAAAGCACTCTTTTTAATGCAGACATTAAATAAGCTAGCTGTTATTATTCCCCCTATTCCACAGAATCCTGAAGGTCCTAGATAATGCAATAAGGCAGAAAGAAACAAAACATTCAGAGACTGAAAAGTATGAAATAAAACTGTCATTATTGGAAAAAAGACATAATTACTTACACAGGGAAAATTTCACTAAGAAAAATAAGTACAAATTATGTCATAAGTTTAGACAGACTTCCCAATATAAAAAATTTTTTAAATCACTATTTTATTCAATAAAATAAAATAAAAAATAATTTTAAAATTCAATTTAAGTAAAGCAGCATTTATCAGAGTAACGTAGAGTCAGGTAATTACAAACAAATCTAATGTAGGATGTTCAAGACCTTTCTAAGGAAAATTATAAACCTCTATTAAAGGAGCATTTACAAGCCTTAGAGAGGCTAAGCCTCACTACACTAGAGATATTGGTTCTCCTTAATTGAATTCAATGCAATTCCAATAGATAATCCAATATTTTTTTCTTTTTCATGGATCTTAAAAATTCTCAAAATTTTTTAAACAGCAAATAACCTTAGTAAGATATTCCCAAAGAAGAATAAGGTGAAAGAAATTTCCCTATCAATATTCAAGACTTTTTATAAAACTATAGTCATAAAGAAAATGTATCATTTGTGCAAAAACATACAAATACATAGTTTGGAAGTTGACTCAGTACATACACACACAAATCTGACATGACATAGTGGAATTGGAGATCAATGGGGAAAGACAGGTTATTTAATAAATGATGCTAGAACAAACTAATTTATCCACATGAAGATACAAAATTAGTCTCCTACTTCGTACCATATACAATGAAGGTTTAAGATTTTTAGCATTCAATAACATGAACTGATTTTAAACTCAGGGCTACAATATGACATATACTTTTAATTATCCTTACTTTATTTATATATATATATATATATATATATATATATATATATATATATGATAAACTAAGATAAACTAAGACACAGCAAGGTCAAGTAACTTGTCCAGGATGAAACTGGCTTAGGTTGAAATTTGCACATGTTGAAATTTACCAAGTGATAAGAACTGTGATTCAAAAATTCAGATGGCCTGATTTTAAAATCCTTGCTCTTATTCATTAATCAGATTGGGTTTTATCAATTTCAGACAGGCTAAGGACTTAAAATGAAAACTCTAACTTTAAACCCTTTTAGAAAAAAATATACAAAAACATCTTCATGATCTCAAGGTAGTAAAGAATTTCTAAACAAGAGGCTAAAAACACACACCGTGTAAGAAAAGATGGTGAATTCACCAGCAATAAACTTCAGTTCACTGAAGAGATGTTAAAGGAATAAAAATATGAGCCATGTAACTGGGAGATGATACATGCAACATTTATGACCAATAAAGGATTAGTATTCAGGATTTAAAAACTCTTTGGAGACAAGAGAAGATAAAGCATCCCTTTTTAATGAACAAAAGATACAATAGTCATTTCTTGCATAAGAGTTTCATTAAAAAAAAAATCAAGAATTAAAATACTCAAACTCAATATGCCTCAACCCATCAGTAGTCAGGAAAATGCAAAGTAAAACCAAAATTAGATTCCATTCCATTCTCATCAGATTAGCAAAAATAGAAAAGATCTATAATATCAAGTAATAGCAAATAAATTATATGATAGATATTCTGTACTGCCCTGGTCAGAATATAGCTTTGACTAATGACTTGCAAGATACAATTTGCACTTTCCAATGAGGGGGACAATACACACACCTGTCTACACAGCAGTTCCACTCCAAAGCTATATACAAGAATGTGCTTGGCATCGTTGATTGTAATCCCCAATTTTTTTGTAAACACACAAAGGGTTTTCAACAATGCAGCAAATATATCAATTTAGATGTATTCCTGCAATTAAATATCATCTAACAGTGAAGTAAATAAAACAGAATTATGCATCAACAGGAATAGACCTCAAAAACTCAAATGCAGTGAAAAAGGAAACAAATATAAAAAAAACAGCATGGTTCACTTATGAAAGATCACAAAGGCAAAACTAAGCAATATATTGCTTAAGGATACATGTACACACAGCAAAACTGTAAAGCAAACAGGGCACAATGAAGACCAAGATGAAATGACAGTCATGTCCATGGAGGAAGCAAGGGCACAGACCAGGGAAGAGAGCACAGGGTTAGAGAGGTTCTTGGATAGGTCTTTCTTGAACTGCATGGTAGGTATCAACATAACTGCTTTGTCATTATTCTCCAAACTATATACATAAGGCATATATAAAATGCCTTATTAAAGGTCATATACATTTAAAAAATGACATGCATTTAAAGTATACAATTAATATTTAAAAGAGGTTTTAAAAAGAAATATAACAAGCAAAACAAGTCTGGGAGGAGGTAAAGAAAATTGTTACAAGCTTCTTAGTGCCTTTGTGCATACTTGGGTTCAGAAAAGAGCCTCCACATTTCCTTTCTTCATTTTTATATCATTTGGGCTTTTTCTTTCTTTTTTTTTCTTTAAACAATCACATATTAGTTTTGAATTTAAAACAAGAATGATCTTTTATTATTAAATATCATTTATATCAAGTAAATTTTGGATAAATTATTAAACATGAATAGTTAATCTTATTATTATAATGTTTCAATAGGAATCTTTGTTTATGCTTAAGATAAATTCCTGAGAGTTTCAAAGTAGAATAAGTAAAACAATAACAAAAACAAATGTCCTTTGGTGAGGGAATAAACAGTCAGGGGTGCCTCCATAGGGAATACTACTCAGGATGGAAAGGAATTGATAGGTACTGATACATGCAACATCTCAAGGGCATTGTGCTGAGCCAAAGAAGGCAGTTTCCAGAGGTTACAAACTGCATGACTTCAATTTTATAACATCCTCAAATAAGGTAAAACTATCATGAATTGCAGTGGAGAACAGAACAGAGGTTCCCGGGGGGAAAGGGTAGGAGAAGGCAAGGAGCTCTGCAGGAAGATGTAACTATTCTGTGTTCTGATTAAATGATGGTTTGCTAATATAGTGTTAAAGATCATACAACCACACATCCCTGATACACATGTACACAAAAGTTAATTTCACTATATAATTATAGTGAAAAGGAGGGAAGCAGAGAGAGAGAGATGCAGAGAGAGGAAGGAATAAACAGAGGAAGGAAAGACTCTTTAAATACAATCTTGTATCCCAGATTTGGAAACTGGAACAGAAAACAGACATTAGTAAAAGGCTAATAAAATAAAGTCTGCAGTCTCATTAACAGGAATAGATGGATTTTAATTTTTAGTTTTGTACTATTACAATTTGGAAGATGCTCACACTAGGAGAAACTGGGTAAAATGTACATGGAAACTCTGTATAGCCTTTGTAACTTTTCTGTAAATCTAAAGCTATTTTCCCCCAAAAGGTTGTTTTTAAAAATTGAAGGGAAAGCATGGATGCTGTAACTTCTACTTTAAAAAATGGAGGGAGAGAGGTATCTGTGCATTTGTTTATATAATGCATATAGATTTCTGGAAGAAAACACAAGAAATTTAACATCGGTTGCTTCTATGGAGGGGAAGTGGGTCTTCAGAGAACAGGAGTGCATAAGATTTTTAGTTGTGTATTTTTTTTATATTTTCAATTTTGAATCATGTGTAAGTCTTCACTATTTTTAAATGAAATTAATTTAAAAAACAATAACAACCAAGTGTTGAATTGTTGGCCAAAGGCTATGTATCTTTTATACTTCGATACCCACAGCCAGATTGCCTAGGGAGATGTTTCTCATGAATTGATAAGGAAATAGCCCCAGGTTCATTTCCACTAGTTTTCTTAGTTTACAGTAACAGTTGTACAATTCATTATTAATCTCCCATGGTTTCAATGCTTCTAGCGGCTTCGAGTCTTTGAAATCCTTAGATGTCCCGTCAGGGCACTGAGGCTGCAGGAACAGAATTCACCTAGGAGGGTCTCACTGAGTTACAATTTGAGGACCCCCAAAAGGGTCTGCTGGGTGGTAGGATAAAAGTGATCTGCCTCTATACTTAACTGGCATTGCCTGGCAACCCCCACAGAGAAAAAACATAACCATTAATTCTCTTCTGTGCTTCTGTGGAAACAACAGGCTCTTCCTGCAGAAGCTCCAGACAGAGGGAAGAACAGAGTGGGTGAGGCTGGCCTTGCGAGCAGCTGTCCTTTCTGCAGGAGATGAGGGGAACGGGAAGCTTTCCCCCCACTGGGCAAGTCATTTGGTACCTTTCCTGCCTGTGATATCAATTCATATTTCACATTCACCTCAGAAAAAGACAAGAGAGAGAAAAAAATACTGGTAGTTATCTTTTAAAGGGGTTTTGTTATTCACTTTTTCAAGCCTCACTTTTAACAGAGACATCCGTAAGTTTCAAGCACCAGACAGTGACTAAATAGCCTTTAAGTACCTTTTCCTTATCTCTAAAAGTGGAATCGAAATGAGACATTTCTTCACTGCTTTTTCAAGCATCTCAGACTCCGACACTTCTGTTGGGAATTAATTGCACACTCGCTGGGGGTTTCATTCAAAGGGTCTGAGAAGTCACTTCTTCATTTCTAATAAGATGCCTTTTCTCTGTTTTTCACTCTGAGGGCTGCCGCCCACAGCTCCGCTCATTGTGCTTTGGCAAAACTCTCAGGAGGGCCCTTCACAAAGACTGGGATATGAAGAGCACCCCCTACAGCTGTGGGGAAACGGCAGTCCTGCCACCTCTGTGCTTTGCTGAGAACAGACAGTGAAAGGATTTAAAAGAACATCACTATAGGTGTCGGGTTTCCTATTTTGTGGACGGGAGCAGACCCAACACCCTAATGCACAAAGCTAAAGAGTTCCGAGCAGCGGAGCATTTTCTCCATTGATCCGATGGAAATGGCAAGGCCCGGCGTGATTCGGCCTAAGTACGTTCTTCACACCTTTGATTTCTTTCAAAGGTTACATGTATTTCAAAAGCATGTTCTCACGCTGCTTTCAAAATTCCCACATTGAAGATTCAACATGACTATTTCTCTTGTTAATTCACCATTAATGGAAAGAGAGAATCACCTAGCTTGTCAGTTTTTCAGCTATCGTGACAAAAAAGACTTTGCCCAAATCATCTAAGATTCAGGAACCCCTATGTAGCAGAGGAGTAGATGTGAACAAGGGTGAATGTGGAAGGCAGGGTGCAAACCGCAGACGGGCCAAGGCGTCTCATTGGGCTGTGCTTGGAGGAGCCTTTGTAGGAGGAGTTTTTGAAAGGATGCATAACATTCAAAGAGACTCAAAGAGAAGATGGACGCAGGATAGATGGTTAGACGAAGCCCAGAACAGAGGCTAACTAATGGCTTCCTTAGGGAGAACCAGGCTCCCTGTGAAGTTATGAATTTAACCTGAAACTGAAAGGCGTAATAAAAAAAAAAGGCTGTTCTTTGTCACAAACAGAGACAGGTTCTGGCCAACTCAGGCTGAAAAGTAATTAAGACTACTGGACAGGCAGGGAGGCTGTAAGGCCAGGCTTGGAAGATAGGCGGGGAGGCCAGACCTCGGAAGCAAAGTCAAGGCCACATGGAAGGAAGACTGGCTTGACTATCCCCATCGCCAGTGACCTGGTTACTCACGGCTGCTGGGCAGTATTCTGGACTCCAACACTTCTACTATGAGTATTTGAGAAACAATCCCTATGGTTTTGTGTCAGTTGTTCAAGAATCACCATCCCAGGTGGAAGCATCCAACTGGCCAGCCCTGGACTATGCATGCATGTTTTTGCTGCCAGGGGGCAGCCAGAGAAAGAAACGAGCTCCTTGTTTAGGCATCTTTAGGGACAGGCTGGGCTTGTCTCCCACCAAGACCCTCGGCCAGGAATCCTCCTAAACAGAAGAGGTGTTGTTTGCTGAGGGCCCACATAAACAAATCAGCAAGCAAACCAGTTCCCATAAAGACTTCCGTTACTTTATAAGGACAGTGGGACACATGGACATGGAGGATGGGGAAAGAATCGAAGGAAAAGAATTGGAGAGAATGAACATGAGAAACCTGGAACAGAGGAGCAAGTTGGAGACAAAACTCTTAAAGACATTACATGATGCTTAAAAGAGAGGTAAGCCCAAACTTAAACAAAGGATGTCTTAGCTTGGACTCTACACTGGTCCCAAAACCAGAGTCAGGAACAGGGCTTGCCTGTGTTTGGTTCACTTGAGAAAGTGACCAGACAGACAGAAGGAGACCAGAGGACAGAAGGAGAGGAGAAAATGGTGTGGTCCTGATGGGTCTACACTGTGGGGGACTAGGCTCCATCCCAGGTAACACCCCCTGAGTAGCTGCATAGAATGCACCTTAGAACTGCTCACCTGCACAATGGAAGAGAGTGGTGGGCATTCACCTGCTTCAGTCTCCCAATGGCCAAGATTGCTCTGTGGACATGAACTCCCTTGTATTTGTGCATTCGGGGCTCTTCCTGCAGGAATCCCATACTTCAGGGGGCAGAAAGCAAGACATTAGCAGTAAAGCGGAGGATGTGGCCACTGTGTAAATCTGGCTACTATAGCAATGGTTGGAGTATAAAGTGAATGGGGAGAATGGGAAGCTGACCATAAGAGATGTCTAAATACAAATGGAGATGTGCAACTTACTGTCAAAATGTGTGTATTGAGGCCATGACTTTGAATGCCCATAGTCTCTACATAGCGGGGTGAGGTTGAGCTCAGAATGATTAACAGTGATCTGTTAATAGCAGAGACCTTGTACCTCAGTACAGAGAATTTATGCCCCTGATTTTACGGTACCGTAGGGAACACATAGAGGAAGGGATGCTGCCTAGGAGATAATTAGAGAAGCTGGGGATCCTGGGAAGAGAATATTTCATTCTTCCTGATAGTAACAGTGAGAAGTTACCAGAGAAGCAACAGTAATTACCAGGCTGAGGTGGTCCTCTGTTAGCAGCTCTCCTTAGGCAAAACCCATTCCATCACAATAATGGTTAGAAGGGGGAGTAAAGAATTATGGCTTCTAGAACTTTCTAACATAGCCCTCTGGTCATCATGAGCACCAGATATATTTTTTGGTGAGACCATCCTTTCCTGATTTCACAAAAATCAAACAAAGGAAATAAATAAAGCAAATATGTATTTATTCCAACCCTAAGGAAGGATACTGTGGAATCCGTATGTACAGCCAGTACAGAGGCCAAGTCATAATCCTGAGCAAACCTAAGCCACAACCAGATTCACAAATGGATCTGGCAGTACAGATATGGGACACACTTAAGAAGGGCTTCAAAGAAGGAGGTGGTGAACAAGCCCATAAAGGAGACTATAGAATTGGTCAAGGACACAGGAAGAGACCCAGGAGAAGTGGGTCCTTTAGCTCAGGTAGAGGAGGGCTTCCAAAGCCGGTCAAGTGTTGGATGCTACTGGTTTCTTGGGTATGTTGAAGCCATTGTTTCCCAAGCGGTCCTTCCCTCTGTTCATCCAATGCCAGGGTCATCAGGTGCATGCAGCCCCTCCCACTGCCAGCAGGACCACGTGCTGGCCTTTCTTCAGAGACACCCAAGCAAGAAGATGAAACAGAGCAGATGGTCCAACATCTTCAAGGAACCAGCAGCATCTGACATTTGGCTGGCTTTTGAGAAAGATGTTATCCCTTCTTTTTTCCCCACATTTATTATAACCCCTTCTCTCTAGGACATATGTAGGAGTCATTCCAGAGAGGACTATGTAGGACAGTATCAATGATCTGTACAATGGTGGTCTCAACACTATTCTTTCCACCATTACTAATATTATGTTGCATTAGGATTGTGCATCCCAACTTTTTCCACATTCAGTGAATTCTTGAGTGTAGACTCAAGTGTCTACAAGCTGATAGATCTTACCAAACAGATCCCCAGACAAAGCTTGAAATTGTATGAATTTAGAAAGGCTATGCAATAGAGAACCAACTATGAGAACAGTGTTGTATGAGAAGTATTTAATCCTGTGAACACACCTACTTTATATAAGCCTTACTTTTTAAAGGAAACTGGGGATGAAATGTGGTTAGGATTTACATGATAATGCAATGGTTCCTCTAAGCATGGATTAAATGGCATAAACAAGGTGTACATCTTCATCTGGACATGCAGGTTAATGTTACCTACATGCTTAGTTACTACAAAGGATCAGGGGAATGGGAGGAATGAGGGAAGGAAAGAAAAGGAAATTACCTGAAAGAAACAGAACTGGATAAGTTTACCTTTCTTCTGCTTTTGCCCAAAAGAATAGGGTTCACAAAGAATAGCTTTTTTCCTCTACACACTAAAATTCAATTGTTTCTTCAAATCATTCGGATCTCAGAAATTGAACAGCATGCTTTTGAAAGATATTTTTTCTCAAAGAGCCCTACAGTGGATGACAGACCCACTGACTGGCAGCATGCATTATTCATCAAGCCTGGAAAGAGCCTAATCATCTCTTCTGTTGTTAATGGCCTGTAAATAGTTGCTTTTGACAAGAACATTTAACACCAGAGACGGCTGAGAAGGGAGGAGGCCACAAAACATGAAATAACAGGGCTGAGAAACAGTTTGGAGCTTACCTATTATGACAGCTGGAAGCTGACGCTAGAAAGGCAGCCTCTCAGTCAAAGCTCGTGGTAGCTCAGGGCAGTGCGTATCCTTGAAGAACTGGGGAAAGAGTTAACCAAACCATGCGGTAGAAATGAGACTGTGTCTGTAGTGATGCCTCCTGGGGGAACAGGTGCAAAGACCACACATGGCGCTGGGCAGAGACACCCCCAGGCTTTGTCTCACACTGTCTCTGAGAGCACCCCTCCTTCTTTGCTCCTGTCCCTCTCTTGCTTACCTGGATTTCCTTAAGGGTGGACTGTCTTTCTCCTTTGAGCTTTCCCATGACCTTCAGCACCCTGTCCCTGTTTAGGGGGAGGCAGAGGAAAGAGAGCTGGCTTTGCTCCAGAGCCACTGCTGGTAGTCCATCTCAGGAAAGCTGTTTCTGTGCCTCAGTTTCCACTTTGGCCATGGGGATAAATAATACCTATTCCCAAAATGGGCATGAGACCTGAATGGGAAAAAGCGGGCAAAATTCCTGATATGGTATCCAGAATGCATTATATCCTTGTCCTTTTCCCTCATCTGTAAGTCAAAAAGTACAACACCTGTCTTGGAGGTGGGTGGTGAAGGTCAGTAGAGAAGATGTTCAAGTGAGTAACGCAAGGTTTTGTCTTGATGGAGTGAAGTGGCTTTTTGTAGGTCTAGACATTCATTAAAAAGAGTTCTTTGTATTTATTTCTCTTAAAATGGAAAAAGCCCATGACTGAAAATCTGGAATTAATGTATGGCATATAAATGTGGTCAAATTGCAGAGAAATAGCCAGCAGACATTTCCTAGACATCACTGTTCGTAGACAGTTTCAATGGAGACATTCATGCTTCCCTGGGGTGGAGCTCCTGCCTGCAGTTTGCAAGACTTCCGGCTCCTCACACAGGCCCTCCTCACCATTTCCTGGAGGCCCTTAGATGGCTCATGTGTATTCACAAATCCTTCTTCCTTGTCCTTTTGCCCCAGGCCTTTTGCTGTCACTTTCTAAGAACCTGGAATCTTCCTTGAGAGAACTGACTTTCATGTTAAATGCTCTATCCCCTGGGGCCTCCTGAAGTCACCAACCCAGATACAATTCCTTCCCTTTGGTTCTTGCCCACCTGGAGGCGAGCTGTTTCCAAGAAGAAG
This sequence comes from Manis pentadactyla, assembly GCF_030020395.1. Taxonomy (NCBI): domain Eukaryota; kingdom Metazoa; phylum Chordata; class Mammalia; order Pholidota; family Manidae; genus Manis; species Manis pentadactyla. Next base: position 22,014,611 of record NC_080036.1, read on the forward strand.
AGAACATACTTCCTTGGAAGCTCCGTGTCACATTATCTCCTGGATGTGGAACAGAGCTGCCTGCATCCCAAGTCCCGCAGGGCCCCTGGGGAGCAGTGTTTCACCTTAGTCTCCTGCCCACCGTGCCTCTCTCTAAAGGGCTCGACCTCAGTCCAAAGAGATCTCCCTGAGACAGCCTGCAGGGGCTCTCCACTTCCCAGCCCTGCCCAACTCCACTCCCCTTTCTTTGTCTCAAAACACATATGACTAAGGCTCCTCCTACTTCCACACCATGCAAACAAATCTATGCAATAGCACCTACCAAGCTCACAAATGTCTGAACACTCTTCTGCTATAGCATAAGACACACATGCACACACACACGTATGCTTGATTTAAACCCACAAGATAAAAACTGATCCTGTTTGCACAGAGAGATTCTTCCTCTGTTACTCATTTTCACCTTCTTTGCTCTTAAAAGGTAACAAGTGTAATCTCTCTCCCTTGTGCAATGAAGTCTGGGACATTTTACGTAAAGCAAAGTTAATCCTGTATCTAATTTAGTTTTAAAGCAATAGCTACTTAGTCCTCCTTGCTTGTTGTTGGCTTTGAAGATGCCAGATAAAGATGACTTAAACTATAATCATTGACTTCACTTCAGGGAGTTGTCCTAGCATGTCTAATGGGAGACAGATCAGATCTGCAGTTAGGCAGCCAATTTGCTCCTTCAAATCTACTTTTTTTTTTCTTTAGCTAAACCAAGCAAAAGCAGGCTTGGTGCCTACTTGACTCAAAAGACTGCTATATCATGGACCTGGCAACCTAAGTTAATTGGAGCCAAATGACCTCCTATGGAGATAAAACCAAGGGAAAGTCAGAAAGCAAAAATTATAGGATTTATATCTATTTGCTCATTCACCACTCCTAGCTCCTTGGTGCATGAAATAAGTAGATGTCTTATTGTTCTCATGCCTCTATTTATATTGCCTGCTTTAACTCACCCTTTGCCTGCATTCTGCTTTGGCTTACCATTTCTGCTTTTCTTTCAACACCCTGAGAACGTCTCCCTGGTATCTCCTTTCAGGGTTGTACCAGATCATTTAAATGAAGAAAGCTCCACAAAACAAGGTTACAGGCTATGTTCTGCACATTTATTTTCCTCCAAACAATTTACATTTTGCTCTTTATAATACCTCCAGTTTCAGTCATAAAAGGATGATTTTTTTTTTAAAAAAAAAAGGGGGGGAGTCTTAATTGGCCTTTCAGGGAAAAAATTGCCTCTGGAAAGCTTTTACAATAAAAATAATAGAATCACAGAGATCTAAAATGAGAAAGATAAATGCACTTATTTGGACCTCTCAGAGGCAAAATGCTATTTAATTCCTTCTGACTCTCAATAGTTGGAGCCTTCGTCCATGGCCTTCACAAACGATTTCCCAGTTAACTAGGGAACCTATACAGAAAAATCACATTTTTTATAGTGGTAAAATATACACAACATAAAATTTACCGTTTTAACCATTTTTAAGTGTACAGCTCAGTGGCATTAAGTGCCTTGACATTGTTTTGCAGCTATTACCACCATCCATTTCTAGAACTTTTTTACCTTCCCCAACCAAAACTCTGTCCCCACTGAACACTAAGTCCCCATTCCTCTCTGCTCCAGCCCCTGGCAGCCACCACTCTGTGATCTGTCTTCATGAATTTGATGACCCTAGGGAACTCCTACAGGTGGAATCGTACAGTATTTGTCTTGTTTGTTTCTGGCTTATTTCAAATAACACAATTTTTAAACTGAGGTTAATACAGGTAGAAGAGATGGCCGACACTTTCAAAGACACAGCCCTGGGTTTAAATTTCACCTCTGCCACGTAATCCTTCCATGTTCTCAGGGAAATTCCTCTAAGCATGTTTCTTTATCAGCCCCAAATGACAGTATTAATAATGCCGGGTTGTGTGACTGTCAGGAAGACTAGTGTGTCCGCAGTGTGGTGGGTGGCACAGAATGAATACTCAGGAGCTATTACAGTTTCTTCCAGCTACTCAGCCTAAGTAAGGAATGTGAGATAAATCCAGCTGCCTACCTTTCAAGTTAAACTACCACTTCTATACCTATCAGATGCACAATGAAATTGACTCTTTTTAAAATGAGAATGAATAAGAATTACCTTCCTCAAAGGTTTATCGTGGTAATAAAATGAGATTAAATATGAGAGCTCGATATATAAAACTCAGTAACCATTGTTCCAGTCTCAGTCGGAGGGATTCCAGAATGGTATCAGATGATCTGCGATCCATATGAAAGTGTTACAGTTGTCAGCATCTCCAAGACAAGGGATAAGAAGAGAAGATGCAGCATTTGCAGCTTAAAAGGAGAGGGATATGGACTCATAAAAAAACTGTGTATTTCCTGCAATAAAAATACTGTTGATTAGAAACACGTGTTTGATAGTCTTTTTATTTTATTGTTGAAATAAATGCTAAAGGTCATCTACACCAGTATTATCATTTCACACAACTGGTAAGGGGCCTTTTGCCCTACATCTCTAACTCTTTTTTTACTAGTAGACTGCTGTTTTTCTTACTATAACCCTAAAAAATGAGCCTTGTTCTTGCCTTTCAGCCAGTGAAATGTTCTCTTGCACTAGCATTTTCTTATTATTAAGCTCCAGTCTGCTTTTGCCATTTCTGAGAGAGCCTGATGTAGAAGAAACTAGGCTGAGTTGCATAGTCTTCCAGGTCTAATTTCTGACTCATGGGGGTAAAAGGTTCTGGATCTACCCCCACAGCAGGGGAAAAGCGAATTCCCCAAGTTTTCAGTGTGTATTCTTGTGGAAACTTATCTACAACAAAGACCACACTGACTCCACTCTAGCCAAGTATTTACTTTTATATACATTTAAAAGTTTAAAAGGAATTGACCTAAAATATCATAGAGTCGATATACAAACATATAAACATATCTGAGACCCAAGGACAGGAGCTAAGAATTCAGCAGTGTGGTAAACTGAACGATAACCCCCCAAAATACCTGGTCCTAATGTCTGTCAATGTTGCTGTATTTGGAAGGAGAGTCTTTGTAGATGTGATTAAGTGAAGGATATTGAGATAGGGAGATTAATTCTGGATTAGTGGGGTGGTCCCTAAATGCATCACATGTACCCTTTTTAAAGGGAGGCAAAGAAGGACTGGACATGCACAGAAAAGGCAGCAATGTGACGGGGAACAAGGGGAGATTTGAAGACGCTGGCCTTGAGGATTGGGACAATGTCGCCTAGAACCAAAAAGCGCTGGCAGCCACTAACAGCTGGAAGAACCAAGACAGGGATTCTCTCCTCGAGCTCTGGCGGAAGTGCAGCCCTGCTGATTGAGGCCTAGTGATACTGGTTCCAGACTTCAGAACTCTAGAATTAGGCAATAATAAGTTTCTATTGTTTAAGCTACCAAGTTCATGGGTAATAGTTTGAGCAACAGACACAAATACAGTTTTAAAAAAAAAACAAATGGTACAATCTCTTGTCTCATGATTGTCCAGCCAAGAAGAGAAGATAGAGAATTGAACAAACTAAACTGACAGTAACATATGATGGTGGGATGTGACAGGAAAGGATGGGGTGTTTTGAGAATATATTAGCAGGGGGGTTAAGTCTAGCATTGGAGGTCAGGGAAGGCCATGCTGAGAATGTTTAAAACAAGACCTAAAGGTCTAAAATTGATAGCAGTTGTGGGGGAAGGCAGAGGGCAGTCATGGAAGTGTATTCCATCCTTCCTTTGTGCAAGAGCCAAGCAGCCATGGAGATCACTCCTCATTCTATGTCATTTCAGAATGTTTTTACATTCTGAAAACAACCCAATGGGCTAGAGTGTGGAGAGGATTGCATGGTAGGTTGAAAGGTGGAGAGACAGGCAAAGACCAGATTATGCAAGCACTTGGAACCACGGTGAAGAGTATAAAGATTCATTTAAGAGAAATGGGAAGCCATTCAAGGTTTTCAAGTCAGGAGATGGGTATATCAGATTCCATTTTAAGTGGATAATTTTGATGTCACTATGAACAATGAATAGAACTGGACTCAATCAAGGTCAGCTGAAGAGACCATGGCAGTGATCCAGGCAAGGGATGGTCATGGCTTGCACCAAGACCAAGGTCAAGGGCAAGGAGGCTAGACAGGAGGAGGGAATACTTGTAAGAGATGCATACTTAGAGATGGAATTGGTCTCTGCAATGGATTGGACCTCAGCTGTGTGAGAAAGCAGAGAATCAAGGTGGTTAGTTGCATTTGTTGAGTACAGAATGCTGACATTTCAGGGGGGGTCATTATGAGTTTGTTTTGGGGGTATGTTGCATCTGACATACTGATAGAAACTATATATGAAAATACTGATTTGGCAACGGAAATACATACATGAAACTCAGAGTGTCAATGTAGCCTGGAGGGAGAGAAGTGAGATTTCCTTTCTAGGAAGGAGGAAAGAGTCAGAAAAGGAAAGGACAAGAGGAACACTGTAAATGCCACAGTGAGTGCCAGGCCCCAAAAAGCATCTCTATGATGAGGGGCTTGACCCACAGACAGCCTGTCCATTACTCAAAAATTTCCTAATGCTAGGCAGAATTTTCTTCCCAACTTTTCCCCTTTAATTGCTTGATTTGAAAGTTCACTTCCTTTTCACATACCTGCATTCCTGCAGACTTTTTGAAGCTATTAAAGAACATAGTTACATCCTGCTTAGAAAATACCTGCTATTAAAGTGAGCTGAATTTTTCTAGGTTAAAAAACTCAGAAGCATGGGGAGAAAGAAGGAAGAGAGTGAAATAACCTTTAAAGGTGATGACTGCAATATCATAGTAGAAAAATACTGTAATTCATGACAACTTACCTTGATACTCCTATCGTAATTTTGTAAAACAGCACCTCCAAATAGAAAATTGGATTATTTAATATACTTCCAGGATGACTATAAAGATGAATAGAAAGTGATAACTGCCTTCACTGATTATAATGCTAAAAATAAATATGCTAGATACTGTACATTAGTGCAGTAATAACCATGTTAAATCAGGTGGCTAATATTTATTGAGTGCCTACTATGTATTAGGTACTTTGTTTGGTCTCCAGATTGTAGCAGTGAAAAAGATAGACAAGGATCCTGTACTCAATGAGTTTACCTTCTAAACAAAGTACTTTGGGGACAGAGAGAAGAGAGTAGATGCTGGATAATTTGCATTGAAAGGTAAAAGGTGTCGTATCTTCTATCAGGCCAGGGTAATGATTAGAGAAACTGGAGAAGGCTGCTGGACAAGGTGATTGCGCTCTAAAGTTTGACAGCTATAAAGGAATTCAGCAGCTAATGGTACAGGAGGGCATAGAAATCAAGACACATAACAAAACAGCAAGGCAGAGATGAGAAAAGTACCTAATATCTTAAGAGAATCGGTGATCAACTGATAGAACTAAAGCATTAGATATCGAAGCCAGATTCTGGGTGACGTTAAATGCCATGCAGAGTGATGTGAACTCCAAGTGTTTTTAACAGACCAACAATGAATTTTTTCTTAATCTGTTAATACCCATAGATATCAGAACACTCATCACATCAAAAGTTACTTGATTAAGCAGTTTAAGCTATACTCCATCTCCATAATAAGCAAATAAGATAATAAAATAAAGTAACAAAATAAAATAAATAATTTAAAATAAATAAAAAGCATTTGTGCTACGAGGTGAGGTTCATTCTTTAAAAACTTCTGGCTAGTGATTGATTATACCTTGGGATGAAGTAGGCTCCCCATGCCTAGAGCTCTAAGGCATCGAGACAGTTTCAGGCTGGTCTTGTCTAGAACGGTGAAGCCAACTGCAATGACTACTTTAGTCTGAGTCCCTCTAGAACCCAGGATTTTTATTATTGTGAGACCCTGCAGTACATTTAAAGGACAAGCTAAAAATAGACTGCTGAAGTAAAACTAAAACAATGAAAGGATTTCCTTTCATATGCATGCCCACATGTATGTTATGGCTCTTTGCAGAACTGTGGCTTTTATAGAACTTTGGAATCAGGCAAAATTAAGGTATCCTTTGTGGTCCCCCAGCTAATTATTGTATCAACTGCCCAGCATTTCTATAATGTACTTGCTAAATATACTTACTACACATTCCTATAATATATATCTATCATTCTATAACATACTTACTAAACTTCAATTAATATAAGCCCTTTACCATTATTCTCATAATGAAAGATAAGATTGTTGTCATATATCAAACAACAGAAAGTTAATTCTGTTTATCATTGCTTTCTGTTAGAGCAAATATTGTATTTCTCTCTAAGTAGAGTATTTATTTGGAAGTAATTTTGCAGTTATCTATGGCCATAATCTTTCTTCAAGATGATGAATTTCAAAGGCCAAGACTTGTATGATAAAATCCCACTATATAATTTAATGATCTAGAAGAATGGTTCAACCATCATTGAATTTATAGACTCTTTGTGTATTAAGAAGCAGACATGAGCTCAGACTTTGCTAGTGATGAATAGGTACAGGAGCATGAACAGTAACTATTCATGTAAGTCCAGGGTCTCCTCAGTCATTCCATCTTTGGGTCAACATGTCCACAGGCTATTGCAAATTCTCTCATCACCTATTAAAAATGTAAACACTGTGAGGTGGCAATGTCCATAGCTTAAAAGAAAGGATGTTTCATGACTTCTTGCCCTTAGCCAGCAGGCCTCTAGTGGGATGACATAATCCTGGGCACAAACTGGTTTTTAATGTGATGTAGGTCACACTCCAGGCAGACTCTGTAGAGGTTGAAGGGCACAGGTTATGGGACATCTTTCGCTGCCGGAGCTTGGTTCAGAGTTGACAGTGTGATGACCAGTGCGACTCTGGGGCTTTGGGAAAGAACAGGCGCTGGCCGTGAACAACAGCACCAGACAGCTCTTTTAAATGCAGGGATCACGTGTTTGGTGTTTCAAAAGGGTCAGTTCTAGTCTGTTTCAGTCCATGAATGTTAGTGTGTTTGTTCGCTTCTAGGAGCAGTGTGCAAAGACACATAGCACTGCATCATGATAAGCAACTTACAAAAGTAAAAGAAACAACAAATCTGTTCATTGATTGCATCTCCACAAGGTCAAGTTGCAGAGTGTTTGACTTTTCCTCCCAGACTGTCCAGTTTGGGCCTCCTGGGGAGGACAGTTATTTTAAATTCCTACAAGGGAAAGTGACCAGAATGAAAATGAGATAACCAAAGAGCAAGAACCAAACACTGAACACCAGAGAATGTTCCGCCTAATGATATTTACAGTTGCATTTGCCTCCTTATTTTCATAACTCAGACAAAAGAAGCTATCAGGAAGGGTGTGGAAGTAAGTGAAGCCTGGCCCAGAGGGAAACAGCAGATAAGAGACGGGAAGATAAGATACCTGGCATTTACTGTTTCGCAAACAGGCATCAGGTATTCACCTTTGTATTACAAATCAAAAACTGAAGTGTCACGAAGTGATGTACTTCACAGGACAACCCACAGGTCCCACAGGATGGAGGCAGGATTCCAGTGCAGGTATACATCCTGTTCTTTTCCGGGGTCCATGCTGCCTCCCCCACCATCTGGCCCTCAGAGTTCTACTCCAGCCAAAGGTGGGGGAACATGGGGCAGGTAGGATTACAGAGAAATCCTCCAACTACATTTGGCAAGGGTCCAGCACACTGCACTTTCCCCCAAATTCTCCCTCGTTGATATTTCACAGATACTGTCTCTGAGCTCTTCCCAGGAGGCCTGCTCCTTGGTGATGCTTCAGAGCCCAAGGAGGAGTCAGAGATGAGGTGTGGGAGCACAGAAGGAATCTGCTGCCATTTAACACATCCCAAATGGGCTTTAACTAAAGACATGCTTTCTTGCCTACGAGAAAAAGTCCCCAATTTTTTAAGTTAGGTAAGAAACAAACTTGAAGAAAAACAGAATCGCGAGATAAAAATAAGACAACCTATTTTTAGAGAAAAACTTAGAAAAAGCTTTCAGCATTTGCCTTTTCTGAAAAATTAACCAAGAGCTTTGTAAACCAAGATTTATTTAAACTGGAAGGAACACAGAAAAGCATTAGTAATTTTTTCTCTGGGTGATAAAAATGGGTATTTTTCAAATTTCTTTAATGTCACATTTTCTAAAAGGAGTCTGTATTACTTTTCAAATAGAAAAATAAAAACAAACTTCAGCTAAAAAAAGCAGTAGGCAGAAAGTTTCTACTCTAATAAGCTCACACCAAAAGTCCTTAGTGGGGATTTTGTGGTAGACATGCCATGCGATATGGCTGTTAAGATGATCTCTAATGTGGATTGAGTTACCTTAGTTAATAAATTTCAGTTGAGGGAGGAATTTTCCTCAAGGGTTCTTGCATCTGCCAATTTCTCACCTTTGACAGAGAGGCCACACAGACAAAAATTCGGCTGCTTCAAACCCAAGCTGCCTCAAGCCGTCTAATGCAACTCCTTCTAAATCACAGAAAAATGCTTGAAAGAGTCCAGAAGAATTCAAATGAAGGGCAGAGGGAATCACCCAGATAAAATTAAAACAGCTGTTAATGTCCATCATGTTTAAATTCATAATTTTAGACTAGTTTTAGATTTACAGAAAAATTACGAAAAGGGGAAAGAGAATTCCCACATAGCTTACACCCAGCGTCCCCTGTTATTCACATATTAGTATAGTACATTTGTCCTAATAAGTGAACCAATATGGATACATTATTATTAACTAAAGTCCAGACTTTATTCAGATGTCTTTAGATTTTACTTCATGTCCTTTTCTGTTCCAGGATGTTATCTGGGGTCCACATTACATTTAGTCATCATGTCTCTTTAGGCTCAGATTAGCTATAACACTTTGTCAATTACATTTTAATCTTTTGAAACCCAGAAGAGATAAAGGGATATACTTGTTGCTCTAACACCTCACAAACTTCTGAATAGGTAGATATTCCCAGGAACATTTTTGAATCCTTAAGATAGATATCAGCTACCGATGTTCATATAAGTACTAAGCAAAATAGGAAATAAAAGAAGAAATTTGCCAGCATTTTTACAGAAGAATGAGTGCCATTTGTTTCATGCAGCTGTCTGATCAATTTTAGGGGAGCAAAGCCCATCTGGTTGACATCCAGTACTTTTTAACTAGTAGATTTCAATGACAGGGTCCACCCCACAGGAGAAAACAGAGAAATCAGCCTAATGAGGTAAAGAAATAGTACCCAGAGTCATCTGGCATACAGCACCTAGCATAGTGCCGGGCACATGTGTTGAATGCGTGACGCTAAGGGAATGAACGATATAAGAGGTGACTGGATAATACCCTCACGCAGCAGAACTTAATTTCAAAAGGTGAGACAATTTACGTGCAAAGCCAAATCCACCATCAAGTCTAGAAGAACATAAACCAAACTCAGAACACCGTGGTTTTTTTAAATTCAAGGTTGGGATTTTAATAAGACATCCACCATACAGTAAGAAAGACATATTATGAATTGCTTCTGTGTACTAGCTGTGGAGTCTTAAGGGAGTTACGTGAACGCTTTCAGTGTTATTTTCCTCCTTGGTGTAATGCAGATGGTAGGTTCCCATGCAGATTTGCTGAGAGAATCAAATGAGATGATGTCTGATTTAAGAGTAGCTGGCCTAATAGAAACTTGTCCAATGGTGATAAGACATCATCATCATCATCATCTTCATTGACATCATATCAAAGATGAGAAAACACGTTCATTTTTATTGCTACCCAAGGGTACCACCTGCAAAAGAGTGACTCTTCTATCACGGGTATTCCCACCACCTCTCTCCAGGATGGAATTTTCACCTCTGATGCAGCCGCATTATATTCTGTGATCTGTCTCCCTGAAAAGCTATTCCATGCCCCCTCTTGGTGCCACCCTATTTCCAACCTAATATCTTGATATATCTTATTTCAGGTATTAAAATCTTGCTTCATATCCTGGCCACTTGGCTGCGAGTTCCTGAAGAAGAGAGAGAAACCTGTTCATCTCAGTATACGCAGCACTCAGTATACGGTGTCCCTTAGTTTTTAAGGCTGCTATAACAAAGGACCACACACCCGGTGACTAGAAACAACAAAAATCTATTATCTCACAGTTCTAGAGGCTGGAAGTCCAACATCCTGGCGTCAGCAGGACCATGCTGCCTCTGAAGCCTCTTGGAAAGAATCCTTGCAAGACTCTTCAAGGCTCCTGATGTCGCCAGCATTCGTGGCCTTCACGGGCTTGCCCCTGCCTCACCTCTGCCTCGGGATCCGTCTCCACCAGGCGCCCTTCCCTCTATGCATCTGCGTGTTCACTTGCCCTTCGTCTCTGTGCATGCGTCTAGCTCTGTGTCTCTTCTTTCCTTAAAAGAGCACCAGTCATATTGGATGAAGTGCCCCTCCTATTTCAGTATAACCTCATCTTATTTTAGATCTTAATTCCATCTACAAAGACCCGATTTTCAAATAAGGTCACATTCACAGACACCAGGGGTTAGGACTTCACCAGATTTATTTAGGGGGCACGATTCAACCCCAAAGCACTGCCTAACATGCAGAACATGCTCTGTGATGTCCTAATGAGGGAATGGATGGATCGGTAACTAAATAAACAAGTTCTGCTCTCCCCGTGGCCACGTGCAGACAGACAGGTGGCAGCTCATTTTCGGTAACCACAATGATGCTTAAAAATCCTGCTCTTTCTTGGCACCCTCAGAGTTCTGCCTTTTTCAATCTGATTAAATAATCCCATGCTACATCGCACAGTAATTCTCTTCCAGGGCTTTGTATTTGTATCTAGTTATGGAAAACCCAAGCCAGATCCTCAAAGGCGTAATTTTAAAAATGTTTTTTTTTTTCCTTCTGAGTTAGATGCTGCAGCAGGAGCTCACTGATTGCATGAGGCGCCTTTCACCTGTATATGTTAATAACTTAAAAGCAAAGCAGTTCTTGGCAACCACATCTCATTTATGGGACTGTCTTGCCAATGGGTTTCAGCCCCCGGCAAATTTGCTATGGATTCAGGGTGACCAAAGAAAATAACTGCAAAATGGTCTTGTGGTGAAAGTGTTATACCCAAGTTTATTTCCAGGTGACAGATCAGTCACTAGAATCCCATTCACACAGGGCGAGTCAGCAGGCAGCAAGCCAGGCTCTGCCTCTGGGCCCCTCTGTCTGCACAGCCATCCTCTGGGCCTCTCTGCACAGTCATCCCACACAGCCGTCCTCTGGGCCTCTGTCCTTGGCGCTGCCACCACTCTAGCCTCTGCTCTCCTGCAGCCTTGCAGCCCTGCCACTGTGTTGCCCAGAGCACTGGGCAGAGCTCTTTTTATAGAGTCAACAGCCATGTATTGCCCATAGGTGTGCAGTGAGCTAGTCAACCACCAGGTGAGAATCCTGGGCCACAGGAACTCTCATTTAATCCACAGGGACCAAAGAAATGGACAGAAGTTTGCTGCTCGTTTTTCCTCAGAAATCTTTGACCTTTTTGACATACGCAACCAGCATCTTAATTTTCCCACCTTTTCTTCTACATTAGAGCAAAATGAAAAGTACTTCAGAACATTCAAAAAAGCCTCAGCTTCCTGGCATACTGGCTTCTGATGTGTACATTTCTGTTTTCCTCATCTGTCTTCAAAATCAGAGAGAGGTGGCGGTGGCTTCCAAGCTATTCACCCCCCATTAGATGTTTCACTTTCTTTGCCAGCGTTAGCCCTTTCCTCAACCCTTGCTGACTGACTTCACCAGAAAAAAAAAAAAAAGATAAAAAGAAAAAGTGACTTTTCCTTAAGCCAGTAAATGAAGAACACAGCAAGCCTACTTGCTAATTTTCCTGGTTCTTCACACCTCTTAGCAGGCACGTTATGCTAAATTAGCTTATCTGCTTGCAGCCTGAGGAGACATGAAGAAAAAAATATGAAGAGATACCCACATTGGGATTAAAGAAATGATTAAAGCCAGAGGCAACTTCATGCACATCCACTTGTACTTATAAAAATAGCAAAGATGACATCCTTGAAAATATTTGCAGACCTTCCACTACAGATGAGCAACATGGGCAAGGCAATGTGGGAGAAGCAATAGTCAGAGTTTGGAGAAAGAAAACACAGTTCTGATTGGACTCATTCTCCATTGTTAAATACTAGTGTCTTTTAGGATGTCGTCAATATGGTTCCATCTGCTAAAGGGAAACTGATTCGTTGTCCAAAATATCAACAAGAATCCTAGCTCTATAACTTTGCTGGATTTAAAAATAAATTCGATAGATAATATATTCCTCTTCTTGGCCTTTGCCTCTTCACTCCGAAAAGTTCTTTCTTTTCCACCATCTTCCTGACCACATCTGGAATAGGTATTAGAGACTCAGGACCCACAGTCTGATATTTAACCCCTGCATTAAACATCATTCTCAGTCAGCTTCCCAAGTCAAGGGACTTGGGCATTCAAGGGTTTTTTGAATATCGAAACATCCAACATTTTGGTCCACTGTCACTACAGTATAACTCATCTATAAACAGTAGAGTTGTTGATCTATTGACTGCAGTCAATGCCATGTGCCGGTAGCCCATACCTGTGGTCCTTTTATGTTTATTTTTATATTCACTCTATTTCTTTATCACCAGTTCTTGTTCTCCTTTAATGCCTGATACAAGACTAATGGAAGAGCCAGATATTTAGTATCATTAATCTGAGACATTTTGTCTAGATACAAGGTTGAGTGGGAGGGAATGCCACCTCCTGATTGGATTTTTTACCCTTAAGCACCTTAACCCATTGATTTGTCCCTTGTTAGAAGAATGAATGTTAATTGCCCACTTTCTACTCTGTGTTTTACATTTTACCATTCAAGGTGGAAAAAAACCTGCTTCTTTCCACCCTACCAGTTTCTGAAATACCTCTATTCCATTTTATTCTTGCTTGTACACTGCTACTTTTCTGAGCTCATCCTTTTCTTATAATAACTTGCCAAATGCAGGTAAAAGCACTCACAAAGTACTGTTTCCACCCTCCTCCACAAGAGCTACAAGTTCAATAATTATGTGATTCATCCCCAGGTCAGCAAGGACAGCCCTTCAGTAAAATGTTTACCATTGCAGAACACAACTGGCCATCTTTCAAGACTCAAGTGAAGTTTTTTGCCATCAAGCCAAAATCTCAAAATGTAGATTTGTATCATGGTAGTGTCCCATTTTTAAGTAATAATTATTATCTCAGTCAACATTGGGAAATCAGGCCCGAATTCTTAAAACTTAGCCCTGGAAATGACACTTCACTTACATTTTTATTTCAGTGGTCAAAACAAGTCAACATGGCCATACCTGAATTCAGAAATTTAGGGAAGTAATGTATTACCCACCATGTGCCTAAGAAAAGCATCAAAAGTCAAAAATATTTGTTGGGCAGTATTATGACCACAAAAACACTTAAGAACATTAATAATAATTCCCTGCTGTCACCTAAAATCCAGTATATACTATATACTGTCCTATTTTGTCTGTCCTTGCAATTGTAACATATTATCATAATCAATGTAGCTTCTAATAATTTTTGATAGCCAGTAGAATAAGTCTTCACATTTTGGTCTTATTCTTTGCTATTCTTGCACTTTTCATTTTCATATAACTAGTAGAATCAACTTGCCAATTTCCATATGAGAAAGCAACCTGCTAGGATTTGGATAGAGATCACATGAAAGCTTTAGATCAGGTTAGGGAAAAATAACACCTTCACAGTACTGAATCTTTAACTTCATGAGTACAGTATATTCCCCCGGTTACTAGATTTTCTTCATCGTAATGTTTCGTATTTTCTATATTGTTATACAAATATTCTGATAGATTTATTTCTATTTATTTTCTATTTTGGATGCCATTATAAATTGTACTCTAAGTTGAAAGAGCACATTTTATTTTTAATTTTTGTTGACGACTTTAAAACAGCTGGGTTTTGATGTCAAATCTGTATCTAGCAACCTCGAAAAATTCCCTGAGTGATTCCAACCAATCATTTAGATCCTTTTAGATTTTCCACTTTCCGACCATTCATCTGTGAATGACAGTTTTAGTTTATAATTTTTGTTTAATTTTCTACTATTACTGATCTGGCTAGGTCCTCTAGACCAGTGATGAGTAAAGATGTTAATAAGGAATATCCTTTCTCTTAATCTCAGGGGAAAAGTTTCCAACATTTCACCATTCTACATTCTGGTAGTTCTTGATTGTGTAGACAACTTTAATAGAATAAGGAAGTTCCCTTCTATTATTACTACATCAGTTTTTATTATGAATTACATATTGAATTTTATCAAATTATTTCTATATTAAGATGATCATATGGTTCCCCCCTTTTGTTTATTAATGTGGTGAATTGCATTGATTTCAAATAACAAACCAGCTTTGAATTCTTAGAATTAACTAAACTTTGTTTTCACATGTTATTCTTTTTATATTTTGCTGGGTTTGTTAATATTTTTAAGGATATTTATGTACTGGTTTGCAAGAAGGCATGAACCTGTAACCTTTACTGCAGTGTTTTGTTTCTTGGAGTTAGCATATAGTTGGGTCTCTTTGAGTACTAAGTTTTCTGGTTTCATTATGATATATTTAGGTCCATATTGCTCCTTTATTTATTCTACTTGGACTTCATTGAGCTACCTAAATCTGAAGTTTACTTTATTTCAATGATTTTAAAAATTATTCAGCTGCTATATCTTTGGATATTATCTTTTCCCCTTCAATTTTTTTTCCTTCTGAAACTCTTGGAAGTATTGTATATCTTTGTATATTATCCTCTATATATTTTAATACCTGTTTCGTATTTTTAACCTCTGTCACATTTTTAACCTTTACATCTCTGTGTTCTACATTCTGAATAATTTCATCAAAATTATCTTCTAGTTTGCAGATTTTCTCTTTAGCTATGTCAAATCTGTTTCATGTAGCAATTGTGCTTTTAATTTTATCTTTATTGTCATGCCTGGAAATTCTAGTCATTATTTCTAAAATCTGCTCATGCCTGGAAATTCCAGTCATTATTTCTAAAATCTGCTCTGCTGCTAGTTTATAGACCCTTGTGCCTTTTCATATTTTCATTGGTTTAAACATTAAACACATTTGCATGTGTGTGTGATCATTCTAATGACTACTTCTGCAGTCCATTGTGTCTGATTTCGTGTGTGTTTGAGCTCCTCATATTTCTTGGAACTTTATCTGCAGGGAAGCTTTGAAGCATAGATTGAATTTGCTTTCAGAAAGCATTTCTACTGGCTTTTGAAGAGCATGTGTTTTTGGCCATGTGTGCTTGACTATATGTGAATCCAAGTCATCATTCACGCACATCTAAATTTTGGTTTTGACTTCCCAGGGAAATTTTTTTTCTCCACCTGTCAACAAGGTGAAGGTAGTAAAGTTCCATGACTGTCTTATGCTCTCCTCTATGGACCAACCTATATGGGCTTCCATCCCTACCCATTTGGACCAGTTATCTTTCCTAACTCATCACCTGTTATTTCCCACCTGCTCACTCTTCTCCAGCCTTCTTGCTGATTCTAGAACATGGCAAACACACACTGACATTGGGGGTACATGCTTGCTAGTCCTTCTGTCTGGGACATACTTCTTCCTGATAATCACGTAGGTAACACCCTCAAATCTTTCAAGTATTTGCTCAAATGTCATCTTATCCTGACCATCACACTTATCTTCTCTCACTAGGCACTCCTAAAACTTTTTCATATTTTGATTTTCCACTTTTCCATTGTAGTTACACCTTGACACATTCCATAAAATTTACTATTTTGCAGTTATTTTTATTCTCTTTCTCCTGGACATTGCCCATGGGAGCTGAGATCTCTGTATGTGTTACCCACTGTCACCCAAATGCTTAGAATCATGCCTGGTGCATGGGAGATAGGCACTCAGCAACAATGTTAAACTAACACAGGAATAAATACAGGGGTAATGAACATTCAGAATTAAGAATTCTGAATTGTATTAAGAATGTGAGGAAGAATGGATTAAAGAAACACAAGCAGGCAAGGGAGACCATGCTTTTCATTTTAGAATCTGCTATTTGAATTAACATGCCCCACAGACCAGGTTTAAAAGCATGGCCACTGATCCATGGAGGAGAATTTCACTTCTAAAGTCATCAAAGGAAAGAGGAAAAAAAAGTCTATCTAATAGTTTGTTTCCATGAGGGATCTCCAAAACCCAGTATGGACAAATCAAAAATCAAATTTCAGCAGCACAAAGCACCCACTATATTTCTTAGGACCTAGGGATATTTAAAACAAACAATTTGATACAAAATGAAATCCAAGCCACTATTTGGAATAATCCTCATTAAATAATGTTTCATCACCTTTCCCACTGGTCTTTAATTTTCCACAAAGGATATTTTTCTGTTTCATGCTCCAATTTTCTGAAGGTTTTCCTTTCTGTTCCTCCCTCTGTAATATCTCTGGCCAGATTAAAAAGTGAAGACCCAGGGAGTTTAACAATTCAAAGAATAAATCAAAATGTCAGGTGCATCTGAAGCCATTCTGATAGTCCATCTCTCTTACAGACCCAGAAACTCTAAAAATAGAATAGCTAGAGCCATTCACATGGGGTCCACACTGGTGGGTGGGTCTTTGATTCACCAGGGTTCTAATATTGCAAACATTAGGTTTCCGTAAGTAATATACTGGGGGCATGTCTCTGATTTGGCCTTTTATTAACATTTTAAGGGACTAGTGAATTTGTTTAATGTCATTTACCACCTATTCTTTCTAAATTTCAAAGAAGTCTATAGAATCATTGTAAATCCATTCTTCCAAGAATAGGCTTAAAAAAGTAAATATGAATCATTTCACTGTTCTGTTAAGGTTTCCCCTTCTAATATGTAGCTCAGAGTTCAAGGGCCATTCCCATCAAAGATGGGACACTTTGAACTGGGTCCTTGAGCAGCATGCTATACCTGAAAAGACAGCAAAGAGGCACTATGCAAGAGCTAAGATAAAGAATGTTGTCAGAATAAAATAATAATGTATGCTCCATAGAGTGAGGAGTCACTGTGTGCCAGCATGTTACTGGGTCTTCATAAATTATTTCCTTTAAGAACAGAGAATTAGGAGCATATCCCAGACCACTGGCACTCTTGAGATGGCCTGAAATAATTTATTACCCACGTATCAAAAATGCTCCAGAAGAGAGTCTTCTTCATTTTAAGGCTGAAAGATGATGGTAAAAGGGAAGAGAGGGACACAGCCTTTGGAAAGACTTGAGTCACAACATAAAAGGCACCCATTGTTCATTGCCCTGAGAATCCGTTTCTCTAAAGAATGTCTCTTCACTAACTAAGGAAAGAAGGGAGGAAAGACAGGAAGAAGGAAGGTAAAAAAGCAACTCTAGCTGAGCCAGGTACCATGCAGATGTTTTACACAAACCATTTTATTTACCTTCCTAGTTGCCTTGTGATGCCGATACTATTATCCTCATTTCTCCAGCAAAGGAACTGAGGCTCACTGACATAAGTAACTAGTCCAGGATCGCAAATCATTAGTGAGAATGCTCATATTTGAATCCAGATCTGTTTACATCCAAATCTAGACCTCATTCTTGTTCTTAGAACCATGAATGAGTCTTTCCTCCTCCCTGCAAAGGCTAAGATGCTTAGGACCAGGTGTTATCTTCAACTGCATTCACTAGCTTGACTCTTAGGTCCTTAGGTTTGGTGTGTGATATTATTGTATTTTCTTATAATCACCTCCATATTTTATTCCTTTCGTATTAATCTTAGTGTATTACCTGTTCAGGTGCATATTTGCATGCATGTTCTCCAGTCATGAGGCTCAGAGAACACTGCAAGATTGGTCTGTTCATTCCTGCTCAAGCACTCATGCAAATGATACACTGTGTATCACAGGTTTATCATAAAACCCGTAATGAATGGAGATCGTTATCGAGCACAGAGACAAACATTGCGTCTGCAAGGGACGCACACAGAGAATAACGATTTGTGTGTGAGTTCAGCTGTCAAATGCACACTTAGCTCAGCCAGGTCCCCGGATTGGCGTATGCCAAAGAGCGTGGGTGGGTGCCTTGCTCACATCTGTGTCATAGCTTTGGAGTGTTTTCTGCGGTTCTTCAGCAAGGCTCCTTTCTGCTTCCTCCCAAACCTGAGTAGAGGCGCTCAGTGCAGTAAGTATATCAGTCAATGCAGTCAGGTCATGCATGGTAACAATTTTCTGCCATCTTGTACAACAAAGGCTCATTTCTGTCCAGACCACATGCCCGTGATGGGTTCACCAGGATCTCTGTTCCCCATCACCTGACTTTTTAACCCAGGGGAACAGTGGCCACCATTGGAGACATCACCCACCAATGTGGTGGAGGAGGGAGGAGAGTGTGGAGAATCCTGGACTCAGAGTGTCTGTCTATTGTGGCACATGTCACCTTCACCCACATTCCACTGGCCAAAGCGAAGCAAATGACCACCACTATCTTCACCAGGGTGAGGGTGCACAGTCCCACCACGTGCCCAAGAGGAGAACTAGCAGAATGGGTGGATGGCATTAAGGAGCTGGGAGGAGAGCAAGGAACCAGAATCACAGAGTGCCTGCTAGGTACCACTTCTACTTCATCCAACCCCCAGGCATAGGAGCTGAATATTGCTTTGCGCTTTGCCCATTTTACTGATAAGAACACCAAGAACTGTTAAGTACCCTTGCTTCAGATGCTCACCCAGGATGTACTGGAATTAAGACTCAAGCCCCGGTCTTTGTGACATGAAAACTTATGTTCCCTGCAGGGCTTGTCAATCCCCACAGTACATAGTGTCCTTTGGTTTGGAAGGTATGTCTCCATACGTGACACGATTTCATTCTCAGCATGGTCTTTCAGCCCAATTATTCTCTTGCTTTTATAGACAAGGAAACTAAAGCAGTAAGTATGCACAGACAGACAGACAGACAGGCTTACAGATATGAGAGAATGAATAAGTGGTAAAATAAAAGAGCTAGAACTGAGACACCCATTGGCTGGCTCCAGAGCTGACATTTTGCAAACATTTTTGGCTTTGGATGAAGAAAATAGTCAGAGAATCCTTTAGCAAATGGATAGGCGTTTTAATTTCCATGAGTCAATGGGAAGGCCGATTTGCTGAGAGGGTCACCGGCATATGCGACGGGGTCCACTGCTATTGCCCACGGGTGATCAGGCCATATTAATGGTCTATGCACTTCTTAGCTAGTACTGAGACGACACAGACAGATTCACAGGATCATGTAAATGTCACTGTCTTAGATGGTTACTTTAAAGGCAAAACAAGAGTCAACAAAAGACTTAAAGCAAGAGGAATCCAGAAGTCCTGGTGAGGCAAAAACAGGCACCATTAAAGGGAAATAAGACTGTAGGACATAAAGGTGGAATACAGGGATTCCGAAGAGAGCAGTGAAGGTCAATTTGTGAAGTCGAAGGTTAAGTGGACTCTTGGATGCAATCTAATTTCACGTCCTTATTTTTAAAATGTGGGAAATGAGATCTAGAGAAATGAAATCAACCCAATCTCTGAGGGAAAAAAGTTTTCCTGAAACAGAGAGAGGCTATTATTGGTCCTAAGTGCCCGGAGACCCAAAGTTGTGAAATTATACTTTTTAAAAGTAGGGGTGGGGCTATAGAAACTTAGGACCCAAATAGAATGTCCAAGCTACTCTAGTGGCCAGCAGGGCTGAAGAAAGCGAGGCTTTGAGCAAAAGGGAATGTAGAGAAAGACCCAACAGAGAGGTGGAAAGACCTGAACAGGAGATTAGACAAGACTGTGGGGCCAAAACATGGGCCAGCAGTCATGGGACAGTCCTATGAGCAGACTCTTCACAACGACTGACATAAGCATTTAATGTCTGTTAGTCGATTGCATGCAGGAATCTCTCAATAAGATGCATCTCTAAGCTAAGGGAAATATTTGACACCCATGCAGATACTTTCTAAAATATCCTCCTCTTGAGAGTCAAGTAAATGTTGGATTATAAAAACTGCTGCTTATCCTATTCTTCCAAGACATTGTCTCCACAATTCAAGTCCTGAAGAGACCAGGGCCAGCAGCCATCGGCACAGAGCTCCCTGCATTGACGTGCCCTGTGTGCACTGAAGATCCTCCCACCCCTCCTGCCCAACACCAGCCTCCCTAATTAGCATCTAATGTGTACCTGTCCCTGAAGCCACCAGGGCACATCCCCAGTTTGGGCGGCCCTCATTTCCCGCATTTAAAAGTGATGCTAACAGGTATAACTTCCCATGAGTGTCCCAATCTCCCTTCTCTTAACTGAAGTCTCTTTTAACGTAAGGGGTGGTCACTTTTGTACTATGATCTGACTAGCTTATACTGTGACCCCCAGGATCCTTTCACTTACATGTCTGGAGAAGGAGGAGAAAGGGGAAGAGAAGCAAAGACAGGAAGGTAGAAGGAAAGGAGGGAGGGAGGGAAAAAGAAAGTTTACCAAGAATTGAGGAATGTCTCCCTGGAGAAATGGCTCAAAAAAACTTTAAATCGGATAAGTTCAAAAAATGAGGTTAATGCTCCATTATTTCCCTAAGGAGCCAAGGAAGGATCAAATCCCCACCTCCCCATTTGTGTAGTGTTTCTTCCAAAGACGCCTCTTTACCTAGTTGCCCATCCCCACCCTCAGGATGGACCCTACAGCAATGCGTGCCTGCCTTTCACTGGTCAGAGAGGACTGGAACCAAAGCTGACCATGAGCCCTGACTGAGCTCAGCCAAATGCTCTGTTCCCACTACCTGGAATTCAGATGCTATTTTTGCCAATCTCTGTTGCTACTATCTCGGAGGGGACCCACTGGGAGTCACCATGCCACTCCCATAAAATCCATATTATATTCTGCCACATGCACCAAAAAAGCAAATGAGCTGGTCTGCACAGAAGGTTTGAAGATGCCGTGTTAAAAGATTAATGGATAAGAGGACACCCCCTCCGAAGAGAAATAGAAGTGAACCCATAGAAATGCAAAGATAGCCCAGAGAGAGGCAGCAATAGACACGCATGGGGGAACGCTCTCCTACAAGACAGTTCATACCTTCCAAAATCTCTCCCTTTGCCTCAACCTTGGCACCGTGCCACTCCCATAAAATCCATGTTTCTCAGTGAAACCATCCCTGACTAATGGCAGCCATTCCTGTTGTACTCACCTGTTCTTTCACACATACCTCTTAGGTGAAAATTTTAACACTTAGGGTAGATAAATGCCTTCCTGCATGACTTTCAACCAGATTGTGAGCAGCCTGAAAGCAGGCGGTTATGTCCTTTTTGTGCACAGACCCATCACATTGTTCAGGACTGTCTGTGGGTTTACTTTGGTTGCAATGACAGGGTTATACTTGGGGCCAGAAGAGGAAACAGCAGGTCTCAATGCATCTGAGTCATTTGCCTTTAACTAAATTGAGAACTAAAGGATGTTTCCCCTACGCTTTACCAATAGGTCAGGAGCTATTTTGGTCATTTATCTTTCAGTATAATTAAGAGACGTAAATCTTTCTGCAGGAAACAGTTGGAGTCATGTAAACACTACAGCTCACTTAAGCAGCAACAGTTATGTTTATAATTTTTATGCCAACATAGTTCTTCTCGAGAATTTGGTTACACTACCAGCAATAAGAGAAGTATTGGACTTGAATAAAATGAAAAATGAGAGAGAAAAACCGAGTGTGAGAGAACCAGTATCATTATGATTAAACAGGTAGTTTTAGGTGGAACCATTCTTTGTCACTCTCTGATAAATGAATGTGCATTTCCACCATTACCTCCTTGTAGAGTTTTCTAACACCGTGCCTCTCCCATAAAATCCATATTATATTTGGTATCAAATACAGCAGAAAGAGGGAGAAGACATTTTTTGTCTTGAAAGTCATCGATTCTCAGAAAAGGTGACAACATAATCGAACTCCACCGTAAAGCTGAGGGTCAGGCCTGCCCCTCTCCACCCCTGGCTTGTCTCTATTGTGCCTGCGTATTGACGTGTTTTGGCAGACTCCAGTCCATCCTGTCTTCTACTTCTGGCGTTTTTATGCATATATTGCATGTGTACATTATGTGCAGAATTTAGTGTGCACAAATATTTGTGTTTTTGCAAGCTATTTCCATAGCTTTCATCCAATTCTTAAGTAATAATAATTGTTAACATTTACTATAAAATGACCTCATACCCTACTGGTCTAACAACTTTACAATTATTACGTGCACACAAATCCTCACAAATCCTATGCAGAAGTATTATTAATATCTCCATTTAAGAGGAGGGGAAACTCAAGCACCTCCGAACAAGTAGGTAACTCACTAAAAGCGCAAACTACCCAAAGCTTATGAATTCTAAGTCCTGGGTTGGAACCCAGGCAATGTGACGCCCTGTCCCCAGGCTGTTTTTAATGACTTGGCTCTCCTGACTCCCTTACCGGGTCCCTGACAGCCAGTTAAAGGCAATCGGAATTTGGGGCACTCAGACCTGGCCTCTTTGCAATATTAGGACACTCACATCATGGCTTTGCGTCTTCCCCTCCCATTCTATTCACACACCCACACAAAACGCACAGGCACTCATGTAATCAGGCCTTCCTTAGAACAAAGCTATTCATTACTTCTGGTTTTTATCTCTGTGAATGACAAATCTGAGGCCAAATGTAGAATTTTTTGGTTTTTTTCTGGGTCCTCATAGGAGGTTTGAATACTTGAAAATAATTCCATAAGAATGACTAGAACTTTCATGCTCACCTCTAATCAGAAGCAACATAATTGTTCAAATCAACTGTAGGATGTTAACTCAAAAAATACAATGCTTCCATTATGAGTTGTGCTTTTGAAGACTATTTGCTAATACAAGGAAATGCTCATAATATATTTATAGGTGAGGAGACAAAGCAGCCCACAACAAGGGTTTTGCATAACATTAGCTTAAGATCAAATGAATACATTAAAAAATATATATGTGCTTATGAAATCTTGGGAGGTTTAAGAAATACAATTTTCTGAATCCACCTGAAAGAAGATATAACATGTAGTGTATTTCAGAAAGTAGACATGCAAATGAAAGTGGGAAACATCCCCTGCCGATAACCACTTATCTAAGTCTCATACAATCCTATGGGCTAGATACCAGTTTCCTCTTTTTATAAATGATAAAACCGACACAGACATTAATAGATTTGCTCATCATCACTTAGCTGGCAATAGAGACCCTACATACAGGCTTAAACACACAGCGTTCCCCTCATTAAGCCCCCAGAAACTCCCACACTCCACCTGCAATTTTCCATCAGCCACCTGGTGATCTCAACAAGCTCTAATCTGGCGCCTACCGCCTGAGCCCTCAGAGGATCAGCAGTTCCCTCCAGCCCCCAGCATCTCACGGCCCAGCTCCACGTGGTCAGAACCCCCCTTCCCCAGCATGGCACCCTAACTGTGGCCATCTGCCTGTGGCTCCTCCTCCACTGAGCGCTTTTGCAAAGTGCCCAGAAGTCTCACATCCTTCTTCAGGAACCCTCTTCGATTACCTGTAATGTCAGAATGTTTGACGTGGACTCAAGAATGTACCTGGGATGGAACTGCTCTGTGGGCAGGTTCCTCCAGGTGTCACAGTACCACAAGCGAGCCAGGTGTAGGGGGCTTTCAGAAAAATGGATTCTCCATGTTTTTCTTGAAATCATAAGTCCTCTTTCTCTCAGACTCTTAGCCAAGCTCGAACCAATTTACTACCCCAGAGAGAGAGAAGAACAGAGAGGAGACCACAGCTAACACACTAGGTATCTTCATTAAATTTTAACTGGGGCGGTGGGTAAATGCCTAGGAAGCAGGGCTGACATCTGCTTGCTGGGCATTCAGAGGACATTCGCTCATGCGCAAGGAGCTGAACCAATTGCTTCCTACTTTAATCAATAGCAGTGCCGAAATAATCATCATGATTAAAGTATATGAGAGTTCAGAGTTATCAAGCTATGGACACAAATGGTTTCTGGCACAGTCACCTTCTGTATTCTTTTAAATCACCTTTTATTTTGCTTTCACAATATTCTGCCCTTGTGAAAATGCAGTTGCACATGGGGACATAACTCAGCTAGGTAACTGAGGGTGCTTTGAATATCACCAGATCAATCAATAACCGAACCTCCAGGTATGCTTTGGAACCATTTGTCTGGGCAATTCTAGCAAAAACAACAAAATCCAAACAGATTTCAGGGAAGTTCATGAAGAGCTCAAAGTGGGCATATTCATGCACCACAAAGCCAACCAAAACAAAAAAAAATAAAGCAAAATGAAATGAAGGCCTAGAACTCCAGCCACTGCAAAGGTATGTGTCTGGTATGTTTCTGCACTGTCTTTCCCACATCACTGCAGTAACTACATCATTTCACACCTCCTTCCATTTTGCCTCTCATTCCCTGCCATAACTTGGCCCTTCTACTTGAAGACAAAATTTTGTGTTCCCAGTGTTGGACCCTGGTGCTCCTTAGATGTAACCTTTACACACCCTCTGGACTTCCCAGACTTTGGTTATTTCCCATAACTATCCCACCTCACCTCAGCTGGCCTCCTTCAACCCTGGAATCCCCACGGGTCACCTCCCTCAGCCAGTGTACTCTGATCAAACCACTGTCAAGCCACAGAATAGCCCAGCCTCCACTTACCCATGATGCAGAATGAATAAACCTGCCTAAAGTATTGTAGACTTTGGGTACTAGAGGCTATGTGCATGATCTATGGGCCATAGTACAGTCATCGCACATTCAAATCTAGTACGTGGATCTTGATTCTCAGTCAAGAAACCTCAGTTCGTTCCCACCTAATATTCATTGTAATTTTTGGCCATCATGGAAAATTCAGGCTTTGCTAGGATTTATGCATAACCTAAAGGCCACAGAACATTTTACCCCAAATCAGCCATGGCTACATTAACCACATAGTCTCTCAAGAAACCCCTGAGACCACCTGTCACCAAACACATTTTGAAAGTCAGGCACCAATGATTCTGTGCCACCCCTGCCTCAAAACTAACCCACAGCGTTTTGCCAGATGGTGTTGAAGAAGTGTGCCACACACAAGAACTGTTTTGCATAGCCAGCTCTGAGAAGGAAAATCTGAAACCATAGGAGCCCCTTAGGAAAGCAGATCTAGTTGGGAGACCTGAAAGGTGGCCAGGCCAGGCCCCCTGGGTTCATATGCCATTCAAGGCTCACAGACGTGGCCTTCACTCTCATCCAACTGGCACCAGCTCTGAGAACACAGGCCACTTACCAGCACATCAAGGAACAGATTCATTCTCCCTGACCCCTAAGAGGAACAGCAACACCTGAACAAACTGGCAAGGTGAGGTTCGCTTGCAGTTTATGAAAACCTTCCCTGGCTCCCTCTCCTAACAAGGGCCGAAGACAAATCACACTCAGGTTTTCTGGCCTGTGGCCCACTGCCCCATATGACAGCTCCTTGTACCTCGTTCACAAACCTCACCATCAGCTGTCCCAACGAGGTCCACTTCAGGACACGAAGGCGAAGTTCTCACGTATCTCTCATTGCATCTACACTGGCTCCCTTTGCACCTGGGATCTCCTTGGGGGCCTCTTAATGGAAGTCTGACGAAGCCTGACCTTGCCTTGCTTTATGAGGGTAATGAAATCACAGCCCCAGGTGGACAGCTGCAGGTGCACTTGCTCAGCCATTCCAAGCCCTGTTATTTCTGTAATTTGTCACATGCTGTCTCCTGCTCGGGGTTGTACTTTACAACCTAATGAATGCATTCTCTTATTAAGACAAATCCTGCCCATGCCAATCCAATTAAATCTATAAAATCAGCCTGGAAATTTTAGATAAGTGAGCTGCAATGTAGCTGTTTTGCTTTTTTAATTTTCTTTTCTATTGTAAGTTGTTGGACCACATCTAGTTATGAACAATGAGTTAGATGTCAGAAGACATGTTTTATTCCAATTCCCTTACATGATCTTTAACAAGTCCCTCTCTTCCATGGGTGTTGGTCCCTTGACAATAAAATGAATGGTTTGGACACATAAGTGTCAATAATATCTTTTCATTTATTGGTTTTCCTTACTGTCTGCCAGACATCTGCATAAAAATCTCTACAAGATGGATGCAATGTTGTCAATCGTGCAAATACAATCACCCAATTTCATAGAAGACAAATGATTCATGCAGGGCCAGACAGTGATGATGGGGATGTGGTCCTAAAACCCATCTATACAATTCTTAAATTAATCACCTACACTCTTTAAAGACTGAATTGTAGAGGGAAAGTTTGGAAGTAAAGTTAGTATCAGGTCACAAAGAAGTTCTGTCTACAGCTGTTACTAACTCAGAGACCCCAGACCTTTTATCATCTCAGTGTCAACCACCACCACAGCCAATCTTGCATTCTCATTCAATTCTCAGGGAATTCAGGTTCATCTGTAGGGTGTACTTCCCACACTTCTAAAACACAGATACAAGAAAAAGTAACTAGAGCAGATTTTGTTAGCCTTTTATCTAAAAGGAGAGTTGAAAATAATTTGTTACTCTGGACACCATAGGCAGATACTGGTGATAAACACAAGCCTTATGCTATTATTAATCATGTCCTCCACACTCAAGGTTTCACCAGCGTCTGTGAAGCAATTTGTTCAATAAGACGTGTGATCATAAATAAATTGAGGTGTGATTGTAAATCAGTGCAGCTGCTACGGAAAACAGTTATGCAGGATCCTCAAAATATTAAAACAGAAATACCATGTGATCCAGCAATGCCACTTCTGGGAATATATCCAAAGGTAATGAAAACACTAATCTGAAAAGATATTTGCCCCCCCCACCGAAGTCCATAGCAGCTTTATTTAGAATAGCCAAGACATGGACGTAACCTCGGTGTCCATCATTGGATGAATGGATAAAGTTTTGGTATATATATATATATATTTGGTGTCTATTTATATGTATATGTACATATACATATAAAGAAAAAATGTTTCAAGGAAAAAAACGTTTTTCCTTTCTTCTTTCCTTTTTTTTATCATATCTGTATGAAAAGATAGATATTAGCTGAACCTATTGTGCTAATCATTTCACAATACATGTAAATCAAACCATCATGCTCTACACTTAAATTTACATAGTGATGTGTGTCAATTATTTCTCAATAAAACTGGGGGAAAATCAATTGTTTATTAATTGAATCAACAAGATGTCTATTCAGCAAAAGAGGACAATGATGTTTTAAATCCTTGCTTTTACATATGAAATCATTCTTTCCTAATAGATAAAAATATAGATTTCATAATACTACAAATTGTGCCACAGATTTATTTCCTTTCAAAAACCATAAACTATGCTCACTTTCTTTTGTGAAATGTAGATGAATAAATCTGATAAAGACAATCTTCCTATGGGGCATTATTTCTTTAATAATTGATATCTTGCATCAAGTCCACATATCTGAATTAATAAACTAAAATGCCAACAAAATGTCATCACAAGATCACAGTATACATAATTAAACCTTATTAAATGAAGATCTGCTAGTTTGGTCTCTGCAATTTGAAGAGGGCTGAAAAGGCATTTAGGTTCATATTATAGTTTGCTAAGCAAAGGGATAATATAAACAAAATTTCAGAGTGAAATGTTCAACTTAAGACAACCAGTTTCAAGAATTACATTAGTTCCATTTGCATAAAAATAATTAAAGGCTGATCACAAATGAATCTTCTTTATTAATTAAATCAAGAATGCCTTCATTGTTAGTATTTATGATTACTGCATTGATGTAAAGTAATAGGGCTGTATTTCTTTTAAACATCCTATAATTTCAACTATTCATTTTACAGCGAAAATCCTCCACCTAATCTAAAGTTGTGACACGGATAGAGAATAGGTGGACTGTATTTTGCAAAACCGACTTAACAAGGAAAATGCATTCATTGAAATTATTGGACTGTGCTATTTCGGGCTAGCCCTGTTGAATATTTTTGCAAAGGTGAATATATTTTCTGATGTTGCATAATGTATTTCTTAATGCATTCACAGTAAGGTCATACTCATCATTAATACCCTGAGTTTAGGAGTCAATTTTCACTTTTTAGATTTTCTTAAATGTGCTTATCGGAAAAGAAGAAAGAAAAAGAGAGGAAAGAAGGAAGGAAGGAAGGGAGGGAGGGAGGGAGGGAAAGATAAAGAAACAGCAAACGGAGGGCTTAGTCTATATTCTCAGTGAAAAGTACATTTTTCTGGTGGGCTCCCAAAAGCAGATTAAAATTCAACTCAAAAGTTAAAGAAATTATAAAAGTCTTTGCTAATGTAGAAACCAATTCTCCCATTTTTAAGAGATAAAAAAGTGGATTCTTCAGTAATTACTTGGTCAAGGGTTTAATCAAACAAGAAGTCAGCAAGACTTGGGGGAAAAAAGGACCTGTCCTTAGATGGGGACTTTGCCTGCTTATGTGAAAAAAAACAACAATAAAACACCACAATTTCTTAATTTGTTTCTTCACTTTGATGAAACAAAACATACACAGATAAATGTACAAAAAAATTCAGATCAATGATTTATAAAACCACCACCCAGATCAAGAAATAGAACATAACCAACACCACAAAGCCTCCCATCCACTGAATCCCAGTAAAAATCCTCTCTGTGCCCCTTAAAGGTAATCAGTATGCTGGTGTTTCTATAGAGGTTACCACCCAAAGCATACTGTTGCCTGCTTTATGAAGTTTATTTTAATGCAATCATGCAGTACATATTCTTTTAAATTTAACTTCTTTAATAAAAATTATATTTGTGGTATTTATCCATGTATGGAACTGAATTCTGTACATTTTCATTACTCTGCAGTAATATATTGTATGCATATATAGTAATTGTACAAATATACAAAAATTTTTACTACTCTACTATTGATTGGAGTGATGAACATATTTGTAAATTTGGGTTTTTTTCAATAGCATTGCAATAAGCATTCTTGTATGTTTCTCTTGTATATTGTATACTTGGGCATGTATTTACGTTCTAGATAAATATATATTGGAGTAGAATTGCTGAATCATATGATTTGCCTATCCTAACATTGACAGATACTGCTAAAATGTTTTCAAAAGGACCATTTCAAAATTGGTTAATTAACCAATTTAACCCCTACCATGAGAGCTCTATTTACTATCCTTTCCAGTACTCGGTGTTATCTGTCCTTTACATGTTTACCATCCTGGTGGCTGTGTACTGGTATCCTATACTTTTCATGGCATTTTTCTGAAAACTAATGAGGTTGAGAAGCTTTTTGCACATTCACTGGCCATTTGGAAGTCTACAATCCACCTAGAATTAATTTTTGTATATGGCCAAAGATAGGTATCGTATTTCACTTCATTTCTTTCCATATGGACATTCAATTACTTTGATTGTATTCATTGAAAAGCCCATCCTTTCCACTGTTTTGAAGTGTTACTTTTATCATGAATCATTTGCCATAAACATGTGGGTCTGTGCCTGGGATTTCCTTTTCATACACTGGTTTAGGTGTTTATTCTTGCACCCATAGTTAATGCCTTAGTGGCTATACATTTCAATAAATCCTTGAAAGTAGAGCAAATCTTCCCATTTGTCTTTCTTCTTCACATGTGGCTACTCTGCACCCTTTGCAAGAAATGACTTGTCAAGTTCCACTGGGAAAAAAATACAAATCCTGGTAAGATTTTGGGTGGGATTGCATTGATCTAGGATCACTGATTTAGGCACTTGAGGGACTCTCAGAAGCTGAGCAACAGTGAAGACGTAGCAACTTCCAGTTCATCACTCTTTAAATTTTCTGAAAAGTGTCATAGTTGTCTGCGTAGAGATCCTGAACATCCTATGCTGGATTTATTCCAAGGCATTTAATCTTTTAATGTATACATATTATATCTTGTAATTTTTTAAAAAAATCTGTTTATGGCTATAATATAGAATTCAATTCCTATATTGACCTTTCATTTAGAAAATGTGTTAAACTCTTTAATAATCTTATTAAATCTTAACACTTATCCCAGCAAGACTGTCAAAATGCTAAAGAACCCAAACACTAGGCTCCTTTCTCTGGGCTTCCATTCTGTTCCGTGTCTGAGCTCTCACTATCCTGTCAACTGCTTCAAGCAAACAATTTTTAAAAGTGTTCTATAGCTTTTCTACTTGCCCCTAGTAGAGAGATTGGTTTGAATTACCTAATCCTCCACTACTAAAATTAACCTTAAATTTTCTTTGACAAACTATAATTCAAATGGAAATGCAGAAAGATTCTTCCCATTAACCTACTCTTAGAGTTAAATTTTCCCTTAGGTCCAAAAAGTTAATTAAATTGGGAGATAGGGGGTAAAATGAAGAATGTTGTCAAAGCATTCTTTTTAAATTAGTTTCTGTAATATTTGTAATCAATTAAAAGGAAACATCGCTACATAAAGGGAACTCATTTTTCCTATTGTGTGAGTTAGGCATTATTTTAATCAATAAAAACCAAACTACTGTGTTAATGAAAACAGTAAATCAATTAATGAAGGATTAGGATTATTTGTTCTAAAGTAAAGCTGCTGCTCATATATTTGGGTGTAGGTGGCAATGATTCAATAGCTGTGTTGTTGGTTTTGGTTTTGATTTGTTTTTTTACCAACTAAAGAGACATGGAATGTGGTCTGCTTTTTATTTATTAAAAATATTCATTTTTATTCCTTGTAGTTATACCACATGACACATTGCTATTATATTAACAGCAGAATAGTCCAATAATATGCATAAACACACTCAAGGGATTAGGAGGAATCCTACTATATTTATTTTCCTTCATGGGTTTGGTAATTTAATTCATATTTTCAACACCAAAAAGTTGATTCAATTTATATGATTATTTCTGGAAAAGGTAGTAATTACAAAGCCAGGTTTTTACGTGAGAAAATTTGTAGAAATTTTGATATGACTAGCTTTATTCAAATATTCCTTGAAATACTCAAAACACAGCTGGACTCTTTAGGTAAAGTAAGGAGAGCAAACAGATATTTATAAGGTACATTTCCTTATAAAGAAAAACAAAATTTTCCAAAAAACAATTTTTGGCCATGTCCTTCTACTATAGAGTGTGCCAAAGCTCTAAAATTAATTCTAAAAGGAGTTATAATATGAACATTATTGACAAGTAGGAATCTAGTGGGCCTTTAAGGTCAAAGAAACTTTAATAAATTGTCTTATGTGAAAAGAGTTGAAGCAATCAGTATATATAAATTGTATAAGGAATAAATGACAAAATGAGAAGGCTCGACAGTTGGGAGAATAGAATGTAGAGGCATACAAGGACCGGGAGTCCTGGTGAGCCTGAAGAATGGTGGCAGTTGGGGACTAGCCAAGATCTCCGGGAAGATGAGGGCAGGTGACGGGATCTTGGAGTTGGTGCTTACCGAGTTATGGATGACGGCTAGGGCCAAAGGAGATGGGTAGAGGGAGTACATACCCTGGGGATGAGGAAGTCAAAGAAATGAGAGATCGTGGTGTGGAATTATCCACCTGGAAATGGAAATAACCCAGGATCATAGAGGAATTGCAGGCAAGAGAAAGATGCCGAGTCAGGAGTCCACAACGTCTTTGATAAATGAGTGTGGGAAACAAAGGGGCCCGAAAACAATAGTCAAGCTGGAAACAGGGTGTATGACTCACTAGCATAAACCCCAAAATACAGGGAATTACTGTTTCATTTGTATATTTACACAAAGGTGAGGAATAATAGTCTATCATGGAAAGGTATTTTCTTAGTGGAAGAAAAAAGAATTTAAAATGGAGGCAAGACACCATCCCAAAGTGAGAACTACTTGAGGAAATGTTATCTGGTCAAACATAGTTTCTTTAGCATTGGGCTAGTAGGAAAGATGTTTCCTTTAACAACCTACTGACTTTAGGGAAAGCTACAAAATCTGTTACACCAACAGCAGCCAGGTCAGTTGCACCATATCATCTCATAGGTCATCAGTGATACAAAAGAATTAACTTGATATCATGTCACATATTTGCTGAATTAGATTTTCAAATGTTTGTTAGAGTCAGAGAGGTGTAAGCAGAAGTGTTACAGAGGGAACCAGCTGTTTGTCCAGAGAGGCTCTCAGAGCAGAAATGCCTTGGCGATATCATCACCTTTTATGCACTATTTATTGAGGACCCACCACATGCCTGGACTGGGCTAGGCATCGGGGATCTAAGTGGGATTATACTCTAGTGCTATTGGAGGCAGTTCTCTGCGTGGCTGGAAGTCAGTATTTCCAGTCTCTCAAATTAGGTGTCTCAGCAGGATGTATCAAATTACCATTTATTGATTAGATGGAAGGTAAATGAGCACAGAAACTAAACAAACAGAAGTAGAAGTATTAAAGAGTCTTTCCTCTGATCCAGATGTGAGCCAACTAGGGTCCGTGTGCCAAATGCCCAGCCCACCACCTGTTTTTGTATGGCCAGCAAGCTAAACGTATTAGCCTGCAGAAAATAGTTGCTTGCTTTTACCTCTTGGCCTGAGAAGCCTGAAATATTTATTCTCTGGCTTTTTACAGAAAAATTTTACCTGTGCTGATCAAAGGCATAGAAAGATGTTCCATATCTCCTAGTGTCCATCCCCTGAACCTGGACAAGATTGTGTAAGTGGTGCCACCAAATTCTAGATTTGGCGATTTCCTCACCCATGCACCAGGAACACACTTTTGCTTCTTTTGTATCTTCTAGTTATTCATCAGCTATAGTAATCTCACTAACTGTTGAATAGTTTTCCTTGGCAATTTAGCCTTCATTAGATTTCCAGGTCAGCTCTATCTGACTTTTTGGCCTGATAAATACACTTTTCTTTCAGAGGGCTTCTGTAGGTACTGCTTCTCATGGACTTTGTGTGGTATACTCTAATTTAGGGATTGGAGAAGATTTTATGTAAAGAGCTAAATAGTAAATATTTTGGCTTTTCAGGCCTGATGGTGCTCTGCTGAAACCACTCAGTTCTGTCACCACCACTGAACTTTGTCACTATAGTGCAAAAGCAGAGAGAGAAAATTTGAAAATCAGTGGGGTCAGCATGTTCCAATAAAACTTGATTTGAAAAATCAGGAAGCAGCAATTGGATTTGGCCCATGGGCTGTGGTTTATCAAACCCTAGTCCAACTTATTCTTAGATGTTCCAACTCAAGTTCTATGAATACCTATGCAGAAATTTCATTTTCTTTTATATCCACTTTACAGGTGAGGGAAATGTCACTGTCTCTCTTACACCAGAAAAAACTATATATTTGGATCATCCAATCAATCAACTAATATGATTTAGGGAGGAAAGTAACCCATATACATATAATTGGCAGACATAAGTTGAACCACAAAACTGAATTTGAATTTTGAATTTTTCCAGAGACTACTGTAGCCTGAAGTTGAATCCCAAAGAGATAGTGAATGCTGAATCGTGGCTCTTAAGCAAGCAACTCCTCACATCTGTATTTTCTGTTGGACTCAATGTATGAGTCTTGAAGTCTTTGTTTAAGACAGATCATGTTTTCACAATAAGCTTTGAGCTTTGGGTCTTTGGGTAGTACTCCACCTTGCATATCTGAGAATGCCCACCTTCTACCTGGAAACCAGGGCTGGTCAGAATGCCCCTGACTGTTGTTCCTTTTGGGTGTCATTCTAAATGTTTAAACAAATGGGCCACTAGACTGAAATATGGTCAATAAAATCTTCTGAGGCATGTTCCCTTCTGATGGATGAGCTGACATGAAAAGCATTTCAGAGTCTACTTTCAGCAGATTAATGAATTCTGTGTTTCCAATCACTCAAGTTGAAATTATAACAGATAGCATTCTGTCCCACTGTTCATGAGATTTAACTCTTTGGAGGTCATCAAAGATACACCCTATTCAATAATGCAGGCCAGACAAACACGGCCTTAATAAAACCGAACTGTCACTTTGGGTTGGAATTGATTTTCTTGAGGACCTTTTAGGTTTGCAAATCAGAATTGCCTTTTCTTCACACATCTGAAGGAGGTTGACTTTCCCAGGGTTAGTTTAAAAATGCAGATTGATGGGAAAGGTTTGTATTGGGTCAGTATTGAATAGCCTTCTCTTGGGGGCTTGAATTATTCATGAGCATCCATGCGTTTTGTGCTTCTTGCTTAACACTGTGGAAGGTGGGGGAAGGATGAGAATGTCACCAGCTGCAAGCATAGCTTCCTTCTCGAACAGAGTTAGCAGTTAGAGGAGGCTGGGGGGTGGATTAGGGTAGGGGCTTTGCTTAATTTTACAGGAATTCAAAAAACTCAACCTTGAAACTAAACAACTGGCCAACAGCTGAGGATGCCCAAGTTATATGTTATCTATGGCTCACTTTTGACAAGCTTTAAGCAAAGGTTAAAAGCCATGAAACCAACTGCCTATCTCCTGACTATGAATAGGGCTGCTTTGGGCTGATTCCTATAACAACTTTGAGGTGGGCTGGCTCTTGTCGCTGGATAATGTGCAACTGGCAGGTGGATCTAATACTCAAGAGAGCCCGGTTCCCCTCTCGCTTATCTTCCTCTTAGGTCTGTGACTGAGTGTGTCATCTATAATTTCCGAACTGCAGATTCACTTCTATAAAATGAAGCACTTTGGGTCTCTTCAGGGGTTTTATAAATTTTTGGAGATGCAGAGCACTTTCTTCAAAGAAAATATTCCCCACAGGTCTTATAAACAGAAGAGACACAGAATTGAAGGGGAAGGGAGGTACAGAGAGAAGGGGATGCTGAACCTCTCCCTTTCCCAACTTGGTAGAATTAGTCTAGGTATTTTCCCTGACCCCACCCCACCAAACGCTGAGCTTGGGAAGTCAGAAGCCAGCTCTTCCTCCAATTCCCCCACTGGTGCTGCTTCTTACAGCTCCTTCCTCCCATGGTTCAGCTGAAATACTAGAAGTAGTCTTACCTTCCAAGGAGAGCCAAAATGGACCACACTGAAAAGGTATTTTCAGGGCCCACCTCTTGACTTCAGAGGAATCCTGTGCATGGTCACTATTTTTAAGAGCAGTTAGAGGAGGTATTGAAGACTGGTGAAAAATGAAGAGAAGAAGAGATCCTTGGATTAATGCTTTCGCATTTCATCTTAATTTGGGGAAAAAAACCCAGCCACGTTAGCTTAAGCAAAGGTTTCCTACCCATATTTTCCTTACCAAATAAATTCCTATAAGGAACCAGTTGCTGCTGTTATAGCTAATGGTCAACTTATTCTTGTAGAAATTCATTCTACTGTCAAGAAGGAGTTATTTTTTGCCATCTGGGCCTTTATCTGGTCCTTAGCCATAAACAATAAGACAGTTATACTTTTCCTGAGAAAAAAAAAATATGCCACCTTTTACCAGAATGCAATTTCATCTAGAGAAGCAGTCCAAGAAAAATATACAGGGGAAACCCTGCTTTGGTCTCAAAAACCTGTGATCTTAATGCTAAATGCAAAAAGGTGATCTTAAAACCAAAAGAAAAATGTCTAAAGTTCAACTCATTTTTGCCTTGCTGTTAATTAAGACTTTAAGGGCAGTGACCTTAAAAGTGTAACATTCCTTTAGACAGGGAAAGAAATAAAAATTGGCCTTCAAAAATCACCACTGAATGGACAAACTATGCATTGATTATGCATGCAATCATAATCAAAAAGTGTGTTATTTTACAAAATTGAATTCTTTCCTGCTCAAGTCCAATGCTGAGTAATTAACTGCAGACTGTACTTCCTTTTGTCACAGAGTAAATAGCAGAGGTTTATGGAAAATGTTTTGGCTCTGCAGTCATTAATATTCCACTTTAGTTGGAATAGATTAGCAAGGGAAGAACACAGCAGGTTAGGATTATCGGAATCTGTTTAACCCCACATAATGAAGGTGTGGAGAATAGTGATTTGAATGTCTAATGTCAGTCACTCAGCAGAAAGGAAAAAATTCTTACGCTCACTCCAGGGCTTTGAAACAGCTGTTTATCTCATAAATTTTCATTAATTTGCTATTATAATCAGACCTACAGAAATAAATGGCTAATAATTGCCAAGCTAAATGAACTCAGTTTTCTTCTCTAGAAAATGTCTGAATTTCCCATGCGGCAAGAATTCCTATTCTGTAGCTTTTTCACCTGCAAGGATTCAGAGCTGTCACCAGCCAGGGGGATTCAGATGAGCCTCCTTTTAATGCTTCCATATACTCTCTCTTCCTGGGGCACCCAGTCACCCTACCCCTCTTGAATCCAATACCCAGTGGAGCTAGCTAAAGTGGGCAACCATTATGTCACTCTTTTGCCAATTGTTTTATGCAAAGGTAAACAAAAGAAGGAATTACACACTAATGAAAATAAGAAAGAGAAATTTCCCAGTTCAAAGCTGAAGGAGCAACATCTCTCTGCGAACTTTGATGGTGGGAGCAGGGAATTGAACAATACGTGGTGGAGAAAGAGATGGACAGAAAATGGCAGGTTTACCAACGAATTCTTCCTTAGGAGAGGAAGGGAGGAAGGTGGAGTGTTACAGCATTGAAGAGCCATGGGGAAGAAACTACAATTATGTCAAGATCCCACAGCGTCTTTCCTGCAATGTCAGGAGATTGTCCAAGAGTATGATGGCACCGTAATTACACAGAAACAAGAAAGATTTATCAGTAATTTATCCAAGACTTCCTGAAGGGGCTTGACAGTTATCATCATAATCCACTAAGTCAAGGCTGGGATATTACTCTGAACGTGAACACAGACTGCAAGAAAATAAACAGGATAAAGGTGTCAGAGGTTTCTTTCCAAGTGAGCAGAACTCATATTGAATATTTCCCAAACTGCCATCTTGACGTTACAAGTGAATAAAAGTGCAAACTTTGTCTTACATCTAAGGGACTATAACAAGTAAAGAGCTCCATGTATCATGAAAATAGGAATAGTAGAGTATAATTTTAAAAGAGGTGAGGAAGAAAGAGGGAAATTTCCTTGAGTTTCCTGTAAGTCCATGCACTTGAGAATTGGTTTCTAATCCAGAGCTTACTGGCTCTCACTTCTTCCTGCTCCTACCCTATGAAGCCTCCCCTTGGTCACTAAGGGGTCCTAGCAGTCATCTCTCCCATGTGTTCGTGGACATGCCAACTGAGCTCCACCAGGCTGTGGTCACACTTTGTGCAACTGGTGTCATGGCGGTTGGTGGGCTCTCTTCCGCATACAGGAAGCTAGACTTTGCTTTTAAAATCCAGTGCTAATTGCCCACAGTGGGAGCTGGCTTCATAGGGTACACTCTGTTTACTGCCTTCCCCTCCCTGTGTCACTCCCTCCAACTCTCTGCAGAGCCCAGATAAACTATTTGTATTTAAGTCCTGTCTCAGGGTCTGCTTCTGCAGGAGTCTGAACTCATAGATATTAAATACATATAGCTATTAAATTGAAAGCATTAGTTCAGGTATTTGGGTCTCTTTATATTCTATCTCTACTTTTTACCTCCAGAGAACAGATGGATGATGTATCAATATCCCGGGAGGTGAATGCATAGATATTATTCCTTGGAATTAGATATTATTCCAAATGGATATTATTATTTGGCTCTCTTCCCTGCCAACAGCTCAACATGCTCTTCATAACCCTGTGGCTGCCTCACGTACTCAGCAAAGTGTTCCATCGACATTCACATCCCAGCATGCTACATAATTCAAGAAGTTCTCAGAAGAGCTGTGGTTTGTGACTAACACAGTGAAGGTGACCTTAGAGTTCCTAAATAGCTGAGAAGAAATACAAGGCAAAGAGAAAAGTCCAGAAATTAAAGACAGTGAAAGAAAACACCCTTCAATTTTGTGAAAATAATAATCCCAGGACTCTGGGACATAATTGATTTATCAACTTATGCATAGATAACCTATGTATTTAGTCAGGGTGGTATAAATCTGAATTGTCAATACAGCACCACCCAAATACTAACCACCTGTGGAGTCTGAGCACTTGAAATGTGGCTAGCTTGAAATGGGCTACAGCTAAATACATATGATTTCAAAGACTCCGTGTGATAAAAAGTGTTATTTATCTTATTAGTGATTTTTTAGATGAATTACATGTTTAAATTATGATATTATGACTATGATAGATTAAATAATATATATTATTAAAATTTATTTCCTCTGCTTACTTTTTAATGTGGCTACCAAATAATTCATAATTACCTATGCGCTCACATTTCTATTACACTGTACTAGTCCAAATTATGCTGTGATAATGCATAAACCCTGAATTCTCAGGAGTAAACAATAAAAGAATGGTCAATTTCTTATTCATAGTCCATATCCAAAACTGGAACAACATAGTATGCAGACAAACCCAGTGAGTGGGGAGTGGGGTTGAGGGGAGAGGCTGTACTCCACATAGTCTCTCAGGGATCCAGGCTGTTGGAGGGATTATTACTTTGATCAGAGAGATAAAGATGAAATTTCTTCTGTTGCCCCAGAAGGGGTGGAGAGTTCTGGGGGATCTTGCCCCAGCACAAAATGTTTTGGATCAGAAGGGACACAGATCACTCTACTGACAGCCCATTGTCAGAACTTGACATGAGGCTCCAGCTTCAGAAGGAAGGTCAAAGAAATGTCACCTTCCCGTGCTCCGGAAGATGAGTCAGAGTGGACAGTAGTGCACATACAAATGGTCTACCACAATGTACATGGTTTGGTGATGTCTAAATTTCCAAAATCATTCACTCCAGTGTAGAATACAGCATGCAGTTAGCAGTGTAGAGTGCCAAGATGGCAAGATGGCACTGGGTGATGTCATCAGTCATTTACACCTTGACAAGGACCACTTAGGAGATGCACTGTCAGTTGAGGAAAAGAACCTGAGGAGGAACTGGGCACAGAACTGATACATTAGAAGTATAGAAAGCAAACTAGCTTAGCCGCTCAATTTTTTCTAGCAGTGTCTTGTACTTTGATGTACATCTCAAGTGAATAAAATGAGATCAAATGTGACTCAGTGAAGGCCAGACACCTGTTCAGGTAGAACATGCACAGTGAACTTGGCACAGTCTAAAAATCTAGTGATCACAGAGACATTGTTGGAACACTGAGAGTGACTCTCTCTCTCAAACAGAAATCCAACATTTTAATTTAAGATGGAAACACTGCCATTCTCAGATAGGACTCACAACTCATTCCCTTACTATAAGGAGAAATTACTAAATGGAAAATCATTGTTCTTTGGTAAATAGGAAATTCAAATAAGGAATATCCACTGATCTCAAGAATTACTTCTCAGATAAGGAGGCCTGAG
The DNA here is from genome assembly GCF_030020395.1 of Manis pentadactyla. Taxonomy (NCBI): domain Eukaryota; kingdom Metazoa; phylum Chordata; class Mammalia; order Pholidota; family Manidae; genus Manis; species Manis pentadactyla. Next base: position 22,053,903 of record NC_080036.1, read on the forward strand.
GAACCCCCACATTTTATAGGAATAATTTGGCCAAAAAGAGCATGATGCACAAGTCTACTTGGCCAAGACCAGCTATCTACTGCTGTAGACATCTAATGCTGCCCATGACCTAATGCTCTTATTTTATGCTTTCATAACCAAATGACCTATTTTCCATGGGCTTTCTCCAAACAGAGCAAGCACAGTAATGAGATTTCATATGGCTGAGTTGCATTTACATCCATTCCACACTGCCTCCCTGAGACAACTTCCAGAGAACCTTAATTACTGTTTCAGATGTTCCCACACCCCTCAGCACGTATCATCCATAGCATTTCATAGCTCCTCAACAATGGTATGCATATTCTTACCAATGTGCCTCTCAAATAGCTTTCATATTTATTACTTCTCAGGAACACTTCTCTGTGCCCCCCCCAAAAATAAAATGCTATCTGATTTGGATCAATGCAGTGACTTTATTTTCCATCATAAATTACATTGCATTTGGCTTAAAGTTTTGGTCAGACTAGGAAAAGAAAACTAGTCCCAATAATTTTAGGCTATATAAAAGATCTCATCAAGCCAATGATTCATCTTTTATTCAAAGAAAATTAATAAAGATGGCTTTCCCTTTCAAATTTTTTCTTCAAATACTAATTCATTTTCACTGAAAGGTATTAAGAGTTTATCTACATAGAACAAATTTATCAAATGTTTCTTCAAATCATCTATCATACATACATCTGAAAGCGTTTTTCAAAGACCATATTTATAGAGACAAATGTACTACTAGTGAGAGATTTTCAGCATGATACTGGGAGAAGGTTACCATGATCTCCCATTACATTGGCTCTGGGTAGGTCTAGAATGACAGCTATATGAGGGGCAAGTAGAGTCAATAGAATTCATGTTTATAAGCAAAACAGATGGTTAATTACACTGCATGGTTCCAAAAATGATAGACAGCCTCCCTAGGAAAGAGAGATACCCTTGGCTGAAGTGCAACCATACCTGATATTCCATTCTTAATATTCATGGAAGATTAGAGATGAAGGTGTTCTAGGGGTCTAAACTCACTCCAACTTTTTAGGTTAAGCATTGCCATTTATAGGTCTTCCAATTTAAAAATACAAATGATGCTAAGACTGGTAGCAAATTAAGAGAGTAGTTTTCTAACGTCAGTTAGTGAACATGTAGGACCAAAAAATCTAAGTTGCATGAAGTTACTAGATGCTTCAGGAGAGACAAAGCAAATGCAATCTGGAAGGGGAACATGGACTAATGAGAGATAAGTCACAAAAAGAGTCATAATTTTATTCAGTAATCGTCCTAAGAAAAATACTTCAAACAAGTTTTAAGACCTGTAAGGGAGAAGTGATGCTTTTACGTTTGCTTATAGTCCCCTCAGCCTCTCACAATACACTGTAAAGATGGGAAGGGTTCAATAACAATTTGTTCATTCAACATTGACCACTTTCTTATAGTGTCATCTATAACCTAGTTGCTAGACTAGGTTGTGAATGTGAATCACAAACAAAGAAAATTTTTTAACTTCAAAATATTTATGGTTTATATGGGGTTTCCAAATAACAATATATAGCACTAGAATTCACTGTGGATACAAGAGCAAAATACAAAAATCAGTTACAGTTTTGCACATGAGCAAGAAATAATCTTGAAAAGAAAAAAGAAAAAATCATTTTTACAGGATTATCAAAAATAATAAAATACTTAGGAATTCATTCACCCAAAGAAGTATGAGATTCATACTCTGAAAATTACAAAACATATTTGGAAGAATTAAGTAAGATCGAAATAAATGGAAAGATATCCCATCTTCATGAATCAAATGATAATATCATTAGGTAGCCACACTCCTCAGATTTATGTGCAGATTCCATGTTAGCCCTATCACAGATGGCTTCTTTGAAGACTCTGACAAACTGATCGTAAAAACTTGTTTGGAAATTCAAGGTATGCAAAATGCCAAAAACAATCTTCAAAAAAGAAAAACCAAGCTGGAAAACTCGTGTCTCCTGATTTCAAAACTCACTACAAAGCTACAGTAATCAAGTAAGTATGATACCAGCATAGGTAGACATGGACATGAAAGGAACAGGAGTGAGAGCACAAAAAATGAAACCTCAGTTGTGTAGTCAACTTATTTCTGACATGTTTAGCAGCTTAATGGGGGAAAAGAACAGTGTTTTAACAAACAGTGCTGAGATAGCTGACTGTCTAAATGCATGAACCCCTAACTCATGCCATACAGAAAAATTAACTCAAAATGGATCATAGATATAAATGTCAAGCCTGAAACCATAGACTGTCAGAAGAAAACATTTTATGACCTTAACTTACATAATGGCCAGGAACCATAGGAGTTGACACTATGTATCTTTAACCTACTTCTGGATGTAGTACTTTTAACCTACTTCTGAATACTTTAATCTACTTGAGAAGTCTTGTTTGCTTTTACAAGTTTACCATCCAGAGGAAAACTACTGTCTAGTAAAACCCTATTTTTATTCAATGTCAAAGCATTAGTTGTAAATGAAAAAAAAATTCTTATCTGGAGATGGATATAAGCTTATTATAATAAAATTCATTTATTGTTTCATTCATTTCAAATATACCTTTGAATATCTACTTATCATGTACTTATTCCTCTAACAAGTATTTATTGGGTATCTACTTAAAGCAAGCATCCTTTTAGTCCCTGATGATACAGAATCAAGTAAGAATCAAATCAAATAAGACAGAGCTCTATGTTCAGAGATCTTGCATTTTCTAAGGAACACAAGCAATAAATACACAAATACATATGTAAGAATATGATATGTACGTAAGAAAGATGATTCCTATAGTGTCAAGTGTATTAAAGAAAACAAGAGAGGAAAATGGGATTCAGCATGCCTGGGGAGGGGAATTCTAATTTCAGTATGTTAGATCAGGGACAGCCTGATGACACCGGGATGACATTTTAATGGAAGACAGTCAGGCAAAATCTGGAGAAACAGAGTTACTGGCAGAGACAACAAGCATGACAGGCCAGAAGTGGATACATGCTGGGGATTTTTCAGGAACAGAGAGATGGCCGCAAGGAGGGGTGGCCATGATTCTAAACGCCATGCCCTGGGCCATGTGGATCACACAGTCACACTCTTTGCCCCCCTGAGTCTTTCAGCCTGGACTGTGGGACACAAACATCATGCACATAGTCACACACACACACACACACACACACACACACACACAGAAAAAAATAGAACTATAGATTGGGACAGGTTGCTGGGGAAGATTCCCTCTCACCTGGGGGCTTTATAGCCAGAGAACCCCATCTGGGGAGTATGGAGGGATTCTTGGAGAAAATAACCTTTGAGAAATTTGAAGGGGAGTTGTATAAGTGTAACCTGTTATATTAAATCTATTATTTTAATCATATATGAATAAGATGATGATAGATACAGATATAGATATAAATATAGAGAGAGATGATAGGTATATAGACAGATGATAGATGAATTCATAGGATTCATTCACTTTAATTAAAATTTAAAAAATTGTGACCCTAATGAGGCTTCTGATGAAAAGAATGACAAATTTTCAGCCAAGCAGAATACATCCCATCAGACATGAAAATTTTATTATCATTGCAATGACAGATTGATTCGCTATACAGGACTTCATAATATTTGAAATTAGGAACATGGCATTAAAGTTCATGAACTGATTATTATAATTATAGTTCATTTTATCTTGATTGCTTTTGTGGGGACTCTTGATTAAATTTGTCTGTCCTTGTAGTTCCTAAAGCTTGTTTCTTGCAAAGCTAAAACTTTCTGGAGATAATGATTCAGCGGTTCTCCTTCAGCCCCTTCCCTCTTCTTATGCCACACTGTGCCTGTTGTTTTAATCATAAATATACATATATTTGTTAAGCTTAGGTTTGTAATAGTCCTTTACAATTTGTGAAGATTTTCAGTTACAGTATTCAGAGACTCAGAACAACTTGGGGAAGGCGAGTGTTGTTCATTCTAATTTACAAATGAGGGGACTGAAGACGAGCAAGGGGAAGTGAACTGTCCCAAAATGCATCACCCTTACTGTGTAATTTTCTCTTCTGCAAGTTACCAGAAGACTCTGGGATGCTGGACCCACAAGAGAAGGGAGCCGTCCATCCATCCTTCTTCACCAGCAAGGAAAAACATGTGCGAGTCACTTTGCCTCTTTACCAAAGGAGAGAGGGGGAAATACAATGAAGTAGAAGAGCAAAGGACAAATTTGCATGGAAATGCACAGATCTTTGGACCACTGCCCTTCTCACAAACACACAAATTTATGAGCTCTCAGCTTTACCCGTCAGAACAGGGATGCTAGCAGCCAAATAATGAATCAGTATCTGCTCCTTGGGGTATGGGGAGAGACTGGAGGTGGAGGGAATTTGTCCTTCTGCAGAAGAACGAATTAACCTCTGAAGAAGACATCTGTAGATCTAGAGCCCCAGCCCTTTATAAAATGATTCATCCAAGGGAGTTCAGTTAACGTAAGTGGGCTTAACAGAATTCCTAGGAAACCAAGAAGACTCCGCTGTTGGAGAATTGGGTGGTGGTGGCTAGTTTGGAAGACGTGGCCATGGGAGGTGAAGAGGGAGAGTGGACAGGTGCAGAAAAGGTCATAGTCACCATTAATTGGGCGCCAGAGACCTGTCAAGAAGGTTGGGATCTCCAAAGGAGAAACTTCCATCTCAGACAAGACTGTGAGATGAAAACTTAGCCCCCGGGAGATGACCTCCCTGGTGTGAAGAGAAGCACAGACATTGGTAATGACTCAAAATAAAGGGAGACCTAAGGAATTCTCCCTAAGGACCAAATCCAACTCCTTCTATCCATTGGGGCTTGGGACAGAGGGAGGAAATAGTAGGTATTGGTATGAGCTGAATTGTGCCTCCTCAAAGTTCAAATGTTGAAGTCCTACACCCCAGGACCTCAGACTGTGACAGTATCTGGAGATGGGGCCAACACTGGTGATTAAATTAACATGCAGTCATTAAGGTGGCCCTAATCCCATCTGACTGGTGTCATGATAAGAAGAGATTAGAAGACAGCTGTCTACAAGCCAAGGAAAGAGGCCTCAGAAGAAAACAACCCCATCAACACTCGGCTCCAAGCCTCCAGAACTATAAGAAAATAGCTGTATTTTGATTAAGCTTACCCAGCCTGGGGTGCTTTGCTATGGCATCTCAAGCAAACTAATACAGGTAAGTCCATGTTTTTCTTCTAAGCCCCACACTTCTCTGGAAGGAGGGAGGGTGTCATCATAACATGCATCCAGTCCTGAACAGACCAATTAGACAAGTCAGGGACTGATTAGAAGACTGCATGGGCACGGGGAGGGGAGCTTCAGCAGACCCACCACAGGGAGCAAGGAAGAGGGCTGGGAAATGGGGAAGGGGATGCTATGACCCCCTCTGTTCCTACCAAAGGGGAGGACAACAGTGAAAACAGCCTCCAGGTGAAGAATGTCTTTCCATCCTCTTTCACAGCACAGCACACAACAGACCACCCCACCCTGCAGAGTGAACCGTCTTTTTGTGATGCATAGTAAAAAAGAGTAAGGTTGTTCAAGTCTTTACAAAAATCCTTGGCACAGGTGGGGAAGAAGGAAATCAGGCTGTAAGGGGTGATTCTGTTCAACGGTGTCACATGAACACTCTGCTATTTCTATTTCTGGCCTTCTTTTTTCTTTTAATTCAGAATCATAGCCACTGTGGTTAAACAGTTCTCAACTTGCTTTGGTATACTTATTTTTTAAAAAGGAATAGTAAAGCATTCAAACGGGACATGGGGAATGGGAAATGAAAAGAGAGAATGAGTTATCCAAAGCTCTAGAGGGAACCTGAGGGCACTTGCTCTGGGGACCCAGGCTGAGGTCACAAGGCACCCCCGCCTTCAGTGCTCCACATAGAACAGCTGTCAACATGAACAGCCGGATGAGGCATCCCCTCTAAGTCTCTCTAAAGGCTCAACTGGGCAGGCAGGAGGGCAGATGCGGAGGGCACTTCCCCTCCAGGGAGCGGGGAGCCCTTCTCATGCCCTCGACCAGCTGATCTTAGTCGTTCTGCATCAGGGGAATCAGCAAGTCCATCCCTTGGAAATTTAATTCTCTTTTCTTTAGTCAAATCTTATCATGAACAATTCCAGGAGGTTCTTAATTTTTCATTCCAGAATGAGCACATGAAGGCTACCTGGTATGAAGTTCTGCTGCTTTTGAAAAATTCCATTCAGGCCTTGGGTCTGTGCTGTGAATGGACTGTACTTTCTCCTGATTAACGCACTCAGTCACATTGCGTTTTTCCTGACAAGGGCGTGAGGCGAGGTCAAGGAGGGCACGCACCTGAACGTCAGCTAACTGCCGCAGTACCAAGCATGCGCGCGTGGGGCGCTGCAGAGCCTCCCCACCTGGAACCTGGGAGCCCCGTCTACCTAACATTTGTCTACGTCTGTCCCCAATGCGGCACTTCCCCGCCTCTGCCTTAGCTCACAATTCATCATCTCTCACCTGCATAACATTAGGCTTCACTTTTATTCTTCCAGCTCCTCTTCCTACACTCAACCACACTTAAACACCTGCTTTGTTGGACATACGTCCGTGGCGCTTGTGTATCATTTTCCCTCAGTCAGGAAGGCCCTCCTGCACGTGTTCCACCTGCCCAACCCCCAGGGCTCCTTCAATAGCCCGGGGGTCATCTCTTCAGAGAATGCTCCCCGTCTCCCCACAGACATCACTGCCTCCTCTGGACTACCTTTCCTTACACAGAATGATTCAAGAAGGATTGGATACTTCTAAAAATATATGATACTCAATAATTAGGTTCTATATGAACATTCAGCATGTGCCACATCATAATCACACTGATATATCTCAATTTTCTTAATGATCATAGCACTGATTGCCTCTGGAGTAGTACCCAGTTGGACAGTATCCCCTCAGACCATGCGAAAGGGGCCCTTATGTTATGGTCTATTCTTTAGAGGGATTTGTGTATTACAAACATACCAAAAATATATTTATTAAAAGATACATAGGCATCTCTGTCACTTTGGACCTGGCACTCAGTCTGTGTAGAGACTCATAACACTGAATAACTGTTCATATGACTAACACCATTTGAGCCCAAGAAATGCTTATCTGCATCTCTTTCTCTGTGCCGAGACAAATGCTATGAGAGTTAGGGACGATCTTGCTTCTTGAGGTAGAGATGGACCACTGTGAAGCATAGAGGAGATTTGACAGGCAAGAACTTCGGATAAGAGGAAAAATAAAATAAAACTTGCCTCATCTGTCTTCATAAATATAAATGCAATGGGCTCTCATAAAATGGACTATCGTTTCTCAACAACAGAGAGCACCCAGTTTCTTGCTTCTCTTTGGTTTCTATTCTTTTTCGAGAGGTTTCTACAACTCAATGCAGGAGTCACAACATTGTGTAAGTTGGATGAGAAACATTTTGCAGAATAAAACAATTGCTTATACAAACATCCCTGGCCCTTCAAAACAACACCCAGACACAGACAGCAATTAGATTTAGTTGTGCCTGGTATTTTGTTGGCTTTGAATCAAACAAAAACATAGCTGTATACATGTTTCATCATAGTGAAGGCATATCTGTCAAATGCATTAGTGTGATACGTAACTTTTCAGCAACTAGACATATAGATTGTGGGTTTCCATTTATACTCTTGCCCTAAATACTCAGGGAAGTCTGTAGCATGGTTCCCAAATATCATGCCCCATCAACTAGTTGTAGAAAAATATCGGGATCCTCAAGTGTGGACTTTTCCTTCTACACTGCCTTGCAGAAATGAGTGAACACATCATGGCACTGTTGAGTGTGCTATGCTATGAAAGGCCTCTGATGGGCCAGGAAAGACAAATTAGGCTTCCAGATTAATGTGCACAATTGGATTATGAGCAGGGTGCAATGGACATTCATAATCTTATACAAATAGCTGTGGTTGCTTCCTTATGAGTTGATGGTAACCATGTATTCACATAAAAGCCCTTTCCAGAGCTGTAATGTTTTAGGTCCTCTGATTCTTGAATCTCCTGTGTGCAGCTCTTACTCATTACTTTGCAATTACACATTTGCATTGGCTCAACTCCTAGAAGACAAAGGCCAGATCATGCTCTTCTTGGATATGTAAACCTGCTGTGTGCATCTGCTTTTAATGGAATTTCTTGCTATTGTCAATCCTACCTGAGAAAAGAAAGGGAGCATTCATAGAGGAAAACTCTTGATATTTGAAAAGAAATACTGCCTAATCAATATAAACCAGCAATATAAACTTTTCCCTAGTTTTTGTTCATTTTATGGTTGGTGCTCCAGAAACGCACATGAAAATGAACCAAAGGATGCCCTAGGAGCAGCTCCCTACTGCGTAGATACAGGGTTACCTCTAGTGACATCTTTTTCCACTTCAGCCTCACTTATTCTTTATCATATCAAGGTCTTATTTTTTCATGACATTTTATCATCTTTAGTCCTTTATTATCATTTATTCAATTAGCACCTACTAGATACTTTATATTATCTTATACATTTATTTTAATGCTCAGTTCTGTACTGTTTTTCTTCCTCAGTATACTCTAAATCCTGGAAGGTGGACACTTGTCTTACTCCCTTTGAGATCTTCAGCACCAGGAAAACAATAGGTGCTAAATCTATGTATATTGAATGGATGAATGTGCAGATATGCATCTACAATCTCAACAACTGACATATTTAAGTTTTTTTTCTCCCCCTAGTGCTTTCTTCTTTATTGAAACAATACCACGGTAGTGCCTATTTTATAAGAACAGAAAGAGATAGTTGGGTGGGGGGGCTCTCACATTAGCCATTTCTTGATGGTGATCAATGGACTGTATTTTCACCTTTCATTTCTATCTTGACTCGCTCTTCATTGTACTACATACCGTACATTAATAGGTGCTTCTGCAGAAATGCACGAACAGCTCCCAATATGATTCTGCAAAGCCTCTTTTCCCAGCAAAATCCATGCCCATCAGTAGCACATCCATTCTCCACAGCCAAGATTACCATTTTTTTTTTTCACTCAGATTTCACTTGCTTGGGATAAATCTTGTAGGCTATTAAATCTGACTTTCTGATCCCTGCTAACAGGGCATTTGAAGACCTATCAAAGAGACACTGTGGTGCCTTGTATATTACAATAAGCCCTTGACAGCAGCCACTAATGTGCTGTTTGATGGGGAATGTTGTCTAAAGATAAAAATAGGCAGTCTGACAGGAATCAGCCCAATCAACTTAATTTCACACATGTACAGTCACTGACATGGCTGCAATGAAATCACGCAATGCCCTTGTTGGCAAACTCATGATAACTTTTTCAAATAATAAATTTCTAATTAGTTTATATTATGGCTCTGGGGCAACTAAGTAGAAGAAGGAAGAACAAATATTTGTTGCTTCCAAAGGAGACCCTCTTGTTTAAAAAAGCTTACCTATTAAGAAGGCAAATATCAGAGAGAAGTATGTACAGAGGAAGGATTTAACTGTTCTTTTGTTTTAAAAGAGTTGGAAGGGGTCAACAAGCAGAATAGTCTGAAAGCTGTTGTCAGACCATCTCTTCCCTGACTTTGCAGCTAAAAATAAAATCCTAAATGTGTTACAGGCTCTCTATTAAACCATAATGTCTGTTTCCTGCACCATGTTAAACCTCTAGTTGATTACTTGGTGCATTTCTCCAAAACAAGTAAGTCCCACTTAGGACAGGAAACATTATATAAAAGCAGTCATGTTAGAAACCACCTCTAATTATGACGAAATGTCAAAGTCAAGATGCAGAGACATGAAGGTCAGAAACACCCTGAGACAAGCAAAATATATTCCTGCTTTGAGGCAAAATGAAAAGGGGGGGCAGGGCGGGAAATGCCCATGGCTGGTGAGTCCCTCAGATTTCTGGCAACTGATGTCTTATCATAAGTTTGGGTATGCAGGAGACGCCCTGTGAAGGAACGACAGGACCCTATTGGCACACTGAAGATGCATCCCGGGCGCAGTCCTCAGAACTCCATTCAAGGAGAGAACAATGGGATGGGAGCAGAGAGGCGAGCCAGGTAAGTGAAGGGTTGAGGCTGAGCACACTTCAACTGTCACAAGTGGGCAGGTGCACCTCCAAGACTCTGCATGGATCCTGTTTTATGAGCTTCTGCACGGATACTGTGAAATGTGTTTTTCTTTGATATAGTGGAAGAAAAATCAGGTCCTGAGAAGTATAGTCATTTTCATGGTTTTAATACTAGAATTCTGGAATATGGTGGATTTGCTAATTTAATCTAAGGATTTGTGGCATACCCTTCATTAGTCAGAGGAAACTGCATGCAGACGCAGCAGGGGTACACGTGAAACATTCTTGCATCTGGGACATGCCGGCTTTGCCACTGCCTGATTACTGTGAGTTCCACGCTGGCTCAGAGGATCTCTGTGCCTAGTGGGAGATGTACTACGAATTCCGAATGCTGCATTATCTTGCTTTGTAACCATGCTGCCTCAGAACAGAAAGAGGGCTTTGGGCCATAATTAATAGCCATTCTTATAGATCTTTTAACTCCCTGCAATCTCCAAGGAACTGGCTTTCCATTAACATTTCCAGAAATAGCTTACTTTACATTATCAAAGTGCTGCACGTGATAGTTTCCAAATTATTCCTAAGCTCATTATTAAAAAATGATTACTCCAAAAGCTTTTCCCACTTTAAATTGTACCTTTAAGTGCCTTCGAGTAAATATGAAGATAGAGCCACAGCCCTTGGAAAAAAATCTCTGCTTGTGATACAGCCGATTCCATTAAGTCAATCTCCAGTGCACTCTAAAACGTGTTTTCATCACAAGTTATGGTGTTAACAACCATGGGAAAAGACATGCAAATCAGCAATGTGAACTATGCCAGTGAAGATGGGCCAAACTCACCTAATAAAGGGGATATAGACACGATGAAGCTATGTTTTGCTTTTTTTTAAAGGTTAATTAGACGGCCTAATTATCCCAGACCGAGAACATACTATCTATTCTCTTGAAAAAGCAAGCATAATTAACTTAGAGAGGCTTTCCCCGCAAGCAAACACAAGTAAATCGGAGAACTCCAATCCAAAGTTTTGTACTTCCACTTGTTTGAAATCCAAAGGGCAGCTTGTTGCTTATGTAAATAAGAGCAAACACACAGGCACGTGGGCTGCGCGCGCGCACACACACACACTAGTTGTTAAATGTGGACATCCTACAAATTTACAAGACGTAAAGAACAGCTGACTGCAAATGCGTATCCATACTTGATCATCAGCATAAAATGTGCTCTTAAGAAGATGAAAAGACATACATGTCTATGGAAGATACATGAAGTGGATGTTTATTGCTTTGGGCCACCCAGCAAGAATCCCCATTTATTTTGGTGACACTGCCCCAGTTTTCCTTCTGGGCGATTCTCTGTTGCACCTATTTTGCATTTCAACCCCTTTTCCTGCCCAATCTTACTTCCCTCAGTCCTTTACAGGTAATATTCCCTAGAAAATTATTCAGCAAGCCAATTGCATACAAATGTCCATTTCAGAGTCTCAGAGATTTTCCCAGGGTAGCCAATATATGGCATTGGTGTCAGGACTGGTCTTAGGAGGCAAAAGCTAAAATGGAATTTTGGAGACACATCACTTGCCTGCTGGCTGGCAAAGAGGATCATATCATGGTGGGTGAGGGGAAACTGATAGCTTCCCCTGTATGCTGTAGGGAAATAGCTGTTAAAACTTTGACTGGTAGTGATTTGGGATAGAGTGCGGGTGGAAATAATTGTACCGGTGTACGTGGCAAGTGTACGTGGCAAATGTACGATGGATGCAGTAGCACAGGTGTTTGAGGAGTTCATGAGAAATAGCAATTATATGCGCAATGAAGTTGAATGATTCTGGCTGGGGCTCTTGATGAATCAAAGAAAGTCAAGGAAAGGCTGACAGCGATTAATTAGTAAGTTAAGACATAGAATGGAAGACAGAGAACCTCCTTGGCAGTGTACAGAGAGATGTTCATCTCCTGTAGCCAGGAGGCAGAAAAAGCTGAGGATCAGGCCTAAGAATTAATTATAATTACAGTGGCGCTTCAGTGAAGGTTTGAAATCCAATCCTGAAGAGTCCATTAAGTTAAGTTTAGGACCCTGATTAGACAAGAGTAAGATCCTGGTATTTGGACCACTTCTTAAAGGCCAGGAACACTTTGCTTGAAGATGACAGTGGTAAATGACGCTGCTGGTTGGTTAGGAGCCTGTGGAGGCAAGGAGATTGGTGAGAGAGACACCTGAATGGAGCTGCGTGGTTGGGCACAGTGAGACATTTGTATTGCATGCTTATGCTCAACAGAGACCACCTAATCACGGAAGAGACACTGAGCAATGAAATAGACAAAATGACCTGGCCAGTTAATGAGACTTACCTCAGTCATTGACAACTAAGTGCTGGTACACGGGCTATATAAAGAAGGCAGCCAACGTAGCAGGGGTGTAGACTACGCATGGATCCGACAACATGGGGTGCACCCCACCAACACTGTTCTGGCAGCTATTGCTGCAGCATATTTAATCTGCTGGCTAGAGACCAATGCTGAGTCCCAATAGGGCACCACCATGCAAAGAAACTAATCACCCCGTGTCCATGATTTTCAGGTGGATATTGGACTATTCTTATACAATGGAGGTAGGAGAAAGTGTACTGGAAATCTAGCTGGTCCAGTGGAGCTTTTTAATACTCCCTTGCCCAAATGTACAGTAAATGGGCAAGAGAAGGATTTGTGGCCTGAGAAAGGCAGAGTGTCCATGGGCTCAGAGCTCTCAGGGAGAGAGTCTGGGTCACCCCATCAGATAAGCCATGATAGACATGCCAGCAGAGAGTGAGGGGAGTCACAGTGGGCCATTCAGGAAGTAGAGGCGGAGCATCAACTGTGGCCTTAAGAACAGCTGTAGCACTGGGGGCTGTAGTTTGTCCCACTAACCTTAACCTTGTAAATTTTCCAACAAAAAGAGATGAACAAGAATCCTAGAGGAGATGTTTCCAGACAGGCTGAACTTAAACACAGCAGATGGATCCGAGCAGCACAAGGGGGAGCCTGTAGTTAATACTAGGGTGCAACACATAAATCCCCAACTGAAGACTGAGTTATCCCTTCCCCAGTCCCCAAGACGTATTTCGTGATGATGGCTCAGGTGGGAAATGCTCCAGGAATTGCTCTCGGCCAATGAGAGCTTGCTCCTCCTGCAAGATTATGCCCTGACTCGAGTGTGGCCATTGGTTAGTGTACCTAGACCTGTCTCTGAAGGATCACTCTAGCCTCAGAGCAGCAATCAACAACCACAGAAGAAGGACACCTTTCTTATATGCGTTCATTTTAGTTAACACAGTATTGTGCCAAACCTGGACTACCAATATATATATGTGCTATCATAAAATCAGTTTGTTTTTCCCCATATTTATTGAAAGAATCTACCACAAGATATATGCCTTTAAGTGGACTCCATGTTCTTCATTGAAATATTTATAAATTATGCCAATATGAGATAAGATTTATTTTCCTGGAAGAGGGTAATATAGAGAGGCCTCATCCTTATCCATTTGTATCCATGCAAAGCCTTTTCAATTAAAAGAAGAGGAAGAGAAAGGAGAAGGGAGAGAAAAGAGGGAGAGAAGGTCAAGGATAAGAAGGAAAACTTCAAGATTCTAAGTTTAACTATAAATAAGGCTATTCAAGATGACCCAGTCTCATTTGCTACTAATTTATCCCGTTCAACAATTTGTCATATACCCCCCCAGCCCTCCACCGGCAACTGTCCTTGGTTTCCTAATAAATCACGAGGAATAAATATTGAAATTCATTCTTATGCCCAGGTTTCTCCATTATCAACCTGTAATAAGAAGAACCACACAGCTCCTGTTCCTGCCTATTGGAAGATTGAAATACAATTCCTATTGGTTAAGGACTTCCGCTCTCCCACTGCAAATGAAACGTTGGCTTTGAGTCCTATAGAGTTTGCAAAGATGCAAAGGTGAGCACAGCTCAGGAAGGCCAGAAACGGATTTGAGGGAAGATGGTCAGAGCATTGAGATAAACTCAGTCTTGGTTTCCTCACCTGAAGGAAGTGTAGCTTCATCAGGACTTTGTCACAGTCCTATGGCCACTCCAGGGGGAGAAAGACATCACTACTCACTCCTCCCAGCCAAGGGGCTCTATGGCTTCCTTCCTTACTGTTCTCTACCCCAAGTCCACAGAACGCCGTTCCCAGCATCCTCGTGATCCCCATTTTCCCAGGATCAGCACTGATCAGTAGAGCGCCTTTTCCCTGCTGGGAGAATTTTCTCCTTTGTGGGCAGCAGCTTGCCCTCTGCCACCTCTTTCCTCAGAGGTCAGATCCCTGGCCCTAATTATTTACCTCGGTAAACTCAGAATGACATCAGAAATGGAAGAAATTGAAATGGCCATTTCCACTCTCAGAGGTCGGAAGCTGCTCAAGGCCAAAGGTGATAGGGGCGCTTGAGGCCAAGAAAAAGCAATTTACTTCTCACGACATTTTATCAGTGAGTCAAATGGAGTCACCCCATTAAAACAAGTCACCTCTTATACTTTCCCTCATTGAATAGGTCCCCCCGCAGGAAAGGGGACAATGCCTGGCCTCCTGCCCACGGGACATGGCGCAGTCTGGCTCTGTACCAGCCGTCCCAACATCAGTCCACGTTAGAATCCCTGGGAAGCAACTTGAAACACAAGCCTGGCCCCACCTCCGAAGTTTCTGATGCAGTAATTGGGGAGGGGGGTGCCAAGCATTTACGTTTCTAATGAGTTTCTAGGAGACACTGACCCTGCCGGCCCAAGTCCCCCTCTTTGTGGATGGCTACTCTGTACCATGATAGGTCTCAATCATGTAGGGACAGCAGGTGACCCCAACCAAGAGGTTCATCAGTGAGTCTGCCTGAGAGGGAGATTTTGATTTAAATAGACTACAGAGGCAAAATCGATATAAAAAATTAAGTGATTGTGGCAGGAAATCCTAACCCTAAGGTACTGGCTTTCTGGCCCCATGCCGATCCAGGCCAAACCAACGAGCTCATTTCAAGGGGAGACACTGCTGGTAAAAAAAAAAAAAAAAAAAAACCTTCAATGACTACATCTGCAACAAAGATCGCAGCCTGAATATTTTCTTGGTTCAATAATCTTATCAGCCAGGCACCAGAAGTCCAGCCAGGGGTAGGCTTGTAATTGTGTTTATTCACCCTGGAAACTAAATGCTGGTTCAGATGAGAATTCAATTGATTTGCAAACAGGGTTTACTCCTTTCCTTGTCATCACCCAGACAGCCAATTAATGACATTAAAGATTAATTAGCAGGGAAGCTCGTGCACTACCTGCCAAGCAGATGATTAAACTTGGAGTTCTATGTTTCTTCCCTGAGAGGAAAATAACCCTCAGTAATTAAAGGTTCAGAGGCATCTTTTGTCTTGGGTACCAAGTCGGTCCAAGTCAGGAGGAGAAAGTTTCCTTACAAAGTGAAAAGGGCAGCCTGAGGCTGAAGCTGTCTCTAAGCCACCCACAGTCCTTGTGAATCATCGTGTGGGAGCCAGAAAGCAGCTCCCCCTCGCCAGGGAAGTGGGAGGCACCACACAGACCCTTGGTGTGCCTTCCCTGCGGATCAACAGCCGCAACCCAGAACTGGCCCTCCATTCCTGCACCTTCTCAGCAATCAGAATCACATCCCATTTCTCTGGAACCTTCCCTTGATCTGAAACCATGTTTTCTCATCTGACTATCATGAGGCTGCTCATTTTTCTCTAAAAGAAGCAACTACCAAAGGTAAGGCTCGATCATTCAAATATGCTCATTTTGCAGACAACATTTCATACCTCACAGTGGTGTGTTCATTTGCATTCTGTCCCATCAAATACTCCCAACAGCCTTGGGACATGGCCTTCACTGTTTCGTTTGTTTGTTTTCACAGAAGGGGAAACTGAGCCTGTGTAGCTCTGCAGCCTACAGAGAGGAGGTGTCAAAGATTCCCCCAAGGATGCCGACTTATCCATTGAATAGCCGTGGGCTTCTCCCCCTGATGACATAAGGGGCTTGGTTGTACTGCCCAAACAGGTAAAGCAGTTAGTCACGAAAATGTTATGCGTACAGAAAATGGGGAATGACCTAGCTTCTAAATCTAAGGAGCCTAACCAATTAAAACCTTACAAAAGTATAAGTCATGGATCAGTAATATGACCATATGATATAGCTCCAACCCAAGACGCTTGGGAGAATGACTGGGGACAAACGTGTGATCACCCCATGATTAGCAAAGTGCTTCGAAAACAGATCCCCATAACCATCAATGTTTTATTCGGTGGTTTTCTGGGTATTGTTATTTTGGGTGACTTGGAGACACATAATGCTATAGTTGAAATGTATGATGTGTTCAGCCAAGATAAATTTCCTATATATTCTTATCCAGAAATTATTCTTCAAAGAAAAACATTTTATTTAATTATTAGGAGAGCTATATAATCATAAGGGACGAGGGGAATAATTTCAGGTGAAGGACTGAAAGAAATTTTATGGAGAAGGTGACATTTAAGTTCAACTATGAAGAACCAGTAGACAATCTATGGTAAAATAAAGAAAAAGCATTTTGAGGTTAAGGGAATTGCTTGAGTAAATAATAAACCAACTCCAATACTATGGAGGTAGGAAATGTCATGTTATGCTTGGAGAACAGTGAGTAGTCTGATTTTAAGGGCAATTTTTATGTTTATTATAATTTAATTTTCTTCTTTTCAAAGAGTAAATGAATGCAGACTCTACAGTAAGTTTATTAATATACCATGTTATCTTATTTAGCATGGATAATTTTCCCAAAGAATTTAAATATTTATGAAGTTGCATTTTATTTCAGATAAAAGATAAAATTTGCTCTAAGTAACATTCAATATAAGAATTGTCATGGTGATTAAAAAGGCCACTGGATGCAATGCTTGATAACATTTGATGTCATTGTCACAAAGGTTACTGAGCCAGCAGGTCACTGTAAATAAGTAAAAGCCTAGAATTAGAAATGAATCAAAATGGATAACTATACTGGGAACAAAAGAAAAAAATGAATGTATCTGTTCCGATCAACAGATGACAGTGACTTTGTTCTGCAGTTAAATGTTAAAGTTGCCACATTTAATTAACAGGTCAAGTTCATCTGCAGGTAGACAATGAGCCATGATTAGATAAGCAGTCTGCTGACTTTTTACTTCGGACAATAACTTAAAACCTACCGTAGGCTTTTTTTTTTTTTCTTTTGTAGATAATTATTTTTTATTGAAGGGTAGTTGACACACAGTATTACATTACATTAGTTTCAAATGTACAACACAGTGATTCAACATTTATATACATCACCATACCAAGTTGTTACAATATTTTGACTATATTCCTTATGCTATACATTACATCCCGGTTACTTATTTATTTTACAATTGGAAGTGTGTACTTTTTGTTTTGTTTTGTTTGTTTGTTTTGGTTTTTGGTTTTTTTTGTTTGTTTGTTTTGTGAGGGCATCTCTCATATTTATTGATCAAATGGTTGTTAACAACAATAAAATTCTGTATAGGGGAGTCAATGCTCAATGCACAATCATTAATCCACCCCAAGCCTAATTTTCGTCAGTCTCCAATCTTCTGAAGCATAAAGAACAAGTTCTTACATGGAGAACAAATTCTTACATAGTGAATAAGTTACATAGTGAACAGTACAAGGGGAGTCATCACAGAAACTTTCGGTTTTGCTCGTGCATTATGAACTATAAACAGTCAGTTCAAATATGAATACTCATTTGATTTTTATACTTGATTTATATGTGGAGACCACATTTCTCTCTTTATTATTATTATTTTTAATAAAATGCTGAAGTGGTAGGTAGATACGAGATAAAGGTAGAAAACATAGTTTAGTGTTGTAAGAGAGCACATGTAGATGATCAGGTGTGTGCCTGTAGACTATGTGTTAATCCAAGCTAGACCAGGGCAATGAAACATCCACGTATGCAGAAGATTTCTCTCAGAACAGGGGGGGTGAGGTTCTAAGCCTCACCTCTGTTGATCCCCAATTTCTCACCTGATGGCCCCCCTGCGACTGTGCCTGTCTTAGGTTGTTCCTCCCTTGAGGAATCTTACCCGTCTCTGGCTAACCAGTCATCTTCCAGGGCCATACAGGGAAATGTGAAGTTGGTAAGTGAGAGAGAAGCCTTATTGTTTGAAAAGGTTAGCTTTTTACTTCTTTGCATATTTATGCCCTGTGGCTTCTATGCCCAGCATTTGTCTTGAGGTATCTTTACCACTTGGAAGAATTATGATACTCGGTAAATTTGATATGAGGCACGAATTCTATTTAAGGGTTGTAATTAGGAAGGAAGAAGAAAAGCTATAGAAGTAGCAGGCGGCAGAAAACATGGGAAGATTGATTATTTCTTTGACATATCTTCTTGTGGAGTAACTTCAGCATGTATAGGTTTTAAGCTACTACTTAAATTGCACACACACATTAACATAATAGGAGTATAGTTACATAACCAAAGCATACCTGTAATTATCAGCCATCTCCAGTGAAACCAAGAAAACCAGTTAGGCACCTTAGGCATTTGTGAAAACTTATCTATGACATGGTGGATATTGTCCAACTGAACTTGAACAGTCTGAGAGAAATCCGAAAAATTAAAACAACCCATTCCTGGGGAATGTTCACATCCCTTATGTTCTTTTAACAGTAAATAGTCTGTAGTTGTAAGATTTTGGAGCGCTACAATTTGCACTTCTCCTAATTCTTGATTGAGTTCCAACAGTATAGATCCAGTCAAATTTGTTATTTTACTGTATACACAGGCCAGCTTAGATATCTCCTTCCTCATTCCCACGGCAAGTCCAGGAACTGGTGGGATGAGTGCATCTACAGCTGTAGCAGTGCGTGGATCTTTGTTGGGGTTTTTTGATGATCATCTTCTGGCATGACTCTTCCAGAGAGTGCTGATGTTGGAAGTTCTTTTTCATATCGTATCTTAGTTCATTTTTGGGGTAGCCCAATTAGGCTTTGATCCTCTGTATAAACACAAACAGACCCTTTGCCTACACTTTTATATGCCCTTTATACCCTTGTGTAGGACTCATTGGAGGTCTCCACACAGGAACTGCCGGTTGTTTTTTTTTTGGTATCATTAATCTACACTTACATGACGAATATTATGTTTACTAGGCTCTCCCCTATACCAGGTCCCCCCTATAAACCCCTTTACAGTCACTGTCCATCAGCATAGCAAATGTTGTAGAATCACTACTTGCCTTCTCTGTGTTGTACAGCCCTGCCCTTTCTCCCACCCCCCCATGCATGCTAATCTTAATACCCCCCTTCTTTTCCCCCCCCTTATCCCTCCCTACCCACCCATCCTCCCCAGTCCCTTTCCCTTTGGTACCTGTTAGTCCATTCTTGAGTTCTGTGATTCTGCTGCTGTTTTGTTCCTTCAGTTTTTCCTTTGTTCTTATATTCCACAGATGAGTGAAATCATTTGGTATTTCTCTTTCTCCGCTTGGCTTGTTTCACTGAGCATAATACCCTCCAGCTCCATCCATGTTGCTGGAAATGGTAGGATTTGCCCTTTTCTTATGGCTGAGTAGTATTCCATTGTGTGTATGTACCACATCTTCTTTATCCATTCATCTATCGATGGACATTTAGGTTGCTTCCAATTCTTGGCTATTGTAAATAGTGCTGCGATAAACATAGGGGTGCATTGGTCTTTCTCATACTTGATTGCTGCATTCTTAGGGTAAATTCCTAGGAGTGCAATTCCTGGGTCAAATGGTAAGTCTATTTTGAGCATTTTGATGTACCTCCATACTGCTTTCCACAATGGTTGAACTAACTTACATTCCCACCAGCAGTGTAGGAGGGTTCCCCTTTCTCCACAGCCTCGCCAACATTTGCTGTTGTTTGTCTTTTGGATGGCAGCCATCCTTACTGGTGTGAGGTGATACCTCATTGTAGTTTTAATTTGCATTTCTCTGATAATTAGCGATGTGGAGCATCTTTTCATGTGTCTGTTGGCCATCTGTATTTCTATTTTGGAGAACTGTCTGTTCAGTTCCTCTGCCCATTTTTTAATTGGGTTATTTGTTTTTTGTTTGTTGAGGCTTGTGAGCTCTTTATATATTCTGGACGTCAAGCCTTCATCGGATCTGTCATTTTCAAATATATTCTCCCATACTGTAGGGTTCCTTTTTGTTCTATTGATGGTGTCTTTTGCTGTACAGAAGCTTTTCAGCTTAATATAGTCCCACTTGTTCATTTTTGCTGTTGTTTTCCTTGCCCAGGGAGATATGTTCAAGAAGAGGTCACTCATGTTTATGTCTAAGAGGTTTTTGCCTATGTTTTCTTCCAAGAGTTTAATGGTTTCATGACTTACATTCAGGTCTTTGAGCCATTTTGAGTTTACTTTTGTATATGGGGTTAGACAATGGTCCAGTTTCATTCTCCTACATGTAGCTGTCCAGTTTTGCCAGCACCATCTGTTGAAGAGACTGTCATTTCGCCATTGTATGTCCATGGCTCCTTTATCAAATATTAATTGACCATATATGTCTGGGTTAATGTCTGGATTCTCTAGTCTGTTCCATTGGTCTGTGGCTCTGTTCTTGTGCCAGTACTAAATTGTCTTGATTACTATGGCTTTATAGCAGAGCTTGAAGTTGGGGAGTGAGATCCCCCCTACTTTATTCTTCTTTCTCAGGATTGCTTTGGCTATTCGGGGTTTTTGGTGTTTCCATATGAATTTTTGAATTATTTGTTCCAGTTCATTGAAGAATGTTGCTGGTAGTTTCATAGGGATTGCATCAAATCTGTATATTGCTTTGGGCAGGATGGCCATTTTGACGATATTAATTCTTCCTAGCCACGAGCATGGGATGAGTTTCCATCTGTTAGTGTCCCCTTTAATTTCTCTTAAGAGTGACTTGTAGTTTTCAGAGTATAAGTCTTTCACTTCTTTGGTTAGGTTTGGTCCTAGGTATTTTATTTTTTTTGATGCAATTGTGAATGGAGTTGTTTTCC
This sequence comes from Manis pentadactyla, assembly GCF_030020395.1. Classification (NCBI taxonomy): domain Eukaryota; kingdom Metazoa; phylum Chordata; class Mammalia; order Pholidota; family Manidae; genus Manis; species Manis pentadactyla. Next base: position 22,075,053 of record NC_080036.1, read on the forward strand.
TGATTTCTCTTTCTGTTGGTTCATTGTTAGTGTATAGGAAAGCCACAGATTTCTGTGTGTTGATTTTGTATCCTGCAACTTTGCTATATTCCGATATCAGTTCTAGTAGTTTTGGGGTGGAGTCTTTAGGGTTTTTTATGTACAGTATCATGTCATCTGCAAATAGTGACAGTTTAACTTCTTCTTTACCAATCTGGATTCCTTGTATTTCTTTGTTTTGTCTGATTGCCGTGGCTAGGACCTCCAGTACTATGTTGAATAACAGTGGGGAGAGTGGGCATCCCTGTCTAGTTCCCGATCTCAGAGGAAATGCTTTCAGCTTCTCGCTGTTCAATATAAGGTTGGCTGTGGGTTTATCATAGATGGCCTTTATTATGTTGAGGTACTTGCCCTCTATTCCCATTTTGCTGAGAGTTTTTAACATGAATGGATGTTGAACTTTGTCAAATGCTTTTTCAGCATCTATGGAGATGATCATGTGGTTTTTGTCTTTCTTTTTGTTGATGTGGTGGATGATGTTGATGGACTTTCGAATGTTGTACCATCCTTGCATCCCTGGGATGAATCCCACTTGGTCATGGTGTATGATCCTTTTGATGTATTTTTGAATTCGGTTTGCTAATATTTTGTTGAGTATTTTTGCATCTACGTTCATCAGGGATATTGGTCTGTAGTTTTCTTTTTTGGTGGGGTCTTTGCCTGGTTTTGGTATTAGGGTGATGTTAGCTTCATAGAATGAGTTTGGGAGTATCCCCTCCTCCTCTAATTTTTTGAAAACTTTAAGGAGAATGGGTATTATGTCTTCCCTGTATGTCTGATAAAATGCCGAGGTAAATCTATCTGGCCCGGGGGTTTTGTTCTTTGGTAGTTTTTTGATTACCACTTCAATTTCGTTGCTGGTAATTGGTCTGTTTAGATTTTCTATTTCATTCTGGGTCAGTTTTGGAAGGTTGTATTTTTCTAGGAAGTTGTCCATTTCTCCTAGGTTTCCCAGCTTGTTAGCATATAGGTTTTCATAGTATTCTCTAATAATTCTTTGTATTTCTGTGGGGTCCGTCATGACTTTTCCTTTCTCGTTTCTGATACGGTTGATTTGTGTTGACTCTCTTTTCCTCTTAATAAGTCTGGCTAGAGGCTTATCTATTTTGTTTATTTTCTCGAAGAAGCAGCTCTTGGTTTCATTGATTTTTTGCTATTGTTTTATTCTTCTCAATTTTATTTATTTCTTCTCTGATCTTTATTATGTCCCTCCTTCTGCTGACCTTAGGCCTCATTTGTTCTTCTTTTTCCAATTTCGATAATTGTGACATTAGACCATTCATTTGGGATTGTTCTTCCTTTTTTAAATATGCTTGGATTGCTATATACTTTCCTCTTAAGACTGCTTTTGCTGTGTCCCACAGAAGTTGGGCTTAGTGTTGTTGTTGTCATTTGTTTCCATATATTGCTGGATCTCCATTTGATTTGGTCATTGATCCATTGATTATTTAGGAGCGTGTTGTTAAGCCTCCATGTGTTTGTGAGCCTCTTTGCTTTCTTTGTACAGTTTATTTCTAGTTTTATGCCTTTGTGGTCTGAAAAGTTGGTTGGTAGGATTTCAATCTTTTGGAATTTTCTGAGGCTCTTTTTGTGGCCTAGTATGTGGTCTATTCTGGAGAATGTTCCATGTGCACTTGAGAAGAATGTGTATCCTGTTGCTTTTGGATGTAGAGTTCTATAGATGTCTATTAGGTCCATCTGCTCTACTGTGTTGTTCAGTGCTTCCGTGTCCTTACTTATTTTCTGCCCAGTGGATCTATCCTTTGGGGTGAGTGGTGTGTTGAAGTCTCCTAGAATGAATGCATTGCAGTCTATATCCCCCTTTAGTTCTGTTAGTATTTGTTTCACATATGCTGGTGCTCCTGTGTTGGGTGCCTATATATTTAGAATGGTTATATCCTCTTGTTGGGCTGAGCCCTTTATCATTATGTAGTGCCCTTCTTTATCTCTTGTTACTTTCTTTGTTTTGAAGTCTATTTTGTCTGATATTAGTACTGCAACCCCTGGTTTCTTCTCGCTGTTGTTTGCCTGAAATATGTTTTTCCATCCCTTGACTTTTAGTCTGTACATGTCTTTGGGTTTGAGGTGAGTTTCTTGTAAGCAACATGTAGATGGGTCTTGCTTTTTTATCCATTCTATTACTCTGTGTCTTTTGATTGGTGCATTCAGTCCATTAACATTTAGGGTGACTATTGAAAGATATGTACTTATTGCCATTGCAGGCTTTAAATTCGTGGTTACCAAAGGTTCAAGGTTAGCCTCTTTAGTATCTTACTGCCTAACTTAGCTCACTTATTGAGCTGTTATATACACTGTCTGGAGATTCTTTTCTTCTCTCCCTTCTTATTCCTCCTCCTCGATTCTTCATATGTTGGGTGTTTTGTGCTGTGCTCTTTCTAGGAGTGCTCCCATCTAGAGCAGTCCCTGTAAGATGTCCTGTAGAGGTGGTTTGTGGGAAGAAAATTCCCTCAGCTTTTGTTTGTCTGGGAATTGTTTAATCCCACTGTCATATTTGAATGATAGTCGTGCTGGATACAGTATCCTTGGTTCAAGGCCCTTCTGTTTCATTGTATTAAATATATCATGCCATTCTCTTCTGGCCTGTAGGGTTTCTGTTGAGAAATCTGATGTTAGCCTGATGGGTTTCCCTTTATAGGTGACCTTTTTCTCTCTAGCTGCCTTTAACACCCTTTCCTTGTCCTTGATCTTTGCCATTTTAATTATTATGTGTCTTGGTGTTGTCCTTCTTGGATCCGTTCTGTTGGGGGTTCTGTTTATTTCCGTGGTCTGTTCTATTATTTCCTCCCCCAGTTTGGGGAAGTTTTCAGCAATTATTTCTTCCAAGATACTTTCCATCTCTTTTCCTCTCTCTTCTTCTTCTGGGACCCCTATAATACGGATATTGTTCCTTTTGGATTGGTCACACAGTTCTCTTAATATTGTTTCATTCCTGGAGATCCTTTTATCTCTCTCTATGTCAGCTTCCATGCGTTCCTGTTCTCTGGTTTCAATTCCATCAATGGCCTCTTGCATCCTATCCATTCTGCTTATAAACCCTTCCAGAGTTTGTTTCATTTCTGTAATCTCCTTTCTGGCATCTGTGATCTCCTTCCGGACTTCATCCCATTTCTCTTGCGTATTTCTCTGCATCTCTGTCAGCATGTTTATGATTCTTATTTTGAATTCTTTTTCAGGGAGACTGGTTAGGTCTGTCTCCTTCTCTGGTGTTGTCTCTGTGATCTTTGTCTGCCTGTAGCTTTGCCTTTTCATGGTGATAGGAATAGTCTGCAGAACTGGGACGAGTGACGGCTGGAAGGACTTCCCTTCTTGTTGGTTTGTGGCCCTCCTCTCCTGGGAGAACAGCGGCCTCTAGTGGCTTGTGCTGCGCAGCTGCGCGCAGACAGGGTTTCTGCTTCCTGCCCGGCTGCTATGGAGTTAATCTCCGCTGTTGCTGTGGGCGTGGCCTGGCTCGGGCAGCTGCTCCAATATGGTGGAGTCGCGTTGGAGCAGGAGCGGCTGGGAGGCTATTTATCTCCGTAAGGGGCCTCCCTGCTCCCTGCAGCCCAGGGGTTAGGGTGCCCAGAGATCCCGGATTCCCTACCTCTGGATTAAGTGTCCCGCCCTGCCCCTTTAAGACTTCCAAAAAGCACCCGCCAAAACAAAACAACGACCACCAAAAAAAAAAAAAAAAAAAATTTTAAATTAAGAAAATAAAAAAATAAAAATAAAAATAAAAAATGGCTGCTCGTTTTTCTTTATTCTCCGGCGCCAGCCTCAGTCATCTGCTCACCGGTCTTGCTGCCCTGTTTCCCTAGTATTGGGGTCCCTATCCATTTAAGACTTCCAAAAAGTGCTCGCCAAAACAAAACAGAAAAAAAAAAAATTGGTCGCGCGCTTTTCTTATGTGCTCCGGTGCCCGCTCACTGTTCTTGCTGCCCTGTTTCCCTAGTGTCCAGGGCCCCGCGCATGCACTGTGTCTGCGCTCTGGCCCGGATGGCTGGGGCTGGGTGTTCGGCAGTCCTGGGCTCCGTCTCCCTCCCGCTCTGCCTGCTCTTCTCCCGCCGGGAGCTGGGGGGAGGGGCGCTCGGCTCCCGAGGGGCCGGGGCTTGTATCTTACCCCCTTCGCGAGGCACTGGGTTCTCACAGGTGTGGATGTGGTCTGGATGTTGTCCTGTGTCCTCTGGTCTTTATTCTCGGAAGGGTTGTCTTTGTTATATTTTCATAGATATATGTGGTTTTGGGAGATTTCCGCTGCTCTACTCATGCTGCCATCTTGGCTCCCTCTCCTACCGTAGGCATTTTTAAGAGAAGAAACGTCAAAGCAAAACAATATATGGGGATCGTATTCCCCTGCCTTTGTGATTGCCTGATGCCAAGAAAACATCCCCGAGATTCTGGCTTCCCAGGAATAAAGGAGAATTTAGGAGAATGCACTCAGTGCGTATTGAATGAATACAGAAATGGAGGCGTCTAACACATGCAGGTGGAGATGGTAAGGTCGGAGGCTCTGAAGAGAAGGAAGAGTTGAGGTTATCACTGTAAAAATAAAGGAATAGAGGTCATTCCACTTTACAGTAGCGTAACAACAAAAGCCACATACTATTCATTCATTCTGTAGATTTTTGTTGTACACATACTATGTGCCAAGAAGCTCCAGGGATATAGTGGTAAATAAAGTTGCTGCCTTCTTGGAGGGCAGTGATAGAAATATATTTATACATAAATCAGTTTCAGTAGAGATAAATATACCACGAAGGAAAGCCAAGTGGGGTGGGAATACAAAGTGGCAAGCTAGTGACGATTAGGGAAAGTTTTTTTTACATGTGAATCATTTTTCAATTTACGAAGCACTTTTATAGATCTGGCTGTTTCACTTAACCCTGACAGCAGAATATAACCTAGATATTATTCCCACTTTTACAGATGAGAAGACCTAGAGAGGTTAATGGAATAGCCCAACATGGGATGGTCATTGGTAAGCAAAGGGATGCCCGTGGAAATAACACTTGTGCCTTGGGTGTCAAACACTCCTCGAGGTGCTTTACAAATGCCATCTCATACAATCCCCATGTATTGTTTTGCTTTGATGTTTCTTCTCTTAAAAATGCCTAAGGCAGGTTTGAAGTTATTGTCCTAAGTAAAAAGTGAGCAAATGGCAGGCAGAGTCAAACACGGTGCAGTGGTTCTAAATATGGTTCCCACCCTACTGCATGGGGGGGTTTCTACACCATGAGTCAAGATCTTTAAAAAAAAAAAGTGGGGGTTGCCTATTCCTTCCACAGAAGAGAAAGGTAGTGTAAGCAGGTGGTTGAGGAGTTGAGTGGAACAATGCTGTATATTTGTAAATTTTTTATAACATGATAACCCACATTATTTTAATATCCTTCCTTTGTTGAGAACTGCTAGATGCTCAGTCAAAACATCAGAATAGATTATGAATTCCCCCAGTAGTACAAATGTTTGCATTTACCCCAGCCTGGCTTCTATACTACAAATGATTAAGAGATTTTTTTTTTTTTCCTGCTAGGTTCTAAAATATTGGCATCTCTTTCCTAATCACCATGGGTTGTTTGTATCTGCCTTCTTCCTGAAATGTCCTTTGTGTTGAAATAACTTTCCTGACTTACTTCTCTATGAGAAGGGATGAGTTGATGGGGTGATGGTGGGTGGTGGGGGGACACAACAAACAAAATAGTTCTACTCTGAATGAACTGACCCATCAAAATTATAAAATACATGAAATATACGAGAGACTGTATCTCCTGACACACCTAATGAAACATGAACAAATTCAAAGTTACACCAATATTGTAAAAGTATCTGCCAATGAGTTAAAAATGAGTAATATTAATATGCTCAAAGAGACAAATGAAGGGATAATATCCATTATGAAACAGAAATTACTAAAGATAAGAAGATTATATAGAAATTATTATGAATCTTTGAAAGAAAAAACAGAGTAATTAAACTAAAAACAGAACTCCATAGACAAGATAATTACTATAATGCATATAATCATGTTTGATAGATCTTGGACTGTTGCCTCCAGTCTACAGCTTTCAAACAAAAGCTTCTGAAAATTGCCAAACCTATAATTCAACATGAGCCTTTCATTCTTCAACACCTTCAGATTGATGAGACAAACAACCTTCAGGAGATTAAAAACACATAGGAACTGACAATTTAAAGAGGAAATACAAATCATCAGTAATATATAAAAATTTGCTTAATCTTACCCTTCAACAAGAAATGCAATTTGAAAGAGTAATAGGACTTCATTTCCCACACATCAGAGCAGAAAAAAATTAAAACATCTAATAAAAATAAGTATTGGTGGAGATATGTTGGAGATATGACGACAGTAGTTTCCACTGTCTAAGCGGCTTAACAGTTGAGAGAGCCTCCATGCCACGCTGATGGAGCATAGATTGGTACATCTAATTTGGAGAGCAAATATATAGAAGAGTTGAAGTAGCAGATACCTTTCAATTTGTCATTTCTACTTCTAGACATTTATCCTAGAGAAAGCTCATATATAAGTAGAAGATGCATAAGGAAATTTTCAATATAGCATCATTTATAACAAAAAAAATGTAAAACAGTAATTGCTCATTAGGAAGATAAAGATAAGTAAATAATAAGTCAACACTGTATTTATTCATCACAGTATATATAGGAAAAATTTAAATGAATGAAAGAGCATCATAAATCAACCTGGATATATCTCAAAAAATGTGTTGAAATAAACTAGCAAGTCATAAAATTATATGACCTGCATGACACCACGTATAAAATTTAAAAGCTTATAAAACAACATTATATGCTTTTATAGATACATACATGAGTGATAAAAAATCAACACCATTTAAATAATGTTTAGGATAATGGATATCTCTAAAAAGGGAGGTTAAGGAATGTACTCAGTATGGGAACATGAGACTTAAACTGCATCCACAATATTTTGTTTATTTAAAACAACTGTAGGGAGACCAATAGAATAATGGGGCAGAACAGAGATCCCAGATACAAACACAACTTTATATGGTCACTTGATTCAGTGCAAAGGAGACACTGAACTGGTGTGGGGTGATCTTTTCTTTATAAGGTACTGCACAAATTGATAGGCATATGGGATAAAGTGAATCTTGAACCCCAAATTACACCGGACACAAAAAACAACTCCAGATAGATTGGAGACCTAAATGTAAAAACAAAAATAATACAATTTTCAGAGGAAGACAGAGGACAATATATTTATGACTATGATAGGCAAACATTTCTAAACATGATATTAAAAAACTCTCATCATAGAACAGGTGATAAATTGGACAGTTGATAAATTATGCTTATAACAAACAATTATTAAGAGAGTGAAAAGGCAAACCATAGAGCCAGAGGGATTACTGAAATGCATATATTTGCATATATTGAAATGCATATATTTGCATTATTTGAAATGCACATATGTAAGCAAAGGACTCATGCAGAAAATAAAAAGAACTAAAATGAAACAATTTAAAAAGACAGACAAACCGACAGGAAGAAAAGGGGGCAATGAAATTTAACAGGCATGTCTCAGAAGAGGACATCCACATGGCCAATAAATGTATAAAAAAAAGGTTCATATTTATTAATCATCAGGAAAACACCAATTAAAACCACCAGGCAATACTACTTCATCCATATCCAAATGGATGAAATGAAATGCAGATGATACTCCCAAGCATTGACAATGATGTGAGTAGCAGGAACTTTCACACTCAGCTGATAGGACTACAAATGGTTCCCTCTGGAAACTCTTTAGCAGGATCTATGCAAGCTGTACTCTAGGACCTAGGAATTCCTCTGCTAGGTACATACCCGAGATAAATGCATAGATATGTTCATGTAAAGACACATTCAAGAATATTCACAGCTGCTTCAGTCCTAAGAGCCCAAAACTGGTGACAACCCAGATGTTCATCAAAGGTAGAATTTTAAATAAACAGGGACATATTTGTGCAATAGTGTTCCACGCAGCAGTGGGGATGGACCACACACAGCAATGCAAGCGCCACACACCGCAACACAGATGAATCTCACAAACATAGTAACAAGCAGAATAAGTCAGACACGAAACAGTTTTTGCTCTAAGATTCCAATTATGTGAAGTCCAGAAGGAGGCAGAACAAATCTTTTGTGCTAAGAGTCAGTTCAGGGTAAGCAGCTGGGACGGGGCGGGTTGGAGGAGCCCAAGGAATGTGACTCTGGTCCTAGTGAACCCTCTCCCTTGGTCGGGGTGCGGACTACACGGCTGAGTTCATTTTGTGAACATTTATCAAGTTTATCATAGGTCAATAAAAAGTTTTAAAAATCTTCGTGAAAGCAAAGTAAAGGATAAAACTTGTGGAGACAAAGGAAGAGATGCAGATAAAGGGCCAGCAGCCCCAGGAAGACACCCAGGGACCTCCTGCTTCCCTCCGTCAGGCCTCTTCATCCACAGCCTCTCCTGCTGGTTCTATCCCTGCGAGCTCTCAGCAGACGTAAAGAGAAGGCTTTGAGCTCATCACAAGAACCGAAAGATTTTAAAGTTCATGCATTCTTAAAGTATACTCGATATTTTTATTTGATGCAGGCAAAGTCTGTGCCTTCAAAGCTCCTTTCATGTGCTGTACAGAGTCCTGTGGCTTTTTCTGTTGATCCTGAAATGTGGCCTTGACTCTGTCCCCCTCTTGCAGGAGACCTTGTAAATTGCTCCAATGCAAAATGGACAATTCTACAGGTTGAGTTGATAAACGTTCTAATTGGAATGAACTGAAGAAACTGATTCTCTGTGTGTTGGTTTACGCAAAGCACTACACCCGAGTTCTCACCGCACCTCCTTTGCTCTCTTTACAAAGAGTCCTGAAACAATCTGCTGGACCCCTATGTTTACCCCAAGCACAGTTTGGAAACCACTAGCATAGGTCGACCACGGCTTTCTACAGATTCACGTACTTACTTGTTACTTTAGCAAACATCTGACTGCCTCGTGTGCAGTGTTACCTAACAGGAACATGGCCAAGGAAAGACTCAGGTAGGTAATTCTATGGCAGTAAGTCAATGGACTACAGCACAAACACTGGCAGTCAGGGCTCCTGCCCTCCTGGGAGTGCTGTTCCCAGCCCCACTGCCCTAGCTCTCCTCCAGAACGCTCTGAAATTTCGAGTACCACCTTAAGTTGCTTAAAACTGTAAAACACAAAAGAAAATGTTCAAGGAAAACCTCCTCATCTAGTTGCCAAAATTACACGTATTTGGACAAGATAGAGCCAGATGTTGCAGGGAGGACTCTCCCGTCACAATAAGCAGAAGGTGAAAAAAGACAATTTCTCCACCACCCTTCACTGCTAAAATGGACATCAGATCTGCGTCATTGGCACCTGGAGAGAATCAAAGACATATGTGGTCCTTTCAAAGGAAAAACACAAATAGGAAAGCCACACTATTAAATGTTAGCTCTCTTGGACTTGAGTTTTCTCCAAACAAGACAAATGTGTTTTCCGATCAGCAGTCAAGTTTCAGTAAAGCAAACAAGTTTCTCACCTGTTATACTAGATAATTAGAATCCCAGGGATGCACTTGGCAGAAAAGACATATTGTCACCTTGGAAAGCTGCATACAACTCCCTCTGGAACGCACTTGACAAGGGAGCGTGCTGTGGTTGAACAAAATTGTGTTCCACCAAAGTTCTCTATTAAATGAAGCCAAAATGGCCCTCCCTGTAATTTTTGTCGCCATTCTGCATTTTGCCTTTGGGAAAAGCATTTACAAGTTTAATCCTTCTTTACTTTGACAGTTCTTTAAGGATTTAAAAACCGCAAGCATATTACCTACCCCCAGCCTTTTCATGGCAAAATTAGAACCTTATCCCCTATGATTACAGCTAATTTTCTAGTCAGTATAATTTTTTTCAAAGATCAGTTAAGTAATTAAGACCTAAACTTTATTTTGGTCTTATAAAATTAGTGTATGTTCACTGTAAAAATAATTTTGAAATCTAGACAAATATGAAAACATAATAAAAATCATCACCATTTATTCCATTACTGTGAAAAAAATGTTAATATTTTATTGTTTATTTCTTTGAACTATTTTCCACACATATGTATACATATCAATTACATATTGTAAAATGGGTCCATGTCATACAAACTGTTTCAAACTTTAGAAGATCTCTTAACATACGATGAACATTTTTTTCTTATCAAAAGTGGTATATTGGATTGACTTCCAGTTCTGGAAAAAAATGACATAGACTCATTTTTTTCTTGTTCTAAGTTCAAATTAATACCGTGGAAACTATTCAACAGACAATAGTAAGAGGACTTTGAAACCGGAAAGGAGAAGGCGGTCGAAGAAGAAAAAGTTGGAAAGAGGCTACGAATCTTAAGGTTGAAGAATAACAATAGGGTGTGTTTGCTGAGTTATTACCTTTTCTCCCCAGACTGGGCTCTGTAGAGACCTGCAACTCAGGGCTACCCTAGACAAAGCCAGACAAAAACAACAAAAACAAACAAGAAAACCCTGTTTAGCCTGCCTAAAGGACTGGGAAAGAAGAGTCCACCTCCCTCGCCTTTCACAACCAGCAAGTGGTCTGAGCTGCCTGGTGCAGAGCAGTGCCGCCCAGGCCAACCCAGTTCCCACCTCCCCACCAGGGTGCTGGCAGGCAGCTGAAACCTCTGACAGCAGCGATAGCAGTGAAGCCCGTGTCTCCCTGATCACCACCCAGTGACATAAAGACACTCGGGTCCAGTGGTCTCTGCCCCCTGCCCCCCACCGCCTAACACACACAAAGGGTGACCCAGTGGTAGCAGGTAGCCCAGGAAAATGCCTTTCACGCCTGCAGATGTCACAAGCAGGAATTGAGTTAGGAGTCCCCCCAATTCCAGAGGAAAAACAGAAACAAAAACAAAAGACCAAAATAGTATTCCAAGGGCTCTGACTGCTGAAGTGTTATTGAAAATAAAGCTCACAAAAGTACGCCAGAATTTACACAATAAACCTAAACAAGGTTACTGCCTGCTAAAACAGAAGATTTAAGAAGGATCAACTGATAACCAAAGTGTCCAGCATAAAATAAAACATCACTTGTGCAAGGAACCAGGAAAAACCACAGTTTGGATTAGAAAAGACAACCAATTCTGAGATGTCAACATTGAGATGAATCAGATGTCCCAGTTATCCACTAAGCATTTTAAGGCAGCTGTCACAAAAAGCATTTCAACAAACACAATTCCTTCTTAGGAAATGGAAAAACATTAACCAGTCTCAGCAAAGCAACAGAAATTATTGAAAGGAACCAAATGGAAATGATATCACTAAAAAAATGAAATCACCAAACTTAAAACTGGTTAAATGGACTCAATAGTAGAGTGAAGTAGCCAGATAGAACCAGTGAGCTCAAAACAGATCAATAGAATTTACTCAAACTCAACCACAGAGAGATAACCGAGAAAAATCAGCAGAGCCTCAGGGATGGGTGGGACAGAAATGAAAGATCTAATATGTGCAACATTGGAATTCCTGAAGGAGAAAGAGGGTGAGATTGAAAAAAATATTCGAGAGCATAATGGCTGAAAATGTTTCAAAATAGGCAAAGGATATAAACCATAGATTCAAGAAGCTATATGAATTTCAAATAGGATAAAATAAAGGAAATTCACATAAAGACAGGACATAATTAAAATTCTTAATAAAAAAAAATCTTAAAAGTAACCAGACAGGAAGAACACATTAGAGGAACACCGATTCAAAGAGAGCAGATTTCTAACCAGAAACCATGGAAGCCAGAGGATGTTTCAGGTGTGGAGAGAAAGGAATTGCCAATTCCAAATTCTGTACCTGGCAACACTGCCCTTCGGGAATGGGTGGGAATAAAGATGAAGGAAAACTAGGAGAATTTTGTCACTAGTATACCTAGCCTTAAAGAATGACTGCTCTTTACCAGGAAGATCATGATAGCAGAGTGGGAACTCTATAAATATAAAGAAAGGAAAAAAAACAACAGAATGGTAAAAACTGAAAGTAAACATAATAGACTATCCTTCACCTCATTAATTTATTTAATCACATTTTCTATTCATAATAGCATGGCATGGATGCTCAATGTATAAAGAGGAAACACTTAAGACAACTTCATTTTAAAAGTGGGAGAGGTAAAGCGATCTAAATGGAAGTAAGTTTTCTACTTTTGAAATGATAAAAACATCAATGCCACTAGCCTTTAATAAATTATACATACATATACTAATTACATATATATACATGTATAAAACATATATGGTATATATGTATGTGTGTACATATATACACATACATATGTATATATATAAATACCTAAAGCAATCACTAAGAAAACTATGCAAAGTGATGTTAAAAATACTATAAGTAAATCAAAACAGAATTCTAAGTCTTTTTTTTTAAGTAGCCCACAGAAAGTCATGAAAAAATACAAAGGAACAGAAAACAGAAAGAATCAACAGAATACAAAGAATAAGATGTCAGACTAAAGCCCTAACAGAACTATACTTACTTTAAGTGGGGAGAAGCTCTTCCAATTACCAAACAGAAGAACTGGTGTTTTGATTAGCTGCATGATGATCCTGGGCAAAAACCCTCTAATGCAATAAATACATGTCAAGTCAACTCCATGGGGACAGAGAGCAGGGGTTACATGGGGCATGATAGCATAGCCCATATGCCCATATTTTGTAAAATCCTACAAATACCAAGTCAGTAATTATTAACTATTTTGGTGATATAAAAATATATTGTACTATTTGATTAGTCGTGCAACTCACTAACTCCAAAGTGCTTTACAAATTTACCTAGTATCCATTAGGTAAAATTAGTAACAAATGCTTATGAACATTTATAACACATAAACTTTTCATGCATTGTCTTTTTTTAACCTCATAGCAAAACTACCAACTAAGTATTATAATCCACAACCAAAATGTGACAAAACCAAGGCTGAAATGGACTTGCCTGAGGTCATGCTGCCAGCAGGTGACAGTGTGGACACCCCCACCCAGGCCTTCTAACATGAAACACCATCATTTTTCTACCTTCTCGTGCCCTTCCCCCAGGAGCTCCAGGAGACAGAGTAACTCCCAGCATTCCTCACTAGACTAACAGGACTAGGAGACATCCAGGCATGTAGAGTTCATGGTGTTATAAACAAGAACCCCACAGGTGTGACTAAGCCGTAGTGGAAGAATAAAATCTCCCAATTTGGGAGAGGAATTTTCTTAATATCCTAAGTTCAATGGAAGGGCTTTTACTAGCTCTTAAAAGAGTGTAAAAGAATGTTTCCACTTCCGGGTATTTATATGAAGAAAACAAAAATGCCAATTAGAAGAGATAGCTGCACCCCTATGTTAATTGCAGGCTTGTTACAATAGCAGAGATACGGAGAAACGTAGGTGTCCATCAGTGGATGAATGGATAAAGAAGACACGGTATATACATACAATGGAATATTGCTCAGCTATAAAAGAAAGAAATCTTGCCATTTGCAGCAATGCTGATGGACCGAGAGGGTATCACGCTAAGTGAAATAAGCAGGCAAAGACAAAAACTGTATAATTTTACTTAGTATGGAATCTAAAAAACAAAACAAAACAGAAACACACTCATAGATACAGGAAACAAACCGCTGGTTACCAGAGTGGGATAAGGGGAAGGGAGATGGTTAAAATAGGTGAAGGGGATTAAGAGATACAAACTTCCATTTAAAAATAAATAAGTTACAGGGATGTAATGCACAACATCAGGAATATAGCCAATACTATTGTAAAACTTTGTGTAGTGGCAGATGGCAGCTAGACTTCATGGGGATCATTTGTAGTGGATATAAATGTTGAGTCACTAAGAAGTACACCTGAAACTCATAGGATATTGCATGTCAATCATGCTTCAATTTTTTAAAATTTAAATTAAAAAAGAGAAGACATTTAAAAAATTTAATACACTTTTTTTTGAGCACCTACTACGTGTAAGGAACTGAACATTATGTGGAACAAGACCTCCTTCCCTTGCAGCAACTGGAAGAGATGAACAAACGCATCGGTGACTGGAATGGTCTCAGTCAGGGTTCATTCCCAGAAGCAGAGCTGCTCTGAGGGTTATGGGAAAAGGGCTTTGTCAGAGGACTTAGATCTTCCCAACTGTGGAGTCGCACGATTGAGGAAAAAGGGATAGAAGGGGAACTGTAGGGTCAGAGGAGAAATCGCCAGCCCACCTGCCTGAAGCCCTGGTATGAACAGGCAAGGGCATGTGGGGCCAGTGAGGGCAGAACCCATGGAGCAGTCTTTGGGGGAATCCCAAAAGACCCCAACCTCTACGGATCCACCACTAAGTGTAGAGATGCGAAGCTTAAGCCAGGGATCACCACCAGTGAGCAGGGCTGGCAGTCAGGACGGAACACGGGGTGCAGGGCAGTGAGCAGCAAGATCATTCTGTGACCTCAGCCTCGTATCAGCGGCCGTATTTAACCAGGTAAAGACATTGACGTTCTGAGAATAATAGCAGCTGCTTCCTTTCTACCTCCCAATACGTTTTCCGGCTAACTCAAATGGAGCAGCCCAGGGAAGGAAATTCTGTGAAATGTGGGTCCCAGTGTAACTCTACCGACCATAAAAATCCAGCATAACCAGTCAGAGCAAGGGTGTGCGAAAGCAGGGGTGCACATAACACGTGCTACAAGGAGGCAGAAAAAAAAAAAAGAAGCCTCCTCTTTCTTGCCTCTTGTCTTTGTTAAAATACGTTGCTCCAATGGGAAGGATGCAGGATTTTAGCCACGGGATTTACTGTGTGATCTTAACCTCTATGAGACTCAGTTTCTTCAGCAGTAAAAGACAGTGAAAGATACCTCAAAGAATCACAAAAATCACATGAGAAATGAAGACAAAAAGCTCCTGGTACACAGCAGATACTCGACAAACACTGCCGACCTTCTCTCCAGCTTTGCTTTCCTCCTCTCATTTTTCTGCTTCAGAAACTGATGTTCAACCTTAGGCCACAGGTCAGCTCTGGTCTCCACCAGTGACCCTGCTGGGTCCACAGAATCTCGCTAAAGGCTCTGCTAATTCTTCACTACATCACGCCCTCTGAATTTCCTTTTTAAATAATGGGAACTATGCTGTAAAGCATTCCAACCTTCCCTTTCTCAAGTCGTAGCTAACATGTATTAGGCCCTTAGAGGAAGCCAAGATGTGTAGAATGCATATGACTATAAAAGGTAAGAATGTAAGTGTTCCCTTCCAGGTGTCTTTGTCCAGCAATGATTTCCCCCCATTTCCTTCCCCCCTTCTTCAGCACTGAGGTTTGCCTTTTCAGGCTGAGTTCTTGGGAGCCCTCCTCCACCTAGTCCTGAGCTCTTCAAGATGTCTGGCAAAAAGATTTCCAAGTGTAGGTGTACATAATTAGGATCAGGTGGGTCGCCCTCCTTACTCACCCCTCTTTCCATCTGTTTAGTTCCTTGCTTGTCATTCAGATAACTGGTTCCAGATTGAAGCAGTTTTTCTATTGCATCTCCCCAGCCATAGGCTGAAACTGAGAAACTAGCTCACACTGGCTTTACTTTCTCTCTAGAGATAAATGTACCCATTCCGTTTTATATTACGACCCCTGTATCCCTTTGGGATAAATCAACTGTAATCAAAAATGGAATTTTTTAAAAATGGGAATGGAGAACTCAGAACCAGGCGAGCACACGATGGGAAACATTAGCACATACGCAGCAGACCAGTTGGAGAATATTGCCTAGCACCACTCAGCCAAGTTGAAGAGAATTGACAAAGGGATTCCAACCGGCCAGATTTCTCTTGGAATCCGTAAACATTCAAAATGACATTTTATACATGGGCAGGGCAACCCACAAGTCAGAGCAAAAGATGGATTTGCAAGTGCAGTTTTTTGCGGCAGCAGTGAATGCTCGCAGAGTCAGAGTTCTCAGAGCAATCGTGCAGTGTAGATTCAGTGTGACTGAAGAATCACAATTCACAAAGCATTTGGAAGGAGAGAATGAGCCGGGAGAGCTTCTCAAAGCCCCTACCCCACGTTTCTCCACATTTAAAATGGAACTCATACCTACTCTACTGATTTAGCAGAGATTCCAGAGAATAACGTAAAGCAATGAATGTAAGAGTATTTTAAAATAATAAGACATTATAAAACTCTATGGCAGTTTTAATTACACAGGGTGATTTAAATTATTTACTCATGATTTAAATTACTATTCAATCATTAATTCTTACTTTATTTGGAAATATCAACATCAAATAACATTCATTTAAATATTACCTTTTTGCATCTACTCATGATTAAGCTAAAGACAGGTTAAATAGATCCAGTTCCTTCTCTTTAGGATAATACAATTCAAACTGAATCGGATAGTGTAGACAACCATACAGTTAGGACCAATAACTGTACAAATAGCTGTGGGTACATAAATAATGAAGTGTTTGCAGACGTTTTCCAATTTAACGCTACATTCTAAACTAAAGCAACTTTCCAGGAGCCTGCCCTTCCCCCTACCCACCTCCCTCACCCCCATCAACCCCCCAGTGCAAATCTTAGTCGAGGGAATGTCATGTAGATGGGTTGGTGATAAGCAACTTGGTTTCTGGGCTCTGCCATATTATGCTGACTTTATTTTAAGCAGTTGTAATTCATGTGCCACAGCACAGGACAAAAATTAACAAAGCAGAACGAATTTAGGTTTCCATTGATGTTTTATTGGCCAAAATCAGCCAGGAAATTTATTTCTCATGACTGCTTCTATTAAGGTCCTGACCATTTTATATTTCATTTTCAAATTATGCAAACAGGTGTGCAGATGCCATATAGCCCCTAAACTATTGGCCAGTTGCCCATTTTCTGCCTTCTACGTTACTCAAAATTGGGTATGGATGGTCTCATAATTGAAAAGTAGTCGTTTCTAGAAGCCCCTGAAGAGTCCTTGCCAATGAATAAAAGGGGTTCTATATACAGACAGAATCCAATTGTTTCTTAATCCAATAGTTAAACATTTTTTGCTGCACACTATCCACCAATATCATCTTTAAAAAAATCCTATCATGACAACTTTTGCCCTAATAGTCCTTGATCGTTTTAAGAAAGGGTCCAAGGTATTGAGCACAGCATGTCAAGGCCATCTTGGCTTGGATCGTGCCAGGCTGCCTATCTGCTCTCTCCCTGTTCTCTCAAGCAACCCTAAGTGTGGCCCTGTTAGTTTAAGCCTGTTGCTATGACCTGACTGCTCATGTATTTATGGCTGCAATACTTTCCCTCCATTTCATCACTTGGAGAATACCTATCTATCTTTTACTGCTCTGGTCTAAATAGTGCTCCAGGACCCTCAAAGTGATTAACGTCTTCACCTTTTTTGACACTGTTTTCTCTCATAACACTATTTTTCCTTTATAGGGTTTATTCCCTTTCACTTATCTGTCCAATTCATTAGACTTGAAGGTCCCAAAGACCAAGACCTTTGACATTCATTTTGGAATTGGTAAAGCTTGCCCCGTGCCTGGCACATAGTAGGCACTCAATACATGTTTATTAAAGGACTAAATTCACAGATGCACAGATAGATGGGTGGAGGATAGCAAAGCTACAGTACCTATTTCTAAGCCAGTCAGTACCTGCCTTTCAAAGTAAAGTGGTCTTGTGATGTGTTATGCAAAATATAACTCAGATCCACTCATTCCTCCACTTTCCGTCCACCCTCATGGTGCACTTGGACACCTTATTAAGAGGCATGAAATTTTGAAACCCCCCAAAATAAATCTAAATAGAAATAAAAGCAGCCATCTCTCCAGTAGTAAAGAAAGTTGCTTCTATGATTGTACTGCCAAAATCAACAACCACTGATGGTTGGAAATTCAAAATATGTTGTATACATTTTTTAATGTTGTTTTGATTTCATACCTCTGTGTATTTGTATTTGTATGATGAAGATATAGAATGACTTCCATTTTTGTCACTCAGCATCTTCCTTAAAAAAGAATGCCAGGCAGCTTGGAACATCTCTGCCCACTCCCTCTTTGACAAAAGAAGTTAACTCCCTAGGAAAATATACCAATGAAAAAGCCATGTGAACTTTCCAGAGAGATCAAATATCACCTTGTCATCCAAAGGATGATTTCATTCCAGTTAATATTTTAGTATAGCTAATCCAATGAGAATCTTTATTTTAAAAAGTGGAGTCAGAAGATTGTTAAGGCTGGAAGTTATATACAGAGTATAGACAAGTTTTTTAAGGGCCCTGGACTCACGTTCTATCCCTTCTGTGCAATTTGACACCTCTGTGCCTTAATGGCCTCCTTGGAAGAACTGGAAACAATAGCACTAACTGGTTCCTGGGATGATTTTGAAACTGAATGAGACAATATAAGTATGACTCTAGTGTTTTGGTCATTCCTGGCACGTATCAAGCACTTACTAAATTCTAGCAGTTAAGGTGGGGTAGGAATGTCATACCTTCATTATAAAGGCAAGAATATGAGGTCACGAGAAATGATGTAAATTGCTCACAGGTACAGTGGAATTCATCTTAAATTTCCCATAGTTTTCTCTCGCACAAAATGTACTTACTCATTTTAAAGTCTACAGATTTTTAAAGCAAAGCAAACAAATGAACAACAATCCAAAAAGCAAGTCTATAGTAGTAATATTAAAATTGAGGACTGGATGGATTGGAAGTTGATTTTAGGCTCTATCGGAATCAGCCTGGCTGAAAAGCCCTATCAAGCATAAAGAGAATATCATACAGACAAAGCAGTATGAGAAAGTGCTTTCCAAGCGCTTAATCAGTGTGAATGAATAATAGTCCTTCGTTCCAATTAGAGAAGGTAAGAAAAAAAGAAAGGCAAATCTGAAATTTCAGAGGACAGGTTTGTAAATACAAACTTAAATGGGGTCATTGTCAGGTTCTGATACTTTGCTTTCCTCTGACCTCAGCTCAGCCACTAATACGCCTTCTGGCTTCTTCACAAGTACTGCTTGCAAGAATCTATACTTTTTCAGTCCAGAGTTCTCACAGGTCAGCAAAATCAGAGCCTTAATGGTGCTCTTATAAGCTTTCCCACACTCTTTGCTGTGGCTCAAAATTCAAAATAGTATCATTTATCATAAGCTGACTATTTGACCTTCAAATTTAAACCAGGACCTGGCAATACAGCCAAACTATAATGGTGAGGAGAGCTGAGAACCTTGCTTTTCTCTTAAAAAGGCTTATTTCCAATGGTGCTTAAGTTTCTTTCTAAGCAGAGACAGAAATTGGTTTTAATTTTATTGGCATTCGATGTCTTCTCCAGAACAATAAATGCATTGGCTAAATCTCTGAAGCTGTGTGTCCACTTAATATTTCTGCATTTTGAAAGAGATGCTTATCCTGTTTCCAAAAATGCCCAATCAAGAAAACTCCAGATCTAGGGATCTAATCCCAGAATTAACACAACCTTGACAATGAGTTCTGCCTGGACGAGTATCAGGAAATGAATGAGGTGGCCTGCAAGTCCTGGAGTGGGTCTACCTGCCTTCATCCCTCCCCCGGGGAGTGGGAGGGCAGCAAGACTGGGGGAGCCCTCAAGCCACTCTCATTAAGGATGGAGCCAGCAGTGATCTCCCAGGTGCCAGGCAGGAACAGGAACAACTTTACTAAGCAGCATGTGCTGCTCTGGCAAAGTCACCAAAGCCCAGAGCTGGAGATTCTGATGCTTGACTATAAATATTCCAAACAGCAGAAACTTCAAGAGCTGCAGGATCACCTTTGTTCTGACAGCTCAAGGTAAAGAGGATCTTGCTAAATAGCCCTTGCCACTGGCTGCCCCCTTCCCTCCTGTGAGCATCCTGATGGACTGAGCAGGGCTCAGAAAGGGCAGAAAAAGAATCATAGTAACTCCTCCAGGGCTTTTGTGGAAATCCAGTCAGATACTCTATGTTGAGTATGTATCAGAGGACCTGACGCAGCATAGCTACGTAACTGTTATTCCTCCTCCTTGCAAAGATATTGTACCTCTTCTACTGTTGTAACAGAAGATAAAGTCCAAAAAATTGCATTTCTGGGGCATTCCTAAGTATAAAATTAATACATGGCAAAAAAAAATCTGCAGCATTTTAGACATTTTAACTCTGACTATATCTGCTTCCCAAGAAATAGCTTTTATGTATTTACCTTCAGTGGTACTGAATATGCAAAACTTCAAAGTCAATGAATATCATTATATTTTTCCCTGCCATCTGATTGCTAAATTTACCAGGATATTCACATATCCAGAGTAAATTAGGCTAAAAAATAGAAGCCACAACTAAACTGAATAAAGATAAGAGAAATAGTGTGTTAATGAAAACCTAATTTATATACTGTTCTGTATGGCATTCAGATGAATAAGAGAACAATGGATATAATAGGAAGATTATACCAAGGATTGGATTTTGCATGGATCATTTGATATTCTACCTGTGCTGTGAGCAAGTCATGTTGCATTAGATCAAATCCTGATCTCATTCCGTTGCTGAATATCCCATTGTCACATCCTTGCCATTTGCCTCTTCATTACAGGGATGTAATCGCAGGATGAACCCCTGAGAGCCTGTTGTTTAACTGCCCATGTGTGTATATTTCACAATCTGCCATTGTTACAAGACACTCTGGTTAATAAGCAGATAATGGGATATGCAAATCACATGTACCTGATGCGGAAAGAAAAGCGTGCCTTCTCACCTTTGCATAAATACCAGCTGACTTTGTGACCATGGAAGCATCCCGGTCTGTGTGATTTATGAAACATTCTGTCCAGGCAGAAAGAAATGCCCTTTTGCCTTGGGAAATATAGGTAATGGAATAGTTTCTTTGCAATTTACAGAACTTGGAGTATGGTCTGAGGTCAGGAGAATTTTTTTTTTAATGTACATATTAAACCATAAAATAAAACAAGTCCTACATTGCCCAAATGTTTTCAACCAGCCCCAGAAAAATATAAAATCTGATGACAAAGTCTGAAGAACTCAGAGATGCTCATAAGAAGTCAAATTGATGCCCAAACTCATCAGTGGCAGAAATTATGGTGATTCATCCCTTTACCAAAGAGAATAAGAAGGTGACTTAGAGAATTTTTTTTTTTAAGTATCAGGAATTACCTGAGTTTCTATATTAGTCCTCTTTAGGGCAATAGTCCAGTGGACATGGCTTTGTAATCTAACCAGCCTATCAACTTGCTGTCCTGACACAGAAGACCGAGCACAGGTATTGCAGAGAGAAGCTATGCGTTTGATGGGGGACCTAAGGCATGTCTGTGACCTCAGTTCTCTCATCTAAAAATGCTCTCTAAATGAAGATAACTGTACAGTCTTCTCATAGTATCATCATAAGTTTCAAAAGTTAGAATAATAAAATTATTCTAATGAAATTATAATTACATATATAATAATGGATTTAAAATCATTAGAATGGAATCATGGAATTATTGAAACTGTGTGCTGGGTAGCTTCTCTCTGTATTAATCCCCTGTCCACACTTCTCCGGACTCATCTCTGTCCCGGGAGACCCGCTGGATGGATTTCACTGGCCTTGGACGTTCCAGCTTCAGATTGGGTTTGACAATGGGACACAGTAGCAGGAGAAGAGAAGAAAGAAGGGGAGCAGGGGTAGGAATATATTCCTTTGGCTCCCTCTTGGCAATGTCACTCCATGCTAGTCATGTCCTTTGACCCAAGGGTGGGAGCACCTCCTCAGTCACAGTCTCCACCTACCCTCTCTTTGTCGGTTCCATTAACAGTGGAGATGGTGCCCCCAACTTTGTTACTAGCCCAGCACTCTGCTTTATCCTTTGTGGTTTGCTATATCCTGCTCACACCATCTTAAGAGGTCTTGTATTAAACTTTACTCACATTATCCTAATTTAAATGTACTGTCTATGTCCCGCTGGGCGCCTCAATTATGCATGCTCTAAAAATATTTTATTGGCTAATACATGTAACAGTTCTAATTTAAAATAATAAAAAGAATTCCAAAACCAACTGTCAAATTCTCCATTCTCAATTCCTCATTTATAATTCCTTTGTTACTGTTAGATAAAGTAGCCATGAAAAGGAAAAAAAACTCCACAGGCCAATAACAATTTGGATGTAGGGGGGAAAAAATCAGATGAGTCATTTCCACTTTCCTCTGGGCTATTCCTTAGCAGTCTGGATGTGAAAACCACTATTACCAAGCAAACAAAGCACACACACTCATCGACAGCTTACCCGTTATCGAATATTGCCCTGAAACATCCCTAGAAGGCTCAGGCCGGGACCCTCTGTCTTTGTACAGATCTTCCAGAGGGAGACACCCCAACTTCCTATCTCTGGTGTGTGATTGCATTCCCCTCCACAGGTACGACAGCCCCTTGAGCCAACTTCTGACACAATGACAACTGAGTGGAGTCCTCTGTTTACCCTCCCCGTCCCGCTGGAAGGCCGGGGTGAACCTCTGTGTCTGAATCCATTTTCCCAGGGTCTGTCCTGGCAGTTAGTGGACCCAGGCCAGACCTTATTCCTCTCTCCACCTGCCTCTGGCAATAGGAGCCGACATTGCCTCTTGCCTGAATCTCAAGTTATCAGACACAGGAAATTCTCCCAATCGGCCTGTGTTCGAAGGACATGGGAGATGGAAATAAAAAATAATGACACCCAGTCATTTACCTCCACTAGATAAGATGCGGCATTTTTTCAGTTGTTGTTGATGGGCTAATTAAGATAAAGACAGAACATTTTAAAGAAGGTAGGGATGCTGCCTGTCCTGAATTTGAAGCATCCCTGGGTCTGAGACCCTAGCTCTCCAATTATCTGTCACCTTAGGCCACCTGTGCATCTTTTGGAGGTTTTTGTATTTGTTTGTTTTTCAAGTACAGTTTAGAAATACCAACACCTTTCCCAGCCAAATCTCCAATGGGGGAGTTGTTACTATTAGCAAATGTGATGATAAAGAGCAAAATAAAGTTCTATGCAAACATGCCACATTGTTTGTTATTAAAAAAAACATGAAAACAGGCATGTACAAATGCACAGAGGCAGGAAGAGTTCTCAGGGGCTCACAGATAAAATGCTCCTGGAAGGCCAAGCCCTTCAGCGTTTCCCGCATTTGGCTGGATTAGGAAAAACGGCACTGAAGGTGACTTTTTGAAAATGCTGTGTAGGCAGGAGGAGGTCACTGGGCAGGAAGAAGGCACTTGAAGAATTTAGACAAATGACCTGCTTCAAAACCTCGGTCTTCTTTCTAGGCTGGTCAAGCTTGCCAATTCACTCAGGCCTGCAGGGTTTGCTGGGACCTAGGACTTTCAGTGCTGAAACCAGGACTGTCCCAGTAACCAACACAATTTGGTCACCTGCCTGTACCCACCAGCCCTATGGGTCAAATTCCCACACCTTCGATCTCAGGCCATGGTGGTATTCTCCCACCAAGCTGCACTTTATCTTCCCTGCTTTTAAAGCTCTGTTTCACCCCTTCACTTTTTCAGCCTTTCACTAAGCAGGCAGAAGACAGAGAGGCACCACTGACCTCTGTCCCTTAGAAGAGTAGTAGGTTGGGACCCGTGGAAATACTATTTTTATTTTTTATTTTATTAACTCTTAACACTCCCTCTCTGCAGTTACTTCTAGAAGGAAGCACCGAACAAGCCAGCCACCTCCAAACAAGAATCTTATTATTTCATTCCACATGCTCCCAAGAGAGATAGTTTTTAGGAGAAAATATGTTGTCCTCATGGTTCCACAAATATGCAAAAGGCATTCTCTCTTCATAGCTACTCTGGCCCGGATCTGCTGAATGATGTCATTGGCTTAAACAATGACTTTTCTCTGAAGGAACGTTTGATCAGATGCATAAAAATACCACACAAAACTTTGATTCCTGAAGACAAGTGGCCATGGCCCTCTCCTAGGCCAGCTTAGAACACCAGCTCCCCCCTCCAATAGCAGGAAAAAGCAGAAAGAAGATAACAGAGCCCAATGGCAACAAGTATTCCCCCAATTTTACTCAAATTTAACTTCATTCACTTTCATCAGCTTCTTGGTACACACGCTGAGCCCAGGATGCTAGGGGTGGATGTTAAAGGTGACAAGCCATAGCTCTTAATCCCTTGAGAGATCAGAGGCTGCTTCAGTGGGGCTGGCACACCACACACCTACCCAGGTGTGGCAGGTGGTGGTTGAGTGCTATGGATCTGGGCTATTAACCTGTGGTCCCCAGACACACAGCATCACCTGGGAACTCGAGACATGCAGTATCTCCAGTCTATGCCACACTCTGTGAATCAGAATCTATATTTTAACATGCTCCCTGGGTGAGCTTGTTATGCACTTTAAAACCTGGAGGTTTTTGATTACTGATTCAGTCCCCGCGCTAGTACATCAGTCTGTTCAGATTTTCTATTTCATCATGATTCAGTCTTGGTAGGTTGTATATTTCTAGGATTCTATCCATTCCTTCTAGGTTTCCCAATTTGTTGACATCTAATTCTGCATCGTATTCTCATGATCCTATGTATTTCCCTCACTTGTAACATAACCCCTTTCATTTTTTATTTTACTTATCTGCATCCTCTCTTTTTTCTTGGTGAGTCTAGCTAAAGGCTTGTCAATTTTGTTGTTTACCTTTTCAAAGAAGCAGTTCCTAGTTTCATTTTTAGTCTCTGTTTTATTTATTTCTTCCCAACTCTGTTATTTCCTTTCTCCTACTGACTTTCAGCTTCATTTGTTATTCTTTTTCTAGTCCCTTGAGATATACAGTTAGGCTGTTTACTTGAGACCTCTTTTTTCTTGAGATAGGCATTTATCAGTATGAACTTCTCTCTTAGAACTGCTTTTGCTGCATCCCATGAGTTTTTTTTATGCAACATTCCATTTTCATTTGTCTCAAGGTGTTTTTTTCAATTTACCTTTTGATCTCTTCTTAGACCCATCGGTTGTTCAGTAGCATGTTGTGTAATCTCCCCTTATTTCTGAATTCTTCAGTTTTTCTTTGTATAGTTAATTTCTAGTTTCATACCATTGTGACTGGAAGAGATGTTTGAAATGATTTCAATTTGCTTTAATTTATTAAGACTTGCTTTGTGGCACAACAGGTGATCCATCTTGGAAAATGTTCCAAGAGTATTTGAGAAGAATATGAATTCTGTTGCTTTAGGATGGAATGTTCCATATGTATGTTACGTTCATGTGATCTAATCTGCTGTTTAAGACTGAAGTTTCCTTACTGATTTTCTGTCTGGCTGATTTACCCATTGATGTAAGCGGGGTGTTAAAGTCCCCTACTATTAGTGTATTGCTCTGTGTTTCTCCCTTTAGGTCTATTAATATTTGCTTTATATATTTAGATGCTCCTATGTTGGGTGCATAAATATTTACAAAAGTTACATCCTTTTGTTGCGTTGATCCCTTGATCACTACGTAATGCCCCCCTTGGTCTCTTACTATAGTCTTCATTTTAAAGTCTCTTCTGTTTGATAGCTTTCTTAGTTTCCATGTGCACAGAACATCTTTTTCCATACCTCCCTTTTAGTCTCTGTGCAGCATTACACCTAAAGTAAGTCTCCTGCGTACACATGAGCCTTGTTGCTGCTGTTTTTTATCCATTCAGCCACTCTGTGTCTTTCGATTGGAGAGTTTAGTCCATTACATTCAAAGTAATTATGGATAAGTAAGGATTTATTGTGATTTTGTTAATTGTCTTCCGGTAGTTTTTGTAGTTCCCTTCTTCGTTCCTTGCTCTCTCCCTTTATGTCTTGGTGAATAGGACAGATTCTCAGGGCTCCACTGCACTGATCCTCCAAATGATGCTGCCGCCCAGTAACATCCAAAAACCACTGCCAGGAGATGTCACAGTAAAGCCAGCATCCAGGCTTTTTCAAAAGGAAAACTTACCATTTCTTTCTTATGAGGCAATTGATTTGGGAGAATATAATAGGTTGAATGGCAGCCCCTGAAAACATATGTCCCTGTGTTAATCCCCAAGACCTGTGCATGTGACCTTATTTGGAACAAGGGTTTTAGCAGATATAATTAACCTGGATTGTATGGCTAGACCTTGAATCCAATGGCAAGTGTCCTTATAAAAAACAGAAGAGAAGACCCGTGTGAAGGCAGGGAGAAAGAGCCAGAGACGGAGATGGGAGTGATGTGGCCTTAAGCCAAGGAATGCATGGACCCGCCAGAAGCTGGAAGAGGCTGGGAAGGATTCACTCCTAAAGCTTTTGGAAGGAGAGTCCTGCCCACAAGTTGATTTTAAACTTCTGGCCTCCAGGAATATGATGATGAATTTCTGTTGTTTTAAGCCACCCACTTTGTGGTAATTTGTTATAGCTATCCTAGGAAATGAATGTGGGGATGGGAGGGCTTCCAGATCTACATATGCAAATAGGAAGAATACTTACAAAGTAGCAATGTTGAAACATTAAATCAAAACTATGATGACGATCACAATGGTGAACAACAATGGGAATTGTAATCATGTTGTCCAGATTTGGGCATATCATGCTCCTAGATCCCCATTTAGTGGGTCATCTCTGTCCTCAATTACTTGACGCTGGTTACAATTGCACAGAACCATCCATGTTCTCTTTCCTTGTTCCTCTTCTCCTAACTTACAAATAATAACACATATATTTTTTTCATCTAGGTTAGTGTTTCCCAACTGATAGGCAGAGTAATGCATTTACCCATATGTCCAGTTCCCAGGACCTGTGAATAGATTACCTTGCATGGCCAATGGATATTGGCAATGTGATTAATTAAAGATTTGGAGATGGAGAGATTATCCCCTATATAATCCAAGTGGGATCAACGTACTTGCCGGGAACTAATAAAGGAAAAGGGAGAGAGATGTGATGACTCAGAGTAACACACAAGGGACGTGGCAGACTCACAAAGTGGGAAAAGGCAAGGAAATAGATTCTTTCCTACAGACAGAAGCTCTGCAACCCATTTTAGACTTCTGACCCCCAAGATTCTAAGATAATAAACATGTGTTGTTTAAAGCCAGTAGGTGTGTCATAATCTGTTACAGCTGTGAGAGGAAACTAACACATAAATCTTTTTTTTAACTTAAGGCTTCTCTAAGGAATTTTCTTAGACATTTCTTCCTAACCACCTTCCTTTCTAGGATGAAATATTAATATCACAGATATAATGCATATCTGTTTACATACTGTGGTCCTTGGGAGAGCCACAATCCATTGTAGTAGCAATTCACCCTCCAAGAACCAGTTTGGTGAGAATGCTTGAGCCACGTCATATCCTTCCTTCCTGGTACAGCTGTCGTCTGCTGTGTGAAGTTTCCACAGATAATCTAAACTATTGGATTATAGAACCACTTTAATGACCACCTCTCCTGTTACCCAGTTTGAATTCATTGTTTGCCTTTAACTATCATACAGTTTATGCTTGAATGTCTCCTTTATCAGTCAACCTCTTTGCAAATGCAAAATAGTTAAGCTAAGCTCCAATAGCTAAGCTCTGTTGGAAATTTTTTTCATAGGTTGGGCTGAAACATATCTTCTTTCAGCTTCCACACATGGGTCTTAACCCCAACCCTTCGGAAAGACTCATGAAAGTACTTGGTTCCTTTCCTACCCAGCAGCCCTTAGTTGAGGATGTTCATCAACTCCCCCATCATCCTTCTCTTTACAAAGATGAACATTATGATTTCCTTTTTAAAAAAACCTTTCTATGATGTAATTATAAGTTCCTTTATTACTCCTATCAAACTTTTTTATCTAACCACAAATGTACTTTTTTTCAAGGTCCTTCTTAAAGCTTGATATTCTCAAAACGAAACTGAGTTGTCTTGGGTATAGTTTGACCCAAACAGAAGAAAAGGATCTTACCTCCCTTTCCTACATAACGTTCCTATAGATGCAGCTTTGGGTAACAATATTTTTTATACACAATATGCTGTTGATTCATTACTGTTAGCTGCAAGATTCAACATTTGCTAATGCTAATCCTGTTGGGTCTTGGAAAAATTTCAGGACTTCATGCTTATTCCAATTAGTTTCTACTGCATGCATCTCTCCACCCTTTTGATGTTCATTTAGAGCCAGTTCTGGTATACATCATAGGCACAGTCTCCTCCCAGCTTTTGAATATCTGCAAATATGACTATGCTTTTATGTTTTTCCATGTCATTAATACAATAAATATTAAACTTTCAGGATAGGGCTTGGGCCAAAGCCCTGAAGTTCACTGCTAGAAACCTCTCTTAAGGTAGACATTAATGGCTAACTTAATGAAGACTTAACTGGGTACATTCAACAACCATCTACTGATGTGACTCACTTTCCTTTTGTGTGTGTGTGTGTGTGTGTGTGTGTGTGTGTGTGTGTGTGTGTGTATTCAATTCATAAGGCTTTAAGAAGATGCCTTGCTGATATCTCCTAGGACTACCTCATTTTCCTAATCTTTAGCCTAGTAACTTTCATAAAATCAGGAGACTAGACTGATATGACTTGTTTTCAGTGGGCCCAGTCTGTCTCCTGGTCATCATCACTACCTCCTCTCGGGGCTCACATCCAAGCTTTGGTGTTGCATTCAGGATCTTACCCAGTGACTGGACAGAAGCATCCTATAGACAAGACGTAGGCTAGGAGAGAGTTCCCTGCTCTGCGCCTCATGGGAACATCAGTAGAGA
Organism: Manis pentadactyla; assembly: GCF_030020395.1. NCBI lineage: Eukaryota > Metazoa > Chordata > Mammalia > Pholidota > Manidae > Manis > Manis pentadactyla. The sequence goes on from NC_080036.1 coordinate 22,103,787, forward strand.
ATATACTCCAGCTAAAGGCCACAGGAGCCCAATGGTAGATCTGTAGTCTGGATGCATTGGACACCGACCAGGAGTGAAGGCAGCCTGGCCAGACTCTGAAACTTCCCTCTATATTTTTCAGGCACAGAACTAAGGAACCACAGCTTTATAAAAGCAGTACCTCCAGAGCTATCAGGAGCTTCCTTGGGAGGCAAAGGATGCCACTGAAAAGGGATGGGATGGAATGGAGGAGAGACAGAGGGTTGTGGATTCCAAATAGCAGAGAGGAAGACTCAAGGTCTTCACCAAAAAACATGACTTCCAAATCTCCAACCCTTAAGCTCCCATACCGGCACCCAGACCGTATTCACACCTCCACCAAGGTGGGCATTGCAGTTGAGGAAGCTCCAGAAAATAAAACGACCTCTCGGGGAAGCACTGTAGGACCTTTAAAGAGCTAAGAGTTCCAGAAAAGCCAACAAGAGCCCCCCCAGCAGAGCAGAGGCAGAGCTAATGGTAAAGAAAAAATAGTAATACAATGTAAGTTTAGTAAGTATGCTTGCAGTGTTAAAGGAGTATTTTTAGAAATATGAAGCAGGAACAAACATGAAGAACCAACCAAAATAGTTTGACCATACCACTTAAAAAAGGGTTGCTAAAATTAAGAACTCAAAATTTGGTTTGAATAACTGAATTGACTCAACCAAAGAACCAGAGAGGGGATTTTCAAGAAACTCCCCAGAAGATGCCAGAATGGAAGGAAGGGAAGTCAGAAGAAAGAAAACTGGATAATAAGACTAGAAATTTCAATGTCCAACTAATTGGAATTCCAAGGTGAAAAGAAATGGGGGTAGGATATACCTACCTAATGACTGAGAAAATCCTAGACCTAAAAAAGGTTTAAGACCTTGGATTAAAAGGGCAAAGAAAGCCAGTTAGGGTCAACAAGAAAACATGCCTCCCAAGAAGCCACCAAGAGAGCTATGTGATATCTCACTGGCCCCAGGTGATGTGAGGATGTGTATCCCTGATTAACTTAGATCAGTCCTATTTCATCTATGAAATTGGTGGAAATTTCATAGATGGAGTCTGCTTCCCAGGGGTTCTGCATCTGCTAACTGAAAAAAATCAGGTTTCTGTTAGCAAGGCAGGACCTTACATTTCTATGAAATTGATATGTGGCTATTGAGCAATGAATAATGTCTGCTACAGGTATTAATTGTAAAAAAAAAATAGGATAATTTGCCTGTTCAAATTATGAATTTTTTAATTATTTTCACATAGATCATGAACTAAAACTCCAGATGATAAGAACATAGTAAAAATAAGGGGGAAGAGAAAGAAAATGTAGTAATATGTGCATCAGCAAAATGTTTCAAATACTAATTAGCTTTAGATAGTATCCTAGTTTTCTATTCTGCATTAACAAATCACCACAAACTAATTGGCTAAGAACAGCAGGTCAGAAGCACAGGCTGGGCTCAGCTGCGTTCTCAGGGTCTCACGAGGTCTCACAAGCAGTTGGCCAAGCTGCATTTTCAACTGGAGGCTTGTCATTGGCAGAATTAATTTCCCTACAGCTGTAAAATTCATGGTCACTTGCTTCTTCGAAGCCAACAATGGAAAGAGAGAATCTCTACTTCTCTTCCCTGACCTCCAGATGTTCTTTGCTAGGGCTCACCTGATTAGGTTGGACCCACCCAGGATAATCTCCCTTTTGATGAACTCAAAGCCAACTGATTAAGGACTTTAATACAGCTGTTATATCCCTTGCAGAATCATGATAATTGAAACAGTATGGTTTTGTTATAGGAACATTCTGAGAAAGAAACTGAAACATGATAGGCTGAGTCATTCATGCGTATTTGGGAACGTGATATATGACAGAGCTTGTATCACAATCATAGGATAAGAAAGAACTAATTTTAAAAAGGTGTTAGACTATTTGCATCATCATATGGGAACAAACATTTGGAAGAATGTGTAAGTAGTCAAGTAGAGGGAGAGAGTCGATCTAGATTAAATCCTTAAATATGAAGCCAACTATAAAGCTAATAGAAGGGAAAAAAAGATGTCTTTTTGACCTCAGAAGAAGAACTCTAAAAGCACATACTGAGTGAGGAAATACTGTTCGGTTGGACTCTACCAAAGTTAAAATTTTTGTTTAGTCACTAAATCAAGGTAGATGAGAACAGACACAAAAATTCTAAGTAAAACTAATATGGTATATACAATAATATTATACAGTAATTATTAAAACTAAAATACAGTATACATAAGACTTTTTTCAGAATTAGCAATATAAGAAACCCAGTAGGAAAATGTACAGGAATATGCAATTTAAAGAATGGAACAATAACGGCCAATGAAGACAAGATGTTAGCATTGAATCTCTGATTATTAAAGAGGATAAGACATCAATGAAATAATATGTTCTACTCATGAGACTGACAAAAATCACAAATTAGGAAATGACAGAGCAAGTATTCAAAACATGTTCCTTTCATTCCAAAGCCCAATACGTCCCCACAGTAATATGAAGTCTAGGAAGGAAAACTGAATTTTTTCCAGCATAATATGTAGAATTCAATTCTCCACAGAGGGCCTAGGAGTAGGGTAAGGCATTTGCTGTGGGCACAAAATTTAAATATATATGTCCTTATGAATTTTTTTATTGGTTCTTTTTTCCAGAACATTAAAGTAGTTGAAAAACTATTGAAAAATCAAGAAGCCAGTGTATTAAAACTCACATTGTTTTGTGTTTGAACATGTATTTATACCTAATACAGAGTTTTTAATTTTACTCTCCTAGCTTTGATAAAAGCAAACTCATCAATACTATTCTAAACCAAAAACAAGAGAGGCCAAGAAGCTAATTTTGAACATTTGTGATTGGCTCTGAGAGGATGTAGCTACCCTGGGGAGAAGGCACTGCTTTGACATTGGTTCTAATCTGCACAGGTTCAGTTTCCATTTGAAATGAGGAATCCAGGCCTATCTCACTGCATTTTTTACAAATTGAAGGTTGTGGCAACCTTGCATTGAGCAAATCTGTTGTGCACCATTTTCTTAATTCTTGTCTCTCTATTTCTCACAATATTTTGAAGTTTTTCATTTTTATTATATTTGTTATGGTGATCTACGATTCGTGATTACAGCTCACTGAAAGCTCAGGTGATGGTAGCAGTTCTTTAGCAAAAAATATTTTTAAATTAAGTCATATCCATTGCTTTTTAGACATAATGCTGTTGCCACACTTAATGGACTACAGTATAGTGTAAATATTACTTCTTTCTGCACTGGGGAACCAAAGTACTCATTCAACCCACTTTATTGCAAAATACCTGTCTCACCGGGGGGTTTCAGCCCCAAGCAAGTTGACTCTGGAAGGAAAAATGACAATGGAACATCGAGGGAAAACGATTTTTACCCAGCTTTATTCTCTGGTGGCAGGTCAAGTGCTAGAATCCCATCCACCTCTAGGTCAGTCTGCATGCAGCAAGCCCCTCTCCTCTCTGCCTCTGCTCCAGCCTCTGCCCTGAACACTGGGGGGAGTTCTTTATATAGCAACACAGACAATTATGGCTCTTTGCCAACAGGTATGCGAGCATGCATCTGTGAGCATTGCACATGTGCAGTGAGCAGGCAGATCAGGGTCAGGTGAGGATCCTGGCTGTGGAACTTTCATTTTCCCTATATGCTCTTTCTTGCATTGGTCTGAAACTGACCAGCAGTATCTCCAAGGTATGTCTGTACCTCCTCCTGGTACCTCTGGGGACCTTATCAGGGAACACAGATCCTTCCTCAGTGACTCCTTAAATAGTTTTGCAGGCTCTAAAACTCCACACAGGTGTGCCTCCTTGCTCATGAACTGTACAGTCCCTGCCCATCCACAAATCAGCATTTGCTTGCAAAGCCTTTTTCCTTATTTGACTAGGGAATAAGATTCAGACTGCTCAATCTGGGGCCACAACAACTTCTGAAACATCCTTTGTGATTTGTTTAAATCATCTAGTTAGAACATCACATTACCTCAGAGTGGGCTATTGACAGCAGACAGATTTTCTCATCTAGTTGTAGTAAAGCAGTCTTTATGTCCATCTCTTTGGCATCCACCATAGGCTGGCTCCCTGAGCAAGGAAGACAGTACAATTAAAAAATGAAAATCTAGGTGTTGGCCCAGTGTCTTTGGATAAAGATTTTAAAAATCATTGAACCTGTAAATTTTCCAATTGCTTTTAAGACAAAAATGGACCTGAGCTGGATTATTATCCCTCATCTCCCTTACTCATTTAAGTTCTATCCCTTCAAATTCTGGTGATTTGTCTGTCACGAGATTGTCTGCTTATTGGAGCAGCAAGGAACTATGGTAATAGGTCTCAAACTTTAGACACCACCAGAATTATGTGGAAGGTCTGTTAAACTCGGATTGCTGGGCTCCAACCCCAGAGTTTCTGATTCAGTAGGTCTGGGGTACTGTCAGAGAAATTGCATTTATAACAGAGTGCCAGAAACAATTGATGCTGCAGGTCCAGGACCCACACTTTGAGAAGCATTAATCTAGAGTAATGTGTGTAAATAGAAATATCTTGCTAAACAGTAAGATTCAGCAGAGAAATACTGAGTATACCTGTTCTGTATCACAGCTAAGTGGACACTTGTAATGGAGTAAACCAAAAATGCACACGCAGACCACATCCTGGGCTGGTTGTTTGGAGTTGTGCTCTCCATCCTTGATGTGCACTCAGTCACCTGAGGACCTTGTTAAAACACAGATTCTGATCCAGCAGATGTGAGGGAAGGCCCTGGGGTTTTCATTTCTCCCCTGTGATAGTGCCATTCCACAGACCACACCGTAAGTAGCAATAAGCTAAAATAAACCCCATTTGATGCATCTTTTCATGAAGTTACTTGCAATTCATTCAAAGTAGAAGGCTTTTGCTCCTGTGAACAACTTGTGGACAATACTTTCAATTCAGAAACAGGGTTTGTCACTAAAGTTGTGTTAATTCAAAAATAAATGTTTATTTTATGGCTTCTACGTAAGCACGTCCTTAGAACTGTACGAGGTCAGGGTGTGCATATTCCCTCCAGTGAAGAAGATGCAGGGAAACGTATAGGGTGTGGGGTAGATAGTACGAGATGCGGTCCCGCAGTTGTTTGCCTCAGCATCTCCTATATCTCTATTCTGATCTTGAGCACCATCAGCGGTCTCAAGAGTTAATACTTCCAAGAAGGATGGCTTTCATTGGACAGTACTGCCGCTATGCAGTACAAAGCAATCTTATTGGAAGAGTTCACCCCAAGCAACAGAAGAGGCACTGTTGCCTTCAGCTGGTACAATCACCTGTGGCCAACGCAATGTAATTCAGGTAGGCTGCCAAGGCCACCTCCTTACAGCATCACCAAGCATTTTTACATATATTGGAGCTAAAGTGACCAACCCTTCTGATTCGCTGGGAGCTCTCTGGTGTTTGGCACTGAAATTTTTTCCAGGGAAACCTATCCATCCAGGTAAACAGGAACAGTAGGTCACCCTATATGGCAGCACATGTTGTTCCACTGAAATTCTGCGCAGTTCCCACCAGCGCGGCAAGAGGGAATTCAGTTTGCACCTCTCATCCTCACCTGTGGTGGGATATTCTCTTTTTAAAATATTTTTATTTTAAAATAGATATTTTATTTAAAATACAATAGATATTAATAGTAATATCTACTTTAAGTTAATTTTATCATTTGATTTTCAAGTTTTACTTATTGCCCTAATTTAACATATAGGAAAATGCAAATATATGTACAGCTCAATGACTTCTCACAAAACCTATTCTATTGTGTAACCATCATTTAGATTAAGAAACAAAATGTTACCAGCACCCTAAAAGTCACCCATGCTCCCTTTCAATCATTATTCTCCCCCAAAAATAATAACAGCTATCAATTTTCAATAGCTTGAAATTATTACAAGGCAAACGCCCTTGTAACCATAACCCAGGTCAATAAACAGAATGTTTCCACTCATACCAGAAGCCTCACTGTGTCCTAAATCCCAATAGCAATCTGTAGCTCCCAGCTCCAGGCAAGTTCACTCTGGATTCAGTGAGACTGAATAACGGCAAAAAAACATTTGTCAGGGGAAAAGGTCTTATACCAAGCCTTATTCTCGTGATGGCCGGTAAAGGGTTAGAATCACATCAGTCTCCAGCAAGTCTGTGGTTCCCCTCAGCCTCCATCTCCACTAGTGGGGAGGATCACTAGGCGGAGTGCTTTATACAGCAACACAGAGTTAAGGCTCATTGCCAACAGGTGTGCAAGCATGCACCTGCAACACTGAAATCCGTTGTTGAAATGGGATTAGACTGCTCAAGGAATCAAGAATGATCAATGTAGCCTTTTTCCCTGCTTGATGTAATTGGCAAACAAACAGATTTGACATTTTTTATTAGCAATGAATTCCTCTTAAAGAAAAAGAAAGGATTCTTTGACACAAGCAGGAGAGTTGTGGAGTTCTAAGCTGAAGTAACCCTGTAAAACTCTGCATTTTGCATGCTTGAGAGACGTCACTGAACTGGATAAGCCTTTAGTTCCTTCTTCCAATTCTCAAGCTCTCACACAAGCCACGGACAGTGAGGCAGCAAGAGACGATGCTGCCAAGTAAGGTCTGCCACCTGGGAGCTGCCAGCCTCCACCCTTCAGCTGGGGTCCGGAACACCCACAAGGACCTCAACTGCACCCTGCTGGGTCCTTCTGAGGCCATCCTTCTCTGTGATGTCCTCACAAGTTTAAACAAAAGCAGCAGAACCCCAGTGGAGCATAATAAAACATTAGATTTAGAAACATATTGGGGTAAATGAAACACTAGCAGGCTCCTGAGAGAGAGAAGAAGGAATAGTAGGGGGTATTTTTTTTCTGCAGAGCCAGGGTTGAGATGGGCATGAAAATCCCCACGGAATTCAGATAACTCCTCTTGCGTGTGGGATTTCATGGGAACATTCCCAGAGCTGTTAGGGTTCTATCCAGATGATGAACTAGCTAATAAATTAAAATGGTAAAAAGAAAGAAAAAAGAGCCCCGGTCTCTGGGTACAGTTGACTGCTACCATTTTGCAAAGACAGCTGCAGCTGCAGGATGCAATAGCCAAGAGGAGAGCCAGACCTGCAACAATGCTATTCTCAGAGGTCTGCATCTGCTTGTCCCTTCAGCTGGTGTGTGATCTCCCTGAGACAGGAACATAAATAAATGTTGCCTCAGACAGGAACTGCAGCATCGAATACAAAAGCTGTATATTTGAAATTAATTGTTTTCTGGCAAAATTCCGTAAAAAATATCATGCTTTCAGTTGAAGCACTTCTATGTAAAGCCAATTAAGCAAGGGAAGCAACAAATGGCCTGAGGTCAATCAGGATGTTGGATATGGTTCAGCGATGAGACAGGCTGTGCTGGTCACCATCTGTGGAAGCAAGTTCGGACACCATTTCTAATAAAGGGTGTCAGGACATATTGGAAGCAAGATAACGTATAGAAAGAAATTGGACCTTCAGAAAACCTTCCTTTTCTTGTATTCTGTCTTCTTTCTTCATCAGCATCATCTCCATTCTACCAAATTCCATTCCTGGGGAAGACCCAGCCATCTGACAGATAGATATACCTTGGCGTGAGGGTACCTTGGGGCTCTTCCGCCCAGGGACATACATCTATCATTAAGCCACACATGATGGTAACAGCTGAATAGAAGTACAATTTGCATAGCGTAGAATTCATTCACTTTAAATGTCCAGTTCAACCATTGTGGCATCACCACAGTCTAGTTTTAGAACATTTCCGCCACCCCCAAAAGATCCCTCTTGTCCATTTGCACTTAGTCAATCCCAGTTCCCATCCCCAGCACCAGGCAACCACTAACATAATCCCTGTATCAGGGATAAATACATGAAATTTGGGTACTGCAAAAGAATGGAATCATGCGGGGAAGGAAGACAATTAACATAAATATCCAGTATGCCAGGTAAGAAAAATCAAACTTATAAAGGAATTCTCCTCTCTTTCCTCCAAGGACTGTAACAGATTTTATTTTTCACATTTAAACCTTTCATCCATTTTAAATTGATCCAGAATAAAGTTCCAACTATTTTTTTTCCAGATAGTGACCCCAACTGTTGCAATTCCATTTTTCAAATAGCCCATTCATTCATTCTCCTGGTTGAGATGTTTTCTGAATTGGATAGTAAATTCCTGTGAGTTTTTTGCCTTTAGTCTCCCATTGTGGTCTACGTTTTTTCTGTTCCATCTATCACATCATGTGCCATTACCACACCTTTAAATTTGTTCTCATTTTTGATAGTACTAGTCTCTACTCTTTGTTCTTGTTTGTAAAAAAATGTCCTCATCATTTTTGTTTGCCAGCTTTTTCCCGATACATTTTATCTGTGGTGGGAAAGACCTTTATAACTAACTCCATCTCAAAGTGAAGAAACTATTAAAAAGATTGATACATTTGTTTATACAGCAGTAAGTTCTTCTAAAAAAGAACTAAAAGAAACAAAACCCTATAAGCAGCATTAAAACACAAATGACAAACTGAAGATTAAATATTTGTAACTCGTACAACTCCTATTATAGATAATGGGTTAATCTCCCTAATGTCAAAGGAGTTCCTAGAAATAAAATGACCAAGTGAAATAGGTAAAATATATGAATAATTCACAAAGGCTGCTAATAACCCAAGTTAAATAGTCTCACCCTCAGTCTTGCTCTGTTCTTTCCTTCTTGTCTGGAATTGGCCCTAACAGTGAGATCAGTAAACAAACTCAACATGCTTTAGGGGAACCCTTCTGTTTCCCCAGATTAAAATTGGGCTTGGAATGATGATACTGTGTTAGGGAAGGGAGAAAAAAGACAATTCCTGTACTCAACGAGCTCTTAGTAATTATTGAAGCCCACGTACAAAGACCACTAGAGAAACCCTCCAAACACTTAAGGTATCAGTAGTGTGTCAAATGGGGAATTAGGAAAAGGGATTTGTAGACTGGTTTTATTTAGGACAGTTAATCAAGGCCTAAGGAAAGACTGATGAGAAACTTGTAAATTGGACAAACTGCTGGAACAGTCAGTGATCTTATCCTTGGAACACACGGGTCCAGGCAGAATTACCGGTAAAGCAGTTTTTTTATGGACTCATCTCAGAACATACTGATCTGAAGGAGCTGGTATTTGGACAACTTGAATTTGGATCATTTTGTTACATGTCACCATATGAGACATTATCTGTTTTGTGAGTTATAGAACACAATTACGAGTTGTGATTTCTGTTTTCATTTTTCACGGTTTATATAGCTCTTTTATATCCACCGCGACTGATCCATTAGGTATGTACTACAATATTCATTTTATAGATGAGGAAACTGATACACTATGATTTTAAGTATCGTGTCTAAATTCCCACAGTTATTAAGTGGCAGAGCTGAGTTGCATCCAGGGTCATTTCTGTCTCTCTCCGAAGACTGGTATTTGAGCATCTACTCCACATGCCTCCAAAGCAGAGATTCTTTACTCGGTATGCAGGAAATATCTTCAGAAAGATTCATAACTCCCAATGTTGTATGCTAAATTTTGGGTATGTGTGCATTTGGGGGAGAGGAAAGAGAATGTCTATATCCACCTGATTCTCAATAGGTAGGCGAGCCAACAAAAAAGGTTAAAAATCTTCACGCTAGAGAAATTGTCTCCCCAAATTTAGGACAGCTCAGTCCCACATTAGGGTAGAGAGTGGACATCTATTTATTTTAAAAATAAAATGGGAAGGATCTTTTTTTTTTTAGAGCCAAAATATGGATTGGGTTTCTCATTCGTAGCTTCTCTGGAATTAAATAAAGAGCTAAACAGGAAGCGGATAATGACCTTGGATTGAGAACCCATGGAAAAGAGAACCCATGGGTCCGCGTAGCCAGCAGACCGCCTAGGGAGTCGCGCAGGGCATCTGAAAGCCATCAAGCGTCTCCGGCTCGCTAGATCACGTCCATTTATCCCAGCCAGACCCAAGAGGAAAGTGGTTTCAAAAGGGTAACTATTCTCTCCATAGTTCATAAGAATTGGAAATGAAAAGTAGACTTTCAGCTTCTCCCCTCCAGGGTCTCACCTCCAAAGATTGCCTTTTTTACAATGAGAAAAATAAATTTAATTCATAGTATAATTGGTAAGTTTGTTTTCCCAAGAACAAGAAAAGTTGCTTCAAATGCAAATCACAAAGGAGTCTGGGGATTAGCAGAAGAAATAGTGCGTGAGGACATACAAACAAGCAAAAAAAACGCTGTTTCTCCCTTATGGCTTGTCTCCAAGACGAAGAGAATGCAACTTCTTGAAGAAAAAGATAATCAACTAACAGCAACAGCCGAAAGCCCCCTACAGTACAGACACAGAGTTCAGCATCGTATTTTGAATAGGAGCAGGACACAAAACGACCAAGCAGCTCACAAAACACAGCCAAAGAGAATTGTCTCTATTCTGGGGAACCTGACAATTCCCTCCATTTTTAAAGACTTCACATCAGGCATTTTTTTTATATACTGATCACTGTCGCAGTCAACCTGCAGCTGTTGGCACATTTCTGAGTAAACGTTAATTTATGATACTGCATTGTTTGTCACAGAAGAGGAGGGGGAAATTGAACTCTTTCTGTCCGTCTGGAGATGGTGAGCAGCCGGTTAAAATCAGGGATTTGACATATTTCCTTTTCTAAGTATCTCACCACCTTCACACACCAGCCCATTCGCTGCTGCCCTGGAGTCCAAGTTGGTCTCTATCATTCCCCATTATTTTTCAGCCATCTAGCTGAGAGTCTCCTCACCCTTGGAACTTTTGCCTCCTGTGAAACAAGTGTCTGAGAATTCATGAGAAGAGACCGTGCCACACTAGGGCAGAGGTTTTTCATCCGTCAGACTCTGAAATTAACCATAACCAGACTGCATGCATGCCTGAAGGCAAATTATTCCTATGAAAGGGGAAACACAACAGCAATTTTGTGGCTGAAAAAGATTGCCTGGATCATGCCTGTGGCAAAACCATTAAAACACATCAGAAACAAACAAAAACAAACAAAGGCAAACACGAATGGGCCTCATATCCCTCTGACTGTTCAGCTGGTAGAAGGTCCCATCCAGATGTGTGCCCCTGAGAGACACTGAGATGGATCTTCACTAGAAGCTCTGAGAGCCACAGAATGAATGAGTAATGTCAGAAATGTGCAAATGCATGCCAAATGAGGGCACTCTAAGTTTGGTCAGATGAGAAGTACTTAACTTGGACATCTGTGTTGTCCCAAAGCTTGATGACACGTGGCTAGCTCATTGATCTTACTCTGCTGTCGCCTAATATATGTAGTTTACATTTCTTGAAGATCCACTGGCCAAAGGAGAAAAAATTAGCAAATCTGGATAGAAGAAGTAGTTGCCAGCTTGGTCCCTCATCAGAATTATTACAGTGTTTGTCCATAAATTCCAAGTGTTCAGAGGTTGAAATCATTTTTTCATGGTCATTCTGAGATTCCAGGTTTGGATTTTTTTCGTACTTGGTATATGGTCCATGAATTTATGGGGCACTGTGAAATAATTAAGAATGCCTTGGCCTCAGAGGTCATGACCATATAAATATGACCAGATTTTGTTTATCTGGGAAGAATTATTAGACTGTCATCGTCAGACTTGCTTACCAAGTTTCACCAACCCTGAAACAAAGCAACAACGAAATCTCAGAGCATCACCCAGAAGTCAGGTCAAACCAAGAATAAATCAGGCCTACAAGGCCTGAAACTCAGCTTCAACTGGATTGTGGTGATTGTCTAATACCTCAAACGCCCACCAGAAAGCTCGGATCCTCTATGAAGGGTGTAACGTTATCTGAGTCCTCGAACATAGTTCATAGACAATGCCTAGCAATCAAAAATTACTAAGTATGAAAAGAACAGGTACACTGACCAAAACAGACCATAGAAATAGACTTGCAAGTGACATAGATATTACAATAATCATGTAAAAAGACGATAGTGAACAGGATTACAAAAATAAAGAGACAGATGCAGAATTTCACCAGGGAACTGAACTCTAGTAAAAAGAATCAAAGGAATTAAACTGAAATTTAAAGTGCAGTAGATAAATAGAGAAATAAGAAATTGATGTGTTGGAAGATAAATCAGTAGATAAATTAGATTGAAGTACTAAGAGGGTAAAGATGGACAATTCAGAAAAGAGGATTAAAAATTATATGGGACACAGTGAAAAGTTTATTCATGCCTGAAATGAAAGAACCAGAAAGGTGGAGGATAATGAGGCAGTGTTTCAATAGGTAATAGCTAGATTTTCCAAAATATGCATAAGATTCAAGAAGAATCAAGCCATAGATTCAAGAAACTGTAAAACAAAGCAGGATGAATTAAAAGATAACCAAACCTGGGAACTTTGTAGTAAAACCTCTCAACCAAAGACAAAAATAAAACTCAAAAGCAGCCTGATTATGAATTTCCATCAAAAAACTACATATATCATCAAAGAGAATTACCTTTAAGAAAGTGGGGAACAAGAATACACTACACAGTTTTGTCAAGAACTCAGTAGTTCCAAATCTCTTTTTAGAGCTATGATGCTCTTCCAGTTTGTATTTTGTGTGTGGCTGCTTTTTTTTTCACATTTGAGATATTGTCCAAGAAGTTAGAATATTTAAGAGTCTAGTTCAGAACCATTGATGAATATATATGCAAGCAGTTATTGTTATCAGTCAATAGAATAAAATAAGACAAAGAAATTAATTATTTGAAGGATTAAGATTCACTCTTCTTATTTAGAGGTGATTGATTATATATTTGGAGGTTTAATCTATATCTCCAAAACAGTCTACTGGCAAAATACTAGAACCAATTACAATGCATAAGATTAATATACAACACTTAAGAGTATTTGGAAACACCACTAATCAAATAGCAACAAAGTTTTTGTGCAGTTCGACAAACTGACCCTCACAGTAGAGGCCAAATACAAGGAGGATAATTTTACAGAAGAAATACAAAGTGTAGGAATGTGGTAACCTGATATTAATTCATACTAAGAAGTATTATGATTAAAGTATATGGTATGGATAAACTAAATACAGAAAAAAATTAGACAGAATTGAAACAAATCCATACATATATCAGGATCTGATATGTGACTGAATTAAAGTGAGAAAGCACACTCTCTCTAGCAGGGTAATATATTTTTAAAAACCATTGTGGAAATATACCCAAAAAGGTAGAGGCATACATGGACATGGACATGGACATACACACACACACACACACACCCATAATTAAACAAATTTCCTTATTGGCAAGAAGGTAAAAAAAAACTTCTTCAAAACCAAATACGTAGTGAATGCAGGAATCCAAAACAAGCAAGTAATTTCTGAATTTACTTTTTATTCTAGATTCATGAATTTTGATGAACCATGGTTTTTATTTCCACATTTATATGCAGCATAGAGAACAGGAGAATAAGCCTGGGTTTTTCCAAAGGTAGGCAGTCTGCTAACAAATGCCAGCATAAAGCTGGGGCCCCAAGACCTAATTTGTTAGTGTGCAGGTGAACAAGCGAAAAAAGTCATCAAGCAAAAAAGAAGAGCAAGAAATTTACCAAACTTTAACTTGGTGTTGGGGTGGAGGATACCCCCAAGGATTGGCAATCCTAAATCAGACCTTATGAGAAATTGACAACAGACTCATGCTATGTGGGTCCAGAACACCTCCAGCCAAGATGTATTAAAACTTCCCTCAGTTATTATTGTTTCATGAATCTGCAAGAAAGAAAGAACAATTCCTCTCTGGGGGAGCAGCTGTCAGCAGAAAAATAATAAAAATAAGTAAAAATGACAATGTTAGGAACAGCCTAAGATATTACAATTGTCAGACAAAGAACATGAACATTGTATGCTTAGTTTGTTTCAAGAAAGAAAAGGGATGGAAGATATTTTAAAAATAAAGCATGAGAATAAAAATAAAAATAAGCATGAGACTATAAAATCTGCCCAAGATTTTCAGAAAAAGCTCAATGGATCATCTAAGAAAGAAAATACCAACTTAGCCTCAAAATACAAAAAACAAAAATCAGTGGAACTACACAGAGAGCTGATCAATCCGTCTGTATAGTGGAAGACTGTAATCAAAACCACAATAAGATACCACCTCACACCTGCTAGGATGGCTATTACCAAAAACAAAACAAAAGACAGAAAGAATTGGCAAGGAGGTGGGGAAACTGGAACACTTGTGCACGGTTGGTGGGACTGCAAAATGGGGCAGCCAAAAGGAAAACAGTACGTGGCTCCTCAAAAAACTGAAAAGAGAACTACCATATGATCCAACAATCTTATTTCTGTGTATTTATCTAAAAGAATTGAAATTAGCACTCCCATGTTTATTGAAGCACTAGTCACAACAGCCAAGATCTAGAACAAGCTAAACATCCATGGATGGATGACGGATAAAGAAAATGCATTATGTACATACAACAGAATACTATTTAGACTTTTGAAAAGAAAGAAATTCTGCAATTTGCATCACCATGGAGGAACCTTGAGGACATTATAAGTGAAATAAGCCTGCTACTGATATGAAGTTTCTAAAATAGTCATATTCTTAGAGTCATAGGGTGGAATGGCATTTGTCGGAGGTGGGTAGGGGATGGGAAAAGGGAAATTACTAATCAACAGGCATGAAGTTTCAGCCAAGCATGATGAATAAGCTCTAGAGATCTTAAATGTACAACATTGTATCTAATAGTCAAACAACATATTGTGCACCTAAAAATTTGTTAAGAGGGTAAATCTCATCACAATAAAATTAAAAAAGAAGATTATAACATGCATATCTCAGTAATCAAGTGACCAATCAGACCATAAAATAATCAGTAAAGATAAAAACAAATACAATTAAAAACTCTATCAATAGAAAAATATAGAACATTATACCCCATAACTGGAGAATAAATATTGTTTTAAAGCACAAATTAATTCTTTATAAGAATAGACCATGTTTCAAACCATAAATTAACTCTCAAAAGAACTTCCTAAGATGCCATAGAGGCAAAAGTCTATGACTACCACCCAGCTAAGTTAACATCTATAACAAGGTAGTAACTAGAAAAATGACACATAAAAATAAATAACTCATGGGTTCAGGAATAAAAATGAAATTGATAAATATATATGATTAAATAATAACAGAAAAACTACATGTCAGATCTTCTTGTCTGACTTTTCCATCTGTCTCTCTATGACCCCTTTTAATGAAAAGACTTTTTTTTTACTGAAAAGACTATGCCAAACAAGTCTGAAATTCCAGCTATAGCAGTTATTGTGAATTTACCAATGTCTGTTAATCTCTCCTACTTTTTTTTTCCATTTTACTTTTCATTTTTCTATATTAACTGAGGTAGAATTTATCTTCTATGAAATGTACAGACTTCAAGTGTACATGTTGATAAGTGCATATATCAGAGTAACCCACAGGCATATTAAAATACTGGATATTTCTGTCACACAGGAACTTCCCTTCTTCTCAACCCCCCAGAGGCAATTTGTGCCCTGATTTCTATCACAACAGAATAATAATGGCATTCCTAGTACTTTATAAATGGAATCACATAACATGTTCTCTTTTGTGTCTTTCTTCTTTCACTCAGCATTATGTTTTCAGATTCATCCGTGGTATTGTATCAGTGACTCATTCTTTTTTAATTGCTAAATAGTACTCCAGTGAATATATGACAATTTAATCATCCATTGGACTACTGAAGATTATTTGAGTTGTTTCCCATTAGGGGATATTATGCATAAATGCTCTATAATTATTCTAGTATAAATCTTCTGGGAATATGTATGTTTTATTTTTTTAGGCAGATACACCACAGTGAAATTATGAGGTTATAATATAACCTATATAATATATGGGCATGTTTAACTTTATGGGAAACTATAAAAAGTTTTCAAAGTAGTAAATGTAATTTTCATTCTCACCAGGAGCATATGACAGGTTATGGTTCTCTGAAACCTCATAAATAGTTTGTGTTTAAGTCTAGTCATTCTAGTAGTTATGTAAGAATGTCTCATGGTTTAATTTGCATCTCCCTGATTACCAAAGATGTTAAGCATTTTCTCACATGCTTTTTATTCAGTCTTTCATTACGTCTTCTTTTCAAGCCTTTTGCCCATTTTAAATTGAATTATTTGTCTTTACTACTGAGTTGTAAGGGTTATTTACATATTCTAGATACACAAACTTTGTCAAGTATGGATGCTATGAATAATTTCCAGTATGTTAATACTACACTGTCATAATTAATATAGCTTTAAGTAGGTCTTAAAATTTGATTATGTTAAGTCCTCAACTTTCTTCTTCTTTCCAAGATTATTTTCCCTATTCTAGTTTCTTTGCATGTCCGGATAAATTTTTAAGTGAGCTTGTCAACTTCTACAGAAAAGCTGGCTGACATTGTAATTTGGATCATATTGAATCCATAGATCCATTTTCTGGGAAAAGAGTATTAAAACAGCCACCCAAAATTATGGATTTGTCTATTCCTCCCCTCAGCCCTGTTACTTATTGCTTCTCATATTTGGAAGCTTTGTAACTGAATGTATATACAATTCCATTTCACCTCTTCTATTGGTTTTTAGCTATATCACTTTGTTTTAGTTTATTTGCTTGTTTGGGTTTCCTCAAGGGATTGCAGTTGCATCATTAACCTATCACCTTGGATTAATATTATATCACTTCATGTATAATACAAGACTCTCATAACATACTTTCTTTTACCACCTCCTGTTCTTTGTGTTATTTTTGTCCTACAGTTTTTCTCTGACATATGTTATAAGCACAATAATACATGATGATTATTTTTATTTAAAATAGTAAAACAACTATTAAAGATATTAAGAAACTAACAAAAAGATTTCTGAATATTTACTCATGTATTAACCATTTCTCACACTTTATTTCTTCATGTAGATGTGAGTTTATATTTGATGTTATTTCTATTAAATCTGATGAACTTCCTTCAGCATGCTTTACAATACAAGTCTGCTGGTGATAAATTCTGTTTTTACACATCTAAAATGTCTTTTTTTTCATATTTACTGTATTTTAAGTTGATGGTCCCCACTCAGCCCAACACTGAAAGATGTTATTCCATTGCTTTAGAATCTCTATTATTTTTTAAACAAAGTTTTCGGTATTTCTTATTGATTTTTCTCATATATGTAATCTTGCTACAATACCACATTCTCCAACTTGGTCACTTTTAAGGGTTTCTCTTTATGGTTTTAGCAATTTGACATATTGTGCCTAGAAATGGTATTCTTAGAATTTACCCTTCTTGGTATTTGTTGAGAATCTTGGACTTCTAGGTTGATATTTTTCATGAAGTTTGGGGAAATGTTGTCTATTTATTATCTCTTCAAATATTATTTGTGTTTCAATTTATCTCTTCTTTCTAGACACCAATTACATCCCTTTTAGACTTCTTGTTATTATCCCATGGGTCTCCAACACCCGCTCATTTTTTCTTGGCAAAATTTTTCTGTGTACTATGCTTTGTAGTTTTTTGCTGCTCCTTACCCAAATTCATTGATTTTTCGTCTACAGTATCCAATTTGCTATTGATCCCTTCTACAAATGAATATAGTGTATTCAGTTCTAAAATTTCCATTTACGTATCTCTTACAGATTCTATTTTTCTGACATTTTCCCCATCTGTTCATTCATTACTTTTTCCTTTAAATTTCAATCATACCGTAACTATTTTAGTCTTTGCCTGCTAACTCCAACATATCTTTTATTCCTGACCCTATTTCTTTTGCCGGCTTTTTCTTTTGGTTATGGGTCACATTATCCTGTTTCTTCTCATGTCCAATAATATTTTGTCTACTGGGCATTGTGTATGTTAACACTGGGAATCTGAATTTTGACATCCACTGTAAAGAATGCTGAGTTTTATTTGGCACACATGATTTATTGGAAGGCATAATTTATCCTTCCATGGCTTATTTGTAGGCCTTCTTGGAAAAGTTCAGGAGCAACACTTATCCTAGGGAAAAATGTAACCCTACTCAAAGGCAGGGATTTTTTGGCATCTCAGCTATGCCTGGTCAAAAATTCAACATCTCTCAATACTGTGCCATCTCTAAAATCTTAGTTCAGCTTTTCTCTGGCACGACTCAAGAAATAATATGTGCAGCTGAGCATTTGGCCAAATGTTTAAGGGGTCTCCCTACAGATTTATGGAATTTCTTCTCTGAACACATCTGTTCTCTGGTACCATACTCTTTACATTCTAGCCTCACAGCAGCCCTAACCTCTAATCTTCATTAACTCTGCTCAGGAAGGCACTTACACTCTTGAGTTCCAATCCCATGTGTAGTAGTTTTTAACAGGCCCGAAGCAGACGTCCGAAGTGAATGTAGGACTTTCCTCAAGTGTTTCCATTCTTTCAAGGATCAAACCCTGCACTGCCTGTTTTTCAATATCTGAAGCCATTTGCTTCCTATATTTCATCCAGTTCTATAATGGTTCATGGCAAGAGGACAAGGCTTATTAACATCCCTCCATCAGAGCCGGAACAGGAAGTACCTCTAATTCTTCAAGCGTCTTCCACATCTCAGATTTACATTTATCTCTGTCTCTCTATTGTCCCTTCCACGGCAGCTGTCTTCCCTTGGGCATCTGGTAATTTACCCTTTATTCTGCAGTGGTGGTTGTATTTGTCTTCAGTTTCTTCTCTGAGTTCTATCAATTCCTATTTCATAACTTCCCGGTGTTTATCTTTTGTATTCTGATTCAAGGTACCTTTGCATCATATGCAATTGCTCTTTTAACGATATTAATTCATAATAGAGTGTTTGGTTGCACTGATTTTTTTCATGACTGTCTTTTTGCAATGTTGTCATCAGCTGAATGTTTGGATACTAATTTATGCTTTCTTCTTACAATAACTTTACACAGGTACTGATTTCTTATTATAATGATTAATATTGAACTTTCCCCAGATCCACAATAGCAGGAAATTCCATGTGAGGAAAGATTTTAGAAATGATAGGAGAAGGTATAAGTGGTTTCATAGTTCAGAAGTCAAAATTCCCACATCGGTTACTACAGGAACTGGCACTGGTTTTCCCCTTTTCGTTTTTCTTATTCTTAAGGACTATTTTGCTTCAGTAAACTCTTCGTCTTCATCTACCTCCTATGTTACCTTTATCAGGAAGTCTGAAGAGGCAGCACACACACAAGAAGTCTCCTCTTCCTGAAAAGGGACCTTATCAGAACTTGCTCTTTCTTTTGACTTCCCATAGCTCTGACCCACCGGATCTAAAACCTTCTCCCAACATTTCCCCAACCATGGTGGGACCTTCTTATTGGAAGTAAAACCGTTAATACGTGGCTTCTGGTTTCAGCTCCAACACCTGAAAAACTTAAAAGGCACTACCTCTATCTTACCCGGAGGAAAATCTGGGTGATCTGGAAATCAAGGACTTTTCTTGGATTCATCAGAGAATGGAAGTCATAGGGCAAACCACTACCTAAAATCTGAGAGATAGGAACATCCATAAAGATAGCAACCAATATTTAGTTACCTGGAGCAGAAGCTACTGGAACCATAAACTGGTAGGAATGCTTAAATGCTAATCTTAACAAATTGCTGGAGGCTGAGTATGTACTATCACGAGAGTGAAAAATTTCTAGGCACCTCAAGGGACTCCCTATCTGTTCATTCTTTCTTTCTTCTGGTCCTTTGCCCCATGAATTCCACCAGATTCACGTGGTGAGGATTTGAGAAATATATTCTCATTGCTGTTGCAAGTGGAGGAGAAAAATTACCAGTGTAAAATATGCCCACAGACTTCTGCAAAAGAAAGGCCTACTCTCCAGAAAAGAGGACATTGATGGAGTTCAATTCTGAAGCCTTATCCCAGTTGGGAGATGGGAAATTCTCCCAACTCCAGTCCCCTCCAGCTGTCTTATCTCACCTACAAGGTGACACCCTGGTCAACAGGATCTGAGCTTCAAGGAAATAGACTGCGAACACTGCAACCAGATCAGTAGGAAAAAAGCTATACCACTGGAGAAACACTCGTGAGGATCACAGCCTTGATCACAACCACAAAACACAAATCCACCAATAGACTAAGACCTGTTCAGATAACAAAATGCTCCATTTTTCTTACACCTATCCACCATATCTACTGTATTATCAATTTATCAACATAATATCACCATAATAACTGTGTCACAGCTATAAAAACTGTAAGAGCAACAATCTCTCTAAGAAAGAGCACATAGAAAAACCCAAAATCCAGAGAGAAAACAAAAAGGAACACTAGGAGAATTTGTAGGATCTGATACCTGTACCTATGAGCAATAGTAAATGCAACCCAATTCCTAACTATATTAACATAGATCCTCATACTGAAGGATTTACCTCTTTCCCATTACCTGATAGCCAAGAAAAATCACAAGATATACCAGAAGAAAATACACAATCTGAAGAGACAAAGCAACCAGAACAAGACACACACATGACACAGATAATGGAATTATCAGAGAATTCAAAATAACAATGATTAATATGGAAAGGGCTCCAGTTAAAAAAAAATCTAAGCATAGAGTTGGAAAACCAAAGAAAGAACCATAAATGAAGTAATAGAAATTAAGAAAGACTTTGAAAGGCTCATCAGTATTCCAGTTGAGGAAAGAATGAATAAACTTGAAGGCAGATCAATAGAAACTTCCTAAGTTGAAATGCAAAAGGAAAAATGAATGAAAAAGATATTTTAAAAAGGACAGAATATCCAAGAACTGTGGGATAATTTCAAAAGGGTAATGTGTGTGATTAGAATGCAGAAGGAAAAGAAAACAAGAAGAAAGCAGAAAAAATATTTAATGTAATATAGCCAAGAACTTTCCAAAATTAATAACATACGTGAACTCATAGGTCCAGGAATCTCAAAAAACATGCAGAATGAAGACAAAAACAAACAAACACCTAAGCATTACATATTATATAACTTTCAACTTGGAGGAAACTTAAAGACAGGGAAAATCTTGAAAGTTGGCATGAGTACAAAATACTACTTATAGAACAAAAAGAATTCCAGCAGATTTCTCATCAGAAATCAAGCAAGCAAAAAAAGTGGAGTGAAATATTTAGTGATGAAAAAAGAAGAAAATAAAAACCCACCAACCTGAATTCAGACCTAGTATCAAGAGAAATTACCCTTTCAAAAGTGATGAAGAAATAAATAATTTGTAAGGCAAACAAAAATGGAGGAAATTCAAGGGCAGAGTTCCTAGGCAGAAAATGTAAAAAGAAGTTCTTCAGTCATAAGGAAAGTAATATAAGTTGGAAACTTAGATCAACATAGAGACAAGGTCCGTATGGATTATACGAAGATAAAATAAAATATATTATTTTTTCCTCTTAAATAATATACAGAGGCAGACATAGATTAGGTATAAATATATATTATAAAGTCTAGGACAACCACTAACACCTTTTAAAAAGAAATATAGTGGATTGGCTAAGGAAGGAGACAAAATGAAATCATACACAATGCTCAATAAAATCAAAGAAGACAGAAAAAGTGAGGGGAAAAGAAACAAAGGACAAACACAACAGATGAAAACAGTTACAAATGTGTGAGCTGCTAATCCAACTATAGCAATAATCACTTTAAATGTGAATGGGGAAAAAAAAAAGAAAAAAAATGTGAATGGATTACATACACCAATTAAAGCATAATGATTTTCAGAGTAAATCAAAATAAGACCCAACTACATGTTGTATACAAGAAACTTAACTTCGAACATAAAGACTCAAAGAAGTTTAAAGGAATGAAGGATGATTTACCACAGTAATCAAAAGAAAACTGGGGAAGCTTGTTAATTTTAGATAAAGCAAACTTCAGAACAATGAATATTGCCAAGAACAAAGAGGGATTTCACCTAGTGGTAAAAAGGTCAGTTCTCTAAGAAGACATAACAATCTTAAATGTGTAAGTACAAAAGAGTAAAAAAGAAATGAGGCAAAAACTGAAAGAACTTCAAGGACAAATAGACCATTCCTTAAACTTTCAGTAATGAATAAACTATCAAACCAAGCGAGCAGAAAATCAGTAGAGTTACAGGTGAACTGAACAGCATCATCAATCAACTGAAACCAATAGACATTTATAGAATGTTCGATCCAACTAGAGCAGAATACACATTCTTCTCAGGCTCACAAGAACATTCACCAAGAGAGACCACATTCCAGTCAATAACATACAATGTAGTAAATTTTAAAAAACAGAAATCATATGAAAAGTATTCTTGAACACAACAGAAATCAGTAACAGGAAAATCCCCAGTTATTTGGATAAAACAGCACTTATAAATAGTATGTGGGTCAAAGGAAAATTCTCAAGATAAATTTTTAAATATCTTGCACCAAATGAAAGTGAAAAAACAAGCCTTCAAAATTTAAGGAATGCAGTGAGAGCTGTGCTCAGAGGGAAATTTACAGTATTCAGTGCACATATTCAGAAAGAAGAACTAAGATCAATAACCCAAGATTCTACCCTAGAACACCAGAGAAAGAAGAGCCATTAAAACTAAAGGAAGGAGAGAAAAATGAAATAATAAGAATTATAGCAGAAATCAGTGAAATTATAACAGAAAAATGAGAAAATCAATGAAATCAGAGACTGATGCTTAAATAAAATCGTAAACCTCTTATCAGGCTAACCAAGAAAAAAGTCATAAATTACCAAAATAGGAAATAAAAGTGGTCTCATCACTACCAATCCCATGGACAATTAAAAGGATGGGAAGGAAATACTTCAACCTGATGCCCACATTATTTGATAACTTAGAGGAAATAGATTGATTTCTTGAAATATTCAAACTACAACATCACAAAAGGGGAAATAGCCTAAATACTCCTACTCTATTAATGACATCAAGTCAATAATTTAAAACATTCCTAAAAACAAAGCAACTGCTACAGCTTGTTTTACTGGTGAATTCTACCAAATACTTACAGAAGAAATAATGCCAACTCTCTACAACCTCTTTCAGAAAATAGAAGCAGAATTGGGGCTCTGTAACTTAACAGTAATAAAGTTATCCTCAAGCAAATATATTTAATCATGAGAAATTCTCTACTGTAGAATAAGGATTTACTCTTCTCAAATTAGAGAATTAATAATTCTATAAGAGAATTGATTACTTACACTTCATTTTAAAAATATCCAAAAAATGGAGTGAAGAAAAAAAAATTAATTACTGACAGTTCAGTATTAATGAGAAGACCCAATTTTACCTAGGGTTTTCTAGTTATCATTATCACTACTTGAAATGCATATAATATGTACATGTGGTATTTTTTAATGTTGCGCCGGATATTTTTAACTAAATAATATGAGTTATTTTTAAAAGTGGGAGTTCTATTTGAATAATGAAAATGAAATAGCTATAATGGAATGGGGAAATCTGGTATGTACAGGATATGAAGTCTAACATAAAACATGACATTGTCAAAGAAGTTACATGTCAACAGCAGATCACAATTACAAGCAAAAGAAGCCAAAAGGAAATTCACAATTTATAAAGTGAAATGGTCACATCAAAGATCTTTAAATATTGGCAATTTTTGTATGACATTCCCAAATCCATTAGGTTAGGGTTCAGTAAAGTTCTGATTGTTTGAAATAGTGTCAAATCTCTTAGACATTTTTTTGCTTCCATGTACAAGAACATAGGAATATTGTATTGCATAGTATTGACAGACTTTCAGACTTCCTGTTAAATATATTCCCCTTTCAAGCCCAAGACAGTGAGTATAAATAAGGAGCTGACAGTGAATATTATTTAGCATAGATGCCTGGAGAGACTTTTCTATGTGTCTTTGCTCCCTATCTCCATCCCCATGAAGAAAATATCATAATTTGAGGTAGTCAAAGGGGTTGGCATGCATATTTTGAAGAAAGAGAGGGAAGAAGAGAGGAAGGCAGGGGTGGGGAGAGGGCAGGAAAGTGCAGACAACACCTGCCTCAGACCGAAGTTCCTTATTTTACTCCTTTCCCAGCAAAACCAGTGACTCTGATCTCCCTGAGCAAAGAATTGAAACATGGAGTAAGATTTAGATTATGAAGCATCTCTCACTCCTACTGAGATGCCATGACTTCATGTCACAGGTAAAATTGACTTGTTCAAATGCAGGTTAAACCACTCAGCCCGAGTCCCTGGAAAATGCACTAAACTACTTTCAGACTCAGTTTCCCCATATATCTAATGGAATTAATGATGGCACCTATCTCACATGGGCATCAGCTTCTTTAAAGGGGATGATAAAGGTCACAGGCTGCACCTGATGATGTCAGCTGCTATTATTATTTAGAAATGAGTGATGAGACTGTGAAGCAATCCAGCCCATCTTGTGCAGATTCAGGCAATGGTGGGAAGATTCAGCAGATAGGGCATGATGGTCTGGTGTGTGTGGTCACAGCAAAGTCAAGGACAGAGACAGGAAAAAGGAAGTTACCAGTTCCCATACCATGCGGTGTGTGCTCTGGAAGAGGAGGAAATGCATCAGATGGTAATCAATAAGGATTGATTACCAAGCCTGTCCCCATAACCATAACAATTTGCAAGAGGAGCTAAAGTAGAAAAGTGCCATTTTAAAAAAAAAGTGCAAAAAGATCATAATCTGGGAAGAAAATCTTTTCTTCAGTGACACTCCTACAAAGAGAAATCTTAAATCAGAATTCATAGATAAGGAGACAGAGATGCACTTGCCCCCAGTATCCCAGCAGATCAGGAGTACAAAACAAACTGAAACTTAGACCTCAAGGCAGTGATGTGTAGTTGGAGACGAAGTGAACTGGACCTGCTTCAAGGTATTTTTAGACTCAGTTCTGTCACTAAGTATTCTTATTTCTCAAGGAAATTGCCAGGAAAATCCAGGCTATCTCAGTTGGCTATCAGAGGCCATCGCTTGGGTCCTCCTATCATCCACCACAATATAAAATGGTGCAACTGGACCACTTCCATGATCCCTTAAAACTATAAACCACAACAAATCACTCTTAAGTTCCCAATTTTGCGGAAATTTAACTTTCATGTGGAACAACCTATAGAAGTCCAGGAAAAGCATGTGTGTTTGTCTCTTACATAGACAGTTGGCATTTTCCTGGAAAAATATGTGCAAAATTAAATCATTCTAGCATGAGAAGATTATAGGAACATCCCAAGAGAAAAAAGGGGGAGTGAGTTGGATGCTTCTGGATGCTGAAGAAGCAGGCTGCAATATGTCCCCCCAAAACTTGCCAACTGCCTGTAATTTAGATAGATAATAATTTTTGTTTTATTTATATATCTCAAATGCATAATCCAGTCTATATAATTTTGAACTAACAGTCAAATCTGATTCAAATTTTATTCTTGTGGATAAAAATGCTGGCAAAAGGGACTTTTTAATTTAAAAAACAAATACTAATATAATATGACTTCATGCTTGGCTTCTGTTGCCATTTTTGACACTTGAACCTATAACAGTGGAAGGCAACGTGCTGTGTCAAGATCCTCCCCAGTCTCGTTAATAACCGTGATCGCACCAATCATGAAGGCTGGTGGACATTGAAACGAGACTCACCAAAGCAGGAAAGAAGACCATTGGTTTAATTCTTCTGGAAAAAGTATGAATATGAATGGGCTCAGGTTGGGGCTACCCTGGAGTGACCTGACTCATATCGGAGTTCTTGTTTTAACATTAACATAGTCCTTGCTTAACACTGAACACTGAATCCTCGTGTTAACAGCTCTGTGTTAACGTGAAAGGCAGTTAACCTCTGTGCACCTAAAATGATTAAGCTGCAAATCAGAATAATAATTCAGAATTCACAAAGTTGTCGTGGATATTAAGTGAGGACTTACCCCAAAATGCTTGGATAATTATAAATCAGCTTATAAAATTAAACTGACACTATTATTTTGCATAAATTAATTTTATTCTTTTGCATAAAGAATAATATTTAAATATAAGTACAGCGCCATGCCTTCATTTCAAACTTCAGTGAGGTGGTTTATTTTATTCCTGATTTCAGAGATTACTGCATACATCTTATT
Source organism: Manis pentadactyla (assembly GCF_030020395.1). Lineage (NCBI taxonomy): Eukaryota > Metazoa > Chordata > Mammalia > Pholidota > Manidae > Manis > Manis pentadactyla. Next base: position 22,129,939 of record NC_080036.1, read on the forward strand.
TGAGCTTTCTGGAAGTGAGTTCTGTTTATTTCCCTTAAGTTTCAACTCTAGGTATGTGCTATTGGGAAGATCCCATAAGTTTCTTAATTTGCCCAAATGGAAATGTGGGCATGGGACCAGGTAATCTGTAAAGCCCTTCCCAGCAAATGATTCCTGTGATCATGAAATCCCATAAACTGCCCAGATTATAAAATGTTATTTCTCCATTTTTTTTTCTTTTTTTCAGTTCTGCCCTTAGATTACCCCAAGCTTTGTGTTTCTCCAAGCCCAGAGGAAGGGAAGAAGAGGGTCATGGGAAGAGACAGGCCCAGCAGAGCTGGGAAGCTAACTAATTGCAGGAACTTTGATCCTTGTTGCTACCCTCAATCAATGGTCTCTCCGTTTGTTCTGAATGTAAAGGAGTCAAAAAGCTAAGTCAAAATAAATTTACAATATCGACTTTGCAGGACTGTTCAGAAGAAGGCATCTGTTGAAAAAGAGGAAGGATGTGTGTCTAGGTATGTAAATAGAAATAAAGCATAGACCCATGTACAGGTCTAAAGAAACAAAGTTGCAGAATTGAAGAATGATTTGCATAATTTTGACAATGGGTGGAGGAGGGGTGCCTAGGACACTTGATTTTGATCAAATAACCTTAAGTTTTTCTCTGTGGCCCAGACATTTTTATTCTTACCTTCTACTTGGAAAGGTAAGAAACAGCACAGAACAGCAGAGCCACTTGTCATATGGCTGGTTCCTCTTTGGAGGAGTCTGGAAATAGTGCCAGACAACAGATTAGGTTACGTGGGAAAGAACCTGAGTTTTGTATAAAATTACTGAACTGAGGTTACACGTGGCCATGAGGAGACCTGCTCTCTCCTCCTCTGGTTCCGTGGCCACTTTTGTATGATGAATCACGTCTCAGTCTATCTGCATGATCCTGCCTGGGACCAGTGGACTCGGGGCACGGAGGGACCCCGGCTGGGGAAGTGAGGGGGCTTGATCTCCTGGGAACCTAGTGGGTTGTCTGGAATGACTGAAGGGGTCACCGCATACATGCTCTCTCTAGCCTTGCTGTCACCACCTCATGACAGTAGACACTGAACAGGCTGAAAGGTACCTTTGTTTTTCTAACACTGAACTGAATTGGCCCTGGACCCTCAGTCTGGCTGACAGCAAAATCAAAGCCAAAGTAAAACCCTCCTTATTTGACAAGTAAAGGTAATTCAGCCCCTAGCCAATTTAAAACAATCCCCTTTCATTTCTGGTAATTAGTTACTAAGTCAAATTTAAGGTCAAAGCTCAGCCTGTTACAGATTCTTTCAGGCGCCTCCTTTTAATTTGGTCTTTTGGTATAGAAAAAAAACACTGTGTGCTTCTTGAGGAGCTCCTTCATTCACCCCACTAACCCTGCCTTGGTTCTCACTAGTAGCTGGCATTCTCTTAACCTGGTCCCCAGCTAACAGCATTTACATCCCTCAATGAAAAAAAAACTTTATTGCTACATCAGATATCATTAAGATCACACTCCACAATGCCTACTGCATCTAGATGAAAATAAAGCCATATTTTTTTCATGAGTATCCAAAGCACTAAGACAAGAAAGCAAAAACCAGAAAGAAATGATAGGGGAAGTGAGAAGAGCTCTTTCTATAGCCACCTAATTTATCACACCATGATAATAGCATATATATTACCATGGACGATAGCACTTTCAGGATTCAAATTTTTCAAAATAACTGTTTACATACATCTATTTATACATATGCAACTATATATTTCTGTAGGATCAGTTATTGGAAGTGAGTTTCTCTTTTAAAAGGCAAGGACATCTGTAATTTTAATAGATAATGTTGACTTTGTGCCTGAATAGGTTGTACCAATGCAGATTCCCACCAAGAGCATGAAAGCACCATTTTCCACAGCACTGCACATTGTTTTAAAGTATTTTGCTAAAATAAGTAGCATTACTTAAAGTTGCATATGTTTGATTATTAGCTTTTTTGAACACTTTTTAACATATTTATCGACCATTTGTATTTCATCAACTGTGAATTACTTGTTCATGGAATTTGCTTGCTTTTTAAAATTTATTTGTCTTTTTCTTATTAATCCATAAGGGTTCTTTATTCTGAATATTAATCTTTGCCTGTGCTTTTTGTTGCTGATAAAAATATTCCAGCCATTTGCTTACCTTTTATTTATGATTTATTTAATCATATAAATGTTTTGAGCTTTTGTGTGGTAAAATCTTTATATCGTTTTTCTTTATAAAATTTGGTTTTTATATTTCTCTTTAGGAAAGCCTTTCCTGCTTAAAATTATTTAAAGCAAAAATCTCTTTTATTTTTCCTTCCACAATTGCTACTGCTGTTTGCTTGCTTACTTTTTTTAAGATTGTATTACAGTCAATCTAGATTATTGTTGCATCTGGTGTGGGGTATTTTTTCAGGTAGATAACCAATTGTCCCCAAAATATTGATGTCAATTATTTTTCCTTCTAAGGAAAACACTATTCTTCTTGTACACCAAATTCCCATAGACATTTAGGTTTATTTCAGGGTCCCATAGCAAGGAGCTGCAGCAATTGGGAAGGATGCAGAAATTCAGTGGAATAAAACTGCATACAGCAATTACTTTCTTTCACATTATTAAAACCAAAATTAATATATGCTTCAGCTCCCAGAATTTTCTGTGTCCTCTGACTAAATAATTTAAATAGCCTTTGAATAACTTAGACCAGCCATAGAAAAGGCAGATTTCCTAGAGACAATTAGGCTAAAGTGTCCCAACTCCTTAAGCTCCCCACATTGAGCCACCAGCAGAGAAGTCTGCACACAGATATTTGAAAAGGCAAATTCAGAATAAAGAAAGAAATATTTGTGTTGGTTCAGTGAGGTCAGAAAGCCTTTTGTCATTCAGGTAGCCTGGAGACCTTATTTGAGAGTCCAGCCTGTACCTTCCAGGTCTGCAGGTAGTTGCTGAGGTTGGCCATTCAGAAGACCTGTGGAAACCTTCCTTTCTGCTGATACAACTTTTGAAAGAGGGAACTTTCTAAGACAGGCCTTTCAGACCTGGCTTTTCTCAAAAGAGAACTGAACTAACAGAGCTGTGATCTCCTATGCCATCCAAAGCAAAGGATTCCTTAACAGACACAGATCAATGTACCATTGGAAACATACCTCTTGGAAACCAAAACCAGCCTCCAGTCAGGGCATGTGCAGTCAGCACGGGTTACAGGAACAGAGAGGGTAAATTGGTTTCTTTACCTACCACCGACTAAGTCAAGTTTGAAGATCATCTGGATTAACCAGCGCTGTACAGCCGAAAGAGGGTTTCCATGCTGCAACATAAACATGCACTTTTTCAGGTTACGGCATGTGCAGGATATCCTCCCAGTTCGGGGAACTTGCCAAGCAAGGATTTTCTGCGTCCTGGTGACTCAGGGGACCACACCACATACCTGGACTGACAATGGCCTCCTCGCACCCAGAGGAATGCAGGATGACTGCAAGGGTGAAACGGGGCTGGGGATGAGCACTCCTCAATTCAGGGGAGTGCCAGGGAAGACATTAGAGCCGATTTGGGAGGCTACACAGTTTCCCCTCCTGCATTCAGTCCAGTCCACCCAGTGGAGAGCACAGGTGTGCGCATGTGCGTGTGTATGTTGAGCATAAAAATGCAAAAATCTACCGGCGATGACTTCGACTCCGTTTTACCACCACCACTCCTGCCCCACCCCCACCCAATCCAGTCATTCATGTCCTTGGAACGGGTATTGTCCCATCACACATCCACCAGCCCAGTGCACAGTCAGAGCCGTCCAATACGGAAGCCACATGGGCCTATACAAACCTAAACTTAAATGGGTAAAAGTTAAATAGAATTGAAAACACTATTCTTCGGTCACACTGGCCACATTTCAAATACTCCATAGATGCATGTGGCCCATGGTTATCATAACAGACAGCACAGATAGACATTTCCTTTGTTGCAGAAGCTCTATGGGGCTCATTTACAGTCCTTATATGAACACTTATCTGTTTTGTTCTGTACGGTACCCCAGCTTTGTCGAAGCACACAGCCAAGGAGGGAAATAGACAATAAGCAAGTATTTGGTCAAAGAAGTCAGCAGAAACAGTTGGTAATGGAGCCACAAAGCAAGTTTCAGGCTGCTTGAAGAGGGCCCGGCATTAAGTCTGATTTCCCTGGTGCCTCCAGGAAGCTGCTCTGAGGAGAGAAGTGGAAGCCAAAGTGGGGTTTCCCACCGGAAAGCATGTATGTGTGGCCTGGTGCGGGCTGGAGAGAGGAGCAGGGTGTGAAATTCCCAGAGACAGAGAAGGAGCCAGAGTGGTGGGAGGGTAAGATTCCAAAAGGTCCCCAGGCTTACCTACCTCGGCTTTATATTTTCCGACCCAATAGGTTCTGCTGTCTTTTCATCCTGCTCCCTGCTTCATCTCCAGTCTCCCAATCAAAAGTAACTTTTTACTCAAGATAACTCAGACTAGGAAAAATTAGAACTTTTAATTCCTAAAATTTAAAACGGTTCTCTTTGGCACATCTAGTGGAAAAGGGGCTCAGTTTGCTGAGTGCCCCCCGCCCCCTGCTGGGAAGTAGGCAAGGACACATAATACTTGTGTAGGCAGACTTGGGTGGCATAGAGAACCATGCAGTCAGCCCTGACCTACAGCTGCGTGGCGGCAGGAAAGGAACATTAGGAAAAATCTGACTCCCCTTGGGAAGAGGAACATAACCAGAGAAAAGAGACCGAATGCAGGTGAAAATAATTAAACAGAAAATTTGTAATGTGTCTCTAAAACTGGGCTGAGCTGACAGAGTTTTCATCTGAATATTATTTCTGGAATTATTTTATGACTTACATGCTTCCTCCCTAAACAGATGTTTCAAGAACAGAATTATAAGAGAAAACCAGCATTTACAACAAAATTCCCAAATAATATGCTCGTTTGCCTAATTGAAAGAACAAATACAAGGGTGGGCCTGAATGTCAAATTTTAATAAGCAAAGAGCTCAAGTTGGAGAACAGCTACCATTCAATGTTCCTTTTCCAAAACAGTGGAATGAAAATGAACTTGAAGCCAGCTCTTCTAATGATGGAAACAAAGAAATGATTAAAAGGGGATTCTTAAGATAATACAAAACTTTGTTTCAATCATTAATTTAGAAGAGATTTACACGAATTATCGAGCAAGAAAGGGCAGAAGCAGGGAAGAAAGTCTAACATGCCGTTTTTGAAAAGCAAACAATAAGAAAACACATAAATATGTAGAAAAATTTCAGAAGACAGCTACCAGCTCACAATCATGTAAAATTCAATTCCATTTTGGTAAAACCAAACAAACTGGGGTCCTGTGTGTGTGTGTGTGTGTGTGTGTAACTGGCTTATCAAATATTCATTTCCTGTTATTGCACCTCCCACATGTATTTTCATTACCTATAGATAGTCAGTCTTTACTCTGAGACCAGGTCTCTTTCCTCATCTACATGTTCCCAGTTCCCAGCTACAACTCCAGCACGCGTTAGGCATGGGATGAATTGTTTCACACAAATGGCACCAACTAGAGCAAATGGCATGGTTGGGCAAGGATGCTTGGGAAGCAGAAAAGCACGAGGCTCAAAGTCAGAGAACGGTGACCAGGGTGCTCGCTGTGGGAAGAGGCAGTCACGTGAGCCATGCAGGTTCTTCACTGCACTTGGATTCTACACCAAAGACAGGACCACACATATAATTTGTACAGCCCAGTGCAAAATGAAATGTCAAGTCCCCTGGTTTAAAATTCTCAAAAGGTCAAGATGATGCTCAAAGAGTATAAAGCCAAGCACGAGGCCCTCCACAACTGCATGGTTGCACACCTTGAAGCTGACCCTGATAAAGGCAATCAAGGGTCCTTGGTGGGCTTTAAACAGGGACATGTTGATCAGCTTGAAGGAAGCTCTTTAGGAAAGATCGCTACAGATGCATTGTAGACCACTGTTAGCAGGAGGCCTGTGGAAACCTCTTGGAAGAAAACTGCACCAGCTGTGAAAGATTAGGAGAGCCTGAGTTGGAGAGGTGCAGGGGGGTCCCAGGGAAAATTAAGGAGTTGGGAACCACTAACCTGATTGCACTGAGTGTGGAGACAGGATGAGCTTAAGAAAATGGATAGGGCAGCAAGGAAAACTTGCACATTTCTGCTTCTGACAGCCAGGTAAATTTAGCTGCAGCAAAGCCAGCCCAGAAGAACATCCAACATGCTCTTGAAAATAATAATAAAACATGGAAAGTGACACCAGAGATGTTGCCATGAAAGAGAAGACATAACATGCTGATGAGCTCAAAGGAAACAGACATCATTTTATTCAAAGAACCTAGGAGAAGAATAGGAATTGTCCCATGGTGAGCTGGCATTGGCTCTGCATCTCGAAATATTGGTGGGAGGAGAGGTCAGAGGTACAGCCAGGTGTTTGGGGAGGTACAGATAATGTAAAAGGCACTGCTGTTGTTTTAGATAACAGCCCTTCTGTGAACCAGGTGAATCCTGTTCACTGGTGATAAAATGGGACATACGGAAGCAAGGTGACATTCCCAAAGTTACAAAAAGGACAAGAAAATAATGTCACCAGGCTCCTTATCAGGTGCTCCTAACTTTTTGCTCCTAACTTTCTTTCCCAAAGTCTTCTGTTGCTAAGACTACGTTAATAACTGATTGCAGGATCTACATGGCTCTTTCAGCTGAAGGCATAGATGCCAGGCATTGAGACTACCAAGGATTTGAATGGTAAACAGTCAAATTGTTGGAAATGAGCTGGACTCCAGATTTAACTTATTCAGGGTAATAACATGCTCCTGGCAGAGACGTGCCTCCTGATTTTATTGGTCAAGGTAAATGCTAAGCCAAATTCAGTGTATAAATGCTCACAAGTCCACTGAGGGTAATTTTTTGTCTTTCAAGTTGTGTCTGAATGCCCAGTATTGTCATAAGAAAGTGCTGGTTGAATATTTGCTTCTTTCTTATTGATGAGCATCTGTGGATGACAGAAACAGCTCAGAGAAGTTTAAGGCTCAGAAGCTTCTGTCCCCTTCAGTCCATTCTGGTTTAAGATGATTACACAGCCATTTTATAGTAAGAGTCAGTCTGGTAGGAGAGACAAATGGTTTTACTTCTCATGCCAGTTTCATCAAGGATTACTCAAAGCATCGTCTCATCTGTCTTTGCACGATTTTATTCTCATTATAGCTTGGAAATGGGAAGTCATTTTTCACACAGCTGATCTTTACCTAGTTAGCCATGGAATTGTTAATGTTGGTGCATCCTGTCAAACTGGACATTCATTATCTGATCCTTCTGGCCTCAGCTGCCCTGTAAGTGTCCATTCATCATAGCCACTCCTTAGAGAAGCTGGCTCCGCTATTCCAGAAGCCTGCACAATGGGATCCCAGACTCCAAATAGAAAACAGTCAAGGCAACAGCTTCCTGGAATCTTCCAGAAGGAGCCACAAAACGGCTGTTCCTGAAAAAACACCATGTAATACATCATCCAAACACATTTATCATCCCCTGGAACACTTTTGAATGTAAAGAAAGGCTTTATTAATCATTACATCAAGTCAACTGATATAAAACAAACTTAAATGAGAAAAACCAGGACATATGTTCACTCTAACTCTTATCAAGGTAGTTTCAAAGGAAAGCCAGCAAACCTCTCCTCCTAGGGTAATCTCCTTGCATCATACATAAATATCTGTTCACCAAAGGTAGAAACAAAATGTATTAGTCAATTGACAACCGAATCTTGTTAGTTTTTCTCCCCCTCCACATGTTTTGATCAGTTGACTCTCAAATGTAGTCCTGGATGCTGACAAGACCACTTTTTTTTTTTTTTTTTTTTTTACTTAAAGTCAAGGGCACTTAAATCTTAGGAGTAAAGAAATTACTATAGCAAATAAACATGTTCAACTTTGGCTCGCTCCATTGACCACGTCTGGAATTAATAAATATGTATTGGGTAAATACATGATTTGATAAATTATTACCATCAAAAGCTCATCTGGTTGCCTCTGATGTTCTCAATACATTGTGTTGAAGAATAAATTGGAAATGATTGCTGTTATGAGCACTTCAATGTAGCAAAGAAGGAAGATAAGGACTGTTTAACACTTACTACACAGCAGGCAGTACTGGAAGCCCTTTATATAAGCTATTTTCATCTCAAAACAATCCTATTAGATGGATATTGTTATCCTCATCTTAACAATTGAAAAAACAAAGGTTCAAGTTAGTGAAGTCACTCAACATAGCAACTACATAATGTCCCAAATTCAAGGCTCTCTGAATCCACAATCCAACCGTATTCCTTTTCTGTCATGGATAATTACAACTTTTCGTGGGTCACCAAATAAGAAACTCTTACCATTAATAGAAATTTTTAAATATTACAAAATAGGTAAGGGAATTAAAGTTTTAGAAGGAGGATAAAAATCAGCTGAAATTATATATGCAAACAGAACAAAAAGCAGCTTTCTTATTATGTTAGGGTCTTAAAGATGTCTCTGTCTCAATATTATTAGTCATCTTCATCAAAGAACATTTATAAAGGGTGAGTTCTCAGACATTACTGTGTCCCCTACAAAAGGAACTATACATGCCTGTCCTCAAGTGTCATCCCCTCTGTACTGAATCAATGAAAGAAATCATTTCCACAGCTCAAAAAATCTACTGATCAGTGAATGATGAGATGGGAGGCCATTTGAGGAGAATCGAAATTAAAATGGTCTCAGCCATGTCCCTGTGGATGTCTACAAACTCTTTTAATAAAAGCAGCTAGAATCCCATTTTGGCTCACAAGCTTTTATTATGTGCCTCAAGTACTTCAATCTTTTCTTTTATTCTTTTACCACTAGCGCCAAATATCAGAATCTCGAAATTACTGGAAAGATTGCTTTCCATTTTGTTCCTTTCTCAGGTTCCTTTTGCAAATGCTTTGGGCTCAACAGCCCTCGGCACATTTCTCTGCAGTTAGTAATTGAGATGACTGTTTCCTTGTGGCAGTGTTCAGCCATGAATGCCACTAGACCCATTGAAATTGAAGGCATATTGCTGACTTGGAAGTTCCCCCGAGCATTATGACAAGGGTTCCCTGGTCCCCTTTCCTTATGTACTGCAGACTCGGAAGAAAGACAAGGAATGAGCAAAGTCAGAGGCAGCCAATGTTCTGCACCGAGTTGGGGCTTGTTGTCTTGATTTCTCCTGTAGAAAACAGGCAGCCCTCAAAGCCCATCCTGATGTCCCCAAAGTGTCCACCTCCAAGGGCAGGACTGTGCCAGCCGCACTCTTTGTTCATGCAGCCTAATGAGCACATCCTGGGATACCAGTTGGCCCAAACCTACAGCTCATGCAGCAAATGGGAAAATAATGGGACTTGGAGTCCGCAAAACCATAGTAGCCCTGAACTTCAATCCCAGCTCTATCTTTTAGTAGTAATTAGTGTCATAGTTAGCTGGGAGTGTTATTTAGATTCATCAAGCCTTTGCTTTCTTATTTTCTAAAATGGGTTTTCGTATATAGCTGTAGAAAACCTAACCCTAAAAGGACTCTGCTTCTAATATAAATACCCAACTGCAGACGTTTCTTTGTGTGACTGGCAGAATAACTCTGAGGTGTTTAGAAAAATGCCTCCATTTGGCCTTGATGAGTCATTTAGGGTTGATAAAGTTGGCACCACTTGAGCAGAGCCTGAGCGGATGGAGACATTGGAAGAACCAGATTTCTATGCCAAAAAGATTCCCTTTCCTTCCAGCAAAGGTACCTGAGGTATGGCGCCCCAGGCAGAAGCCTACAAGGAGTCGCAACCCAAAGGACAATTTCCAATCAAATCAAACATCAAGTTTGAAGGGATATCATGCCCTGTGCACTGTCCTCTTCATACATACCCCACCCTGCACACTCCTCCAACTGCCACTAATGTTTGCCACTCATAGTGGACTTTGTGTCAGCAGGACTGAGGGGCATAAAAGGGAACAGGTGGTGACTTGCATGGGATGAATTTCCAATCATCTGTTGAGCTGCTGACCACTTCTTGGAGAAGGTTTAAAGGCAAATTCACTCTCCCCACTCTCAGAGAAGCCTCAGATTAACTGTGAGTCCATAACACCTATTTTATAAAAATTTCATAAAAAAAGATCCCATAGTTGAAGAAAGGTTATGAATAAATCAAGAATAACCAGCCATTATATATTTTTGCACCATTTGCAATGAGTTTTCACATCTCATTTAGTCCTGCCTAATCTTATTTCATTCTTACCTCAGCCACAGTGGTGTCAGGAATATTGTCACTGGGCTCAGACCCAGGTCCCAGTCTACAGTTTATTCCACTACAATTGAGGTGGCATCTTTTTCTGAATGTGCCCACTCTTAAACTATATCCATTAGCCTCTCCTGCTTAATGGGAAAACTGGAATAATAGTAGGAAATCAGAAGGAAAAATAAAAGCAGGAAACAAGAGATGGTGAACTCAGTTTGTCCATTTGCCTTTCCCAGCTCAGTTTGCAACTTAATCACCATTTCCTTCTCCTTCCATCTCTGACGTCCTTGTGTGTCCGCCATGCTGGGGCCATCAGCAGAGAACAGCGTCCTTGGGCCTGGGGTCCAGGTGTGAAATAGCAAAGCCCTGATTCTGAGAAAATGCTCCTCCTTGCCCATCCCTGTGGGAAATGAATTAGAGGCTTCTTTTGTTCAGTGAGTCCTTATTTCCCAGCCTTTTCTGTCTTCTAGATGTGTGAGTTCCCATTCAGGGTATAAAATCCACAGTGGTTCCACGGGCATCTACTTTTATCAATATGCACTTAAGCTGTCTATTGTAAAATCTGCAAGAAGCAGGTGTTTGGTATCTCAGAGAGCTTCAGATCTGGTTGGCATAAGAAACATTTCATGGTTGTGCAAAAATCAAAGAACTGTTGTAAATGACAGAAGGGACACCACCGGGTTTTTAAATGTCATCTCCTTGAGCTGAGCTGCTAAAGGGAAATTGCAAAATCTATGTGCCTTATGCCACTTAAGGAGATAGAGTCGATGTGTTTGAACCAATTGTTTTTCCAGCTAGAGAAAATGAAAAGCCAATTGCCTGGCTCCACATGCAGCTGTGGACTCCTTCCTGACCACAGTCCATTAGTTTTGCCTTTCCTTCTAAGAGAAGAGGGTACCAAGGAAAAAGCTGATGGATAGCATACAGGTTGTTATTTGCTATAGACATTCTAACCTCCACCTGAAAAATCCAAAGAAATTAATCTCATCTCAATGGATTTTCAGATTTTAAAAGGAATGGATGACCTGGAAATGAGAACAGCTATTAAAAATATAATAATAACCCCAAATCAGTTTTTCTTAAGAAGCTCTTTCTTCATCTGAGTTAATCAAAAGGTAGGTAAATGGTATTTTGGACAATATACCTGCCTTTTAGGCAAAGTAAATAATGTGTATGAAAATTGAGCATAACTGCTGTGCAAAGAATAATCAGGGAAGCAGGAAGAGAGGGAGGGAGGGGCACAAACAGGGTAAGAGACAGATTCGGTGTAATACATCCACATAGACTGATTTGTTCCCTAACTCCCCCCTTCACCCGCAAACACACTGTGTGACCATTGATGTGTATGAAGGACTATGACTGTGAGTGTGTCTGGGTGTGTCTGTAGGAATCTGTGTGTATGCGCTGTGTTTGTTGGGGGAAGGAGAATGTGTGAGAGGGCACCAGGTTGAGGGAGTGTGTGTGGGTGCAGGCGGTATACTCACATGTGTGTGAGAACATGAATAAGTGTGTGGGGCTGTGGGCATGAACAGAGATTAGGGGAGAGAATGTGTGCAGGAGTGTGTGGTGGTGATGTGCGTAAAACACAGAGACATCATGTTAAGGTATAAGTATGGGTGTGTGTATATCAGGTATGTATGCATCTGGGGTTCGTGTATAAGGTAACGGTGTGTGCGTGGGGACCACTTGTGGGTAGAGTGTGTGAGAGCAGAGTGGTGTGTCTGTGAATCTGAGTGGCCCATGGGACCCTCTGCAAAGCAAACCAAGCCTTTCTTTGGCCTTGGCTGCCTCGGTGCAGCCCTGTGGTGTCCTCTACCAGACACGGGCCTGCATGATCTCAACAGTCAGTCCCCTGTAGTGTCTTCTGAATCCAAACTACATTTGGAAATCCACACCTGTGTATCTTTTGCTGGGACTCAGGGGACCAATTCACAATGATTTATGTGACCACAGACCTTTATTTCCCCAGCGGACTGATTTGGGAAAAATACCTCTCAGCCAGAATTTCTGCTGATAAATTGTCATTATCACCATAACCCCGACAATGTCAACAGCATCATCATTATCCCCACCTGTGGGCCAGGGCTCAGCATTTACTGTCATCTCATTATGCTGTGGCACCGTAAGTCAGCTAAGGACAAAGTACAGCAGGATTTGCCCTTGAATCCATGCTAGTCAAGAAAAAACTGAAGTCATAGGCCCAACGGAACAAGAGACCTTCAAATCAATATATGACCTCCATTTCCAAAGCCTCAACCCACTCAAATAGCTTCTATTTTGTTTCTACCCTTACATGAAAATTCTTTTAATAGAGCTGCAGTGTACTTACTCTTTCTACCACCTCTCTGAAATACAAAATTCATAATCCATAATATGTCTCTGGATGGTTATACAGATCAATATTTCTTTTGTTGCTGTAGTGGGTATGTAGATAGGCTCATTGCGATGCGGCTTAATGCTAATAACCTCGCTGTGCATGCATGTTCCCGAGCGGAACCCACAGACAGCAGTTTGTCACAGCGAGTGTCTCAAGGATGCTGCGAACATTTTCACAGGCCTCCATGTTTCCATTTCACGAACATCCATTCCCAGGAAAGCAAAACAGGAATTCCTCAAGGCCCACGGAAGAGCAGCTCTGGATCATTTGCAGGCAAAGATCCAGATACTGTGTGTGCGCCAAAACTTTGATATTGAAGCTAGAGTTCAGTGTATTTAGAGCAGGGGAGCCAAAGGCATCTCCCAGCTGCACCTGGCCTTCTCTCCAAGGAAAGGAGGAAGGGAAATGTCAGTGAGGGGTACACGCTCCCGTTATCTGTGGGGGGAAGTGCATTATCTGACTCTGACAGAGTGAAAATTTGCAAAGTTATTCAAATACAGAGAATTCAGTTCTGACTTTCATGGCCCAGTAAGTTCTATCCTTCTGCATAAGGAATAGGAGTGGCAAATACCCTCAGAATTTGCATCTCAATCCATACAAGTCTCTATCGGATAGGAAGGAGAGAAGCTCCTAATAGGCAAGTATATGAGGCATCCTTTGCAGCTGTTAGCCTGTCTTTCTAAAAGCCAGAGGGCTGCGTAGTCATTACAGAGACCCAGATGGCAGATCATGCCACAGCTCTCCTGGCATTTACCTTCAGCCACGTCCAAGGAAAAGCACAGATGCCACCCCATCACTAAAGATGGGCTCATTCCCCCATGGAACCAGGGCTAATGAATGAGTTGAGCAAGTAAGATCATTTGATTATGTGTCACATAACCTGTTGACAGGCTGGAATACTATTTTCACCTTTGTGGAATTATTTCAAAGATAGATTTAGACTTCACAGCGTAATAATAGTAAGCTCATTGTTGAACGTGACAAAATATGGACATAAGATATACCAGAGCCCAGACTTCAATGCCACCCATTCATTCATCCATGCACAGGGCAAGCCTTTGCTGGGAGCCTGTTGTGGCCACACACAAGCTGTAGAGTTAGGCATCAAGAGACAACTGTACTAGACCCCATACACTCAAGAAGTTCAAGGTCTACAGACATATCAACCAACAATTAACAGACAGAGAGATCCATGCTTTAAAGTCAGCTAAAGGAGCACAGCAGAGGGGAACTGGGTAGAGCCTGGGTCAGACGAGGGCGGCCAAAGAGCCCGAGCTCCCTTGGTGTCCTGATGCTTGAGCTGAGTTAAGAAAAACAAGTGGGAGCTGCCCAGGCAAATGGGGACAATTCTCCATCGGCAGAATAACGGGTTCTAGAATATCCCCTTAAAGTCAGAGGGAGCAGGGGCTGTAGAATGTCAGCCCAGATGTCTCACACAGGAGTCAGGGAGGACTCCAGAAAAAAAGTGGCTTCCCTATGTGGCTCTGTGGTACTCCTAGTAAATGCCACGTCTCACACATTAATCATGCATTTTACTACCTCTTTTTAGAAAGTAGAGAATACTTGGGGGGAAAAAAATGGATTTATCCTTTCATGTGTGGATGCCCATCTTGACAGTGCACAGCTGCATAATTCATGCTAGGTTTTCCTGGGAAACAAAATCACCTAAGGACTGTGAAATCTTGCATTGCATTACTTTCCAAGGGATTAAGTACCTTCCTGTTTACAGGGGCATAAATCCCTCTAGTACCACATTTTTGCTTCTGTCGTTAAACCTGCTACCCTATGCCAGTTACAGTTCTAAGGAGACACAGACCTACCTCAGATTCAGTGTGGATGAAAGCACACGCAAAACCAAACTGAAGCACAGAGCACAGGAGCCCAGAAATACAGGGGGTTCCATGCCTGCCCTTCAGCAGGACTAGTTATTAGAACTCTGAGTCACGGTGACCACATCACATGTGAGCCTATCAATTCTAGAAGATATTATTAATGTCAACCTTCCCTGCTTTTGCACCCAACTAAACCCTCCCCGCAGATCAAAGGCCAACTCAAGTCCTCATTGCCTCTAAGAAGCCTCTTATTCCCTTTTTCCCTAAATTTCTATAACAAAGGAAGTGCCCCATGCCAAGTTAGCCCTAACTTACATTCTCTTTATTCTTGCCTCTAAAGTGTTACCTTGACCTCACAGATAGATGTTAAGCACCCTAAGAAAAAATACTACGTCCTATAAGGCGTCTGTGACCTTCACCCTGCTATACGGGTTGTTCTTCTCCCCTGATCTCTAATGTCCTGTTTTTACCTGCCTATTGGATTTCCCTGGGTGGACACTCTACAAGAACCAGAACTGCAACACATCTGAAGTGGAAATCATTCTTTTACCAAAATAAAACCCTCTTTTTGACTGCCTCTATTTCCCTTACACTCTGACTTTTCCGTGTGTTAACCTGCTCGGCAGCCATACACAACATTAATAACCCTTTCCTCGCCTTTCCGTTCTCCCACATTCATCCTCACGTTTCCAAGAAACTGTCATTGCCTCAATTCTGACTCTCGTTTCCCATAAATGTATTTATCTAGTGTTCAAAACCCTCTAGATTCTGGCACCCATTTTTCCAGCTGTGTATTGTGCTACTTCTCAGCCCACACCCTTTTTTCTAGCAAGGCTTTTTCTGTTGCCCAAACATCCCTTGAGCCTCTCAAATTCCACATCGTAGCTCAAGCCATTAGTTTCACATTAAATTATTTTTCCAACACTCATAATCTGGTTCTGACTTCAAGGTATATTCAACATGCTATGATCTCTTCATAAATGAACTGATCAAGAATTACGATTGTGTTCTTCCCTGAGGGCATTTTAAATTTAAATCATTTTATAATGCACCTAATATATTAAAGGCATGATACTAAATGTTGGAGGATTAATCTAGAAAGCCCAACTTCCATTTAGTAAGAGTTCTAAAACATAGAGACATGAAAAAAAAAGATTAATTAATCAACTAATGTGAGAAAAAAATATCCTTGAGGTCAAGAAAGTCATGGCTCTTCATATTGAAAATTACACTGAATGACAAGTTAACAAATGTATAAGTGACTCATGTAAAACAGCTCTGAATAAAACTTTGGAATTCTATGGATAACAACAAAACATAAAAAAGAATGAACAGAGGCCCCTAAAAAAATTTACTTTTGACCTTTCATTGGCATCACTAGATACCACAAATCAGAAGCAATAAGCTTGAAATTTCAAGGGTAAATTGGACCTAGAATTCCATGCTCAGTAAAACTAACATCCCAGTGCAAGGGCAAAAAATAAACAGGTCAAGAAATAAATACAAACATATGTCACACATAAAAGGCCAATAAATGAGAGAAAGGAAACAAGAAAACATTTATAGAAAAAGCATAAAATAAGAAACCAGTAGTAATAAATGTAAATGGGTTAAACTTTCTTATTTAATAGTGGCTGTCAGAATAAGATTTTTAAATAATTAAATGGAAATCCAATACTGTGCTATTAATGGAAAACATCTAAGATAGAATGACACACAAGGTTAAGGATTTCTAAAGATGAGAAAGGATCAACCAAGTAAAAATTGAAGAAAACAAAAGGAAAATGACATGAAAAAACTTCATATGGAACAAAAAATGATTAATAGTCAAAGCAAACACTAAGGCAAAAAGAGAGATTTTGTTATGATAAAATGTAAAATCAAAATGATGTAGTATTCATGAGCTATGTAACTAACAATATAGAATCAAAATACTTAAGGCAAAATTTTGGGATAATATGGAAATTGATACATCCAGATTCAAAAAATTCTTCCCTCAGTAAAAACAAATAAAAATTAATAGAATTATAGAATCGTTTAATAACTCAGTAGAGAAGCTTAATTAAAGGTGCATGGGTATGTGTGTACATATGTGTGCACATGTACATGCATGAGAGAGATTTTTTAATAAAACTTTGTACTTACAAACAAAATATGATTATTTTAAGACATATGAACATTTTGAAATTCTGAGTATTAGGCCACAAGAAGAATCTCAAAATTCCAAAAGGCTGCATTTCCTAGATCTAAAGTTAATAATAAAAAGGGGCAACCAAAAATGCATCCAGTCATCTGCATATTAGAAACAAATTTTAAGAACTTTCAATATGCTTTTTGATAAAAGAGAAATATAACACATTTATCTAAAATAAACATATTGAGAAATGAATTACAAGAGGAAACATTGCATTTATAAATCTTTTGATTAGCACCAAAGTGTTATTCAAAGTAATTAACATAACCTTGTGCACATTTCTTATAAAACACATAAGATTGACATAAGAATTATAAACACCAGTAGCTAGAAAATAAACAGTATTTTGAGCCCAGAAAGTAAAAGGAATAAATCAATAACTATTAACTTTTAACTCAATCTAAGAAACCAAACACTCAATTTGTAAAATCAAGAGCTTATTCTTTGAAAAGACACTCCTTCCAAAAAGTGAATAACTCTTCAGCATATATGTTAAGTAAAAATGATATGAGATCCTAATAAAGCACTAAACATAAAGAAAAATCTAAAGATTTTTAAAATTATGAGAAAATGGCAATTACAACATTCCAATGATAAATTTAAAATCTAAATAAAATCAGCTTTTTCCTAGGCAATATATGTTATATAGTACTGATCCAGGATATTTGAAAACATAAGTACACTCATAATCCTATTTTTTAAAGTGAAAATGAAATTCAAATTCTTTTAAAAAATGACACTAAGATCAGAGTTTTTACAAAACTTGCAAGAAAGTGATACCTCCAATACCATGTAAGCTGAGTATTTTTTAAAAGAATAAAAAAAACCCTTCAACTCCACCATAAGTCCATACAAACCCTAACTTAAGAAAAATTCCTGGGGTAAATACATATGATATTGGTCCTAAGTTAGGGACAACCATCATAAGAATAAAAATAGAAAGTATAAACTTTAAGCCAGTAGAAAGTAGAGATATTAGATATAGATGATGATAGATGATAGATAGAGATACAAGTAAAGAGAGAGAGACAGAGAGATAGAGAGGGAAGGAGGTACAATAAATGGAGAATATAAATAAAATGGCAGAAATAAATCCTGAATAAATATGGTATTTACAATAAATGTACATAGGTTAAATTCACTGATTAATGATAGAGACTCTTTTATTGGATTTCAAAAACGACGTTGAAAAATTTATCACTGATAAGAGATACACCGCAAACACAAAACACACAGGTTCAAAAACAAAAAGGCTATCAAAACACACACTGGATAAATCTAGAGTAAAAATATCTGGGTTTCCAATCCTAATAAAAAATTAGGTTTTAAAGCAAATATACATTATCAAGAAATATGTAATATCTTGGGGGTAAAAGAATAGAACCAGAAGATCATATGTTTGATCATATGTTTACTTTAAAATTTACTTTTTCTGTTATATTCCTAACAAAACATTGTCAAAATATAAAGATCACTAGCTCACAGAAGTGCATGGGTAAATAAATTATCAAATGTAGTTGGAGATTTTATCTCATCTATCTTCAAAGCACAAAGAAAAATAAGAAATTTTAAAGAGCTGAAAAATAATAACAAAGAAATAAATTTTTTTGAACATCCATAGAGCAGAAACAGAAATAGAATATGTAATGAGTCAGAAAAGGAAGTCTCAATTCCAAAGAATAAACATCACACATTCTGTGCTTTCTGATATTAGCCAATAAAATTTAAGAAAACAACTGAGAGCTAAAAAAATCCTATATGTTTAACAACTTTGTAACTGTAACAAAATAGGCCTATGTTTAAAAAAGAAATTAAGAAATACTTAGAATAAGATGCTAAAACAAATGCTCACAGAACTAAAATACAGGAAAATTTATAGTTACCCATATTACAATTCACTTCCTTACCTAAATGAGAACTAAAAAAATGTAGAGGCCTCATGTTTCTGAAGACCCAATTTTACAAAGATATCAGTTCTCCCTAAATTAATGTATAGATTTAAAGCAATCTCAATCATGATTCTCAAAGGATTATTTTTATGTAACTTCAGAAAATTATCCTAATTTTTACCAATATGCAAGCATCTCCCCAATATTTTAAATGATATAAAGAACCTTACTCCACCAGATGTCAGAGAATACAAAAAAGTCCTAGTAGTTGAAAGAAAGTTGGATGGGTTTAAGAATAGACAAATCCATAAATGAAGAGGTGAGTTTCAGTTGTAAGTTTAAAAGTCAATGCAACAGTCATTAATGTCCAGGAAATATCATCAGTGCACTGTCCCAGCCACCTTAAAGATAGATATTTATTGTCCCATGACTTGCTTTAGACAGTGCAACATCCAAAGTACATTTCAACCTGTGTAATTTCCAGGCAGAAGCTTTAAAACCCAAAGCATCATGCGCCATGCTCACGTTGCCTCTGACAGAGTGAGCGTCATCGGCAGCTCTGATGCTCCAGCCTGAGCAAGAATGGAGCAGAGACCCCGGCCAATCCATGATGTATACATAGCAGGAGCAAAAATGCACCTTTGATTTATGTCCCATTAAACCTGGGCTATTACTATGGCATAAGGCAGCACAGATTGAGAGAGAAAGGGGTCTTAACCTTTTCCATTTCAAGAAAATTTTTTCTCCTGAGTTTGATTTCTCACAATGTAGTTCACAATAAAACAGAGGTTTATGGAAATTAGGAACCTAGACAATGTGAGAAACTGAGATAATAACTTCCTAAGAATCTCTTACTCTAAAACAAATAAACAGTAATACTATCCCTCCCAAACCTTTTAATTTACTGGGAATTTCAATAGATATCAGCTGCCTGGCGTTGGGGCAGTGAAGGGATATAAAACACAAAGACCTGCTGTTTCAAATAAATAATGGGAACAATTATGAACACCCCCTTCTTTGCTAAGCTCTCATCTTCAGAGCAAAAGTTAAAAGCAATGGGTTGATAATAATGGCAAATTATCCATGTAAACCCCAAAAGAAAAAATAGCCCATGATGGGCATGACCTCTCACCATTGCTGAAACATTAATTAGCAGAATTCTGAACATGTATAATGGAAAATAGAGAAGTTTTCCTTTTTAACACTAATCTGCTTCTGAAACTAAGAACAAATATGGTCCATAATTTTCACAGTGGGTCCACATATTTTAGGACAAAATCACTCATTCTAATGAGTCCCATTAGATTGTTCTTTAGATTATTCAGTATTAGTATCTCAAAGCTATTGGTTCCAAACCAATTTGTTTAAAATCCAGCTAGGTGGAGTCATTGCAATATAGGTAAACTAGCCAGAACACATTGAGAGGGAGTTTTACGACACTCAAGTGTTACTACAACACATAGATCAACTGGAGGTAAATTCTATTCAATTCCTAAATTGGGCAAAGAAATATGAGGCACTTGTCCATGGCCCATTTATTTAGATAAAATGACAAGGATCCTAGAAAGTCTAGCTCTCAGCACATACCATGTGGATTGGAAGGAAGTCAGAAATATCTAATCAACATTTAAATCCTGACTCAAGCACTTTCTGAGTTATAAATGACTATACGAAATGAGTACTTTTTCCTGTTATTGTAGAAAAGTCATCTAGACTCCCAACTGTGAGGAATGGAAAACTAGGTCTGACTCTTTTCTGAGTGTAATTCCCTAGAGAGAGTCTCTAGGCAAGACTATGAGACTATATGTAAGACCATTCCAGAAAATTCTGTGCCATCTATTTATTTGTCTGAGTTGAATCTAAAGCTGGCATAATTTCTCTTTGCTGGCTCACTCTGGCTTCTTCTCAGTTAATTAAGATAAGTTACTACAAAAGCCAGGAGGGCAGTACAAGTGCTCCTGGTACAGACACTAAACAAGATTAGAAAAATGAGTGTTCGAAAGGGCCATTTAATCTCGAAGTTGTACAACAAGGGAAATGTCTTTGATTCCCAAGTGATACTACACAGATGTCTGCATGGAGTAATAGATGGGGTAAAGAATGCAGAAATGACTTAAATTAATGGAGTGGTTATCACAGACAGTCAGCTCTTTGACTTTGGATCTGATGTTTCTTTGGTATATGAGACGAAGGCAGCAGGAGAATAGCAGAAAGAAAAGGAGATTTGGAGTCAGAAGTTTGAATTGTTGAGACTGAACAGGACAGTTTACCTCCTCCTTGGTCCTCAGCTATGAGGTACATAGAGTGACAATGACCTTAAGTGGGGTGGTATGGATTAAATAAGACAAGATGCAAAGCCCTTTACCAATTGCAAAGTGTTCATTTTTAGAAGTCATGCAAATTGCAACAAAAATCTAGTGGAATCTACAGCAGGAATCCTGATACCTAGATCTGCCGCACACCCTAGGCAATGATAAGCTAGATGTTCATGCAGAAAGAACAGACAAGTGAGAAAAAGACAAATTCAGAGGATCTCCACAGCACACGGCATGGGGAGCAGCAAACTGGGCAGCCTAAAAACAAACTTCACACATTGCTTCCCCAAGTCAGAAGTGAGGCCAGCACAGACCTGCCTTTGTTCAACGTACCCTGCCCTGGTGGGCAGCCATGCAGGTTCTAATAGAACCTTCCCTGGTCCAGATACATTTCTCCCTTGTTTTCCTATTTCACACCTTACTGCTTTTCTGAATTATCTGGTTAGTAAATTATTCAGGAAAGCAACCATAAATTATTCTATTTCATCAATTTTACAACTGCTGAAGGAAACTGTTCAAAGCATTTCTCTTGACTCCTGCTTGCAGTGTACGTGGAGCCCTCGACCTCAGAGCACGGTTTCCCCATGGGTCAGACAGGCAGGAAGCCTCTGAGAACCAGCTTCAGTCAGTTTCCAGTGTGGTATGAATATCTACAAAACGTCATGTCGGCTGTGTTTGCCTTGGGTGATAACCACAAACTAGTTGTGTGACCTTGGTGAATGATTTAACCTTTCTTTGCCTCAGTTTCCTACTCTGCAATAGAAGGATAATAATAGCACCTATCCCATAGGAACATTAAGAGGATTAAATGAGTAAATTCTTGTAAAGCACTTAAAACAGTGGCTGACACATGGTAAGAGCTATATATGTGCTTATTAAATAAAGAAATTATTTGTGGGGAAAATCATGCGTGAATCCAGAATAACACAATTTTCAGTGAAGATGAACATATATTAAATTTTTATTGTAAAACAACATTCCATGGGTAGTCTTGTGTGAAAGAGATTATTCTTTGAAAAGACGCTCCCTCTAAAAAATGAATGAATCTTTGGCAAATACGTTAAGTAAAAATAATATAAAATCCTAATAAAATCACTAAACATGAAAAAGTGCCACAGATAAAGAAAAATCTAAAGATTTTAAAAAGCATGAGAAAATGTTAGGTATAACATTCCAACAATAAATTTAAAATCTAAATAAAATCAGCTGTTTCCGAGGGAGTATATGTTATATAGTACTGATGCAGGTTGTTAGAAAACATAAGTAGATTTATAATCATATTTTTTAAAGTGAAATTGAAATTCTTTTAAAAACTGACACCAAGCCCAGAGTTTTTTACAAAACTTACAAGAAAGGGATAATATAATTTTCAGTGAAAACGAACATGTATTAAATTTTTATTATACAACAATATTCCATGGTTGGTTGTCTCTGAAAGAGACACCATGCGTTTGCTAAAATCCAAAGAACTTTTTAGCACAAACAGTTAACCTTAATGTATGTAAATCTGAAAAATCACTTAGGAGGTCAGGGCATCCCAGAAGGATGTAAACTGACAAATGAATCTAACTGTGTAATGTATGTATGAAGCAACCTCACTGAAGGGGGTGGGAGAGAACGGTGCTGATCCAAATAATTTTGGAAGTCAATGAAATCTGTAAGACTCAAAGCAAAAGAAACTATACACAAGCACCAAACTCTGGTTGATAAAGTTGTTTTCCATAGGGGTAGGTGTGAAAAGTTCTGATACTGCTATGTATGTTTACTGGGATAGGACAACTAAAGAAGTGGATGGTGGGAGCCAGGTTTCTCACTGTTGAACGAGAGGTTGTAGATAAGCAAGGGGAGGAATCTCAAATGATACATGTGATAACAGCATGTAAGTTGGAAAGAGCAGTAGGAACTCATATTTAGCTTAAGAGAGATACAGATGGGCAACAAAATAAATGAAGTAGTATTGGATTATTAAAATACATAATGTATAAAATAAAATACTCATGAGATCATATGGATATAAATAAATGATTGAGTAAATAAATAAAGGTGGGGAGAATAGATCATCTTCCCTGAAAAGAATTCCTACATAGTTTATGTATGAGATAGAGGTATGCTCTGCCTCAAGGGAGTGGAGTATTTCCCATCCTTAAAGTGGGCTCTGTATAGTGACATCCTTCCAAAGAGAACAGTCTGGAAATAGGGAAAAAAGAATGACTTTACAGTGAGAAATCTGACAAATACGACCTCAGCCAGGTGATCACAGTCAACATCAACATTGATAAGTCATGTTGATTGTGTATATCCTTGAGATGTCAGGGGGAAAATGACTTTTCTTCTGTGGGCTTCCTCCCTAAGACCATAACCCAAGTCTAATCATGAGAAAACTATCAGACAAACCCCAATTGAGGGACATTCTACAAAATACCTGACTGATATTCCTTAGCATGGCTAAAGCCATCAAAAACAAGGAAAGTCTGAGAAACGATCATACCCAAGGAGTATGTGACTAAGCGTAACATGGTATCCTAGATGGGATCCTGGAACAGAAAGGGGGCATTCGATAAAACTAAGAAAAAGAGGAGAAAAGACTGTCCTTGGAGAGAAGAGGGTGAAGAGGGAACAAGAATGTCCACTAACCATAATAATTGTGTGCCATGAACTGAGGACAATGGCTACCTAACCAACTGCCCCTGAGGCAAAAATCAAACAAATCTGCAATAGCTAAATATTTGCACAACTGCAAGGCAGTGCAGGAAGAAGTTAGAACTATCCTGGGAAGGGAAGAGAGAAGTGACAGTGTATCTGAGATGACCGGTCTCCCAGGAAAGACAGTTCTTGTGACTGAGGCCTCCCTCCATGCAGCCAGCAGTGGAGGGAGTGGCAGACACAACGTCGATTTAATTGGCGCACAGGCATCAGCATTTTGAGAGGATCCCCAGGTGGTCATTAAATTCAGCCATGGTTGCAGTTGCGCCACCAAACTGTTTCAAGAGTAGCCATGGGGATTTGGAGAATTATGTGGTCTCGGGGCCACCAGTCCTGCCTTCTTGGCAGACATGTGTCCAAGATAAAACAGAATATGGAGCACTCTCCATACCAGAGAGGGAGAGAAAAAAAGAAAAAGAACCCCAAATCTTTTAATTATGTGTTAAGAGTTGCAGCAAACCACCCTACAAGACGTTACGGAGCCCAATTCAAAAACTCATACCCTTTGGAGCCGATCACTGGGGTAATTGTTTACAGCAAGGCTGCAGAACTGAATTTTCTGTTCTCTGAGCCAGGACCTCTGAGCTGGACCCCTGGTCTATCGGCTCCCCAAAAGGAGACCCTTATTCTGGTTGGAGTTTTAAAAACCACAAATTTACTTTCAATATGGCAGCCCTAATTAGAGGCTGGACCTAGGGACACACACCCTGGAGTTACTAACACTTTTATTGCAGCGATGATGCGGTACGAGAAAATCTTTGACTAAAATGCACTCTCTTGAAAAGCTTTTTCACTTTTCAAGGAAAAGTTCTATAAATAGATAAGGACATCTATCAGTGTAATATCTGACGCGAGTGGTTTAAAGAAGAAAAATATGATCTAAAGATACAGAATACCTAATCTAAGTGGGTTAGAGAAGAAAACAATTATTTTAAAATGATTATGTTCTTTGATAAAATATAGGAATAGAGTAAAACTGCTTCTCCATATTTAAGGCTATCCATTTTGATCTATAAGCTATATTTGTGATAAAATAAACTTGCCCAGTTTCACTATTATTAATATTCTAGAAATTCTATTCACTGGAAGCAAAAATTAGATAGCAGTAAAGTTTAGACATCTTGAAAGATGACTTATAAAAAATGTCTGGCAGTATGATATCATAGTTAGGGAACCCAAAAGACTAAACTAAGAAATTATTTTAATTAATATAAGTTTGATAGGTAGCCTGGTAAAAGATAAATACACATACATACATACACACACACATACACACACACTCCAATTCACATACTCTGGCTGACATTATAATGTAAAAAAATCTCACTCCTGATATCCACAGAAATATGCAGTCATAAGTAATAGTTTTACTGAGACATATTTCTTATTTATGTGAATAACTCAGCAATATTTTACTGAGACACAAAGACTTGTGAAAGTGAAAAGAAGTGCCATGATCTGAAATCGGAGACAATATAATTTAAAAAGTACCTAGTTTCCCAAAGGAATTTACATTTCATGTAACTCTAATTTAAACCCCAGCATGTTTTTTTACTTGAAAAATTGCTCTGGATGTCACCAAGAAGAAAAATTTGTAGGGTAAATATAATTTTGAAAATGTATAATGAAGGAGGAGCAATCTTATCAGATGGCCAAACTGAAATAGTGTGATACCAGCATGAGCTAGACAGATGGAGAAACACAGAAGAGTAACACAGAGGAATGGTTAACAATTTATACTATATACACATACACACACATTTAGCCAATATGACCTTTGGAGACTGATAATAGTTTAGAGAAATATATTTTCATATTATATCTTGAACCAAAATAAATATTACTGTATACTAAGCACATAGTTGACACTCAACGTTTATTAAATGTGGATGTTATGGATAAAGCATTAAATCACACTTTAAAGGAAAGAGAAGTGTATGCTATAACTATCAGACCTCTGGAGAGGGGGAATGTTCTATCCTAAAAGAAAAGGAAGAAATCACAAAAGAAGAGATGGACAGATTTTGTATGCAAAAATTTAAGATGTTTATATCACACAATGTAACAGGATGGACTTGGAAAAGGACTTACAGCAAATATGACAGTGCTTTCAGGCTTCAATTTGTGGAAATTTTTGTGTAATACAATGAGAAAAGCAGCCAAGTGATAAGAGGCACAATGAGATTTTTCACAAAAGAATTACAACTAATTGAAAATTTTAGGAATTGATCCTCATTAGTAGCCAAATAAGTGAATGCTAAAACATCTATTAAATTGACAAATAACTTTTAAAAGAGAATAAATAATACATAGTTCTGGTGAATAAAAGGTTTGTTATAGCAGATTTGTAATTTGAGGGGATTCTTTAGTGCCAAGAGATTTATCAATATGACTTACAGTTATGAAAATGCTCATGAAATTTGGACACAGTAATTCCTTTCCTAGTAATCTATTTTAGGGATACAAAACTCAATAGTGGAAAAGCTCATTCTATATTATTTATAGTAGGATAAATTGTCCAACAATAAGGAACTATTTTACTTAAATGGTAGTATACCCATTCTGCCTTGATTTTTAACAGCTTTATTGATATTCAATGACCTAATAAAGACAGAGGTGGGCAAACATCATTACAATCAACCTTAGAATATTTGTGTCTCTCAAAAATGAACCCTGCATCACAGGCATACCTCCATCCCACCCTCCCAGCCATGCAGCTAATAACCTACTTTCTGTCTCTGTACAATTGCTTGTTCTGGGCATTATTCATATAAGTGGAATCATACAATATGTAATTCTTTGTGACTGGCTTCTTTCATTTGTACGTCTTTAGTGTTCACCCATGTTGTAACATGTATCTGTATTTGATTTCTTTTTATTGCCAAATACTACTCTATTATAGGATTATGTCACATTTTGTTTATCAATTCACCAGTTGATGGACATTTTGATTGTTTCCCATTTTGGATATTGTGAATAATGTTGCTATAAACATTGATGTACCAGATTTTGTGTGGACATAGTTTTCATTTCTCTTGTGCATCATTGCTCTAGGAGTAGAATTATGAGGTCATACAGTAGCTCCTTGTTTAACGGGTGGATCAACAGCCAAACTATGTCCCACACTGGCTGCACCACTTCATATTCCCAGCAAAGCAGGAGGGTTCTAATTTCTCTACATACTAATCAGGACTTGTTATTATCTGCCTTTTTGATTATCATGATCCTAGTGGGCATGAAGTTGTATCTCATTGTGGTTTTGATTTTTATTTCCTTGATGTTGAGCATCTTTTTTGATCTTGTTGATAAGTTATATCTTCTTTGGAAATAGCTATTTACATCTTTGCCCACTTTGCAACCGGGTGATTTGACTTTTTGTTATTGAACTGTAAGAATTCTTTGTATATTCTAGACACAAGTCCTTTATCAACTATGTGATTTACAAATATTCTCTCCCATTCTGTATTGCAGTCTTTTCACATTGTTGGTGATGTCCTTTGAAATACAAAAGGTTTTCATTTTGTTGATTCCCAATTTACCTACACTTGTCTGCTTTTTGTGCTTTTGGTGTTACTAGGAAACCATTGTGCTACCCATGCAACAATTGTTTAAATGGATTGTGTATAGTCATCATAGTTAAGTCATTTTCTAGAAAGGTTGGTTTCCTGGCCCAGCTTAATGGTCTCTGCAGCCATTGTGTCTGCCTTCTTGCAGGTAAATGTTTAGTGCACCCCTCAAGGGAGGGTAGGCAGCATCTCAGAATGTAGCAGAAGACAGAATCTTCAGAGACCACAGAGAGGTGATAAAACCTGACTGAGCAAGTACCATTGCCACACTTACCAGGATGCTGGTTCTCGTTGTTGCCTAGATGTATCTGTGACACAATTTTTAATAAAAGTAATCTGAACTCCCTGCTCACCTATTTGTCTTTGGCATTCTATTGTGGAAAATCAGAACTGACCCATTCAAATAAATTTTATCTCCAGCCTTGCCAAGTGCTCATCTTAGAAACACAGTCTCTTCAATACCAGACGGATTTTATATAAATATGCTGATGACGAAGATGATGGAGCAGCAGGTAATAACACTTATCAAATAACATTAGGTAAGGAAGAGAGAGTATTCTGTAAATGTATGAAATGTAAATACATAGGGGAAAGAGAAAGAAATATACCAAAACCCTAATGGACATTGTACCAACAGTGGAATTATAAATACAACTAAATCTTATTTGCACCTTACAAATGACTTACAACTGAGCAAAACCTGAATTTCAGCAACTTGTTTGGAGAACCACTTACAATCTAGTATCAATCTCTATCCAGAATATTTTCCAGAAGCTTCTCCAAATACACTCCACCATCAACTACCATTCAAGCCTCAGCGGGCTCTTTCCTATTCCTCTGTTCCTGAGGCTCCCTCAGTGCCTAGCGCTCTTCTCTCTCATCTCAGCCTGAAAAAGGCTGTTCGTCTTTCAATGCCTAGTCCTAAAATCTTCCACTCTCTCCTTGAACCCTCCAGCTAAAAAGGATTATTCTCTCCTCTAAGGTTATTTCTTTATAACTTTGCTCTTATCAAACTTCACTTTTTCTACCTTGCACTATTGTAGATAAAACTGATTTATTTCCCCTCCTGGAAATGGAAGCGACTTAGCGGTAGTGTGTAGGTCATAAGTATTTCTGACTTTCTCCAAGATTTTAGTAAGCATTTGTCAAACTGAATTGGACTGTGTGTAAAAACAGCACAGGGGACACGGAATGTGAAGAGCATATCAGGAAAATCATGACACATGAATTTTGCATTGAATGTCACCCTCTGCTGAGGGCTGCTGGTGGCTGCTACGCAGGGCAAGCACGGGCCTTGATTGTGCGGCTGCTATACCACTATTGTGTAGTCTCAGCTTAGACTATGGGCCAGAAAGGAACTGCAGGCTAGTCACCTCCCTCTCACTGACAGCTGGCCAGAAGCCACCCCAACAGTTCCCGCTAGTGGCAAGTTTTCTGTGGGTGATAATCAAACTCATAATGCTCATTCTTCAGAACAGTATAGCACTTTGCAGATTATAAACAGCTTTCATATATGATGGCCTATTTCCTATTCCTCCAAACCTTTTTGTATTTTATTTTATTATTTTATTATTGGCATCATTACCATCACTCATCTTTGCCAAGACTGAGGGGACTGGAAGCAGTGCCCCCTTGAAGCCTTGCGTCTGATCCTTGCTGTGGCTGGGACTCAAGCGGCAGTCACCTGGCTCCACACACAGTGTTTTCTCTGCTTTCCCATGGTTAGCACGATCTTGGGGAGTAAAGAGTGGCCGGCCTAACCAGGTGTGTCATTCAGAGAACCAGCCCATGATGGGACAAGGAGGAGCATAGACAGAGCCGTAGACATAGATTCATCTCTCCTCGTTCAAGAGACTTAAATAGTTACACACACACACATATCACAGCTTCTGACAATGAACAGAAAGCAGTCTCTGCCAGCCCACCTCTAGTGTGTGCCATAGTCTCTCTAACAAACATTAAAATAATGATGCATCTTCAGGCTTTGGGTCACAGAAAGAAGATAGGTCTAGAAAAGTGCATTCGTGTATTGCCTGAAATGGCCCTGCCCCATTGTTTCTTGACAAAATGAGTTTTCATTGATTCACACCCTCATTCCTTTAATAAGCAGCCTTTGA
The DNA here is from genome assembly GCF_030020395.1 of Manis pentadactyla. NCBI lineage: Eukaryota > Metazoa > Chordata > Mammalia > Pholidota > Manidae > Manis > Manis pentadactyla. The sequence continues at coordinate 22,159,213 of NC_080036.1, forward strand.
GGACATGTACAATGTGCCAGACACTGGGCAGCATCTCAGCTGGGCAGAGTTCACAGGCGCCCGTTCAAAGACCTTTCACTAGAAAGCACAAGCATCTTGTCCTCACTGAAGTAGAGAGAAGAGAGGAGTAATAAGCAATGATGCCAAGGAACAGTTTCATAAATTAGCAAATAGGCTTCTCAATGGACAGTCTAATCATCTGGAATCGGTTTATTTACATAGGTGCATCTGACCTGTATTAGCTAATAAGCCACCTTGCAGAGCTATGATGGAAGTGGCTTCAGGACAGGTAGAAATGTACTTGTTCATGTGCTGGTGCTGTGACAAGGAGCTGATTCATAGCTAACAAACTGGATCTCTAATATACCCCCTCATTGCCAGCAGCTGGATTGCTATTCTGTTGGGCTTTAAGTTTTCCCAAGTACCAGCAACTGAAACCATGGCTTGAAGCTACATGACGCCTGAGCACAAAATTGCCTATCTGCAAACATTTGGTCCCCAATCAATGCCCACGGTGAGCTTGGACAGAAGACAGACCAGGGTCCCATTGAGATGGACCAGGAGAGCTGTTGGAGAAGAATCCATGAGAATTCAGAAAAGTGGGAACAGGAGCCCGAGGCTCATCATCTGAACAATCCATCCTGGGTGTGGTTCAGCCTGAACTAGGAGAGGCTGGGGCAAAGCCACTGAGATGCTGTGGTTAAGGTCAGTCTATCCCAGGATGGGGACAGAGGGTGGGCAAAATTAAGAATATCTGCCATTTAAGATAACTAGAGAGACAGAGAGACAGGATCTGGGTTGGAAAAAGCTAAATTTAGAAAGTAAAGAGGAGGCTCCGGCATGAAAGAATCACTTCTTAAGATGTCGCCTAAACTGGACATACTGGCCTTTGAATGTAGTCAAATGCAATTTATATCTTGACAAATATTATACTGGAATAAAAGAGCGTTGATCATTTAAGACAAATGGTCAGGGAGATTGGCCACCCTAGATTTGGTACAAAAATGTAACAAGTGTTCATTAAAGATGATTTGAATAATTTTCTATCTGCTAGAAATGATAAAGCTGTCCAAATGATTCTTACCTCACCATCTAGTGCTTTCCCACTCAAGTATCAAACAGGGAGTGAATAAAAATTAAATCAATGTCCCTTTTTATTTTAACCTAGTATTTAGGATTCTGGTTAGTGCTTCTCATTCCAATTCTTTCATTTGCAATGTGGCAGATATTATATGTTGCCTCATTTAAAACATATCCAAATCTCCCTTTTCCAGAAGTTATAAAGCAAAATATTCGAATCCTGAGCCTCCTTTTCAGGTGAGCATGATCATATAACTCAGGTACTGCCAATAAAATGCAAGACGTTCTGGGGACTGGGGGCAGTCGGCCAGGAGTGCCATTCTGGAGCCCTGGACTTCTGCCTATATCCAGATCTCTTGCAACATTAGAAACATTCACCCATTGTTAATTTCACACAGTGTCAAGTTTTCTAGACCTTACCACACATCCTAACTTACAGATAGTGCCTTAGCTCAGCCTGCCATAACGAAAGACCCCAGACCAGGTAGTTTAAACAAGAGAAATTTATTTTCTCAACAGTGGTGGGAGCTGAAGTTCAAGATCAGCATGCCAGCACGGTGCAGTTCTGGCGACAGCCCTTTTCCTGTGCTACAGACAACGGCCTTCACTGTGTGCTTACACGGCCACGAGGAGAACAAGGTAGAGAGAGAGAGATTGAGAACCCTGGTATCTCCTCTTGTAAGTGCCATACCCACCTCATGGGGGTGCCACCCTCATGACCTCATCTAAACCTAATTGCCTCCCCAAAATTCTGTCTCCAATTCCACCACAGTAGGAGATTAGGACTTCAAAATATGAATTTGGGAGACATGCAAATATGCAGCCTGTAACATTTACTTCTGGTGGTTAATTGTATGTGTCAACTTGACTGGGCCATGGGGTACCCAGATTTTTGCAAGACATTATTCTAGGTGCGTCTGTGAGGGCGTTTTCACATGAGAGGAGCATTTGACTCAGTCACTGAGTAAGCAGACTGTGCCCCCTAATGGGGGTGGGCCTCACCCAATCAGTTAAAGAGCTGCATTAATTAATAAGGCTGAAGAGGAGCTCTCTCTGCCTGCTTCAGCTGGGGCATTTGTCTTTTATACTTCAAAGACAAGAGAGAATTTTACTTTACTATTTATTTACAAAAAAACCTTTGCCTAAGGAAGGGATATACTTAATGTAGTTGCCATAAGCTATCTCTGAAATAAGGTGTACATCTGCTATAATGCCCTGACTCTTAAAAATATTAGGATTTTTATTTTTCTTTCTGGGAATCATTTTCCTTATCCATACAAGGGAAACAATGCCTATTCCACTAGGGTTTTTTTTGTTTGTTCTTGACTTTTATTTTTATAATACTATTCAATTGACCTTATTAAGGAAATGTAAGAAATGACTGAATAGATAACTTTATCTTTGTATATATGCAATTTGTTGATGATCAAAAATTCCAGGAAAAGTCTTCAATTACCCTTTTCATATTATTTGGCACAAGAACAGATTTTAATATTACTTAAAATGTCCCATTTGTACAACTCAGGACTCACAAACAATATGACAATATGACTGTGGGGATGCATGATGCTGTGTATGTCTTAAAAGTCTGTATCTTTTCACTAAACTAAAGAAAGCCCAAAGTCCTTTTTCCAGAGTATGCAAACAGAATAAGTAATTCATTCAACATGCCCAATGTTTCCCCACAGAATTGTGTTTCTAGGTCATTCTAAAAATTGCCTTCTGAAACAGCTTGGAGTTCCTGCTCTCAATTCTGTTTACATAACAAAGGTTTCAGGACTGCTGGCTCTTAAAATCAAAGGTGTTGGGTTTGGGGGGTAGGGGAGAAGAGAGAAAGAGAGAGGAATATCAAACTCTAAAGACCTAACTCAGGGACTGGAACTGGGTGAGATTTCAAGTTACAGCAGGTATGAAGGAGGCACTACCCAAAGCATTGTGTCAATGTTTTTTGTGCTAAAGTAACGAGCCTGGGGATTTTTCTTTTTGACTGCAATGACATCAAACTTAGTGCCAGCAGTGGGTAATTCTAGCATTTTCAAATACGCTGGACATTTGCTTGCCTCTCACAACAACATCTAAAGTAGGTAAACCACAGGTAGCAATGGCCCTCGTGCATGTTATATATCATTAGTGTTAGAAACTACTGGCCACCCCTCTGAACACAGTATTTCAAAAGAACAACTCCAGACCATGCAATATAAAGTTTCCAGCTCTGCTTTGAAGTTACCTTCTATTTGTTGTTATCACTGAGGCAGACAGTCTGCAGTAAATCACTTTTGTTATTTATCTGGCTTCTATTCAGGAGAGAAAAGAAGTACAGTCAGTTACTTTGAATACCACTTATTTGGTATTCAAGGTGAAATCTCCAGGAAAATATATTTGATGCACCTCAAGGAAGTGAGGAAGAAGACACAGGGGAGTATGAATAGACCAGCATCCTTCATGGTCTGCTCACCCGGACAGCTTGGGGCCATGACTTACCTACCAGCCTGAGGATGACAGCCCCAACCCCATCACAGGGGTCTTCCGTCTTCCACGGTACCTCCAGGGACTCTCTCACCACACCAGGACCAACGTGCCCCACAGGGCTTTCTCTGAAGACTGAACAAGGTTGAATGAACCCTTAGTTACAAAACCCAGAGAAGAATACAAACTCAAGGGATAAATTCCCTTCCAATCACAACGCAAGATGAAGAGCCTTTCTTCATGGAGTCATTTTGAAGAAAAGACACAGTGGGAACCCCAGGGCCACCTGCCCACCTCTGCCCTTGTAGAAGAGGGTATCGCTACACATCCCATGTAAGGGTGGGGATGATGAACGCTGACTGAGGCTTGGCCTCATTATGTCTGAATTCAGACTAATATTAAAAGGATAACAATAGTAACAATGCACTGAGTATTTGTGTATGTTAGGCAAGGGGCAAGGCACTTTTTTGAAGTATCTCCTCCAATTTTCAAAGCAATGCTATGAAGGAAATGGTATCATTGCTAATGTACAGATGTAGAAATAGGGACTCGAAAACATGGAACAATTTGTCCGCATCACATACGCAGTCTGTGTGGGAAACGGTCTGAATCCCCATAGGTCTCTCAAACTCAAGAGTAACATTACCCTTCTGGAGATACCAATCTTCCTCCTTCCCCCAGGTTGTCATGAGAATTACATCAGAGAAAGTATAAAAATGGCTCTGAATGCACAGTGTAAGTGTAGCACAGCGTTACGGGATGTCTTTCACCAAAAGGTTTATCAATGATTGTAGGAAGAGGAAGAAAAGATGTAGTCCTATGAGTAGAAAGAAACACACATAAGCAAAGGTACCTTAGGTTCAACTGTCTTTGATTCTAAGGATGCCTAAATAATCACAGCCATGGGCTTATTAGTGGGGTGACTTATGATTTTAGAAACCAGAATCTTGGAAGAGGGAGAGGCCGTCAAAGAGAGAGTCGTGGAGAAGAGGTACCCATTGCTGCTGTGGGACAGTGTCCTGTGGGTCGCCTCGCAGGCTCCCCAGGGAGCTCCCTGAAGAATCCTGCTCTTGGCAGCCCCACGACAGGATTCTATAATTGTAGAGAGCCACTGCCAGAAGGGAAACCCTTCTTTCACACAAAATTGGACCTGACTCACGCCCAAAAGGAAAGCTCACCAACCGCGATAATTGACCTGTGGCTTCTGTTCCAAAGAAGAATGTGGCCTTCAGGAGCCAAATTATAGAGTTACAGTATTTCTCAGCCATAAACATTCAGTCAGTGCCTCATTATGAGGACTTACCCACCTCCCATCTGAAAGAGAGCTGTTACAAGGCCTTAGCATTTAGCTTGTTGTCCAAGCTTCTGTTTCTAGGGGACCTTACAAATCTACACAGTGGTCCCCGTTCAAGGTGGGGGGGGGGGGAGAATGGAGAGGCTCTCTTCAGGTTTTGTTTTTGTTGTTTTAATCTGATAACCTTCTAGGAGGTTTGACTATGAAACAAATGCCTTTGTCATTAGTGAGGTCATTGCCTAAGTAGAGAATTGATTACCAATTTCTCATTTGCACTTGAAACTTACAGTCAACAAATCATCCAAAGAAGATTTTCTCGGGATTTGACCACAGAAGTAAAATTTATATAAACACATGCATACATATATATATAAACACATAGCAAAAAAAAAAAAGAAGTAATTCTTTAAACCTAAGAAAATTGTTTATTGCTATCCCCCTTTCAAATTAAAAAAAAGGTGAATGTGTGTATGTGTGTGTAATATTTTTTAAAAAGAGTAACCAGGGCCACTTGGCCACGGTGGTCCTGTTCACATGACAGGGGAGTCAGACAGGCTTCCTGGACACCCACCAGTGGCTGAGCCCAAGACAGCTCTGAAGCCCAGGAGCTGGACACTGTCAGCGGTGCCGTTGTTCTACGCCACTCAGAAGGAGCTAGCTATTGGGGGATAAAACCAAGAAACTTTAAATACATCAAGTCCGAAATGCAAATCTGTTGCCAACTAGAAATAGAAGATTGACCTTCTTTGTCAAAAACTCAGGTAGCCCTGGAATAGGCTAATAGATGAGAGCCAAAGAGAGCTGAATGAGAGAATCAGAGGCAGGGGGTGAGCTGAGCAGGGACGCCTGCAGCACCTCCCCACCGCTTCATTGTGCAGCTGAAATCATCTTTCACTTGGAAACCCATGTTCCTTTGAAGGTGTGGCCCAAGTCTATGCCAAGCCTGGGCTCTAAGATTTATTAAGTTTCATCCAAACTAAAACAAGTGTGTGTCTAATAAGAATTCCAGAAGGTTAGACTAGACAGAACAGCAAAAAAGACAGTATTTGGAGAGAAAATTCCTAAGAGTTTTCCAGATTAGAGAAAGACATGAATCCTTACATTGAAAGAGCATTTCAAGTGCTGAGGAAAATAAGTGAAAGTAATTCTACACCTAGATATTGAATGGTGAAACTGCAGAAAATACAAACGAATGAAATCTTAAAAGTAACCAGAGATAAGAGACAGAAGAACGATAAAGACGGAACAGAACTGATTCCGCCACTGTAGCTACTGGGAGACACAGGATCTTCAATGCACTGGGAAAATGTGGTCAGTCTAGGTGCCATGTCCTCGACCACCATTTCAGAATGAGACGGAACCATTTCAGACAGATACTCAGAGTTTATTTTCTAACTCTTCCCCTGTGTTGCCTAGAATACTCATTGGCACAGAGGACACATATAGTCTATATTTGTGGAAAGAAGAAAGGAATTGGCTACTAAGAGAAGTACTACATGTACTTTCAGTAACATGAAAACTGAAGGTGAAAAATGGAGCTAGTTGCAAGGAGCAGTGGTGAGCAAAGAAATTGATATCCAGATCTTGGTAAATCTAAATAAGCACTGACTGCAAAATAATAGTAACAACAATAATAATAACTAATGGGAGGGATTAATAAAAACAATGTCAAGTCATAAATTATTGGACCAAAATGGCAGAGAAGCTGGGAGGGAATGATAAGAATTGAGGCAGCCTAAGGTTCTGGTGTGTTTAGGGGAATGACAGAGATATTATGACTTGGTATCCTCTCAGTCAAGTGTGCATGGCAAAAATCAAAGAGCAACCACTGAGAGAACAGAGCAGAGAGCACAGCTTTCCAAACAATGGAATGGGGGAAAAAAGAATGAGAAACACTCAGGCAATTCAACAGAATCCACAAAGAGAGGGGAAAAAGAGGCATAGAGAGAAAAAAGCATAGTAAATAAAACACATGAGATTACAAGATGGAAATGAATTCAAATATATCACGAATCAGAATTCGAGTAGACAATAGTGGCAAAGCATCTTAAGAATGTTCTAGTGCTTACAGGGTGCAGCAGATAACAATGCTGGTGTTCAACATGAAGTGGTTGCTTCACGTCTCTGCAGTTTTTAGACACCCCTTGACTCCCAGCCTATTTTAGCTTCCAAGAGTTAATTCCCTTGGCTCTTTCTCAGAGGAGCCCCCTCTACTCCTGTGAGTGGGGTCCCCAGGTATGGGAATGACAGACAGCAGCAGGAGTCTACAAGGCTACCAGCTCCCAGGCCTGGAGTCCTGGATGACTCTGAGGTGAAGCTTATACTCCAGATTTCCCCAGGAGGGTCAGGCTTCAGTAATCCTCTCCTGGAGTGCACTTTGCCTAAGATTGCCTCCTTGGGGGCTTTCTTATTCTTCCTCCCTGCCCCTGCCCCAATCAATGCCTTAGGGGTTTCCCTTGTGAACACTTCTTAAATAAGTGTTTGCATATGAAGCCTCAACTCTGGGGAATCCAACCTAAGATTCAAAACTTTTAACAAATATAGAATTCCCTATTTCTCCAAAATTAGTCCCTATCACAGTATTGTATATGAACAAAACTTAGAAGAAAGTATGAGTGATTTGAATGCATAAGAAAGCATACTTAATTGTGAAGGGAGAAAATGCCAGACTATTTTAACTTCTATCTTAGCTAATAGCCATTGGAACTTTGCTAAAGACCTCTCCTTCTCATGTTCTTACTGAAAAATAAATTCTATAGTACAATTGTGGTAGAGAAGACATCCAACTATTGGCTTTGGTCTCTCTTAGTCCTACCAATACACCTTGCTCTACAGAAGAAAATTCCAAAGCCTCAGGAGGCAGTATACAAACCCAGGAACACAAGAACAATCCTACACTGAGTTATTTAGCTACTGGAACGTTTATATTTTTCTTCAATATATTATCTTTAAAAGTCGGGCTTCCCTTCCATATTTAATTTAGAAGTGGATTGTAATACTTTCAACATGTTTTTAAGGGTGGTCAGATGATAGGTTATTTTTCTTTATACCTTTCTCTATTTTGAAGTCTCCTTTTAATATCTTTTAGCAATTATGTTATTTTTATGGAGTCCCAAAAGTTATTTTTTAATAACTCATGATGGTTTGTGTACTGATTATCTTCTTTTATAGAAAAAGGGAATCCACCTTCTACAACATAGAGTATGGGCACTTATTGGAATTATTGTTTTTCATTGTACTTAAGGCATAATTAACACATAGTGAAAGGGACAGGTCTAAAGTATGCACTTTAATGTGTTTTCACAAATTCACGTACCCATGTAAACAGCAGGAGATATAAGATGCTTCCATCACTACTGAAAATGCTCTCATATTCACCACCCATAGATAAATACTGTTCGTACTCTTTTATAGGGTAGTTCTTCTGCTCTAGAATTTCATAAATAGATCAAAACAGTATGTACCATTTTGCGTCTGACTTCTTCTAAGTGGCTTATTGGTTTTGAGATTCATCTGTGTTGGTTCTCACAGCAGTAGTCCATCTTTCTTTATTGCCAAGCAGTCTTCATTAAATAAGTTGAATGCCACAATTTGTTTACCCATTCTTTTGTGGATTGACATTTTGGTTGCTTACAGTTTGGAGCTATTACAAATAACGCTGCTCTGAATATTCTTGTACAAGTCTTTTTGTGGACATCCAGTTTTATTTCTCTTGGGAAAATGACCTGGATCACAGCGTAGATATATGTTATACTTGATAAATTAAATTTGATGAGAAACTATGAAACAGTATTAGAAAATGTACTTTGCACCTTTTTAAAGTCTCACTGGCAATATATGAGAGGTCTAATGGCTCCACATCCTCACCAACGAGTGGTATTGTCAGTCATTTTAATTTTCACTTTTCTAATGGGTTTATAGTGCTATATCAAAGGGTATTTTTTTAGTGAGATAGAATTGACATATTAATTTCAGTGATACAACATAGCGATTCCATATTTGTGTATACTGCAAAACAACCACCACAGTAAGTCTAATTCACATCCACACAGTTACAAATTGTGTGTGTGTAATCAGGACTTTTAAGATGTACTCTCTTAATAACTTTTAAATATACAATACAGTATTGTTAACCATAGTCACCATACTGTACATTACATTCCCTGACATTTATTTTGTAACAAGAAGTTTATAGTTTTGACCTCCATCACTCATTTCACCTATTCTTACCCCTCACCCTGGCCTCCACCTCATACAGTTTTCAATAGCACTTCTGATGACTGCTGATGTTGAGCAATGTTCCTTGCACTTAGTGGCTATTTTTTTATGAAGTGTCTGTTCAAGTCTTTTGCCCATTTTTAGTTGGGTTTTCTCTCTTTTTATTGTCATATTGTAGTAATTCTTTATATATTCTGGATACAAGTCCTTCATTAAATATGTGATCTGCAATTATTTTCTCCCACTCTGAATTGTCTTTTCATTCTTTTAACAGTGTTTTACAGAGCAAAATTTTTAGTTTTGATGAAACTGAAATTTAATTTTTTTCATTTACAGTTATCACTTTCTGTGCCCTAAGAATCTTTGTCTACCACAAGGTCACAGAGTTTATTCTTTTTTCCTTTCTTCTAGAAAATGTATAATTTTAACATATATGCTATGATCCAACTGTGTTCATTTTTGTATTTTTGTACATGTTGTGAAGTAGTGGTCAAACCTCTTTTCTTTTCAAACCTCTTTTTTGTGGAGATCCAATTATTCCTGCATCATTTGTTGAAAAAAATTTTCTTTTCTCAAAAATTGCTTTGGCATAGCACCTTTGTCAAAAAATGCATTGACCATTAAGTTTGATTCTATTTCTGGGCTTTCTATTCTGTTCCACAGATCTGTCTATCCTTAGGCAGATACTACATACAGTCTTGATGTCTGTAGCTTTATAATAAGTCTTGAAATGAGGTTGTGTAAATCCTTCGATGTTGTTCCTTTTCAAAATTGTTTTGGCTATTGTAGATCCATTGACTTTCTACATAAATTTTAAAATCAGGTTGTAAATTTCTACAAAATTCTTTATTAGACTGTATAGAACCTATAATCACTTTAAGAAGAATTGGTAGTTTTACAGTATTAGGTCTTCCTTTTTTAATACTATTCTAAAAATAAATAGAACACCTGGACTTTAAAACTTGAAGTAGGAAGTAGATGTGGGTGAGACATTTCCTAATTTTCAGTGGAAATTTTATTACCTGTTCAAAAAGTCACTTCCTGAAAACAAGGATTTTGCATTAAAGCAAACCAATTAGAACTCATTGCCAAGAGACTTTAAAATAAACATCTCAGGATTTTGTCTCTGGACCAATGCCTCAACCTGCTCTTTTCCCTTAAGAAGTACTTGTTGAGTGCCTGCCATGTGCCAGGCAACACCCTAGGCACAAAAAACACCACTTTGACCAAAAAAGACAAAAATCCCTGCCTTCATGGAGCTCATGTTTTCTCAGGGACAACTGTCTGACATCTTCAAGCTTAAATCCTTTGGAGGAGGTCTCAAACACACCTGTATTACCCCCAAATACCATCCAATATTAAATATTGCATTTGTGAATATGTAAAATGTAAGCCTGAAAATAAGCCTTGGGTGTGTATGCCTAAGATTCTCAAACCCACTCCCTTATGATTTTAGAAGAGGAAAACATTTGACCTTGGCCTCTTGGTAGAGGAGCAGAGCTCCAGTTCAAAAAAGAACAGAGGTAATTTCCAGAAACCATGGGCACTGGCTCCTCTATTGTTTGCATGTACAGAGGCATACTTGTAGCAGTTATTTGCTTTATAAACACTGCTTTTTGCCACTGACAACTGTTCTGACAACTACAGTATTCTATGGGAATTAAAAGGAATATTAAAAAGGAGGAAACTTTCCACAAAGGAACTAAATTAAGAGAAATACTAGGCAAGGGGAAAAAAAAGACAGAGGAAGATGCAAAGCCAAGAGAATAAATTATCATCAAGAATCAGAACTACTCTGACTCCAGATATTTTTCAGGTCCAAGCCTTCTGCTGAACCACATATGTAGTTCTCAAATTCATATATACTAATTTTTCTTCCTTTTCTTTCCTCAAAGGATATCATTCTGTTTCTTGGCCAAGTGTGAGATAATTATTTAGTCATTATTTTTTCATTTCGGGGCATCTGATCTTCAATTCTTTGAAGAAAGTTGCATTTTCCTTACAAACTGTTCTTTTCTGATAGATAAGAAAGAACATCTTGGTGGAAAACAAACTCTGTATGCTATTAATAAGCTTAGCATTGAGCACAGGCAAGCTAGTCTGCCTTTTCAGAAACGAAAAGGAAAGACACAGCCATGTATATGTGTAAATTTGCTGTAAGTAATCTACTAATGGACATATATTTACAATCTGGAGAAGATATGATTATCCAAATCTTCATTCTCTCTTACAAGAAACTGCTGTATGCTTTAAATGGAAAAGAGTAATTCATTTCTAATAAATTGGCTTTAAACTCCATCACTTTAATGAGACTGTAAGCTCAAGCTGACTGATTTAGTAACATAAGGTACTTGGACGGCCAATTTTTAATAATTAATTGTTCATTGCAAGGGATGGCTTTCAGGTCATCCCATCCCATTTCGGTCATCACCTCATTACTGCTGGGTTCCTCACATCAATTCTTCATTCATTCCACATGCAGAAATTAATGAACAACTCAGAACATCTTTTATTTTCTTTGGGGGGAAATAGTTACTTTGGCAGGCAATGGGTATGAGCAAATGGAACAACAGTCTAGAGCAAAGTGGCCCTCTTCTGTGTGGGATAAAAGAGCAGAGATGAATCATGAAATGCCTCAGACAGGAACTTCCAGAGGGAGGCAGCCATCCAAGGGCCAAGCAGGAGGAAACTTGTGACCCTTCCCCTATTTCCAGAATGTAGCAGTTATAGATGATTAGACCAGAAGAAGAGACAGGATCATCTGGGAGCTTTATGCAAGCTTGCAGTAAGACTAGAGCATGAAGCAGTGTTTTCTTCCATGACACAAGGACACAGGGTCTATTTTGGTATAATGAAAAAGACAAGCTCATAGTTACATAAAACCATTTGAGTGCCAGGGATGACAAAGCATATGGCAAAGCAAGCCAAACACATTTTGCTGAGGCAATGTCTGTCTCTATCTCTAGCTCACTTCAACAATCCACCGGGAAATCAAGGCAGAAGATGGAAACAGGTCTACTACCCCACAAGCTACAAAATAAGCAATGAAAATTTTTGGTAAAAAAACCTGAGGTCAGCTGGCATGACCTTCTCATTTTACATATTTGTTAACAGATGAGGCAAAGAAAAGAGAAGTGATCTGCTTTGTATCATACTGAGTTCATGGCAAGATTATACCTAGAAATAACCCAGGTCTCCCCACTTCCTGGGGAGTGATTCTGTTTCCCCATACCCTTCCCACCTATGCCACATGGCCCACTGTATCAAAGATGAACATGAGCTTTTCAAATAAAAAATGTTACTGAGATAGAATTCACATACCATGAAGTGCACCTACCGAAAGTGTACAATGCGATGATTTTAGTGTATTCACAGAATTGTGTTACTGACACCACAATACAGTTTAGAATATTTTCATCACTGCAAAAGGAAATCCCATACCCAGTCACAGCCACTCCAAAGACCCCCCTACCCCAACATGTGTCCCTGGGCAATCTCTAATCTACTTTCTGTCTCTATAGATTTGCTTATTCTGGACATTTAATATAAATGGAATCATGATATGTGATTTTTGTGACTGGCTTTTCTCATTTAACATGTTTTCGAGGTTCATCCATGTTGGAGCGTGTGTCAGCACTTCAACCCTTTTTATGGCTAAATAATATTCCATTGTGTGGCTATACTACATTTTGTTTGTCCATTCATCAGTTGATAAGCACTTGGGATGTTCCCCTTTTTTGGCTATTATGAATAATACTCCTATGAACATTGTGTATGAGTTTTTACATATGTTTCCATTTCTCTTGGGTATATACTTAGGAGGGGAATTACTGAGTGAAATGGTAACTGTGTGTTTAACCAGTTGTGGAAGCTCCAAACTTTCTTCCTAAGGGACTGCATCATTTTACATCTTCACCAAGAATGTGTAAGGATCCCAATTCCTCCACATCCTTTCCAACAGCTGTTATTATCTGTCTTTTTTATTATAACAATTTTGGTAGCTGTGAAGTGGTATCTCAGTGTACTTTTGATTTGTGATCTCCCTGATGGCTATGACACTGACCATATTTTCATGTGCTTATTGGCCATTTTTATATTTCCTTTGGAGAAATATCTATTCAGATCCTGTGCCCATTTTTAAATTGCATGATTTGTTTTTTTATTTTTGAGTTTAAAATTCTTTATATATTCTGGATATTAGACCCTTATCAAATATATGATTTGCTAACATTTTCTCCCAATCTGTGGGTTATCTTTCCACATCTTGACAGTGTCCTTCAATGCCAAAAGTCCAAAATTTCGATCAAGTACAATTTACCATTTTTCTTGCTCTTGTTGCTTGTACTGTGGGGATCATATTTAAGAACTGTTGTTTAAGCCAAGATTGTAAATATTTACTCCTATTTTTCTTTCTAAGTATATAATAATATCAACTCTTACATTTAAGTCTTTGATTCATGTTGAATTAATTTCTGGAAGTAGTGTGAAGTAGGAGTCCAATTTCATTCTTTTGCATGCATACTCAGTTGTCCAAACATTATTTGTTGAAAAGACTACTTATTCTTCCCCAGTTGATGGTTTTGGCATTCTATCAAAATCAAAAATCAATTGGTAATAGATGTATGGGCTTATTTCTGGACTCTCAGTTCTGTTTCATTGATCTATATGTCTATCCTTATGTCAGAACCTACCATTTTGACGACTCTGACATCTTTGTAATAAGGTCTGAAGTAAGGAACTACACGAATCCTCCAACTCTGTTTTTCTTTTTGAAATTATTTTGGCTATTCTGGGCCCCTTGAATTTCCATATGAATTTAGAATCAGGTTGTCAATTTCTGCAAAGAATCCACCTGGGATTTTCAGTAGGAATTGTGATGAATTTGTAAACTATGAGCATTTAGAAAAATATTGTTAAGGTGAAATAAAAGAATAAATAATCCATAACTTTTCCATGTTATTATCATCCCATTCCTATTTTATTGAGAAAATCTCAGAAAATTTAACCTAATGAAGAAGGAAATAGAGGTAACAGTCATGGCATTCCCACTACCTCTTGTTTGTAATCTAAATAATTTTAGGTTCAGTTTTGCCTAACTGTGTTCTCATGACAGTCCTAGGAGAGACAGGTGGTATCATCTCCACTTTACCTCCAAGACATCAAGATTCAAACAAGTTAGGAAATCTTCTCAAATCTCCACCACTAACAAAAGGGGAAACCATATTTTCAGCCCAAACCAAAACTATATTGCTATGTTCAAGTGCTTGAAGAGCCTTATGCTACTTCTGAGAAAAGTCATGTCTTTCCTAAAGGTACCCCCATGACTCTCCATGACTGGGCTAATTTCCTTCTGGGAAGAATACAAATGCAAATTTTTAATTTTCTCAAAAGATTATAAGTGAAATGGCTGATGGGTGTGGTTCTTAAAGTATATACGTTTTACAATTTAGTCAATTATATGTGGCTAATTATTCATCTCCCTAGGTTCTTAAAAAGCAACCTAAAGTCAGAATATCTTAATAGAAATAACAAATTCTTTGAAAGAATGTTTCATCAATAAGGAAGTTTGGAACATAGTAGGTTAAGCAAAATCTGTCAAGTTTCTTTGTTTCAGGACTTCCCATTTGACTTAAGGCCCATGTATATTCTAGAATGATCTTGCATTGTTAAATGCTTGTTGGTGGGCTTCTCAACGAAATAGCATCTCATGGAACACAAATTAGCCTCAGGAAATGTCATGAATGTCCTATATTTTCTTAGATTTCTACAGCAAAAGTTTCTCTGAATAAAGTTAATGCTCACCTCTATCCTTACCCCAACCCCTACTAATATCATCCCCACCTGGATTTTAAAGAGATGCATATGACAAACTTCAAACTTTCACTTGAAAAAGTTTCTAAATACTTAGAAAATTATATTTTAAAATTCGGTCTACTATATTACCAAATGTCTTGCATATAAGAACCCACATAATAGATTCTACCTGCAAGCCAATGCTAAGAGAAGTTCACCCCATTTGCAAATGTGTATACTTCTTTTGATGATGAAAGTTGTATGATACAACACACTTTTTTTTTACTGTCGCCGGACCCCCAGGGATTTGTTCGATCTGAGTGCTACTCAGACTCTGTAACGTCAATGTTCTATATTGGTCTCTGAAGCATTTATGTTCACTGGCTTTTTTAAATTGTATTTGTAACAAACAGAAAAAGATGCATGAATACTGGCAGTAGATTGTTGCTTACCATAGGAGAGGGAGACAGGAGGATGGCAAAATAGATCAAGGGGATGAAGGGATACAAACTTCAAATTATAAAATAAATGAGTCATAGGAATGGGCATGCAGCATAGAGAATATACCCAATAATACTCTAAAATCATGGTATGGTAGCAGGGGGTAAATACACTTATGGTGAGCATTTAGTAACATATATAATTATCCAGTCAAATACGTTGTACATCTGAAACCAATATAATGTTGTATATCAACTACAGTCCAAGAAAATAAAAATAAATAAATAAAATTGTATTAGTTCATCTATTTTTGCCTTGCCTTCTTTGTTCTAATATTGCATTCTGCTCAGTTCTTGAAATACTTGAAATTGGAGCAAGAGGGTATGATTGGTAATTCATAAATAAATGAATAAATAATTTATGCAACAGTAAAATTAATTTTCATCATTTTAAAAATTGCCATGGCAAATGAAAACTGCTGTACATATTCTTAAAATATGTGATGTGTGGGATGGACAGTTTATATATTAAAGTGAAGACTCTAGCACATATATGAAAATTCATGTTGAAGGGTCTTGGGAAAGGATAGAGTTTCAGTTACAGTAACAGACTCATGTGGTTATATGCATTATGAAACTATGGGCAAAGCAAAAAAGAAAAAAAAAGAAACCAAAAACCCCCAATGGCTTAAACATGAGCTCCCCATCAAAGTTACAAGGATGTACCAGTTGCAGGTGTGATTTATGATGGGGTTTACTTGTCAGATGGGAAACTTTAAGTGCTGTTTTGCAGAATGAGGCACGAATTATTTATTGGACAACAATTAATGCTTCTCCAGAGCAAATTTAAAGACAAAAAATAAGTAAATTAATCAGAAAGCAAACAAATATGAAGCCAGTGCATGTTTGATCTTGCTCCTCAAAATAAAGCTAAGACTAGATCTTTTTGAGAAATAAGGTATGAATACATAAAAGCAAAATTTGGTCTAGAGATTTCAGTTGTCTTAGAAGAGTGAATTATTATTCGATCCTAATTTCAGGAGTTAGAGCTGCTTTTAGAAGATTAGTGCTATACATCCTGTCAGGAAAGAAGTAGAAATAATCTTGAGAAATCAGATTTATATTAATTTTTAAAAATTCCCATGAGGAAGGGTGCCCTGAAAGACCCAATTTTTTAAGTTCCTATATTTATAAATGGTTGCCTGGGCTCTTCTCCACTATTCTCATACCCAATGATGAAGCCCATTGGAATTCACAGAAGCATTTTTTTAAAGAGAGTTTTACAATATCTGAGAAGCCACATCTTCTTCCCAAAGAACTTACCAAAACTCTGTGTTGTACCAATGACCCTTGAACTGGGGTTGGGACGGGGGGGGTGGTAAGTGCCACCTGAAGACTGTCTGAATGGAGATGCTGGTTTGCAAAGACTGGTTGGGTCTACGAGTGTTCAGCTGGGGGTTGTGAAACAGTCCACTGAGGGGCAGAGCAGTTTCAAAAGCAAAAACTAAAAGCTCTGAAGGATTCCAGACACAAGCAGAGTCTAGCAGTCATGGCAGTCTTCTATTACAAGGGGACAAGATAAATCATGAGAAGGCAAACATGGTCTGGAGAAAGATCAGAGGCAGCATGTGGAGGTTTAACAAAGAGGCTTGATCCCAAGTCATGACTACTGTGTAGACTGCCCTTGGGGACTTTTGATTGATTCTGAACCATTGGTGAGGGAAGGGGTTGTTTGGTTTTGCCCTGAGAAAGAGTAAAACCAAGCCAACTTCAAGAAAGGCCAGAGTCCATTCTTTGGCAGTGTCTGTCCTGAAGTCCGTAAAATCTGTGCTGTGCTCCCCGTGGTCCTCTTCCACCCAGCTCCTCACTCTGCCTCCCATGCTGAAGCACCTCTGCACCAGGTGTGCGTAGACACAGTGCTCCCCAGCTTGGGCGTTTCAGTTTCCTCATCTCTTACTCATCCTCTGACACCTCTACTCCAGAGTCCATCCCAACCTCCCCTGAAATGATGCTTGCTGAGAACAGAACCTCATGGTGCTAAATCCAAATAGCATCATTTAGTTTCTTACTTGGTCTCTCAGGAGCTTTCAGCAATGTTAACAATCTCCTCCTTGAAATCTTATCTGCTTTCGGTATTTTTACCTCTTAGTTTTTCTCCTGCCTCTTTCATTCATTTGCTCTCTGCTCTGCAAGATAAACTCCTCAAATATCATCAAAGGTTGGAGATTCTCGTGTGTTTTCTCTATATATTCTTTCCCCTTTCGTGCAAGTCTTTGATCACCAACAATTACCATCTAAATTTCAATTACTCCTTTATCTATATCGCCAGCTCAACACTGTCTCCTAAGCTGCAGACCAACCACCAACTAAACATGTCCACTTCTCTATTTCAAAGTCACTTCTGAGTCAATATGCCTAAAACGCAAGATGTCCCTCCACAAGCCACATCTTCCTCTCATGTTCCTAGTCTCTACCACCTGCTTCCCCATCCGTGCAGCCTGCACCTGAAACCCGGGTGTCATCCTTGCCACCTGCTGCTCCTCCACCATTCATCCAATCAGGCGAGACCAAGGCCTGTCCGTTCTACCTCTAACATTTTTTTTCTTTTTTAAAAATTTTTTATTAAGGTATGATTGATATACACTCTTATGAAGGATTCTCCTGAAAAAACAATGTGGTTACTACATTCACCCATATTATCAAGTCCCCACCCATACCCCAGTGCAGTCACTGTCCATCAGTGCAGCACGTTGCCAAAGATCCACTATGTCCCTTTTCTGTGCTACACTGTTCTCCCCGTGACCCCCCACACCATGTGTACTAAACATAATACCCCTCAGTCCCCTTCCCCTCCCTCCCCACCCGCCCTCCCACACCCCTCCCCTTTGGGAACCACTAGTTCCTTCTTGGAGTCTGTGAGTCTGCTGCCATTTTGTTCCTTCAGTTTTGCTTCATTGTTATACTCCACAAATGAGGGAAATCATTTGGCAACTTGTCTTTCTCCACCTGGCTTATGTCACTGAGCATAATGTCCTCCAGCTCCATCCATGTTGCTGCAAATGGTAGGATTTGTTTCTTTCTTATGGCTGAATCGTATTCCATTGTGTCTATGCACCACCTCTTCTTCAGCCATTCATCTACAGATGGACACTTCTACCTCTAACATTTTTATGTTAAATCTTTCCGGGGCCTCCACTGTCTCTCTAGTCCAAGCTAATGACTAGTTTACGTAGGTCACTCCAATAGCACCTACCTTACCTCCCTTCTTCCTACTCTTGTTCACCGAACTTCATTACTCAAAACAACACAAATTAAGGATTCTTTAAAACACGAATTTGATTATGCCACTTTCCTGCCTAAGTCACTTCAGTGGTTACTCATTGCTCCTAAAATCAAAATCAAAATCCTTACATAATTCCTAAGGCTCTATGTGATTACTCAACACACAGAATAGGATTTTTCAGGATATTAGGTTGTATGTTAGCACATCAGGCAAAAAATTTTATATAACAAAATTAGTCTTGAAAATTACTTAACCATAGAAAATATGATCTTAATTACATAATACTTATAAGAGGTGGGGGAGGGGAGAAAGAGAATAATATTAAAGTAACTCTTGGGTATTGAACAGTGGTTAATATCAGTGACTTTGGAGTCTGATGATATGGTTCAAAACCTCCTGCTCCCACTTAGAAACTGTGTTATAGGGAAAGTTACTTAACCTTTCTAAGCCTCTATAAAACGAGAGCAATAACAGACTCTAACTGACAGATTTTTTCAGTTTTTTCAATGAATTCATATAGTAAAGCTTAAACTGTACTTCGCAAGGTGCATCTCCAAAAAGGAAAACAAATACATCATATCCCTAAATTCATGACTGCCATATACTAGCTTGAATTCACATTAGAAAATCAGGCCTTCCACCACCATTCGCAGAACACATCATGTATTTTGGAAGTTCAACTCTGTTAAACAAACACAATGGCCCCTATTTAGGGTAATTTGGGGTTTGCCCTGTGATCCTGGCATAATTATTAACAGTGATTCCTTCTATTCCCAAAGGTTGACATGATAAATTATTTGGTTACTCAGCCTTTATTTATCTTCAATGTCCATGTCCATCTCCTCTGTTGAATTAAGAACAAATACTATGCATGCTTTGGTTTTCAAATGTCTGTGTGACATTTTTCAAATATGTATGCATATTTTTGCTTTTTCCAAATGTGTGCCATCTGTTTTTCCTCTCAAATAGCCTTTGATCTTTTTGTGTGTCTATCAGCATCTGTCCCTCCCACCCCATCCTGATCACAAGGAATTCCTAAAAGGGATTCAAGTATTGATACTGAAACTGACACTGATGAGCTCAGGTGAGAGGCTTGTACTCATGTATAAAAGTAAACTGTAAAACTGATTTTTCTAATGATTGAGGGGTGCACTAACTCAACTTCTGGCAGATGAATGTACCTCTCTCTTCTCACTGCATGATTTGGATAAGCCACAAAAGCTACATTTCAAAATACTGAACCTGTGATCTTTTTTCCATAAGAATAATTAACACCTACAAGAATGTGATATGTGGGACACAAATTGGGGGTGGAGAGAATAGGGCAACCTTAAAGACCGAATATTTGCCACAGTGAAGAAACCTGTTTGCTTTGGTTTCAACCAAAATTTCCCAGACTGATCTGTACACACAGCACAGATTTTTTTATTTTTGCATTCTTTGTCCTTCAACTGAGAGACAGTGCAGCGGCATGGAAGAGGTTACAGTAGAGTATTAAAAGCACCAGATCTGGAGCCTGACTCTCTGGCTGGTGTTCTGGCTGAATATCTGGCTCTATTCATGGCTGCATTACTTATTAGCTGGGTGATTTGGGAAAGGTTACTTTAACTATCGGCTTCCTCACTAATAAAGGAGAAAAGCAATAGCATCTATTTCATATTGTGGTCATAAAAATTAAACAGAAATAGAAAGTCTTATTTAATAAGTCACAAGAGCTAGTTAGTCATTAGAAGGAAAATATATGGGCTTCCCCACTTTATGCCATATACAAAACATTGGGGTTAAAGATTAAATACAGAGACAGGAACAACTACAACTATAATAACAAAAATCTGAGAAGAAAATCCAGAAGCCTGCCTGTACAGTTTATGGGTGGGACACTTGACAAAGGCAAGAAACCTAGACACCATAGAAGAAATTACAGGGTTTTTTTTTACTATTTCGAAAGCTGGAAACATTTTTGTTCATAAATGTATATCAATATACAAATGATAGAGTTGAAAAAAATATTTCGGTGCCAATGACAGATAAAGAATTCATGTCTATGTAATGCAAAAAGCTTTTACAAACTGAGAAGCAAAAAAACAACAACTGAAATAGACCACTTGGCAAAGAAAATAACTAGCAGGTCACAGAAGGGTGAATCCACATGGTGATTATATAAAAAGATGTATACAGTCATTAAAGAACAAGAAAATGCTACTTTAACAGTGAAATAACTGTTACACTCTTCAGATTGAGAAATTTTATTTTTAAAAAGTTAACATTTACTGTTGGTGAATACATGGAGGGAATCATGCTCTCATACTTTTGAGGTTGAAATAAAAATTATGTAGACTTTTTGGAAAAGCAACCAAGAAAATTCTATAAAAAGTAAAAATCTGTTGTTTGACCTAGACATCTCACTCCTTAGTTATCTCTTCTAGAGAAGCCAAAACACCGATATGTTTATACCCATCAACACACACATAGCGGCAGAGGAATAGAAACAGTTAAATTAATTATGGTCCTTTGTATCATAAAAGTGTTACACAGCCATTGTGAAGAATGAATTAGAGCCAAACCAACTCACCCCAAAGGATTTCTACAAGACACTGTTGAATGAAATGGTCATAGCGAGAAAGACCTTTTTCAGCAAATGACTATTATGTTATCTATTTAAGATAACAAGAAATGACATCCTATCACCACCCCAATCCTGTCTTAGAAGTAGATAAGCTGCTCTGCATTCATGACCAACTCTTTAGAAACAAATTAGTCATTGCTCCTCTTCATGGAGAAGATCTTGATGCTTCTCCAATAATCAAGGTAAGAGATAAATTCCGTTTGGGTTGCTCTTTTTGGGGAAACTACGGAGCTGGCTTCTTTGTTTCCCTTGTGAGAGGCATTTGAAAAAGCAGGCACTGCAGCTTATATCACAGACAAATAAAGCATTATTATCCTGCATATATTCAGAGCTTCCATAGCAGACAGGAAAAAGCAAAAGCTTTATTTTTTTCAATGGTTTATAGGCAAGAGTAAATGTTCATGGGTAAAAAGTGTACAGAAATATGCTCAACTTCACTCCGGGGATTTGTCTTGTACAAACTTCAATAAGGTGGAAGGAACTGTGTTTCCAAAAGTTCCCTTAGCTACACAGCTCCAGGTAACTGGGCACCAGGAAATACGGCACATGGGGCTTGGGGACAGGAGACAAGCAGGAGCCATATGCCTTTGATACTCAGAAGATCGGTGCCCAGCAATATAAAATGATGCCGCTGCTCACATGGACTGTCTCTCTGTTGGTTTACCTTGTGGTGGGTCTACAGCCAGGCTGCAGCAACCCCTCTCCTGCCAGATCTCTGCCTTTGCCTTCTCACCCTCCTGGGTCAGATGCATTTTACCTGTGAAAGGGAAATAGTTTCTCTTTCAGCTAACTCACCACCTGAAAGTCAGAGGCTTAGAAGAACTAAGAGACCAGTTCAGTTTCCAGTCCAGCCTCATGGATTCTGGCTCATCTTCCCAGGTTCCTGCTTATCTTTGCTTCCCCTAACTCATGCTCTTTATGTTCTAAACTGCCTGATTTTAGGTTCCAGCTACATACACAGAAACAACAGCCATATATAATTTGTTTCACCAACTCTCACAATTGCACTATTATACATGTTTCCTAGTGGTTCTGATTTTTAGACTGAACTCAGATTGATGCCTTACTTAAAATAAAAGAAAGGCATATTAAAACTTCTAATAAAAATAGAATTAGGGAATATCCAGTTTGATCACATGTTTTTATTTGATCTAAAAGCTGTGGGAATACAAGCCCGATCATATATTGTTAAGGGAACTAAAAAATACTAATACCTAAGGAAAAGAATTTGATTAACATTGAATGAAACTGAATATAAATTTACTCTCAGATCACAAAATACTACTTCTTGAATCTATCCCAAAGATGCACTGGCAAAAATGTAAAATGGTGCAGGCACAAGCCTATTCACTGAATAGACACAAGCCTATTCATTTGTATGTTCACTGAGGCAACACTGGCACTAACTGAGAGTCAGACCTGTAGCCAGAGTGATCAGGAATATAATAAAGAAGACAACAATTACCAATCTTATGAATGAGAGGATTGATTGACATACATACACATAATCGATATTAAAAGGTTAATAAGAAAATGTTATGAACAACTGTATGACAATAAATTCAACAACTTAGATGTAAATGAAAAAACATACTCGAAAGACACAAACTATATAAGCTCACTTCAAAAAGACCTAAATAACCTGAATAGCTCTATATCAGTGATTCTCAATCAGGGACAATTTTGCCCAGCAAGGGACATTTGGCCATTTCTGGATTCATTTTTGATTTTCATAACTTGGTTGGGGGACTACTGGCATTTAGTGAACAGAAGATAGAGAGTCTGGTAGCCACCCTACAATGCAGGATACAGGTCCCCCAAACTGAATGTTTGAGGCTAACATCTGAAATAAGACAAGTATGTCTACTCTCACCACTTCTACTTAGCAATGCAATAAGGTCACATAAACAAGTGAACAAATTTATACATACGTGAATACCAAAAGACATCAAGACCAGAAAGGAAAACATAAAATTTCATTCACAGATGACATGATTCTCTACGAATAAAATTCTATAGGGTCTAGGAAAAAGCTTCTAAAACTAATAAGCGAATTTAGAAAGTTTGCAGGATAGAAGGTTAACATATATAAATCAGTGGCATTTTTTTATATTGGTAACAAACAATCAGATATGGAAAACATTTTTTAAATTACCACATTTGTAGTATTAGAATATGTGAAATACTTAGAGATAAATTTAACAAAGCATAAGAGTCTTCTAAACTGAAAACCTCAAAACAGTACTGAGAGAAATTAGAAAAGGTGTAAATAAATACAGACATATTTTTTTTTTGGGAAAAGACAAATTCACTATAAATCAGGAATTCAATAGTCATAAGAATTCACTAAACAAAAATTTATGTTTTATTCCTAGGAAGTTTATTAAACAAAGGACCAAAATCAACCAAAGAAACTGAAGAAGAACATAGTAAAAGGACTATAACAGTCCAATTTAAAGACTTACTAAAAAGGTGCAGTAAGTCTGATATTGGCATGAAGGTAAACAAATAGATCAGTGGAGCCTAGTAGAGAGTGCAGGGCTAACTTCACACTGAAATGGTTAATTGATTTTCAACACAGATGCAAAGATAAGTCATTAGAGAAACAATAGGCTTTTCAACAAATGATGATTTAAAATTGGATATATATACAAAAAGAGAGAAAAGAGCTTCAATTTGTACTTCACTCCTAAAGAAAAATTAACTCAAAATGTATCATTGACCTCAATGTAAAACTTAAAAATAGGATTTCTAGATAGGAGAAAGCATTCGTAATCTTGGACTAGGCAAGATTTCTTAGATATGTCAAAAGCATGACTGAAAATAAATTAGGCCTTATTCAGAACTTCAACTCTTCAAAAGACAGTTAAGAAGTAAAAATGAGCCACAGAGTGGAAAAAAAATATTTGCAAATCACATATCTAATAAAAGATGTCCAGTATATATAAAGAACTCTCAAGATGTAATTATAAGGAAAAAAATTTAATTTGCAGAATATTTGAGTAGGTCCTTCCCCAAAAATATAGACAGGTGACAAACACATGAAAAGGTGCTTAGTCACAAATTATTAGAGAAATACAAATTAAAACCACAATGTGATGTCATTTAGAACATGTCAAATTAACATCACTGAATATACAAAGTGTTTGCAAGAATATGGAGCAACTGGAACTTTTATTCTATAAAATTGGGAATATAAGATGTTACAACCACATTGGAAAACAGTTCAAACATAAACCTACCCTGAGACCCAGCCACATCACCTTTAGGCGTTTATCCAAGAAAGATGAAAGTAAATCTCCATACAAAGACTTGTAAATAAATGTTCATAGCAGCTTCATTTTTTAATAGCCAAAACCTAGAAACAAACCAAACGTTTATGAGCAAATGAATGGATAAACAGATTGTGGTATATCCATGTAAGGGAATACTACTCAGCAATAAGAAAGAACTGCTTTTACATGCAACTTGGATGAATCTCAACATAATTATGCTGGCAAAGCAAATGAGACAAGGCAAAGAGTACACAGATTTAATGAAATCACTATCAAAATTCCAGCAAACTTCTTTGCATAAATGGAAAAACTAACACTGAAATGCATTGGTATTGCAAGGGATCCCCAGATAGCCAAAACAATCTTGAAAAATAATGATAAACAAATAGAGTAATGGAATAGAATTGTATCTGTTAATAAACCCATGGATCTAGGTTCAAATGATTTTTGGCAAGAGCACCAAGAGCATTCAGTGGGGGAAGGACAGCCTTTTCAACAAATGGTGCTAGGACAACTGGCTAGCTGCATGAGAAACAATGAGGAACACCTGCCTCACTCCACCTACAAAAATAAACTCAAAGTGGATCAAAGAACTAAATGTAAGACATAAAACTATAACATTCTTAGAAGAAAATATAGAGTTAATCCTTCATGGACTTAGATTAGGAAATGGATTCCTAGGTATACCAAAAATGTAGATGGATTGTATTGGATCCAAATTAAAAACCTTTGTGCATCAAGACACTATCAAGGAAGTGAAAAGACAACCCACAGAATGGGAAAAAACATTTCTAAGCCATATATCTGATAAGGGTCTAGAATCCAGAATATCTATAAACACAACTCAACAAAAGACACAGAACCCAATTAGAAAATGGACAAAGGATTCAAATAGATACATTCTCTGAAGACACACTAATGGCCAACAATACAAGAAAAGATGTTCAACATCATTAGTCATTAAGGAAATGTAAATAAAGACCACAGTGAAATACCAATCCATACCACTAGGATGACTATAGTTTTTTAAATGGAAAATAATAGGTTTTCACTAAGATGTGGAGAAATGGTCACCCTCATACATTGCTGGTGGGAGTACAAAATGGTGCAGCCACTATGGAAAAGTTAAATGTGGAATTGCAATATGACCCAGCAATTCTACTCCTAAGTATATGGTCCAAAACATTGAAAACAGGTATTTTAAAAAAACCTTATCCAAATGAATATTTAGAGTAGAACTATTTGCAAGAGCCAAAAGGTGGAAACAACCCAAATGTCCATCAACAGATGAATGGATAAACCAAATGTGTTATATCTTTATAGTGAAATACTATTCAGATATAAAAAGGAATGTAGTACTTATTCATGCCACAACATGGATATGCCTTGAAAACATTAGGCCAAGTGAAGAAACTAGATACAATGGCCACTCAGTGTATGATTCCTTTACATGAAATGGCAGAATGGGTAAACCCATAGGGACAGAAAGCCAATTAGCAGTTTCTAGGAGCTGGGGATGGAGGCAAAGGAGGAGCTCCTGTTACTGAGTACAAAGTTTCTTTCTGGGACAATCAAAGTGTTTTGGAACTAGGTAAAACTAAAGGTCATACAGCATTGTAATGTACTAAATACCACAGAATTGTCCACTTAAAATGGTTCCTCTTACATGTGAATTTTATGTCAATAAAAGAAAAAATAATACATATGATTTCCTTTGTATAAAGTTATAGAGAATGCACTCACCTCTACAAACAGAAGGCAGATCAGTGGTTGCCTTGGGATAAGGGAAGAGGGGATGCAGGAGAGGGCAATTGACAGGAGCACAAGAGAACCTTAAAGAGTGGTGGGTATGTTCATTATCTTGATTATGGTGATGACTTCATAGCTGATATATATATGTCAAAATACATGTGCAATATATTGTATGTCATAACACAATTTGCAATTAGTCATACCTCAATGAAGCTGAGAAACATAATAAATGATAGGGCACTCTATGGATTAAAAGATCTTGGACATATTAACAATTGTACTGTGTGAACATTATTTATATCCTTATTAAAAAACACATTATAATACATAAAAGTTACAAGGGAAAATGGGAATGCTGACAGATAATTGACAGCCCTGAATTGTTATTTTTGTTAGTGTGAAAGTGGTATGAGGTTATGAATCTTTTGGAGACACATACTGAGATATTTACAGATAAATTTATATGAACTCTTACATATGCTTTACAATAATCCAGATGGGGTGACTGGAGGAGAGGGTAGATAAGGTGTAGGTGAAAAAAAGATTATCTGAGTGCAGACCCTTGATGAAGCTTGGTGATAGGTACCTGGTGGATTTGGGGGAAGAGATTATTCTCTTTGCCTTCATATATATTTGAAATTTTCTATAATAAAAAAATCAAAAACCAGATAAGTGTATACCTATATTCTCCTCACATAGTACAAGATTTAAAGAGCATCTCTCATAATTTTATTCCCTTCCCAAGCTGTAAAGAATGAAAAGCCGTGGAGATTTTACTCAGTAGTGTGACTCAAGCCTGGTGCTACCACACTAAGTGACAGTTTTACAAAGTCCATATGTTAACAGATAAAGGAGGAACTGACACAAAGCCAAAGACCGAGGTCTTGGCCTGCTGAGGCAGGACTGCCTAGGAGTCTCCTAGCATCATTTGGAGGTTGAAGGGATGATGACACTTCACTGACATTTTTCAGACACTAAATTCTATGTTTTCAATACCAATCTTCGCTCACTCAACTACCAAGGCAAAGGGCCAAAGCCTTAGTCTGAGATCGATCTGAGAAATAGCTTTAAAGCATAATTTCTACCCTTATTTCTGAATGATCAGAAAAAAAAGGACCCTTCAGAGATAATATAAACTATTTGTCCCCTGTTCTGGGCAGAATACTGGTATTTCTGATGGATGGGAGAAAGTTAAATCCATTTTGGGAAAGAGGAGGTGATTCGAGAAGCTAAAGTCCCCAAATGTTCTGGGCTGTATTTTCAAAAGTTAAGAATATTTTTAAACTATTAACTCCTCAAGTTTTATTTATAAATATATGCATACCTCCCTTCCATTAAAAAATTCCTTCAATATTTGTCATGCTGTTCATCTATTCTACGTAATTGTCACAAGTCAGTATCTTTACTGAGAACACAATAAACCCAACAATTGCATTGGGTTTTCTGCTCAAAACCACCCAAATGTAGAACTGGAATATACCACAAAATCTAGGACTATTCCAAGCAGACTTTCAGTTCGTAAGGATATTAAACAGAGATCTTTGTTTTTTAAGGAGCAGATGGAAACTAAGTTCCAATATATAATGTTACTGAAGCACTACGTAAAATCAGTTAAGCAAAAGGTTTCGGTTTAGAAAACTTCTACTCCTACATGGAAAATATGAAACACATTTGTCAAATCATTATGCACGGTGTCGTTGCTACCTTTTTAAAATAAGGAAACAGATGAGCAGAATGATTAAGTCTGAGTTAGAGACAGGACTCAAATTCTAACCTTAGTCCATCTGGCTTTAAATCTTGTGTTCGATCTATGTCCTCATCCACTTCCTTTCCGTGGCCTACATATCCCAACAGCACTGTTAACGCTTTCCAGGACTTTCATTTTCCTCCATCGCTTCGGCATCCAGGTCCCAGTATGAAGAGGCCTGCCCCAGCCCGTTGCCACCTGTGCCTGGAACGGAGCGGTCTGTTAACTCTGGAGACGTACTACTGAGAAGTCCATCTGGCTCTCATTCATAAGCCAGATTTCATGGCAACCATATTTGCCACTCATAAAGATAATATTTTGTTTTCCACCTATCTTGTACCTTTACCTGATTTCTCAATTGGTTCAAAACCCAGTGGGGCAAGAGAGGGTGTTGACTATCGGGCACGGTCTATGATCTGGCATCACTATTTTAGAATATATGCTACCAAGCCTGGGTGGATTTCACCTCTACCTATTGAGAAAGAGGATTCCTTCTGCAAGTCAATATTGTTAGCAAATACAGTAGTTGTTTAACCTGCGCTTGTGCACACACACACCCCAAAATTAGGTTAAGAAAATATGTGTTAATTTGCCTCTGAGGAACAATTTTAATTATAAATGAAGCTTTTTTATTCCTTAACTAGACCCAGTAGGACTTCTCTTTGGCAGTCCCTACCTCTTTTTTTTTTTTTTTTTTCAGCTGTCGGTTAGAAATGTTCTTTGTAATTGAAAGCAATAAAACTATTTTCATTAAAGGGGAAGGTTCTATAAATCAGATTGATATTCTTCCCCATAACCATGAATCATTAAGATTTTGTTTAGGCTTCTCTAACTTCTTCCCCTATTTAATTAATATTGAGATGCCTTCAATTTGCGAGTACAAAGCAACAGCTTCTAAATCCAAGAAGCCTCTCAGTACAAACAGAGCTCGCGGTACACAGAGCCAGGCAGAGAGGTACTCAGCTCCTCTGGGGTTCTCTTAAATACAAGTCCCTAGCCAGCAACCAACATATTTTCTTAGCAAGAGGAAAAATATTTCACAGCATGTTCAACTAGTTGCTGTGTTTTAGCTCTTAAGTAATATAAGTCAAAAACCAATGAAGTCAAAATAATGACTTTGAACGCATGCAGAGACCACAAGGTTAAGACTCACTGGAACAGGTTACCAATTACTGCAAAAAAAGCCAGCAGGTTTATGATCAGATAGTCCATAGCATTAATTAATAGCTTAAAATGCAATGATCAAGGATTCATGTCAGTGCTTTATGACTCACATTTACATGTTAATGATCATATGGAGAATCAGAATAATTGTTGGAAACAGAGACACTGCACTACTGGAGAAATAAGGGATTATCTGGGGTTTTGTAGACAGCAAATGGACCATCAGAGGCCACTACTGTACATTTCACAGTTCATTTCAAGATGCATCCACATGTCACAGCCCCAAACTCAAATACCTGTGGGGTCAAATAGGTAACAAAACTAAGTGACATGGCCCTAGGGTACTAGTTCACACAACCTGTCCTCTAAATTCCCAGAAGGTGGCTACAATAATGTCTGGAGTCCAGTATAAAATGAAAATGCAAGGACCCTTGTTCAGAAAGCAGGAAAAAAAGTGGTATTAAAGATATGAAAATATGAAAGCTTTTCTTTTCTCCCCAGTCTCTGTGCAGACCCTGTGGTCTGAGACCTAAAATCAAGGTTCAATATTCTGTGCTGCCTTAACATATGAAGCCAGGAGGGTCTCCGTTCCCCTCTCTGCTCCTGCAGATAAGGCCCCCCAATCAAACACCCTTCCTCATCATGGGGAAGGATGTAAGCACATGCTTGCTTCCTCCTGAGTTCTCTGCCAACCCTCTGAATTATTCAAACAAGTCAACCCCATCCTCCCACGGGAACCAGGGGACATCTCTCCCTCTTGTTCCTACAAAGCCAGCCTCCCTCAGCCTCTGCTGGTTCACTCTGTTCCCAGGTGCAAACCTTCTGTGGCCCTGTGTGGCCTGTGGTTTTCTCCTCCCTGGAGCTGTGAATATATATGACTAAGAGCTGTCAAGCTCATTGTGTAGTGCCAAGGGTCATGTGTTCAAACATCCCCACACCCCACATCACACACCTACACATGAACCGCAAAAGGCCAGGGTCCCCCTCCCACAAGGTGCCAGACCAGCACACCACGCCCCAACCATGCATGAGGAAACTGAGCCATGCATCTGCTCTTATCATGCAGATGTCACCCCAGCTCATGGCAAATGGGCAACCCCCAGGGGTATTCAGTGTCAATGCCAGGTCATGCTAGGTGCCCAGGTGAGAGGAAGATGCGAGGCTCACTCTTGCCAAGTCACCCGCCAAAAACACCACAGGACTGTCAGCCCAAGGCGGAGATAGCCACTGCCACATCCCGCTCCAAGATGCTATAGGACAAGCATGTCCAACCCTGGCCCTCCCCACATCCATGCCTAGACCCCCACTAGGGGAGGAGGGGGCAGCTGTCATGAGGCAGGGATGAGGAGGGGGTACCCAAAAGGCCTGGGGCCTCAAGAACTGGGGAGGTGAGAAAGTGCCTCCCATCCTTCCCAGGCATGAAGGCAGTAAAGTTCTGGAGATGGGACCACACATGAGTTGGAGCTCCAAACCTAGTAAATGCTCTATTGTCCCATCAGACTTCATTTTCCAATCACAGATTCAAAGATAAAATTACTACGAATTTTAAGAAACTATAAAGCATTAAGCCCCAAGCATGGAGCCATGCCTATGAAGTTGGTCCTGGTTCTCAAACATTCAGCATCTCAAACAATTCAAACATTGCAATGTTTCTATTGTATACTTACATCTGTTCATGTCACAGGATTTCGGTGGCACCTCTTTTATAAACTTGCTATCTCTTAGAGCTTCAATGCCCAGAAAAGTTTTCATTCTTACTGAATTTTGCAGCATCATAACTTATTTTCATTCAAGTGTAAAACCTGTTGAAATTTCAGTAACTTTTTTTTTTCAGTTTGGCCCATGGTTCTTCATGTGATTATTTCACAAGGATGTCTTAGTATGTCACTTTGCACAGATACAATTAGCGTGGCCCATTAAATATCTAGGCATGCATTTCATATCTATAAAGAAATTTGTTCTTTCCTTTTCTGGCCTGAAATGTACCCTTTCAATGTATCTTTCACTATTCCAGTTTTGGTAGAGATGGATACAGGAAATGCTCTTAGTTCTGTGACATGGAAATAGCCCCACATGCATGACTGTTAGCGGCTGCCAACATCAGCCCCACTGTCGGGGGAGCCAGCAGGATTGGGGGTCATGTACCCCATCTGAAGGGCACCTGCATCCCTCAACCCCCAAATCACTACCACATGGAAATGTGGGCCCAGGGCCGCTCCCAAATTTTCAAGAAAAGCCAGCAATTCAGATTTTCACAGGAAAACAAAACTAATTGGTAAATACTGACAACAAATTAAAAGCAAATTTTTTAATGCTGAGTTAGCCCACAATCAGGATGATTGAATAAAAGGTACAGGTAGCATTCAGCTGCAGGCACCATTGGGTGGCCTCTGATATGGGAAAAGACTACTGTTCTCATAAAAATCCCATTTATGGCTGTCGTGACATGCACCATGTCACGACAGCCATTATCTGTTTATGTGCCTTTCTCCTCCACGTGACCCTCTGCTCCGACTGAAGGGCATCTGTCTGGACCTGGCACAACTCCCAGCAAACACCAGGTGCTAGAGAATTATTTATTAAATGATTCAAATTCAATTAATACATATTGAAAACCTATACTTTCCAGGCACTGAGGTGCAGCAAACAAGCAATGGTGGAGCTCACGTTCTAAAATGAATCTTTCATTTTAAAGACTTTCTTCTTTTACTTTCAGTGAGACTTTAAAATCTCTAAGTTCTTTTTTAAATCACATCTATCAGCCACAAAAGGTCAGATGATGGGACTTTATTCTGCAGAACTGGACCTTCTACCAAGAAATACATTGAAGATCATGGTTGAATTTTGGTGGAAAGCCCCCTGTATTCCTCAAGTCCCTTGTTCACATAATACCCACATAGTCCATCACATGGTCACAGGGGGTTGGAGCCTATATCTGGCCTCCTGACTCTTGTTTTAAAGTGGAAACCCCCTGGGCATGCCCCATTCTATGTGGTCCACCAACCACCACAGCTAAGACTGCCAACCCTCCCTCTGACCTGCTGCATTCGTTGGGGCCCATTCACCGTGATCCACAGCCATTCTTTCAACAGTCATTCATTGAGAGCCCAATATGTACCAGGCATCCTAGGAGCATTTGGGGACTACAAGACTAAATAAATATGGACTGTCCTCTCAATGTGGTCTCAGACTATAGAAAGACAATTTTCTCTTACTCCATCTAACTTGCTTTTTGGTCCACAAATCCCCCCTTGCAAGAGAGTCAGCTGTCTGTCTGTCCATCTCCCTCAGGCCTTTTTCCCAGGCGCAGACCCACCACCCCCCAGCATGCCATGATACGACCAGTGGGGGCCGATCCATGGTGAACCGGACCCATGAGTGTACACTGGCCCGGCCTGCTTCACCATCTGATGCCACGTTCGCCCTCATGGGTGTGCCCCTGAAGAACAGCACACCTTTATCCCAGGCAGGTCCACCGTTGTGCTGCTGCCTCTTACTGCACGTGTGACCAACTGAGCCAGAACAGCTCTTAACCTAAAATGTTTTCAGACATTCTTGGATGAAGTCTCCAGAATAACTACACCGGTTCTTTCCAAATCAACTGCTACCTGGAGACCAATGACCATTCTGCATTAGTAACCATAATATCAGATACCCTTTATTGCCTACTGGCTCGGTTCTAGACCTGTGCTGGACGCAATGCATACAGTGTCTAAACTAATCCTTATAATGACCGGGAAAGACGTCAGTTCAGGGAATCTCAGTATGGCACCAGTATTTATTTGGAACTTAACACTGTTTAGTTTACATAGGACAGAAAATCTTAATTCTCAACTACTTTACAGGCACTCTGACCCTGAAGACCTCAGATATGGATCTCTCACATGCCACACACAGGACATGAGAACCAGATTTTCTCTGCCTGACCTTCTTGAACCCATTTCTATGCGTCCACAGCCACATTATCATCTTGGTATGGGGCATTCTGCTACGCAGTCACCAAAACTCAAATGGGAAGAAGGGCACGGATGTAGACACCAGAATCCTCTTTTCCCCCAGTCATTTACTTTAACTTCCCTCCTCTAACCATCTGCCCCACCTCCCTCCAGGTGGTAGAGAGCCTGGGTCCCTCTGAGTGACCCCATAAGCATTTCACCCAAGCTATCACCCTCTGATTCTCACTTCCATTGACTAGGCTTCTCCTTGCCTAGTAGAAGAGCTTTCTACCATTTCCTATCTAATGAAACTTGCCCTTACTTAACCCATGCATGTGCTCTTCTCAATACTGTGTCTTGGCCCTTGATATGTTAAGGGATAGGAATGGAATTTAGAGAATCATTTTCTCTTTCAACAAACCCAACCTTTCAATGAGACTCAAGAAAAATCTGTTTTGAAACTCAAAAGTCAGCCACCAATCCCCTTGATCTAAGTATACCCCCAAAGAAATTAACGTTTTAGGTAGATGAGCTGAATCTTTGGACAACATAATTTATGGAGGATAAAATGTGTTGGTATAATGTATTTTTAAAACATTATCCCAGAGTCACTAACACTCAGAGTAGAAAAAGGTTGAAGTCGCGTTCATTATTTTCTGTCTCAAAAAAGGTTCAAAAGGAAACAATCTGCAGACTGAGTATAATGCAATTTATCGCCTTCCATCTGCATCTCCCTTCCTGGATGCCAAGAAATTAGAAGAGGTGGATATGGGATCCTCTACCAATCTGCCTTCCCTTCCACTCCCATCGCTAATTCACTCCCTTTCTAGATTATGCTTTTATCTATATTGCCTGAAACACTGCTGTGCTTGCATCAGGCCAAGAGTTAACATTTTTAAGAGAAGAATGATTGACAAACTTTTTTATAGTAGCTATGAACTTATGCTGATTAAATGACATTTCACTATTTCTGGACAGTTAATGAATCGAATCTTGGATGATAAGTGTATGGAAATGTATCTATGCTCTCTGGCATTAACTTGTGTTAAAACTAGGCATTTTAAGTGTTTTCACTCCAAAGATGTTTTTATGCAATCTTACATTAAGGTATAACCTGGAAAATCCCTCTTTCTTTGAGGTTATAAAATTAAATGTCTTACCTAAAGAGACTCAGCTAGCAAGTAGCACAACTATGATTCAATCTCTCTTGCTTTGCTTCTAATCTATGTTCCTAACAACTAGGGTAGACTACGTCCCTATAAATAGTCAGTGCTATAGCTCCATGGTTTGGGACAGAGGACGGTTTGCTTTTGACTCAAGTCCTGAATCAACAATACAACCTATGACTTCCCCAGAACACCCTGCACCTATGCTTTCTTAGTTATTACCTGCCTTCGACATACCTGCCTTCATTTTATTTTCCCATTATCTCCATTTAATCTGCTATTATTGTTATTATTAAACCCCAAAATCTGCTTAAATCCTTTCTTAGAATGAAGCAGTAGTTAAACATTAACCAGACCAGCTAGACTGCTCATAGAAAACTCTAGTAACTACAAACTGATTGTCAGAGTTAGAACCAGCAACCCAGGTGTGTGATGTCCCTACCTTGGTGACTGAGTGCCATTAACCCACCCCATAAAGCCCAGACCCTTCCTCAACTTGGAACAGGGCAGGGTCCATAGGGATGATGAGGTCAGAGACCAAGCAGGACTCCTGGGAAGGACAGAGCCTTCCAGAAGACTTAGATTGACCACCTCATGGCTGAACCCACCCTTCTTTCTATTGACAGAGCCAATGCACGCAGCCTTCCTTCTGGGAACAGGGGTATCAAAGCTCCCACATGCTTTTCAGTATCTACAAGTGGACTCATGCCCAGTCCCCAGGAAGCAGCACGGAACATTGGAAAACATGAGGTTTTTTTTTTAAAAGCCCACTATCAGTCCTTACCGGCCACGTGATCTTGGACAGTTACTCAGTTTCTTGGTGCTTATGTTAACCCATCTGTAAGTTGAACCACCAATACCTCCTTGCAGGTTTGTCTTAAGGAGCACATGCAAAGAACCTGCTTTTGTGTAGAAATTGGCTAACAGTAGGTGGATGAACCAATATCTCTTAACCAGAACACTGAGTGGTATGCATGGCATCTAATGGTGCTACCTCAGATACGGCATTCTGAATGTTAGAAGGTTCTAGGTGTCTTCTGCATGCACTATGAATGATGGTACCCACAACAGTCTTTGACATCACTCTTCATTTTCTTTTGTTTACCAAGTTCTATTAAGTTTACCCACCAAATATCTCTAGAATCCCTTTTCTTCTTTCTGCTGTGATCCTTATCACAACTTGCCCAGATCATAGTTTCCTTATAACTAGACTTCCTCCTTCTGTTCCTATCTACCCTCTCCCAATACCTCCAACTTTTAATGTTTTCTTGCTTCTGTTAGTCACTCCTCTGCCTCAAAAACTCCTATTCATTCCTCAATACCCTACTCATTTATTGCCTTATACGTAATTTTTTTAATTCCCTAAACAGAATTTGTCCTGTGTGTGTGTCCCCAGAGTACTTTACATTTCTCTTTGTAGAGCACTGCTCCCATTACTTGTAAATAGTTTCTTTAAATCTTTCTATTCCACTAGACTTCATCAGTTTCTTAAGTATAGGAACCATATTCTATTCACATTTACATTGCACAAGAACTGAATAACAGACTGCTGAAACATATTAGGCATAAAAACCTGGTTTTATAAACGAATTGGCTAATTAATGCATGAGTGTTGACAAGGTTTGGGAAGTTAGATTGAAATTTGACACAAAATAACCACACTAGCATGTGTATTTTACTTACGGGTATTGAAGACTGAAGATGGAATGCCAGGGAAACACCCAGAATGTTTGGCCGGTAGATGGGGTACACTTAGTCTTAGGAATGTAACAATCATATTTTTAAATGACTAGAGAGGAATCTATCTACCACATAAATTATTTTCTCCAAAATATTGAAGTCGTATGTCTTATTTTCATCCCAAGATCACCTATTCCTATCTCCTTCATCTTTTCATTGACCTGATGTTAAATTGATCAGGTCATTTTTGTTCTACCTAATTAAAGGCACGCTTCAGGGAGGTGGGAGATAGTTCGAGCTGTCCTTCATCTCCCGCACCATCCTGCAAGCATTCCCCAGCAGCACAGCCTGGATACCAGACTTAGACAAAGATGAAAACTGAGAGCAAGGAAAGAATGTGAAGCATTGATCATTGCCTCAAAGTTGGAAGTTGAGACAAAGCCACAGAATTCAACACCACATTAACTCTCCTTGTGCTGAAAGGGAGAAATAAATATCTTTCAATGCGCTCAGATTAGAAATGTGGAAGAGAGTTTAAGGCAATCTAATTTAACCCCGAGTTTCCTGGCATTATTGACATTTTGGACGGGATGATTTTCTGTTGGGCACGCGCAGGTGTGGCGCTGTGCACTGTAGGATTTATTTATCAGAATTCCTAGCCTCTACCCATTGGATGCCAGTTGTGATGACCTAAAATGTCTACAGACAGTGTCAAATGCCCCCCCCCCCAGGTGGCTAAACTGACCCTTGGTTGGGAACCACAGATCTGACCCACCACACACAAATAAAAATGTCTCTAACTCCGTTATTGAAACCTACCTTTTCAAATGCTTTAATAATGACAAAATATAGAACAGCGCCAAACTAATACTTAGGTAAATGACAGTGTGCATATTATCCTAAAGATATCTCTAAACAGCACTGAAGGAATGCAGAACAGTAAAGAATGTGGAACAGACTTTGATATCACCTCAGTCAAAGCTCTGTTTTGGGTGAGAAATGGAGGCAATCTGTCACGCACCAGGCTTCTTTTCCCTTGATACTGCTGGGGGGGCATGTTGTTGCGTGCTCTGAATCCAAATCAGAAGGATTTAACATGATTTCTGTTTTAAATGAAAAGCAAAATTCAAAGGCGTATTTTTCCTGACAAACCCAACCGTCAAAATCCCTGATGTTCAAATGAAAGAACTCATCTACCTTTTCTGTGATTCAGCCATCCCTCAGCCCAGTCACCAGAAATCCATAAAACCAGAAAAAAGGACCAATTAGTACTAATCCAATCGAAAAAGTGTATTTTCAAAACAATCTTTTTGCAACCTCTCCAGGTCTTAATTTCTTCACCTCTAAAATCAAGTGATAAGACCTGTCTCATAGATTGATGAATATTAAATGAGACATTGTATATAAAGGCAGTAGTTGGAACACGATACATATTCAAAACTTTAAATAATCAATTTGAATATATTTTTTTCAGTATGTTTCTCTGATATCACTTGAGAAAGACTAGAATTTGTTGCCTAATAAACAATCAAGAGTAAAGAAAAACCGAAAGAATTATGTACATATGTACTTACTTTTGTGCTTCAAGAAAATACAGAAGATAATAGAACTACTACTTCATATAAAATAACCTTCTAATTCTTGCTTCTTAACATTTAGCAAATATTGGACTCTAAGTTGGTGGCTGGCCTTTTTTCCTACTGATACTTAATCTCCAAGAAGTGATTTGACTTATAGGATGTGTGTAATTTTAAAGAATGGCAATTTTAAACTTCCAAAATCACAACATTCTCTTCCACTAAATATTACCATTTATCAGATATATGAAAAAGAAATCGAAAACCAAGCCTGGAAGAACCAACTCTTAATGCAGAGAGCATCAAATAAAAATGACCATGCAAAATATTTTTCCACGCTGCTCCAGACACCAAGCCAAGCCTTCTACGTAGATCTTTTGATGTTCCATGATGTGCCATATTGTAATCTTATTCCCATGGTGATTCTTATTATTCCCATGTTACAGATGAGGAAACTGAAGCTGAAAGAGAGTAACATGCCCAAGGTCACATCCCTGAGTGGAGCCAGGCTTGGAACCCAGGTGCCCCGACTCTAGAGACTGTCCCCTACCCATTGAGAATTATGCCTCAATAAGGGTAATGGTCCAAAGAGACTGACTGGGTTGCTCTATGCTACCACGTCAGCTCAGAAACAATACTTTGACAAGTCCCATAAAAACATATTACCAACTGGGGCTCATGATGATTTCAGTGCCTAAAAATAGCAGTCTCAGGCTGCTTCCAGGTAATGAAAATACAAATCATGAAAGCCGGCTTCTCATAGATAAGCTTGTCTTTCCCACTTTCCCATTGACATGTCACCACCAAGCAGAAAACTCAAGATGGAGTCCTCTTTCTGAACAATTCTTCTCCATCAGAGATTTTTAAGTAAGTCTATCCCTTGGCTAGACTTCAGGAAGTCTAGGGACACTTTATTAATATATGCAGAATTTTGCATGTATCAGGGCCCAGAATATTGGCAACAAAAATTTAAGAAGCCCTGTTCTAAACCAAAAGAAGTACATGGATCAGAAGCCTATTAAGAACCTTTTAATTCCAGGATCCAATGGGATCTGATTTTAAGATGTCATAATATCTACAGCCAACTCCACAATCAGTAACAACAGACAATAAGTATCAATCTGTCGATATGTCATATTCATGGAGAGTTAAACTCAAGGGACATGTATGCTTCAAACTGGAAGATTCAATCCAGACTTTTGTCAAAGCACTTACTAGACAACTAGTGGGCACCACAACGGCACAAATCATTCAAACATAAATTAACATAGAGCTCCTGCCTTCACAGTTTATTAAGGAAGGCTTTATAAAAATAAATATATGTAGTAAAATAATGCATAATAAAATATTATGAAGAAATGCGAAGCATTATAAGAGACCAGAAAGCAGTAAAATGATTAACTCCTCGGTGACATGAAGAGTTACTGAAATCAAATGACATTTGAGCAGAATCTTGATGGGTGGGGAGGACCTTGCCATACATACCAATAAGTTACCAGCACAGAGATGTCTCAGAAGAGAGAGACAGTCCTACCTTCCCAGAAAAGAGATCTACGGGAAGGAGAGGCCAGACACACGGGCTTGGTATGTGATCTGAGGCAGAGATGCAATGACTCACTTCAAATATTTTTGGAAATACCCTGCAGATGATTATGAGAAGCGATGGAGGAGACTGTGAATGAGGACAGTCCTGTGTTGGAATGAACACTCCAAAAGCACAGGAGGGACTTTATTGGTGGAAAAGACCACTTCGGAGAGAGATGAGCCTCAGGACACATCACAGAAACAATGGGGGCACTGAGAGCTGCAAGAAGAAAGGGATCAAGGGAGAAGTGGGTACCCTCTAAGAAACGGGGTGCTAACTGGCCCAGTAAGAAATGCCAAAAATAGCTCCCTACCTCATAGTGTACATGGGTCTCATCTTATCTCGTTTAAAATAGGACACTTTTATATTAATTCCAGTCGAAGACATAGATGTGACATTGGACAAGGGCTCTAGTACCTGGGGGGCATCGACACTCCACCTGGCCTCACTCTGGACACTGTGCACATATCATCTCAAGGAACGTATGCCAGGAGCTCATTGGTGTCCTTGCCTGGCAGCCAGGCCAGACATCCACCTCTTGCATGGGTCAGCCCTACGGCTCCACCAAGGAGGCCCATTTTGCTCCATTTCTCTTGCCCAGCAGCAACATGAATCACCCTTTGTGTGACATCTGGCCTACAAACCAAGTCGATGAGTGCGCACAGGCCCTGCCAGCACAAAACACAAGCCGAGGCTGTCAGGGCTTTTTTTCCTCCCACCGGTTCCCACCGATCAACAACTGCTGCAGGATTTCTGAAGAGAGGAGCTTAAGCTTCCCCGCACCCAGCGCCACACTGGGAGGCCAGACCACCCTTGGGGACTCGATGCTCTTAAAACGTCAGAGGCAACACTGCAAACCTCTGATCCTCCGCCATGTTCTGTGCAACGGGTCCGGATTTCAGACGCTGCTTCTCAAAGCGTGTGCTCTGCAGCTTGCCGAGCTCAGGCCCGCCCGTCTTCCACAAGGGGATTTGCACTAGTAGCCTCACGCCTGGTGCCCTGGAAAGCCCCCTGAGGCTCGTTTCCTCGCTCTCTGACATTCAGTCAATGATGCAGCCCATGAGCATTTTCATTACTTAACAAGTGTGCGTAAAGGGCTCAGACCAGGAGAAGAGGAAGGTCGAACGGAGAGAAAAATGAAGGCCTCCAGCCACTGGTGTGGACAAAACTCATGCAGAATAAAAATGTCAACATGCTCTGATGTCTCTGCCTTCGGTACTTTGGGGTCTGTTTTGAGAAAGACTGTGTTTATTCAACAGATATTTACTGCACATTGTGGTATACTCTGGGGTGGAGAGGAGAATAAGGAAGTTCTTGCCTCAAAAAAATTTGCAATCTAGAAAGGAAAACAGACTTGGATACAAATGCTAAGAGGAAGCAAATCAAAGTAAGTGAGGAAATCAGAAGCAGGAGGTGTGGTCAGAGCTGCACTGATGCTAAGGCAAGTAAGAATTTTCAATCCAGTCCCAGACGGATTATTAAAGGGAGAGAATATTAGGATCAGAGGGGATAGACTGTTGTTCTGATGCTAATATTAATAAGAAGCTCGAATTTGAACTCAACATCAGATTGATTATCTAGCTGAATAGTCTGTCCACATTTTAAATCTAAATGGCACTTGAGTGGTTATGTTAATCTCAGAGTTTCAAGTTTTAGGGCCCTAAATTTCAAGTACAAGATAATGATTCTGCAAATGAGGTTTTCATGACAAGGTGCAGAATGTGAGAATAAAGCAACCTGCAAATAGGAACATGTACCTTGAGCAGTGAAACTGTCTGATATTGAAAGTGACCTTGAGGTTTCTCTCTTCAACCTCAGAGAACCGCAGGAAGAGAAAGCAGTATTAATGGTGGAAATAAAGTAAGATAGGTGTTTAAAATGGTCTACAGTGCCATCCATTTTTAATGATCTCGGATGCTAGAAACCCAAGGAAGGAAAGTCAGATTTAAAAATAACCTGCAAGCCTTAACCTGGTACCATATTTTACAAAGTTTCTAAACTTCCCTGTGTTGCCTTTCACAATATCTCATGGGTCTTGTGCTTAGGGATTAGACTGGGACAGGGAAAGAAATGCATAGAGGAAGGCATATTATAAAAGGCCTCTAAATAAAGAAATATATGAAAGCAAAGGTCAGCCCACATAATTGCAGGAGAACCTCACATCACTGGTTCATGCATTTATTTCATTCAGTCAACAAAACTTTACTGAACCCCTAACATTTGCCAGGAACTGCACTGGGTAGCTGGTATTCCAGAGCTTGTCACCCAGTAGACCATACTGGGAATGTCTATGAATCAAAAATTGTGGATAAACCATTTCATTTTTTTTTAATAAATTAAAAATATGTAATGGTTATTCTTTCTCATTCTTTCAGACAGTTGGTCAATTGCTTATCCAACAGATTGAAGCATTTAATCTGTACCAGGCATTTTCTTGCATCTTTGGAAGACACCAGAACTAGTAGATTGTAGCCTCTCTGCTTCAAGAGACCCGATCAAGGATTTCCAGTAGTTCCAGTTAGTTGTGAGTGATAAAATAATTACTACATAAATGAAATGCTTTAAAAGGTATCAGCAAGAGGAATTTTTTTAATTCTAAGGGACAAAGGGAGGTAGCATTTGATGTGGGTCACCACATATCTGTAGGAGTTTCCCAGGCAAAGAAAGGTACAGGAAAGACACTCTTGACTGTGGGCAAGGCCTGCTATGGGGCTGTGGGCCATGAATGTGTGGGGACTCCAGCCAGGGGTGCTGGAGAATAACGTTTGGGGCACACAACCTGACTTCACAGCACAGAGCTAGGCACGGACAGGAAACTTTTGACAGTTCAGTGAATTTAGACATAATTCAGTCCACAATCAGGGTGCCTTCAGACACATACACCCAAACTTTATCAAGCACAGCTCAGATCACTTAACTTTGGCCCAAGAGCAAGCAAAGAGCTATTTTGTTTTGCCTAGAGAATTAAACACTACTGCCTTCCAGGTCAGGCTGAATTTTGAGTGGACCCTGAAATGTTTAGTCTGTGGGGACACACAGGGCATCACTACAATGCTATGGTTAAAGTTCATCTGTCATCCCCTTGCACGTTTATTCAACAGTTTTGCATCAGTCCCTGCAGATGCCAGACACCATGTTAGAACTGTGGGGTATAAACTGTGATGAAATAGACATAGAAGAGCTTGATGGAAGAATCAGGAAGTCAGACAATATAATTAGTGCAGTGCGTCAGAGAAGCACCCTAGCAGGGACCTTGACCTGGCCTGGGGAGCAGGGGTCTACGTCTCAGCAGTGAGACGCCTGCTGGGATTTCATTCAGCAAAGCCCACTTAGCTGCTGTCCAAGCAGACCTAATAGCTGACAATCCACCAAGCAGGTCTCACCACACAGACTTACTGCTCCTCCCATAGATGTGCTCTTCCATCTGAACGCACACTACCAGCAAGAGATGCAAGTCCTTCTGCATGTGACAGAGCTCATTCCAGAGTCACCACTTTCTCTGTCAATCTAGAGCTGCTCTTGAATCTTGTCCATAAAACTCTAACTGGAAAGGGAAACAAATGGGTTTCATAGAAAGGTTGCGGCTGACACTATCACTTCCGTCAGGAGATGGGAAATTCCAACGCAATGCCTGTGTATAATTTACCCATCATGTCTTGAATGCCTAATTACTGTTTTTGCAAGGTAGACACATTCCACACACAAATATTGTAATGATATAAAAGGATAGTTGGACAACTGATGCCATAAAGGGAACAGACGAGGAGTGGAGACTTTTTTGCCACTGTTTTATTTCACACCTTATGATGAAATACACACTGCAAATTCCTAATCGCCTCTATTATCTACCTTGGATTTCTTTTCCTATGATCACAAACTCTCTCCTACCTTCACATACTCCCTCATTGCTTCCAGGGACCTGGAAAGAACACTCTTTGTTATTTCTTCAATTTTATCACAAACAATTTTGGGAGGAGGCAGAGTTGTTTAATCCCTGACCAATATTCTTGTCTAGAACATACGTACAAACAATGGCACCAACCCCCACAGAACTCCCAACCAGCAGGGAAAAGCGCTGGATTTGGAGATATGAGGTTAAAGTTTGAGTTTGGTTTCGCTGCTGATGGCAAATTATTTTAAGGAAATCACATAAATTCACCGAGACCAAGTTAATTCACCTGTAAAGGGGGCCTAATTCCATCTGCCTCGGAAATTTGTCCTGAATAAACTAAATCAAAGACTTTTATAAACCACAACTACTCTTGGTAACATAAGGTATAATTAATTAGGATCAAATAAGATCACAATTAAGATCTTGTAAGCATGGGGCTTTGAGGAACACACAGAATGTGTGGCACAGAATTTCTTATGCAGCCAACCAGACTGGGTGCATTTCCACAACCAACCTTTGATGTTTAGGATGTTTTAGGACTTCCTCCTTTCATCACCAGCTGGGGAAAGTCTAGAGGGTCCTCAGTGGCAAGATACCCAGGCAGGATGAACTGAGAGTATCTTAGGAAGACTGGATGAAAACTCTAAAATTCAGCAACTCCGGCCAGAGGCTATGCCCCTATGGGGGAGGTGGGATGGAAAAATGAGGAATCCCCTTGCCTTGCTAATAGGTTTCAGCCCCGGGCAAGGTCACTATGGATTCAATGTGACCAAAGAAATGACAGTAGAACATTCTTGATGTCAAAGAGCTATACCCAAATTTATTTTCACTAAAATCCCATTTACTCAGAGCGAGTCTGCGTGCAGCAAGCCAGTCTCTGCCTCTAAACCTCTATTCTCGGCTATGACACCACTCCAGCCTCCGCTCTGCTCTCCTGCAGCCTTGCAGCTGTGCCACAGGGTTGCCCAGAGCACTGGGCAGGGCTCTTTATACGGAGTCAGTAACAACGCATTGCCCACACGTGTGCAGTGAGCCAGCCAACCAGGGCCAGGTGGGAATCCTGGCCACAGGAATCATCATTTTATCCACACCCTTTCTGCTCCAGGAATTCTAAGGCTTAACAGCAAAAGAGGCCTCATGTAGTTTCCCCTGCTATGGTCAAGCCAGGTCAGAGCACAGGCCAAGAGTCCTTCAGCAAGAACCAGGTGGAACCTTTTCAGGCTGATGACACATGAACTTGAATTTCAGAGCGACTTTTGATGAAGTCTCAGTTCCTAAACCCAAAAGTTCATTCATTTCACTGCTTCCCTTAATCTATCAGATATTCTGGAAGTGCCCAGCCTTCTCCACACT
This sequence comes from Manis pentadactyla, assembly GCF_030020395.1. NCBI lineage: Eukaryota > Metazoa > Chordata > Mammalia > Pholidota > Manidae > Manis > Manis pentadactyla. Next base: position 22,203,539 of record NC_080036.1, read on the forward strand.
GACCCACCGATGCACAGTCCACTTGGCCAAAGAGAGAGAACATGCTGTCCAACTCCCCAGATGTCCCTGGCACGCAGGACATCTTGACCAGGAATGGTAGAAATAGCACAGCACCTTCCCACTTTGACCTTGGTCTGGAGCCCTGTGTGTGCGACGTCCCCCATGCCCCATGTCAAGCCAGAGCACAAGAACGTGGGCACCAATCCTGGAACCTGAGCTCCCCAGGGCAGCTTTTATAGCTCTGCTATAGTAGTTACTTTTTTAAAGGTCAAGATTCCCATGTTTATTTTGACTGGTGTTTCTTGGCCCAGTCTAGACTGGTGGGGGGCAGAGGGGAATGAAAAAGAAAATTGACATAAATAGATTAATAGTTCGCAAGTGAAATTTATAGCTCATTTTGGGAAATGTCTCCTAAGAACCTTGCATTATTTCATTGAAGAGGGCAAGAAAGAGTGACATTTCTGTTCAGCTCGGGGCACGTAGGAGGCCAAAAGTAAATCCCAGAGAAGGAACATCTGGTTGGCGAACACAAAGGAACACAGCACCTGCAAAGTCCTCATGTGTTAACTCTGTGACTGGTTGTCCATTATCCACACAAAATAGGTTTTGAGCTGGAAACAGGCTGTTCATGCCAAGAAAGTCTGGAGTGATAACACAGCCTGTTTACCTTGGAATCCTCCCCATCCTCACATGGGCGGCCCTGCTGAGCCAGGACAGCTTTGGAACATTTTTCCGCCTAGCGCCTCTTTGCTGAAACCTCTGTGAGTCTGGAGCAGAGGACCAGAGAAGGGGCACCGGGGATGAGGGTGGAGGACTGCTGGGCTTCAGGATGCGGTTATATTATTTATTCCTCCGTGATGATTTTCTGGCAGAACTTTTCCTTTCTTAGCATCTGGAAGGGTTGCATATATCAAAACAACACCAAAATAAACTGTCTTAACACCCACACTTACAGGAAACTTTACCCCAGGGGCTCAGAGTGCTTCTAAAGGAACAAGAAGGCCTGTGGTGCACAGCCCCGCCCTTGGCAGCTGTGGTTGTTAGCCCTGAGCGTGATGCACTGTGTCCCTCTTTGAAGCATCCTTAGTCTAGATTGAAGAATTTCCCCAAAGAGACCTCACTGACAGCAGCTGACGGTGCCCATGGCAGAAGTGTTCCTCCCAGAAGGCAAACCCCTTCATTGCCAGGGGACCCCCCGAGCCCAGCTCCACCCCGACACCACCCTGAGTCAAAAGTCAGCAGGAGTCTGAGGAGTAGAGTGAACGCCAGGAGCGTGGGGACAATTTAAAGCCTGGAATGAGAATGTAGGAAGTATCTGTAGAAACAACAGAACTCAAGTTTATTTGAGTCTCAGCTTAAGGCCAGTGTAGACAATTAGAATTTTGCATGCCTTTCCTCTTATAATTCTCCTAACAACTCTACTCTTCTTTCCTACGTTAGGGAGAGCAGGCCCGGGGAGGGGAGGCAGTCCTCGCAGGGCCACATCACCCAACCTGATGGAAAGGCTAGACTTTCACCCCTCGTGTGTCTGGCGTTTTTTCCACTGGACCATGTGGCCTGGGGAAGGCTGACATGCATCGATATTCCCTTTACTTCCAAATTTATTCAGAGAAACCCAGCAGAGAGCTCGGTTGCCTGTCGGTTCCTAATGGCTGTGCCTGGTCTCCATTCCTTCTCGTAAGCCTCCTTATCTCAATCTGAGAGCAGGAAGAAGGTTAAGGTGTGCAGACAGGGTAGGGAGAGCTTGTCCAGTCCTGCCTGTCCCTGTCTGGGCTTGAATCTTGAGTCCAGGCTCGCTTCACACAGGATGTATAGTACACGGTGTACATATGTGCGCTGTATTGTTTAAGGGCATTCAACTCAACTCTAGAAAAGAAGGGAAACAGACCAATGGGAATAAAGGAAACAGAGACACAAGTCGCTGGTGAGACTCGGTGAACAAGGCTGAAGCAGGTAGAGCACATGCATCCTAATGGTGGGAAGGATGGATTTTTCAAACTTACTATAAGTATACTTGCGGCCCTCAAAATTCACCAGACCTTAAATTAACTGGCCACTCATTGGAAATACCCATTTTGGTTCCACCTACCCTCTGCCTAAAACACGCAGATAAAACCAGCAGGGCCCCTGGCCAGCTAGGGCTGTGACCAAGCCCACTTGTCTGCAGGTCTCACAAGAACCAGTGTGAGTTCGCCTCAGGCACCCTCCGTATGCTGCCCCCTTGTTCGCTCTGGACTCTGTGCTCCTCATAACCCCAGCAGGGAAGGCTGATGTGTCAGGGAAACAGAGGCCCTCAGCATTGCCAAATGCAGGACTCAGGGAGGGTGGTCCCTGTACCCTGTTCGTACCCACATGAGAGATGCTACCCCTCCCTCTCTTTCCCTTTGCCGCTCGCTGTATTAAATGAGTTTATTAAACCATGTGATTCAAATATCTGAATGGGGCACTTGAATCTCTCTGCTCCTGACCTCTGCTTGGAATGCACTTGGAAGGTACCGCTGCAACGAGATGATTTCCCACATAACACACGACCTCCAAGATTCCGCCCAGCTTTTAGCATTTTCTGGTTCTTGCTCCTCAAAATCCTGGTGGAATGTGTCAATGGCAAAGAAAAGCAAGTAAACCCAGGAAGATGAACGTGACTTTTTAAAAAGACAATACCTATGAATTACTTCCCGAATGTCATCATGCCTTTGGGATTTGTATTCATTTGCTGAAAATCCACTCAGTGTACATTGGGCTCAGCCTGTCAGTAGGCATGTTTACCATTCCTAAACCCTCTCCCCCATGCGCAGCTTAGGGAAGTATTACACTGACCTTGTAAGGTTCTAACAGCAGATACAGTTATTTCTATTTTACAACTGAATGAACTGTGTTTGAGCAGGTAGAGAGAATCACCGAAGGCTAGATGGCTACTAAAAGACAAGTCCAGACCTAGGATCCTAAACAAATATTCTTTCTACTATACCATGTATACATTGAAATGAATATAGATTCCCATCCACTTGTGTAGGAATTGAAAGTAAAGATAGGGAAGGAAGGAGAGACAAAGAGAGAAATAAAATGGATGGCAATGGATGATATAATATTTATATTTTTCATATGATATATATATGCAGAAGCCCTCTTTTGCATCCAGCAAGATTATGTGTGTTTTATCCACAGAACCTTTTTTCCTCAAAGTGCAAGGAGATGTCACCATTCTTAATCATAATTAATGAAAGAGAAACTAAGAGATGTTCCTTCTGTAACACACCTGATTGCCAGTCGAGAACCCAGATTTCCAACCTAGGTGTGCTGAGCCTAAGACTTGCTTTCTGAGATGCCATGATTGCATTACCATCAGTGCCAATCAAGAATCCATAAAATTCAGGTTTGTTTTTTTATTTTTAAGGACTGGGCACTGTTACAAAGATGAACATTTAACAATACTTAAAAAATATCTTCCACAAAATGTCCCTTTCCCAAAAAGAATGAAGTTTACATGTTAAATTATGAATTGCATGGCTTTTGACTTAAATATGCAATAGAGAACAAACAAAACACCTTGCAAGATGGGGACTCTCTTTTATCTTTGACACCACCTCTGATCTCCTTCCAAACAGAGATAAGAAAAGGAGACAATAAATCCAATGATCAGGACTTGTCTTGGCCAAATGTGTTGGGAAAGGGGTATGACTTTGAGAGGACCAAATACAATGTGTGGACCTTATTTGAATTCTGACCCTAACAAATCAAACGTATAAAGACATTGAATATGGACTTGTTGCTAGCTTACTTTAACAAATTGTTTGGTTCTTGCTTTGTAAGATGTGATGTCACTGCAAATATATAATAAATGTCTTTACTTTGTAGTGGTACATATGTACAAAGACAATTATGGACACAGTCATGATTTCTTGGATATGCTCTAAAATATGCTAGAAAAAAAATAAGATGAAGAAAATGTAGTAAAAATGTTACTAATTCTAGTTGATGGTTATATAGGTGTCTCCTGTAAGAGTCTCATACCATTCTACTTTTATGTGATTGAAATTTTTCATAATAAAAAGGAAAAAAAAACATTATGTTGGTAGCAGAGGAGGATTGGAGAGAAGGAGTAGAAAAGAGAGCCCAGGACGAAAGTGGCCTTGAATGAAAGTGTTGGGGACGCCTAAAAGGACATGGTAAAGGATAAAAACAAGATATGAACTGCACCCCCACCTGGCAAAGGGGCTTAGTCTGGAGTCAACGTGTATTCATGTGATGTTGTGATTTATAATAAGAAATATAGATTTGGTCTTCATTCCTGTTCCTGGCACAGAGTTCTTAAGGCCCTTGGGATTTATGCTAATCAGGTCACTTTTGGAAAGCCCCCTAGGTAACCTAAAGATGGGGTCCGGTTGCCAGGGGAACCAACCACGTGATTAGAGGGTTGGAACTTTCAGCCCCACTCGGCATGCAGGGCTGGAGACTGAGTTCAATACCAATGGGCAGTAATGTACTCGGTCATGTCTGTGTAATGAAGCCATCCGAGAAACCCACAAGAAGAGGATTCAGAGAGCTTCCAGACTGGGAACACATGGATAACGGGGCAAGTGGTGCTTAAAGAGGGCATAGAAGCTCCTGCCCCTTACCTTGCCCTACTCATCTCTTCCATCTGGCTGTTCCTGAGTCATACCCTTTTACAATAAACTAGTCATCCAATAAGCAAAACGTTCCTCTGAGTTCTGTGAGCTCCTCTAGCAAATTCATGGAACCCAAGGAGAAGGTCAATCTACAGCAGTTGATCAGAGGCACAGCTGATCTGAAGTGGGGGTTGTCTTATAGGACTGAACCTGTAGCCTGTGGGATCCGATGCTGTCTCCAGATAGATGGTATCAGAACTGAGTTGCATTCCAGGACACCCAATTGGTGTTGGAAAACTGCTTGGTGGTGTGGGGCAAAACCACATGTTGCAATGCATCATCTCATTACACACTGTCATCATGATCGCACAAAGTACATGCAATTGTGCCCAAATGACAGATGAGAACCCTGAGGCTCACAGAGATGAAGACCTTTGCCTACAGTCCCACGGGGCCCTGAGTCACAAAGATGTGCTGATGGGTTGGGTGGAAAATGGAGAACTGTGTTGGGCAGGAATCCAGTGGAACTTCTATGAAAGCAACACCAAGTTTTTGCATGAAACTTCATTTGAAAATGGGGTTCTCTAACTGAACAAGATACAAAAATCAAAGATTGGAGAAGTAAAGTTGAATGTGCTAGCTTGAAAAACTTAACCCATGGGTTAATGCCAACATAAAGGAGAGTCACAGGTGAGAATTCCCAAAAGGGGCTTTTCAAGTTTTCTGAATTTGTGTCAACCTCAACCTCACCGCAATTATCTCTAAGATTTCACCCACAACTGCATGCAATTTGTACCCAGAAACTCCCACACACTGTAGTGATTTGGTTTTGAACTTGAAATTGCTGTGGTGGGGGCAGGGGGGAGGCAGGAAGAAAAAAGATGATTTAATCGGGCAAGGCTGAGACCCTAGGGTGTGGTCTTTGAGAGGACGCCAACCCAAAATGCTTCTGCACTGGAACAATGACCTCTGATTGGGGGACCCTTCAAGTCATGTGCAAAATGGCCTTTTAATTGGGGGGCATTTCCCTGCTTTGTGTTCTCCCCTAGGAAACAGATTCCTACATATTCCTTGAAGCAGATGCAGAGCTCTGTACCACGACTGCTTGTGTAGCTTTTCAGTGGATGTGATCAGCATCCCATCTGCCACAACAGCAGAGCTCCAGGAAACTGTGCAACTTAACAAAAATAGTAATAATAATGTTGGGTTGATGTTTGGCTGAACCCTTTGCTCACTGTGTGGCCTTGGGCCAGTCAGGTGACCTGCTTGTGTCCTGATAAATCAAACCAGATGGAAAAATTGAGTAAGAGACAGGGGCTTCACTGGAAAACAGATGCTATAGCTGAGCTCAACATTTTTCTTTTTTTAGTAAATAAATTGGGGGCCCAAGGGGAGGAGAGAGTGGAAAATTGTTTTGAATATTCAAGAGCAACTCCAAGCTGAGAAACAGGGAGTGTTTATTAGAACCTCTTTCCAGCACGGTCACCCTGGCCTCCAATTCTAAAGACATTCAGCAAAGCCCAATGGCACCCTTAGGGTCCAGAGAATGTCTGCAAAGCCTATTAGATCATAGGTAGCCTCCCATTAGACAATTTAACCTTTGATGTCAAGGTTCTCGGAGATCACATTTGTTAAGACATTGCCTCACTGAAGCTCTATGGATGCCTATTGAAAATCACAAGCCCCCTTCACCCTGACACTCCCATTGTCCTCCCATGTTAATTTTTGACCAGCCCCTTCATTGCTACATAGCATCTAATGTGGACTGTCTAGGTTCTCAGCCCCTACTAGGAGGTAAGCTCCTCTGGGGAAACAACCTTAGTCCGTTTTACCCACTGCTGTGTTTCCTGTGCTGGACATGGTCCCAATAACTAGGGTGTTTTCTCTGGGCTGGAGAGCTAGGAAGTTAAGTGTCCCAGTTAAGATACAAGGAAGCCACTAGCATGCTAATGCAACAGTTGGTCTTGTCAATCTTGAAATGAACGCCCCATCAAATGTTCTCAGTGTGACATGGTGAGACTACAGGGCACGTGCTCCAGACATCATAGTAACAGGCTTACTGGCAGTCACACAGCTCACACTGGGACTAGACTTGTACAGCTTTGTTCCTGCCTTCCTACCTCCGGCTCGGCATGCTCCAATCCACCTCCAACCCGCTACCAGCAGGCTCGTTCCAAATAAGGAACCAGACCCCTCGTTCCCCCCAGTACTTCTCATCGCCTATATGATAAACTTCAGACTCCACACAAGGCTTCTTGGTCTGTGCCCAATCCACCATCCCTGCCCTCGTCCCTGACCCCACCTCTGTCATAGTGGGGTTACCCCACCACCCACACTGTCCCTTGCCCTTGCACTTTGCTGGACTCACCATGGTCTCCATATCTTCAAGCATTTTCTCTGCTCTTCCCTGCCTCAGATCCCCTTCTCAACTGTCCAACAACCACTGGCTTATCCCACTGAGCTCCACACCAGCTCCTCTCTGACCCGCTCCCTGCCTGCTGATGCCTGTGCCCCACAGAGGTCCCTCCTGCATCTTGGGAGAATCCCTAGGATCCCGTGCTGCACTGTATTATAATCACTGGGGTGTTTCTCTTCCCTAGTAAATGGTTAATGTCTCAGGAGAGAATTATCTTGTTTATCTCCATGCCTAGCCCAGGGCTGGATGTATGTACAGTCCCTCTGCAACTGTCAAATGAATGAAGGATGAACAAGTTTCCCTGCTCAGGTTTAACAGTTCCCCGGTTTCTCTCACCCACACAGATCGCTTTAGTACATCAGGTGGGCACTGAAAAGCTGCTCTAACACCAAAGCATCACTTTCCTTCTGTGGCATGTTCTCTCAGAGGTCACACTGTAATTGCCTAATTCCCAAGTGGAAAGCTAAGATTAAGGGTGTTAAAAGATAAACCAAGGCATATAAAAAATGTAAGCGTTTATCTGAGCAAAATTCTATTCCAATCAGGCAGCATCAAACCAGAAGCAGTGAGGAGAACTTTCTGGACTGGAGCTGGAGAAGAGACTTATCCAGAGAAAGTATAGAAACAAAGAAAGGAAATTATTTGATTGGCTACAGCTCGATGCCTAATTGGCTGCTTGCCATTGATTGTCCTTAGCGTTTTGATTTCATAACCTTGAGGCATTCGCACGCTCAGATTTGGGTTTGCTTATATAGGGCACCATGGCATTAGAGCCACTTCTGTCTAACGGTGTTCTTGTTTAATTTAAAAGGGGTCTGAGTTTCCTTAGCTTAAAGGGCTAAACCAAGTAGGTGCTCTAAACCAAGATGTATTGCTAGAATGAGCAAATGTATAGAATAAGCAAATGCATGGGTAGAGAGGAGGGGGAAAGGGAGGGGCAGAAGGGAGTAAAAGACAGAAGGAAGCAGAAGAACCCAGGACAAATCTAGGGTCTGGAGTGGGGTACAGAGTCAGCCCTGCCCAGCTTCATGTCTTCCCAAACTTCCCAAGGGCTACTGGGCCTCCTGGTGGCTTCTGAAGGTTTTCCCAGCAATTGCCAGAAGAGGAAAAGGTCCCTGTCTGTGAGCAGGAGACATCTGAGGGTAGCTGCATGCTTAAAGTCCACCTGCACGCTGGGCTCTCCATTGAGAAGTGGCCCCCTTGGGCTTTCATAAAGCGTGAGGCAGTGCTGACCCGGGATTCTGTGAATTGAACGGGGATCTGCAAGATACTTCAAGTCTCTATTTTCATGCCTGAAAGCGTACATACTGCAAAACACAGTTTTAAGAGCTGGTCTTTGTTTCAAGATAAATAGCTGCTGAAAGAAAAAGCATTCCAAAAACTAATTTTCTTCAAGATGGGGGGCAAGAACAGTCTAGAAACACATGACTGAACTTTGCTTTTCAAATGAAATATGCCAAAGAAACATTTGCTTTTCCCCCAGTCTTGGAGCCCAATCGTGTCCTTCTCACGCTCAGGGAAGAATCAGCAATAGAGACACAGACGTTGCTATTCCAAGCCTTTCTTTCGGAACTCACCTTTGCCCAGGCACGTTTCTGACTGGGGGAAGCTAACCATGGCAGCAAGTGGATTCAGAGAAGCACTTGCTGACTCAAGACCTGGGTTAGGGCCCTCTGCCAGCCCCCCAAACCTGCCCCATTCAGTGCCCTCAACCCTTTCCTCCCCAGCCTGCTGACACTCAAATTACTACCACATACTCTTTTCCTGCCTGTGCAAATCTAAGCTTTTTGCCCATGTGTGGCTCATGTCTAAACTTGCCTTAAATAATAGGTCCAAGTGCCGTGTGGGCAGGGGCCTTGTGCTTTTCAGTCAACCATGCATTGGCCCCAGCAACCAGCCAGGAACACAGCAGGCACTTAGGAAATGTTTGCTGCAGGTGTAGAGCCAGGCTGTATAGTTTGCTTTGTTATTCCTGATCCCTTTGCCTCATTTTCAGGCCGAGAAAAGGTATCCCAACACTGTAGTGTGTATTCTTCAACATGCCTTTGCAACTGCTATGTTCCAATTGACTGTGAAAAAGAATAGACTCCATGACTGGTAAGAAAGAGAGAGAAAACTCACTCATGTGGCCCCAGGCTCAGCAAACCCACTGGTGGAGATGGAGCAATGCTCAAAATGCCCATCCCAGGTGGCCTGGAGGAGGAGGGATTCCTATCACCTTAGTCATTCTCTTCATCCAAGGTAGCAGTTTTTGCTTGGGCTGGTTTTGACTTATTGATCTTTCCTACAGATCATATCTCTTACTTAAAAAAAAAAATAGGTGTTTTCAAGCTTCTTTTACCTATTCGCTTCCTTCTTTTTAAAGACCTTAAGAATTTATACCAATATTCACAAGCCTTCTTTAGATCCTGTAATCAAAATCCTTCAGAGGTCTTTGTATGAGTTTTCTTAGGCTGCTGTAACAAAACACACCATAGATGGGGTGGTTTAAACAACAGACATTTATTTCTTCACAGTTCTGGAGGATAGAAGTCTGAATTTGAGATGTTGGCAGGGCTGGTTCCTTTAAAGCCACCGTCCTCAGCATATGGACAGCCACCCTCTTCCTGCATCGGCCCGTCGTCTTCCCTCGGTGTGCATCTGTCTTTGTGTCTACATTTCCCCTTTTCATAAGGACACCAGTCATATTGCATTAGGGCCCATCCTAAGCTCCTTCTCTTTACTTGATTACCTCTGTAAAGACCTCATCTCCAAGGCAGGTCACATTCAGAGGTACTGAGGATGAGAATTCCCACATATTTTGGGGGAACAAATCAACCAATAACAGTTATTTTGTGTAATTTAAACACTGCTACTAAGTGTTAGATGGACAACATGATAAGCTGTTTAAAAAAAAAAAACATAATGCTGGTGATAATTAACTCATTTAAGAGATCATCAATTCCTCCAGCTCCAACCCCCAAAATAAACAATAAAAAATAAATAAATAAATGAGGGCTACATCCCCAAATGCCTAACTGCCCCCTGAAGCAACCTAAGCCCAGCGGCTGGACTTCTCCGCTCCTGACTGATCCATCACCTTTTCTTTGTGCTTCTACATTATTGGACCCATTGCTCTAAGCCAGGTCTGTGAGTTTAAAGTAAACCAGCAGACTTGACTATTACCAGGTAAACCCACCAAAGAGGAATACTTTCCTGACCAAGGTAAGTTAGACATGAATTGCAGGGTGCAGCCTGTGACGCCATAAAGAAAGCAGGCCCACCCCTAAGAGTTCATGCAGAGAGTAGCCAGCACATCACATCTGGGCTGAGAAGCAATAGCCAAGTTGAGGGAAAAAGCTAAGTTCAGTGGCCATAGAAAGATACCAACATATGACAGCAGGATGCCAAGATCAGTACCAAGCTTCAACCTTTGCTGAGAGAGCTTTGAAGAGGAGCTGTGGGGACATCCACACAGCTGGACAACTCCATGGAGCTGCACAGAGCTCTGCCAGCCCAGATTGCTCTAAAATGTCCAAGGGATGTGTCTTCCAATGGTTACCAGAAGTCCTCTCAAGGCATCAGCCAGTTCTGTCCTTAAGTAGAATAGACAAAAGCTTCTCAGAATTCCTGGAAAAATGGAACCAGTGCCTTCCCCTTAAACTTCGAAAACTAAAGGCTGTTTCCTAGGAGTCAAAGACTACACATTCCTTGCTTTCTATTATTTTCCCTCTGCAAGATCTTTAAAAAATATTTTTATAGATTGGTCATAACGGGTGAACAGGGAAAATACGGGGCATGGCAAGTTAATTAAGAGCAAATGAACCATGTTCATGGCAGAAGGCACACTCATGCTGACCAATATGTATCTTTTTTCCATTTACATTTTATAATTGTTAGTCACAAGAACGTGTGACAAAGGAGGAGACTCAGAACCATAAAAGTTTCATAAATCCAATAATTCATCACGGAACCAGTACTGTGTGCCAGGGGCTGGAGAAGCAAAGGCAGTGAAACAACGCCCTGCCCTCAGTATCTCCCAGTCTAGAGAGCCAGACATGCAAGGAAGCAGACAGTAACATCAGGACGGAACCAGGAGCCCTAGGACACCATGAACTGCCCCTGTGCATTATCCCTGGACTGTCCAGAAACACCGGGCTGGGGCACTGAGAACCTAGGGGTGAGGAGAGGTCATCTGGAAGACCTTGGCCAATAGCAAAAGCCATTCAGAAACTCAGTCTGCCCCCAACCCAGTAACATCAGAGGCAAACCCAAGCTTGACAAACGCTTTCCTTACTCCTGGACAAATTGTCCTATTCCTTCCTTTCCTGGTGCAGCCCAGACAGGCCAGAACACCACGCACGTTTGACTCTGATGAGTATCTGTCACTGAGGCATAACCTTTCTTATTTTTAACTAAATTATAACATAGATGTATAAAGTAAGCAAATACCAAGCATAAAACTCAATGCATTTTTTTTCATAAATATATGCAGACTAAATGCAACCTACATCAAGACACAGGATATTCTGAGCACCCAGAAGGCTCCCTCATGCCTGTCCCTGTGACTACCCATGCTCCCCTAAGAATTAATCACCATTCTCATTCCCAACACTAGTGATTAGTTTTGCCTGTTCTTGAATTTCATATAAATGGAATCACACAGAATACAGTCTTTTGTGTCTAGCTTCATTGGCTCATTTTCATGTCTGTGAGATTCACCTATGTCTCTGCATACAACAATAGGTTAGGTTTTTGTGTGTGTGTGTGTATGTGATGCTTTCCGTTGTATGCACAGACCATAATTTATTTGTCCATTCTACTGTTGATGGAAATTTAGGTTGTTTCCAACTGGAGACATCATGCAGAAGGTCAATTTGAACATTCTTATGCCCGTCACATATATACACAGTTCTCTTAGATATACACCTTAAAGTAGAATTATCTGATTGAAGGACACAAATATACGTAGTTTGGGTAGGTACCACCAGTTTTACAAAGCAGTAGCACCCAGCAGTGTCTGAGAGCCCAGTCTGAGCTATAATCCTAGAGGCAAGCTCCCCTCAGCATCTCACTGTGTGAACTAGGAGTCCATCCAGGCGGATGGAGAAAGCTGCAATATGTCAAACTGACTCCAGAGATAGCTGTCTCCTGACCCACATGCTATTCCCTCCTGCATGAAGAGTAATTGGAGGAGAGTTAGTTGGATATGCTAACGGGGAAACAAAAGCTAAGAGGACAACAGATGCATGTAAAGCCGGACTCTGCCAGCCAGCCAGCCCCTAGGATATGGGCTAACAGCATCTATTATGATGATCCCTCTGCCAGTTTCCTCCTAACATTGGCTGAGCACCCTCGTTACCATTCAGCTAATGTGGGCTTACGGACCAATAAGGCTGACCTGGGATCAACTGGGGACTGTGCACAACTACTAGTGGCTTTGGACACCTTCTCCTGGGGAAGTCCTACAGAGCCAAATGTTTTTTTTTTTGAAGTCTCACTTCATTGGCCATTTAGCAGCCAGCCACAAGAAAATTACACGTGTTTGGTGATACAGAGGTAACATGACTCCACGGAAGGAGTGCCAGGGAAACAGTAACAATGCTTTTGAAGCTCTGTGGCAACCAACTCGTCAACACACCTTGGGGGAAGGTGTACCTTTCAATCTATTATGAAATCAAGTAAAAGATAAAAAGCAAGACTGAACCTGCTAGTACCCTCCAAGACTGCTCAGAAGACATTTAAAGACACCACAAATGGCTATTCTTCCAAAACACTAAAGTTTCCTAAAACACAGGGCAGCAGGAGAACACACTTAATGGTGTGTTTCTTTAACAGCATAAAGACTAATAAGAAAACACTGACTGTAGGGTAATGCTTTTCACACGCTATCCTTTGCTCTTCAAAATGGCATTTTGAATTGAGCGAGGCTAGTGTTCTAGTGTGATTATTATCCAGCTGCCATCACTGGCCAAAAGGGTTGTTTCCTGATCAAAATAAATCCTGAAGTAAAATGTGCAGACTCCATCCCTAAGGAAATGCTAGGTGATAATTTTTTTTATTTTTAAAATCAGAACGAGATATGAAACCAAGGAATATGAGCATACACCTAAACGTAGGTGTTCCATATAGACAATAATAATACTGTGAAATTTCACGAGGTCTTTCCACAAGTTCAAGATGTTCATTTTAGATGACCCCATAACCATGAACAGAAGTTTTATTTAAAAAAGAGAGCCTTTTGCCCTTTTAGAGAGGAAGCAAAATTCCGCAGTGTGGTATAAACTTCTAGATGCTTTGAACAGACATATCTTACTTTGACAAGAGCTGGGTTGTTTTTTTTTTTTTGAGAAGAATCATTAAAAATTGTCTGGCTTTCAAAAATCTGCGTTTCTATTTTGACACTGGGAGATGTGTTTTTATCCAAACTTTCAAATGTTTCAATGTGGGTTCAAGTTCAGGCAAAGAATCAGTGATGGGTGTAAGGAAACAGGATGGTTTCTGCGTTCTCTCTACTGGGAGGAATTTTAGGCCATTGATATCCGAGTCTTCCGCAAGATGTGTGTGGGTGTTCCGAGCTGGCATACAGGGCTTTGGGCTTACTTTATGGAAATAGCTAGAGCTTGGGGCTCTATTGCCGTCCTTTCCCTAGAATTATTTACTGCTGCACAGTCAGCAAACACTCATGTCACCAGGAGCCCAATTCAATCACTGAATACAAATAAGCAACCTTCTGCCCAAAGGCCAAATGGGAAGCTCTCACCCCCATTTACAGAGGTGCAAACTCACAGACAGTCTGAAGTTTTGATGTTCAGCTGTGATTTATGTCTCATGATTCAGGAAAATGGATCGACCTAAGAATCCTTGCCCCATTCAGTTGCTCACCACTGCCAAATCTATCTGGAAGGAACGGCGGTCATAATGACCACCCTCCCATATTAAAGAAGAAAAAAAAAAGTTCATCTTTCTCTGCATGGGTCAACCCAAGACCATCCCAGCTATTATTTCCTCATTATTGCCTCTGTCTAAGAATAATAACCTTGTAGCTAAACAAAACCAGCAGAGCAATTACATTTCAAACTTCTCTTGGAATCTAGACTTCGTGGTAACCCGACACCTCAAGCCCCTGACCTCCTGGGGAAGAAATTGGTGTCCTCTGCTCAGGACGGAAGTGAATTATGCCCCAGAGGCCCCTGGGTCACAAGCTGACATTCCATTTGGTTTGTGGGCAAAACAGTTCCTTTTTCCATTATTTTGCAATTGACACCAGTAGGCAGTAATTTCATTGGCCTAAAAAGTGAAGTCACCAGAATTGTCTCTTTAAAAGGAAGAGATGGCTTGAAATATGTTTAAATTATGGTCAGTAAAGAGATCTCTGGCACATTGCTAATGGCCCACAACTTTTTCAGCATGTGGCCTACTGAAGATTTCATCCAGACATTTGCCGTAATATGCTGCACATATTTGAAGCATATAACCTTAGAGAGATTTTTTTTCTAAATCCCTCAACAACCCAGCCTGAGAAAAATGGAATCAAAGGATTGTCCCTTGAAGCCATGAACATTGGCAGCAGCTTTAGAAGGCTGACCTTTATTCCTGCATCTGACAACTTTTTGACTACTGGGCAAGTTACTCTCTCCCCCTATTTGTAATCAGATCACAAAAAGATGTAGAAAAACTGTCCCAAGCATCTGTAAAAATGAGGAATGTATTTATTAATTCTTTTTAGAATAAAACAATTAAGTCATACTGCAAATGGGTTTCCTTTTAGGGTGATGAAAATATTCTGTAATTGTGTGTTCATAATTCTGTGACTGTGCTAAAAACACATTGTGTGGATTGCACACTTTTAATAAATGAATTATATAGTATGTGAGCTATGCCTCGATAATGCTGTTAGATTAGCAAAGAGAATTAAGTCAGGATGCTAGTTTAACTATCACACAATTATTTTTAAAAACTAAACAATTCAAACAACCACTTTCATAATTTTACTACAGCTTGAGTAGAAAATATTTGAATAAATTAAAACAGCAGTTTGACTACCTCAGCAGTAAATCTTTTTTAAAGGTTCCACTGAAATAAAGAATAAGTTTTCTCTCTGTATATGGGTATGTAACACTACAGTGTAGCATCATTGCTATGATTTGATTTAGCCAAGCCTATCTGCTCATTGTAATCTCAGTGGGAAATGTGATGCTTTATGTTAACCAGGTCAGTAGCTGCCCATAAGACCTGGGATAGTGGGGGAGCAGACAGCACCATTTTGAGGGACAGGAGTCATTGCACAGAATGTATTATCACTGCTCCACCATCAGTGAGACTTGAAACATGATTTTTGACTGCTGCAGTGGGTCCACTACATGGCAGGTGGGACGGTAAATTGGCCCAACCCTTTGTGAAAGAAAAAAATAACAATAGGTATACAAAACCCCAAAAGATATCTATATCCTTGACCCTGTTGTCACATTTATAGAAAGCTATCTCAATGAAAGAATGCAAAAAACTATGGACAAAAATGTTCCTACATCACTTCTGGTACTAGACTTTAGAAGACAACCTAGGAAGATGTGTACGTACATACAGATGTAGAGATACACCTTTGTGGAAACTGTGAAAATCCACTTGGTGGTGTATTATGCAGCTATGAGAAGTATTTTCATTATGTTAAGAAAGATAAAAGCAACTCTATATGTACTATGTTCACAGCCCTTTTAAAGGTACAGTGTGATGGTTTTCAAGATATACCCACATATTATTGGCTAGGTCTTCCTTTTAAGGAAGGAGCTTAATTCCTCTTCCCTTGAGTGTGAGTGGAATTTACTGACTTGCTCCTAGGGATCAGAACTTCATAGAAGTGACCATATGTCAGTTCTCAGAGTGACTGCCATTTCCATCTGGGGGATGGTCCCACCTTTCTCTCTCTCATCTCACTCACTCAGAGGAAGCCATGCTAAAAGGGAGCCCTGCAAGGAGGGAAGGCACCTGCCACATGAGACGCTGAGGCATCTGACAGAGAGGCCCGCGTGGTGAGAGACAGAGGCCGGCCAGCAACCACACGGGTGAGCACAGAAGTGGGTCCTTCCCTGGTCAAGCCTTCCGATGGACCACAGCCCCAGCCAACAGCTTGATGACAACATTACTTGAGAGCCTGTCAAAAAACCACCATGCTAAAAGAATAGTATGCATTGCTTTAAGCCACAAAATTTAGGATAATCTCTTATGCAGCAATAGGTAACTAATAGATAAGTAATAGAGAAAAACATAGAATAATAGAGAAAAAATAGAGAATACAGGAAAATATACCAAAAAATGCAAATGAAGGTACATCCCGTGACAAAACGTTTTCCCTCCTTTTGTCTCTCTCTTTGAATAAATCTGTAATTAAAAATATGTATTACAGTCTGCTTGAAAAATATTTTAGCTCCCTCATTACACAAACAGGAATTTAATCTTTTGCCATCTTTAGATATCTGAAGGACATGAACTTCATTGTTGTTCAGAGATACATATGGCGTTGGGAAGGGGAATGCTGTCTCTTTAAGCTGCAGCTGCTCAACACGTAGGCATGGATGCATACGCCATTATATATCGTTCCTTTCTAAGGGCGCCACTGATTCAGCAACCAAAGCAATCATTGAACTGTTTTCCTGGTCACTGTGGATTTTACACAGTTTATACTGATGCAACCATATTCTGTTACGCAGCACTTGTTGAACAAATGCTATGGATTTGTAAGAAGGCCGCTTACTAACTCTGCAATCCGGGGTACTTCACCCCTCTGTACCTCAGTTTCCCCATGTGTGAAATGGTGACAATCATCTCCTTCTCACAGAGCCGCTGTGTGAATTAATGAAATAAAATAGGCAAAGCATCCCACATGGGGCCTAACACAGAAAAACTTCGCAGAAGTGCTCTTGTTATTAAGAACATTAAGAGGATTCTAAACACCAGGGGATCTAAGTGGTTAGTTTGATGGGTTACCCTTGGGCGAAGGAATCAGGACCAGCTCTGTCATGACAGACTCAGGCAAGCTAGGTTCACTGCAGACACGGCAACACTTAACAAAAATGCCTTTTTTCAGGAAAAATTACCCTGCTGGCTCGCACCTAAGAGCTCATTTGTCACTGCTGGAAAATGACTGCATGGACCCAAAGCTTTTGTCCATTTCCATCTGCCTTGATAGGATTTTTTTTAATCCTCAAATTATGGGCGTTTGTCTTGATTCTACCTGAAATCAATCGCTGAACTTAGAAGTGTGATTGCAGCTCGTCCAAAGCCAAGAAGTGTGATTGATCAGGTACTCGGTACGCAGTAAAGAAATAATTGGTTGAGGGTGTTCTCTGGACTTCCAGGCCACCCAGGCTAATTATTCTTAAGCACCAATTTGCATTTAATCAGAGCCTGAATCATTTCACTCCAAAGGTGGTGTGTGCTAATAATAGGGCTTTTAGCCCTGTTCATTTTTCAGGGCAAAGGACCCTCTCCGTTTTTAATTAAAGACATAAAAAATGTGAAAGTGTGTGAACTTGGCTTGCCAGGAAGTGCATTTTCAGGCAACCAGGAAGTCACAGATTTTACCTTCACAGAGCAGACCAGCCATAATCGCAACAGCATTACCAGTACAGGCTGTGGTGTCCACTAGGGTCTGGACAAGACATCCTACACACGAAGTAGTGGCAGAATCTCACCAACTGCTTTTGGGAGGGGGGTGGCTATGCCTTCTGTCCCCCAGAAAACTGGTAGTTTTTGCCTAGTGGGTGTTATACTTTGACCCTCCCCGATAAGGGGAAACAAAAATGGATCTAAACTTCTAAACAAAGCAAATATTATTTTTGGAGGTGTAAGCAAATGAGCTGCACCTTAAACCAGACAGTGTGGGTCTCACTGGGGTTAATCAACTCAATTCATGGGCTGGACAGCTCTGAGCAAAACAGAGGAGAACATTCTGGAGAGAAAAGCTGCTTCAACAACCATGTAACTCAGGGTCTAGTCCTGTTTCTGTCTTGCTCACTTCCTGTGTGACATTAGTTCATGCTTTTACCAGCACTGCTGGAAAAAATGGTTAATGAACCCAGAGCTTATGACCATCCCCATTGGCCTCAACAGGATTTTATTATTTGAAGACTCCTCAAATTTGGGGTGTTGATTTTGTCCCAAACTAAAATCAATCTCTGAACATAAGAGGGGTATGATTCCAGCTCTAAGCTCCCCTCCATGGAAAATGAGGGGGATGGATTAGGCCAGTGGTACTTAAGTAAGAATATGAATCAGAAACTCCCAAAATACGGTTGAATTCTGAAGCCCTGTGTTACTGTGGGCACCATAATCCAGCACTTCTGGGGCTTGGGCCTGGGCACCTGTTCTGGAAGAATGTCTGCAGTTGATTCTGACACACATTAAGGACCAAGGGCTGGATAAGCCTTTTTCCATTTCTGATATCCTGGAGGTCTAACCCTCCTGCCCATAAAAGTCCTCAGTGCCTCACTTCACTTCTTCCAAGGTTGGTCCTGAGGCTGGAATATCAGGATGGACTTCCCGGGTTAGAGAGAAGGCAGCTTTTTTACAAAGGGCTGGCAAGTGCCTGGCATTGCCCTGAAGATGTTACATGTGAACAAGAACAAATTGGCATCCTAAAGAACTCTCTCCACGTGTTCCCACGCACGCACTCAGAGCTGCCAGGCAACATCGCTCTGCTCCCCAGCACTGCTCTGATGCTCAGCTCCTGGTCAATTAGCAGACCCAGCGTCCTGTTCTTCCACGATTAGGGACTAAGGACCGGATGACAGTGAACATGTGAATAATTACCGAACGCCCAGACATTATAGGCGTTACTTCTTTTCATCCACAACACAATCCTCTGAGTTGTCCCTACTGAACACGCAAGGAAGTGACCAGAGAATGATTGTGCCATTTAACCAAGGTACAAAGCTACTACTAGGAAAACAAAAAACACAGACATGAAATGGTCTGCATCCAGGAAGAAATGGAGAGGCATGAATTAGCAGAGAGAAGCCTGGGACCTTGACACTGCAGTTCTCAATACGTCAATCTTACCTTCATCCTTTTGAATAAATATTAGCCAAGCACCCGCATGGGGAAGGGACCTAGCCCCCCAAGTAATCAAACTTGGAGAGACTGTTATGTCTGAAAAATAAAGAGAGCACCCAGCAAAAATAAAGAGTCCCTTGAAGTCCTTTAAAGGGGTCATGACTACAGCAGCCTCCACACACATGTGACAGGCTCTGTCCCTCAGGTCACGGCACTCAGAAGGCCCCACGTTTGGCTTAGTGCTCTGCTGTCCCTGTCTTGAAATCCTCCATACCTTTTATAACACGGGCTCTGTGTTTTCATTTGCACCAGGCTCCAGAAACAGAGCAGCTGATCATGGCAACTGTTCAGAAGAGTAAAACATTAAGGATATTTTCCGCTAGATGAGATTTCAGCTTTTGAGCACACAGCCTACACTGTGTTTCTGCGGGGGTGCTAATTGCAACCCTAGCAGGTGGCCGGACTGGAACGTGCACCCCAGGCTAACTCCAAAGTCTGCCACCCCAAGGCTGAGAGGACATGTGACTTTCTGAGACACAAAAACAAGGTGGTTCTGGTCCAGCAGGATATTGAGGCACTTGGATCCAGGCAGGTGAGAAATCCACACACTCTCCCACATCAGGTTTTGTCACCACCCCACACACAGAGACCAGCACACACCCACCCCTGAACTGTTAGGCCACTCCCCTCTGACAGAAGATGGAAGCCAGCTCCCGAGGCAGGGGGCCTTCAACCACCAAGATGTGAAAAACCATCACCTACCACGTTCATTTTTTCTTTAATTCTTTGACAGTGGCATTGCAGGCAAAGCTGTGGATGAGACAGGCAGGATCCCAGCTCACAGGGATCCTAAAGCCACGCTGGGGGAGGGGTCAAATCCATCAATCATTAGGACATTTCCTAAAAGATGAGAGATACAGAAAGCAAAGCAGAGGGCTGCAATAAAGAGATGGGGGTGCAGGGCTGGGTGAAGCTGGGGGCTACTTTAAGTCCTATTAAAACCCTCAGGAGGTGGCCTAATCATGAGAGTCAAATATGTGAGCAGATCCAAGGCAGAATGCTCCAGGCACAGAGGGCCATCGGTGCAAAGGCCCTGGGGCCACAACAAGCTTACTGTGTCCTGGGGAATGAAGAGCAGGGCAGCCGGACGAGGGCAAGAAGGGAACCATTTATGGACGCAGACAGAGGCCAGGTAAAATGGAGACTTGGGCCCCACCACATCCAAAACAACTACCTTCCTATACCTGGAGTACCATGTAACAGAGAGCCCTTGACCTACTACCCCTTTCATAGGACCAAATAAGTAACAAACATAACGTGCTTGCACTTGCCCCACAGTGAAGCGGCCAGCTTGGCATGTCAAGGCGTCAGCTGCATCCTGAGCGGCTGTGATCCTCACTCACTCTGACTGTGCCTGCTTCCAGCCAGGCGCTCTCCCAACCACTTAACAGGTGCAACCTCACTGAATTCTTTCAGCAGTCCTAAGACGTAGGCAGCGCTCTCCCATTTTGCAGATGACAGCACTGTGGCTCAAAGAGGTTACGTTACAGAGCAAAGCCACGCACAGCCCTCCTAGTAGCAGAGTTAACGTTCCATGACCCAAGCGAGACTGTAGCTGCTAAGCTCTTCTTTCTGCCAGGCTGCAGAGTGACCCTCCTGCCCAGCTGCAGGCTTTGAACTCATGGCCCATGGATCCCACTCTCCTCCCCAACTACTCGCACGTCCCACCAGCTCCCCCCTGAGCCTCTGGCAACATACGGGCCTTCACTGGCTGCCCCCCAGTGCCTTTTCTCATCCAAGCACCTTAAGCCGGTGAAGAGTTGTTGGAGACAAAACAGTGGATTTCAACCAACGTTGAGACTTACTTTCCTTAACCCTTTCATTACCCAGGGTGGATCATTAATTTAATGCCATTACATTTAATACCCTCATTCAAGATGGGATTCCTTGTTCTCATGACAACAGGCCAATTTGCCTGGTGCCTTTGTGCCCTGAAGTTTGGCAGCTGCAGTCTGAGGGCAAGAGCACAATTTTTACAATAGCCCATATGCTCTGCCCTGGGTCAGGGATGGCATCCAAGTCCCTTACGGGCACCGTGCCTTTGTCCTCACTTGCAAATATCCTCCTCCATCCCTGGGTCAACGCTCTGGGCCACATAGTAGGTTAGACTCAATATACATCGTGTCTCATCCTTACAAAAGCTCTCACAGGAGAGTTTTATGTTTGCCCCCATTTTAAAGATTAAGAAACTGAGTCTCCAAGAGATGATGTAACTTGCCATGGGTCACATACTGAAAAGGCAAATGAGCCACATTTCAGTTTCCCTCCAAAGTCCAGCCTCTTCTGACTCCGAGGCACGACCTCCCTGAGAAAGCCCCGCAGATGCCTGTTCCTGGGGAAACATAAGCCCACGGTGGGATTGTGGGGGGGGACCGAGGTGAAGGAGTCAAAGGAGGCCTGCATGTCCCCTGGGGCCAGGCCCTGTGAAACGGATCCCCAGGCATGAGCCCAGCCTGCATACAGGCCCCCACTGTGTGTGGCCCACAATCCAACACACACTGAAGCTGGTAGTGTCTGTGGTCCCATCGTACCGACTCCTGGGCCTCTAACTGGTGTCCTTCTGCAAGGCACACAGGCACCCTCCCTCAAACGTGCCCAGGACAACAGACTGTCCCAGGACTCAGGGCAAGAGAGACAGCAGCCAGTCCTTCTGAAGTGCCAGCTTGTGCAGCCACCTTTCCAAGCCGATAAACTACTCTGCTTCTAGTTTCTCTTAATTTAGAATTCATTATGTCTTTCTCTCCATGAAAGATAAACCAATCGCTGCCCTTGACAGCTGTTTTCTCCAGGGTCATTCCTTCTATCTGCCCAGCTGCTCTTTCTTTGGGGATTTGAGTGATGTAATGTTAGTACTATCGGTTTCATTCAATCCTTCCAGGGACTAGGGAGGCAGCCAGGCTGAATGCCCTTAACTGTTTGTGCACTGCGCAAGCCAGGAAGGGAAAGAGGGACACAGAGAGTGAGGCTCCAAAACAAAAACAACTTCTAGTACCAAATCTATGCAAAATAAACAAGGAAAAATGAGAGACGGCAGCAGCTGTAGTGTTCGGATCAGACCACACCCTGCTCCATACCTGGGTCCAGTGGTCAGCTTACATATGCAGCATGCTGCCAACGGGATGCTCAGCCCTGGACACACAAAGAATAGAAACACCCAGGAAATGATTTACTGGTGAAGGAAGGAGTCCGTCCTTTGCACCTTTCTGTTTGACAGTCTCATTGTGGACAGGCCACAGAGGGAATGCAGATTTGTATGAACAGGGGGAAGGGTTCCTATACCGTGGGACATTGGGTTGCTCATGGGGAAGGCAGACTTGGATTTTCTGAGAATTGAGTGAAAAAGGTCAGCATTTGGGAAGCCTTACCTCACACCAGCTCTGAGCGGTACACACGATGCTCAGTTTTCAAGTGAGTAAACTGGGTCTCTTTGGAGTTTCAGCAACTGGCTGAAGATCATGCAACTCAAAAGTAAAGATGCTGGGATTAGAACATAGAACATAGATGAAATTATTGGTTCTGCCAGGGACTTTGTTCCCTGGAAATTTTGACAACGTCTGGAGAGATTTTTGGTCGTCACGGCTGGGAGGCTGCTACTCATATCGAGAGGGCAAAGGCCAGGGGTGCTGTTAGACTGCCTACAATGCACGGGACAGCCCCCCCAGACAAAAATTATCTGGCCCCGCATGCCAACAGTGTCATGGCTGAGAAACTCGGGAGCCGACTGACTCAGAGCCCACGGAGCTGAGGGTTGGGGAGGCAAACGAGGGGCAACACAGATCATTCAAAGCAACTGTTAAAATAATTGCACACGATGTTTTATGATTCTTTCACTTCCTTCCAATCAGGGCCTTGGTCCCTCCCACATGTAATGGGACATATGGAAAAGAAAATTTCCAGGGCTCTACAAATGATCTCCGTGCATCATTATCACAGTTCGTCTAGAAGAAACCGCACGGACAAGTCCCCAGGCATGGCCTTGAGATTCTACCCCCAACTTTTTCCAGGGCCTGAACTCGATTTCCTCAACATGTAGGAAGCATTTTTTTAATGGTGATCAAAAAAGAAAAGCAACGTAGGTCAGACCTCATCCAGAAGTCTTCAGAAACATCTGCGCTTCATCAGACCCACAGGCTAGACTCAGCCTGATGGCTACACCGGGCTGTTTCTCTGCACATCAAGCATCCCCCGCGTGGACCTTGGAGCTACCAGATCTCCCTTGCCCTCAGAGGAAACAGCCGACTTAGAGGTCAAGGGGGAAAAAATGACCTGGTAACAGATTAAGGTTGGAGACCAGGGCTTCTCATAGATAGTCTAGCAATAAAAGAGCCTACCTAGCGAGGTAAGCTGCAAAACTTCTCTTAAAACACTGATCTGTTCAGTCGTTTTTCAAACCTAAAACCCCACTGAGGCCTCATTAAAGTTCAAACCCCTCCCCTGGCAAATGGAGTCTTTCCCCACTGGGCTCTATGCAGCCCACCCCAGGCACCCCATCCAGACCCCTGGTCCCCTTCAGGACCCTTGGCCCTGCTGGGCCGTCTCTCTAGAAGGTTCCTTGAAGCCTCCCTGACTCACCTTCCTGGGCACTCAGCATGCCACCAGCCCCAGGCTTTCCTCTGTGGTGGCACTGGGTTCAGCAACCTGCCAGATTCTATCTCCCTCCAGCACAGAGTCCTCGTCTTACCCATTTTTGTCCCCAGCCCTAGTGGACGGCAGAGCTCCGTCAATAAGATGAGTGAAAACAGAAGCAGTGGGAAGTTGTGAGTGTAATGCTTCCCTGTTGTGTCCAAAGGCCTGGGAGTCAGAGAGCTTTGGTTTTCTCACTCCGCAGTTACTGCAAGGCCAAGCTTATGCCTGGGACTTCATCAGACAGATTTCAGTCTCCTTATATGCAAAAGGGGTGAGGAGAAGCAATGCCTATCTGGTAGAATTACTGGGAGGATGAACAGATAATGCATGCAAAGCATTTGATTAGCACCAGGCCTGGAGAAAATATGCCATTTAAAAAAAAAAAGCTTCCTTTCTTAGGAAAGAAGACACCATGGACAATAAGAGGCACTTTGCTTTAGTGTCACATTGATGAACAAAGAATTAAACCAATGTGTCCAGAATTCTATAACAGCCCTCATGTCCTTTGCCACCAAGGGGAGAAGGGTTTGCAATGGCGTTGGCATGCTGTCTGTGTCCCGAGCTTGACTATGAGATGCCCTCTGTGGTCAACTACTCATTGAAGGAGAGAGAAGTTCCCGCGCACGTTCTAGCAACTGCAGCCAAAGGGCAGCAACAATTGGTGCAGGTGAGAAGGGCAGGATGCCACAAAACTTGGCGCCCTCTGTCCTGGAAGAAGCAGAACTTGATGTTTTGTAAGAGATTGCTTCGTTCTCGAGCACCCACTTCCCCGTGAGGAAGGCAATCACCATCTCTGTTTAAGAGCATGCTTTGAGGCAAAACTACCCATGTTCTGGCTGGAGACACACTGCTGATCGTCTTCTCCTGGCTCCCTCCCTCCCCTCTGCCCCCAGGTGCCCCTCCCTCTCACGCATACCTCCTTCTCTGGTGTCCACTGTTGGCTTCTCATTAGCACTCCAGGGAGGTGGGGAGATGTAACCAGACCAGGTGGGCGATGGTATCAGCTGGCCCCGGGTGACTGGCACTTTGACTAAAAGCCTCGTCCCTCTCCTGCACTGTGATTGAGTTTCTCTCTCTCACCCAGACCCCCCGCCTCCCAAGAGGCAGTGTCAGAGCCAGAGGGCTGGGCACCACCCCCCGCCACCAGCCTAGCACCCGCAAATGTGACCAGCCTGCTTGTCTGAGTTAGAACGTCTCTCCCGCTTGGACAGCCAGTCTGTTAGCTCTGGGCAGGCTGGGGGCACAAACCAGAGGGACCATCATTCAATTCCCCTTCCCCATCCCTGGAATTCCAGAGGCTGCAATGCCAAGGGAGGAGGAGTAAGAGGGAGTAAGAGGTAACACGGATACCCCCACCACTGAAAGAGATCTGGGGAGTGGGAAGGGAGGCCCCCAGCACTGGAATACACATGAAGCAGAGACAGAGCAAAAAGAGCAGTTTTCCTGCCCCCAAAGAATGGCCATGATGGGGGAGGGAGACCAGAGCTTTCAGAGGAGTTGGGGCCCTAAACGTAGTCTTGGGGGTGGCCAAGGACCCCCTGAAGCTGATATTGGGCAGGCGAGGGAACTCTCATGGAGAGAGGGTTGCCCTGGACAAACCAAAGCCTCTGCTTGCAACTCTTACACAAAAGTCAAAAGAAGTTGCATCTTCAGAGAGAGGGTTTGCTTCTCACCGTTCCCCTCTGGCCTCCTCATGCGAATGGACCGGCCAGTCAGCCAGTGTGGTCACTTAGAAAAGAGGGCCTAGCTCAGCTAATTCACTGCCGCGATCTACTTCAGCACAGCCTTGTTTTATTGGCCTGACAGCTTGGCTGCAGTCCAGCCAAGTTTCAACAAGAAACTTGGCCATTTCGTAAACCCACGTGTCTTCATTTTATTTACAAACAATAAAAAACGTAAAACTGATTCACACCCCCAAGGAGAAAGGGATTAGCATTTATTGAGATCCTACCACGTACCTGGGCCTGTCCCCGACATCACCTCCTAGAATCCACATGTTGCCTACGGGGTAGTTCTCTCTCCCCATTTACTCCAAATCTCACGGAAACCTGGGAATTTGCCTGGCAACCTCCCCTCCTTACTATTACAGTTGGCAGTGACAGCCACTGCCAGTTTTACCTGACAAATAGTTCTTGATTTTATCCCACCCTTGCTCAACCATCTAACTTCAACTGATATTTCAAAACAGCATAATTACCTCCTCCTCCAAGTGACCCAGTTAGAATCGAATTCTCTTCTGTGCTCCCACTCCTTGATCGTGTTTCCTTTTGGGTCTCTTGGTAATGTGATTTTTCTAAAGTATTGTCTCCCCTGCCAGACTGTCTACAGCTTGCAGGCCCAGCCCTGTGCCCCGGAGAGTAGCCCTCTCTGTTCAACACAGATGGAGTGGGCGAGGGAGCCATGATTTAAAGAAGCGTCCGGTTCTGTACACAATCCCAGGGCCTGGCTTCTCACCCAGGCTGCCTGCTGCAAAGCCTCTGGCTTCCTGTCCTATGTCATGTGTCCCAGCATAATTCTGAACCCCCACTTTCCATTGGCTGCTGGAAGGAGTTGTAGATTCCACTGTCCTTGTGATGCAGACACGGCTCCAGTACAACAAACTGCAACCCCAAGCACATACACCCCAGCTGGCAATACAGAGAATTGATGGTTAAATTTTGTTCTACAACTGGTGCTGTAATTCAATGACTTTGTAGATGAGGAGAGTTGTCGTAGATTATCCTACAAAAGTAATCATCCTAGTTTCTGAATTCCAAGTGATTAATTCATAGAATTTTAAATCCCCAAATGTGCCAAGTACTTGATACATACGAGCTTGTCTTATCTTCATAACAATCCTGTGAAATGGGAAATATTATTGTCATTCCCTCATTAGAGGTAAGGAAGGTGAAGCAGAGAACGGTTAAGTAATTTGCCCAAATTCCCAGGATTTAAAACCCAGGCAACCTAGCTCCAGAAGTTCCTTGACTTGATCTCTGTGCAAAAGTGTTCCTTACTCAGATACTAATATGCTTTATTCAGAAGAAGCCTAGGAAATGTGGCCTGGAAAAATCTGAGAGAAAACCTCATATAATTCCATTAAATCTGAGTGAGGAAAGCAGGCCCTCCTTCACACCTGTTTAGGTTTACACCTATCCTAACAAGTTACCTTGTTTCCCGATCGAAACACACAAAATACGGTAAACTATAAAGAGGCAGGGAAGCTGCTATGTGTTAGCTGACCACTTGATCTACCAGGGGAAGAGGGGGAGGAAGCCTATATAACGGCAGGCTGGAAAGGTACAGCGACCTGGGGACATTTGTGGAGGGGCAAAAACACTGGAAGTCACATTTCAGCACAGGTTCTGACTGACGTCCATCATAACAGCCTTGCATTACCAAGAAAATATTAAGTGTGTTTTACTCTATTTAAGAAGGCAGCAATGTGCAAGACACATTTGAGAAAGCTTTCCATCAACAAAATGAAGATCAGAAGGAGCTTTTGATTTTAAGGGAGTGAAATATAACCATATAATTCAAAATCTGCCATGTCACACATGTGGAATGGAATTAAATAAAAACAACACTTATGTGGAAGGTGATCTTCTAAACAAACAAGCAAAAAATATTTAGGGAAAATTACCTAAAGTCCTCAACTGACTTAACGTTAATGGAAGTGGCTTAGCCAAAAAGAAAGTAAGTTTGATTCTGAAGAAATGATATGCCTATCTCAGTGCATCTCTCAATACTTATAAAAGAGACAGTGGATGAGGAAGGAAAGAGGATAGTTTGCTTTGTTAGGGGGTTTCAAAAAGCCTGGGAAAGAGAATACTGCAGCATGTATGTGGAGGGATCCCCACCTGTTAGTGGATTATTCTGCTCCTAGTGGTTAATGGTGTCTTTATCTGTTCATTTACATGTATTAGGTTTCATTGAAATTTTTAAACAGAAATCATAATGAAATACCTGGGAAATATGTGACAGAGGAGTGACGGAAAGGAGACGCTCTAAAGAGCAAAAGCTAACAGCTGGACTGTGAATCACTAGTCCTGTGTTTTGGCAAAATCAATCCTGAAGCTAGAGGAGGGTTTCCCATCTTACACGGCTCCATGCCTCCCAAGATAAGCAGAAGCAGGACTAATGCACGGGGGGGAGAAGTCCGCTGCAGAGAAAATAAGGACTCCAGCTTCATTTCTAATTTTTCCCCAGTCCATATCTTTTGAAAGATGGGACGGCTTTTAAAGGTCCATAGAGCTCTGATCCTAGTCCCACACATCCCTGGCCATGAAGAATCTGTTGTCTTTTGCAGAAAGACACATTTCCTGCACATTGTCTATAGACCAATGCCAATCACTCACAAGACCCACGGTGCCATAGGGGTGAATAGAGCTCAGATTAGTCTGAAGAAAGGAATGGAGTGGTGGGTGGCATGACTTCTCCAGTCCCCTCCTAATCTTAGATCCAACATTGTGATTGCAAATCCTTTCGTTTTTCCTTGTTTCTTTAGCTGGGTGATGAGACAAATGAACACTGGCGTGGGGCTGAAAGAGCAGGGCAGGTGGGCATGGGAAGGAGAGGCTGTGCGCTCTGGAGCCTCCTTCAGAATCTTCTGGGGTGGCGAGTTCGGGATTCCGTCGTTCATCATTCTCCATTCAGATGCAAACCCTTGCCTGGAAATTCCGAAGGCGTGTCTGGTCTGCAGACTTCCTTTCACTTCTCTGATCCTTTGCTCAGCATCCTAGGTCCCGGGAGAAAGTGAGCAAAGGATCAGAACAGCAGAGCAGGGACAGCTCCTCCCCAGCTGTGCTCCTCAGCGGCCTCTTCCCTTCCATGAACAGCACTGCGTGGAGTTTAATTCGGATCATAAAAAGTAAATAACGCAAAACCCAACTTGGTGTTTTTTCTATCACCCAGTGGGAAAGAGGCTGTGAGTGAAAAATAAAGGATGCTAAACAAGGGGCTGCTTTGGGCCAGAGGAACCGAGGACGTCGTGGCCGGGGGAGACAGCTTTCAGTTAAGGCTTACCTCACACGGCCGCTCCGTCAAAGGCCCTGGAACACAGTGGCCTTCACTGGCTATACCAAAGTCTCCTTTTCAGAACACACATTGATAAACACATTTTTCTGGAGCAAGAACATTTTTTAAATAGCCTGAGATTTCTTCAGACTCTGTGGTCAGAGGCCCAAGACACTAGGGTCTGTTTTCCCAGCACACACACCTGGTGGCTCAAGGATCCACCTAGAGGTTGAGTTAAATTCTGTGACCAGCTGGCTTATCCCAAACCATATAGGACTCAGCTCTTTAGCAAACAGACCCCTTATATATAAACCCTTCATTTAAAAGCCAACAACAATTAAACATTATAGACATCGAGCAATCACAGAAGTCTCAAGACACACACTGCCATCCATTAGGGGTACCAATTTCAGCCGTATTCCTGGGAAAGGCCACTCCATTAAAGCAACCGACTCACTGGATTAGAGCTGTCCCGCCCCATGGTGAGCTGGGGGACAACGTTCCTGGGTGCTATCTTCTCTGTCAACTACAAAGCTATGAAGAGATGATAAAGTCCCTCTTACCTTCACCTGCTTCCAGTTTCTTCTCAGCAGAAGCACTAACATAAATTACGGTTCGAGAAAATGGTTAGGCTCCCTTTTCATTTTCTTGAACCATAACCGTCGTTTATGTCAGTGCACTGTTAGTGGGAATAATTGGTGCAGCCACTGTGGAAAGCAGTATGGAGTTTCCTCAGAAAACTAAAAATAGAAATACCACACGACCCAGTACTTCCACTCCTAGGAATTTACCCAAAGAAAACAAAATCCCTGATTCAAAAAGACACATGTACCCCTGTGTTCATTGCAGGACTGTTTACAATTGCCAAGGTATGGAAGCAACCTAAGTGCCCATCCGTAGATGAATGGGTAAAGAAGATGTAGTCCATATACACAATGGAATATTACTCAGCCATAAGAAGGAAACAAATCCTACCATTTGCAACAAGGATGGAGCTGGAGGGTATTATGCTTGGTGAAATAAGCCAGGCAGAGAAAGACAAATAATACCATTATGGTTTCACTTATTTGCGGAATCTAAAAGAACAAAACAAAACAAATGAACAAAACAGAAATAGACTCACAGACCCTGAGAAGGGACTACTAGTTACCACAGGGGACGGGTGGGGGTGGGTAGGTGAATTAAGTGAAGGGGATAAAGAGGAACAAAATCTCAATCATAATGTAAATTAGTCACAGGGATGAAAGTACAGCACAGAGAATATAGTCAGCAATTCTGCAACATCACTGTGCTGACAGTAACTACACTAGCTGGGGTGAGTATTTATAATGCAGTTAACTGTCCAGTAGCTATGTTGTATCCTTGAAACCAATATAATATTGTATATCAACTATACTTCAATTAAATAGTAATAAAAAAAAAACAAAGAACATGTTCAGGTTCCCAACCTTTCTGTTTAAAATGTCACAGACATACCCTCCCATTCTACTAAATTCGCAAATAGGTAAAGTTGAACATACAGACACATGCACTGTGACTGATGGACAGGCAGCGTCTGGGTAAATTGAGTGACATTTGGAAATTCCTGCCAACTTATAAGGTTCATTTAATGACAACCAAAGCTGCTACATTTTTCAACCACTGAAATAATGCTTCTTGACCTTCTTTAAGGAAGTGGGAACAGACTTTATCCCCCACCTCACCCCTGGGGCTACCTAAGCAGAGTGGGGACCCACCCAGCCAGAACCTTGAATGGCTGTGTCCCTGTCACCTCATTGATGCCCTGCTGGTGGCCACAGTGGTGCTCTGCCCATCTTGCTGCTCCATTGCAATCCTGGAACTCCCAGCAGCCCAGAGCCCAGGGCAGCTGAGTGGCTGGACGGTGCCCATGTAAATGGATCCCTTCACAGAGAAATTCCATGGGAGAGTCAGAAACACAAAACCCAGGTAGTTACTTATGATGAAAGTAAGTGCTTCGTTCATTTAGTCAGAGCAATAGAACTGCAGGTGTGAAAGGCCTCTCACAGCAGGGTCCACCTGCCCCAAACTAGCAAGGAAGCAGGAACCAGGCTGACTCCGGCTCAGAGTGATGGAGGAAATCTACAGTTTGGGACTCAGCACACCAGGGGGTCGGGGAGCAGGGGGGAAGGCGCACACACCCGTGCCCACATGTGCACACACAACACAAATAAATATTCAGTTCGTGTAAACATGGCCTCATCCACGTGTGTTTGGCGAGTTAGTTGATGATGGTTCAGAATCATTTGGGCTTGCTTTGGGCTCAGTTTGTCTCCAGTCCTCAGCTCTGTGTGTCCCTGAGTTCAGATTTGAACAATAGTCTCAAAATGCACCATGATTGTAAAGTCAAAGAATCAGAGCTTCATCTGACCAAATGAGAGTTATCTGTGTTTAAAATTTAAGCGGTGAACACAGTGTGAGTCAGTAAGGTATAGTTTTTTTTTTAAGGGCAAATATACAAAATTAACTCATTAGGCAACATTTTATTGAAATTGAATATTACCATTAAAATTGAAACATATGTTCTTCAAATTATTTTAAAACTAGAGTGAATGAATCGACTAGAGCAAATAGTTCTAAAATTCATATGGAACCACAAAAGACCCCAAATAGCGAAAGCAATCCTGAGAAGGAAGAATAAAGTGGGGGAAATTATACTCCCTGACTTCAAGCTCTACTACTAAGCCACAGTAATCAAGACAATTTCGGACTGGCACAAGAACAGACCCATAGACCAATGGAACAGACTAGAGAGCCCAGATATAAACCCAAGCATACATGGTCAATTAGTATATGATAAAGGAGCCATGGACATACAATGGGGAAATGACAACCTCTTCAACAGCTGGTGTTGGCAAAACTGGACAGCTACATGTAAGAGAATGAAACTGGATTATTGTCTAACCCCATACACAAAAGTAAACTCAAAATGGATCAAAGACCTGAATGTAACTCATGAAACCACAAAACTCTTAGAAAAAAACATAGGAAAAATTCTCTTGGACATAAACATGAGCAATTTCTTCATGAACATATCTCCCTGGGCAAGGGAAACAAAAGCAAAAATGAACAAGTGGAACTATATCAAACTGAAAAGCTTCTGTACAGCAAAGGACACCATCAATAGAACAAAAAGGCATCCTACAGTATGGGAGAATATATTCATAAATGACATATGCAATATGGGGTTGACATCCAAATTATATAAAGAGCTCGTGCACCTCAACAAACAAAAAGCAAATAAGCCAATTAAAAAATGGGCAGAGGAGCTGAATCGACACTTCTCCAAAGAAGAAATTCAGATGGCCAACAGACACATGAAAAGATGCTCCACATCACTAATTATCAGAGAAATGCAAATTAAAACCACAATGAGATATCACCTCACACCAGTTAGGATGGCCAACATCCAAAAGACAAACAACAACAAATGTTGGCAAGGATGTGGAGAAAGGGGAACCCTCCTACACTGCTGATGGGAATGTAAATTAATTCAACCATTGTGGACAGCAGTGTGAAGTTTCCTAAAAAAACTAAAAGTAGAAATACCATTTGACCCAGGAATTCCACTCCTAGGAATCTGTCCTAAAAATGCAGCAGCCCAGTTTGAAAAAAACAGATGCACCCCTATGTTTATTGCAGCACTATTTACAATAGCCAAGAAATGGAAGCAACCTAAGTGTCCATCAGTAGATGAATGGATACAGAAGATGTGGTACATATACACAATGGAATATTATTCAGCCATAAGAAGAAAACAAATCCTACCATTTGCAACAACATGGATGGAGCTAGAGAGTATTATGCTCAGTGAAATAAGCCAGGCGGAGAAAGACAAGTATCAGATGATTTCACTCATCTGTGGAGTATAAGAACAGAGAAAAAACTGAAGGAACAAAACAGCAGCAGACTCACAGAACCGAAGAATAGACTAACAGTTCCCAAAGGAAAAGGGACTGGGGAAGGTGGGTGGGGAGGGAGGGATAAGGGGGAAAAAGGGGTATTATGATTAGCAGACATAATGTAGTGGGGGGAGATATGGGGAAGGCAGTAAAGCACAGAGAAGACAAGTAGTGATTCTATAGCATCTTACTACGCTGATGGACAGTGACTGTAATGGGGTATGTGGTGGGGACTTGATAATAGGGGGAATCTAGTAACTATAATGTTGCTCATGTAATTGTACATTAATATAAAAATAAAATAAAATATATATTTTTAAAAAGAGTGAATGAAGAAAATGATTCCTAACTATTGCATGATTACTGATGATCATTTTGCCCTGTGGAGGAGGAGGTATAAAAACTGATCTACTTCAGGGAGCCAGTTCACCTGCTGCTCCTCTGCACTTGGGGCCCCCACCTGGAATGTTCTCCCCAGGCAGCCCCATGGCATGGACCCACACTTCTTCAGGCTCTGCCCAAATGGCCCCTTATCTGGGGAGTCTTCCATGACCCGCATCCATCAGTTTTTCTTCCCTGCCAGATTTACCTTTCTTCATATCTCCTGCCACCTGTCAAGTTCTATGTTAGTTGGTTCGTTGCTCATCATATCCACCTTCCCTGGGAAGCCCCTGCCCCCTGAGACAGCAAAGACTGCGTGTGTTCTTTTTGCATGCTGGTTTTTAGTGCCCAGAACAATGCCAGACCTGCCCCCAAGCCAACACTCAGTAATGTCATGGAAAAAAATAAAAATCAGGAGATTCTTGGATCAATTATTTATACTTGGCTGACTCAGAATACCACCTTTATTCAATAAAATCACCTCCTCTAAATACAAGGGCAAAAACTTCCATTTGTGATCTCCAGAGCAACCGTGTTGGTAGTGGGAGAGAGGATGAATTCCAGAAAACAGGATGGCCATTTGCATGAACCGTGAGGGAATCTGGAGATGCTGCATTCTCTCCCCCGGAGCAGCGCCACATGCCGGAGACTTCCTGGAACTCTCGTTTTCTTCACATCTATAAAGAAAGCGAGAGCACCAGCTAGTAAGCACGCACAGACTCTGACAGATCTCAAGAGTTCCAGCTATAAAAGTGTGAAATTCCAAGAGGAAGATCGCTAAGCAGATAAACACAATATGACAGGACAAGAAACACTGGGGAACTCGTGAGGGGCAAGGAGCAATGCCACTCTTGGCTGGGGACACCCTCATCCCAGCCTTTGCATAACGGGGCACCTGCCTTCCTTTTACTCTGAACAGTGATGCATCCATGTCACTCAAAGTTCTCAGTGGAAACACCCACTCCTCTAACACAAGACAACCCCCTCTCTGGGCTTTCCATAATTTGCCATTGAACTATGTGGCCACCAGCTTCCAACTGTTTACATGAGTTCAGATTTAAAATTTGCTTTAAAATCTAACAAGGCAAGCTTTGTCTTGCTCATGTACTTTTTTTTTTCTGGGCCAGTTTTACCTGTTCTTCCAAAATAAGTGTTTCCAAATAAATATTAGAAATATCATTCCAAGTTCAAACACCTACCATTGAAATTCTGATTGGAATTGCGGTGAATGCATTGACTCGTGTGGGGAGAATGGACCATTTTGCAAAGCAAGGTGTTCTACCAGAAGTAGTGGGTCCGTCTGTTGGCAGCAATTCCTGCTGAGCCTAGAGCCTCCCCACGGCTGCTGGTGGGAAAGGAGAGACATGATCAACGGGAAAGGCCAGCCACCCCCAGAGTCTGGGCTCACTGTCCCTGTGCTTGCTCCACACGAGCCCAGGCAGCTCTGAGCTGGCCTCCTGGCTTGCAGACCTTCCGCATAAGCAGAGACAAACTCATCTCTGAACTTCCCTGTTACCATTGCCAATCTAAGTCACTTCTGCAAACCCTGAAAAAGTTTAGCCTCTCTTGACACAGTTTCCCCTCTTGTTCAGAGCCTTTCGTTTCTATTCCTTTCTACACTGTTCTACCCCATATGCCTTCCTTTGTCCTTTCTCTTCACCTACACGAGGCTGTTCATAAAAAATTAACATTTACCATTATCAAAAGTCAAAAAGGGGTTTTCCTCAGGCTCCTCAGGAGTGTCCTTGACACATCAGGAAATAGCCCCAAACAAGCCATAGAAAACTTGAACCCCTTGATGTGGCAAAAATCAGGCCCTCCTCCTTCTGACCTTCTGGATGAAACAGCCCCGCCCCTCCCACCTCCTTCCCTTCAAGAGGGCCCCTATCTTACCCTCTCACCTGAAGGCCGCCTGTGATCCCGTCTGCTGGAATGTTCGCTTCAGTGTTTCATTCTTTAGCGATGAAAGCATAGCAAGAAAAATGTCTTTATCGGGAAGTGACCTTGCAACGTCCTGCTGTAAGAAACTTCTTCTCCAACCAGTTGATTGTTTCTTTCTCCCAAAATCTTCTCAGAATCACCAATACAATACCGGTCAAAGAATACCATTCAGAAGCTGCAGGCACCGGCTGGGTGGTCACCAAGGTCCTAGGTGACACTATGACATCATCCACAGTGTGGCATGGTCCATGCACTTCTACCCCAATGGAGGAAACATAGCAGGGGCCAGTGCCCCCCTGGCCAGTCCAGAGAGACTGGCATTCCCCCCAGAGGAGGGCAGTTCCTGGATTCCTGTACTTTTAACACCTCTCCTGCTCCCCTGTGCATGCGAAATAGGTAAAACATCTATTTGCAAACCCCCGGAAAGTTTTGGTGCTGATCCCAAAAGCTCCTTTAGAGCCGAGAAATTGCAAGGCAGCCTGGCAGCACTTTCCTTGGGTGTCTTCCATCTTTGGAATGTCCTTCGATTCATCAAATGTTAGAGGATGATAGACTAGACACAGGTCACATTACTGAGCACGCAGGGCAAAGCACGTCTGCCTATTTCAATGGCAGCTTGGTGACGATGGAGCAGCGCTAGCCGTGACCTTCCCCCAGGATGAGTCTTGCAAGGGTCTGTGCCTGCTCGACCCTGAGACACACACTGACTGCTCCACGCGAACATTTCCTCTGGCTCAGCTTCGCAAAAGCCTGGCATCTGACCCCTCATCTACAGCTCAGTCATCTTCCATCCAGAGAATCGCCCTTGTCCCCCCTTCCACCACCTCCCCTCCTTGCAAGGCTAGTCATGACTTCAAGGTCACTTCATCTTCGTAGGACCTTTAGCCACTGTCCTTCCCAGAGAGGCCTTCCTGCCTAACAGTTGTGTTACACCCGGGAACCAAATGTGATGAATAGGAAGAGAGACAACTGAGCTCTTTCTCAAAAATTAACTCACAGAACCCACAACAGCCCTTTGCTGGAGAGCCACTCTATAATTCCCCATTTTACAAGTGGGGAAATTGAGGGTTGGAGGCACAGTGCTGCCCCCCACCCCCACTCCAAAACTGGCCCTTCAGGGTTATGGCCATGTGCCTCTGGTACCCATGCCGGACCTCCTGTTTCCCCCTGAAAACTCATCTCTTTGTCCCAACGTGGGTCTTACCTTGGAGGGCATGAGGAAGCCACACCCCAAAGGGAGTCTGAAAGTGTTCTTTCTGCCCTTTGCCCTCCACCCCTAATGCTCCTGCCTCCCCCTGTGGCCGTGGCCTCAAGCCCGCACCTTGGCAGGACTTGCCTGCCTCTATGTAGTGGGGTTTCACCACGGGGACTCCCATTAGGAGCTGCCTGGAACAGTCAGGCATGAAATGGTGGCCATATCCAGTGCTTTGAAAAGGGGGTGCGGCCTGCACGAGCTGTGGCATGCTGACCCGGAGCGTGGCAGAGGGGATCTGACGGGTTGCTTCTATCTGCGGAGGTCGTCTTTACTCACGGCCCACGTTGACCCTTCCCAGCCTTGCCCAGCCTGTCTCTCCATTGTCCCTTTTCTCTGGGCCCCATGCATGCTCTCAGCAGCTCTATATAAGGCTGGGGTAGGCAAAGGGGCTGGGTTGGCTTCAGAGTTTTCTTTGGAGCCTGCAGAAATGTGGAATAGCAGTCCTGTTACCCTCAGAGACCTCCAGATCCTCCTTGGCTGCCCTTAGTCTATCCTCTCTTCCCCTCTGGCTAACCTCTTTTACCTGTTACATTCATAAACTCTTGCCTCTTGTGTCTAAGAAACATGTTTATGCTGGGGGGGAACAAAAGAGCTTCTGCCTATGTCCAGACCCAACAGGCCTTGGAAGCTGGCACTTCTTGGAGGCCAGTGGCCAGAGCCTCCCCTCTGACCGCCTTCCCCAAATCCGGCTTCTTAATCCCCACAGCCTCTGCAGAGAACCTCCTCACCTCTGTGCCCTTGCTTCATAGCATCCCTGACTGACAGCTCTGGATCTTACATAAAATGCAGCCGCCAAACCTCATGGAGTTTGCCAGAGCCACCCTTGGCCTCCTGCCCCCATGGGCCTCCCTTCCCAGAGAACATCATCAGTGATGGCTTCTCTTCCCCTTCATCTAACACCAGGAGGAGGGAGATGTATGTGTGATCAAGAAAATGGTTGTGGAGAAGGACAAAAGCACCCCTTCAAGCTGTAGTGACACCGCAGTTTCCTGATGTCCCTCCTGCTTCTCTGCCACCCCTCCTCAGCCTCCTCTGGGAGACCCTCCTGCACCCACTTAGGCACCCTGCTTTTCCAGTCTTCTCCTTGGCAGCCCCCCAGTCCCCATGCCCATGGAGTAATTACCTAGAAGCGGATCATGCACCAATTTCAATCTACAGACTGGACCTCTCCCAGGACCTGCACACCTGGATGGCCCCCTTTTTAAAGACCTCTCAACTCAATATGCCCCAAACCCAACAAATAGTACCCCTCAGATGAGCCCTCCTCCAGCATTTGCTTTCACAGTGAGGCACCCCTGTTTCCCAGCCCCATGTGCAATTTTCCCCCAGGGCTTGTTGTCATTTTCATCTGTCAGGGTTACATTGCCAACCATTTCTCCCCGATCCCCTCCAATCCTAACTACCAGCATTGAGCAATGGGTCTCTTGTCCGATCTCTGTTCCTGCCTTATTCTAACTTGTGCTCCACACAGCAGCTGGTGTCGTCTTTTTCAAAAACCCAAATGTGATGATTTCTCTCCTCTGATTAAAATCCCTCAATAGCTTCCCAAGACTTCTAGGATAATGAAACCTCTAAGCATGGTCTGCAAGTCCTCGTCTTCGCTTCCTGCCCCAGACTCGGCTTGTACCATTAGCTCACGCACCTTCCTCCAGCCAGGTGCTCCGACAACCTACTCCCTTCGCACAGGTGCTCCCTAGACTGGGAGCTTTCGCACGGGGTAAGTCTGACCCCGTTTGCCTGACACTTTTTGTAGCCCCCATACCTAGCTAATGCCAGGCACATAGGTGTTCAATAGATATAAATGAATGAATGAATACGCCCTGTCCCAGGAGAACCAAGTGGAACCCAAAGTCAAAGTCTGGGGCCCCAAAGCCAGCTCCGACTGGATGGACCTCCAACCTCCAGATCCAAAACAGCAGAGCTGTGTTAAAGAGACAATCCAATCAGAGCAGGAGCCCGGCGTTCCCAGTTAAGACAGGAGGCCAAAAGAGAGCGGGCTAAGCCTGAGGGATTTCAAGTTTCTTAGAGCTGAAAGCCCCTGTGACCCCAGGGGCAGCTACTGTGAGCTTCCTCTGCATGGGCTCCTCCTCCTTCAAGGCCTGGCTCCAGCCCTGAGGACGGAGATGCAGAAATGGTCGCAGTCTGGGGCTAGAGCTGCTCTGGGGCAGCCGCAGCCCAGGGTCCTGCAGAGTCGCCGCAGGGGCTGGGCCAAGTGAGGAGGCAGCAAGTCCTTGGGCCACCTCCCCTCTGCTGGGTTTTCCAATGTGGCCCCAGGAGGGTTCTTCTCAGCTGAGGCAGGAACTGCCCAGTGGTTGTAAAACAGCATGGAAGAGTCAGGCTGCAGGCCTGTCTGGAAAACTTGAGCACTTGAATTTTAATTTCAGAGTTCATGTTGAATTGCTCTGCTCTTGATGCTAACGTTGACTGTCTGGACAACTTGAGTACAAATTGGGTGAGATAACTGACGCCGTGCATTGGTGTGCGGTTACTGTACTAACGGAGGCCGAGCCTACAGGGAAAGCCTGGCCCCTGTGCTCAAGGGCTTGCTGTCTACCGGCTACAGAACCAGGCCACCAACCCCCGAGAATTCTAAGGGCAGAACATTCTGATGGCAGTTGGAAGCAACAGTTAAAGCCAAGGCTCAGGGCAGGGCAGAACTCATAGTCCAGGGAAGGACACAGACACACCAAAGGGAAGCTCAGAGAAGGGGAGGCCTCTAGGCCCACAGCCAGGGCTGAATTAGATTGCCAGAGACAGTCAAGCACAGATGTGGGCCTAGCAGCCTGAGAGGATATGAAAGAGGAGCTGGGGGCCCAGGGCACCAAAGGGGATGAGGACCCAAAGGGCCAGTGGGCCAGCCTTGGCCTCTGCTGGGGGCCTGCCCTAGAGATAAGAAGCCCAGCCTCTTCTCCCATCCACTGAGCTAACAGGCTCTTTGCTCCATGGGCAAGAGTCACAGGTGCCTCTGCCTCCAGAGCTGAGCTGGTGCTTTGCAAAGGGTGTTCACTAGGAATCGGGACATCAAGTCCAGATGCATCCTTTCTACAGGCACAGACAGCAGCGAGTCTTAAATACAAAACCCATTTATTCATTCATTTGTTCACTCATTCAACAAATATTTATTGAGCATCTGTTGTATGCTGGACATGAGGAATTTAATAGCAGAAAGACAGCCCTGACTGACGGAGGTGATCTCTGTGGCGATCTCTGGGACAGGTGGTTTTAAATGAGGAGTACCTGGCACCCATGAGAGCTTCCAGCCCTGATCAAGGTGTAAGGCTTCTCCAAGAACCATGAATCTAAAATCTCAATACTGAATAGGAATTGCCTAGTTGAAATGGGCAGGTGAGGGAAGGCAATGGTGTTCTAGGTAGAAGTGACGCCTACGTGCACAGACAAAAGGGAGCATTGTCAAGGGGACAACAGAGGGCCAGTGGTCAGGAAGGAGCTCAGGAAAGTGAAATGAAGGTGGAGAGGCAGGCATGGGCCAAACCAGGCATGCCCTTAGAGGTCATGTAGAATTTTAATTTCAGAGTTCATGTTGAATTGTCCTGCTCTTGACACTGAAGGCAAAAATACAGACAGCCCAATATTAAGACCAGAGCGTGAACCAAACAGGAAAGGTCTGAGATGTACATCATAGGCAAAGATGAGCCTGTGCGTATTCATGGGCAATACCAAGCCCCAAGGTGTGATGAGCTATGTACCATATGTCCTGAGAGAACCGCTGGATAATATCCTGAGTTCCACTCTGAATTTGCAACTAAAGAGATTAAACACTAGATACTTTACTCATCTCCAAATTCAAGTGATGTGCTCCCAGCAATTCTCAAAATCATAAGAGGAAAAAAAAATGAAAGATGCAGGAATAGTCAGAGATATGAAGTAAATGGTGAGGCAAAACCATCCAATTATGTGGATATGTGACAGTAATTATTACTCACACTTGTCCATTACAGAACTTGAAACATTCATGGTGAAATTCACCCAGAAGACAAAGTTGTCACATCTATCAGAGAACAGATGCTTCGGCCACTCCTCACTGTGGGACAGGCGACATGGCGACCTCAGTGAAGCCATATTCAAATAGTTGAAAGGGGAAAAGAAGGAGGGGGGCGGGCACCAGTGGTTCAGAAAAGAGAATCTGATGAATGCAAAACATGACTTGTGGATGAGCACCCAAGTGCTCGAGAAAGCCTCTGCCCCTGGCTTTAAGCTCTCTGGCTTGTTTCTGTGTATTCTGACAACGTCCCAAATACTTCTGACCCTGTCACCTGCCAGAGCTGCTCAGGATAAGTTCTCCAGTGGCTTCTCTCCCCTGGCGCCACGCAGCCCAAGGTTGCATGCATCTCTCTGAAATTCTGACAGCCTCACCTCACCTCCCCCCAAATCCAACCAGTTGCATCTTTTTCCTCTTCCTCCCAGCACTCTGCTCACTTCCTCCAGCTTCTACATACCGGGAGCCTCGGTGTCCCCAGAAAACAGACTCCAGGCATCGTGTGTCCATTCACAGCTAAACTCTGAGGTCCCCTAAAGCGACCCGGCCATAGCCCTCCCCAGCCCAGGCTTTCTGCAAAGGTTCCCTGGAGGCTCTCCATCCAAGAAAGTGTGAGCAATCTAGAAGTGGGAGAGCCCTAGAGCCTGAGGTGGCTTAGCCATTCCAGGAGGAGACAGCGGTGCTCTGTCCTTCACCCTGACTCCTTCCCAAACTGAGACTGGCCC
The DNA here is from genome assembly GCF_030020395.1 of Manis pentadactyla. Lineage (NCBI taxonomy): Eukaryota > Metazoa > Chordata > Mammalia > Pholidota > Manidae > Manis > Manis pentadactyla. Next base: position 22,244,492 of record NC_080036.1, read on the forward strand.
CATTCTGTATTACTCCAAAATAAGCTGCCCTTAGCTGTGATGCTCAAAGAAATGAAACATGTCCTCCCACCTTCTTTTAACAAATATAGAATCCAAACTGATCTGAGAGACGCCCCCTCCCCAGCCCGGTCCCCAGGGGAGGCTGGAAGGACTCTGGCTGCTTTGCTGGGCAGGGATTTTCAGTTCCAGCAAAGCCTCAGAGAGGCTGGGCCGGGCACAGGCACCTTGGCTGCATCCCTCTCCATGGCTGTCTTCCCTGACCCACTCCGTGCCCTCTTCTCTCTCCATCATTTACAAGATTGTGGGGTGAATGGAGGCTCAGCCTGAGATGCCCACAACTCTGAGGGAGAGATGGGCACTGTCCCCACCCCCTGCCTTGTCCCCATCCCCAGGACAACAGTTGGTCGGCATAGCAGCCCACGCAGGCCGGGGCACCAGCCTCTGCCCGCCTTCCCCCTGCCAGGCAGAGGACCCCAGCTTCCAGATCCTAGCCCCTTCCCTCCACCCAGAAAACCCTTTCTGTAATAGAGACCATCCCTCACCCCAAGAATCCAGCAAAAAGCATTGTCAAGCTAATCCTGAGCAGCCTGGGTTTGGCATCTCCCGGCACTCGCACCGGCCCTTCGAGCTTCCTTCGCCCAACTAAGACTAAGCCCTCTGTTCAGAGACAACTGCATGTTCTGTTTCTCACTTTTATTTTCCATTTGCCTTTGGATATATCTCCTCCCCTTCTCCTTCCCTCCCTTTTCCTCTTGATTTCTTACTTCCTGAGATTCTGTGAACTCACAAGGATGATACTAATCCTGCTCATCACTCATAGACTCTTATTTTCCATAAAACCTCAGCTCTTGGAGTTGATAGCAAAGGGAGACTGCGTCCAAGTCACTGACTTCTTTTTTTTTTTTCCACTGAAAGTGACTTTTCTGTAGTTTTTTGAGCTGGGATCTCAGCAACTTGAACACTAACCAGTCCCCTCCTGGGTTGACAATTACTCCAAGGTCAGTCTGCAGAAAACAATAAATATTTAATATGACATAAAAAAAATTGGATGTCATCAGAAATCTGTTCAAGGGACCAGCCTTGGTTTCAAACACATTGTTATTCTTCATGTGATTTCCTTTATTAGTTCACATATATAGTGTCACAAATATTGATATACCTGGTTTTGTTTTAATTTATATTGTCTTTTTCAAAATAAAAAAAAAATAAACCAGTTAGTTTTTAACTAAAAAAAAAAATGCAGAAATAGTCAGCATTGGGCAGGGGACCATTCCGGGGGTACCATGACATTTCCTGCCAAGGCCGAAGCCGTGGACCAATGATTGCTTCAAGAAGACCACAGGCTCTTTATCTTGACGATGCCTTTCTTCTTAATCTTCCTTCAAAACCCACTTATATGTTTGCACTACAGGGAACAGCAAGAATTTTAGTGATCAGATGGAGATTCTATTTAACTTCTCTTTCATACCTAAAGGTTACATTCTTCTAGATGCCAACTTGAAACAAATCCCCTAGATGTTCCAAAATACCTCCTTAATTTGTTCCCCTACCGTCCACATGGACTACGCACCATGCCCATTTGTGAGAATTCACAGAAAAGCCATGCAGAGAACTCACATTGCTCATCACACTGGTACAGAAACTTTGGAATTCCTCAGGAGCAACAGTGGGGCCTGTATTCACACCTTCACTGGGCTTAGTTTAGCAAACCAAGCACTTTGGTTCAGAGCAGGTGTGGCAGACTAAGCACCATTTTGTATTTTGGAATATATGAAGTCTTGGACACAGGGGCGGGGGTGGGAGGTGTGTGCGTGCACACCCATGTATGTGGACAAAGAGTCACGACTGCAAAATCATGCACATAAATATTTCCGACTGCCATGCTGATGTTCTGGCAAAGGGTGGGGGTAGAGTGGGCCTCCTCCACCCACTTCTGGTTTCCATCTTCTGGTTTATTAGTCCTCCCTTTTGCCGTAAGGGTGATGGGGAATAAAGACACTCTGGTCAGTGCTTTGATATTTCAGCCACATCTCCTGGAGCTGACCCACTGGCTTGATCTGTCCTCATGCCAACATCACGCCTCCTCCCAAGAAGCCAGGCCTCCCTCCCTCCTGGTTGGTCCTGGCTCTGTGGCCACCCCAATCTAGAATAATCTCTGGGTCCAGGTACTCTGTGACTCAGGTCATTGGCAGAGGTGCTCTTTGGCAATTGAAGGTGAGGCAGAAGTAGGGGTGGGGAGGGAGACGCAGAATGAGGTGACCTGCATGGAGGGACTCTCTGGATGCGTCCCTGCCGCCAGGCTGATGCCCCCAAAGCCTACACCTTGGTCACAGTCTGCTCTTTCCAAGGCAAAATATCATGCCGTGGGGACCTATGTGTAGGAACTCGATTTCGGTCATGACCTTTGGTCCTCTTGTCAAGCCTGGGCCCATGTGGTCTGATGAACATTTCAACATTAGCCTCATATCATGAAACACTGATTTTTTGGAATCCTGTTTTTGGAATCCTGTTTTTGGATTCCTGAAGACAGTACTAGGAAGGTCAAAAGCTTGTCCTCACCCCACCAGCTCCCTCACGGCACACTTTCTCTTTCCCAATCTCCACTTCCATGTCAGGACTGCCTCTGATCTGTCCCATCAGAGACTCCAAGAAGCCTGATGGCTCTGTCCCTCCCTGCGACGGTGATGTTGGCTTTCAGTCCTTTCCCAGTACATTTTCTGCTCAGAATTTTTTCCCCGATTCACTGTCCTGGCTGCCTTGTTCATCATTTCCAGGACCTTGACCCTCTACCTTCCTCCCCAGTCCGATTTCCCAGCAACCAGAGGATTCTGTCCCCTACCTCTGGGACCAGCACGGGCTCTCCTCTCTGCCCCGATGGCAGCCTAGAAACCAGGGCCCTTTCTCCCTGGTGCCTTGCACACAGCACCCAGTGACAATACAGCTGCTGCCTGAGCGGCCTTGGTGTTGCACAGGACAGAGTAACAAGAGTTTGGTCTTATGAAAAATGTAAGGCGCCTGCTTCTGGAAGCCCTGTCTCTCCCCATGTTCGCTTCCAAATCATGCCACACAGCCTCTCCAGACCCCTCCTGGCCCAGCCTCCTGGCTCTGCAACTCAGTCCTCTTCTGGCTGCCTTCTCTGCCTGGCCAAGCCCCCACGCCAGGCCTCTCCCTGCTCAGCAGCACAAACTCTGGGAAAGCATCTCCCTGGCCATCCAAGTGGAAGACCTTCTGCCAGCCCCACCTCCGGGAGTCTTGCACACGTGCGAGAAAGTCTCATCTTTCTAGAATGAAGGGGAAATAAGAAGGCCCCATCTGAGACACCACCACCTTCGCTTGGCAACATACAGTGGCCAAAAAACCACTGGCTGATGAAAGTCTCTGATGGAGCAGGGTCTCCACAGGCAGAGCCCTCTCCCACAGGGAGGGCCCGGCAGCCACTGGGCAAATGCTGAGAGCCTACAACTGCCTTAGGACCCAGAACGGGTAACCCTCATGCAGGGGAGCGCAGGATTCAGAGTGCCGGGAGGGATCACCTTGCAGGGCCCACGCTGCTGTGGGGAGGTTTAGCGCAGGAGCTAAAAGAAACCAAGGCCAAGCAGACTAGCTCTGACGAAGAGCACCTCCTTTCTAGCAGAAGGAGACTGTCGCAGAACAGAGAACAGAAACTGGAAAAGCAGGCCGGGCATCTCCGTATCCCTCCTTCTGCGCTCACAGGCCTTCTATGAGGTCCCTTTGCACAGAGGTGCTGTATTCACTCCTGCCTGCTTATGTCCAGGTCAGCAGCCTCAGGGAGGGCCTGGGGCAACCCCTGCCCTCACAGACTGGTCCACAAGACAGTGTCTACCCATGGTCGCTGTGCTTCTCAAGCCAGATTCTTCAGTGACAGACAGGCGCTGTGCACCTGTGGCCACCCAACAAATCCCTTCTGGGCCTGGGATCAAATATCCACCCCCGTCTAATCCGATGGGGACAGGAGAGCACGACTGCCTGGTCGGAATGTGGCTGGCCCAAATGCTGACACCAGGGTGGGGCGTCAGAGATGGGCGTTCACCTGTGCTATGATGGAAGTAAAAGTAACTTCCAAGGGCCGAGCGCCCTCCCATGCGTTGGTGGACGTCTAAGGCAGGGCAGGGTGGTTGGCAGGCGTGCAGGCAGGCAGAGGAGGAGCCGGCAGGTATGAGCGGCCACAGATAAATCAGGGAGCCTGAGGATCAGGAAAGGCCTCAGAGACCTGGCCCACAATGCAGGCCTCGGGGGTCTTTGTTGCAGGCAGCAAAGGGACAGGGAAACAGAAGGGCTGGCCCCCTGGGTGCAGACGGGAAGGAAGGGGTGACTTGGGAGGATGAGCCTCAACTTTGCCAAGAAAGAGTGAACTAGAAAGGAGGGAGAGGTACAGAAGGCCAGGCCCACCCCCTACCCCCCAAGTACTGTCTGTCAGGACCCTGCGTGCCTGCTTCAGGTCTGAACCTCAGGCCCCCAGCTGATTAACTCTGCAGCCCCGCTCTGTGCCTCAGTTTCCTCTTCTGTAAAGTAACAGTGGTCCCCATTTTCCAGGGATAGTATTGGTATCCCATTTTCTCTGGGTTCACCCACACTAAGTTCACAGGCCTATTAACAGTCCAGAGGCTTCCCCTAACTAGAGAAGTGACTTCCTCCTCCGGGCACACTTCACCCACGCTGATTTTCTCTCAGACACCCCACATTCTGCCTCAGCTTTGATTACGTAAGCTCTCTCCCTCCTCCCCACCCAGCTGCCCTGGGCAGGAGGGTCCCTCCAGGAGCCAGCAGCCCAGGCCCTGCGCAGAAGCAGGTGCTTAGTGCACTTAGCAACCCGCCCACCTAGGGAGTCAGAGTGCCACCTTCTAAGATCAGCTTTTGTCTAATCACTAGCCATGTGCAAGCAAAGGATGCCGTGTGGATGGACCTTGGTGTCCTTATCTGAGAAACGGGAGGCTTGGCCGAAAGGGCAAAGGTTGACCCCCAACAGCTCGCTCAGAGCTCAGAGTAGTTCCCCAGATATTTTGATTTTTCTTTTTTTGCACTATCCGCCTGAAAGAGGAGATACTTTCCAAAAAGGGGAAAAAAAACGTAAGTGAAGCCAGCTCTTTTATTCTGTCCACTCTCCAGTCTTAACTGTTGGTGAGCCAAATCAGAGAGCCCTGGTCTTGCCAGTCACACCAACCTCTGCACAAAAGGGGACACTTTAAATTCCATGGAGCCCCAGCCAGTGCAGAAAATCGGGCCCACAGACTTCAGCTCAACCAACCGCCACAAAACCCTCAGGCCAGGTGCAGCGCCGCCCCCTCCTCCAAGAAGCTTTGCCTGGACACAGTGGATGTTTTTGCCCCCCATGCCTCCTTCCCCAGCTGTGGCTCAGTCCACCAGCTGGGTCCTGCTGCTCTGCCCACGTGGGCACGCACGTCTGCTGCCCCCGCTCAACTGTGGGCTCCTTGAGGGCATGGACAATGCCTTTCTCTCTGCCTCCAGCAAGCACGCTCATTTTGAGACAGCTAACCCACAGATGACTAACAAATATTTGAGACATATTTTAAGTGAGTGAATAGGTTTGGGGAAAAGGTACACAGTGGTGCCAGTCACAGAACTAAAGGGCACAGACGAAAGACAGGAATTTGGGGGTGAAGACCATGAGTCGTTTTGGGGGCAATGATTTGGTGCACCCACTGAAAGGGTGCAGCCTAGGCGGAAGCCCCTTGAGACACAGGGCTGGAACTCGGATGAGTCAGGAAGATGTTTGGGACAACCAACGTCCTGGCTAAGCACCCTACCCTGGGCATGCATGAGGCCAGCCTAAGAGAGAGAGGTGGCCAGGCCACCGAGGCTGTCTTCTGGAGAAATCCATCTCTGAGGGGACAAAGAGGTTGGCGTGGAAGAGCAGAGTAGCAGAGGATGATGGAAGGAAAGAAAGGAGTTTCAAGAAGGAAAGGCGGTAAACTGAGGCAGGGTGGTTAACAGAGTGGTTTGAGGAGAGATGGAGGGACAAGGGCAGGACAAAGGCAGGGGAAAAACTTGACCCTGATGGGCCAGTGATGCCTACTGAGATGGCAAATTGAGGAACGATGATAAAACAAGGAGGAAAATGGATGTAGCAGAGATTTCTCATAAACAAAAAAGAAAGCCCATGAGCCTTAGCAGCCCCTCTGTTCATTTTTGTTTTTATAGAAGTATGATTTTCTAATCAAGCGTTAACCCGGGATAGCAGGTGTTGAGGCTCTCCAAGACTTCTTAAACTCGTCACTGGCCAGCCCTCTCTCCGCCAGTAGGCCACTTGTCTTAGGGGAGAATGACAAGAATGACAAACCCCGTTATGGAAAGCCTCCCCAAAAAGGACAAACTGGAACCCAAAGGCACCCTTGGGCCCCAGGTCTGGCTGCATGGCATCCAGGAAGGGTGGCTTCTACAGGAGGCTAAAATGGGAGAGCAGCCATTCCTAAACCACAACAAAGTATATATACAGACCAAAATATGCCCTCCCATGTGCCCGAGGATCTTTCACACCAGTCTGCTCAGAGGACTGGGGAAGGAGCAGTGGAGGAAACAGAGAGGGCAACACAGCCCCTCTCTTCCAGAAGTTTGCAGCACGGTACACAAGTGGTCCCGTGAATTGCATGCAAAAGATCAGGATCCCCTTGATTCTTGGAATCATCCTGGCCTGAGTTTGGGGGACACTAGAGCTGCCGATTGCTAGCCTTGAGTAAGGAATAGACACTCCCTGGGCCTGTTTCTTTCCCTATGAAACAGGAAGAACTTTTCAGGTCCTTTTGGGAGGACTGGAACAACCATGTATTCAAACCTCCTGGCACCATGGCTGGCATGGACATGCAGACTGAACGAAGACTTGCCGTTAACAGCTATGGATGCAGGGTGGGGATGGAGTTCTCAGCCAATCTAGAAAGACTGGCACAGAAAACAGAAACAGTTTCTTGGAGAAAGTGGAAATTAAAATAAGCCTCAAAAGATAACCAGGGTTTTACCTAAACCAAATGCTGCTTGTGACATTTCCATCCATCCATCCATCCATCCATCCATCCATCCATTCATTCATTCATTCAACAAATATTTTTGGAGTGCCTAGAATACACCAGGCACATTAGGAACCTTTGTAACAAGTCTTATGCACGTGTTAACACTGAGACTTGGGTACTTGGTCCAGTTAACACAGCTAAGCAACCATGGTTTTCTGGTCTGTTAGTGGAAAATAAGCCAAGCTTCAAGCCCGCGTAATCCCTGTTCCCCTTTTCCTTACATGTATCAGAAATACCATAGAGAAATGATCCGTGGCATGAATCTCTAAAGCCAATTGTCATTTTTCTTAATGGGATTTTTTTTCTGGTTTTCCAGCTACTCTGGCTTTTTACAAACAAGGGTCTACACATTGTAGAATTTCTGCAGAAAATATACCTTGTATAGTGACCTTGTCACTATACAAGGTAAAGCTTGAGACATTCCTTTGTTGAAGTTCTTCATTAAAGAACCAGTCTTTACTCCCCACAGGGAGCTTATTCTCAACAGCCAAAGGAAGATGGGGAGCATGAGAATGAGATGTTAGAAGAGGGGCATCCATCAGAGCTGTTTTTATTTTTCTTGGCCAGAACCTCATTTTTGAAAATAAAATGTAAATACGTATGAAGTTTGTTTGACTGGTTTCTTCTCCATCCAGCTTCATATGCACATTTTTCTAATTTCCATTTTTGCCTGGGGGTCTCCCCACTCGCAGAGAAAGACAGCAGATGGCCCATCCCAGCCCTAAGGGAGGCTTCAGCTAGATCCTGCAAAGGAAAAGGATAGAAGCTGCTCATGGAAATCTATCTGAGGGTCTAGAGCCCAAACCCTACAGTTCGAAAGGCCCTCAACCCTCCACCCATCTCTTCCTAGAGCGCTTGTTACATGGAAACCTGCTGTCCTACTACTCAGAGAGGAAAGGCCAGGTCCTGACTCTTCAGAGGACCTCAAAGAGCTGGAATGATACTTCTGTCAACTGGGAAGTGACTTTTTCTGTGGCTGAACTGCATTACCCATTGCTGTGGGTAGCTTGGATTCCCTCTTCAGACTGCAGACTTCCTGACCCTCTGCAGGTAGCTGGCCAGAAAGGGACCAAGCAACGTTTTTAGAGAACTTTCTAGTGACTAAAGCATTTGTAGAGCAATAGTTGAGACCTATTTTTAGTCTTTCTTGTGGGTCATAATAATGACTACCTTTTATTATGCCAGGTCCTGCTCTTCGTGTTTCATACATGGTTTGACTCATATCATCTTCAACCCTAAAAAGCCTTGTTACTCAAAGTTTGGTCGGTGAACCATCGGCATCACCACCATCCTGGACCTTATTAGAGATGCAGAATCTCAGGCTCCACTACAAGCCAACTAAATCAGCATATTCATTTTAACAAGTCGCTGTGGGTTTCTATTTCACTTTTAGAAATGCTTCTCTAGTTTTGACCGTCACCCCCATTTTATAGATAATGAAAACAAGGCACAGTGAAGTTTGGTAACTTGCACAAGAATATGCAGATAGTAGGCAGCAGAGCCAGGATCCAAATTCAAATCCAAGAAGTCAGGGGTCAGAGCCCATGCTCTTGTTACCACATGATACTGACATTTAATCATCACTTAAACATGTCGCCAAAGTAACTTCTTATTCCTAAGCCCCTCCTCTTTCTGTCAGTGTCTGTCCAAAACACTGGTCTCATTGCACTTCCCTGCATAGCATGTTCAGTGTCCCCTCAAGACTTGCAAGATCAGATTTAAATCCTTTGTTGTAGAGGACAGGACCTCTGACAATATGGTGCCAGGCCACTTTACTGGCTTCGCCTTTCAGCTCTCCCCGACTCCCCCACAAAATGCCATGGAGGAAGAGATTTCAAATTAGACAAATCTTTTCCAAGAAGCCCTTAGACCAGAGGGTCTCCTCTTTGTCATGTCACCCAAGCTCAGGACACATTTGTGCCCTCTCAGAGACTGGGTGTGCTCTCTACCTAGAATGTTCCTCGTCCTCCACCTGACAAAAAACCAGGTGCTCCTACAAACGCAGGGCCAAGTGTCTCGTCAATGCAGAAGCATTTCCCAACTCCCTCAGCCAAATTTGACCACCTCAGGCCCTCTGCTCTCAAAGCATCTAGATCACACCACTTTGGGGAGTCTCCTGGGTGGTAATGTGTGCATGCCTCTCCTTCAACTCCGCCATGCGATCTCCACGCAAAGAGGCCACACTGCCTATGTTTTTAAGCCCACTGGGCCCCACCACCGTCACAGTGTCTTACCCATGGAACTGAGCCCGTCTACTGTGAGTGAGTGAAACATGTGGGCTAACTGGTTCTGCTGATGCACGTGGAAAATGGAGCACTTTGCACAGTGAACCCGCTACTTGAGTAGAAAGAAAGTTCCACCTTCCAGATAATGTTTTCTTTCTAATGGTCTTGCAAGAAGTAGCCCAGAGTAGTTAATGAAGAGCCTCGTCTTTGAGGACACCAAATTCCTCCCCGAGCCTTACACAGGAAGTTGGACAGTACAGTTTTGCGACCTGCCATTCTCTTTCTACAGTGATACTTGAGGCAATTCTTTCAATGTCCCTTTAGGTTACAATGTTCTGTGACCTAAAGGTGATACGTCTGAAGCCAATGCCCCAGCCATTTGGAATAGTGATACTCAGCCCTTCGGAATGGAGAGGGAATTTTTTTGGTTTTGGTTGTTCATAATTTGGGGTCACCAGTTACTCCAAGGTACATTTCCTTTTACTAAATTCAACACCCGATGCCGGCTCAACTTGCCCCATAAAATAGGCTCTTGTGAAATCCAGGCACTTTTGGAAGCTGTCCTGAAAACAGAACCAACTTCTGGATTATACCCACCTGGGTGGCGGGATTTGTTCCTTGAAAAACCTCAGATGCCAATACTTCCTCCAAAATATCAGAGAAAGGCCCAGAAATAGGACAAAGACTGTCAGAAGAGGGAGCCTGAGGAACTTCTCCATTTTTTTTTCCCCTTATCATTAGCGAATATGCCCATTTGGAGAGGGCCTCCACTGTCAGTACTGGGATTGGCATTTTAATTACCCTTTGACACTTCAAACCTTCTTCACAGCCACAGGTAGCCTTGAAAAGAGGTGCCCCTGGGTGATGCGTGGGACTTCCTTCTATGTCTCACCTGCTGCTGTCTAGAAACGGGGAGGAACGGTTTGCATGCATCTGCCCCAGCACAGTCTTTTGCCCAGGGTGCTCAGGGCCCCCACACTGCCAGCCTGAGCCACGGTTCTCACTAGCTCTCAGCCTGTGCAGAAACAAACCAGACAACTCCAGGCCTTGGGCTGTGCTCTTCCAGTTCTGGTGGGCCACCTCCCACCTGCCCATTTGTCATTATCCTAAATCCCTCAGGTCCCTCCAAGTCCAGCCCCTGGGCTAGCACAGTGTAGGCCAGCTGGAGATTTGTGTCCCGGAAGGGCCACTCCCAGCACCCCCACAGTGAGGTGCTCCCTGCCCCTCCCTCACTGACGAACAGCTTCTGAAACGCCACGGTAATTGTCAGTGAACATATCTGCCCACCTGCTCCCACCATGTTGGCGGCCAGAGCTAATTTATTTCCCACTTGTTTCCTAGTGTACCAGGACCCCCGTGAGGACTCAACAAATGTGTGTGGGATTAGTTGGACAAATAAAGTTGCCTTGAACTTGTATGAAAACTCGTTTATGATTACATACAAACATATGTTTATGAATGTACATGTGGGTAACAGTGTTGCCTAAGTACAAATTTAGATATCGCTGTATTACAATGAAGCAGATTCAAAAGAGCAAGTATATTGAGAAAAGTCGGACTCATACATTCTTTTTCTGTTAAGATTAGGGAAGTGCCAGTTTCAAATAAAATGGTGTTTATATCACCCCCATGCTGTGGGTATAGAACAGCAAGGCAGAAAACCTAGGCGAGCCAGAATTTTGCTGCAAAAACGTAGCTTTGCGTCAGTCACTGCTGACATGGTACAGGTGGGAGGGGCTTCTATAGGGATAGAGCAAAATGCCATGGAGGAAGAAGTTTTGAATTAAAGAGACAAATCTTTTCCAGGAAGCCCTCAGACCAGAGGGGCTCCTCTTTTTTTTTTTCCTAAAAGGCTATCAAGTCTTTCTTAGTACTACAAGAGGCACCACAGTAAGAAAGGACTTGAAAACACCACCTCACTCACAAGGGGCATCAAATTCCCAACTCCCAAGACACCCCCACTCTGAAAATTTGCCTAACAGCAATCAGCAATAGAAATAGCTATGAAAATAAAAATATAGATCCTGTGTTCTGGATATCTGAACCCCAAGTACAGGTAGCTTCCCTGTACTTAACAAATTTTTTGAAAATTGATTTTGAAAAACTGCAGCAGAGATTGAAATCCTTTCAGTCACTTGATAGCAAGAAGTGCACATGGTGTGGCTAAGAGCTTGGAGCCAGGCTCCCTGGTCTGGAATCTGGATCCTCTGTTAAGAGCTATGATTTTTAACAAATAACCTAGCCTCACTATGTCTCAGTTTCCTCCTCTATTAAATGGGGATAATAATACCTTGTAAGGTTGCTTTGAGAAACAGGTTAATATTGAGGAATAAGTGAGTTAACATTGTCAAAGTGCTTAGAAACACGTTTGCAGAGCCCTGCTGTTAAAGAGCAATGTCCAGGGCAGAGGTGGCCAGTGTGAATCAGAAGAAACAAAAACAATGACATGATATGCATATCTCTTTTGTGAAGTGTCTGATCAAGTCTTTTGCACATTTTCATTGGGTGGTTTGTCTTTTTATTATTGATTTCTAGGAGCTCTTTGTATATTCTAAGTGCAAATCCTTTGTCAGATATGTGTATTTGAAATGAACACATTAAAAGACACTCTATACCATTAGACATTAAGGAAATGCAAATTAGAACCACGATACCATTAGTTATTAGGAAAATGCAAATTAGAACCACAGTGATGACATACACACACACAGAATCGCTAACATTAAAAAGCCACATTATACCAAGTGTTGGAGAGGGGGTGGGGCAACTGCAACTAACCCTGTGTACTGCTGGTGGGCATGACAATTTAGGAAGATAGTCTGGCAGAGTTACATAGAGTTAAACATTTGCCAATCACATGACTTGGGTATTTATCCAAGAGAGAAAAAAACATGTGTTTACACAAAGACATGTACAGGAATATTCACAGCTGTTTTGTTCATAAGAGACAAGAAACAACCCAGATGTTTATCAACAGGAGAACAGATAACCCGTAGCATATTGATGTAATAGATCTGATATGCACAGTGATAAAGGCGAATTTCATGGACATTATGTTGAACAAAAGATGCCAGACACAAAAGAGTACATACCATGTGCTTTCATTTATGCGAAGTTCAAGGACAGGTGAAAACATAGAGGCAGAAATCAGAAAGTAAGTTATCTCTGGGTGGAGAAGGGTAGGGGACGGGGGGCATGATTGGAAAGGGCCAGAAAGGAACTTTCTACAGCAGTGATTTTCACTGGGGGTGGTTTTGCCATCCAGGGAACATTTAGCAACATCTGGAGGCATTTTGATTGTCATGCTTCTGGCGTCTAGCACACAGATGCTGTTAGCTACCCTACAATCCATGGACAGCTCCCCACAAAGAGTGATGGGGCCCTACCAGCCAATAGTGCAGAGGTTGAAAAATCCTGGTTCACAAGGTGATGGAAATGTTCTATATCTTGATTGATTACATGGGTGTCAAACACATTTATGGAAACCCACCAGACTGTATTTTGCCATACATAATTATATCCCAATTTTAAAAGCACTGCATAGAATGGCAAAAGGAAACCAGACCAGGAGAGAGATGTCCCCTTGGCTACATTTGGCTTCATTGCTAACTTCCTGAAAAGGGACTGTCATGCTGCAACTATACCAACATTGTATGTATTTTGTTTTAGTTAACCATTATTAATCTTATGTAATTCACCTAGAGTGTGAGTTCCTTTATTCCCCGCTAATCCTTTCATCCGACCCTACCACATCCCTGAGCTAACCACAGTCCCCTCTAGGGTTAAGAGAACTTAATCAGGAAGATCCCTCAACATCCTGATGGAGAAACCTTACACAACATGAATGGGTAACTAGGGTTTGCAATACATTCCCCCACACAGTTTGGAAATACTGAAAGATAAAATTCTTAGTAGGGTTTTATTTTAAATAACAGACCTATAGGAGATCATAAAAAGCTACAAAGAATCTTTTGAGAGAACATCAACGCATGAGCAAATCCTATCACAGACCATTCCTTGGTTCAACATCCAGGTACATGCAAGTAAAGAATAACAATCCCATCAGAGTGCATAGAACTGGAACGTTTACCTAGTGTTATCATGTCTAATAGGCTAACTGACCATCACAGAAACTGAATGGTACAGGAGATACTAATCTCCTCATGAGTAAGCTAAGTCTGAGAATTCAGAAGACTTGCTAAAGTCATACTAGAGGATTCAGAACACAAATCCATACTCCTGTGGGAGGGCATGGATGGGGGAAGCACAGAGCACAGTCTATGGAGCACAGTCTAGGATGCAGCAGGCATCCTGGAAACGGAGCCTCCGTGTCCACTTCCGGACCACATTCTGGGTACCTGAGAACCCAAATTCCTTGTCTAAAGAGCCCACACCCACTTCCATGGCCAACACTGGCATCTTCCCCAGTCTTGTTGCCCTAAGGATAGACCAAACCACCAGTGTGAATATGCCTGGGTCCAAGGGGTGTCCACAGGGCAAGAGAGAATGGTGTGGATAAAGCTTGGGCTTGTGGGTGGCGTCCTCTACATATGGGCATGTAGGCTCCTAGCAGGTTGGATGCAGGTTGCGATGAGAAGAAAGGGGCAGGCAGGCCGGTGGCCATCTCTCTGCACACTGCCATGTCCTGATAAGCAAATACAATGAGTCTGAGAACTTTACATTTGACTCGCCTTCCAAGTCGTCATGAAGATATTCTCGTCAAAGTAGGACAGAGCGTTAACAGTTTTTACTTTGGTTTATAACTTATATTTTATGTCAAATGGTATGTGGATCTTCTTTTGTACTCTTTTTTTTTTAATTGAACTATAGCTGACATAGGATATTAGCTTTTTGGGTACAACATGAAGATTCAACAATTACATACATTACAGAATGCTCTCCGTGATAAGTGTAGTTACCATTTGTCTCCCCACACAAAGATATAACAATACTATTGACTGGATGCTGTACTTTACAGCCCTGTGAGTTATTTATTTTTACAACTGAAAGTTTGTACCTCTTTATCCTCTTCCCCCCAGTTTCCTCCCTATGGCAACCACTAGTTTGTTCTCTATATATAAGCCTATATATATAGATTTCACATGGAAGGGAAATCATATAGTATTTATGTGACTCTCTCTGACTTACTTCACTTAGCTTAATATCCTCTAATTCCTTTGTTGTTGCAAAGGCAAAATTTTCACTCTTTTTGTGGCTGAGTAATATTCCATTGAATATATATATACCTCCTCTTCTTTATTCATCTATGGATAGACACTTAGGTTGCTTCCATATCTTGGCTACTGAAAATAACACTGCAATAAACATAAGGATGCATATATCTTTTTGAATTAGTGGGAGTTTTTTTTCAGGTAAATACCTAGAAGTGGAATTACTGGATTCTATGGTATTTCTATTTTTAATTTTTTGAGGAGCCTCCATACTATTTTGCATAATAGCTGCACCAACTTTCATTCCTGCTACGAGTGCACACGAGTTGCATTTTCTCCATATTCTCACTAACATTTATTTCTTGTCTTTTTTGTAATAGGCATTCTGACCCGTGTAAGGTGACACCTCACTGTGGTTTTGATTTGCATTTTACTCATGATTAGTGATATGGCCATCTTTTCCTGTGTCTGATGGCCATCTCTATGTCTTTTTTGGAAAAATGTCTATTCAGGTCCTTTGCCCATTTTTCAGATTATTTGTTGGGGCTGAGTTGTAGGATTTCTTCATGTATTTTGGATATTAACCTCTTATTGGATATATCGTTTGCAAATATATTCTCCCATTCAGTAGGTTGCCTTTTCATTTTGTTGGTAGTTTCCCTCACTGTGCAAAAGCTTTTTAGTTTGATTTACGTGGAACCACAGAAAACCCCAAATAGTGAAAACAGTTTTGAGAAAGAAGAGCTGAGCTGGAGGTATCATAACCCCAGATTTCAAACTATATTACAAATTATAGTAATCAAAACAGTATATGGTACTGGCACAAAAATAAATATGTAGATCAAAGGAACAGAATAGACAGTCCCGAAATACCCATGCCTATACAGTTAATCTACCACAAAGGAGATAAGAGTACACAATAGGGAAGAGACAGTCTCTTAATAAATGGAGCTGGGAAAACTGGGCAGACACATGCAAAAGAATGAAACTGGACCACTTTCGTACACCATATACAAAAATAAACTCAAAATCGATTAAGTCCTAAAACCATAAAACTCCTAAAAGAACACACAGACAACAAATTGTTGGACATTAGCTTAGCAGTAATTTTCTAGATCTGTCTCCTCAGGCAAGAGAAGCAAAGGTGAAAACAAATGGGATTACATCAAAACTTCTTCTGTTCCTGTTCTAGGCCCTACTAACATTTGGGCAGATAAGAGGCCAAGTACAAATGGTAAATGCAAGAACATATAGTTGGGCTGCAGTCCCAGAAGCTCCAGGTTTAGTGAAAGTAGTACAAGGGGAGTAAAAGATGAAGAGACTTCGCATTTGCCTGGGAAGTCCCATTCCTCCGGTCTTAGAATTCTTCTTTTAGAATTGCTATTGTCTTTCTTCTCTCTCCTCCCCACCCACCACTTTCCTGGTAAAATAAAAGGAGTCTTGGGTGCCTGCTTCATATCCATTATTTCTAAAATACTTTCTTATGCTACTAAATTTAATGGGAATATCACTGATGCACCACTGTTAAGTTTGGACAATTATTTCATGTGAAAACGGTCACATAACTATGCACTCCTAATTTTCTAAAATTTATTAGATACAGATACTCAATTTTATCAATTGATTTTTGGCATCTATTAAAATGATTAATTTTTTATTATTGTGTGCTCTGTTGATATGAACATTAAATCATGTGTCTCCTAGTATAAATCCATTTTTAGTTGTTTTATAATATTGAAATGTTGGTATTTAGGATTCTGTATCCTTATTTATATGCAATATTTTTCTATACTGATACTTTCCCCTATTTTTGTCTGATTTTTTTTAAAGCCAAGAGCAGTTAACAGAATGACGTTTTTTTTTTTTTTAACTTGTCAGAATTCATTCATAAATCCATCCAGTTTGGGAGATTTTTCTAAATACCTCGAAAAATTTTTATTTTTTTCCTTCAATATTTGTCTCTTGTACTTACTGAGTTCCTTAAGATCATTTGGGTCTTATGCGTATTTCTTTCAAAATCTTACATTTTACTGAGATTTCAAAAACATTATAATTGTACAAGATTTTTACAATTTTAAAACCTTTTTTTCTATCTGACCTGCATTTCTTTACTCATTCCCACTTTGGTACATTGCGGTGTCTCTCCTGCTCCTGATGAGACTTGCCAGTTGATTTTTTAGTTCCATAGTTTTCAGTGCTGGCTGCATATTATTCTTGAGGGAATTTTTTTAAATTTTTTGTATGAAATACTTTCATTCCATTTATCCAAAAGTAGTTTCTAATTCCACTTGTGATTTCTTCTTTGACCAATTTGTTGTTTAAGAGGGTCTTGTTTAATTTCCACAATTTTTTTAATTTTCAAGTTTTTGTCTGATACTGATTTTTAGTTTCACTCCAGTGTGGTTAGAGAAGAGACTTTTTTAATTTACATTTTTTTCAGTTTATTGAGACTTGTTTTGTGCCCTAACATGTGGTCTACCCTGGAGAATGTTCCATGTGCACTTAAGAATGTATATTCTGTTATTGCTGGGTGGAGTATTTTATTTATGTCTGTTTGGTTTAGTTTATGGTGTTGTTCAAATCTTCTCTTATTGGTCTCCCATGAAAGATGTTCTATCCATTATTGAAAGTAAGGTATTTAAGTCCCCAGCTAGTAGAACTATTTGTCCCATCAATTCTACTTTTGCTTCTTATGTTGTAGGCTTGTTTTAGGGTACATATGTGTGTATAATTGTCATACCTTCTTGATGGATTGACTTTTCATCAACATACTTATGTCTTTCTTTGTCTGTTGGAGCAATTTTTTACTGAAAGCCTGTTTTGCCTAATATCCCAACTTTTTTTTGGTTGCTATTTGCATGGAGTATCTTTCATCCTTTCACTTTTAACCCATCTGTGTGTCTTTAGATCTAAAATGAATCTCTTGTAGATAGGTTTAAATCCATTCTTCCATTTTTGTGCATTTTAATTGGACAATTTAATTTATTTATATTTAAAATAATTGCTGATAAAGAAAGATTTTTTTTTCTATTTGTTTTCTTTTTTTGTCCCTCAGTTCCTCCATTACTGCCTTCTTTTCTGTTTAAGTTTGATACTCTCATTTCTCTTTATGCACACTTTTTAGTTATTTTCTTACTTATTACCTCAGGGATTACAATGAATATCCTAAACTTATAACAATCTGGTTTGAACTGATACTACTTGAGCTTCAGTAACATACTAAAATTCTGCTATAGATTTCTGTTCCAGCCCACCTCCCACCCATTATGTTGTTGTCACAAATTAAATCTCTATACATTGTGTGCCCACGGATCTCTCTGACTTCATCTTACTTGGGGTTTATTAATCTTCTTGAATATCTAGATTCACATCTTTCATCAAATTTAAGAAGTTTGGGGCCATCATTTCTTAAAACATTCTTTCTGCTTCTTTCTCTCTCCTCCTGAGTTCCCACAGTACATATGTCATTAATGTCTGCTGGTGTCCCACAGATCTCTTAGATTCTGTTCATGTTCTCTATTCATTTTTCTTTCTGCTCCTTACATTAACTGACCTATCTTCAAGTTGGGTGATTCTTTCTTCTACTTCCCCTACTCTGTGGCTGAAAACTTCTACTGAATTTTCTTATCAAGTTTTACACTTTTTAAAACTACAGAATTTCTCTTCGGTTCCTCTACATAATTTCCATTTCCTTATTGCTGTTCTCTTGTTTGGTGAGACATAACTCTGGTTTCCATTAGCTCTTTGAGGACACTTAAAAGAATTGATTTAAATTTAAAATCTTTGTCTATTAAGTCCAATGTCTGAGCTTCCTCAGATACAGTTTCTGTTAATTTTTTTTTCCTGTGAATGAGCCATTCTTTCCTGCTCCTTTTCATTGTCTCATTTTGTTGTTGTTGAAAACTGGACATTTTTAATATTGTGGTAATTCTGGAAATCAGATTCTGCCCACTACCCAGGGTTTATTATTGTTCTATTGTAGTAGTTTGTGGTTGTTAGTTTAGTTTTTTTTTTTAACTGTTTTTGTAAAAGCTGTATTCTTCCTTGAGTGTTGTCACTGCAGTTTCCGTTCCATTAGCTTAGTGGTCAACTAGCAATCTGACAAAGATTTTCTTAAACACCTGAAGCCAAAAGAAAAAGAGTAAATATTCTTCAACTCCTTGCAGATTACTTCAGAGTTGTTGCACTCCTCCAATGTTTAGACAGACTCCTTAAATTTCTTCCTTAGCCTTTGCTTTCTGCTGCACAGAGCCTAAAAATCAGCCAGACATGCAAGCTTGGGGTCTTCTCAGGTCTTTACTAAGCACATCTCTAGCCCTGGGACCACACATTGCCTTTCAGTTTCCCCAGCCTACCCAGGAGCTCTCCAAAGCCCTTGTTCACCCATGTATCTCCACCTTCAGTTTCTTCCTTCCTAGGCGTTTCAGTCTGTCTGCTGCTTATCCAGCTGTTGTCGCTAACCCCAGGTGGCTTCAGGGTATATACCACTAAATCCGTTTGCAGCTACCATCCAGGAGGCAACTCCAGTCCTGAGAGTTCCAGGAGGATGAAACAAAGGCGAGACCCTGAGCAGATAGTTTATGATGCCACCAGACAGGCAACCCACAGCCACATTTCTTTGGGAGCAAAGCTCATATTGACCCCTTCGAACCAATAAGCCACAGCAGGTATGGAGGCTGGCACAGGCTGCATGGCCACGGCTGAGCTGGGAAAAGGAGATTTATAGGTAAGCAAGTAAAAACACCACAGTGCTCTTACCAAAATTTAGCAGCTTTTTCCTTTGTTAAGTACCCCCCAGTTGTTGCAAGTTTTTTTATTAGACTCCCAGTTCTGGAAAAGTTGCTTCTGGCTGTTTTTGGCAACTTATTCTAGCGTCAGTGGACGGAGGGATCCTTAGAGCTCCTTGCTCTACCATTTTCAATGATTCACTTTTAAAACTTTCTTAATGTTCAATTTTTCAGTGGAATCACTCAAAAGTCCATTTTAAAAATATTGACGTTTCATTTATTGCCTGGGATAATATCAACACTTCTAAAAATTGTGAAAGTAGTTTGAAAAAAGGTTTGTATCCTTTCAGACACAAAATTTTATTTGTATATTTTTAAATCAACCTTAACTCATTTTTTCAATTACTTTATACATGTGTTGTTTATTAGTCAGAGGTGAATGATGCATTTAGTCCTCTTATTGCTACTAAATTTTTGCCTTTTCCTCATATTCCTAAGTTCCTACTTTATATGTTTGTACTGTTATTCATCATACCAAAATAAATGATTTCTTAATGTTTGCTGTGGCTTGTATTCTTTAGCTCTTTGTTCCAGTTAATGTTTTTGTCCAAAATTCTATTTTGTCTAATGTAAAAAACGCCATCTGTGCTTTTTTTATTTGTATTTTTCACATCTATTTGGTCATTTGTTTCACTTCAATATGTAATGTTTAGGTGTGTCTCTAAGCAGCATATAGCTTCATTGGATTTTGCTTTATAACCAATTTATTATCATAAAATAACTGCACTTCCATCACATTGCCTTGTGCTTTTTGGTTGGTTGTTTTCTTTTATTTTCTTTCATTTGTCCTTTCTTGTTCTACTCCATTTTTTTTCTTTGCTAAATAGTATGTTTTCTTTCATCTGCCGACTTAGAAATTATGTCTGCTTCTGTTCTACAAATGATTAATTTTAAAAATATTTTTGAACTCCTTTTTTTCTCTGTCAATGCCAAAAACTAAATGGCATCCACTTACAGGCCCACCTGTGAGCAACTGTATTTAGCCTCCCTTTCCTTTATTTCTTGTTTGCTTTCCTAATTTTCCAGGTTGGAATTTAATAACCTAGGAGTTTAGATTCATATTATCTCATACATTTGACATTATTTATTCTTTAAGGAATAATTTGTGGTGTTTGAACAGTTTTATAACCATATTAATAATTGTTTGGACTTACATATATGCCTTATAAGCTTCATTGCACACTGCCGACTCTATGAAACCACATTTCCCTCATTCTTGAGATGGTGATTGTCTTGGACAGCTAGAAAACATTCCAGTCTTTCAGGGCGAGTTCATGGGTAATCTTGGAAATTTCTGCATCCTCATGGCAGGTCTGGGACTTTCTGTTGCAGGAAGAGCCAATTTACCCATGATGCTTAGAAAAGAAAGGTCTCCAGCCATGTCATTTCGACCCAGATTAAGAGAAGCTGGGACATTCTAAATGAAGTATGGTACTACGTTGGTCTTTTGAAAGCCAGCAAGGGGAGAGCAGAGGTGCCTCCAGAGGCAATAGCTATTGGAACAGGAAGTTTCACATCTCATCTGCATTTTGGGCAGAAACCCAGGAGTCACTCAAGCCAGAGCATCCACTCATTGTCTGAAAAAGTTGTCCCCAGTAGCTGTCAGCCACTCACTGCATGGCCAGCCACACCAGTATTGACAGGAAACACACACCTCCATGTGGCCTATGATGCCTGGGAAACTTCTAGGAGTGAGGTCAATATGGTCCTTATTCCCTGCCACCCCAGCCCATCCAAAGCAGGGCACGCAGGTCTTGAATTCCTTTTCTGCATCCCTTGAATCCCTTTTCTGCATCCTCCAGAAAGACCTTTGTTTTCTTTGACAGAACCCACCTCAAATGCCAATGCTGGACAGGTAAAGACTTTTCTCTATAAAGATGAGAAAAAGGAGAAATATCACTAAACATATAAATAAATTGCATGGACAAAGAAGAGAGATTGTTACATGGTGAACATGCAATGGTTACATTCTAAAACAGCCATGTTTTAGAATTCAGCACTTAGAAAAGTAGAGGCAGGAGAAGGAAGGTGGTCCTAACAGGAAAGTATCTTACAGGGCGATGATGGGGTGTGAGTTACACCCCCAAGATGTGTCACCTGGGACAAAGAAGCTGGCGCATCCAGTCCGTCGCTGGTTAGGGACAAAGGAGAACAAAGATAAGGCATGAATTCTCGGGTGCATTCAGCACTTTCCACTGTGCAGGCACAAAGTAGACACCAGTAACCCAAAAGGAGTCTTCCAAGAAAGGACCTCAGGTCTCAGGGGCTGGTCCCAGGAAGTACAAGCATGTGACAATAAAATTATGAAAACAGATCTCCAGAGCTCTGAGCAGAGCCCTGACCCTGCCCACCACACACGTACCACAGACGTGGCTTCAGGCAACATTTTGACATCAAGCACACATTCAGCCACAAAACAGAGGAAGAGCACCGGTAAGTGGCTTGGACGTACAAAATAATCGCATGCGAGGTTTTTCCTAGTTAGCCTATGCTATTATAGATGGGTTGGTGAAATAATGTGTCATAGACCATAAGTATTTCAGTACTTATTTTAAACAACTTTGAGGTATGACAGACACGTGAAAAGTCACACATATTTAAGAGATACGATGCTGTAAGTTTGGGGGTAGGTATGCACCCTCTGGTACCTTTTCTAAATGATTGTTCAGTATAACTTCAGGTTTTATTGACTCAAACTAAGCCAAATGTTTCTCCCTCCACATGCAGGAGGCACTCACATCATCCGGGGGTTCTTGTCACGACGGGGTTGGAGTTGGGCTCTGATGATGAGTTGAGAGCATAAATGCTGAGCTGGAGAACTGGCACCAAGAAATGTGGCTTTTCAGAGTTCTTCCTGTGCCCTGGCTCTCAGCGAGCGCTAGTCTCTGTCTAACCAGTCTCTGAGTGAACTCCCAGCATCTCTCTACTCACAGACAAGTGTACGTTGTCCAAAACAACAATTAACCCACCATTCCTTCTATGGGAATTTTTCTCCCATGTTCACAGTGTCGGGACTATAATCCATCACAGTTCAGGTCAGATCAGATTTTTGTAGGCAAATCCGTTTTGGTACTAGTTTTGAAAACAACTATGTCTTTTCAAATCTATTCACATTTTGGAAGCACAAGTATGGAATCTCGGGCCTTTACTAAGAGAGTTCCATGGTGATTCCTCACTTCCCACTCACCTTCCAAGCTAGCTGTTTCTCTGAACAAGGGGAATCGCAGACAATTCCTCTTAGATCCATGAACAGCAATGGAGCAGAAATTCCTCAAAGGTTTCTGGAATCACAGTACAGCACTAAGGCATCTCCTATTTTATTTTCCAGTGGAATCAGGGAGGAAAGGAATGTGTTTTCTCAGACTGGCTTCTTCCCCCAAAGTCCTGCTCATGGCATCTAACCCTGGAAATAGGGGGCCAGGGGGTCAAGAGACATGCACTTTCTGATAAGGTATCCTACTTTGCTAAACAAGATCTCATTATTACTGCCAGTAAGTATGAGGTTCTTTTGTTTTTACTGCAATGTCTGCTGGTGTGTGTATATATGTTTGCTATTTAGTGTTTCTTGGCCTCATTTCAGTCAAATACCTCTTTTCAACATGCAGCTCCTCTGAAGCTGCTATTGTGTGCATTCCCTTGGAGCTGGCATCGATGTCAGGAACATTTACACCGGCCAATTATTCACAGACCCAAGTATAATCACTTGCCATGTTAGTTTGGAAATCACACTTAAGTTTTTTCTGGATTTAAAGGAAAAAACAGTCATCCACTCTGTCCATCAGGATGGAAATGTCTCATCGATGCAGTAAAATCATCAAAGAACTCTTAATAGAGAAAATGTTAAGTTTAGGGAAAATAGAAAATTGTTTATCTTCCTCACCTATCATAAAAACAAAATTTTGCGTATTTATTGGTGTGTCCAACCCAACAGTCTGAAGCACACCTGGACTCAACTAGTTGTGGCAGGTTTAATTCTTTGTAGACCAGTATTAAAAGAGGTGTCCAGGAAACCGTGTTGGAACGAACTCCAATCTATGCCCAGAACTTTACCCCAAATCTCATGCATCATGAAAAATCAATAGATCATCAATATCAGTAGAACACTGGTCTTTATCTCAAGCCCCCACATCGCTTCAGAACCTGAGTTCTGGACAAGGAAGAGTTTTAGGACTGGAACCCAGGATGAGGCCTTTGGCATCAGGCAGCCCTGACTTCACTAGGTCTGGCACTAGCTTTGGAAATTCATTTGATCTCTCTAAGCTTCACTCATTCCTGAAGTGCGCTTCTTACCCCTTACCCCACAGGTTCATTGAGAAAAACAAGAGAACGCTCTTGAAAGCACTGCCTATGATATTAGAAACAGGGGAGGCCCTCGGAAGAGGTTGCTATCATTGTCATGAGGGAAAAGTTCTCACCCCAGGCCACTGCCTCTGTCAGAAAAACAAAGATATATTACAGCTGTTGTGCTCTCTAGTCTGCAGTATTTTCTCTGAAAGCGCTGACTCCAAACCCGGTTTCCATACCGACGGCACCCCATCAGCCACCGACCTGCAGCAAGTATATCCCTTGCTGCAGGTTGACCGACAGAAGCACCCGGGCCAACTGCTAGGTCAACATGCTGGCAGCAAGAGCCTCGGGGGTGGGGGGCGCTTTGCCTCCACCTGCATGACGCTAGGAGCCTGGGACTCACCTCAAAAAGTCTTTTTCTTCAAAATAGCAAAGGCCATGGGACAAAACAGCCCACAGCCAGTGCCATAAAAGTACAAAACAAGAGCCTGGGGCTTACACCCAGTGTTGGGGTCCGGCCTTGACGATGAGCAAAATCTGAAGGGTTACTGGAGGGGAGAATGTTGCAGACTGAGGAGAGACGGTCATGGCCCTTTGGCCAGCAAAATTATCAGAAATAGAGCTGACCAATCAGAGCCCAGTGAGATGCAGCTGGCCTCTCGGCCTCTGTGTTAGGGGTGCTATGTGGGGGTCGGGGATAAGGGTACAAGCATCCCTGCGTCCTGTTCCTTCTGTGGAACTTCAGCTTCACTTTCTGTCTCCTTCAACATCAATTTAGGGACACATTCAAAATGAATTTTTCTCTGCCCGCTGAGGGCTGAGAGTAGAGTGAGTGAAAATGCATTAAAACGATGCTTCACCTTTAGCAATTTTTATGCAATCTGTTTCTGTAACTTAAAACATAGGGCACAGAATCTTAATATTTTGCCTCCTAAACTACTGACTTGGGAATAGACCTTGCATAACCTCCTCCACCATAGGCAGAGTCTCCAGGAGAAGTCATTCCAGAAAGTTCTCCCGTGCTGGAACATCTGTGGCTCTCAGATATTTCATTCCGGGCCCAGCCTTCCTGTTTGTGCCAACCACTGTGATTAAAAATGCATCCAAAGTAAACCTCAGGCAACCGAGCCTCCCTTGGCAATGTGGGGGGCACTTGGAGTTGGAGGGTGGTCACCCCAAATCATTGCAAACATTGCCCCAGGTGCTCAGCAGCCGGCTGGAACCGCTCGTGAAATTCTATCCTTCCAGCTCCCAACGTACTGAGAACCCAGGGGAACACACAGCACTGTCCCACCTGTGGAAATGAATGGTGCCAGCTCAGCATATTGGCAGAGAAAAATTTACACAGCAAACAAACCTGCTGAAAAATTGGAAATACTTGCTTAACAGAAGCACATTGATTAAAGTCACTCCAAGATCAGATTACTTTCCCAGCCCCGGCAATTTCACCCTGGAGGGCAGCAGACTTGTATCGGCAGAGTATTGATGCAAAACTCACGCAATGTCTAGATGTACCATATTAGGGGTGTTAATCTCAGAAGTGGCCCATAATTTTTCTCCTACACCCAGAGCCTTCATTTGAAGGAGTGTAATTCCAATACAAACAGTAATAAGGAAATAAAATTGTTGATGTATGTCTTTCCAATATCCGTCTTTGATAAGAAATTTTCATTTCTATGGTCAATTAAAGCTCATCTTAAATAAAAAGTTAAGCTCATTTCAAATAGACTTCCAAGGTTACTTGGTGTCTCAAATCCCCCACCATTTCAAAGGAAAATAAAGGGCAGAGCTAAAGTCCCTTCTGAACTACAAGGGCAAGCAAATCACCAAATAAATATGTTTAACATGCAAGTTTATTACAATAAAGCAGAGAAATTAGCCATCCCAGGAAGGATTCCATTTCACCATGACAGCATCACCTGGTACTTGAAGAGAAGGGCATTTGAAGGCAGGTCCAAGGTCAGCCACCTACTTAACGACAGTTCTTCAGTTGTTCAAAAAGGCTGGTTAAAGTATCTCTGGACCCCCGACAGCTACCCAGCTGAGACACCAATTCCTCATTACAACCCCGAGGATAACTCACATTCAACTGGCCACGGTGTTTTAAATAATCTGAGATGGAGCCCAACTCTTTACTTTGCACAGCTCTGCTTCCTAAATTTAGCTATGATGAAATCAGGCCATCTCAAACTCTGGCTCAGGTGGGCTTCTCCTGCAGCCGTCTTGGAGATGAAGGGGCCTAAGCCTGGAAAAGCAGAAAGCTCTGGTGCAGGACCCCTCACCCCACGTACCCAAACACGCAGCAGCTGCGAGGTCCAAGGGCCTCAGGGTAGCAGATGGCGTGGGGCCAGCTCACTGCGCAGGCCCAAACCCCATCACTTCCGCTGCCCTGTCTCTACCCAGTAGGACCCTTGGGCTGCCTACCACTCCCGTGCAGGGTGTTTGGACAAGTCAAATGCTGGGCCCAGGCCTGGAATCACCCTCCCTTCTTTACTCCCAAGCATGAGTCCCCAGGCAAGAGAGTGCAATTCTCCCCCTTCCCAGGCCCCCTTCTCCAGCTTATGACAGTCCGTACTTATCAAACTGGACACCCAAGTTACAATGACAGTGAAAGCTCTAAGAAGTTCCCTCAGGGACCAAGGACCAGCTCCCTACACCCTGCCAGAAGTCATAGACACCACTCTTCCCACCCAACGACCTGCCTCCTAATGGGGCATGGAACACACCCACCATACACACACACACACACACACACACACACACACACACACACACACACACACACACACACACGAGAACAACAGGCATTTAGTTGGTATCTGCAAAGGCTGTTGCTCATATTAGCTCACTGGGAACGCAGTTGGAGGTGGGGGGCAGGGAGTAGGAATGACAGGATGGAAGAGGTCGAAGGCATGGGAGTGGTAGGGGACACCAGCACAGGACGCAGGAGCAGGGAAGCCACCGTGTTTGATCACCAAGGTTCCAGGAAGCGCTCTAGGTGTGTTTTTTCTAATTTTTCTCATTTAAACCTCACATTACTCCTCTGGGAAAAGCCAGGGTTCCAACACTGGCTGCACACTAGAAGCTCCTGAGGATCCTTTAAATAATTCAGGTGCCAAACTCCAACCGGATGAATTAACTCAGAATCTCAGGGGTAGGGCCCACGCATCCCTGGTTTTTAAAAGCATCACAGGAAATTCCAGTGCACAGCCCGGACTGGGAATCATCGTGCCAAAGAACGCTAAGTTCCTTCCTCATGCTGTATTAGGAACTAGCCCCCGTGGAGTCTGGGAAGAGCAGCCCGCACTGGATGCCTGGAGATAGTGTCCCCGGGGCCAGACACACTGTTTCCGACCATCTGATAGACCTGCTGAAATTGCCATCAAGTGTCCCCCAGAAGAACTTGGGATTTTTGCTTTGCAGATTCAGTTAAGGTCTAAATTGGAGTTCAATTTTGCTTTCTTAAACTCCTAAAATTCCTGTTTCCATCTTGAAAATACAGATTTGCAGCTTGTCAGATGAGAAGTTATTTTCCTTTTCACCAAGACGGAGAGCCGCCACGCAGGAGCTGACTCCTGGTTAGAGGATGACGTGCGGTAAGCAGCTCAATGTCATTTTGAAGAATACCTTTTTTTGGCCTAAGAGAAAATGTGTGCTCTACTTCCTGACAATTGATTTGCAAGGTTCCAATTCAAGTAGCAAATTGCTTCCGTTGCCCAGGTATGTCGTATCTTCCATGAGCACTTAGATAGGAAACTCAATTATTTCTTATGCTGACCAGGAAATGACAGGAAGAATTGCAGTTTAAATTTGGGATCATTTCTCTACCTTTTTTTTATATTGTTATAAGAGGCCTGGGTTACAAATAGATTGAGGTAGTTGTAAAAAAGAGAATGTTAATAGTGTCATTAAAGTGGCTTTTTATCCTAAGAAAAGGCTTAGCTCTCCCCAACCATGTGATCAATGCTGATAATAGCACCTGGGCCCAGGAGTAGGCCACAACTCACACCAGCGTGATTGGGGAGGTAGTATTTACAGCCCAAATCCCCCAAGATATTATGACATCACCAAAACAGAGCCATGAATAGCAGTAAAAAAAAAAAAAAAAAAGTCTATTCAATCACCCCAGATGCTTTCTGCTCAGGAGAGAGAATACCCAGGGTAGGATGCTAGTGGCCCTAAGAAAGCAATATGACCCCCCAGGGTGTATGCTTTAATAACTTTTTTCCATTGCTCATGCCCACCTCCATCACCTGCTCTTGCTCTCACATGCAGAAAGAGGAATTGATTACCTCAACCATCTAGGACCTAGACTCTGGGCTGTTGTCAAGAGAAATTGCTATCAACAAGTAGGAAAGGGGAAAATGGGGATGTCAAGGATTCCATACCACCATCTGAGCACAGGCAGCTGTGGCCTAGAACAGTAAGGAGCATGGTTCAGCTGTAACTTTAATTGGGCAGTATCCATTCTATCAGCATGACTGTCATCTGATACTACTGTGTACAGTACACAAGTATAGAAGAAACACACACTCACAGACACAAGCCCTTGCTCTACTCAAGGCTTAACAAAGGGAAGGCAAGATGATATGTTGAGCAACAGCCCCAGCCCTCTACTACAGACTTTGTAGTGGCTACACACATCCCTGCAGGAAGGCATCACCATTCTTATCTTACAGCTAGGGAAACAGGCTCGGAGAAGCTAAGTAACACAGTTTCTATAGCTGGGTTACTTAGAACCAGTCAAACTTCAAATCCTTGCCTGTAAAATTTCCCCAAGCCTGGGCCTCAGCCCCTCCTGTTCTTCTCTTGATGTGGGCACAAGTCACCCACACTTGAAGAGGGAGCCCAGCACACACCCCTAATTCCATGCTTTAGTATGTTTAGTCACTTCAGCTGATAAATAATCACTGTTCTGACTGAGCAAAACATAAACACAAAGGAAAGAGAGATGAGCAGAGTCAGCAGGAATTGATCCGGTCCTGTTTGTCACAACCCCAACTACGTTAGAATCACTGTAACAGGATATTAAATGCACTGCTTCCTTTAGTGTCAGCCTCTCCATTTTGGCAGAGGTCCCAAAGGCTGACAGCAGCTGGTGCCATGTGCCCCACTGTAAAGTCACATGGTGGACACATTGAGCTGTGCATGCAGGGGGCACAAAGTGACTTCTTCCAGCATGGGCTGGACACCCACCTCTACCCTTTCAAAAGACAGTTTTCCACCCACCTCCAAAGAAGAGGGGTCTGCGGCATCTGTCCCTTCACTTCAGGCTGAGTGGAGGAACTTCAAATGTGTAACAGAGAATTTTGGGGTCATAGGAATTGGCATCTACTCCCACCTGGAGGAGGCGTCGAGGCAAGAGGCTGTGGTCAACGCTCCCTGGCCAATGGCACAGCATTGGAGCAAAAGCTTTCCCTCTACAAGATGCTGGAAAAGGTAAGTGGGTTGTTTTTTGTTCTTTGTTTTTCAGAGAAGAGCTAGCCAAAGCTTCCATCCAGAAGGTTCCACAGTGTATTAATTACTCTAGCTTCACCTTAAGTCTTTGCATCATATAACTATCCTCCCAAGTTGGTCTTCAGGAATTCTTGGTGGTGTTTGATCCGTTGATCGTCCATAAAAACTTTGGAGCCTGTTTGTGATAGTCTGAAGAAAAGCCCCATTATTATAGCTCAATTGATGAAGGATCATCCCCTTTATGATATCCAGTCATCCTATCCACAAACATGGTATGCCTTCATTCATTTAGGTCTTGAAGACCTAAATGAACTTTTATCTATTTTCTCTATAAAGATCCCAAATATCTGTTTTTAGATTTGTCTCCCAGGTTCCATATTTGCATTTGGTTTTTTTTTATGATATCACATATTCCAATGGGTACCTAAATATTTGTTTTGCATTTTTTATTTTATTATATTTTATCATTTTATTTTGTGTGTTTTTTTATATCCACATAATCTATTAATAATTTTAATAATTTGCCCATAGATCTTTTAGATTTTCTGTATAGATATTCATGCTCAAGTAAGGGCATTCCTAATACTTCATTTTCATTTAATTTGTTGCTCTATCTAGATTTGCAATGCAAAGTTTAAAAGGTGCTGCTAGAACAAGAATCCTTGTCCTATTTATTACCATAAAGTGTTTCTAATGGTTTATCACTAAGTTTGAGATTTGCTGAAGATTATTAGGGGAATTGCCTTTAACAGACTAAAAATGTTCTTCCAGTTTGCTAAGAATGCTTATCATAAATAGATGCTAAGTTTTATTGAAAAATTTTTCTACATAGATTGCCACAAATCATACGCTTTTTCTCCTTTGTGTCGTATAATGGACAGCAATAATAAATTCCCAATTTGAATCAATCTTACATTCTGGTTCTACCCTCATAAAACCTTGATGCCTAATGCATATTTTGCCTGAGGTTAACATAGCTCCATGAATGAGCATTTATGGGCTATTTGCTAAAAAATCTTTTTCTACTCATGTTTACAAACGTTCTGTGTCCTGATGTTTCAGGTTAAAAAGCATGCAACTGGGTTTTATTTATTTTTATTCCATTCTGACCATCTCTGTATAAATTGGCAAGTTTAGTATATGTATATATATATACACACACACATACATATACTAAACATATATGGTGAATATATATGTATATGTATGTGGCAAATACTAAAACATTTGAATTCAACTGATTTTTTCCAATGTTACTCTTTTCTCCTTCTTTGCTTTCTTTAACATTGTATTGTAGTTTGTGTTATTCCATTTTCTTCATCTACTGTGTAGAAGTTACGTAAACTATTTTATTCCTCTTAGTTTTGGACAAAATTGTCTCTGGAAGTTCAGTGAGACCTGAGTAAAAAAGAGGTTTTCTTCAAAGAGGATTTGTATTTACTGAGGCCAGTTAGCAGGAGGCGCCACCAAACCATTACTACTTTAAACTCAATGCTCTGCTTGGGGTCTCTTGGGATTTTGGGGCAGTATAAATTCTAGCTCCAGACCCAGTGAAGGCCAGATTGTGGTGAAGAGTTCTCAGTGGACATGGTGCTTATTTTTTATTTTGGTTTTGTTGTTCTTGCTGTGTCTTTCTGATTCTAGAGCCCTCATTGATTCAGGGAAGTTTCTTCTTGTGGGATTGAGCATGTGCACAATCCTTGGTTCCCTAAAGGCCCATCTCTTGTTTGCTTGCTTGTTATCCCCATTTCACATCCCCATTCCCTTCCCTATGTAGCCAGCCATCTCATGTGTTTGATGTATCTACTTGCTTGAACAGTATCCCCCAAAAAGTCATGTCTACCCAGATCCTATGAATGTAGCCTTCTTTGTAGGCCCTTTGCAGATGTGATCAAATGACAATCCGGTCATACTGGAGTAGGGTAGGTTCTAAATCCAACACGACAGGTGTCCTCATGAGAAGAGAGAAATTTGGACACAGAAAGATACACAGACCTCAGAGAAGGAAGGAGGCAGAGATGGGAGGGATGTATCTACAAACCAAGGGACACCAAGGATTGCCAGCAGCCACAGAAGCTAGCAGAGAGCATGGAAAACAATCTTTCTCCCAGCCACCAACACTTTGATTTCAGACTTCTGGCCCCAGAACTGTGGGAGAATACATTTCTGTTGTTTTCAGCCACCCAGTTGGTGATATTTCCTAGCAGGCCTAGGATTCTAACACAGCGTAGATCCTTCCATTACTTTGTTTTATTGCAAAACATGAAATCAGTTCCTGTGATTGTAATTTTAATTCACATTGTGCTGTGGATCAGTTCTGCTCCTTGCTCACTTCTCATAGAACTTTTTTTGCCATAAACCC
Organism: Manis pentadactyla; assembly: GCF_030020395.1. Lineage (NCBI taxonomy): Eukaryota > Metazoa > Chordata > Mammalia > Pholidota > Manidae > Manis > Manis pentadactyla. The sequence continues at coordinate 22,275,824 of NC_080036.1, forward strand.
AATAAACCCATGGCATAGAATGCCAGTGGAGTGCATTCACATGCTTCCAATCCACTCACAGTGATAGGCACTGCAAACAGCTGGTGTAAACATCTGCACACATGTCAACTGACTTGTGTAGCAATTTCTTTGGTTCATATGCTCCAAAAGTAACATTGCCAGGTCGTAAGGACTATGCATGCTTTAAATAACTCCTACTAGATTGCTTTCCAGAATGATTCTACTTTTCTCCCTCTTAGTAACTGTATGTGAAGGTTTCCTCTGTCCTCACAATCCCACCAACCCCTGTCATTTTGTAGCTTTTTACATTTTGCCAATAACAGGTAAGAAGTAAGGTCACATGGTTATTTTCGTTCCTCTGATTAATAATGAGTTCAAGCAATTATTCACATGCCTGTTAGCTTTTTCTATAAATTACCTGTTTGCATTCTTTGCCCATTTTTTTTCTGTTGGGATAATATCTTATTCTTACTGATTCATAGGAGTTCTCTGAATATTTTAGATGGGCAGTTCATAGATTTTGAGAAAGTTCTAAACTCAAAAATAGTTTAGAACCCCAAGAGCTTTTGTTGACATTTATTACATCAATCAATATTTACTCTTTTAGAAAATAAAAAACTAAAAGTATTTTTAAAGATTTTTTGACACACTTGAAAAGAATAATAAATTCATTATGTGTAAACAAAAATAAACTTCTATGAGAAATAATGTATTTTTTCCAAAACAAATGATCTAGTGAGGAGAGAAAAAATGTTTTTTCATTTTTCCAAATCTTGTTTTGGGTGACTTAATAAAAGACAGTTGGATGCTTATGTCTGCTTTGCATTCTACTTATTGTATTATTTTGGTTGAAGTATGTGTTGATATATGGTTGCAAAAGGGAGGGTTATTTCAATAGTCTTTGCAGATAGTTTCAGATATTCTTTGATAATACACTAAAATTCATTAAGTAGTAGTTTCTTAAAGGCTATTTGCAATGCAGAATCCATAATTATATCAATGAGCTTTTTGCACACTGTAATGTAAAAATTCACTGATCTGTCTTGCATTTTCAACAGATCTTTATCCACGCATAATTTTGTAGCATCATTCATGGGTCACTGGGGAAATACTAATTTACTGAGTTGTACAGATCTTCTATATGTTGACGTGTTTCATTATGCAGTATCCAAAAAGGCACTTTTGCTAATACCAATCCTATCACAAAAGCCTGTAAGTATGGGGAAGCTATCAAGCTCGCCATGGTGGATGTAAGTTTTCCAAAATTCTAATTTTTGCTTGAAAGCTTGAATGTTATTGTTGACACACACTGCCCATCCTTCTGTTTGAAGCTAACAAGCTCACTTTTTTCATTTCTGAGAAGTCAAGGCGGGAGGTGCTGGAATGAAAGGCAGGTGCTTTCCTTTCAGTCTCAACAGACTCTATCCTGAAAAGCTACCAAATCCAGCAGCTGAGACACGCCGCAGCTCTCAGAGCTGGAGGGTGAGTGAAGCCCCGACTCAGACCCCGCACTCAGCAGCAGAGGGCAAGCTCAGCCCATCCTGTGGCCACCCGCCTAGGAGCCCAGACAGGCAGCGCTGGCCCTTCAGCCCCACAGACCCAGGAGCTACCTGTAGGGACGACTCTTCAGCTGGGTGAACTTCTCTGAGTCTCAACCGCCTTCTCTGCAAAACAGAGATGATGAGAGCAAACTTCAACCACAATTTCTTGAGCACCTGCAATCTCCCAGGCTCTAGCTGCCAGCGATGGACCAGGCTGGAGGAGCCTGTACTCTGGTGGATACGTGTGGGGTCCTGCTGTGAAGATAAGGGGTAGGATATGGGGACAAACACCAAACCCGGCTCCCAGGCACGAACTCTATTACCGAAGGAACTTGAGGCATTACCTAATGCACTGCCCCTTCTCCTCATCTATCGGATCATTTCCCAGCCCCAAAAGCCCAAATAATCATCAAGTGACAATCACACTGATATGAAACCCCACACGTTGGTTAGCTCATAGGACATTGTTGGGGCAAATATGTAACATAGTTCATGCACATCTCACCATGAGTACCCCTAGGGTCTGAGCATCACAGTTGATTCATCAAATCCTCTAAAGAGCGGGAACAGATTTCAAATGTGAGGAATTTTAAATGAAACTCTTTCTCCCATACACACTCACCCACACACAAACATACACACTCTTTCTGCCAACTTTAAGGCTTCATTCTTTTAGGGTCTTCAAGGCATTTTTGTCTCCTAGGAGTACATTATAAAATGCAAATAACCCAGGAGGGGGTCACACTTAATGCCATCAACAGTTTACACTTGAGTTAACAATTAACTCCTTGAGAGGTTTACAGCTCGTAGAACTTCAGAGCAGACCTCAGATCAACTACCAACTCTCTCACCCAGCAAATGGGGCCCCCCAAACAAAGAAGATACCCAGGCCTGGAAAGGGGAAGCACCTCCCCCAGATCACACAGCCCATGGGCTAAGAGAGTCATCTACGGAGAAGCGGGTCCCCAACTCTCACTCCAGGCCTCCAAGGCCTCTCTGTTCCTTTGGGCATGTCAAAAGCATGAGTCCAAGTTTCTGTCCAGAAGGGCGCCCCCTCCAGGCTGCAGATGCCTGCACAACATCCCTACAGCCCAGGGAGTTATTCTAGAATCTGCCAGGCTCTTTCTCTTCTGAGTCCCACCCTGGCCACTGCCTCCCCTGGGCCGCCGCCTGCCTCCCGGCCTGGCTTCCCTTCCTCAGAAGGCTGCCTTTCAGCTCTCCCTTTGTCTGCGCTGTACAGGCCCACCTGGCCAAGCCTGAGATCTGCTCAGGGCCAATTTCAAAGGCCTTTTTTACCCAGAAAGAGGAATTCAACTGCTACTGTGATAAATGCATCTCACAGAGCATGTAAGACATACCCTGTTGGGTGGTAAGATAAAAGAAAGAAAAGAAAAGATTTGAGAAAACCAGGTAGGGAAGTGATGTGTCCTCAGGGCAGACCCTGAGGCAGGCCATCTGTAGGACAGCAACTTGTGGAGCCACTTTGTCCCAGGGACACCTGGTCTCACATCCAAGTCCCTCACAGAGGCTCTGGGGAGGGCACGGAGAGGCAGCTAAACCTCAGAAGGCCAGGCCTTCTGATGTCACGAGCCGCCGGAAAACCCTTCCATTCAGACTTCAGTCATTCAACGTCCCTCATTTCCTTCACTATGAGACTTCAGTTTTTATTTTCAATTGAAATGGTCACTTAAGAAAATTGAAATGCACGGAATATAAATATTAATGTGTTTGTGAGAGCAGAGATGGATACCCCATTCTTAAGACAAACCAGCACTTACTCCTCACAGACAGGGGCCCTGCCCTTTACACATATTATCTCATTGAACCCTCATAACCCCCACCCTGCAAATGTGCACACCCAGCAGAAAACACTAATGAGCAGCTGAGCCCACTGACCACCTGCTCAAGTATCGCTAACATGCACAAAATTAATGCAACACAAAAAATGGCGATCCAAGCATGGTCAGGGCTGGGAGAGACCCTTTAGACCATCTAATCCAAATCATCTTTTCAGATGTGGACACTGCAGCCATTGAGAAGGGGCAGTTTGGGTCACACACAAGCTGGTGGAAACAGAATGGGGACAGGGAAGCCCACCCTGCCCAGGTTGACATTTGGAAGGGCTGGGACTCACCAGTTCTGTGCACCGGAGCCATGATGCTGCATTACATCAGATACCTGGCTTCCTAGGGCAGCCCACCTTACTGCTAAGGCCACACTTCTTAATTTGGGGAGACTTGTTCAAGGAACCTATGACTGCTATGGAAAACATGCAAGCCCTCCAAGTCTTATCACAACTTCAGAGGGTTGCCTTTGTACCCTTCTCATACCAAGCAGTGTCCGGACTCCCTATAGGTCCTCATTCATGGATCACAAGGTAAGAATACTCCTGAGCAGTCTTTCCAACGTGCTTACATTAAAGCATGAGGGACTCGGGAAGTACACCACCACTGCCTTCCACCTCAAAAGCTCACCCTGTGTCCCCTTCACCTTCCCCACTCCTCCACCAGCCCTTTAGCCAAACTCCTTGCCTGCCGCCTGAGACAATCTAGAAGGATTATATAATTATGAGTGCGTACGTTTGTTGCTTGGTTCAGCTCCGTCTGCCCTGACACAAAAGCCTTGCTTACATTCTGGGCTGGGCTGCATGGTGTCCCCCAGAAATTATCCACCTGGAACTTCAGAATGAGACCTTAATTAGAAATAGGGTCTTTGCAGATGTCATCAAGTGAAGGTAAAGTCATACTGGAATTAGGTTGGACCCTAAGGCAATGCTTGGTGTCCTTCAAAAAGAGGGAAAACCTGTAGAGAGACCCACACACAGGGAAGGCAATGTGAGCACACACTCTCACACACACACACACACACACACACACACTCACACACACACACACACACACACACACACGGCCATGTGAGGGCAGAGGCAGAGTTTAGGGTCACATTGTCACAAGCCAAGGAACAATCAAGGATTTCAGGACTCCTCCAGGAGCTGGGAGAGGCAAGGAGCTCTTCCCTAGACCCTTCCAAGAGAGCAAGACCCTGCCAACACCACGATTTCAGATTTCTAGTCTACAGAACCATGTGAGAATAAATTTTTGTCTTAAGTCACCCAGTTTGTGCCAATCTGTGATGACCACCCTAGGAAATCAATACACATTCCTGACCTCTTTCTGCCCTACTCTGCCTGCCCTCCACGTAACTGCCATGTTTGGAGAAAGCTGGTGCTTTTCCAGGGGAACGCTTTTCATAAGTAATTAAATCTACATCTAGTCATAGATGCCCATCCCCAGAATTCAACCAAATGTCTCATTAAAAAAAGAAATCTCTTCAACAAATGTACTTTCTTTTAGTCCTAGTGTAGGATCCATGAGCGAGATCCATGGGAGCTGCAGGAAAATTTCCAGGCATAGCGTCTTATACGTCCTCAGGCCATCGCCTCCACTGACGGAGGGCTCATCCCTGCCTCGCTCCACCTCGCCCGCCCCTTCTGCTCTGCCAGCCTCTACCGACTCCCCATTCTCATGAACCAGACCTTGGTCTGCTCCTTCATGTTGCCCCAGTCCTGTTTGCTCATTAATCAAGTGTGCTTCATTATAAAAATTTGCATCTGTAAAACCCATTTTTCCTCATTTCTCCTTTTGACTTTTCTGTCTTCTAGGAATCAGGAACACATGCTTCAAATATACACATATTCTGGAGGAAGAAAATGATTCATCACATAAGTTTGCCACTTAAGCAGTTCGAGCAGAGTTGGGGTGATGGCTTATCTGGGAGGTTGACACAGGAATTGTAGGGGACACTGTTAGCTGCCTCCTGGCATCCCACCCCTGATGTAGAAGGTCCTCAGCTTGGGTGGGATTGAACCCAGCCCCAGGTCTGTGAGTGGGCCCTGATTGATATAAACCATGGTTCACCAGTCAGAGTAACCTCACCACTAAGCACAAAACTTAACTCAAAAATAGACATAGGAGCTAATTTTCTCACAGTGAACAGTAAACTCACAGGACATAGGGTCTATGGGTTAAAAATAACACATCTTCTGCTCAGTGTTAACAAGAAAGCATCCATTTCCCCCTCTGTTTGTTCCTGGCAACTGTCTTGAGACCATGTGGGTAGCCAGCTTTACTGTAGCTGATGCCATGGAAAGCAGAGAGGAGAGAAGGAAAAATATTTGGTCCTCAGTGTCATCCTGAGCTCAAGCTTTCTGGGCATCAATCCTATCTCTGGACATTCCAAGTGCACAAAATCTGTCACCTTTTAAGCTAGTTTGTTTTGGGTTTTCTGTTGCTTGCAGCCAAAAACATCTTAACTGATACAGAATTTCATGAATCCAGTGGGAATTTTGGATGGTCTTACGTGACATCTAAGAATGCTACAAATCCTGAAACAGGTACTGAGGAGATGAGGCATCAGGGGAGAATAGCCCTGAGCCCTAAAAAGTCCCTCTGGGATATTCAGCATCGCTGTCACTACAAATAGCTCCTCTTATGTGGACTTTTAAAGATCAACCAGCATCCAAGCTTCCCAAATTGTTGCTATTTACAATAGAACAAGTTGAGAATGTTGTAATTTTTTTCAGCCACCACTGTATCTCTCGAGTCTGGCTCAGTCTGACCTGAAGGCGTGGTGGGGAAACCGTGCAAATTCTCCCTTCCCTGCTTGCCTGCTGGCCTCCTCCCCAACCCCCCTTCCCATTCCCCGCCCCTATTTACCCCTGTGAGCCTTCAAAGGGTTAAATGCTAGAGCCTTGGCTTTTAAGAACAGCTGGAAACAAAGTGCTGCCCCAGGCTGACAGCAACCAATAAAAGGTCAGGAGGTGGAGGGAGTCGTTTTCCATGGGAATAATTTTCTAAGGGAAATGGTAAAGTTATTTAAGTCACCAGGTGGGACACATAAAGGACAATCTTTCTTGGCTCTCAAGAAATGGATGATGTTTGACCTCACAGATTTTTGCCTGTCTTTGGTTTATATAATAAACCCAAAACCTTGATAACATTAAATGATTTTATATGTATGTTTTATATGTATATATATATATATATACACACACACACCATCCTTTTTTTTATTTTGTAAAAATAATGTCACCTCTTTCGGAATTAACATGGGAGGAGGGAAAGAGGGACATAAAATGTTCATACCCTTTGACCCTGTAATTCCACTCTTGGGACTGCAACCCCAAGAAATATATTCAACAAGGGAAATAAGGTTTATGGGCAAAGATGTCCACTGCAACACTATTTACGGTAGGAAAAAAAAACTAATGGTTCAGCAGAAGGGGATGAGTTAGTAAATTATTGCTCATCAATGTGAGAGAATATCATGGGCCATTAAAAATGCAAAGTGACAACATGGAAAATGTCACCTGATAAGACATAGAACAATATGCATAGGAGTAGTGCATCTTTAGTATATAAATATGGGAACACGAAGCAATAATGAAAAATTTTCATTGGAGCAGGAGAATCATGAGAGATCCTCTTCTTTGTCTCAAATTTACTTAATGTTAATTTCTGTTCTCTGATTAAAAATGTAATTTTGTTGCAGAATTGAAAATGTTCATAAATTGTAGAAAGGGTTTATTATATTCACAGGGGTGACAGTACACCTCTGTGAATATAATAAAAACCCTTGAACTGTACCCTTTCAGAGAGAGAATTGTATAGTATGTGAATTACATCTCAATAAAGTTGCTATGAAACGTGATTTTGTTTTTAAAAATGTGAGCCATTCTCAATGAAGAGAGGAAAAGATCTTTGTTTTCAATATAAGTGCCATTCAACAGCTGGATTATACAGGACTTTTTAATAAAATCTCAACAAAATGTATTAAGTTAGTGACAAATATGATCTGTTTTAACCAAAGCACATCCAAGGTGCTTAGGGAGACAGGATCCTCCCTGGCACCTCCGGAGTTGGGACAGTCACTCACGGAAAAACATTCTGAAATCAGATGGAGTCCAAATCTCAATCGTAGTATTGCTTTCGGCAGCTTACTTACCCTCTCTGGGCCTCTGTTTTCTTTTCCATAAAATGGAGTTAATTCCGCTTTCCTAATACTGTTGTGGAAATTAAAAGGCATCATGCCTGTAACGCATCAGAGAGATAGAAGATGTTCAGGAGCTGTTATATTTTTATCGGGATATAAAATACAGAGATGCAACTGGACCAACTTCTCAAATTATTTTGAGTTTTGTTCAGGGGAAGGGTCCGCCCTTAATGATGCCAAGTGGTTCTTCTTCTCACGACAAGCCTGGGGAGTGGTCTGCACATGTCCGTCTGTCAGAGCTGCATCTGTCTGAACTACCCCCTGAGAAGCCGAGGTATTTTCTAAGAGGCTGACTGCTGGTCCTGGTCACTCATCCCCAAATCCTTGCCATGATTGCCCACGTGGCCTCTCCCACGTCATCGGAGCGTGGAAAGGAAAGAGAAAAGCTTTATCCACAAGATCCTAAACAGGTCAGTTCCATGGAGTGAAATCAGTTTGACCAGTTTCCAACAGTCATTTCAACTCCAACTGGAGATTTTCACTCACAATAAACGGACTTCCCCCTTTAAGTGAATATCCTGCCGCCTCGGAGTCATCAAGTCCCAGGGGTGACTGTGTTCTCCACCCCCTTACCACCTTCACACACAGTCAGCCTCGGATACTCAGGACACCTACAACACCGTTCTTTCCTTTGGAAAATGGAACTTGACACAATCCAACTCATACTGTGTGGAAGATTAAATGAGACAAAACAGGAAAATTCTCTGGCACATGGCAGATGCCCTGTCAATGGTAATATTATCCCCTCTTCCCCCTTACGCTTTAACTGATGTGTTTCCTTCTAAAACACGTTCATCCTCTTCCTCTTTCCCTTTCTCCTTAACCCCCCCAGTCCCACTGCCATGCTCTGAGTTTTTCTCCTTCCCACACCAGCAAATCCCACAACCTAAGCTTCCAAATGTCAGTCAGCGCCAACTCAGCCCATGGCATATGGCCCCGCACAATCGAACCATGATCTCATCCAGTTGGCCTGTTATTTTATAGACTGGTATTAAGAAGCATAAGCCAGGAATTTTATATACACTGTCACGCTGGGTATTCTCAGGCCTGCAGGACAGATGCAGCGTTCCTAGCATTTTACGGTACAACACACAGTCCTCTAGCCTCCTCTTCAGACCCCACACTCTCCAGGGGCCAAAGGGAAGTGCTGGAGGGCTCCTTGCTCCATTCTGCCCTCTCTCCTCCTCGTTCACCAGCCAAACATGCCCTGCCCGGCAGCCATCGGCAACAGCAGCCGCTGCTCTAAGAGAAAGAGAGCAGATCCCCAGAGAAACAGGGAGGATGTGGGGCTCCTGGGCAGCCCACCGTGGAACAGTCATTGAACAACCATGGACGAGGAGGCTGAGCTCCTCGTCGCTGACAAGCAACCATGGGCTGTGCCCGGGAACTGTGCACAAAGTGTGGAGGAGGGTGGGGGAAAAACACAAGGATTTCACAACTGTTGGACATGTTACTAGGATGGCCAACACTGCAATAAATCATCTGTGCAAATTATAAAACAGAAGCCATGAGGTTTTGTTCTGTAATAATGTGAGATCTAGTTGTTGGTTTTTTTTTCTGAAAGTAGAAAAGGAAACGCTTTGGTCTAACACAGGGAGGATGGCCAGTTGGTTAGCACCACCCTCTACCTCTGCACAAGCTTTCTCCCTCTCTCTCTCCCTCTGCCTCCTACTCTGCTTTTCTTCACTTATTACACACCTTTCTGACTCTCAGTCACTCAGCAATTTGTTGTCATCAGCTGTGGGTCTCTCCCAGGAACTGCAATTATTGGAAAAAACTGCCACATTGACAGGCTTCCTTCTTCCTCCCTGGCAACTGCTCCACCTTTACCTCGCAGGCCCCACCCGCCGCCTCACCCACCCTGCTCCTTTCTTTCTTTCCTTCTCTGTCCGCCTCACCCCTCACCTGGTCGGGATTGCCCCTGGAGGAGAAGGGGAAGGGTCACCAGTGTCTGTACGTGAGGAGCAGCCCTTTGTTGCCCTCCCACACAATAAATGAGTTCAAGGCAGAGACGGGCAAACATGTTACCAATCTCTCCGAATACTGCGATGGTGACACGTGTGTGTGTGTGTGTGTGTGGAACACACCCCGCCCTGGCCAGCCCCAGATGGGACACACACATCCCTCCCACCGCTTTACTCTTTCCCTCATTCAGACTACACAGCAGAGCAACTAGAAAAAAATTGAACTTGCTCCCAGCCTGAGTTCCTAAGTCCTCAGAGCAACTCCAAGACAAAGATGAATAGTCACACCTACATCCAGCATTTCAAAAATGCTGGTAAAATCCATGTATTGACCCAGAGGAAGATGATACAGGCTGCTTTAACTGTCGTAGTCCTCTGCTTTGGCTCAGTACAGTATTTTCTTAATCTGGGATCCAGCTATCAAGCTTACACAGATCAGAGCCCTGGAGAGCACAAATATTTTTTATTGAAATAAAACATGAGGAAAATAACGACTACTTGGCAAAATAGTATGCTTAGTAAGGGTGAAAAGTCTTTCTAAACACAGGACTAGTAAGCAAAGAACCTAGAATTAAGTGATCCACCACTGAGAAATAATCAGGAATCTGAATTCGACCTCATTCAGCAGAAAAATCCCTTGGTAGCTGTTTAAGTCAAGGCCACTATAAAAGTAACCTTAAAGTGATAGACAACAGCTGCTTTTCACTGGGAACTGTTCTGTGGCTTCTCAGGAAATGGTGCAGTATGGATGTTTTTATGATTCACTGTCCCACCCTCTGGGAAATGGAAAGGTGAACATTCCCACTCTTGACCAAATCCCTATAGGCTAAGAATGGCCACAGAGAATTTCATCATACTGGATGAACCATCTCTAACGGGCTCCAAAATGAACAATACAGAGAAATACACAATCTGGACCAGCATATAGCTTCAGACCGCAGAGGTGTGGCTGAGAAGGTAGCACTCCGGAGAAGTGTTTGGGGTCTGGAAATACATTCCTCTGCTAACCCATACAACTTCACCATCTTCCAAAGTCTGAAATCCTGCCTCTTCCAAAACCCCACATTAGTCATAATCACGGCAAGCAATTCTTTTGTACCTATCACTTCCCACAGTCTCGTGGAGTCCTGCAAATAACATATGGCCATGTCTGTAATAACAGGTCATATTTAGCTATTATTTCCTACTCAGCTCATGGGCAGGGTCCCCCAGCTCCTCCCAACTATTTTAGGGAGATCCAAGAAGTGTATCACATGTGTTCCCCCAAAACAGCACGTGACTAACCATGTCCTTATCTCTTCAGGGATGTCCAAGAGTGAGACCACCCCTTCCACGCAGGCTGTGTCCCATATCAGTGTATCTTGCCCTGTGCCCACTGGCCACGGAGAAGCCACTCCTGCCCACGCACTGCTTCCTGCATCACCAGCTTGGATGCCACACCCACTGGGGACCTAAGGGCTGAACACCATCACTGTCATTACCACTGGGTAGAGGCATCTCTACTGGCTTCTTTACCTGGTCAGAAAATTAAAAGAAAACGTTGCTTTTTGTGTGTGTGTGCTAGATGCTGCTGGGGGCATATCAAAGCCACACAGCTGTGCTCCAAAGCTTAGCAAGTGTTTCAGTGAAAGCAGCTATTTTGTTCTTTACTCAAAGCCTCGGTCACCAGAAGACCCAGATGGGGGCCCTTGGGGGTCCTGGGCCATAGGCAGATCCAGTGAGACCCAGCAGGACCCGTATAATACATTGGCTTCCTTCCAATGGCTGGAGCTTGGTAACGCAAAGCATGTGCCTCTGCTCTCTTGTAACCTTAGGAAGAGCTCTTTTCTGCCCTCATTACAAACTCGCCAGGAGGACCTTCAGGTGTGCTCAGATACTGCCATCTGCTATCAGCGTATTTCATTTAAGGAAGGACACACTATGAGCACAAAAGCAAACTGAGATGCTGCCCTTACCAAGAAAAGTGTATGAGTGAGTGAGTGTGTGTGTGTGTGTGTGTGTGTGTGTGTGTGTGTGTGTGTGTTCTCTCCTAATCCTACAATATGATGGAGGGCAAGGGTGAGGAGGCATAGCAAGGGGCATCTGAATCTTGGCATGTGCGGGAGATTTCAATTCAGGCAGTAAGAAATGCCCGCCCCCACCCGCACCCCCGCCTTGCTGGCTAAAGCTTCTCCTTGAAGCCAATGACATCGTTTTCACATTCTCTGTGCCTTAGAGTTGCCAGCTTATCTGTCTCATCCCCTTTACTAGGTCTGCAACTCTATCAAGTTTATTCATCTCTCTCCCTCCAGTTTCTGGCATAGTACTTGGAATATGGTGGGCACCCAGGAATATTTGATGATAAAATGAATTAAGCAAGTGATCAATCAGTTAACAGAAATAACATTATTGTATTTGTTTCTAATGACAAAGCGAAGTATCTTGATTTCCTACACCAGATTCACATATAAATTTATTTGTGTCAGCCTCTGTGGACACTGTTATTATGGGAATTTATGACCAAACCATCCAGTATTTAAAGTTCTCAGCAAAAGCAACACCCAGGGATTTTCTGATTATAGAGTGTTCTATGCTAATGCGCATGTGAACTATGGATCAGGACAACCCTTGAAAATAAGAAGCCAATCTTTTCCTCCCTGGCTTTGTAGAAAAACCCCGAGGCATGCCAACCTTCCCAGAGGCCATTTCCATTGTGCTGATTCCTGTATCCACACATGGACCTGACCAGCCCTACATAGAGGTTGGACTTGTGAGAGCTCCGTGGAAATTGCATACTCAAGGGTTCCGACCTGCAGATGTGGAGGGGTCCTCAGTGCTGGAGATGTTGACATGCTGGGGCAGGTAGTCAGGAAAATACACAACTAAATGGACCTTGGAAAGACAGGCCAAAGGAGACAGCATGAAAGTAAAAGGAGGTGCAGAGAGGAAGAAGCAACGAAAAGGGGAGAGGATGGGAGACAGGACTTTGCACGGTCAAGGGAAATCCCAGAGATAACCGGCAAAGCCATTGCATGCTCTGGTGGCATCTTAGGTGGAGGGTGTTCATGAACAGCTCCCGCCAGAAAGAGGTTTTATTCCCAGAATTTGGTTCCATTAGGATCTTAGTTTAAGAGAGAATTCAGAGTAATCCTTCCGGGAAGGAAGGTTCAGCTGGGGAGGTTTATAGCGACGCAAACTCCCAGGCCCTCCTTTCACAGGCAGACCTTGATTCTGTAGGTCCTGGGGTCTGGGGGTAGCTCTGTCACCAACAAGCTCCCAAGGTGACTGGATGAGCAGCCCAATTTGGGAAGTTCTCCTTTGGTATGTCAGCCTCCCGAGGTAACACAGGAATCCGTCTCTGCTCTCGCTAATAGGTGTCCATCTGCTTGAACACTTCCAGGAGCCGGAAGCTCATTACTTTTGAGACAGCCCTACTTATTAGAAAATTCTGGTTTGTTTTTTTTTTTTACAAAATGCTCACATCTGCCTCAGCAAGTGAGTTCTACCAATTTAGAAGAAAAAGAAAAAAGGCCAGGGCAAAGAATTGAAGATGTTTATTCCTCTGAGCCCCAAAAGGAGGAACTTGATTGGAAAATCAAGCTCCTGTGCGGTTTTAACATCCTTCATTCCTTCCGCGAAGGTGTCCAACACCTAATTCTGATCAAATGCAGGTGTTCACGAGGACAAGTTTTGTGTTCTTATCTCTGATAACATGCAGAGCCTCCCAACTGAATGAAAAAACTCTATAACCACCCAGAAATCCTCCTCTACTGGGTCAATTGGGAAAGTAGGACAAAGTTGCTATTTCTTCCCAATTCTTGTCAGAAAAAGACCAACTCTACTTGACCTCCTAAGGGGGGACACGGAAGACCAACACCTGCCAAGCTGGAATACACTACACAAACTCTTCCACAACCACAAACCAGGCCGAGGCTCTTGTGTGTAAACGGACAGGCTCCTAACAAGCTGTGCATCATCCACTCTTCGAAATCCTTGAGGAAACTTTCCTGTTCTCCTGCTTACACTTTTTGTGTGCCTGTTTTTAACCAAGCTTGGTAATCTTCTCCAAGAAATCTCCCAGCTCTCTGAGAAGAGGCTCGCCGGCCCCTCTCCACCTGCCAATCTGACTGCCCCCTGTTAATCCACAGCTGAGTTGGCTGGGAACCCCAGTTCCGTCAGGACCCAGGTCTGAGAATGCCACGTTAATGAGAAAGAGAAGGAGACCCAGGGAGAAGGCTGGGCTCACCTGTCAGTCCCTGCCATGAAAAGCACTTGCTGGGAAACCAGGAAGAGCTCCTGGCTGAATCGCTGAACAGAATAAATATGCCAACCTATGCATTCAGGGAGAAAGTTCTGCAGAACGTGAAACCAGCAACAGCAGGGTGCAAACTGATGCAGCCAGCACCCCTCCTTCCCTGGAGGACACTGCCCTGGGGTTCAGTGACTACGAAGGTGGCAAATGACTTCCCGGTCTTTGTTCCTCCTGGGAGAGATTCTGGATCGTTCGCTCTTTAGGAAACCCACAGAGAAGCCAGAGCACAGGTAGCCAAGGGTCTGGAGGGAGATATGAAAAGAGGGCAGCTGGACCCTTGAACCGCCTGCAGGTGACTTGCAAGGGGGGGACAGGGGCCAGCACAGAATGCACGCTCCATCAGGGGATCTCTGTCAGTCCAAGAGCGAGTGCCTACAGTCTACCCAGCCATCAAACCAAGCAGACAAGAGACAGTGATCCAGAGGACTGACACTTGGGGGGCATCTAGAATGTGCCAAAATCCAGCATGACCTGATTTCATTTTCACTTCCCTTTTACAAACAAGGAAGAGAAGGAAAGAAGGAATACACCTAATATCCTAAGACTAGTAAGTAATGGCAGATTGGGAATCCCGAGAGCATTCACTACAATAGCTCACCATTCTGCTCCAAGAGAAGTAATGTTTTCCTCAGAATATAAGACATAAGGACTTGCCAGGCGGGTTGCCCCATCCCCTCTCCCTCCCACTTCTAGGCAGGCCACCTTTTACTCATCTCATCCCAAACCCAACCCGCAGCCCCCATTCCGGAAGGGTAATCCCCATTAATACACTATTGTTCACCAGTAATTGCGTTGCATTTGGCCCCTCGTTTTCTAAAGCCATGAGCAATTTCTCCCCTCTTCCAGCTTCTTGAAGCTTTTGTTTAAGTCTTTAAAAGACAGGACTTTCCAAAGAAATAATTAAGGCTTTCATGCCCTACACTTCTAACAAATAAATTTTGACCTCATTTCATCCCTTTGGATGGGAGCAGTTTTCTGGCACCTTAAAGGGATTTCCATTCAATTATCCTCCGAAATCCTCTTTTCTCTTCTTCTTTCTTTCAGCACAAAAAGCTTCCCATTTGCCTCCAAAGGTGAAATTAGGTGCTTGTCCATTCAGCACCAGGCAGAGTTTTAAATTGGATGAAATAATAACGCTTCTTTGAATTGCAGGACTGCCTTCACAGGAGGAAATTAGAATCCGCCCCACGAAGCAGCGCCACCATCTGTGGCTTCTCTATTCTCTGTGCTCTGGGGAAAGGGGCAAAGGCAGAGCGGGAATTCCCACAAACCCACAAAGCGTCTTTTAGAGAAGTTTATCACAGAGTTAGGATAAAGCCAGAGCGACTGTCCGTCAACCCGCTCTGCCCCCCGCGCTCTGCCCGGAGGAGAACTTTCCAGCGCACGACCAGAGAGTGTGGGCACGCCACGTTGTGAGCATTTTCTTTCCAATAGAGCAGAATGAATTCAAAACGAATGATGATTAAAAACAAACAGAAGGCGCTGAAGGGAAAAGTGAGAAGTAGTAGTTGAGATTAGCTTGATCTGAGCCCTTATCCCTTAACTTGAAACAGACAGTCTCCCCCCAAGACGTCACACCTAAAGGTGAACAGTCCCTTTATAATCTGCATGAAGCATCTAGATGTCTCCCCTGCACTCAAGGCCACCCCACCCCACTTCACACGCACCCCCACACACACACTCAGATCCTAGACATCCAAAAAGAGTAGACAGGAGAAAGCCTGACCAATTAGCACCCTCTAGTAATTGGAGGTCTTTTTAAAAACCCGGATGGGAAGAATGTCAGCTACACGCCTTCTGCAACATGCCTGAAATGCCTACCATTTTCTCTCATGCTGAAATGACTTCATTCCTAAAGAAAAGTAGGGCACACGCAACAGCGTGACTGGGATAACCTGCCAAATTTGTAACAAAATTAGAGATTAGCTTGTCTAATTAATGCAGTGACACCTAGCAGAGGCAAGGGCCTAAATGACTTGCTCAGAAAAGAGCAAATTCTGATGATGCTCTGGCAGAGGGGGAAGCAAATCAGCAGGGATGAGCAGCAGGGTCACTGGGACAACTGCAAGGGTCCAGGCACAGGAGAGAAACCAAAGGCAGAAACAAGCCAAGTAAGTAAGCTTTTCCTGCTCGGAATATTTGGACCCACCAGACACTGTGACAAAAATTTTAAAAAATAGTAATAAAGGGGGGTTCAGACCACTGTCCCTGAGCCCAGAGGGAACACAGCTTCCCTGGAATCAGGCTGTGTACACCCAGACTCCTTTTCGGGGGGAAACGTGAACTGTCTCAGCTGTTGTCTTAAGTAGTTGATCTCAGAAAGTCAAAGCGCAGATTGGTGGCCCCTTCCCGAGTTTCTGATTCAGCTGGGGCCTGAAAATTTACATTTCTAACCCGTTTCTATGGTTCCTGATGCTACTGGGCCCAGGGACCCTCCCCAAGACCTAAAGATCTTAATAATACATGTCTGCCTTCGTGACATGTCTGGCCCTTGAAGTCCACTGAATTCCATCACCAACACGTGCTGCCGTGGGGACATCAACAGTTTACAACCTGTGTGTCTTCCTCTCTTTTCTGTCCCTGCCATCCAGAGAAAGATTGTTGTGAAGCAAGAGTTATGGCAGGAAAGCAATTTTTAAAACCCAGCCTACAGCCCTGGAAAATGATTAAAAGTGAATTTGGAATGTCCCGGGCCACACAGTTTTAGAAAGCACCAAAAACTGAAACCAAGCCGAATGCCTTTCAGTGGCTGATTGGTCCGACCGAGTCTGGTACCTCCTTACAATGGAGGCCCACTCTGCAATGCAAAGGAATGGATTCTTGATACAGACCACCCTGGATGAGTCTCTGGGGCATTGTGCTGCGTGAAAGGAGCCAGTCTCAGAAGGTCGTCTTCTGTGTCCTGCCTTTCATAGAACACTCTCAAAACTAAACAATTATACTGATGCGGAACAGGTCAGTGTTAAGTGTTAAACTGGGGGAAGCTACCAGAAGGAGGGCTTGGGGGGCGGGTGAATAGGTCTCTATTGTGATCGTGGTGGTAATTATATAAATGTGGCAAAATTTCAAGCAACGCACACTAAACTTTTTTAAAAGGGGGTTAGTAGGCAGGCAAGGCACATAGGCAAAGGGGATAAAGAGGGACAAACTTCCGATTATAAAATAAATTAGTCACGGGGATGAAAGTACAGCAGAGGAAATACAGTCAATAATATGGTGATAACTTTGTATGGTGACAGATGATAACTACTCTCACCATGGTGAGCTTTTTGTAATGTATATAATTGCTGAATCATTATGTTGTATACCTGACTTCAGTATAATATTATATATCAACTACATTTCAATTTTTAAAAACAGTGCATATAGGAATGAGTACAATCTGAGTATAATTTGTACTTAGTGATGCTGCATCACATCCATTTCCTGCTTTCCATAACTGCGCTATCCTGATGTTGGATGTTATTATAGGGAGGCTGGGGAAGGATAGGAAAACTCTGTACTATTTTTGTAACTTCTTTGTGTGTCTAAAGTTATTTCCCCCAGAAAAGTTTAATTTAAAAATAACACCTGTAACACCTGCAGGGGGGAGAATTTATTTAAATAAACTCTAAATAAACACAGGAGACAGCATGGTCTTGAATCTGTAACTAACACTGCATAGACTTGGACAAGCTATCTAATATCTGTAGACTTTACTTTTCTCATCTGTAAAATGGGAGGGGGATTAGACTATATGATTTTTCTAACATCCCTAGTTTTCAGGGTAAAACCCTAGGCCCTAAGACAAAAGTGTTTTCAGTGATGGTAAGCCTGGTACATCTGAAAAAAAAGCATCTCCTTAAACAACTTCCTCACGGCATTTCTGTTGATTTCTGATTTTCACAACTCTGCAAGAATTCCCTCCTTCGGGTTTTCTGTGGTTCCCCAGCTGTGGTCCCCAAAGTGCCTTGATTCTGCCCAAATTTGAAGAGAATTGCCATGTCTCATTTGTCTCCACTATTCCTATCTGCCAGGAGTGTGCTGAGCTGAGCCCTGGGCAGGGGACTCACAACCAGGGAACTATTGCTCTCTGGGGAGGGGCAAGCCAGAGCTTAGTGGGCAGACAAGGAAGTCCAGGACCGAAGGAGTCAAGGAAATGCGAAGACAACCAAGTATGGCTCGTGGACAAAAAAGATCTTCGTGAGTCTGTAAGTGCTGAGTTGCAAGCAGACGGCCCAGTTTCCTTAGCAGAAGCGACTCCATGACAGCACACAGGACAAAACCCACTAATGGCTGATGCCTGCCTAACAATGAAGAAATACTAGCAAAGATACCTTGAGTTTTGTAACACCTTAATCATCAGGAACAGCCATATGAGTTTGTATTAGGATATTTTCAACCAGCAGGAACAGATTCTCCACCCAATGCCTTTCAAAAAGGAAAATGTAATGATACAATTAACTGGAAGTCCACTGATGGGGCACGTTCCTATGTGGTTGTTTTAGATCTGCTCTGTCCACATTTGACTACTGGGCATTTAAAATGTGGCTAGTAAGGAGTGAAATATGTTTTAAGTATACAATACTCCCTGGATTTCAGAGACTTTGTACCAAAAACACTCATAAGATGCCATTAATTTCATATTAATAAACTTTATATTATTAGTATTGATATATTTTCTTAATATTTTGTATTACAATGATTTATATTAATAAACTTTCTATTTATTATATAATGAAATATTTTTAGTAAACTAATCAGTTCTTGCATTTTTAATGGAAGTACAGTTGACATAACATTATAATAATTTCAGGTGTACAACATTGATTCCACATTTATATACATTATAAAATGCTTACCATGATAAATGTAGTTACCATCTGTCACCATGCAGAGTTACTACTATTATTATTAACTATGTTTTCTATGCTGTACCTTTCTTTCATCTCTGTGATTAAAAAGTGTAAGCTTCTGGTTGTAAAATAAAATATATTATTTAATTTCATCTGTTTCTCTTTATTTCTTTTTAATATGGCTCCAAGAAAATTTAAATTGCATATGTGATTCACATTGTATTTCTACTGGACAGCCCTGCTTTAGAGCCATTTTTCCTTCAGAATATATTTGGCACTGTCTTGAGACACTTTTGGTTGTCATGAATAGAGCTGGGAATGCTCTGGCACCTCCTACATAGGGAACAGAGATGCTGCTGACTCTCCAGGAGAGCACAGGACAGACTAAACAACAATGAATGATCTGGCCTCAGACGTCAATAGTGCTAAAGTTGGGAAATCCCAAGGCAGGGCATTCTCCTCTCTGCTGTTGACATTTGGTTCCTTTTAAAGCCAGTTCCCCTCATGGTGCAAAGATGGCTGCCTACAGCCAACTTCCTTGTTGGTGTTTAAGGAAAGAAAGACTGGATTCCCTTTGCTCTCAAGACCAAGAAGAACTTTCTCCCCTTAAAGTACCATTTTCATTAACGAATTAACTGCATAATAGAAAATACACTTTTATTATGTAATTTTTCCATTATTATTTTCTGAAATAGATCTCATACTGGAACTTAATTGTTACAAGGGGTAATGGATGGCTATCGAAAGGAAACACGTAGATCTCATATAGTTACTTCAACCAACTGCTCTAAGTAATCCTCAATCTTTCTCATTATCAAAGAAAGATGGGTTCTTTTCCACCACCACACTGGCAAAACAGAGTGTTTTATTAAGTGATGTTTAAGCAATCAGTTTTATTTCTCACAGAACCAAATATCCAAATATCTATTCGGTTATAGAACCAAACAATCTTTCTTGTTATTCCTTACTCTTCAGATGAAATTCAATAAACCATACATGGCACTTTTAATTCAAATGATTTTCAGAAAATATCATAGTAATTATGTGGAGAATGGGAGGGCCAATGAACTGCAGTATTTAAGCAAAGACATTCTCCATTTTTAACCAAGTCAATATTCAACCACCCTAGAGCCCAGAAAAGCACATCCCTGCAAATAAGGGAAGGGACTTAAAGTTTATGTTATAGAGAGAAAGGGGAAAATGTGCTTTTTATCTTTTCCTTTGCAAAAGGGAACCCGAGATTTGGGTTTTTTAATTTTTTTTTATATTGAGATATGTACAATAAAATGCACAAATCTTAGTGTACCGCTTGACAAATAGGACCCAAGAATGTGAAAACAGAAAGGCAAATGCCTCTCATTTGTTCAGAGTGATCAGATATCAGGTGAAAGCTTCTCAAAAAGTCATTCATTCAGTATCCCTCTGACCCCTCATTTAAAGACATCCACTTTCATTAGCCTTTTTCTTTATTGGGAGTTATCTCCTCTCTGTCTCCATAGAATCTCATATAACTGAATGGGCTACAGGGGGAAGGGAAGACTCTAGACCTCACTCCCCCTTGCTCAGGCCTCCCTCAGCCCAATGGTCCCCTTCTCCATCACCTGCTCCCCAGGCCCAGAGTTACAGTAATGTGGCCATCAGTATAGCTCTTATTAACTAGATAACTGGGAAGTCCCCTTTGGGGAAGAGAAAAGGCACCCACCTTTCTTTCCCACTGTTCAAGCAACTTCACTTCGGTTAGCGTGGTAAACCTGCCTCCTGAAAGAAACTCAAAGAAAGATATACTTCTTGTTAGGATAATGCTAACTGCTGTAACAAAGAAAACCCCAAATTGCAATGGCTTAACAATCAAAAGGCAGTCCTAACACTTCAGTGTCTTTGCTCCTGGTTGGGCTGGAGGACAGAGGTCTGACCAGGGACCTAGGCAGAGGCTCAGCCAGCCCCCACATGTGCTTTCCAAACGTGCCTCGGGGTCACCTCTGTACGGGTAGGTGGGAGGGACACACTCCGCTTACCCACTTCCACCTGTGTCACCACCATCGTCTCCACTCAGACATGAAACCAAGCAACCTTGCTGCCTAGGCGGCCACTTCCCAGGTTTATCCTGAACTGCAGAGGGGCTCCTGAATGGGGTGGACGGTTGGCTTTCTCTGCCACAGAGGTCTCCCAGCATGTTCATGGACCTCACACAAGGAGAGAAAAAGAAAGACAGATCTAAAACCTCATTATTCTAAAAGCCTGGGGTCTATTCCTTGAACTATGTATTTGTCTCTTGCAACAAGCTCCAGATGACACATTCCTCAAAGACTGTTCACTGTAATTCTGGGGTGATAGGAGTCTTTTAAAAGTGGGCTTTGGATTCCTCAAGGTAGTTATAAATCCCTGCTCTGGCACTACTTTCTAAGTGACTTTAGGTAAATTACTTAACCTCTCAAGCTGATTCCTTTCCTCTAAAAAGAGGATACTAATATCTGCTTATCAAGTTAGTCAATGACACGATGCATCTGAAGTGCTCAGCCAGTGGCTAGCACACAGTAATGCCAAGTAAATGCTAGCTGTTGTTAGTAAATGTTCTAGTTTATGTGAGGAAATTGTTCTTTTAATCTGCAGAACTCTTCTGAACCCTGGTTCAAATAAGTCATAATAAATCCAGGCTCCTTAAAGATCCATGGAACAATTAAGATACTAACAAGTTTTAAATTAGGATTGATTCACGGTATAAGAGAGAAGTCAAGACATTTCTTTGAAAACACACACTTGAAATAGCCTGTCTTCCTTTGAATTCTGCAAACCTCAAATTGAAAGAATCTCAAGGTTTGAAACAAAATACACTTATTTGGCTTAGTTTACTTTGTTGACCATATTTTTTATGTATGCCGTTGGGCATGTATGTGTGTAAATGACCATCTTCTTATGCAGAGTCGTACACACATATTTGTAATGGACCCAGGGACATCAGTAATTCATGAGACTTTTTTTTCTTTATAAACTTAAAATCTGAAGAAATGATAATAGATGATGTTAGTCTAAAATAGGGCCAGATTCCCATCTTTCAATGTTCCAGAGAGATTCCAGCAGCTCCTGGACATTCTCAGCCAGGTTGGATGCAAAGCATTCTGGGCTTTAGAGACAAATACCAAAGTGGGGAATTCTAATAAAGCCATTTAATACTTCGAACCTTTCCTTAGGATCTTCTTCCATATTGATATTATTTTAGGTTCCCATTCAAGCAAAGCAATCTAACAAGATTGTTTGACGTGACAGAGAAGGAGAAAGGAAAAAATACATGAAGAAAAACAAAACAGGACTGAGTCCGAGGCGCACTGTAGTCTTCACCTTGTTCTTGGCTTTTGCATCACTTCTCTGTATTTGGTTAAGCCCTTAACACAGCCACCAGTGGACTTTGCCCCTAACAGTCCCTCAAGAGATTGCAGAGGTCAGGGGACACAGAGATACTGGGAACAGAATGGGGTGGGGGAGGGACAGAGCCAGCATCCTGCTGCAGGGAGTCCCACATGAGTGGGACCCAGACAGCATGTCACCGGTGAGGACTATGACCTGAGCCGGCAGGTCCGAAGAACTCCAAGTCAAGAGCTGATGGAAACTGAAGCAGATGGACATTGGGTGAGAATTAGGATTAAAAGTGCCCCGACTGACTGCCATGACTAGCTCCAAAGTACCTACAGCTTGACTCGGTGAGCCATCAGCTGCACAAGTTGGTACACAGGGAAGACCTCAAGGGACATTAGGAATTTTCTGAAATCTGAAGAAATGACTGTGCTTCATGATCTTTTTCTCTATTTTTCCACTGAGCACTAGCTTTTTTGCAAGATTCTGTTCAGAGCCCTGAAAATTCTAAGCTGAAAAGAAATGGTCCTGGCCCTGGAGGTTCTCAGGCCAGAGAGAGAAATGGACAAACAGACAAATGCAGTGTAATGAGCCACGGGCACAGAGGAGGAGCATAAATCATAACAAACCAAGGAGGAGCTGACAAGGGAGAGGGTGGCAGTGTCCCAGGCTGGTCTTCCAGGTCTCCAGATCTCATAGGCAAATGGCTGAATAGCAGTCAGCTCGAATATTATCAATTTCTTTATAACAAGCCACTCAAAACATGTATTATTGTTCCTAATTTTGAGGGCTGGCAATTTGGACTGGGTTTAGCCGAACTGTTCTTCTGGGGTCGTTCATGTCTACCATCATCTGGCGGCTCAGCTGGGGCAGGATAGTATGATGGGATTTGTGTGCCTGACTATTAACCCTGTCTATTTCCTGGGTTTCTCATTTTTGCATGACCTCAGAGAGCAAATCCCAAATACAAAGGCATCCTAAACTTATGCTTGTATTATATCTACTAATGTCCAGTTGACTAAAGCAAGTCAGTTGGCCTGGCCCAGAGCTACGTGGGAGAAAACTGCACAGGGCATGGATATCAACAGGTGTGGTTCACTGGGAAAATTGCTGAACACTCTGCATAGCTCTCTTCTTTGAATTATCCCAGATCTGATGTTGCATGAAGGAGCTCCCCTCCACCTGTCTCTTTCCTCCACAGAGGAACCACGCTTAGCTAAAGGCCTGGGGCAGTCAACTCTGCCAACAGCCAAGACCTTCAAACCTACGCCAGCTCCTGGGATGAGGATCTGTGGAGTAAAGATGGGCCTGGCCCCCTCACAGCCCACCCGTGCAGAGCCTTGGGACCTGGGACCTGGGTCGCCCAATCATTCCCGACCCAGATAGCACGAAAACAAAGGCGAAGAGAAGGTCCTAGAGAATACACCCAGGAGAACTTGGTGGCTGTTTGGGAACTTGACAGCTTTGGGGTCTCTCTGGATTCCAGAGAACTAGGAGTCACTCCTAAGGGTCACAAGCACCCAGCATGTTCATGTCTCACCAAGACCCTCCAGGGACCCACTCAAAATATCTCCCCCAGCCCAACTCAGTTAAAGACACACACTTAACTATTCTTTGCAAGGGTACAGAATCTGTGTCATGAAGAACTAAGGAGGTTGCCTATCCTGATTTTTCTGCTCATTAAACAGAGGCCCAATGTGGCTAAGTGATCAACAAAGTAATAATTTTAGAACCATGAGGAGGCAGAGCTAAAGGATTGAACACGGAACCCTAATTTGTGCTAGATATTAAAGATTTACAATCCCCTGAATAGTCTGATAGCTGTGGCTTTTATTCCCATCCCTGATTAAATCAAAATGACATTTGTTTAATCCAAGGATTAGATAAGATATGAAGAGTTTGAATAATCTTCTTTGAGATAAGTTTTATTCCTGAAACTCATTTGACCATAATTTTTTTTCCAGTTTTCCTGAGAAATAATCAATGTACATCACTGTGTAAGTTTAAGGTACACAGCATGATGCTAGGATTTACATATATTGTGAAATGATTTTCACAATAGGTTCAGCTAATGTCCATTTTCTCACATCAATAAAATAAAAATAAAAAAGGAAAACCTTTTTTTTCTTTGTGATAATTCATAGAATTTACTCTATTAACAGCTTTCCTATATAATCATACAGCAGTGTTAGCTATAAAACTTTTCACTTGGAAAATAGTCAGAGGCAGATCACCCATTTCCATTGGTCACAACCATTTTTCTATTCACATTTGACTTTTTTTAATAGATTTTATTTTTAGGACAGTTTTTGGTTCATAGCAAATGCATTAGACTTTTCAGCAACTTGTTTTTATTAAAGCACAAAACCATGGCCATTCTGTTACTACTGTAACAAAAATGTTGAGATATTGAGATCAAAGAAGTTTCTCTGAAGCTCTGTATATTTTCTTGAGATAGGTAGATACTGTTACAAAACCCAGGACTTGTAATCACTGGTCTAATTGACTGAAGAAAGCAGAATCTTCCCCTCACACACAGAGCCTAAGGAAATCAGGACTCATCCAAGGCAAGGTTGCTCTACCTCAGCACTATTGACATCCGGACCAGAGACTTCAGTTGTATGGCTGTCCTGTGCATCAAAGGATGTCTAATAGCATTCTTGGCTTCTGCCCACTCAATACCAGCAACAGACACACACATACACACACACACACTCCACCCTCCCCACTGGCCCCCTCTTATCCCAAGTCATGACCATCAAAAGGTCTCCAGGCATTGCCAAATATCTCTTAGGGGGAAAGAAATCATCCCCAGTTGAGGACCACTGATCTAAGGAAATCATGGTGAATCTGAATCTAAAATACACTTAATATGCCCTATCTCTGCTTTCTTCACCTTTTATAACAAGGCACAGAAATAATTAGAGCTACATTTCTTGATGACTTCTACATGCTAAGTGTTTGCCAGCATCTCATTTCATCTTCACAACAATTTCCTAACTTAGGTATGTCATTACTGAGATCTTTGGTAAAGAATCAAGACTGGACCAGAGAAGGGAGGAATATCACAGACCCGTGGACATACTGCCTACAGTGAGATGAAGGCCTATTAGACCTTGAATGGAATCATGCAAGATGTTCTATATCAAATCTTGATACTTAATTCAAGGTTGGTCCTTTTCTTTAAAATCCAGATCTCATGTTTTCTTCAGTACTCAATATAAGGTCTTCTATTTGTTTATAGACTCAGGCCCAGCAATAGTGATCTCAGCTGGGTTTTTAGCAGATAAACAAATGGGTTTGGATGTTACCCTATGTAAAATGAGCCAAGTCCTTACACAGCTGGTTTCAGTATGTTTCTATCCCAACCTAGCAGACTGTTGAGAAGTAGTATACGTTTAGCAAGTTTGCTCCTTCAGAGAAAATAGCTTAAGATTTGGTACACAACAGATACCATGCTAGGAACAACATTTGCCATTTTCACCTAATCCTTTTAACACCCCTTTGAGGGAAGGATTATGATCCTCCATTTTCTGATATGGCAACAGAAGTTGGAAAAGCTTTAGCCATGCAGCTCTGTGGCCGCAGAGCTTGGGTTTGAACCCAGGTCTGTGCAATGACAAAACACTCTTAGTAGCTTAGCACCTTCCCCAGACTGCTGCACTACACCTGTCAGTGAGTAGCACTGATTATGGGAGAAAATGCATGAGGGAAATTTTAGATTAAGTCCACTGTTTGAGATCTTAATGGCACCAGAGATAGACATGTGCATTTGCAAATACCTTTGGATAGAAATGAAGTGGGCTGAGGGAGAAGAATTTAAAGAACATAACTCAGTCAGCAGAAGGAATATGTCTCCACCAAGAAGCAGGGATTACAGAGGAAGCAAAAGGGAGGATATGAATTTGAAAAGTAGCAGGTGGGAACCAGGAATGTCTTCCTACATATGAGGAAGATTTGAACTGTGGAATAAAGGGATTGCGTTGAGCTGCTTGCTCAAAATTTTCTGGCAAGATACCCTTCTCCCTCTGGTTTGATGGTGACCCCATGGTAAGTCAACCAGGTGTCTGTGAGTCCATGATGACCCCCTTCTCCTATTCATCACATCACTATACAGAAGGAAAAGGAGGGAAGTCAAAGCCAATTGCATTTTCATCCCAGTTCTCTGGATTGTAAGACGCATCAGCAGTGCACATGAGGGCAATGTGCTGTTTCCAAGTCCATGATGATCCTCCACTTGCCCCTAGGGGACTTACATCATCACCAGGCATTTACGTTTCCTTGACAAGCTAAGGTCAGGAGCGTGCTGCATCTGGCCTGAGATATTCCATGGTATTAGCTGGCGGTTCCTCAGTTTCAAGAACTGTGTTCCAAGATTCCAAGAGTGACGTAAGGACAAAGCAGACCTACATCAGGTAGGTGGAGGCCACTACTGTGCAGCGAGGGGGCCATAGAAACATCCTCTGGGAAGGAAGGCTTACAGCACCCAGGGGTGGCAGCAGGGCAGGAGGCTCACCAGACACTGTCCTCTGGAAAATGGTCATCAGGACAGGAGCGTCCGAGGCAGTCATTACCCCAAAGGCTGCCCAAGGGCTCTTAAGCCCCTTCCGTGAGGGAGCTCAAATCTGATGGTTATTCAAACTCTTCTGTTTTATTCCTTTAGCTGTTCTTTGTCAGCTCCCCAACCTGCCAACTTCCAGATCTTAGGGGACACACACACCATCTGCACGGGAGCATCAATTTTAATAAAAAGTCTGGCAGAGAAAAAGGTCATTTTTACCCTGAAGCCAAAGAGATGTATTATGGGGTAGGATAACAAACTCACAAGAATTTTTTTAATTAAAAAAATATAAAGATTGTAAGTAACTATCATACCTTAGTTGAACCATGTCAAAGACTGATTCTTGCTCAGATCTGGGGGGGGGTGTGGGGGGGGGGGTGCCGTGGGGGGTTACATATTTACTTGTTTCCAATGTTCAGAGTACTTCGGGGGGAACTGGAAGAATCCCGCACGTGAACCTGGATTTCTGAGTCCACACGGGCTGACCCAGGGCCTGGGGTGGACAGGCGCTGGGAACAGTCTTACTGTTTCAGGGATGTCAGAGCCCAGCTGCGAGTCACAGATCCAACCCAGGAAGATCCAGTCCACTCCAGACTCAAAGTCTCCCTGATCCCTTGAAGGCAGACTCCCTAATGGGTCCAAAATCTAAAACCCTCACATCAAAAATGCAGGAGGAAAAAGAGGAGTCAAGGCTGAAAAAGCAGAATAGCAAAATCACAACTTGAGACCCTGTTATTTTTTCCCAGAAGCTCAGCTCCTGGTGACAGTGAATTACACCCACAACTTCCCTTTTCCTCCAGGTGGACCCAGTGGGTAAGATCAGGCAGCCACTTTTCCAGTTGGAGACCCCCACTGGGTTTTATTTCAAGTCTGTAAAGGTTTTCTTTGTGTGCATGTGGAGGGGGGGGGTGGGGGGAGACAGGGGAGACAGATGAAGAATCTTTGGACAGTTTATAGGGTTTGGGCTTTAGAGTGTTTTAGTTTTTTTTTTTTAACTTCTGTTTTGACAAGAGATACAGGTGTTCCCCTTTGGGACATAAACTATACTTAAAAAAATAAAAATTCCTGAAAATCCCTTTGGCCCAAAAAAGCAGACAGACAACCTTTGGGGAGACAATACCTTTCTGGCAGGGGTTGAATTTTTCTGGGATAACACTGTCCAGATTCCAGCGTGGAAATGTGCACCGAGGGGCCTGCGGGAGATCTGGGAGTCATTAACTGCAAGAACAGCCCCTTCACGCTCTTGGTTCTGCTTGCGGCTGTGCGGGAGGGCATCCTGAAGGCAGGATGCGAGGCGCGGTTGTTAGCAGAAGGCGTCCCCTGCCTCGAAGTGTGTGCAGCCCGCTGGTGACCCCCTTCTGCCCCCACCAGCCAAGGGCAGGCACGTTCAAGGGAACGAAGGCAAGAGTTTCTAAGGAGGAAAAGAAAACACCCTTCCAGTCTGAAGGTGTTTCTAATTACAGCAGGCAATTACCCACCTCCACGACTTTTAATTGCTACAAACAAGATCACAAAAGAACAATTAACAAGCAAAAGCAGGCCCCTAGCCATTGAGTCCAGAAAGAAAGAAAAAGGAAGTCCAGGAAGGGGAGGAAGGGAGGGCAGGCCTAAGTCCTGTACAATTTGTCACGAGCCTGTGTTCAGTTCTTTTAATCAGCTCTGCGCTTCTCAGTCATCCTGCGAATGTTCACTTGTGGAATCTCAGAGCATTCAGTCTGCCACCGGCATCAGCCGTGAATTAAGGCAGTGCGAGCAGCGAGGAAAAGACCCACCAACACGGATTATTTACGGGTTGCTCACCTGAATTTCCCAGGCTTCCGCTAGGGCTCATGTTGATCTCCAGACAGTCGGAGCCATCTGGTTTTCCAGTACTGTCAACATCCCCAGAATTCCTTTGCATAAGTTATGATTTTGCCCAAGGCTTAGAAACTAGGATGTTGATTTCATGGTCAAAATTTGGTTCATCTAAAATGGGGAAACCACGATTCCTGAAGCCCAAGTCCTTGTGCATGACGCAGTTCACAGAAGAATTTTCATACCTACGGTGATGGGTTGAAATGTGCCTCCCACCCAAGTCACACATGGAGTCCTGTGCCCCGTACTTCAGTGTGTGATCTTATTTGGGAAGAGGATTGTTGCCGATGTAATTAGTTAAGGTGAGGTCACACTACAGTAGAAAAGCCCCCAATCCGATATGAGTGCAGTGTCCTTATGAAAAGGGGAGATTTGGGTGCAGACACACTCTGGGGAAAAACACCACAGGAGGGGAAATCAGGGTCCCACTGGGTGATGCCCCACAAGCCCAGAAACAATAAAGATTGCCAATAAATCACCAAAATCAGAAGAAAGGCATGGAAAATTCTTCCTCAGAATTTTCTCTGCTGACATGTTGATCTCTGACTTCTAGTCCCCAGACAGTGAGACAATAAATTTCTCTTGTTTGAGGAAGATAGCCCAATGAACTAATATACACCTACGGATTCTGCCTCTTGATGCCCTTCCACTGGGCCCTTCCCGGTCCTGGTTCACCACCAGCCTCATGCAGTCACTCATCACCTCCTACCTGGACCATCGCAACTGCCCTGTCTGCCTCCAAACTTCCCCTTCCTCAAAGATTTACTGCACCGAGGTGAGCTTTCTTTCCATAGCTGCAACCATAGAACCTCCGGTTTGGAATCATGAGAAAAACATTTTTAAAAATGATGACTTCTTGAGTACATTTCAGATGCCAGTTACTGTGGAAAGCACAGGAATACAAAGAAAAGTAAATCAGCTCCCACTCCCTAGGTGCAACCAACCTGATACGGTGGGTGAAGACAGACACTTGAGACATCCTTAGACAGAGACGGTGCGAGCTCTCCCTGGGCACTCGCGGAATACTGAGCATGGGCGTTTGGCCCATCCTCGGGGAGGCCACGGATGATGAGGGGCTTCCGACTGAGAGGGACGCTTGAGCCGCGCCCTGAAACTCTAGTTCTCACTCCTGGCTACGCACTGCAGTCACCAGGCAGCTTCCCAGACGTAGAAGCTTGTGTCCAACGGGACCCCAACAGTGCGATCTAAGTGGTCGGTGGGGGGGATGCTTTGTTTTAGGAAGTTGCCCAAGATCTCCCAATGAATCTAATGTACAGCCAATTTTGAGAACCTTTGCCCCAAAGCACTGATTCTCTGCATACTGAAATCACCAGGAGAATTTTCATAAATTCCAATGTCTGGGTCCCAACCCCCTAGAGATTTGATTTAATCAGTTTGGTGCAGCCAGGGATTAAAGAATTTTTTAATGCTCCCCTAGTGACTATAATTTGCCGGCAAGGTCAAGAACTACCATCTAATAAGAATGTGTCTCAAAATTGAATGCACGCAGAATTGCCTGGAGATCTTGTCAATACGCAGTTTCCTGCAGGGCAGGGCAGGGTGGAGCCTGAGATCTTACCTGTCTAACGAAGGCCCCAGTGCTAATGTTGCTGGTCTTACAGCCACAGTCTCAGTTTTCCAAACCCCCATGAAGGGACTCTTGATAATGCTTAACTCCTTCCAGTTGCTTCTCTGAATCAGCCTAACAGTTATACCAGATGTGGGCTCCATAAAGGCAGAGGCAATGTGTTCCAGCCCCATGGACACAGATTCCAGCTGCCTCGGAGTATGGGATAAGACACACATCACCAGCTAGAGACTAACTCCTCCCAGAGTGAGCTTTGCGGGCCTTTTTAAGTAAGCCAAGTTTTTGCAAAGCAGGATGCATTTTCTAAGAGATTCAGACGTGCGCTACACCCCTCTCCATACAGAGGCAAGCTCATCCCCAGATTCCTCCCTCACACACTCACACGATGCCTTCCTTACCTCCCCTGCCCTTCCCTACCCTCCCTCTCCTTAACCCCAGCCCCTGCAGAACCCAGACATCATGCTCAGGAACTGGATTCAAATTCTGACACTATCACTTCCTGAGTAACCTTTGTCAGATCTCTCCGCCTCTCTAAACCTCAAACTCCTAGCCTCAAAATTGGTGACTTTACCACCACCTTCACATGCTTGAGAAGAGAGATGAGAGTGTGCCACGCTGGGCTTTGAGTCCACCCGCCTACGGAACCCAGTGCATACTGCGGCCGGAACACACTCTGAAGCATCTCTGGGATCCGGGCACGCCGCTCGCTGACACTAGGCCCTGATGCTCACCCATCGAGTGTGTACCCTGACCAGTCTGCTCAACTCCATTCGGCACCTCTTCCCCTGTGCCAGCCTCTCTCTGTGGGGCACTGCCCTGTCCACCAGGCAGCAGCAAATGATCCAAGCCCAATTGACATGTCCACTGGGCATCTGTTGAGAGACCATGGGTATCCCATTATTTAATCTGGTTGCCACACTGTCTCTGGGTACCATAGGTTTCACCAACCCTGGGCCAGGTAGAACACTGAAGTCATTAAAGAGCTGGGGCCAGGAGGGAAATCCCAGGATGTCTGATCCTGGAACGCCCGGAGAGGATGCATGGGCCCCCCTCGGGTGACTACTCCATCCCCACATCCTCCATCTAAGTTACTCATTCATCTAGTAAGCATTCTTGAGCACCTACTGTGTGCCAGGCATTGTGGTAAGCACCAAGAATACAAGTCAACAAACACACTGCGTTTCAGAGAAATTCACAAAATGATGAGAGAGAGTTGGCCGAAAGACAGACAAGTTAGGAGACAAATTTAACATTCTGCCATCAGAACAGCAGTAATAACAGCAGGCCAGGCTGATGGAGCTCCTGCAATGTGCCACATATGATAAACATTTGTGGCATTTTTTCCTACAGCTGCTGGAACAAAGTACCACAGACTTAGTGGCTTCAAACAACAGAAATTCATTCTCCCCCAGTTTTGGAGGCCACGAGTCCAAAAACCAAGGTGCCGTTACAGCCATGCGGCGTCCAAAGGCTCTAGGATGACTCTTCCCCTTGCCTCGTCCAGCTCCAGGTGGCACGCCTTGACTGGTGGCTGCATCAGTCCAGCCTGCCAATATCACGTGGCTTTTCTCCTGTGTCTCAAATCTCCCTCTGCCTCTCTTTTTAAACAGTCATTGAATTTAGGGCCCAACCTCACTCCAAGGTGATCTCATCTTGAGTTCCTTAACTTAATTACTTCTACAAAGACCCTTATTCCAAATAAGGTCCTGTGCGAGGCCCCAGGCAGCCATATGTTCAGAGGGTCACATTTCAGTCCCCAGCAGCACTTTCCCCACGTCACCTTAGCGGCTCCCCCAGCAGCCCCCTCAGGCAGCACACTTAACAGCCTCAGCTTACACCTGGTGCAGCTGAGACTCTGAGAAATTAACAACTTGTCGGAGATGACTTGATCAGTGACGTGTGAGCTGGACTGTCTGATGTCCTAATACCGCTTCCGAGGGCCTCTCTCCTCCACAGCTGGAAGCAGAGTGGGCCAAGCCAGCCTGTGAGGTCAGAACCGATTCTCAGATGGAAGGAGGGCTGAGCCAGCCCTGAGGTGGGGACGTGGAAGCCAGAAGCAGAACCCAAAGGAGGGCATCCAGGAAGAGGAGGTGCATTTGTGGAGCCCTGGGTCACCCAGATCCCTGTTGGAGCAGCACCTACAGCCGGAACGTGGGTACAAGAGGGAGAGAAGTGAGCCCCAGAGAAGAGGGCTCAGAGGGGCTCGGATGCCACACATAGGAGCATGACCTTTGTCCTCCAGGCTGTGGGGAACCACTGGGCAGGGTTAAGCTAGGGCAGGAGAATGCAGATGCTAGACTCTGGGGGCACAGACCAGCACGGATGGGCCCACCTCCTGTCGGCCACCCCTGCCCAGTCCCAGTCCTGCAGGTGTGAAGACTGGTGGACCTACTATGACTCAGCGCCCCTGGCATCCAGGACCCCAGTCCCCACATCTGTGTTGTCTCTGCCTACTGGGCTCAGAATGTCAGCCTAGCTCTCAAACAAGGCAGCTTTTTGAAGGCATTTCTGATAGCGATGGCCACAGGGTATCTTGTCAGGCAAGCAGTCGCCATGCAGGAATGGGAAGGTGGTGAGCCCTTGAGGCAGCCCACCTCTCTCCCCGAGGAAGGCAGAGCTGGTCTAGTCCCTGCACACTCAGCAGAGCACCCACGGAATGCACCCGGAGGGTGAAAGGAAGCAGTAGCACACACACATCCGAGGGGGAGGCAGCCCCCTCCCCGCTCCCAGCACCCGGGCTGCACCTGGACCACAGCCAGGAGCGCGGGGCGGGCTGACACGGAGAGAGCAGACGCTTCCAGCCTTGGGCGCAGCAGCCCCTGCCTGAGTGCCTGCAAGCGCACATCAGCTCCTGCCCGCAGGCCTGTGGCCAGCGGTGCGCAGACACTGGGCAGGCTATTGCGCGCTGGAATCCTGTGCATTTTGTGGGCAGGGAGGGGGTCACGCGTAGCCCTGCCCGTCACTGTGGAAATATTCATGCTTCACCGGGGACAGCTGGGGGGTGGTCGGGGTACGGGGGGCAGTGGGGGTGAGAGGGATGCCCCTTCAACCCACTCTGAAAACAAGCCGAGTGCCAGGCCTCAGCCTCCGAGCAACCACCTCAGGATTTTGAGTGAAGTACCAGCAAGATAGCTAGTGTCGAGCCACGTGCCCAGTGGCAGCTTTCCATGACTGATCATCTTTTTTTAAGGAAAACACATTTTCTGTAGTTTTCCCAGTTGAAGAAAATCAAAGAATTAAGAGAAATGTTGGTGAATTGAGGAGACAGGGCTAGAAGCTCAAGTAATCATACCCGATTTCAGATCATGTTTATTGAAAATCCACTGTGAGTAGGTACTAGGCAATCATATTCTGTGGCCTAGCAACTTGGGCTTCTTGGTTCTTGAGGCCAGTCAGGACCCCTGTGGCCATTTCACTCCAGTGCATTTTGCATAATGATTCAGACCCAACATTTCTCCTCTGTAACCTGCCTGCCTTCCAGCTATTAGATACCGAAGGGCAAAGAGGATGGGTGTTTCAATGCATGGAGCCAGCCGCCTGAGCTTGGGCTAGGCTCCGTGTGGCTCAGTTTCCTCATCTGTAGAATGGGTCATAGCACCTTTGGCATAAGGTCCTGGAGATGAGTGAACCTTGCCTGTATAAGTGCCTAGCCCAGTGCACGGCACATGGGGAAGCCTCAGCAATCTCTTAAGACCACCCAGGAAACCTCAATTCCCCCACTTTCAATTCTCTCTGCCAAGTTTCCTTAGCCACATGAGCCAAAGGAAAAAATGATTCTTTTTCTGATTGCAGCAGCCACAAGACTGTTTGATAAATTTGGAAAATGCAGAACTGCACCAAGTAAAGGATTTTAAGTTGCATATCATCTAACTAATCAGGAAACACATGTATGTGTCATCACTTTACTTTTCCTGTCCAAAATTTAAGTCATCCTATCTATTTGGTAACTTGCTGTTTTTCACTGAACTTATTGAAAATGTGTCCCATTTCACAGTACTGCATCATTTTCAAACCTTCTCAGCCAATCGCCCACCAGCCTCCCACCCTACCCAACCCCCACTTCTCGCTTGAAGTTCACAGCCTCACCTCTGTCCTCTCAGAAAAAAAAATAGAAACTATCAAAAATCCATAAGTCCTCCACTTCCTGTTACTAAACCTACAAAACCTCCCTGTGACCACACACAGTCTATCCTGTTTCCCTCTGAGACTACAATTCTTTGCCAGCCCAACTTGGTCTTCCGAAATCTACTTTGGGTCCTACCTTCCCCGACCTGTCCAAGGTCTCCCCTAAGCCCCAGGGGGGAAAATGCAGCAGCCTTCCAGCCTCTTTTTGTGAAAGGCTCAAGTGCACCTCATTTCCAAATTTCCAAAACAAACCCCCAACCTCTCCCTAAGCCCAGTGCTCAGTCAGCATTGTCTGCCACGCAGCTGTAGACACAAGAGTCTCAAAAGTCTCCCTTGATGCCTCCCTCCCTCTCATGCATCTCCAGCTGGTTGCTTGAGTCCATTCACATTTAACTTTCCAGATATCCCTTGAATGTGCCTACTTAGGTCCATCTCCCTCACCACCACCTCTCTGCTCTCACCTGGACTCTTACATCGCCTTCTAACCAGCCTCCCTCATCCACTATGCCTCCTTCTAATCGTTCCCCAAACTATCATCTGGATTGTCTTTCTTATCTGTTACATCATGCCACTCCCTGGCTCAAAACCTTTCAGTGGCCTCCCAGAGCTCTTAGAATAAGTAAACTTTTACAAACCGGCTTCCGTGGCCCTGCAAAGCCTGGCTGGTGCTCACCTCTCCAGGTTAGCTGACCCTGGTCTGCTTCACGTCATCTACAGCCCAGCCACCCCAGCCTTCTCCTCATTCCTCACCTGGGTTCTGCTCCAGCTCATCACAGGACCTTTGCATCCACTGTTCTCCGTCACAGGACCTTTGCATCCACTGTTCTCCTTGTCTACAGTATTCTTTCTCTCCTCTTTCCTAGGTACCTCTCCTTATGTATTTCTTCCTCAAGAAGCCCTTTCTTAACCTCTTCTACTAGTCTGAATCCCTCTTTTGCTATGAGTGAGAAACACACGTTATACCTGCAACTTGATGTTTGTGTGTTTGAGGTCCATCCCCACAAGATTCTGAACTCCCCAAGGGCAGGAGACTCATTTGATTTTCTCATATTTATGCCCCCAGCACGTAGCCCAGTGAATGAGCCAAAGGTTCATCAAACTCAACAGATCAAGGACTGAACTCAATCTTCTCCCTGAAAAGTGATTTTCATGAAGTATATCCCCTCCCATAGAATAACACCACCATCCATCTAGCAGTGTAGGCAGAAGTCAGAAGCCTAGAAGTGGTCTGTTATGGATTAAGTTGTGTCCCCCTCAAAAAAGATATGTTTGAAGTCCCAACCCCCAGTATCTCAGAATCTGACCTTATTTGGAAGCAGGGTCATTGCAGCTGTAAGGAGCTAAAGTGAGGCCATATTGGAGGAGGTCATACTCAGTGGGCCCCACATCCAATATGACTGGTATTATTATAAAAAGGGGGATTTGGGACATACACACACACACACACACACAGTGAGAATGCCATGTGAACATGAAGACAGAGGTCGGGTGATGCTTCTATAAGCCAAACGATGCCAAAGATTTGCCAGCAAATCACCAGAAACTAGAGAAGCCAGAAGGAACCAACTCTGCCAACAACTTGATTTTTGGGCTTCCAGCCTCCAGGACTGTGAGGCAATGAATTTCTGTTATTTGAAGCCACCCAGTTTGTGATATTTTGTTACTGCAGCTCTGGGAAATTAATACAAAGTCCTTGACCCCTCATACTCCTTTATACTGTCCCCTCCCCTGACAATATCCAATCCAACACCATGCCCCACCAATTTTACCTTCTAAATT
The DNA here is from genome assembly GCF_030020395.1 of Manis pentadactyla. Lineage (NCBI taxonomy): Eukaryota > Metazoa > Chordata > Mammalia > Pholidota > Manidae > Manis > Manis pentadactyla. Next base: position 22,311,761 of record NC_080036.1, read on the forward strand.
TCTCTCCAACCCACCTACTTCTTACAGTCTCCACCTCCACCAGGTTCAAAGGCCCCTCATCCCTCCTGAACTAATGGCCTACCAGCTGCTCTCTCCATATCCACCTCAGTGCCTGCACACTTTACTCTATGCTCCAGGCACAGGGATCTTTTTGCAAACCTGACTTTGTCATACAGTCCTGACTACTCCCTCCCCTCTCACGCCTAGAAACTGCCCATTGTTCCTAGAATAGAAACCAGGCTCTTGGTGTAACACAGAAGACCTCCAAGCCCTGGCCCTGTCTCCCTCTCCGGCCCTCCACAGGCCTCCCCAGCCTCCCTCCTGCACCCTAGCTGCCTCCTGCCTCCTTTGGTTTCCTGAACAAGCCGTGCTCTTCCTAAAACCGGGCCTTTGGGATGAGCGTGGCAATCCTTCCACCAGGCCTGCATTTTCTTCACTCCCTCCAAGCACCATGTTTATCTGACTCACCCTTCAGACCACAGTTCAGAGATCACTGGCTCTTAGAGAAATCCTCCCCCAGCCCTGAATGAGGGTAAGGGCCACCACTACCACCTGTCTCCCCATTCCATCATTTTCCATCACGGCACTTGCCATGATTTGGGATTCACATTTATTTCTGCATTACCTGACTCTATCTTTAGGCTTCATTAGGGCAGAGACCACATCTTTTCTGTTTGCCTTTGATCTCCAGCAGTCAGCGCAGCTGAGGAATAGGGCCATTTGCTAACGTATTAATAAGCCACAACACTTTTGACCAGTCTTCTCTCTGGCCCTTTAGACTTTTTCCATCATTTCAAAATACAGCAACACTGTAAAGAATCCAGAACAACAGATACTGTTTGGGTAGGCTTATGTCTTGACAAATTACTGAAAGGAACTGATTGCTCAAAGCTGTTAAGGTTTGACCCAATGGAACAGAATTTCTTCAAGTGGGAAAGTAGTAACCAGAGCACATGCATGGGAAGGAAGGAAGGAAGGAAGGAAGGAAGGAAGGAAGGAAGGAAGGAAGGAAGGAAGGGAGGAAGGGAGGAAGGGAGGAAGGGAGGGAGGGAGGAAGGGAGGGAGGGAGGAAGGGAGGGAGGGAGGGAGGGAAAAGACCACTGCCCAAGGCAACAAGGCTTCGTCTCCCTGGGAAGTTCTCCCCTGAGACTCTGTCCGGCTGCGGTCGGAGCCCCACTCTCTGTATCCCTGCCAAACCACCCTGGGAAAGGCGAAGTCAGACACTCCCAAATACCAAGGTTTCAGATGATAAAGACCCTCAGAAGCAGGGACCAAGCAGTTCATGGCTCTTTGTTCTCCTGCCGCTTTGTTCCGGCAACTCCTCCATGTCAAAGGACTTTCAGCGGCACCAAGAGCCCAACGCTCTACCCATCCTGGTTCTCACAGACTCTCCAGCCAAGGACAAAGCAGCGCTGGCCCAAAGGGGGGCCCGCCATCGAGGGGGCCCGGGAAAGAAGAGAGCGCCAGGCAGAGTCTGGCAGGCCCAGAGCATTCAGTTGCTGCAGCAACTGGAAGTAAAACAATGGCAAAGGGGAGGGGACAGCCGTTTCCCTCGCTCCCACCAGTTGTCATGGATACTGGGATTTTAGAAGTGAAGGACTGAAGGGTTTGCTTTATGTTTTACGAACGGTGACTTTTGTCTCTCACTTGGCCTGTGTCCTTGCTCCGGGTTGGGGACCTTCAATTCCAAGTCCTCTTGTGAAGAGGCGAGGGAAGGTGAGAGTCTAACCAGAACCCTAAAACCCCTTCCCGGCTAACGCAGGGCAGAAAGGCCTAAGCCTAAGCATTAAGGGAAATTCCCATCCACCAAAACGTTCCCATCGTCACTGCGCAAAGGCCGTCTCTCTCCTTGAACTTCTCCTCGCGGCATCTCAGATTCTCCCAGGAGTGTCACACGTGGCCAGTGGCCTGAGCTTTCAGCTTCGTGCTCTCCCAAACCCCGCCTCCTCCGGGCATTTATGGGGGTACTGCAGCTCAGCCCCTTCTCTGACGTTCCCCAGTTCTTCACCCCGAAGCAGTGCCTTGCCGAGCCACTCAGCGTTGTCTAATGAGAAGGTCGCCTGCTTTGGTGACCGCAGGTCAAGGCTCAGCTCTGCTATTCCCCAGAATGACCTTGGGCAGGGGTTTTAATCTCTCTAAAGCTTAATTCTTCATCTGTAACATGCAGATTACGGTACCCACCTACGGCGCCACTGAGGGCATTGATGAGGAAATGTGTGCCCAATTTGGACTTAGAGCAGGCTGTGCAATGGTGGGAATCAGACTGCCCTCTGCAAGGTCACCCGCTCCCTCCACGGTGACACACACATGCACACAATCACATGGTCATATACATTCACACACGCACACGTACACACTCATCCTCTTTGACGCATCCTCAAGGTTTCATACTCCCACGTGTTCACACTCACACACACCCTCACGCTCATATACTCATCAACATTCAAATACTGTCACACACATAGTCTCACAGACTCACTTACACACTCTTGCACACTCTTTTATGCACTCAGCTGTCCATTTTTGACCTAAAATGAAAAACACCAGAATGTCTTCTTTTAGTCTTTATCAAGCAAGAGGAAGCACAGGTGCTGGGTATGAGCCAATCCATCCTTTCAAACTGTAACATGCACTGAGGGTCTAAAACGTGCAAAACACTGAAGTCATAAAGGGCCATCAGCCAAAGCCTCTGGCCACTGGCTCATGCCTGCCAGGCTGCCCTGCTGCTGGAGTTGGGGTATCTCTGAAATGCTCCCTCAGTCCCTGCCTGCCTTCATTTCCCCACCCTTGGCCACGCAGCCTGAACCCAGGCCATGGGACAAGGACTTCGGTGCTTGGATGGCCAGGGTGAGGTCAGGCTCAGGATACGCTGCTTGCTGCAAGCTCCCTATGAGCTAGTGCTCCCCAGCTTCTTGGCAGAGTCTCACGGGTCACCCCCACACCAGGATCTTTCGACTATTTGGAACAAATGCCGTAAACCATCCTGACCTCCAAGGACAGTCTATTTTTTCCAATGCCCGTCCTGCACTGTGTGGGGACAGCTACCGTCAGCGGTTGGGAAATGAGTCCAGGAGCTACTGAGGTGGAGCAGGTGGTCCCACACCCTTTGTCCCCATCGGGGTTGAGCCACTCATCATGTTGATTCCTCTTCCCAGCCTGGCCAGCCCTGTTTATACAGTGAAGAAGAGGGACTCAAATACAGGCCCCACCACATATTAGGCATGTGACTTGGAGTAAGTCAACCTCCCTACTATTTCCTTTTTTCATCTTTAAAATGGGAACAATAATATATCTATCTCACCGGATGGATGTGAGGAGTCCAAAATATATGTGACCCATTTCTAACCAGCAAATATTAAGTCCTCATAAACAACTGCTTTGTTTTTAATTAGAATTACAATTTATAGCTCTGTTGTTACTCTTAACTAGACAAAAATCATATGTATGCACATTAAAAATAAGTAAACTGAATCACAGAAAATTGAAAGCTGTCAATTTGTTTAGGAAGTGGGATTGGATATTTTTGACCTGAATTTCCATTTTAACATTGTCCTGATATTTCTGCAATAAATAAAAATCAGAACTATACACACAGGTATCTGGAGTCTGATTTGCAGCAACCACATAAACAGCATATTTAACTTATTTGTTTGCATTACACAAGGGATTTGTTTTTCCTTAAAAAACAGATAGGAGGGCCTGGAAGCACCTCCCGAACCCACAGCTACATGTCAGACAACAAATCAGAAACTTATCCAGACCCCCACATCCAAAGAATTGCACAATGGGAAGTTTTTCCATAAATTTAGCAATAATTTCACCTCTGTGTCTCCCTATGTCCAGAATAGAGGCTGCCAGATAGTCGCCATCAAGTATAAAGACCGTCCTGGGTAAAGCAGAAGGTGAATGCCAGGACTGCTCAAGACACAGAAGGTATTGGACCTGAGGGAGTTGGAAGCATAGCTGGGAAGGAGAAAATACTGTGAAACGGGTAGTCAGCAATTAAACTCTCAACTGGCTAGTTCTAATCAGGAGCTGTACAAGCAAGGGCAGATGGAGATGGAGCAATCAGGGAAAAAGTAAACATTGGTTCAGTCTTGAAGAGTGGACAGAAGCCCTCGTTCTCACCCTGGAGACCATCTGAGTGCTCACATTCAACACCCAGCCGATGTAGGCATTCACACAGTGCCCTGAGCATTGAAAAGGTCACAAAATAAATAGTGATGAAATGAACTGAATTGCTAACTTATTTCCCTGGGACTTCAGAATACAGTAGATCTGTACAGCCGTTGTCTACCTGTGTCCATTTAGAGAAAATACACTTGCATCTATTGACCAGTAAAGACAGAATTCAGGGGTAGATCTTCCTTTTTAAAAAGAGGCAGAGGTGTTGGGGATCACTTTTAACACATACAGAGGATTCACCATGAGCTAGGCACTGTCCTGAGCCCCTGCCATGGATTATCAATTTAATCAGCATTGTAATGACGATATACAGATGAGGGAACAAAGACACAGAGAAGTGAAAAGGGAAATGTTAGGTACTGTGAGGGCAACAGTCAGAATTAGTTTCTCTCAATAGGGTGACTGTACAGAAGAGAAATAGGAAAGAGACCTGGGAGAGAAGTTGGGGCCAAAGTCAGGAGGCTCCTGGTCACAGGTCCAGAAGTGTGATATTCCCCTGGGAACAATAAGGTTTCAGAGCAGGTGAGCAAAGCAATGTGCTAAGATTTCTTGCAAATTTTAAGAAATAAAGTAGAACTGAAAATGAAGAAAATAGAACCACTTTAAGAGGACACCACGGGAGGGCCAGTCACCAGACCTGCCACCTTTTGCTCCTTATGTCCCCAAATGTAGGAATTAGTGTCTCCTTTTGATGCCTTATTATCAGTCATGGTGATAGTTCTAAATTAGCACCCCAAATCATCTTAATCTACTACTCCAACTAATTCTGACACAAGGAGCTCCTAGCATCTGAGGAACATCAGCTCTCACAGAGATAGATGGTGACTACTGTACCCCCACCAGGCTTTCCTTTTCTTTCTCCTACCTGGCCAATCCCCTGCCCTCAGAGACTCAGTAGAAACCGCCACCACACCCCCACCAGCAACTCCCCTTCCGTCCCACAGTCTTCAGCATGGCAGTCAATCACCACGATCCCTCTGTCCCTCTAAGCAGGTAAGGCCTTGGGACAAAAATGATTGACCCAAGTTTATAGATAGAGAAACTGAGACCGGGGGAGGTAAATTGCTTTAACTAATATCCCAACTTTCTTTACTAAGTCTCTCAGCTCAATACAAGTCCTGCTTTTGCACACCCACCTGACTGATGCTCTATGCAAGCTCACCCACCACTCTGAGCACCTGGTGGTGGGCTCAGCCTCCCTGTGACTGGCCTCAGATTAGGATGGAACAATAGGCAGGCTCCAGGGACTGTCCCTCAGGGTCAGCTCCAAAGCCCTCCTCCCATTCTTTGCACACTGCCTGCTGTGCGCACGGTAATCCAAATTGGGTTCAAGCCCCCAGCCTCTGTGCTCCATTGTAATGCTATATTCTTTATTCAGCACGAGATCAGAGATCTGCTAAGACCTCATGTTGCCAGCATAAAAGAAGAACAAAGATTTTGTTAATCTCAATAAAAATGAATTCCTCTTATGTTTTCCTGAAAGAAAAAAAAAGGAAAATCATGAGGGTATTACATCAGCCTCTCAAAAACACAGAAGAAATCCCTGCCATCAGGAGATGGTTAAAGCACACGTCCGTAAGAACCGAGCGAAAGAACAGCAATTACACACCCCTTCACCTCTTGCCAGCTTGTTTTATCATCCTGGATATTCAACTGCCTTCTCCTGGGATGCTTATGGATATGGTAATGCCACCAGCCTTGAAACAGAGTGCAGGAGAGAAAGCCGGGTCAAAGAGGGGACAATGTTCACAGGATTAAAGTGCAGAGAAGAGAACAAGGAGGAAAGAGAGAGCAAGGAAGAACTGGCCCTAGAGATTGGGGTGTTTGCATGAAATCTGAGGTTCAGAGCCAGAGGAGTCCTTGAAGATCACTAGTCCAATCTTCTCACTGAACACAAAACACACACGCACACACAGAAACATAATGCACATACACACACATGCACACACGCCTACATATATACACATACATGTATGTGCATGCATATCTACACACATACATGCATAGAGATGTACACACATACCCATATACACATATGCTTGTGCATATATATGTACACTTGTATAAACATAAGTGTGTACACATGCATGTACGTACAGAGATATGTACACACATACACACATACACATACCTATACACACATGCACACAAGGTAAGTGAGGTCCAGAGGGGGTGTGATGTGTCCAAGGAATCAGATGCTTCATTTAAGCCCAGAGGTTAAAGAAGCAGAGACCGCAGTGCACTAATCTGTCCAGGAAGAGCCTTGTGTAAATTTCAGAAAGTCTCCTAGGATAAAAAGACTGTGATGACCCTTCTTTATCTTGTCAACACTTATCACTCCTCTGTCTTCTTTAGCATTTGTTCACTTACACACATCTGATAAGTAAGTGAATGGTATAGTGTAAGGGTCCACACACCACAGTCCATAAGCCAAATCCCACCTGCTACCTGGTTTTGTGGATCACAAGCTAAGAATGGTTTTTACACCTTTAAAGGTTTGGGGAAAAAAAAGCTTTTAAGAGTATTGCACAACATGTGGAAAGTATATAGAATTCAAATTTATGGTGTCCACAAATAAAGTGTGACTAGAACACAGCCACACTGGGCACTCAGTGCCACCTAAGGAGCGTTCATGCTACGGCAGCAGAGTGAGTGGATGCAGCAGACACGTGTGGTTGGCAAAGCCTAAAGCATTTGCTGTCCATCCCTTTACAGGAGAAAGTTTGCTGACCCCTCATAGTGAGAGGAAGTCTTTGACTGTGTGGGTTCATAGCTCTGCAAGGTGCTCCGCTTTGCTGCCATGAAAACTGAAGCACCCCAGCTCCTCGGGACCCACTAAGTGGGCCACCGTTTGGGGGCTGTGTGGCCTACATCAGTTTATGAGCATCTCTGGGCTTTGTTTCCTTCCATTGTAAAATAGAGATCACGTTTATTGGAACACTATAATTTGAACCCAACTGGATGTCCGCTGAGGTCACCATGCCCTCCGAGGTTCAAATAACATTGATTAAAGTTCAGCCCCACATCCCAGTAAAGCCCAGGTCCTCTTCAACATTTCCCAAGCCTTGTATTCTCTGGCCACTTTGACTCCAAATGCTAGTTCTTTCCAAACATTCATCTCACTCATCTCCCCCCTTCCCCAGCTGGCCCCCCCACTCTGTACCAACCAAGACTTTACAATCCAGCTAGTTCTCCTTCCAAACACGGTCACAAGAGACATCGTATAGGAAGCAGGTTTTGCTGATGGTTTGGGGGCCGTGGGGACAGAATGACATAGCTACAACCCAGACAGTTTAAAAATGGGTAGCCAGCTTCTCTCATCTCAGCAGTGTCATGACTAGCCCACCACCAGCAATTTCCCCCTGGCCACCGTCCCTGTAGGTTCCAGCCTTCTGCCATGCCCTGCAGCCTTCCACCAACTCACCCACCCCTCTGTGTAGGTCCGTCCTTTCTTGGAATTTCCCCATACATCTCCCAGCTGCTGTTTTCTGGAGCCGTTTGTCCTCTGGCTATCTCCAGAAACTCAATTTTCATCCCATGTCCTACCAGACAATCTAGTTTACCACTGGGATGCCTGTATTTCCATGGTCATAGACTCCATGTTTTTGCTAAACTAGAAAGGCTGCTCACTCTATATTTCTCCCTTAAAAACCCAAACAACAGAAGAGCATCAGACATAGTTTCTCCTTGCCCAACAATCTCTAAATGTATATTCAGTGTCCCATTGATAGGAATTGTGTCACCACCTCCCCCTCAGAAGAGAGAAGCACTTTTCAGTAGGTTTGGGGTGACTTGCTTTTTCTCTCCATTCAAGTATACAAAACTGCTTGACACATAAAAAGAACCAATAACTGTTTTCCTTTCCATGACTTCCTCCCTTAAAAATGCAGACAAATATATTTTGCACATGTGGACTGTGAACACACATACGTGCCCACAATTGAAATTCTCCATCTGGAATACGTGCAGGGGGAAGAGAGGATAGCATTGGGTTAGGGAATACCACCTAGGACAAGATAATCAAAGTAACAGATTTCTTTTTCTCCATCATTTAAATGTACCAGGAGCCGAATAGAAGTCACAGGATGAAACACCTTCAGGGATTTCCATTCTTGGGCTTGCCGGACAAGAAGGACTGCAAGACTTTGTATCTATTGTACCTATCGCTACATAACAAAATCCCCCAAAATTCACCAGTTCCAACAGCAATCCTTTAGTTCCTCACACAGTTTTCTGGGGGTCAGTGATTCAGAAAGGCTTAGTTGGGTGATTTTAGTTGCAGTTCTGTCATGAGGTTACAGTCAAGATGTTGGTGGGGCCCTAGTCATCCAAAGGCTTGACTGGGGCTGGAGGATTTGCTTCCAAGACACTGCATTCACATGGCTGCCAGCAGGAGGCCTCAGTTCCTCACACGGGGCCCCCCCAGGGGACTGCCAATGACATGGCTCCCCCCGGAGTGAGTAATCCAAGAGAAAGAGAGGAAGCCTAAAACAAGAGCTGCAGTATTTTAATGACATGCCATCATTTCCACCATATTCTATTGGTCACACAGACCAACCATGGTACAGTGTAGGAGGGGACTGCAAAGGATGTGAGGGACAGACTATCTGCTTCTAGGGCCTTTGAGATGCTTTGTGCCATTCCAATACATTCTCTTTCTTACTTAGGCTAGTTTGCATGTATTAACATGGCTTGCAACCAAAGGATCCTGGAATAAGATGGAACTCTGAGATTAATGCTCTGCGTATCTACATCTGAGAAAGAATGAAGAAACCCTTCCATACAATTATTGTGAGCCTAATAGTACAAGTTAAAAGCAAAACAAAACAAAGTACCGACCAACTTGGTATTACAGTTCCTATAACAAATTATCCCAAAACTTAATAGTGTAAAACAACCATTTTATTTTTCTCACAACTTTGTAGAACACAGGAAAAGCTCAACCAGGCAGTTCACACTTGGAATCTCCCATGCTGCTGCAGCCAGATGTGTGCTGGGGTTACAGGTGCATGACTTCAGTCTAGTTTCTGTGGGCTGGACATGCAAGATGGTGTACTCAACATGGCTGGCAATGGATGCAGGCTGTCTGCTGGGAGCTCAGCTGGGGCTGAGGTCAAACAAAGCCCCTAGATGTGACTTCTCCAGCATGGCAACCTCAGGTTACTGGATTTTTTAGATAACAGATGCTTCCCGCAGTGCAAGCATCCCCAGAACCAGGTGGAAGCTACATAGCCTTTCCTGACCGAGCCTCATGATTTCTATAACATTCTATTGGTTAAAACCAAGTCATTAAGGCCAACTCACATTCACAGAAAGGGATCATAGACTCCATCTCTCAATGAAAGATCTGGATATGGCCAGAGACAGCTGATTATCCCAAACACTGGACCTACCCATGCCACCCTGTAACGGGAGAAACAATGTCCACCACATGAAAGTGACAGGAAAGGACCTTCTCAGTTAGAATGCAAATATCCTTCCTTAGATGAAACTGTCCATCCAGCCCAGGATACCTCTCTGGAAAACTTCAAGTCTTGCCAAACCTCATTTATCAGGCAACATTTTCAGATTAAAGTAACAGAAAAGTCAAGTCAAACTGCCATGAACAATAAGGAAACTTATTGACTCTTATACCTGGGAATTCCAAAAGATGGCAATCTTTAGAGTTGGCTTAATTCAGAGGCCCAGCGTACATCTTCCAACCATTCTCTGGCCCCTCTTTCATCTTAGCTACACAGCAAGGAAGTTTCAGCTGGCCTGGCCCTCCTGCTGGTGCATGACCATTTCCAGAGGAAAAGAGAGTAGGTTGCTTCCAGACACTGTCCTGGAAGAATGCAGATACATTTTTCACACACCCATAGCTAGTTTCTCTCCATATTTTATTAGGCCAAATTGGGTTAAATGGCCAAACCTAGCCAATCACCGAGAAGAAGAATGGAATGACTCTTAACCAACAGGCTCACCCCTAACCCCTATAAATGTGATTAGCTCTCGTGCATGGAGGAAGAAAAGAAACCTGAACAATATCAGGGTTTTGTTAGAAGTTAAGAAGTGGGAAATGGATGCTAAGGAAATGACCAACAATATCTACCACACTGCATTGCAGAAAAGTGATCCCTAAAACATCTAAATCAAGTATCATCTGTCTTTTGTTGCCTTTTAGCCCCACAGTGTACAGAATCAGTTCTCTGAAAAGCGGTCCCCAAATAATTTTGCGAGTCTCCAGGAAGCAACCCACCTGAGCTTATGGACAAGTCCAGTGAGTGACCAGTGGCACCTGCAACCCTCTCCTGCTAGGTTCCAGGGGCCTGTCGCCCACTGTTGCCGGTTCTGCCAGGAAATCCTGTGCCTGCCAGGCATGTCCACCTTCCCCCGGAGTCCCTGTTCCATGGCCAGGTGCAACATGGGGAGAATGTTCTCCGTCCTGTAGGGAAGCCAGCAGAGCAGTGCTCCTGGGATCCCAAGGTGGTATCAGGATTTGCTAAGAGAGAGAACTTTCATATTTTATGTGTGACATCTCCTCACATCCTGACCCAACCCAGACCCTGCATGTCCTCAAAACACAGATATTATTCCTTGCAGATCCAGGCCAGGAGATAATCAGAGTAACACACTCTACACTGTGTTCAGAATTACCTCCTTCTGAATTCAATAACCAAGCTTCTTGTTCTAATCACGTTTGTCATTCCTGAAGCTCTCTTACTTCAAGGTGAAGTTCTCTCCTGTGAGGTCCCTTAACCCTCTTGCAAATACACTTCTAATAGACGTACTCACCAGCTTGCTGGGCATCCCAGGCATTTGTGGACCCCAGTGGTCCAGCTGCATCTTGAGCAGGGACTCCCGACTTGAAATGCAGCCAGGAATGTCAACTTCTTCCCTCCCCTTCCATTTGCAATCTATGATCCCATCACACTGGATCTCACCCTCCATGAGGAAGAATGCTCAGTGTGCGAGCATCGTGCTACCTTGTCCTCAGATGTGCCTCATCTGTGCAACCTCCAATGTCCCAAACTTCGGAATTTCCCATCGGCTGCTCTCTTTTCTAGAACTATCTTTTGCTGCCCAATTCCTTCATCTCTCAAATTCCTACCCGTCCATCAAGACTCGGCTTTGCACCTCCCACGACAGACATGAGAAATAGAGCTGCTGTGCTTGCAAAATTCAATGTGGTGTCTCTCAGAGCATTCACATTGGAAGATATCAAGCTAGCAAGAGTCAAAAACAAAAAAGGCACTGCCCTCCAGTCTATTCTCGAGCAAACTTCCTGGGCATTTCCCTGGGTAGACCATATCCAGAGCTCTGACACTGGCAGGCTTCTGCCAGTCATAGACAATAGGCTACCCCTCTGCATCTCTTAGCATCCTCACATCCTTCCACTGCCTGAGCTGTCCAGCCCACCGTGCACTCCCAGGGCTGCCAGGCAATCTCTCCCTTGGCTCAGTGCACAGAACCCCATTTGGAGTATCTCTCAAATGAATTGGGGTTTTGTTCCTTTCAACCTGTGTTGCAATTTAAAAGACTAAAACAAAGGCCCAGTATGCCCTGGTGTTCACTCTGCCTGCCTGGGACACTAATTACCCAACAACAGCACACGTGGTAGAAAGAGGCCAACTCTGATTAAAGGGGCCCATGGGAAGGCACCGAGAACAATCTTTTCTTTTGCTTTCTGAAGTTGCCTTTGACTCTATCACCAGTGGCCTCTCTGGCTCCATGCTGCTGGACATTTATAGACACAGTGACTGAGGTGCCAAATCAACACCAGGCTAGAGCAGGAGACCTCGAGGCACTGGGTACCCACCACCGGCTGAGGCTATGCAAGATTCTCTTTGCACACAAGCCCTGTTCCTCCAACCATTCTGCTAAACAAGCACCGTAATGATGCTTTATCCCTACATAGGTGAAGGATCGAGAGAGCCCTGAGCCACAACACTCAGAGAGAGGCTGAGCTGAATTATAACCCAGTTCTGGCTCAAAAGACATGACCCAGACATGACCCAAGCTTCCAGAACAAACTAGAAAGTGTGGTTCTCCCCAACTCCTAGAATTACAGCTTTCTACAGCTGGAAAGGACCTTTCTAGAGATCATAATATATTCAGCCAAGGCCCAAATCAGTGAAGAGCCTTGACCCAGTGCACACACCGGCAGGTGGACAGGCATGGGCCCAGGACACAGGTCTCAGCCTCGGAGGCCAGCGCTCACGGCTCCCTCCCATCGGCTTGCTCCTCTGTCATTGCCTTAGACTACCCAAGGGCCTCCCAGCATGCAGTGCTGACCAGACTGATCTAGGCTGAACAGGCAGCTTGAATTAATCCCGGGATGGCTAGCATCCCGGTGAATGTGGCCAAAACAAATTGATCTTTTCCAAGCTGCCGAAGGAAGAAAATCTATAAGCAAGTTTCACCTAGGGACATTTATAACATATGTATGGAGGAAAAATAGCCACCTTTCTTTTTCAAACTAACTTTGGAGTAACCCCTGGAGATCGTGACATCCTCCCACTGGAATATAACACACTCAGCAATGAACTGCTGGGGCTCAGACGGCTCCCAGGTCCACGGCCTTCGGGCTCCATCGGGAGGTGCCTCCCTACGTGCTCACCATCAGCCCAGCAGTGGGGTGAGTTAGAGTCTGACACAGAGAGCTCAGGAATATATAAACACAGCACAGAGTCTCGGGGTTGAAAGGAAAGCCCTGGAGGGAAGACCAAAACTGCGTTGAGATAAACAAGGCCATGCCCTCTGCCCCAAGCCCGAGGAAACCAGGTTGAACCAGATGGATTGGCTCTACCTTGCCTATGGAATTCCTCCCTGTTGCGTTTTCATGAGAACTGGTACCCAAGGTACCACGCAAGCAGATTTCCTGCTGGCAAATATTTGTCCTCTGAAAGTGATGAACACGAGAGGCAGGCGAGGTAGTTGTGGGTGCAGAAGGGTGACCATTTCCAAAACTGGTGGCACAGAATTAAAGCCCCCTGTACCAGACGTAGGAAATGTTGAGATCGCACTTGATTGCACTCTCCAAGAGAATAAGATATAGGCTAAGTAATCCTAAACAGACTTCTCTTTTTAATCCATGAAGGGCAAGGTAAGTGACAAACATTCATAAGAAACACTGAGTTTAAACATCAATCATAATGGAACGAGAGACAGAATGTAAATCAGTTCCAGTCAGTTAAGCTGGAGAGCATCAGGGCGTAAAGTTCCTGCAGTGTCATATTGCTCAGAATTAAATTTTGATTCAAGCACTTGCAGATACCTGACCCCAGGTCGGGGTACATGCACCCCACATCTCAGCTCCACCTACCACCTGAGAGTCACAGCACTGGTGATCCCCTCACATTGTTGCTGGAATGGGATACTGAACATTCGGTGTTCGAGGCACTGCAGGCACCAGTCTAAGCCTTGTCCGTATGGATCTCATTTAGCCTCATGACAACTCTGCAAGGTACTTACTTCTGTTACACACACACATACTGCACAGAAAAGGAACCAGCAGCGTGACGTGCCCACACCCACCCTGGAAAACAGCAGAGTCAGGATCTGAGCCCAGGCAATCTGATGCTTAATCCTGTGTCACCACCATGCCGTTTGTCATTCATGCAAATGTTTACCCTGGTTCCTGGCACCACCCAAGTCCTCAACAGCCCTCAGGTTTAATATGGCTCTGATAGGCCTTGAGATGTTAGAAATCATACCAAGTAAGGCCTCTCTGTAAAACTGGCTGGGACACCGAGAGCTGGGCTATTCGGAGACCAACGGACTCCCTTGCTGGCAGTCTAGGGCCTTCTCCAGCCATCAGATGCAGAGTCACTGTTCTTTAAAGCTGAGCCCCTGCAGCAGGGTAGACATGACACACAGGCTATGGGGGGCCAACCAGAGCTGAAAGAGTGATTCTTTGACGTCTTGGCTTGAGCTTGTAATCTCCATCTAAAAATTCAAGTGAGATTCCACCCAAAGTGTTGACCACAGGTGTTCCGAGGAGAGTGGCATGTTTCTGATGCTCAAATTGACAAGTGGCTTCCTGGCCATGCACCAGCTGTGCCCTCCCCAGGCTCCCCCTTCTTAGGATCTCAGGTGGTGGCAACCACTTAGATGGGCCTGCACGGTGGTCTGTGCCTTTTGTACCCCTGGGTAGCCTCAGATGGTTTCAAGCGATGACTCAGACCTGGCAAGGGAAGGCATACCATGCATGCACACCACAGCTGCTCCGTCTCCCAGCGCACCGCCACCCACACAGGTTTGCACAATATGCGTGTTTCACCAGGAGGCCCAGGTGCCTGCCAGCATTGTTTATTAGCCCTTGTTATAAAAACCCATGGGAACCTGGCTTCTCTGCCAGCCAACTAGCCTGGTTCCTGCTCTTCTTGACTTTCCAACTGAATGGCACAGCAGGGCTTTGCAAGTACCATTTCTAAACCCACAAGACTGCAGAAATAGTAGGTCGAGTGTGGCACTGTTCACCTCCTTTTACTCATTTCTTATCGGCACTACTCCCTATTCAGCAAGTATCGATGTCACCAAGACACTGGGTAAACATACACTGTTATTTCTACCTACCCTAGCCCCTGAAATTGTAATCCTTGGCTCAGAACCATCTGCACAAGATGAGAAGAAACTTTAACTCTGAGCATTGGAGAGCCACCCCACCTTGGGCGAGGACTGTCACATAGGTTGGAAATTTGGGGTTGATCTATAACCCATTATTTCTTTTCCCATCTAAAATAATGAGGAATATATTCCCAATTAGCATTTTCGTGCAGAACCTTAGATTGTCACTAAGAGATCACTGGAGTTTAGCAGGAGATGTCTGTATATTGTCAAGTGAAAAAAATATAAAGTCCAAAGAGAAGTGTATATTCACCATCACCATGTTTTTTGAAAGCTTCTGAGGAACTGCACAGGGTACAAACATTCAAGAATGCATATTCAGAGATGTTAGCATGAGTTA
This sequence comes from Manis pentadactyla, assembly GCF_030020395.1. Classification (NCBI taxonomy): domain Eukaryota; kingdom Metazoa; phylum Chordata; class Mammalia; order Pholidota; family Manidae; genus Manis; species Manis pentadactyla. Next base: position 22,326,894 of record NC_080036.1, read on the forward strand.
TATTTAGATGGCTAGATTCCAAGTGGCCTTATTTTTCTTCCTTCTGTTTTTATCTGTATTTTCTACAAAAAAAAAAAAAGGTTATAATATGACAAAGGAAAGGGATTATGTTTGTTTTGTGAGTTTCCGTGGACCAGAACTGATCGGAGAGGGCAGGCAGTCATAGCCCAGCTCGTGTGAGAAAGAACTTTCTGCAGAATACTGGTACAGGAAGAAAGGAGTCCGCTTCCAGGGAAGAGGCCAAGCAGAGGGTGGACAGCACATATTGGGGGTATTTTAGATTCTTGCCAAGGAGAAACCCGGTGGGGGTTTTAGCTCCAGATCCTCTCTTTAAACACTCAGGAACTCGATTTTTTTTAAAGATTTTAAGAGATATTTATCTTTTAAAGAAGAAATCGTTTTGAACCCTAACAATAGCGATGTAGGAATGAGGTAGGAGGGGAGAAGCAGGAGGGAGGGAGGGGGATGAGGAGGAATCTGTCTGGACCTCCCTCCAAATCCTTGCTCCTCCAGTAAAGACCCTTTAGCTGCTGGGGCTTCGGGAGCTCTGCTGGAAAGCATGAAACTTGAGACCAGAGGTAAACATTGGGTGTTCTTTGTTCCCATTGGTGCAGATTTCTATCAGGATGCTGAGGGTCTGGTGTTAAGTCCTGTCCATAACTCAGGAGGTGTCCCTCCTATGAAAGGCAGAGACAGTGTAGAGGCATTTGTATATATATTTTTATGTGTCTAAATATGTACATTTGTATTTTTGTTTAAAGTCTGTTCATAATTGCTTCAGTAAAATGATATTACCTATGTACAAAGTCCATGTAACACCATTAGAGAACAAATTCAAAATAATTTCCCATCTACACACCTAGAAATAGGCTCTGTGAACCTATCTGGTGTTTTTCCTTCCATATATTTTGAAATTCATGTATTTTCATAGAACTATGCACATTAGTGCATTGATCTTTTTGTTCTCAGTTAACATTATGTTGTAAATATTTGTCAAGTGTGTAAATATTTTTTGAAGATGTAGTATTTTCATGTAGTTTTAATATGCATTTCTTTGATTTCTGGAAATATTTTTTCTTATGTTTATTAAATATTTTTATTTTTTTCTGCTATTATCCATTAGTATAATTTGATCATTTTTGTTTCAAAAGGTGAATTGGAGTTTTTCTTCTTATTTACTGTGGTCTTGTAAATTTTACTACAAGTACTATTTCAGCTTTGTAACAGCTTTTTAGTTTGGTTTTGATTTATGAGCATTACATCTGTGAACAATTATATTTACAATTTCTCCACTTTTTTCATGTCTTGAAAGTTCTCTGAACTTAAGTGAAGAGTTAAACATTTGTTTGTCCTTCTTCCAATTTTTTACTTTATTTTTTACCTTTAATCTTTTCCTTTGTTTCATTTGACAGTGTTTTTCAATAATTCTTTTTTATTCACAAAATTACTGCATTTTCACTTGAAAAATATATTCACTATAAAAATAATCTCACACATAAGAATGGCCACTGCTAACACTTTTCTGTACTTATTTATATATTCTTGTACTTCTATATATTTTTAATAAAATTGAGGTGTTTATGTGTATATACATATGTACAAACAGTTTGTATCTTTTTTATTTTTCATTACATCATAAGTATCTTGTTATGTCATTAGTCTTCAAATTTTTTATTGACCATATAATATTTCACCATAGGTACTGCATGATATTTAAGAAATTCCCAATTATTGGACCTTATTACAGTATGACTAAAATAAAAATACTTGTAAGTAAATCTTTGTCTCCATATCTATCTATCTATCTCTCAGTCCATCTATTTATCTATCTATCTTTCCCTGGAGTAGATGTCAAGACATGGAACCTGTAGATCATAGAGTTTAAACTTTTTAGAAGTTTTTAATAAAAGAGATGAATTCTTTATTCAGACCGAAAGTCTGTGAAGAACCTTCCTCACCACACTGTCCCAAAATCAAGTGGTTTTCAAAGAAACTCTTTGCCAATATCACAGAAAAAGAAAGTAACATTTCATTTTAATTCACTTGATTACTACTAGCACAGCAGAATATTTTTACACACTTAAATCTTGACTCCATCTGGAATTTATTTTGATGTTTGAAGTATGGAGTGGTTCTGACTTGACTTTCACACAAAGAACCAGTTCCGAGTTGAAAGTTTCCACCCATTTCCCATTGTATGAGGTGCCCTTACTTATACGTGAAGATCTTACATAGATTTGAGTTCAAACTCACCACTCTGTTTATGACTAATAGGTCTACTGGTTTGATTAGTGCAACTTTATACATTTGACATATCTGATCATCATTCTTTTATGCTTACCTCCCTCATAGCCCATGGTCAAATTCTTCCAAAAAAATACGTTGGGACTTGAGACTGAGATTAGTTATCTATTAAGTCATTTATGTCCCATAATTTGGGACAATTAACATTTTTACATTATTAAGTCACAGAAAGGTGTATTGCCCCATCATTTGAATCTTCTATAGTATCTCTTAATAAAATATGGGAGTTTTCATCATAAAGTTTCCACACATTTCTTGGTAGCACAACTTGGGTACTGTATGACTTTTGTTGCTAGGACTTAATATAATTGCTTTCCTTCTTATGTTTTCCACACTATTTTGTGACTGCTTATATATGGCAAAGCTAGCTACTAATTTTAGTATATTTTGTGGGAATAGCCTTTTAAAATCTAAGTGTGTGTGCTAAGTTTTATCAATTATATTTCAGCATCAATTGATATTATCAAGTTGTTTTTGTCTCATGTGGCATCACCTACCTGAAAATTTTCCTCACACAAACATGTCCTTGAATTCTTTACATCAATCCCAGTTTTGACGCTAGCCTTCATGATTTCAGATTTTGCATTCACATCGTGTAACGTGTGCATTTATAATTTTCCTATCTGTGCTATCAGTGAGAAGTTCTATGATCAGATTTAAGCCAGAGTCATAAGACTGGGTTATTTCCTCCTGATTATCTTCAGCACAGAAATGAGCTCTTCCTTAAAAGTTGCAAATATCAGAAATTTATCAGGTCCTAGGGCAAATTTTAGAATAAGTTCATTAATTCTTTTTATATTTCTTCTGTGTACATTGATTTATTTGGGGGTTTTATTCTTAGATCAATTTTTAATTTTCCAAGCAAAATATCCATTTCTTTGAAATTTTCCATTTTTTTCCACAGAATTTATTTTCTTATGATTTTAAAATCATCCCCAAACCTATGGTCTTTAGGTGCTTGTTTTTCTAAATTTACCTTTTCTTTTTTCTTAAGTTTTCCAGAAATTCAATCAGAAAACCATCTCTTGGATTTATTCATCAGCTACATTAGAAGGGTTCTCTCTTTTCTAAATCAGAATTTCTGATTCAATTATAATTTCTTCTCCAATGTTTGACTCGCATTATTGTTCTTTTACCTGTTTTCTTGAGATTATGTCATCCATTCATATTTTTTTAAAAGATAAAATCATTTGCTGCTACGACTTTACCTCTAAGTACAACTTTAGCTACATTTCATGTTTTCAATATAAGTATTCTCTTTATAAATTTTCAAATAAACTATTGAGAAAGCAGGCTTGAGTTTTAGAGAGGTTTTGGGACTTTATTGATCATTTCTTAAGTGATTAGATAGGTATTGTTTAATTCTTATTATCAGTTTCAGTTTTTATAGCATTGGAGTTTGAGAATATGACCCACATGGTTTCCACAATAAACTTGGAATCTGTTGACATTTTCTTTGTGGCAATATATCTTTCAATCATTACTGATAAAGATTGTTAAAAAATTACACCACATTACCATTAACTTCACATATATTAAACATCTAATTGGTACACTCATAGACTACTGAGTACATGAAGCAGGGCGTAAGGCATCAGGTTCTGACTTCAGACCCTTAGCCTGGATCAGTTGTGAGATTCCCAATCCTCTGTTACCCACCCTCTGAAGTAGGGATGATACTAACACGTACCTCGATGGACTCTCAAAAAGTAATGCATGACAAGCCCCTCGCATAGTAACTGGGACATTATACACACTCAAAAAGTGTATATATTGTAGAATACATAACCTATCAATATAAAAGAATCCCCTGTTTTCCATTTAATGCTTTTTTGCCTTGAAGATCACTGTTTTTAAAGTAACACCACAGCCTGACCTGTTTTCTTTGAATCTGTGTGCCTATCCAATCTGAGCTTGTTGTTTTATTTTCAATCTCACCACATCTTATTTTAGATATAGTCCATGTTAACAGAATATGACTCATTGGTTTTTAAATATAATTTCAAAGCCCTTATAAAAGACTTTAAATCGTTTATAGTTATTATCTTGGCTGAGAGTTGTCTCATGCCTATTATACCATTTTGTGCCTTTGGCTGTAAGGTTTTCATGCTGTATCTATTTTCTCTCATTTGATTTTATGGTCTGTATTTGTTCTTTCATCTATTCTAGAGTTGTAAACTTTATGCTCACCAGTGGCTGCCTTTAACTTTTGGGGTTTTTGTCTTTTTTCCTTTTTTTTTCATTGAGGTGAAATTCACGGGATGTAAAATTAGCCGTTGCAAAGCGAGCAATTCAGGGGCATTTAGTGCATTCGCAATGTTGTGCGACCACCGCCTCTCTTCCTTTAAGTTTATAAAGAGGGTTTCCAGTTTACGAATATAATTATCAAAGTGTGCATTTCCCTCAGTAAAGTGACTGTTACATCAGGCTTCCTCTCTCCAGTGTTTCTCTAAGATAGTTGGGGTTTGCAACCCATTTATAATAATTAGCAGTGGGCAGGATTTGAAATTTCTTTAAACTCTATAACCTCTCTCATGAATTATGTTTGTTGTCAGCATACCATCTTGAATCCTGGGAATTTGTATTGCGTTTCCTCATAGCAGGTTCGGGTCAGATTGTGTCCCACCCCCTCCAATATTCATATGGTTGAAGTATCACCAGAGTAGCTCAGAATGTGACTCTATTTGGAGATAAGATCTTTCAAGAGGTAATTAAGTTAAAGTGGAGTCATGAGGATGAGCCCTAATCCAATAGGACTGGTGTTCTTACAAAAAGAAGACATTTGGATGTAGCCAAGCACAGAGAAAAGACCACCGAAGACACACAGAGGAAGTGGCCCCCTGCAAGTCAAGGAGAGAGGCCGGAGAGGAAGCCAGCCCTGCCTGAGCTCCAGCTCAGATGTCTACCCTCCAGAACTGTGAGGCAACGTATCTCTGTTGTTTAAGCCACCTAGTGTGTGGCAATTTGCTGTGACAGCCTTAGCAATCTAACATATGTTAAAATCACCTTTCCACTGAAGGATCTCAATACACTTTATCACCAGCAGCACTACAGGACCATGTGTGGGTGCATGTGTGTGTTTGCGTGTGCACACACACACACACGCGCGCGTGCACGCACTTCATCTAGTTAACTCCTACTCACGGACAGACCCCTTCCTGACCACCTCCACCCATCTGTATTAGGTTTCCTTTCATTGCATTCCATGCTTCGGCTGCCTGGCCATTCATACAATTACATTTAGCCAGCTGTTTCTGTGACAGCATTTTACTCTATAACTTACCCAATACCCTGCTCACTGTTTAGCACATGTTAGGTGCCACCAACAATTTACCAAACACATGAATGAAGCACTGAATAAATGAAAGACATTCTGATATCACTACCTGTATTGTTTTCACTATAACACACCACTTGCCTATTTAGTCCAAATGGTTTTCATTTCCGCAGAATAATTTTCTTCTATTGCTCTGTGTTGGCCCTTAGCCTATATTTTGAAATGTCGCGCTAATGCCAATTAGGACAACAATACCCACAAAAACCTGGCTTGCAGGCAGCAAGTTTGCGAAAGGCTGCTTTTTTTTTCACATCACTCAGACAAATTAAAAAATCCACCTATCATGAAGGTAAATATCCCTCGTCAGAGCCCCCTGAGTCCCCAGCCTATATCCGGCCTCCATGATTTGTTTAAAATAAATAGATCCAGCTGGGAAGGATTAATAGGTATTTTTACAAAATAAAAACATACACAAACCTAGACATTTCATAAAAACACATCCCATGTAGCCCCCATCCTCAGATCCTGTGTATAATTAAAAACACACCCACACAATGTGCTGAATTTGCTGCCAGTAATTTGCAGAGGAGAAAACAATTATTCCGACAATTAGACCCAGAGCCCCCTGCACCTTGTCAAAGAAGGCCAAAGATGCCTGTGCATGCTCCGGCATCACCTTTTAACAGCTTAATTAATTTTCACACTGGTTAAAAAAATCTCAAAATCAGTCTAGAAACCCACCTGTTAATAAAATGACAAATGAGATTTTTTTTAACCCCAGGGGGGTCTTCATAGCCGGCTTCATTTGCGTATTAGAAACTACTGGCTTCCAAGAGCCATTCACAGTGCATAGCTGTTACTATCCATCCAAATACTTCCATTAGCATAAAGCCCTGTATTCCAGCCACAGTGGGGTTCATTTTTATACAGACCATTCTCTGCCCTGGAGCAACTGCCCTACCCCTGCAGCCTTGGGTAAAATGTTTCCATCCCATTCTGTAGAAGCACTCCTTTCCAAGACAGGAAGGAAATATGAAATCAGTAGTGCCTCTCAGAACTGATGCGTGGGGACCTGTCTCCCGCTGTAGGTCTCTTTCACATTCTGCCACCCCTCCCCGCTCCCTGCTTAGAATCTGCTCTATTGTCAATCAGGATTTCTCACAGCTGTCGGGAAGCCAGAGAAAACGCTTCACTTTGGCAAGGGTCTTTTCACCCCACACCTCCCAGCTCGGTAGAGCAAAACAACAGACCAGCAGGGTGGGGATTCCATCGGAGGCTGACTTCAGGCAGATACATGCGGTAACCAGTCACCGCTGTGCACCTTCTGCCCAATAACTCAGGCGAAGTGTAAATATGCTTTGGTAAGGAGGTAAACTGGGGGACGGGGAGAGGCTGAAATTACTTTCTTCCTCCTTGTTTTCTTCCCTCCTTCCCCTGCTTCAACTACCATTTCAAAAAATCATGTTTAAATAGCATTAGATATGAATCCTACCCCACACACACACACCAAGGAAAGAGGGAAGTGGAACTTGCAGGCAGGCAGTAAAATTTACAGAGCTCCAACGAAGTGCCCAGCAGACTGACTGCAACACCCCCATTTAGATGTCACAGCCCCCCAAGATTGGTCTGATCATCCTCTATTGACATGCCAAGAACTAGCAGTTCAGAGGTTTGCAGAAAGCCATCCACCACACAACGGAAAAGAGAGAAGGGCAGCAGCAAAGACCAGAACCAGGTTCTCTCTGCTCCTCTGGGTGTAGTTTCTCCTCCCTGATTTCCAGGGTCCGCAGACCCAGGCAAGCAAAGCCTGCACTTGGGCGGCCCCGAAATTCTGCCCAAGGCGCCAGCAGGAACAAAAGATACAAAGCAGGCCCATGGCCTTTATAATCACTGTTCCTGCTAGGAAACCACTTCTTGCCTTACTAGTGTTTCTCTGAGGCTGATTGATACTCTTGGGGCAGAAAACCCATGAGAAAGTCCCTTTCCCTCTCAAAACCGAGGGCTTCCAGTGGGCTCAGCAAATGTGCCAAGACCCCCCCAGCCAGCTTTCCATAGTGAATGCCGGTGTCCGGGGCAGGAAGCAGGCCTGCCAACCACTGTTCTCAGCACAACGCTCCCCAGGCGGGCACCGGGTTCCCATGTCACTGCTGAGCTCCCCCCGACTTTCTGGAGGCCGGCAGCCAGTGATGAATATGTGAGAAAAACAAACATTTGTCCCAGGGTTTGGGAAAGAAAGGAAGAGAAGCTTGGAAAGAGAATCCCTCGGGCAGGCCTGGGAAACCCCTTGGGTCTCATTGAAAGCATTTAAAATAGTAAATATGAAATCTAAACCCAGATGGTGCTTTTTCAAATGAAGCGAACCACTCACTAAGCCTATTCCTGGATTCCTTCGTATGGGATCACCTTCAAAACAACAATAGGGGACAAGCCTTCCCCCACCGCTGTCTGGTTGCCTAGTCTCACTGTGACCACACACCAGAAAGTCATGAGTCATGAGCAAAGTGGGGGGTCACTGGGCGGAGTGGGGTACATTTCCACCTGATTTGCTATCTTGGGTCAAGCAGTATTAGGGACATAGCTGGGCCCTCTGCACCCTGGGTCCAGTTCAAACTCCTTCCCTTAAAAGGGGGCCCAAAGGAAATGAAGAAGAAGGTTGTTGAAGCCAAGGGGCCTAGAGAAATCCACCAGGGAAAGTTTGGAGATGGGGAGGTAAGATGATGCCCCACCTCCCTGGCCCCACCCAGTCCCAGCACCCTTGTTTAAGGTCTAACAGGAAACAGGAGCAGAGCCCCAAAAAGGGGGACTGAGCAAGTATACCCGAAATCATGGAGACCCCTCCAGAGAAGGCCAACCTGCCCACCTTGTTGATTCACCTTCCATTTGACCTACTCCTGGGAAGATGGACACAGCTCAGAGCTCTCCTCCAGGAAACCTAAGGACCAAGCACTGTGCATCCCAGGCGTCCTTACGTATACTGCGTTTCACCAGGTCTAAGGCACCGCCTAATGTAAGATGCACCATTGTTTCAGAGACCACTAAGACAGAAAAAAATGCCCCCATGGAGTCTACGACATGACATCAATTTTAAGAAGCAGACTCATTCCAGAGATATAACATGCAAAAAAAAAAAAAAGCTTTGATTCTAAGAAGAATCAATGAAATACATTAATAGCTGACATTTACTGGGAACATAGCCGGTGCCAGGCCTTGTGCCAAATGCTTCCCATGGATTTCTCCTTCACTCCTCAAAACTATAATTATCTTTATTTTTCAAATGAGGAAAGCAGGTCTTCAAGAGCTGAATTAACTCGCCTAATATCACAGAGTGCGGCCAGTAAGCACATTCACTCCTGTCGAAATCCAGAACCCACAAATTTATACTTATTGGGTCCCTGAAACCCCTTAGGATGGATCTTGAAAATAGATATTTTCAGCCCTCACCCCCTTGAGTTTCATTAAGTCTTGAGCGCCACTGACTAAACAAATTCATACAAGCATCTGGGTCATTTTGATGAAGGCAGTCAGGGGCTATGCTCAAAGAACCTGAAGGAAGCCTCCATATGCAAGTTCATAAATATTAGTCCTGGGATATAGAGAGAGAGGGCAGGAAAACGCTGCCTGGTTTCATCGGGGGGACTGCTTATAGCTGATGCTGCCATAGTATAATAAATTAGTGGCCTGTGGCATTTTAAAGAAACTTTTAATACCTTCAGAGCATTACTCTGCCCTGATATCTGAGGACAGGCAGGAGACCAGGGCTGGGCCCAGAACGTGTATCCCTTCTGGGCTGCCATGTGCAGGCGAATTTGGGTCCATTGAGAACAGAGGGCAAAAAACATTTATTTCCAAAGCTGTCTTCTTTGGAACCGTTCTCCAGTCCTCAACACAACTCAGCACAGCAGATGATACAGCCTCCAAAAGGTAGGCACAATGCATAATTTTTGTTTGGATATTGCCCATGGGTCATAAGAATATGGGCTTGGCTCGGGAGGCGTGGGTTTGAACCACAGCTCCACTACAGTAGCCTTACAACTCTGAGAATCTCTCTGAACCTATTTACTCATCTGTAAATGGAGATTACTAATACCTCCAGACAACCTTATGTGGCTGTTAAGATAAAATGAGATCTCAGGCTTTAAGCATTTGGCATATATTCTATTGAGAATTCAGTAGGTGTAAGTTCTGTAAACATATGCTGTGTAGTGTTTTTACCTGGGAGAATATGGACATAGAGAAATCAAACAATAGCCAAATAGCAACTCCCAAAAGGAGCTCATCTTTAGTCCCACTGGGAGTTGTTAAACTTTTCTAGCAAGAGAGCAGTTGGTAGGGACACTGGCTCAGGACTGCTAAGATTTGCATCCTGACTATCTGACCTTAAGCTAATCCCTTACCTTTTCTCACGGCATAAATATCTGAGAAAGACTTTAAAATGGGCCAAAAAAAAAGGTAACTGAGTGTTCTAGCTAGTATATCCTCTGAACTTTGACCGTGCATTGACTTGAAATTATTTCACAAGTCCGATTGTTGTAGGGAACATACAGCACAAATGATTCCTGTCCACAGAAATGCAGGTATATCCTGTGGAAAGGGCAAGTGGTTCTTGCCCTGTGGATACTGACCACTCGTATCTGTTTCAGCATTCCTGACTGCCAGTACGTTCTGCACTTTGGATTCTCCTTTGAACCCATTGTAACATGCTACTGGCTCATTTAATTGTCGAGTTAAATAAAAGCTTGGACATGTGTTCATTTTAGCATCATATGAGAATCATGATTTTACTTTTAGAAAGCATTGATCCTGAACACTAAGCCTGCATTTCCTCTTCAGGATGATGAAAATAATAAAAATGTCCACTTCATAGATGGGAGTGAGGATATATGGGGTTCCCTACGCGAAGCTGAGAGAATCTTCTCATCTTGAAGTTGTTCTCCAACAGTTTTTTCTTAGATTGATCGCATATTACTGCTTCTTTATTAGTAAGCACTCACAAATTGAATGAATAAATATTTAAGCAGCAAATGACTATTAATTAAAAATTTGAAAGGATACAATTATGATTAGTTTGAGGACTTGGATTTGGGGAGGATTTGGGTTTTTCACTTGTTTTTATGGACACATAAACATACCCTTTGTTGCAATCTTATATTGCTTACATTCATCATAATTCCCATGAAATAAGTTATTTCTAGTTTGTCTGATGAAGATGATTATATTAATATTTCATAGTGTCCCCAAAGAACACAGTAACTTCCAAATGTTCCATACTTGAATAACTTTGATCTAGGAGCTTCATTAGAAGTAGACAGGGAGTCACAGCCCCTGCTCCCGAAAGAACTATTTCATAAGAATGTGATGATCAAATCATATTAGTTCACCTGGGTTTAAGGGCTCTTTAGAAAGGGGACTAAGAGAAAAGCAGAAAAACAGAACAGTAGCTACCATTCATACAGCCCTTAACTGATCTGTTTATTCATTCAGCAATGAGAGGGACAATTCTCACGAAAGCTGTCCAAACACAGAGCCTATGATGAGCCCCAGCAGGAGTGAATAGAGGCAGACCCCGTATCACAGAGGAGACCACATTCTGCGATGACTCTTGAAGGAGGAACTGTTTGAGAGGTGAGCAGGCGGGAGAGTGGGCAGGCGCAGAGGCAGATGCTGTGAATGAGCCTGCTGGCCTACGGAAGTGCAGGACATCAACGTGCCTTTTAGATGTTGGGGGAAATGACATAGGGCTAGAAGGGCAGCGCAGGACCACATCGCTTACAACCAGCCATCGGGACCAGGATCCCCTGAGGAAGGCATTCCTGATCCCAAACAAAAAATGAAGAAAACTCAAGACTAGCAAAGTTCAAGGATCTGACTATATATTTTGTAACCACTAGAGCTGTTTTTAAAAACCTCTGCTTTTCCTCAATACGGAGTATTGTAAAGACCTAAGAAGCATAGAGAAGCAAAAAAGACATCTGAAGGCCCCAACTGAAGACAGCTTTCGAGAATACATCTCAGTCTTGGGGAAAGTTCTCTTATTTATGGTAACAAACAAAAAATTGTTCTCTGGCCAGACCCAGATGCCCAAGGCTCCCTCTGCTTGTTGCTTAGCATGGCCTGTGTTAGCAGATGAAAGTGTCCACGGAAGCGCCTCTCTGCTTCCTACCCAGCTGCCTTTTATTTCCCCAAAGCCATTCTTTGCCAGGAAAGCAGCAGCCGAGCTCTCTCCCTCCAGTTCTGACCTCCCCACAGCGAACTGTGTCTGCATGTCTGCTTGTCTTCAGACCCGGACAAGTTCACTATGGATTCAGTGAGACCAAAGAAAAGGACAGTGGAACATTCTTGGGGTGGAAGGATTTATACCCAACTTTATTCCCATGGTGGCAGGTCAATCACTAGAATCCCATCCATGCAGCAAGCCGGTCTCTGCCCCAGGGCCCCTCTGCCCCCACAGCTGTCTCAGTCTCTGTCCTCGGTGCTGCCACCACTCCAGCCTCTGCCCTCCTGCAGCCAGGTAGCAGCCCAGAGCACTGGGCGGAGCTCTTTCTATAAAGTCAATAATAACGTATTGCCCACACGTATGTAGTGAGCAAGCCGACCAGGGCCAGCTGAGAATCCTGGCCACAGGAACCTTCACTTTCTCCACACTACCCTACCAGGCAGCTGCCAGGGCTGATACAAGGGAGGCACTCCAGAGGCTGGCAGACCTTGGGGCATCCTGAGCTCTGAGTGGATCTCCGCCACAGGCGTCCTTGCAGGACATTAAGGGGGTTTCCTGGGTTAATATTTCTATTCCACGGCCCTCTGGGACACCTCTACAGCAAGGAAGAGATGGCCTAGAGATATCCACACAAACACACACTTCTCTGCAAGCAATGGCTGGCATCCAGGCAGAACCACCACCAACAGCAGCTGAAGCCATCTGAGCTGTGTCATGATCCTCAGGCACATTCACACTGAAGATTAAGCAGAAATAAAGGCTCCCTTTCCCTACCTTCTCCCTCTCCCCCTTTTCCATCTGCGACAGGTTAGTCTTTAGACTGCCAGACCAGAAAGGTTGACGGAGAATTCCTCCATGGCCAAACTCTCAGTCATCTTCCCAACTAGACCTCGACTGTTGGACTACCTATCCACCTTTGCATCACCCAGTTTTAGGAAGAATCCTGTTAGATTGGTTTACCAGAATCCTCCACCCTCAATATCTGAGCACTCTCCCTGTCTGACCAAATTCCCCATCTCGTGCTGTTCCCCCGATAATGTCTGATCAGCCTGGCCTGCCTTCAGCAAGAATCCTGTTGGGTCATTTTAGCAAGAACCACACGTTATTCCTGGTGCTTCCTCTTAATAATTTCCACCCACTGATCCCACCCTGCTCACTGACTGCAAATCCCCACTTAGCTGTGTTGTATTCAGAACTGAGCTCAGTTCTATACTCAAGTCTCTTTTCCTCTACTGCAGTAGTTCCTGAATAGAATCTGGTTTTATTACTTTAATAACTACCCAGCTCTGGTTTGTCTTTGACTAGGTGTGCAGGGACCTGAGCTCCAAGAGTCAGCTTCATTCACTCAAGCCATGCTTCCAACTTTCCAATACAGCAGCTGGGGTCCCAAGTGCTCATGTTGAGTCGTGCTCTTCCTTCCCCAAGACACTCCCACTTGAGCACAAAATGAAATGCAGGTCAATCCTGCAGCATGTGTTCCAGAAATACCAGTTTATATTTGGAAAAGAAGAGTCACATCTTTGACCTTCATCGTATGTTATTTCCAAAGCCAAGAACCTCACCTTACCCTGGAACACATTAGGAAAGGAACCCAGGTTTGACTCTAAGGGCAGAAGCACATTAAATTCAAGTAACAAGTTTAGTGCATTTGGGAAACAATATGGGGGAGGAGATGCCAGGAGGCTTACAGAAATCTCTCTAATCCCTCAGGAAGGGCATGTTTTATAGAAACGTCCACATGTCCTGTTGTCCAGGATAGTGTCCTTTTACATAGGTTGGCTGATGTCTCAGATGTGATGGCTGAAATGGCTGGAGGTGGATGGCCTTTCAGCAGAAAGGCTGACTGCCGGGTGCCAGATGGGAGAAGTTGGGTAACTGGAAAGAGGCCAGCTTGGAGCACAGGAGAGATGACAATCATTTTTTGCACAAAAGAGCCATCAAGCTTAAACAATATGTAACCAGAGAAAAAATATAAAACTTCACTGTGTGTCTTACACCTATTAGTTATTAGCTGCTTTGCTTCTGATGTGCCAAAAATAATTTTGTCTCATGACGTGAGCATTTTAATTACTAGGAAAAAATTTTTTCTTGTACAATGTAAAGAAAAAATAGGATTACTGTATGTGAGGGGCAAAAGTTTGTTTACAGTCTTTAAAAATGACTTCATTGATTTTTTTCTGATTATAACAGGAATACTTGTAACAGGAATGTCAAAACATCAGAAATTATAAAGAAGATGATAAATATCATCCATATTCAACCATCCAAACAAAAACATCTGGGTTCCTAGCCTTCCAGACATTTTTCTCCACACATATATTATCTAAAGAATCATGTAAAGAATGACAAAGAACAGTTAATAGTATTTTGTAACCTGCTATTTCCTTTGGATTTTGTGTGTATGTGGGTGGGTATCTTTCCACATCAACAAATATAAATCTATGTGATCATTTTTAATGACTCTGTACTATTCCACCAGATAGTGTACCAACATCTTATTTTTCATCCTCTCCTGAGATAAAAATCAAGATGTTCCCAATCACGCTGTGTGATAAACCTTCCTGGCTAGACATCCTTGTGCACACACCTCTTTGCTCACTTGCCTAATTGTTTTCTTGGGGGAAAAAAATCCCTAGAAGTGGATTGAATCAAGCATTTATTTGCACTTCCTCTACTCTTGTTGACCCATATTGCCAAAAAGCCTGCTGGGAAAGCTCAACCAATTGTTCTTCCCCCAGCAATTTAAGAAAATGTTTCCTGCACCCTCACCAACTGGACGTATTATAAAAACCTGTCAACCTCAGTTCACACCTTTTCAATAAAGCACAGCACTGTTCTGCCCTGTCTTGACCTCCAACGTGCCTGGACAGAAGCCCTGGGACTGAGAATGGGAGACAAATGACCAGCCAGACTTCGGGCACCCGGACGTCCTGTCCCCTCCTCTTCCAGGGCCCTGGGGCGGGGGGGTGTCTCTTTCTGTGTCAACTAGAGGTTGAAGGGGCTCCAGGGAAAGAAGGGGCTAAGGGCATCATGGCGTGCCTCCCGCACACTCTCAGGAGGACACCACTGCACTGCCCACTGCCCACCGTCCTCCTCCATCCCAAACCATATCTGCTGCAGAAAGCCTGAGGAAGAAAGGGGAAAAGCAAACGCAAGGGCGTGAAGACCTGGCCAGACCTGCAGGTTAGAGGGCAGCCTGTTCCCACCAGGGACCCCCTTTCAGCTGCAAACTGCTGCCTTCCACATTTCAATGCCACCGCGGGGGAGGGAGGCAGGAGGAACAGGAGAGAGCAGAGGGGCAGCAGAGAGAACTGAATAGGGACCAGGCGACAAAAACCTCTGCATCTCTTCAGTTCTGCCACTTGTTCTTTCTCCCTTTTTTCCCCTCACCAGAATGTGACATTCCGGAGTAGAAGGGTTTTCTCTCACTCGCTCTCTTTCTTTTTCTTTTCTTCTTTGACATTTAAAGACAATAACCTCTTGGGTGCATTGAAAGCTGGGGAGGAGCAGAGGGGAGGAGGGAAGAGGAAGATTGTTTCTGGAAGGACTGAAGCTCAGGAAAGCAGCTTTCATCCGCCCTGTGACTTGTCACAGCAGCCAGATTCCTTTTCATCGCTTTGGAGAGGAAAAGTGAAAAGACTTGGATTTTGCAAACAAAAAAGGAAATTCTCACCCCCTGTAATGAATGTGCTGTCTGACGGAGGAGGGAATTGATTATTCCTTGGAAAGGATCTTAGAGCATCAGGGAACAGTGTTCCGTGGAGCTAGCCTCAGAGAACCATAGCAGCAATCCCTCGGAACGAAGGTTAGGGTTACGGTGGGGTCAGAGCCAGGCTCACCACCCCTGCCATCCCTGAGGCGGAGGCGGCAGCCCCCCGGGCCAGGGGACACTGCCCAGGAACCCCACCCCCGGTGTCCCATGAGGGCCCTCTGGGAAGACCACTGGGTGGAAGAGAGGGCACAACAAACAGGCTTCTCTTTTCCAATTCTTCTTTTCACTCCAATTTGCAGCTGAGAAAACTGAGGTCCAGGAAGATTAAATACAATCAATTCAGCGCTGGCTGAACCAGGCCCAGAAGCCAAATCCTTTTCCTTCCAGAGCAAGGATTACCCCATCTCTTGGCCGCCTCCTGGGGCCGTCCGGGGAGATGGGAGTCACATCTGGAAGTCACAGGGACCCTGCAGCCCTGGCTCTCCCCACCCACTCCTGAACAAAAATAGCAGGAAAATTAAGTGACGTGTTCCCCTGGGGGAAGGAGGGGCAGGGACATGACTCAAGCTGCAGTGGGAAATGGGCAGGCTTGAGGGAGGCACAAGGGTGATGTTTTTATTCTGATGTTTTCAGTGAGGTCAGGGGGCTGAAGCTGGAGTGGTTTGCTGACCTAACACCCACCACGAACCCTGAAAACCCAGGGGAGGAAATGGCTGTGTTCTCATGGCTGGAAGACTGGGGTGAGTGAAGGAGCCCAGGGCGTCAGGGACCCAGGCCTGAAGCAAAGCTGCACAGGTGTCCTGGGGCTACTAGCCAGGGGCCACTTTCCAAGGAAACTAGTGATCTAGGGAGCACGGAATGGGGGGCCTCCTCCAGCTCTCCCAGACCCGCGGATGCAGCGCCCCCCCAGAGGCCACGTGACACTTCCCTGGTGGGGACAGGACCCGGGGCTTTGGCCAAGGGTATGGGAGCGCCAGGTTCTCCAGCGAGCTGAAGGGGAACGGGACCCGTTAACATATAGGTAGTTAGAAAGACATGACCTTATTCTACACCCCAAGCTGATGAAGCGAGACACACGGATTATATAATTTAATGTCTAGACCCTCGTCACAGTACTTTAAATCCCTTTAGCCTCCACATTGACTAGAAAGGACTACCCTGAATTAAAAATACCCTTTTCCTACCATAGGAAATATTATGTAATGGAATAGACCTTTTTTTAAAAAATAAACTTTTAATTTTAGAATGGTTTGGGATTTTTTTTTTAATCGTAACAACAGTACAGAGAGTTCCCACGTTCCCCTCCCAGAGTCTTACGTTATGCACGTCTTACGTTAGTAAGGTATGTTTGTTACAATTAATGAACCAGTATCAGTGAGTTACTATTAAAGTCCTTGACTTCTTCAGATGTCCGTACCTTTTACCTAATGCCCTGTTTCTGTCCCAGGATCCCATCCAGGATTCCACATCACATTCAGTTATCATGTCCCCTTAGGTTCCTCTTGGCCCCGATAGTTTCCCAAGTGTTCCTTGTTTTTGTTGACCTTGACAAACCTGAGAGGTATTGATCAGGTATTTTGTGGAATGTCCCTCCCCTGGGATTAGGCTTATGATTTTCTCATGAGTTGACTGGGATTATGTATTTTTGAGATCACACAGCAGAAGTGACGTCCTCATCCCATCTTATCAAGGGCACGTCCTATCACCGTAACCTACCACCCTTGCTGACCTTCACCCCTGACTGAGGGAGTGCGTGTCAGGTTTCTCTACTGTGAAGTCACTCTTCTTTCCTCACTTCCCACACTATCTTCTTTGGAAAGAAATCACTGCGCACAGTGGGATAACATGGTCTAGCTGGTAAGTATCGCATATCTACGTACATTATTTGGAATTCTTCCACATGGAAGATTTGGAATAGACTGTTTTTAAAATATGGACTAAAATTACTAGTTCAGCTCTGTATTTTTCAGAAATAGGTGCTAGAGCATATCAGGTGTTCTCAAATGGTGTTCCACAAAGCTGTAGGGTTCCAGGAGGAATTTTAAGGGCTTTGGGGGAAAGGGGACAGTGAGCAGGGCTCCAGTCTCAGATTTCATATCACTCAGGGCAGCCCCAATATCATCAGTTTTTCTTGTAAGTATCCCTATAAAATAGATCCAGGGAAAAATAATTTTACTTGTAAAAAAGAAACTTGAAACACTCGAAAGAGAATGCATGTTGCCTTGGTTGACTGTGAATGCCTCTATCACTTTCTATTTCCTGACTTCTAACAAACTTATTACAAGGTTAGAAATGTCTCGATTAGATTCCATTTTAAAAGAGGGAAATATATTCTGTTGGAAAACTGCCTCCCCACCCCCACCCCACTTTTCCCTGGAGAAAATAGAAGGGTCAAAGAGACAATCATCCTCAGGTAGGAAACCTGCAAGACCAGAGGAGCGCTAAACAGAATGTGAACACGAAGAGCTGGCTCTCTGAATCGTCCTCAGTCCATGCCGTCCCATTTCCTGTTGAATCAGGAGGCAGGAATGACCAGAAGTCTGCATGCACAAAGGGCAAAAGCCCCACCTCTCCCCCTTACTCCAAGACTCCATGCAAACCGGGTCACCAGGCAACAGTAAGCCCTTCCAATTACTACTCAACATTATTTTCAAAGTTTTTCCTAAGTTTTGCCAGATTTAAGATGATGCAGCCCAAGAAGCCAGCTAAGTGTTTTCCGAATAATTCTCTCTCTCACCTCTTTCTAAAAGAAGACCTGATGTTGCCCCCCATAAAGGCTCTGGGGCCCCAGTTTTCCTGTCTACAGTGAAAAGACCATTCCACATCCATGCTTTGTAACTGAATTTTGGAGGAGCTATTAGCCAAATCCACTAGAATCCACCCACTCTTGGAGAGAGAGACAACATGGTTTCCTGGAAAGAGCTTGGCTTGGCACCAGGTTGAAATTTTAATACCAATGCTATTACTTACAAATTGCATGAACTTGAGCAAGTGACTTTATTCCTAAGCCTTGGTTTCTGTGTGTGTAGAATGTGATGATAATGGCCCTCGCATGGCAGCTGTGAGCAGTGATGAGGCGGCATGCGCACCAAGTCTGGGCCAAGGAAGGTGCTGCGTGCATGATAGCTCCGGATATGTTTAAACGCTGGGGGAGATCTTTCCATTCACAGAACCTGCTTCTCTTTCTTAATAAAAAGTCTAAAGCGTCATTCATAAAGAAGACAGCTGGTTCTATCACCCCACAGTGGAATATAGGGTACAGAGTAATATCTTCCATCAGGGGCTACTTTTCAAGAAAACTAGTGACCTAGGGAGCAAGGAATTGGGAGAACTTACTTGCAAGAGGTGAGCTCTTACACAGCACTTACAGTCGATCAGGATGATGGTACTAAGGCCCTTTCATCCGTGAATTCACTTCATCCTCCCAACAGCTCTACTCAGTAGACACTGTTACTATTGTGGGTTTTCACATCCTTATGGTAGTTAAGGAACTGGCCCTAACCCAGCTAGTTGGTGGTGGGGCCCAGTTTCAACCCCGACCGTCTGACTCCAGAGCCCAGCCCCTGAGCCACGGCTCCTGTGACCTGCTCCTAAGCCACACACTAAAGAGTGTGTCTAAGTCATCTGCCTGTGAGCACAGAAGTGCTCATCGGGAAGGAGAGCTGTGTGAACCAGGCCAGATTTGTAAGTAGCAGGAAGAGACTCGAGTTGGTTTGAGCAGAAAAGGAACATACTTGAAAAATGCATCAAATACACAGAACGGCTGGAAAGGGGAGTAGCTGTTCTAATATTAAAGAAATGAAAGGACATGAGACTTTTTGGGGAAATTTAAATAAGCACTGGATACTAGGTATTATAGAACTGTTGTTCATTTTCTCAAGAGCGATAACGGAATTATGGGCATGGAGAATGCCCTTCTTAGGAGCCATGTGCTAAAGTACCTAGAGGTGAAGGGTCATGATTCAGACAACTTGATTTCACATGGTTCAACGGATGTGTTCGCCTGTGTGTAGAAGGCGGATGTGCCCACAAATGGGGGAAATGTTCAAACATTGTCAAATCTGAATAAGATACATGGATGTGCACTGTATTCTTTTGATTTCATTGTGGATTTGAAATGTATTAAAATTAAAAGTTAGAGGTAAAAACTCTATTGAGTGAACAGATCAATATCCCCCGTCCTGATGCAGAGGGTTCAGCCCGGCTTCTGCCATGAACCCCACCAGCACTGGCCACCTGTCACTCCCACGAGCACCCCCAAAGCTGCAGCCCAAGAACCTGATTTTATCACAGCCACAGTCCAGAGAGCATTTCTTCTGGGCCATCCCCAGTCCCAGGCCAGCCTCTGGGGCATGCAAGGGAAGCCCGGAAAGGAACACGAGCCATTCCAGCTGCTATGGTGGGAGGTACAGCCAAAACTAGCCCAGACACCTCCAACCAGAGGTCATCTGTCTATCCCGTTTGTCTCGGTTCCTCAGAGTTCAGAGTTTAATGCTTTTGCTAATTGCTTAGTGAAGAATTTTGACTTATCCTCACTAACATCGGATTCTTGTTCTCCTATCTTTGTTCCTTCATCATTTTATTGTCATTCCACCTGTAACTGTTAGCCTCCTCCAATTCTCTATTTATTTTTTTGTATATAGGTCAGTTATTTATAATAAATGAATGACCAAATTAATGTGATATGCGAGGATATGGGAAGAAACTGGGTCACCGAGCCCGGCTCCCCTCTGGTTCATGACTCATCCTATCTCCTCCGCTACATAACCCAAAATTGAGGACAAGTCCTCGGCCCCTCTGAGCCCCACTTTTCTCCTACATGACTATATTAAGAGTTTGCATGATTTGGGGCACTTTCTATGGGCCAGAGGCATTACGAGCATCATTTAATTTCTTTCTCATATGACCACCTATGAGGTGGGTCTTAACTTTATCTCCATTTTATGGATGAGAAACAAACTCAGAAAAGCTGAGGGACTTGCCCATGTTACATGATTAGCAAGCAGGAGTGTTGGGATGCCGGCTGGTCGGGCTCGAAAGCCCGCACTTCATTCCAATCCAGGTCCCCATTCAGAGCAAGGATTTAGAGAAACGCAGCAGTGCAAGGATCATGTCTGTCACATGGACACTCTCAGTGGCTCTTGGGCCCTCTTCCTGTCTGTCACTTGGTCTACAATCTTTTGCAAACTTTTCCAGTTTGATAAACTCCTGCATGCAAACCCAAATGATGTTATGTGATGTCAGAAACCTGTTAGCTCTTGGAGGGACACAGGGAAGGCAATATAACACAGAGAAGACAAGTAGTGATTCTATAGCATCTTACTACACTGATGGACAGTGACTAATGGGGTATGTGGTGGGGACTTGATAAAATGGGGAGTCTAGTAACCATAATGTTGCTCATGTAATTGTACATTAACGATACCAAAATAAAAATAAAAAATAAGAAACTTGTTAGCTCTTTGGAAAGCTCCAATCACACAGAGATTAGCTCTCAGGATATTCTTTCAGAACAATGGATACCCCAAAACTAATCACTCCTTTTTACTAAAGATTGAGATACAGAAGACATTGCTGTTTCTTCTCCTTTTTCTTCCTCTTGTCTATTGAAATTTTTTGTGGAGATACAGTTGACATACAGAATTATATTAGCTTCAGGCATACAACATAAGGATTTAATATTTGCATATGTTGCACAAAGATCACCACAGTCATTGTAGTTAACATCTGTCACCACACATAGTTAGAAAAATGTTTTTTCTTATGATGAAAACTTTTAACTTAGCAACTTACAAATACGCAATGCAGTATTATTAACTATGGTCGCTGTGCTATACATTACATCCCCAGGACTTATTTATTTTATAACTGGAAGTTTGTACCTTTTGACCACCTTCACCATTTCACTTACCTTCCCACAAGTCCCCCGCCTCTGGCAATCACTAATCTGTTCTCTGTACCTGTGAGCTCAGTTTTGCTTTGTTTTAGATTTCACATATAAGTGAGATCATACAGTACCAGTCTTTATCCAACTTATTTCACTTAGCATAACGCCCTCAAGGTCCATGCATGTTGTCGCACACAGCAAGATTTCTTTTTGTGTGGCTGAATAATATTCCATTGCGTATCTATACCACATTTCTTTATCCATTCATCTGTCAATGGACACTTGGACTGCTTCCATATCTTGGCTATTTTAAATAATGCTGCAGTGAACTTGGTGTTGCAGATATCTTTTTAACTTCATGTTTTTGTTTTCTTCAGATAAACGCACAGAAGTAAAATTGCTGGATCGTATGATAGTTCTTTTTCCTTTTTAATTTTAGGGGAAGCGTCCACCATGGCTGCACCGATTTACATTCCTACCAGTGGTGCCCAAGGGTTCCTTTTTTCTAGATCCTCACCACGACATTTTTATGCCAAAACTGGAAAATCACTTTTCATGTCCTAGAATTTTTTCTCTAGCTTTTTTATGGACGGTCCCTGAATTCCTTCCAACTTTTACACTCTAGTGAATAGGACTCTTGAAAAGCACAGTCTTTTTGTCCAGCAAGAGAAGAAAGAGCTTGGCTAGGTTGTGTTACCCTCCCAGCCACTCCCGCCCATCCTCCTGGTCCCGCCAGAGTGACCTTCACAAACCCCAAATCTGAGCATGACCTTCCCTACTTTATGCCCTTCAAGGATCCTGCCCTCCTGGGGCTGAAAACGGGTCAGAGGCCTGGCTGGGCATTCATTCCTTTGGTGCACAAAGATTATTCAGCATTTCCTCTCTATCAGGCTCTGTGCTTTACTGAACACCCTCTCACTTCCTGCCTGTTTCTTTCTTTGCATATGTGGTTCCCTCGGCTCTTCTTGGCCTTCCTCATTCCTCTTCATTCTCCAGATGTTGGCCAAGTGTGATGCCTCTAAGAGCCTTCCTTAAACCAGAGTCTGGCTAAGACGACCCGCCCTGCCCAGGCCCACCACTGTGGCCCAGAGCCACGTCACGGGCTCCCCACCAGGGTGCTCATCCCATGTGTGTCATCTTCAGTTCACTTGCCTCATTCTGCCCCTGAAGTCCCATGTTAAGGTCATATTCAGGTCTCTATCCCCGGGGCCCATTCCATGCCCAGCCAGAGCAGATGGTCCACAAATGGGTCATCGAGTAAGTGAGTCCCTGCCCACAACTTATTAGCTGGGAGACCTCGGGCCATGCATTTACCCTCTTGAAGTCTCAACTGTCTCCCGTTTCAACCGGAGTTGCTAATGACTCCTCCGCAGGTCGTTGAAGTGAGGAGTGAGCAACAGAACGTGTGTTTTTAGGTGCTTCTGGCCGGGCCCAACCGGGCCCAAAATCTCCTGTCTCCCTGGGGGACTCAGAATCAGAGCATGTGAGTCATGAAAGAAGGAATAAAAAGGCTCCAGGGACACTGAAGAGTACACTGTGCAGCAGCGATGTCTAGGGAGAAATCGGTCAGAAGGCCACCTGAGCCCTCTGGCAAAAGCCAGAAAGGGCGCTCAGCCCGCTGGGAGAGAAGGCGAGGCTGTTTCCCGGGCCCCTCGCTTTCACTGGTAGTTCAAAGTAGATGCTGCCTTAGCCATTGGCGTTCTCCAAGGGCAGCAGGGAACAAGCAAGGCCCGCAGCCACACTCCACGCCCTCCTTAAGCCTCGACCGCGATGGCTCCAGCCTGGCCTGCGCAGTCAAGACCAGAGACAGAGTCAGGAGCCACGGGGGCAGGACCCGGAAGGCCCAGAAGGAGGTGGCAGGTATGACCAAGGGAGGTGGTAGAGAGAGGTGTGACAGCTGGCTCAGGAATGCCCCAGGCTGAGGAGATGCTCGCCTGTTCCAGAAGCTTCTTTAATTGTAGATTTGAGAAGAAATGAGACAAGAAAATATCTGGAGCGGCCTGCCCCAAAAGTTATAGAACTCACTTATTTTTACAAAAAGATGAGAAAACAGCCTAGCATAGGTGCCTGAAGTCTCCAAACAGGTCCTGGGTTAATAAGCAGGGCCAGAAAATGTTGGAAAAGTCTTCGGGGAAGTCGTAAATATTCAACACCAAGGACTGAAACAAAAC
The DNA here is from genome assembly GCF_030020395.1 of Manis pentadactyla. Lineage (NCBI taxonomy): Eukaryota > Metazoa > Chordata > Mammalia > Pholidota > Manidae > Manis > Manis pentadactyla. The sequence goes on from NC_080036.1 coordinate 22,350,459, forward strand.
CCAGAATGAAACCCATCTACAAATATCCTCCCCAGTGGGGCTACGCACACGTCCAGACGTGCCCGGCCACCGGCCGCCGTCCCCCTTGTGATACTGACACGGTCAAATGTCGTGCTAGTGGAAGACTTTAATTGAAGCTGAGTTAAATTAATTACATCATTTTGCTGTCTGAGCTTAATTCTCCTGAAGTTACATCATGAAGCCAGGGCATTACAAAGGATTAGGGGCCAAAGGAAGGTTGACGTGAATAAGGTTTCCATATGGCCATGACTCACGCCTAACAGTCATGCCCCAAACGTGGACCCTCATGACTCACCACTGATATCAGCACACTTCCATGTGGCCCCCACACATGTGGATATCTAATTTGCCTCCCCGTTTAGGCAGAAGTGAGGAAAGCCACCGACGGGACTCACCATCCCAAATGGGGCGTCTCAAGGTCTGTGCTTATGCTGGAAGATGTTGCGACTCCCTTACTCCAAAAGTAGTGCTGCCTAGGATGCTGGTAGGGGCCATGTGGAAAACAAATGGTCCAGGGGTCACATGTATTTGGGAAAAGCACTGATAAATGGGTTTCCTCACTGCAAGCCTCCTTGGGACTCCAACCTGCTAGTGCTTGCCATGAATGCCCAGGAAGGCAATAGAGTATGGTGCATTTCCCAAAGCTGGCTCTCTGAGGAAACCTTTTGAAGGGGAATCTTTCAGTTGTAGCTTCTCCTTTCACTGTCCTCCCTTGCCACAAAGAGAGAACAGCCTCCAGACGGTTGTGTTTCTAAGATGGAGGATTGACATCCATCCCTACCACTCAACATGTTCTGCATGAGTCTGTCCCTTATTCCTACATGCAGAAAAATGTGCTCTGGTTTCCACTGGAGCACTGCTGTGTCACATAGTGTGGCAATGCTGAGAGGAGCCTCTGGGATCGTTTGATTCTCATGTTGCCATTGAGGAAAGTACGGCCCTTGGAGCAAAAGCGACTAGCTGGACACACGCAGAGCCAAGACTGGGCATGCATTATCCTGACTCTCAATCCACAACCAGAGGAACCGCTTCTCGTGCACAAATAAACAGTTACTAGTTGATTAGGTAATGAGTTACTAAAGTTGCTAATTACTAGGTTACTACATTGGAAAGTTCTTCTTAGATAAATGGATTACTAGGCAGATCTGGCAAGAAACTTCTTAACAGAAGAGACAGAAACCAACCCTCAACCGATGGGTGGCAATGCAGAAAGGAGATAAACGCAAATGACAACAGCTTACTCTAGGTTTGCATAAAATCCTGACATAACTCTACCTAGAATTTACCACATTATTATTTGGGGATCTTCTCCCTGTATTGGTTAGAGGTCTCAGTTGCAAATGACCAAATCCGCTCTAGGTAGTTTAAGCAAAAAGATGATGTATAAAAGGATATTGGATAATGCATGGAATCTTTAGGAGGAACAGAGAATGACAGGGTGCCACCCAGCAGGGATAACAGCCAGCCACACCATGGGTCTCCTCTAGGGAGACTCCACTGACACTACCGTCCAACAATCGGCACCCGCGATACTAGCCTGGATGTTAAACGCTCACAGTGGCGCTAGAAGAGCAGGTAACTCCACTGCCATACTTGCCAGAATACCTGCCTAAACTCACCACCTCCGCTTGCTCACACCAGCATCCGGATCTCAAGCAGATGCATCTGTTAGACCCAGCAGGTTACATGCCTCACTTCATGTTTAGATGAAACTGTGTTCCCCTAAAGTTCCTACGGTGAACCCCTAACTCCCAAGGTGACTGCATTTGAAGAAAGAGGCTTTCTACTGGTAATTAAGGTTAAATGAGATCATTAGTGTAGGATCCTAATCCAGTATGACCGGTGTCCTTCTGAGAGGAATTGACACCAGGGACGTGCACACAGAGAAAAGGCTATGTGAGGACACAGCAAGAAGGTGGCCATGCAAGCCAGGAAGAGAGGCCCCAGGAGAACCCAAACCTGCCAACCCCTGGATCTTGTCTTTCCAGGGGTCAGAAGTGTAAGAAAATAAATTTCTGTTGTTTAAGCCACCCCGACTGTGTTATTTTGTTATGACAGCCCGTATAAACTCATACACCCAGCATGCAAGTGAACCTGATAAATATAGTTTGTTGTCTTCCAGACTTAATAATATAGGAGGAAAATTACAAGAGCCAATCACAGACTCCACCACACTTTATCTAAACAACAGGTTATCAATTAATAACAAGAACACACAGGGGCATTTTTTGTTGTAATGGGAAGAGGGGATGCTGCAGGCATTTAGAGAGTGGGACCAGGGGTAATAAATGTCCTGTGATGCATGGACCAGCCCAGGTCACAAATACATTTTACTCAAAAATGCGAACAGCTCTGCCCATTGAGAAATGCTAGGCTAAAAGGTGAGCTTCATGAAGACAGAAATGATGTCTTTAATCTTCTCTCCAACATCAGCACAGAGTCTGGCTCAGTAATATTTTATTGTGTGGAGAAAGTGTTTAAGAAAGGAATGCTTATATGGAGGACCAAAGAATGGGTGGACAGCCCAGAACTACAAGGAGCCAAATATCTGAGCCCTAGAGGACATAAAACTTTAGTGTTCTCTGAATTTCTTAACACTGAACCCTGGGCCTGAAAAGTAAAAGATACTGAGTAGAGGTGCATGGAAGAAACCATTTAACTGATTGGGTGGTTAATTAATAAATGGGTCAGTGGGGGATAGAGTCGGTTTGGAGGGGTGAGCTGGGGTCAGCCACTGGGCGTAAGACACACTGGGGGGCGTGCGGCCATTCAGTCCTGGGTCATGAAACTTACACTCAACCAAAGTGCTCTTGTGACATGTATTCCAACCACCGTGATAAAGGCCCTTAAATGGTATCAAGATCCCTAGTACCTACGTCACTCTATAGGTCAAAGAACCGCCCCGGTCGAGCACTCTTAGTAACTTAATATGTCCTCTGAAAGGTACCACGGTGACCAATGACTGTCCCTCAAAGTAGCTTTTTGGATTCTTTTAGAATAAATGCAAGTGAGCCTCTTTTTAAAGAGTATGGTTACAGATCGAAAAGATCAGTGATAGAAATTGAAAGAGTTCAGGAAAAGCCCGGCCTAGGTGCCTGCAGTCTCCATCCTGGTGCGGAGTTGACAGCTGTGCCAACTGGCGCGCACGCATCTGGACGTCCCCAGCCACCTGCTCCCCTCGCCTTTGTGAAACTGATACTGTCCGGTGCCCTGCTATGAGTCCTCCTCCAGCTTCTCTGGAACTCACCCAAATTTCCCTCCGTCTGTCACCACCCCACCATCCACCTTGGCCACGACAATTGTTGCCAGGCAGCCCCACCGCCCACCAAGCCTCCCCGGCACCCATCAGCTCAGCTATGCCACATGCATACCTCTTCTCACCTATTTAACATAACTGCATTTCCTGCCATGTTTCACACAAGGAAACACATCCAATGAAGCAACTGAAATACTAGTAGAAAAGGGACACAGTCTAGCCATTGGCCTCAGTGTTTCCTGGAAGCCATGACATAAAGGAAGTCAGATGGGCTCTACACATTTAATTAATGGAGAAGAAAACTACAAACTCCTCAAGGGAAGCCATTTTCTTTTTCCCCCAGTTCTACATTAAGAAATGCCTCCTCTGGGATTTCACAGAGGGGCAATGAGAGACCCCAGGGAACAAAGTCCTTGGCAGTATCACTCACTAAAGATGCAATAGCAGATTTTATATGATGGCTTCTTCCCTCTGAGCCAAGAGTATGCAATTTAAGTGCAATTTCAAGAAGGCATCGTTCCCAACAGACTTATTTTCTTAAATCTGCATTTCTCATGTCACTCCACGGCCCAGAACCAATGCCGTATCTCTGTTCCCTACCACATCTAAGCGCATATCTCTAGCCTGTCTCATAGGCTTTCCCCGTCTACAGAAACCTGCCCCTAGCACTCTCTGGCTCACCCTCCACTCATCCCCACCTCTGGCTAGAGAGTCTTCACCTCTCCTGCCTCCAACCTACTCAGTTCCTGTACACCATGAAGACAGGCCAAAAAAAAATGAGAAGGAAAAAGGGGGAGTAACATGGAGAATGGGAGAGAAAACGAGGAAAGAGGCAACAGGCAGAAGGGAACGGAGGGAGGGAGGACACTAGGACCCTCCAGGGCCGTGGACTCTGCCAGGCAGCCTCAGCCCAAGGGCTGCCACTTCCCTGAACTTTCTCTCCCCACCTCAGGGACCTGGATTTCCCAGTGCCTTCCTTTGCCCTGAACTGCTGCTGCCCAGCAAGTCAGCTCCATGCTCCTCCCACCACATGCCCTCTGGCACCCTAGGCTCTGGCAATACCAAGAATCAAGAACTGGATGTTCCTCCAAGCACACCACAGCAGCCTACCCAGCACCCGTTCTCCTTTCCTCCTTAATAATAGACCTTGGGATTTATTAGGGCTGCAATGTGGTCAGCTGAAAGACTGTATTTTACTGCCTCCCTTGAATCCAGGCAGAGAGCGAGCAGTCTCTTTCTCTGGAGCTGATTTAGATAGGAGGAATAAAACCATGCTTACCCCTTTTCTCTCTCCCTTCTCTTTGCTTGGAACACAGACATCCTGGCTGGAGCTCCAGCAGCCATATTGTGACCTTGAGGATAGAAGTCACATGTCGAGGATGGCCAATGCAGGAAGTGAGGAGTTACCTCCATATCAGCCCTAAATTGCCTGCTTTTGGACTTCTTTACAAGAGGAGTAAACCTTCATTTAGCTTAAGCCACTTGTTTGGTTTTCTCTTTCAGACAGTTAAACCTAAGTCTGATAGAACAGCTGAGCCTTTGCATAACTATCCTCTCTTCCAGGAACCCTTTCTTCCCAGTCCCATACTTGAACTTGTAGTCATGTTTGAAACCCTCAGGCAGGTACATAATAGTTGTTTAATAAATATCCAAAGAATTACATAATAATTGACGAATGTAAACTTCTAAGAAAGAAAACTAGACTATTTACACAAAAATGAAAATATTCTCTACTCCAGAGTGCCATCTGCTCCTCAGTCTCAACTCTCAGTGGGACTTCTTTGGTCTAAAATCCTCAGAAGCAAATGTGGTCTTGGATGAGGCAGGAATGCTAGTCAACACTAGACACGCTATACGGCACAACTCCTACCAAGAACAAAAAAAAAAAGCAAGAGAGAAAAAACATATTTTTGAGGGTTCACAGAAACACCTAACATTTTTCATACTTGCTTCCAATTTTCCATGAAAATTAGCTGTTTTTCACCCACATTAGAATTGCTTTCACCCCAAAATGGCTTTCACGCTGGGGTGAGGAGCCCAGAGTTCCAACAGATTCTCCACAATAAAAAATGGGGAGCAGAGCATGCATACATCCCAGGTGAGAACAGGGTGATGCGGAGTCCCCAGCTGTGAGGCAGGTGAGGAGAGCTGGCTGTGGCCCCTGGGAAACTCTTTGAAGCCAACACTGGCAAGAAAGAGGAATTCCCCTTCTGGAAATGAATATTCAGCTAAGCTGGAACCAACGACATGAGCTTCTGAAAGAAAATAAAGCACGCTGACACATTCTCTGTGCTTTCCCTACGTGGCCATGGGAGACGCGAGGAGGAACTTGCTTTCGGTGGAACTCAACAAACTGCTGAGTTCCTGATGGTGCCTGGTGAAGAACTGGGTGCCGGGGATCCAGAATGACCATAGCACCACTCGGCCCTCAGGCCCTGTATCAGACCCAGTCAGAGGGAAATGACATCATCATTAGCACCTGTGCTGTTATCATCATTGCCCTCCTCCCTGCAGGGGGCTGTCATGTCTGTTACTCATAACCTAAGAGATGAGACTAGCCTGTAAGCAGATGTTTGTTAGGCAGTGTGACAGATGCAATGTTAGATGTTTCTATGTGATGAAACAGTGAGGAGGAGAGATTATCTGGGAGGCTCAGGAAAAGTGTAATCAAGAGGAAGATGTTGAACAAGGTTTTGAAGGATACATAGGAGTTTGCCAATCTAAAACCAAAGTCGGACACCTACAAATTCTCTTGTTTCCAAAAGTCTTTAAATATGAACCTGTAGGATGGACACAGTGTTTGAATCTATTCCTCAGGAAGATTACTTGGAACAGCCCCATTCAAACATTAATGTGCACACGAGTCACCTCGAAATCTTGGTAAAATGATTCTGGTTCCAAACATGTGGGCCAAGTCCTGAGAACTGGCAGTGTGGAGGAAGGAGATGCTACAGAAACTCCTGAACACTCTCAATATCTGAACTTCTCTTGTCAACCAATTACAAAGAGTTGTCAGGCAGCACGGGTGCATAAACCATGCTTAGAGAAGCACCAGAACTCAAAAATGATGGGGATTTTTGCCATTTATTCCACCAGAGCTGCCTCCAGAGGCGTGGTTCTCCACTGCACATAGAAATCCCTAAGGAGCCTCAACTATCCCCACACGCAGACCCCTCAAACTGTTACATCAAAAGGTGAAGCCAGGGCTGAAAACCAAAGCTTCAGAGCAAGGGTGCTCCGCTGGTAATTGCTGACGGCGGTGATGTGATGGCTCCCGGGAATGCTCTTAACACCCCCTTGACAAGCAAGGCAACAGGTGCCCAGGGAGGTATGTGACTTTTCTGGGATCACTTATTCAAAGTGTGCTGGGCCCCGGCCCCTCACTCCTCAAAGCGTGCTCCCTAGATCAGCAGCGGCCACCCCTGGACGCCTGTTAGAAATGGATCACAGATTGCTTTAACAAAATCAACTGCCCTCCCCCTCATCCACAAAAATGTCAACATCCAGGGAACTACCCCTTTGTACTTAGCTGCCTACCACCACTCCGCGACAGCAGGGACTGTCCCTGGACAGAACAGGAGAAAGCGCCAGATGCCCGGAATGTGAACCCTGGTCTGTGTGACGGCCACTTCCGTGTTCAGAGCTGGTTCCCCAGTCTATTGCAGACGGACTATAACAGCATCATTTGACAGGATGAAGGACAGAGCCCATGAGCAGCGACTTCAGTTAAATACCAGCCACAGCTGCCCCACCTGTCATGAAGAGGACCTCAGCCATGGAGCGTCCAAGCCAGTCAGTGACCGAGTATCTCCCTTTGCTCCCAGCCAAGAGCTGTTCCCACGTTTCTTGTGACAGATGCGGCCCTCGCTTTTACCCCTCCCTGGACCTTCTGCGTGGTCTTTGTTCCCAGAGTGGCTTAGACAGGAATTCGCAGAGCTGCTGTGGGAAGCTCTCTGGGCATAATCCCGGGTGGGGAAACAGCAGGTTCTCCAGCTGGACCCAGGTGGCGAGGGTGCAGGCCCAAGGCGGGCTGGGCGAACCCTGCAGCAGCAGAGAAGGGGTGCTCTGCAGGCCTTCAGTGTGCCCAGCTAGGCTGCAGAGGTCTCTGCTGGCCCAGCCCCACGGGGAGGGCCAGGGGTGCCCCCTTCCCTTCCCAGGCTGCCTGGCCCCTCAGTCAGCAACCCCAGGCACCAGAGACCCCCTTCCTTTTCCATAATACAGGCCAGCTTGTATGGGGAGCCTGGCCCTGCCGGGCACCCAGCTTGGGGATATCCCCACCTGTGGGGCTACCCTGGAGAGATAAGTGCTCTGAATTATAATGGCTACATGTGGGAGAGGGTGGGGAGGTCATTCTAATGCAAAATCAGGTGCAGCTTTGTCAGGAGTTGTGACAACAGGCAGTGACCATTTCTTAGGCCGACTGATGACCCACGTATCACATTTTGAATAGCAAGGATGCAGCACACCTAGGTGTGAAGACCTCCCCTGACCGCACAGCGCCGAGGAAGGTATTTAATACTCTGAGCCTCAGTTTCTTCATCTCCAAGTCAGAGTCATAATCAGTAGCTACTCCTTTGGGCTGAGGCTCCTGAGTGAGCAAGGGGTGAAGCCGGAGGTACCCCCAGGCTGTGCCTTCTGTAAATAAAGCGAGAGAGAGGATGTTGGGGACAGTTTGGGGCCCGGCAACACTATGACTTCCGAGAGGCCATGTGACAGCATAGGTTTTAAAATCAATGGCTCTTGGAGCCTCAGAAATGCCTCGTATGGGCAACAAGACTTGGGAAGGCTTTGTTGTTAGCAAGTAGGTACCTCTCAAAAAATGTTTCCTTTTTCCTATGTTAGATCTCTTTCCTCCGATCTTCCCAGAGAAAACGTAACAACAAATCAACAGGGTCACCCAGGGGCTTCTGGGAAAATCCATTCAAAGACCATGAGCATAAACGCCTGTCTCTAAATCACACTTACTAGTCAGGAACCTCCAGATACAAGCGATAAGAACCCCAACTCAAACCAGCTATAAAAGGTTATTCTGGCTCCCTTCCTTGACAGTCTGGTGGGGTTCAAGCACGGCTGGATCTAGGTACTCAAGTGAAACTGTTAAGAACTTGTCTCTCTTCGTTAGCCAGGCTCTCTGTGTGTGGTGCCAAAAATAAGCTCCAGTAGCTCCAGGTTGACAGACTTGGCAGAGATGTTCTTCCCGGAACATTCTAGAAGAAGAAGTTCCAGGGCTGATTCTTCCTGGCCCAGGTTGAGGGCTCTCCCTGTCCCTGAGTGCATTACCACAACCCCCTCAGTCCTGGGCGACATGCCTTCCTGGAGGCAGGGATGGGGCCCCGCCCTCCAAACACGTCTACACCATAGGAGAGTGGCGGGTTCGTTTTCTAGAGCTGTGATAAAGAAGACCACAAACTGGGTCGCTTAGACGACAGAAATTTATTCTCCCACAGTTCTGGAGGCCAAACGTCCAAGATCAAGGTGTCAGCAGAGTTGTTCTCTTCCGGAGGCTGAGGAAAGATCCAGCCCGCGCCTCTCTCCGGGATGCTGGTACCAGCAGACCCCAGTGATTTTTCCCTCATAACCAAAGCCCTCCAATCTCCCTCCATTTTCTTCTCTTTATTTCCCTGTGTCTTCATATGGCCTTTTTATAACAACACCAGTCACCGGATTTAAGGCACAGCCCACCCTGATAGAGTACGTCCCCACCTTAAAGGCACACCACACATTTGCGAAGAACCTATTTCCAAATGAAGTCACATTCTAAGTTTCCAAGTGGACATGATTTGGGACAGGGTGGGCTGGGGAAGAATGGACACTATTCAACCCAGTACAGGTGGTGAGTCAGAAGACAAAATGGGAGTAAGTACCAGAAAAAATAGGGTATGGATGCCTGGTAGGCAAAATCTGAAAACAACAGATGTCCGTAATACCACATAAGTCGCCACTCATCAAATCGTCAAATAGAGGATCTGTTGTGCCCGTGCCTAGAAACGACCGTGCCTAGTCAACTACACAAGAGAAATCCCACCGGAAACCCACTTCACTGCAACCGGGAATCTCTCTTTGATGGGAATGCTTCTTAGAAGCTGAGCTAAATTTATAACAAGTCTGAAGACTAAAATTCTCTTCAGGCGAACTCCCAGCTTCCCGGACCGTTCTGACTTCACGTGTGTCTGGCTATTGAGACCCCTGCCCTCCAGGGAAACCAGCTTCTGGCCACAGAGTCCAGATGTGTCAGAAAGTGTAAGGCTGTTTTGTGAGGGCGACGTCAACAAACTCTCCAGCCTCAAGAGACACACCCTCCCTCTTGGCGGAACTGGACCCATCTTTTCAGAATTACCATCACCACGACTCTAACCCAGTTACACATTTTGCTTCTTTTTTCTCCCTGCAGAAGGAAATTCTGCATTTCATTTCTTGGGGAAGAAATAAAAAGATCTAGGAGAAATTAAGTCAAACTCCTAATGGTGGTAATCTCTGGATGGTAGGAGAAAGGAGGGTTTCCCTGGTGTGTGAATTGTTTTGGAAATAAGAAAAAATAATAATAAAGATACTTCTAAGTTAAAATATCTCCTAGTGGCTCTGTGAAGCTCTCTCCAGCATGTTGGCAAGCTAACAACCATTGAGTTAGGATGTCTAGTAAATAAGAAAATTTCTCCCTCAACAACAAAATCTAAATGCAAAGAAATCAGTGGAAACAGAAACGTGCATGTAAGAAAAAAAGTCCCAGCCAAGTGACATTTTCTGTTCTTATTTCCTCAAAGAAGCCACAGTTTCCGCTTTGGTGCAGTGAGACAGCCGGGTGACCTGAGACCCTGCACATGGGTTGAGAGTTCCACTCCCCAGCTGTGTGGCTCCAGGCAAATCACTTGACCCATCTGAGCCTCCCCACTTTCTGAAAAATGCCTCCATTTTCCAACTAATTCACATAGTTGTCCTAACACTCCAATGGGTTGAACTTTCAAAGCAAGAACTTTGAACACAGGATAACCATCACTGGGCATCCTTAATTATTTAAGTATGTGATGGCATCTTGCCAGGCCCCAGTAATGCACACACAGAAACAAAAGGTAATCCTTTTCCTTAAAGGGATGGCCTTTTTTGCTTGTTTAACCTCAGGTGTGCTGAAATCAGCACACTCTTCCGCCCAGGGAATGTGAGCACCACAGCCCCTGCAAGCCTCCACTCTAATTATTGATTTGTTCCCTTTAGCTCCATTCCCCACCTCCACTCACCTCCTCCCTGCTTATTGGCAACTATTTTAATATATAGTCTTTTGTACACATTCCCTACAAGCTGTATATATTTGTGTGTCTATTTTTAATTTGCATAAGTGCATCGTTTACTGTTTCCTTCTGCTTCCTGGAGTTCTCACTATGTTCTCAAGACCTAGCTGTGTTGCTGAGGTATGTCAACCTGTTTCCTCTAATTGGGCCATTGTAGTTCACATGCATCCACGGCATTGTGCCAGACTCCCTACCAAGCTAAACAACGCTGCAATGAACATCTTTGTTCAGACCTCCAGGTACCAGCTGGCTCCCAAGGTAGACATCCTCTGGCGGCTTCTCTCCATCCTAACCCCCTTGCAGCTGTGCACACAGGTGCCTGAACCTCCATCCCCACCACACACAGCATTATCCAGCTTTCTAATAGATATGAGGGGTCATCTTGTTTAATTTTCATCTGATTACTAATATTAAGTACCTCTTTGCATGTTTATTAGTTGGGGCAGGGAATTCTTCTACATCTTCTAGATTCTTCTTCTTCGGTTCCTATCCCATTCCCATTTTGTTAGGAGTTACCATCTTTTTCCTGTTGACTTGAGGATTTTCTTACATAGTCTAGTTATATCATCTCCTGTTCTGTCATCTGTTAACTTTGTCCCTGGTGACTCAACCAGAGATCTTAATTTTGATGTACTCAAATTCCTGCCCTGTGGTTGGCTGTCAGCTAGATTCTTCCTATCAGCTGCCCAACCTGCTCCCCACACCCCAGCAGCCCCTGTACCAGGGAGCCGGGTCCAAGCAAGCAAAGCCCACCTAGGACTTCAGCCCTCCTGTTGGCTCAAGGATGGAGTCAAAGCACCTCCCTCTGGTATAAGGGCCCTTTACAACCTAATCCCACATTTCCCCCCTTCTTTTCTGCTATATTAACCCCCACTTTCATCCCAGTCCCCTCCATCCCCCTTCCACAAGTCTGCCTTGTATACATTGTTCACACTTTTAAGATACCCTCATCCTCCTCAGCAGGTAAATGAGAAGACTTTCTACTGCCCCTTTAGCTTTTGAGTACTTGGGGTGAGCTTTTTTTTATTTTTCCTGTTTATTATACACCATTGATATTTGCACATTTAACAAATGGGGTAGTCACTTGGGGAATAATCCTAATGGCCCATGATGTGTGACTGTCGGTATAGTCATAATCATAGAGTAGTATATAGTAAAATAAGGAATATTGGTATCTCCATTTTACAGGATTGGAGGCTGAGACTTTGTCAAAGAAAAACAGCACCAGACACGTGTTAAAGGCAGAAAGACAGGTTTCATTTAGACTATTGCCACAGAGGAGAGAGACTGCAAGATAAACTGAGCTCAACTCCAGCTAAGACAAAGGTAACTGAGGTTCTTAAAGGGAGAACAGAGATAGAACAAAAGGAAAGGACTATGGGGATATCAAAAGGGGTATAAAAAAGGGACCTGGGGATATGGGAAAATGGAAAGTTACAGAAGGGGTATGAGTGGAGAATTGCTAGAAATGGTTTGGCAAAGTGGGTTGGGACAATGCACATTTTGCAATTTGATAGAAACGCACTTCCTTGAGCAGAAGCTCAGCATGGGAACTGGGATCACTTTCAGGGACACAGCCTAGGGCAGGCGGAAGCCAGGCTGAAGTTTCTTAACACGGTGCTCAGGCAAGTCCTCTGTGCCATGTGGGGGCTCACAGTTCACGCCTTCCAGCAGTTACAAATAACTCGCACAAGGCTCCACAAACACCACGACAAAGCCTAGATTTAAACACAAGCCTGCCTAACTACAAAGCCCAGATTCAACCCCTGCCTGCTACTTGCAATTTCACTGAGTCGCCCTGCAGCAAACCCTGTGGGAGGCTCAGGAGCAGGTGTGGGTGGGTAGGCGGGGAAGGTACTTAGTCTGCTCAGCTGCCCTAAGTGTCCTGGGTTCCCTCTTGTCCTGAGGTAGCAGGACACTTGGGAAAGGCCATGAAACCCACTAAAAAAAAAAGAAAAGCTTTGTGGAAATGCACCAAGTGAGGGGAAAAAAAAAAAACTTGTGGGGAAGTTGAAGGAGTGAGTTATTTAAGGAATATGCAAGAACTATTTGCTTCTTAAGGGGAATGTGATTTAGGAGAAAGCCTAAACATTTCCTTCACAAATGAGAATGCTCGGAAGTTTCCAGAAGGCACTCTATCAACCGTCACCATTCTGAGCTACAGTGAACTCCCTTAGGAGGTTCCCGCGAAGAATGCCATTTTAGGAATCACCTGGAAATTAGCCATGAGGCCCTTCGCTGCAAGACACACCCTTAACAAAAAGAGACATTAGCAACACTACTTTCTGTGGCAGAAAACATCAGGTTGTAAAACTCAAGTCCCCCCCAGAGTCTAATTCAGATAATTACAGTTTGCCTCCTAGGACTCTCCCTGCAGATCCAACCGGCTCTAGTCGTCATCATTACTGCTATTCTTCTAAATTACTGGGCAGGGCAGGATTACAAGGCAGGCCAAGCCTGCTGCAGGGAAAATGGTTGAGAACACAATGCACCTACGTGCAGTGTGACACCATCAGGAAAGGGGGCAAGTGGTTTTTCCTGTGCATCAGCCCTTCCCAATGAGATGGACCTCTTGTATTGTCCGAGGACCCCAAGTTCCCCTCCACAACTCTGGCTTCTGGGAAACCAGCCGTCCTGCCTCAGAAGCAGCATCACATAAGAGTTAAGACCATCTTGTCAGAGCCAGACTTGCGGGCCCCAAATCCTTGTTCTGCATATCACAGAGATGAGAGAGACACCCCTTCCTCACAGGCAGTCAGGAGGAGGCACTGATTTTACATGTCACCCCACACAGAGGAGAGCCTGGGCCCAGCGCATGCCCAAAGGCATCAGCTCTTACCTGTCCACCCAGGATCGGGCCACTAGCCTCTCTGAGCTGAGCAGCAGCCGACATCATGCGGTGATGATAAATGATGAGTGGTTAGTGCGCACAGGTTGCTGCAAAGAGGTGAGCTTTAGGAAGGGTAAAAGGCCCTTGTCCTGCAGGGGAGGGAGTGGGTTGCAGGACTGGGAATGGGCTCTACCGTATCCTGGCTGTGGGGTCTTGGGTCACACACCTCCCCCTTTATGCTTCAGTTCCCCCATCTAAAAAAGGTCACCAGTTGAACACCTCATTTCCAAATTCTCATACTTCTGTTCTAGGACTTGAAATCAAGACCTGGGCCTGGCTGAGATCTTGTGAAGGCAGAGTTTATAAAATCATCCCAACTTGTAATATTTACATCTATACAGGAAACGAATTGCCTGGAATACAGACTAAAGTATGAGCCCTAGAAGGAGGTCTTGAGAGACCCTCTCTGCAGACCTCCAAGGGCAGTGCTGAGCCTGGGGATGGAGGAGGTGGTGGAGAGGAGTGAATTCCTCAGACGTCTGACAAAGACAGAGAGGAAAAAGCACTTGCCGGAGGCACTGCATAAATCAGGAATGCAAGGGGGTGTTCAGAGCCCCCGAGGTACCATCACTGCCATAGCCCGCAGGCAAGCCCGTAATCCCAAAGCTTCTGGTCCCCTAGACAGCTTCTGGCTGAGGGGCCACTGGGGAGCAAGTTCCTGACTCATCCAGCCTCAGCACAAAGACTTGATGCTGGTGCCTTTTCTAGCCACTCAAGCCCAGTGTAGACAACCAGTCTCAGCACCAGTGAAACCCACTCACTCCCAGACTCTGCCCACCCTGGCTTGGCTACAGCTTGTGGCCTGAGAGCAAAGAGGCATGAATCAGACTAGAGGGGGACAGGGCCAAGGACACTAACCCAGGAGCCAGCTGCCCACGTCAGCTGAGGAAGATTGGACCTTCAGCTCAAGGGTAGATGTCCAAGGCTGCCCAGACTCCAGATGGCTCTATACCCTGCCTTTCAGTCCACACATAGCAGAGGGGAGGGCTGGGGAAGGGGGTAGATGGTCCAGAGAGGAGAAGGGGCAAGTCCCCTGAGAACAGGAGCAGCAGCTCTGAGCCCACCCCAGGCCAGGGCTGGAGCCACTGGGGACAGGAGCGCTTAAGACCTGCCAGGTTGGCAGCCGCCAGAACACCCACGCACCACGCACCCAGAGGCAGGGGGAGAACTGCTGAGGGCTGCAGCTCAGCTTGGTGTGCTCTGTCCTGCCCAGAGAAAGAGGTGACAGAGGAAGGGAGGACATCTTACTACCCAACCCACCCTCCAGACTAAGCCCAGCGCTCCCTGGCACCTGGGAATGTGCCCAGCACACACTTGGCGCTCAGCAAATGCTGGAGAAGGAGGGGGCTGATGCTAACACAGATTCTGGCCCTGTTTGGGGTCCTGGCCATGCCCCCTGACCTCTCTGAGCCTCGGTTTCCCTCTGTGATAATAATACTGCTTGCCTGCAGGGTGTGTAAGAGATTCAATGGGAGGATGCAGGGGAACCACGTGGTCAATCAACTCCAAAGGCTGCACAAAAGCAGGAGATAAAAAATTGGAAACCTGTCTCCTTATACCTAATATGCTCAGTTACTAGTATTTTATTGCCAATCAAAGCAAAGAATTATACTTTTCTCACTTTCTTCTATTAAAGCAACCAAAAGAGGAGCTCACAATTTACACACACACACACACACACACACACACACACACACACACACTTTGCCACCTCAACCATGCTGCCCACAGGGTTCTCTCTCACAGCAAGGGGGCCCCAGCACCCATCCAGTCTGGGATTCAATGCCCAGGGACTCATTACTGACTGACACCACTTGCACACCCTGGTCCAGTTCCAAACCTGAGTCCATCTAATGCCCTACAGGCTTCCAAATTCTCCCCCCTACCCAGATCTAAGGCCCCAGTGTCCCTTGTCTGGACTATTCTCGTAACCTGCAAGCAGATTTTCCTGCCTCGCCTGGTCCCTGGGCATCCACTCTCCGGACTCTGGCTAGCGCGAACTTTCCAGAAGGCGTATCTTGATCATGTCACTCCTCTGAAATCCTTCCCAGCTCAGGACAACGTCAAAAAAGGGCCTGGGGAATCTGGCCCCTGGTGTCCTGTTCAGCCTCATCCCCAAACTCTCCCTTTGGTGGCCCTGCCCCCTGTTACAGGGGCCCTTTACCAGACCTTTGTCCCTCTTCCCTCAGGCTTTTGCAGACAGCTCTCTGCCTGGAACACTGTCCCCCTTTCTCCACCTGGGAGCTCCCATTCTTGTCTCTGATTCCCATGCAAATGTCCTCCCCCTAGGGAATCTTTCCCTAACAATAACCCCTGACCCCACTCCGGATTCCCCCAACCCCTGGGGGTGGAACTGCTTCCTTAGCGCCTTGCTGTGTTCATCTGTGCCAGTTTTTTAACTGTTTACAGGCATACCTCATTTTACTGCACTTCATTTTATTGCACCTTGCAGATACGGAGTTTCTTAGGAATTGAAGGTTTATAACAACCCTGCATCCAGCAGGTCTGTCGGCACCATTTGTCTGACTGCATTGGCTCAGTTCATGGCTTTGGGTCACGTTTTGCCAATACTAGTAATATTTCAAACTTTTTCATGAATATTATGCTTGTGATCAATGACCCTTGATGCTGCTATTGGAATTGTTCCGGGGATCCATGAACCATGCCCACATAAGACAGTGAACTCAATTAATAAATGTTGTGTGTTCTGACTTTCCACCCACCAGCCATTCCCCCATATCTTCCTTCTTCTCAGGCCTCCCTATTCCATGAGACATAACGATATTGAAATTCAGCCAGCTAATAATTCTGAATTATTAAACCGTGGCCTCCAAGTGTTTAAGGGAACGAAGAGTCGGTCATCTCTCACTTCAAATGAAAAGCTAGAAATGATTAAGCTTAGGAAGGCATGTCAAAAGGCAACACAGGCTAAAAGCTGGGCCTTTTATGCACAACAGTTAGCCAAGTTGTGAATACAACGGAAAAGTTCTTGAGGGACATTAATGATCAGAAAAAAAGTCATTAATTTTTATAAAGGGAAAAAAATGATTAGAAAGCAAAAGAGCCTTATTGGTGATAGGGAGAAAGTTTGAGTGGTCTGGATAGATCAAACCAGCCACAACATTTCCTTGGGCCAAATCCTAACCCAGAGCAAAGCCCTAACTTTCTCCAATTCTATGAAGGCTCAAAGAGGTGAGGAAGCCTCAGAAGAAAAGTTGAAAGTTAGCCAAGGTTGGTTCATGAGGTTTAAGGAAAGAAGCCATCTCCATAACAGAACCGTGCCAGGTGACACAGCAGGTGCTGATAGAGAAGCTGTAGCAAGTAATCCAGAAGATCTGGCTAAAACTCATGAAGGTGGCTACACTAAACAGCTTTTCAGTATAGACAAAAACAGCCTTCTTTTGGAAGAAGATGCCACCTAGGACTTTCATAGCTAGAGAGAAGTCAATGCCTGGCTTTAAAGCTTCAAAGGACAGGATAACTTTGTTATTAGGAGGCTAATGCAGCCGGTAACTTTAAGTTAAGCCAATGCTCATCTACCATTCTGAAAACACTAGGGCCTCTAATAATTGTGCTAAACCTACTCTGCTTATACTCTAGAAATGGAACAACAAAGCCTGGATGACAGCACATCCATTTACAACGTGGTTTACTGAGTATTTTAAGCCCACTGTTGAGAAACTACCACTCAGAAAAAAAAGATTCCTTTCACAATATTACTGCTTATTGACAATACCCCTGGTCACCCAAGAGCTCTGACGGAGATGGACAATGTGGTGAATACTGTTTTCATGTCAGTTAACACAGCATCCATTCTGCAGCCTGTGGATCAAGGGAATTTTAACTTGCAAGTCTGGTTATTTAAGAAATATACAATTTGTAAGACTATAGCTGCTGTGGATGGTAATTCTCCTGATAGATCTGGGCAAAGTCAATTGAAAAACTCTGGCAAGGATGCCCCATTCTAGATGCCCTTAAGAACATTTGTGATCTGTGGGGAGATGTCAACATGAACAAGAGTTTGGAAGAAGTTGATTCTAACTCTCATGGTTGAACCTCAAAACCAGTGGAGAAAATAACTGCAGATGTGGTAGAAATAGTGAAAATTAGAACTAGAAGTGGAACCTGAGGATATAACTGAATCGCTGCCATCTCCTGATAAAACCTTAACAGTTGAGGACTTGCTTCTTACGAATGAGCAAAGAAAGTGTTTGCTTGAGACGGAATCTGCTCCTGGTGAAGATGCTATGAGGATGGTTGAAATGACAACATGGGATTTAGAACACTACATCAACTTAGCTGATAAAGCAGCCGCAGGGTTTGAGAAGATTGACTCCAATTTTGAAAATAGTTCTGTGGTGGGTAAAAGGCATCACTTGCTACGGAGAAATCATTCATGAAAGGAAGGGCCAATCAATTAAGCAAATTTCATTGTTGTCTTATTTTAATGATTTGCCTTCAGCAGCCGTCACCATCAAGGCAGGACCCTCCACCAGCAAAAAGACTAGGGCTCACTGAACTCAGAGGTTGATCAGCGTCTTTTAACAATAAGGTATTTTTCATTAAGGTGTATACGTTGTGGTTTTTTTTAGATATAGTGCTATTGCACACTTAATAGACTATCATATAATATAAACATAACTTTTATATGCACAAGGAAACCAAAAACTTCACTTGACTCACAAAAAATTCACCTGACTCGCTTTATCGTGATGTTCACTTCATTGCGGTGGTCTGGAGCAGAACCCGTGATATCTCCCGGGTATGCCTGTACTTGGGTGATTTTTCTTACCTAGGTGTCCACCACCAGATTGAAAGCCACTGGGGCTGTAAGTGCATCTATTCTGTTCACCTCTGTATCTTTAGGGCTTGGCTGGGCACATGCAAAACCATGATTGCCAAATAAGCAATCCCATGGGAATAAAAACTCCCTTTATTTTTAGCATTTTTAAAGATCCTTCCGGTAAATATTTTTGTTTTATCTGAATGGCCCTCGAGTAAATATGCTGTCACTGGTCTGAGGTGGTGTTTCTCAAACATGGCAGCATATGATAACAATAGGGGGGTTTTCAAAAAATAGAGAAGCCCAACTCCCATCCCCAGAGAGTTTGTTTAAAATGGTCTGGGAGGGATTGGGCCCTTGTATCTTTGTGTATTTCCCCACCTGTTTTCCTTGCGGTCAGGACTGACGGGTGTACCACAGGCCCAGCGTTGGGCCCAGGGGTCAGAACACAGTAGCGTCTTCAATCTGGAAAGTCAATCTGACCTGAGGGAAGCCCAGCCATCAGATAGAGGATATGGCGAATAGGTTCCAGCCCTCAAATCAAGGCAAATAAGATCCAGGCCACCTGCCACTGCTCCGACCAAGCAATGGAACAAGGCAGAACCCCAGCAAAAGCCTAGACCTTCAGACAGGCTGGCGATCGCATGAGGTGAGGCCGGCTACCAGGGGTGACCACCCATGTACGCACATGGGCTGACCTCAGGCTAACAGAACAGGTCCCTGGTGGCCAGACCAACTGCAGTGCCCACCTGCTCGTGAGGACAGGGGTCTGATGAACTGCTGGCATGCTCTGCTCTGGCTTAGTCCCAGATGTGTCTGGCCCATCAGGTTGAAATTCTTCAGGGCCTTAAACCTGCTGAATCTGGGGACAGCAGAGACTAACTACCGCCAGAGAAATTCCTCTATAATTTTCAAGGCCCATTTGGAGTCTGATGCTTGGAAAGCAAACTCTCTATTTGTTCAAAGCTGAAGTGCTAAAAGCCCCCAGAAGACAAAGGCACTATTTATGAGCCTGCCACCACCCCCTCTCGCCTTCTGGCTTCGTTTGTCCGCTCAAAGTGTTAGCTGTTTTGTCTGTTTGTGCTTTGTTCTCATTCTTAAAGTTGGTTCTGTGCTCCCAGAAAAAGACAAGATTGACAGCTTAAGAGAGAGCAGCCCTCCCCTCTTGGGCCTGGAAGGGCCAACATCTCCTTGGCCATCAGCCAGCCTGATTTAATGTCCTTCCTAATGATGGGAAAGGGCTGGTGATTAAAAGCCTGCGGAAAAGGCCCCATCAGGAGGCGTGGAAAACCCAAGGGGCCACCAGAAGCCGGCACCCCAGGTAGCCCACATCCGCGGGGTCAGATTTGCCACAGATGTGCAGGGCCCTCACCCACACCAGGCAGCAGCCACCAGACACCCCTGGGCATGAGCCTGGGGAGACGGTCATCGTAAAACAGAGCTGCCCCCTAGAGAGCAGGTACACTGGGGAATCAGCTAGCGCTCCAGAGAAGAAATCGGGGGGGGGGGGGGGGGGACACAACAAAGAGGTGCCGCTGGGGAACTGCATTCCTCACTCTGTGAGTAGATGGACAGATTTCAGGTAGTCAGGGAGTGGGCCAGGGAGTCAGAACCCCAAGAGTCTGAGGGTCTAGATTGAACGCCACGGCCACACAGAGATGGAAACAGCATTCCAAGTGGAGGAGGCAAACAAGGCCAGGGGCACCGAGCAAGCCACACACTCAGCCTTTGGGGCAGAATGAGTGGCCGAGAATGGCCTCACCCTGGCCGAAGCTATCTGCCAGGGCCACCTGGGAAGGGGAATGCAGAGAAAGACAGCGCTGGACTGACAGGCCCCCCGCCCCCGACGGCACAGCCTTGCTGCAGGTTCTGGCTTAACTCCTCCTGTCTGTTAACTCCTCACATCCTTCATTCCTCAATGCTGTTCCCCCCATAAGGCCTGAATTCCTCCGTCTAACGAGGTTTGTGGATTTCAGTGACTGAAAGGGAGCAAGTTGCAGTTCACTGTCCCTACGCCCTAGCAGAGGGACGGTGGCCCAGCAAGGGGCAGAGGGGAAGGTGACAGCCTGCACCAGGCTGAGAAAAGGGACACCTGAGCACCAGCCTTGGAGTTCCCAGCACCCCCAGCAAGACCCTTAACCTGCCTGGCCTCACTTCCTCATCTGGGCAATGGTGGAGTTTAAAAAAGATTATTTTGTCTTTCCTTGATTCCTGGGTAGCTGGAGGAAAGAAAAATGCTATGGGTCCTATGGACCAGGCCTTCTTTTCCCTTTTGCAATATTTGTCTCCTCATAAGCTGCCTTCAACATTCATTCCCATGACAAGTCATACGTCTAGGAAGTGTGTAAGCCAGATTTTGAACCAGGAAGTCTTGCCCCTAAAGCCCGTATGTAGAGCTTCTATCCAATGCTGCCTCCCAGTAGGAACAATGCAATACAAGAACGCATTCATGAGACAGTCATGAATCACTTAGCTTTTGCTGTCACCCCAAAAGCTCTGACTAAGGGGCTGAAACAATACTTACTGTTTCTCGTAATTCTGTGTGTAAACTGGGTGGTTCTTCTGGGCTAGGCTGGCTCAGCTGGGGCTGGGTGCTCTAGGATGGCACTGACTTATGGGTCTGGTGCTGGCTTGATATTAGCTGGTATGACAGGAGCAGACTCAACACCTGGCAGGCTAGCAGGTACCCATGCCTATGGCTGTGAGTCAGGGTTCTCAACGGGAGAGCAAGCCTCAAAATACAGATGTTTTTTATGTGTTTACTTACATCACATTGGCTGATGTCACTTGGCCCAGGCCAGATTCAAGAGATGGAGAAATAGACTCCTCTTCTTCCTGGGACGATCAGCCGAGTCATGTCACAAACAGGTGACATACCAGCAAGGAGGCAGCTGGGGGCCATCGTTTGCATTCAAGCACATATAGGAGCAGTGAGCCTGCTCACACGCGCGTGTGCACGTGCACACACACACACACACACACACACACACACACACACACACACTCTCTTGCAGTGCTCAGGAGTTCAATGCAGAGCCTTGTATAGTAGATACTCAGGCATTTATTTTGATAACTGCCTCTACTGTGAGATTCAAGTTATACTGTCAGGTAACTAGACATTTATTAGCCCCAGGATCATATGATTCTCAAGGACATTTAGGAGAAAGACCAGGATCAAGATTACGGATTTGTTCATCCTGAACTCTGTTCACTGGGATAACAAAACTTCTTTTGTTCCCTGGAAGGATCCTAATGCTATTCCTATAATCACAGCCATAAAATGCTTCATCCCTCACTTGCCACTGAGACATACTCATTCAATTACCTGTCCACCATCTCTTCTTGGCCAGAAAAGGCTTCTTAGGTATATGCGCCATGCTAGTCACCACTGTCCTTTCCCCTTTGTCTCTTATGAACAGAAACTTGCCATTGGCTGGGGTGCAGTGGGCTCCCCAGATTGCCTTTCCAGTGAAGCTGGCTGTGAACACAGTTACCGCCAACTGACAGAAGCAACAAGACAGAAGCAAAGGATCAGGGAGAAAGTTTGTACTTTCCTGACGCAAGACCCTGTTTCCTGCCCACACCCCAACTCTCCCCTTCCTGCTTCTTCCTTCCCGCAATGGGGATGGGAAGTGGGAGGGGCCGCAGCCAACACCTGGGACCACAAAGCCACAGACCTAAGCACACAGGCAGCAGAGCAGTGCAAAGGGTTTAAGGGAGTCTTGGAGGCACTGTTCCAACCCTAGACCTGCTAGGCCTTCTTATTACTGCACAAGACACACAAACCCCTTACTTGTTGAAGCCACTATTGAATGCACTTCTCTGCCACTTGCTGTGGACTCAATACACGGAGAGCTAAATTTACAACAATTTCCCCCAAACCTGGTCCTCTGCCAGGCTTTGCACACTGCAAGCCAGAAATCAAGGGGCATCATGGATTATCCATCCCCCTTGTCTTCTGAGCTGAGATGAACCAATTATCTTGGATCTGCCTTCATCTCCTCTTCCATCTCCAACTGACCTCACTCCCCTGACCCTACTTCAGTTTCTAACCAGCCACCAGAGTGATCTTTTCCAAGTACAGCTCATCTCGGATCATCCCCCTGCCTACAGCCCACCTCAGGCACCCCCACACTCAGGAGAGAGACCCCGCAGCCTGGCAAGCCCACACCTGCTCTCCAAGCCTCTCCTTGCTCCGGGACCCACTCACTCTCACTAGGTAAATCATTCCCAAATTTGTCCCAACTTAGAATCACTGGTTTGTTTTTTTTTAATTCAACTACATCACAATCTCTAAAGCTGTAGCCCAGGCACTGGGATTGTTTGAGGTTCCCCGGGTGATTCCAGGGTGCAGACAATTTTGGGAACCACTGTTTTCTTAACCATGTGGTGCTCTCCCCACCCATTTGCGGGCCTTCACATGTGGGCTTCCTCCTGCCTGGACCATTAGCCCACCCTACAGGCTCCCTCTTCCCCCAACACCTCATCCTTCTCATCCTTCACTGGGAGTTCAAACTCACTATCTTGGGAAGCTTTGCCAAGCCCCCTAGTGTGTCCCCATTCCAAACGCTCAGGGCCTGCGACTCTTTCTCCCAGAGCGCTTCCTGCAGCTGCCATCATCCTGTCCCTGTGTGATGATTTGCTCAGCGTCTCTTTCCCCCACCCGGCTCTGAGCTCTCTGACCTGAGGCCCTTTCTGGGTCCATTGAACCTGTCCCGGGCTGCACACACTGGGCTTCATAGGCGCGCCACACATATTTGTTGAATCAAGGGGTGGTTGGGGTCATTTCCACCTGTAGTTAAGGACTCTGAGACTAAATCTAAGAGGCCCTGCGTGAGTGTAACGAAGCATGCTCAAACCCCAATGTTAACACTCTT
This sequence comes from Manis pentadactyla, assembly GCF_030020395.1. Taxonomy (NCBI): domain Eukaryota; kingdom Metazoa; phylum Chordata; class Mammalia; order Pholidota; family Manidae; genus Manis; species Manis pentadactyla. Next base: position 22,373,569 of record NC_080036.1, read on the forward strand.
CTGGACCAGTAGCAAGCCGGAAATTCACAAACTTCATCTGCATCATCTGGAAGGCTTGTTAAACACAGTACTAGTTCTCAACCCCCAAGTGTCTGAAACAGCAGGTCTGGGATAGAGGCCAGGAATCTGCATTTCTATCAACATCCCAGATGATGTCGATGCCGCAGGTCTGGGAACCACCCTGGAGGAACCTGCCCAAGCTCCCCATCTAGGACCTCGTGGCCACTGGGTGCATTTGGTACCAGGGAAACGTCAAAGTCAATTCAAATCCACCTTTAACCTAGCAACTATCTTTTTTTCTTTTCTTTTTCTTCCTGTTTTTTTTTTTATGTTTTTATACAAAGGTTATATTCATACAGTCAGGATTTGGTGTTCATCCCAAGCCTAAACAAGGGCCTCTCTCCTCACCCCCACCCTGCTGCCAGAGCCCAGCTGGGGCAAAGCCCAGGGCTCCCCAGAGGGCTGGCAAAAGCACACCTGACTCCTGTCCAGGTAAGAGACAAGCACGAAATCCTGCCTGGAGAGACATGGGCAGGCCGCAGCCCTTCCCGCAGCCCTGGAGATTTTCAGAAGATTCCCAGAGCCACACTTTCAGACACCCAGGGTCCATGTAAAACCCCCCTCCCTCTACTCTTTATTCTTCCTTTCAGCGTTTTTCAACAAACTGTTGTATTTATTGTTGCTTGTTATTGTTCAACAAATCTATGGGTATCTTTATGCACATTTGGGTGTGTGAAAACAGGGTACCAATCTTGCATTACCTACAGCTGGTTCCATCCAGATAATTAATATTTTCAGCCTATGTGGTTTGTTTATATTTTGAAGTTCCCATCCAAAGACCTGATGCTCAGAGATCTTCCTGGTCAGGAACAGTGGCCACACATACACACACACAAAATATCCGTAGCTCCCTCCTAGTTAATGGCTCATTTCAGGAGCCATGGGATTGCCATGCCAGAGATAGTATAAGTAAAAGTGGTTCCATGGAAAAAAACTGAGAAATCTGGAACACTTTGAACAAAAACCTTTGGGTAGAGTGAGTTTGGAGTGTAGGGGAAATGCGTGTTTTTGAAGCTCATTACTAGCCAGAGCTAAGACCACGTATAACACACATTCATCTGCATTTCACACAGTGGAATTTTGGAAGTAATTAACGCTGTGATTGGGGTTTACCCATTCACAACTTGGGAAGACAGCGTTTGTGTCTATTGTTCTGTTAATTAACTGTGTCAACAAGATTGCAGAGGAAATGTTTTTAAAGCCTCTTAAGAGGGCAAACACTTTTTAAGCACCTCTCAATACTTTAGGAATACCGGAGGATTTAAATGAGTGATAAACAGTCACTAATTACAGTCATTCTTAACTGATTCTTACCAAGGATCTCTTTATTAGACAACACTTGTTAACCTGGTTTCCACTACAGTATGTATTTAAAGAAGATTGAGCTCAATTGAATTCACATCTGCATTTATCGAGTTTCCTGTAATGTGTTGAGTAATGAGAGTGATTATTCCGAAATATGCTGTCATCGGTCCTTCCCCAGTTAGCCAAAAATGATAAGATATAACTCTGCATTCAAAACCTATAACAATATAAATATGACATACCATACATTGTATTAATATTGCAAAGATGTCCCATGACAAGCACCGAGTTACCCTCTTTACCCCCAGTACCTAGCACAGGGCTTGTCCCGAAAGGCTCCAATGTGTGTTTGCTGGATGAACAAAGGAGTCACAGAAACAATACAACCTCCACGATGGATTTTTCCAGAAGACAAAAGGAGAGGAATTAGCATTATCCAGTTTTTGAAACACAGGGCTCTCTTTCATTGCACATTTCCAATGAGCAAACACTGAGTTAAGCTTTTTAGTTGCTTTCTCTTAGTCAAGCCTCAGGACCTATAAGGAGCATTCGCCCAGTGTGCCCATTTTACAAATGCAGGCTGATGCAACAAGGCTGTGGAGTGCAGGAGGGAAAACAGAACCCAGGTCAATGGGGCTCCATGCCAGTGCCTTCAACCACTGGGCCCCATGCCTCCCACATGAATCCAGCCCAAAGGGCTCAGCTGGGTCCATGCACCCTGCAACCTGGGGTCTTAGCAGCTCTGACCATTTAAGAAAGTAAAAGACACCAGAAGCAGAGCTGTTACCAAGAATGAGGAAGAAGGAAGGGGTGGGTCAGGTAATGAGAGCCAGCGGGGAGTTGGGGGGGAGAGCTTTGCACAAAGGGTTGCCCCATTTTTCTCTCCTTTGTCTAGTCAAAGCACTGTGGCCATCTAGAATAACTGCCAGTACAAACCCACCCACGTCCCATTCACCACTAAAAAAATGGCTTTCTTGCCATTGTGATCTTTGAGAGAATTAATTAGCCAAGTAGGAAATACAGCAAGGTGTTCCACACGCTGTAGTTAGCAATTTTATTGTTGTTCCTTAAATCAATGCTTAGCGGCAAGTAGGTTTTAAAAGGAGAAAAGGAAAATGAAGTCAGATTGTGTGAGCAGTTTTAATCAAAGAAACTGAGAAAACAGCTATAGTTCAGGGTCTTAGATTTCAGCGGCATAAGCATTCCCAGAGGGAATTCTTTTTCTTTAATTAAAGTATAGTTGACATATAATATTATATTGGTTTCAAGCGTATAACATAGTGATTCGACATTTAGATACGTTACAAATGCTCACCCCAGTAAGCATAGCTACCATGTGTCACCAAAGATATTATAATACTATTGACCATATTCCCTATGCTGTACTTTTCATCCCCATGACTAATTTATTTTATAATTGAAGGTTCGTACCTCTTTACCCCCTTCACCTATTTCATCCATCCCCCACCCCACTTCTGGCAACCACCCCTCTGTTCTCTGTATTTATGAGTCTGTTCTTAAAAAACAGGATCTGGAGTCACATCACCAGAGATCAGGCCGGGGTGAAGCCCTGACTTTGCCTTATGATTCCCAGAGCCCAGCAACTCATTCATTCATTAAAAATTTATGTATTGAGCACCTACTATGTCCCAGGTCATGTTCTAGATGCTGGGGATACAGCAGTACGAAAAGCACTCTCTCCACCCAAACCACAGAGCTTGCATTCTAGAGCAGGGAGACCGGCCAGAACTAGAAAAATCTACAGATACTGTGCCAAGTGGTGATAGGGGTTATGACAGGGAATGAGGGGTATTACCTCGTTTTCCTGGTACGCTGAGAAGCTTTCCCAATAAAGGAACAAAGCAGATTTCTACACAGATTTCTACCAATCGCAAACACAGTCAAAATGCAGGTGCAACTGCTTTAGATGGATTTAAAGAATTTTTGTTGTGTTCCGTGTGCTTTATAGCCATGGTCTGCTTTCAAAGATACAGCAACTCTGCGTCACTAATTATTGTGACTCCCAATTTACCCACAATTCCATGGGGAATTCAACCACACATCTAGCAAAAGGGGTGCTGACAAATGACCCAGGTGACTGATGGAATTTCTGAAGCACAGTTCTTTAGAGGGGAACAGCTTCCCCTGATAGGCAGTGAACATGCACAGGGGTAAGCAAATCATGACTTAACTATGTGACAGTATAGTAATGTAACTATCTAAAATGATATTTAGAAGCAGTTTCCTTTAATGATTTGGTGCAATGCCATATGAAGCATAGGGTACATATAATGAACAAGTGCAATGCCATATGAAGCACAGAGCATACAGAACAATATAAAGAAAACACTGTGCAAGAATATTAAACGAGACAGAAATATGCCAAAATGTGAGCTTTGTGATTGCCTTTAACTGGTACATTTCTTCAGCTCTTTCTTTTTCAGTATTTCCCAAATGTGTCTGTTATGATAAGCAGGTATTTCTTTTATGGGGGAAAAATCATGAAAAATATTTCATGCATAGCCTTCTCCTTCAATGGCCCATGCTTGCAGTTGTGAGCACGGCCCCACCCTCAGGTGTGAGTGGCCACCCCGTTCATATTAAGTCCATGTCACACTCCCTTCCCCCAGAGGCCCCTTCAGGAAGAGCCTGAGCCAGGCTCCACCCACAGTGCCCAGAGCCTGGGTCCGATGGTGCTCATACCTGCTATGGAAGGGAACACCCGCTGTCTTCATCCATCACCTGGGCTAGTCCACAGAGTCACATTTTGCAAGACATATGAGGGCTCCACTTACACATCCTTCAGCATCTCACTGCTATAAATTCTCCTGGCCCTTATTAATAAAATATAATGGTAATTCCTAGAATAATGGCCTATTATCCAAAGTCACAGAATGACAGACCAATCAAAATCAAAATGAATTATAGGGCTTGAAAGAGACGGTGAAAGGCTGGGTAAATTCTGGCTTCCAGAGGAGCAGCAATAGACCCATGCAGCAAATCAAAGGAATAATAGTCAATCCCATTGTTTAAGCTACTTGAAGAATAATAATAGGTTCGTAGGGCAAATCCTAATCCAGACACGGATGATTCACCAGAGATGTTCGATGACATTTGATGGGCTATAACCTGACCTCCACCAGCCACGCTGTTTAGTTTTCTGTATTGTGCCCACTCCCTTCCCCTCCCAAAGCCTTTTTATTAATTTTGCTCCGTTTAAGTCTGAGTTCTTGGTTAACAGCTCTAGATATGGTTGCTTCTTCCATGGTGAAAAATATTCCACACCTTTGACTGAATCCAGCTGGGCCATTTTGAGTACAAAAGAGAAGTCTTTAAAGTCCAAAAACATCCCTGGGGGCCATCTCTAAAAGAGAACCAGAGTATCTAGGAGGACCCAGAGGGTAGATCTGTGGTTCAGTCTCCCACCACCAACAGAGCTGCTGACTGGAGAGGTCCCTGACATGGACTGGGCTGGGACGACACTGACCACACGGTGGTCCCTGCAGTGATGGCGTGCCTGAGTCCCCCAAGCAATCCCGGAGAGCCTGGGACCCCCTCAGATCACCTGCCACATCCTCACAGTGAGGGGAATTTTCATCCTGGTGGCCCCCAATTTCCTGCATGCCCATCTTTTGTTAGGCTCTAAGGCAATGAGTCTCAATCCTAAAACTCTAGGGAGTTTTTTAAAAACATCCAGGGCTCGGATCCTCCCCTAAGAGTTGATAGCCTAACTGTTCTAGATCCTGGCTACTCAGAGCCCATGGCAAGAGCATCTCAGAGGAGCTTGTTAGCCAGAATTTCACACCCCACCTGAGACCTAATTAATCAGAATCTTGTATTTCAATAAGATTCCCAAATAATTCTCATGCACAGTAGAGTTCAAGAAGCACTAGTCCAGGTTAGAGTCCAGAAATTTTTTTATTCCCCAAGTTAGTCAAATGTTCCACCAAGACTAAGAAACTTCCACTCCAGTTCCATCATTGGCCTTTCCGTCTTCTTGCCAACCACGGCTGAGCCCAGAGTCTAGTCCCTACCTCATCCCTCCCCTGAGGGGCTGCTGGGAGCTGTGGGAAATTCCCTCCTTCCCACTCCTGCTCCCGAAGACCTACCACAGCCAGCCGCCTCGGGGTTGGTCTCCCCACCACCCCATGCCCTGGGATTCTTTGATTTCTTTCCCTATCCAGTAGCTGACTGTCTCCCTGCCTTGTCTGGGGGACTTGGTTCCTGCCATCTGCCCTCTCCCCTGCCGTTTTTTATTCTGAGCAGCTTTCAGCACATGGATTTCCACAATAAGAAGCACTGAACACAAAGGAAGGGGAAGCTTTTCCTTCTCTGCCTTCACAGCCCCGTCTCCTCACCAGCACATGGTGCACATCTCATTAATGCTGATGGTGTGAAGACAGAGAAGAGGAGGCGGACGTGACAAGTGGAGACCGCGGGGAAGACGTTCCATGTTCTTGAAAGACAAGAGCAAGAGCAACAGCCCTTAAACAACAACCACAGGCCCATGTGGGGCAAGCAGGAGACAGAAACATGGGGCACCATGTCGCATTCTCACATGAGGGGGGTTCCACACAAGGACTCAAAATAGTAAAGGCAGTCAAAGATCCAACACCTAAAAACCTACAATTTCCCAGTTTTAAACTGCGGCTCCAATGCTGGAAAACAGCCACTGTGCAAAAATGCAAAAATGGCCACGGCAATTGGGGTCGGTGACTGTCGCCACCTTGCAGGGCATGGATACAGAAGCGGCACCCAGCTGTGGAAACGGCAGGGTCCTTTTGAGCCTAGACTGCTGGGCATTAAAAAAAAAAATAGACTGAGGTTTACTGAGATTTTCTGAGATGAGACTGAGAATAGGTCCAACATCTCTTCACCTCCCTCCAGCCCCTTACAAACCTCCAAAAACTTCAGAATGAAAACTGGGAAATTCTATACTCCCAAAAAACCCACTTTGCCTCCAAGCAGACTGGGAGGCTAAGAAGGTCATTTGGCAGGACACTCTCCCTGGCGGCCAGTCACAGATATTCTCAGAAGCCAGTGGACAACGCAAAATGCTTCCCGTTTTTTTGTTTTCTGTTTGACCTCTACAGAAGCAGCCTCTGGGTTCTGTGCAAGCCAGGGTGCCTCCTGCAGTTTTCCAGGTTCAGTAAGTCGGGGCCAAATGCTGACAGAGCCAGTCATCATTATCTGTGACTCCCCCAAGCAAGCCTGGAGATGCTTTGACTTCCACACAGGCAAGAAAGTAGAAGCCAAAGCAAAGCCTTGACGAGGAAACAGGGAGCGGCAGCCTCCTACACAGGAAATTTTAAAAGACCCACCTATATGCTGTCTATAAACGATCTACTTTTGAAATAACGATCTAGATGAGTGAAAGTAAACAAATAGGAAAAGATATACAATACAAGCACTAATCAGAAGAAATTTCAAAGAAAGTAGACTTCAAAAGGAGGGACATTATATGACAATGAAAGAGTCAGTTCAGTAAGACATAACAATCCCAAATGAGTGTGTCTCAAAACACATTAATACTCAGAAGACTGGAAAAAGAAATGGATAAATTCACAGAGTTAGATATTTTAATACTGTTCTCTCAGTAATTATAGAACAGTAGACATAAAATCGGGAAGATACGGAGGACCTGAATATCAACCATCCTAATTCAATTAATGCTTATCTTACACTTTACCCAAGAAGAGCAGAATATACATTATTTTTGAGTGTACATGGAATATGTCACCAGAAAAGAGAGACTTTTCTGGAACATAAATACAACACTAACGAACTTAAAATAATTGAAATACAAAATATGTTCTCTGACCATAATAGAATTAAAGTAAAAATCAGTATCAGAAAAATATGGGGGAAAATCCCCCAAATACTTGGAAATTCAGTAGCACACCTCTAAGTAATCCCTGATTCAAATCTAAAGGAGAATTAGAAAACAGTTTGAACTGAATTAAAAATGGAATTATAACATATCAATATTGAAAACAGAAAATCAATAAAGAAAAATCAATAAAACCAAATTCTGGTTCTTTTTAAAGTTCAGTAAAATTGATAAAATTCTAGCCAGACTGACAAAGAAAAAAAGAGGGATGACAGCAATTAATAATACCAGGCATGAAAGAGTGGGTATCATGACAGCTCCAAAAATAGTAAAAGGAAATAGAGAAATATGATGAACAACTTATGCATGTCAATTCAACAGCTTAGGTGAAATGAACCAGCTCTTTAAAGATGCAAACTACAAAAACTCACTCAAGAAGAAATAGATCACTTGAACAGTCTTATAGCTGGTAAATAAATGGAACCGTTAGTAAAACAAGCAAATAAATTCCAAGCACATATGATTTCTGTAGAAAATTCTACCAAAGGTTTAAAGGGAAAAGAAAAGCACCAATTCTACACAATCTCTATAGAAAATTTAAAGAGGCAAGGAAATACCCCAACCTATTTTATGAGGCCAGCATTACCATGAAACCAAAATTGGTAACGACAGTACAAGAGAAAACAGGTACAGACCAATATTCCTTATGAATACAAAAGTAAAAATCATCAACTCAAACCCAGAAATATTTATATTTTAAATAATATATCACAATCAGGTGGAGTTTATCTTGGAATAAAAAGATGGTTCAATATTTTAAAAATTCAAAATCCACCATATTAAGAGACTAAAGAAGGAAAACATGATTTGCTCACAAAAGGCACTAGACAATATTCAACATTTGTTCAAGATAAAACTCTCAGCAAGCAGAGAATACTAGGAATGTTCTTAACCTTACAAAGGTAATCTACCAAAAAATTACAGCTGAGATCATATTGTATAGTGAAAGACTGAATGCTTTCCCCCAAAGATCAGGAGCTAGAAAAAGATGTCCACTTTCACCACTTATTCAACCTTGTACAGGAAGTCCTAGCCAATGCAAATGGCAAGAATGCAAAGTACATACATATTGGAAAGGAAGACATAAAACTGTTTCTCTTCATAGGCAAGATTGTCTATTTAGGAACAGCTCTAGAACCACTGAGTTTATCAAGGTTGCAAGATATAAAGTCAACATATAAAAACCAATAGATTTTCTATATAGTATCAAAGAACTATAAGAAACCAAAATTTAAAAAAACATTTACAATAGCTAAAAAGCAATGACATATGTAGGTATAAATCTAAAACAATATGTACAGGGTCTGGCTGCTGAAAACTTAAAAACAACGATGAAGAAAATCAAAGAAAACTAAATAAATGGAAAGGCATACCATGTTCATGGGTTGGAAGACTCAGTAGTGAAATTGTCAGTATTCCTCAAATGGACTTTATAGATTTAATATACCACAATTTAAAAATACCACAATCAAAATCTCAGAAGGACTTTCTAATAAATATAAACATGATGATTCTGAAATTTATATGGAAAGGAAAATGAGCTAGAATACTCACAACAATTTGAAAAAGAACAACAAGCCTGGAGAAGTCATATTATCCAATCTAATAAGTTATTATAAGCCTAGAATAATCACAATGTATTTTAGCAAAATCCATAAAACATAAATGAATAGAACAGATTAGAGAGTCCATATATAAAACACATAAATAAGGTCAATTGATTTTTTTTTACAAAGATGAAAAATTGAGAAAAGATAGTCTTTTCAACATATAAAAAGGGACAGCCATATGTAAAAGAAGAAAGAAAACCTTGGCTTAATGCCTTCCATATATAAAATTTAACTAAAACTGGATAACAGACTTAAGGTTAAATGTCAAACTGCAAAACTTCGGAAGAAAACATAGGAGAAAAATTACATGACTTTGTGTAAAACAGAATTGTTTTGACACCAAAAACATGATGACTGAAAGAAAAAGTTGATAAATTGCACATCCTCAAAGACAGCCTAAAGAGAATGAAAATACAAGCTGTAACTGGAAGAAAACACTTTACTTACATCTGACGAAGGACTCATGTCTGCAATATACAAAGAACTCTCAAAGTTCAGTAATATAATAAAAAATAATTATGCATTACCACTTATGTTATTAATAAATAATTTGTCATAATTTATTAATTATTATATATTATTTATTCAAGAATAAAAAATAAGCACATGAAAAGATGCTAAAAGATGTCATTAGTCATCAGGGAAATGCTAATTATTACCATGAGTGAGATACTACTTCATACTAACATAATGGCTGAGATTTTTTAAAACTAACAGTACAACTGCTGATAAGGATTTAGAGCAGTTGAATTCATATGTTGCTGTGGGAATGACAGAGGCTTTGTGTATCATAGCTGCTAGGGGGCCCCAGCAGACTGCTACCACCAAAGGGAAAAAGATTTCTGGGGTCCTGTGTATCCCTGAAATAACCCATATTGCTTCTGCTCACAACTCTTTAGTCTGAACTCTTCTAAGACTCTGTCCAACCACAGTGAAGCTAAGAAACGCAGTCCTACCTATGCTCAGAAGAATGAGGAATATTTATTAAGCTGTAGTGTTTACTACGATTCCTAAACTCAGATTCCCAGGAGAAAGAATGCGATTGGCTCCATCTGACTGAGTTGTCCTCCCCACTTCAATTAAATAGCCTATTGGCTGGTGGGGAAGAGGAAACTGTACATTTCATTTTTGTCTTGGAACCTGAGATGAGGAAGGCAATTCACAGGCTCACAGGGCAAGCAAATTGACCAAATAGAAATAGGACCCTTGGGTGTGTGTGTGTGGGAGGGACAGGACTGATGGATTAAGAAGCATAAAAAAGGCAGTAGACCTGCAAGGATGAAAATGGCAATAACCAACGCAACAAATTCCCATTTACCAAACCTCAATCTCCCACCAGGATATACCTTCGAGGAAATGTTTCAATAGTGTAGCTATTGACATACCTGCAAGATATAAAACTTCTCAATCTGTTAAACCATTATGAGGACTGAGCTAATAAAAGCACACTCTGATTTTTCTGCAGCTCCACTACCTAATTTATGTACCAGTCAAACACAATTTTCATTTAATCAAGAGCTATCTTGTCCAACCTTTCAACTGTGAGTAACTTTGGACAAGATGAAAATAACCTAATCCATCCTGATGCTAGAAATTTTTGTTTCTTCTAGGCCCTTACTGCCAACAAAATGCCAGGAATCTTGCTTCCTTGGATGGTTTATTAAAATGCAGCAGACCTAGATTTCATTAGGGCTGTGTAATGGTACATTCTGCCCACCAACTAATGCTTGCCAGATGTGCAAGCTCAACCACATCTGCAAGCACCAAGCCACCTGCTCAGAGCAGGCCTGCAGAGCCAAGACAGAGAGAATGCAGCTAATGCCTTATTGCCCTTCGACTGATGCAACCTGGAGCAAAAAATTAGATTACACTGGGGCAGGGGTGTTGCCAGGCTGAGATGGCAGAATTCAAAGTGGCAATGGTTTAAAGTTAGGGCCACCAGGCTCTGTTCAGCATATTCCCTGGACTTTGGCACCCATACATGTTGAGGCTCAACATTCCCTTCACAACCCCAAGGACATTGAATAAGTCCTTTAACCTCCCTAGGCTTTACATTTCTGAGCTGCAAAATGGGAACAACTACAGGCACTTGCAGAGATGCTGTGAGGACAAAATGACACAAAATATGAGCAATTGCTTTGCAAAGTGAGAAGAATATAGTAATTGCTCAATAAATGTCCAGCCAATATATGCATTTTTCTTAACATGCATGGAGGGACAAAAACCTGGATCCCTCTAACATTCTCAAACCGTGTCACCATCACACACACACACACACACACACACAATCTCTCTCTGTCTCTCCTTCTGTCTGTCTCTCCTCCTCCTCTTTTACTCTCTTACTCCTCCCCTCACCCCACTCCCAGCTTTGGCTGGGACTATGCTATAATGCAGAGGTTGGCAGGAAGGGTGGGAGGGGCAGAGCAGCTCATTTTTTCTGAAAGTAAAAGGTCAAAAACAGGCAGAGCGGTGGAGTAACAGAGACCTAATCTCTCCATGCCATTCCCAGGCCCCCAGAGCATGAGGCTGTGCTGGCATGAATCACGAGCACTACTCATATACCCCCAAGAAATGCATAGCTTAGTTTGGTCTGTTTTTCAACTTTATATAAATGAAATCATCCTTAGCTATTCCTATGACTTATGCTTTGCATTTAACGTTATATTTTTTAGATTGATTCAGATTGATGCATGAAGCTAAAATTTTTTCATGTTCACTACCATATAATATTCTATCGTGTGGCTACACCATAATTTATTCAGCCATTGATGGACATTTGTGCTGTCGCCAGTTTTTTAATATTAGTGGCAGCTGCACCAAATATTCTTGCACTGATAGGCATGATCAAAATGTTCCCCAAGACATGAAGCTGGGTGAATATTGCTGGGTCACAGGTTAGCACATTTGAAGTTTCAGTCTGTCGTCCCAAATTATTTTTCCAAAGAACTTGTTCCAGTTTACACTCTGATTTCCTAATTCTTGGCAGAAACATTAAAAAGGGCCTTGAAGAATGTTATCCCTGCAAGCAGAGGTTGTTGGAGTTTCAGACTACTGGCTGAACCAGTTCCCACACATGCCACCTGGATGTTCACAGTCACAGACATTCCACCAAGGGAAGGTGAGGTTTTGTCACATACAAAACTTTTAACAAAGAGAGTCTTGAGATGTGTGGTTTTGCGGCCCTCTAGCTGTGGGGCCAAACCATCCCCAGGATTAGCTTGTACTGTTCAGCCGGGGAACAGAACACTCTGTCACTGCTACTGGTTTTCACATGGGGATGGTGGAAGCTACCATAAGCCTTCACTTCCAAACCACCTTTCATCCACAGACTCCTCCAACTAGACTGCGACGTCTTTGAGGACAAGAACCATACTTTGCTATCTCGTTTGTATCTTCAATGCTTAGTATGGTGCCTGCACATCATAGGTGCTCGATTAAACTTCATGTAATGGAATTAAGAGTTAATCACTTTGGCAGATATTACAATGTGTTGCCCAAATCTGTCTCCTCACCTTCTGGGCACAGAGCCAGATTATATTTCCCAGCTTTCCTTGTGGTGCATGTTGGCCATGTGACTGAACTCTGGCCGATCAGCTGGGAGCAGAGGGGATGTTTCCCAGCCCCAGTCCACCATCACCACCTCCCGTAGGACCCTCCGTGCTCTCTCTTCTCCTGACTGCCAGCTGGATACTTTTTTCCCCCCTCAGCCATCACCTGGATTCACATCATGAGAGGTGGCTATGGCATCTTTTTTTAAAATCAACCAAGGAAATAAACATGTTCCCTCTTTAAAACAAACAAAGCTGTGTGAGAGGCTCTTTGTGCGTTTTTAGTATGAAAGAGCAGAGGCACACATTCATGATTCAGACCCTCAGGTGATTCTCTGCTCAGCTGCCCAGACGAGCTGCCAGCCTGGTCCTGAATGCTTTTCTGCTATTACGCTATTTATACCCACACGCCCCTTAAGGTATACCCACTGGCTAAAGACAGGGAGCATAAGGAACAATGGTGTTGAAATTCAACGAGGAAGTCACCAGGTATATTAATTATCTATTGCAGCATAACAAATTACCCCAAACTTTAGTGGATTAAAACAAAACCACTTATTATCTCTCACCGTTTCTGTGCGTCAGGAATCTGGCACAGCTTGGCTGAGTCCTCCGGCTCGGGATGTCTCACCGGCTGCCGTCAAGGTGTTGACTGGGGCTGTTGTCGTCTCCCAGGCTCCCTGGGTGGTTGTGGGCAGGATTCAGCTCCCCGTGGGCTATTGGACTAAGGGCTTTCGGGGTCTCCCCAGTGTTGGCTGGGAGCTGCCCTGGAGGGTGGAGGTGAAGGCTTCCTCACAACATGGCAGGTAGCTTCATCAGCATGAGCAAGTGAGAAAAGAGAGGAAGAGACAGCAGAAGAAAAGTCCCCACCTTTAACAACCTAATTTTGAAAGCGGTATCTCATCTTTTATTCATTAGAAGTAAGTCACTAGGTTCAGCCCGCACTCCAGCAGAAGGAACCATTTAGGAAGCTGCCCTTCGCACAGGGAGCTTAAAAATGGCAATTCCACCACTCCACTCCTAGATTTTGCTAAGCCTAATCTCTAAATTTCATTTATCTAGTCAAACGCGTTAATAGCCCTTCAAGCCATCTCCAACATCTCAGAAGCCAATGGTCAAGTGAGAAAACTGTAATGAGAATTCTTTCCAATCTGCTTCTTCCTGTACTGGGAACGAAACTGTCCACTCCTTCAGTGGGGTATTTGGGAGAAATTAAGGCAAGTGGCCCATTCTCCTCTTTTATGTCAACACTTAGAAAATAAAACAAAATTCACACCCAGTAGCCAGTTGACTTTTTTAAGTCAAAACGCAGGGAGTCCTAACATGAGGTCTAAAAAGCTAGTCTGCCGATGTTGAATGCTAATGCTAATTAGACTTCCATCTGCATTTTAACATTGTGCTTCTCGACTGTGATAAACTGTGTAATTTGAGAATGTGTTTGTTGACAAATCATGCTTTTGTTACATAATTAAAGTAAATCAAACAGCTTGGGGGTTGGGGAAAAAATGTTTAAAGCATCTTAAATTTTACAATACATAACATGCAAAAATGACAAAACAGTTTCTTCTTTTAAATCCTACAGGATGAGGAAAGGTAAGAGATTAGATGACCCCCGAAGGAGGTTCCAGGTGCAGATTTTTAAGGGGCATCTCTCTACATTACATACCCTCGTCTTCTCTCCAATTCAGGTGACCGTGGACAGATCAGACACACTGGGAAAGACCCACCACAATTTGTTTCCATGGCCCTACAAGCAGCACAGATACGGAAATTTCAGTCCCCAGCCAAGCCATGCATTTTGATGAGCTGTGGCCCACTGGAATGACGGGATCCTTCAGCCATGTCAAACGCTGCCACAGCTGGCCCAAGGCAACAGAAGCTGCATCCGCCCTGGGATGCCACCCTGTGTCCAGTCACACCCGCATGAGACCTAAATTCAGAGCATGTATCTCCAGCTAGAGCATGTAGTGTCCAGTAGAAACTCGGGCTAAGTGGAGAGCAGAAGGTAGTGGCATTGTAGCCCAACGTGAAGTGTGTTGGGGGAACACCAGCTGAGACAGGAAACAGGAAGGAAAGGAATAAGAGGCGAGAGCCAAAAGGCAAACCCAATCAGTCCGGCACCCTTGCAATGACATTTTAAAGTGTAAGGTCAGTCTGAGTTCCAGAACCATCTCTAGAAGTCAAAATGGCTTTTGCCAAATGCCAACTTGGTAAATTTGTTCTTCCTTTGGCTCATTAAAAGAGAGTAACCATTTATGCATTTGTGAAAATAAATATGACCTTCCCAGAGTCTACAAGCATCTAACGGGAGGCTGACATAATCTCTCCCCATGGGCCAGTTTTGCTCTTCATGTCAGCATCTATTTATTTACGTTAGTAAATATTTATTCTCAAGGTACCTGAGAAATGGTCCCTGTCTTCCAAGGGCTTCCAGTCTGGCATAGAGATAGACTAGGATAAAGGTGATTAGGACCTTTTCTACAGAAGTGGTGATCACTATGCTACAAAAGGACCCTGCAGGGGACCCTAGTGCAGTTGGAGATGGGGGATTTGGGGTTACAATTAGCCACCATGGACTTAGCAGTGTAGCTGAGACCTCAAGGGAAATGGGAGTGATGCAGAGAAAGGACACTCAAGGTACAAGTTCTCTGCATATAAAGAGGCAAGATAAGGTGACACGGTCTGCCTAGCTCTGATCACAGCACTATGCCTATATTAACTCATTTTATCCTCAACAACTCTATGCAGCTGCTATGATCCCCACTTTACAAATGAGGAAACTGAGGCACGTGGAGGTTAATTGACTTTCCCAAGAACTCCCAGTTAATGAGTGGCTGAACATTTGCTTGTAGCATATTGGTGGGGGTGGGGGGAGATGCAGGCACAGGTTGTCCCAAAATATCAAAGCAGGCAGAGGCCAGATCATGAAGGCCCACACATGTCACGTTAGGAATTGGCAAGCCCTGAAGGGGTTCAAGTCGGTGACACTAGGAGCTAACATGAGCTCTAGAAAGCTCATATCATGTGCCACATGGAAAATGTGTGGTGGCAAGCAAGGTCTGTGTGGGTGACCAGCCATCTGGTGAGAGTTGCCAGTGGCCTGAGCTAGAGGAACAGGAATGAAGTGATGGGACCAGGACGATTCCTGGGACCTTTGGTAAGGACAACCAACCGGACAAAGGCTGCTGGGATGGGCGAGGGGAGGGAGGGGGAGGCACAGAGGCCAACAGCCAGGCTTCTGGCATGGGCCGTGCACAGAAGGTAGGCCACCAGAATTCTCTGAGATCGTAGAATAACGACAGTGTGGACTGAATTTATTCCTCAACTATTTAATGGCACTGGGCTAGACACTTGGAATGAAACATCCGCCCTGGAGCTAGCCCTGCCAGTGTGACCAGAATATTCCCAGACACGGACTCCCTCTCCTTTGCACAGTGTTTGGGAGAACAGGGCCAGCCCTGGTGTCTCTGAAGTCCTCCTGGTCTATTTCTGGATAATTCCTTTACTAACAGACCCTGGCTTTGGCCACCCCAGGAGGGACATATGACCCCAAGAATGAAGAATGAGACACACCCAGTTTGCCTCTGGACTTTTCCATCTTCACCCAACATGTCTGAATTCTTTCTTGAACCCAAATCAGGTTTAGCCCCAGGCATATTTTACTGACACATGTGGGTTTTAAGTGAAATTTAATCTGTCTATTTCTGATGGTTCTATACTTATTCATATGGGGTGAGGAAACAGCTACTTGACATGCAGGAAACCTTCCCAGACATTTAATGACATTTTAAAGCCTCCTTTTCTTTTGTCTTAGACGTAGGAAGCAACAACTTGCCAAGTGTAAACAAACCTTCTCCAAGATGTATGAATCTGATTTTAAATGTCTTCTCAGATGTAAGTGTAAGAAAAAAAAAAAAGGGGTGGAGAAGGTGTAGAAAGTATGATGAACAAAAGAAAGAACACAGTTTGAGCATTTGAATAAAACAAAAGGACTCTTAAAAAAGAAAAGAAGAAATAGTCGCCAGTGATGTGATTACAAGGCCCGGAGTCATCCCTGGCCTGCCGCGTTACTTGCACAGGGGTCTCATCTTCAGTCCCTCCACAGAAGGTGCTCAAAGACGCTAAGAGAACAGATACATCCAGCAGTAGACTGTCACTTTGTGGATATTTCCAACTATTCCAACACCCATACGTTCCCTAAATGTCCCAAATTTATCAGTGCTTTTCTTTTTTGGAACCTACAGGCTTCCATAGAAGGGGGCCAGCAGATAAAAAATACTATATAAGATTCAATTATTTTTTTTATTTTGGAGAGTTTCTCCTGCTTCTTGGAAACAAAGCCTTAAAAGTCACCCAAAAATGGCCCTTTTCTTGTGACTGCAGACAGAACAGGGGTTTATGAACAGATGTCTGCCTGCTTTCCTTTCTCTGATCCAACACTCCAGAGAGCTTGCTTCTAGGCTTGGGCGCTGTGCCCCTCTCCTCCTGCTAGAAGAACCAGCCAGCCTAGCCTCTATTGTCTTCTGCCCAGCCATCACCCAGGACCCACCTCTGAAGCAGGTAGTTTGTAAAGGGTTCTGAGAAGCACGGGTGCAAAGCAGGAGAGAGCTTCTCCAAAGAGGCATTTATAGATGGTGAAATTCAGGGAGAAATGTGCCTTCAAAAAAAGGCCAGCCCTGTGGTGTATGTGGGAGCTGCACCCAAAGAAAATATGCCCTCTCCTCTCGGCCCTACCCCCTCCCTGATGGGGGTCGCCTCTAACTGGGTCCCCGTTATAGAGGGTCTGACGATGAGTCCCCAGTGAGGGAAGGGGCTGTGAAGAATTCACTGGGCTGACTTACGGAGAGTGATCATAGATTACTTTGGGTTTGTCCAGTCGGTATTCTCTGGACCAAATGTAATCCTAATGATCACAGAGTGAACCAGCTAATAAAGCTGTCAGCAGGGGCTCTGTCCTCACCCCAGAACCAGGCAGAAAGACAGCAGGGCGGGAGGCGGTCCAGACAGGATGCCACTGGCCACCTCAGGGCTCCGTCTTGCTTTCTGTCTTACGTCCTTGGCTCTTATTCACACTGAGACACTGAGAAGGGGGCTTCCTGGAGACCTGGACCCACAGCCGTCATCAGCATCAGCCAAGCATTTCCCTCTCGTCCGTCCTCCCATTCCTCCCCTGCTAGAAGGTGAGTGCTGATGTGACTGCAGTTTCTTCAGACTAAGGAACCCTTGTCACCATTCTGGGTGTGTCTGTTTGCCTGGGGTATTTATTTATTTATTTATTTGTGCCCAGCCCCTTCCACATGGAATTTGAAGTGGCTATAAGAAAACTCTAAAAATTGTAAAAAAACAAAAAAACAAAAAAACACCAGAATGGAGAAAATATAAATTGGGTCTGGAAGACTAGGCTTCCAGCTCAAGATGGTGACCCAAGAGCCAACAGACGTCATCTTCCGTCCCTCCCCGGAGCCTCTGAATTAGAAATGCAGAAGGACAGAAATGCGGATTCTATGAGCTAGAAGGAACTGAAGTTGATACAACCCTAAAGCCTTCTGAGGCCTCCACCATGCTAGGGGCCAGCATGCAGGAAGGGAAAACTAATTGGCTCAAATAAAGATAAAACCTGTAAACACACCCACAGGATATGGTGCCTCCTGGCACTGAGCCAGTCCGCAAGAAACACAGCTGCCGTCTGCCTCTTTCTTCTGGGCCGGTGGGAGGGGAGGGCCATCACTGTGCAGATTGAAACAGGCCTCATTGAACTGGACCATTGCGTTCGACTGAACATGAGACGTAAATTCCACTAGGAGACCCAGCGTCAAGCCACCGCTGAGAGTTTTCCCTGAGAGGTCCAGCAACCCAGATTTTCCCTGGAGATGTTGAAAGGGAGCAGCTTGCGAACAACTAGGAAAACAACATCAAACAACCCGCCCCTGCCAGAGAGGAGGGATGGAAACTGAAGGTCAATTCTAGACCGTTCCACATACTTCAGTCTGTCTGCAGGCCAATCAAGTAACCCAAATCCCTCATTTCTAGGACCCAGTTTCCTCATCCATAAATGGCGATGGTAGTATTACCCAACCCACAGAGAGACAGCGGAGCTCAATCAAATAATGCGCACAAAGACCTAATAATACAGCATCTGCCAGGCTAGAACTACTCATCAGCAGCTTTTCTCACTATTATTCTCACTATACCATATTTATAAATTTTATTTTTCATTATAATAAAAATTAAAGGGCCAACAGATTCCAAAAAGTGCTCATTTGTTTAAAACGTGGACCCTGTGGTCTTGCAAGGTCCCACTGACACTCCAAGCCTTCGCTTACTCGGTTTTCCCCAAATCAAGCTCCAGGCCCAAGTTGTGGCTGGAGCTGGTGGTCAGTCCCTCAGTATTTTTAGATTCTGGCTGAATGGTTTCTCTCCTTTTTCAAAAGGCCCAGATGACAGCCTGGCACTAAGAAGAGCAGTTTCCCAGTTCAATCAGTAAGTCTCCAGGCTTCATAACCACGCTGGCATGCATGGGAGGTCAATGGGCCACATTCGCCCACAGACCCTGAGCTGATTGTTCTAACACTGGCCAGGCCCACCTCCCTCCGCACATCCTGCTCCTCATGACCTGTCAGGACACCAAAAATGGATGTAAAGATGTTTCCTTTCTCAGGAGAGAGATGGAGAAGGAGAGTGGGAGGTCTGGACTCAGAATCGTTGCTATCTCTTCTGATATGCTTGAATCTGCAACTAGTAGGATTATAGTCCATAGAGATTTGGGGCTTAAAGTTCATCTCCACACTGCAGAATTGGGAAGTGGGTCTTCCTTAGGAAATTCTATGGTCTGAATGTTTGTGTCCCCCCAAAATTCCTGTATTGCAACCCTAAATGCTCAATATGATGGACTTAGGAGGTGAGACCTTCAGGAGGTGATGAGGTCATGAGGGTGGAGCCCTCACAATGAGATTAGTGTTCTTAGAAAGAGACCCCCACAGAGCTCCCTCACCCCTTCCAGAGCTACCCGGAATGTAGGGATACAGTCAGAAGTCAGCTGTCTGCAACCCAGAAAAGGGCCTTCACCAGAACCCACCGTGCTAGAACCCTGATCTTGAACTTCCAGCCTCCAGAACTGGGAGAAATAAATTTCTGCTGTTTACAAGCCACTCAGTCTACGGCGTTTGATTGTAGCTGCCAGAACAGACTATGACAGAAAAGGTAACTGGGGCTTTTATTCCGATACGCAGGGCCTGAGGTTATGAAGAATCCTCTCCCACACCTGGATCTCACAGGCATTATTACTCCCATCCTACAGACAGGACACTGGGGCCCACAGATTGTCATCCGCGCAGGGTCACAGAGCTAGTTGATGAAGAGGCAGGACTTGAACTCAGATATTCTGATCCACATGCATGCCCTTTTCAGTACTCCAAGATGTTTGGGGCCCAGTGGCTCACCATCAAGTCATTCCAGCAGTGCCACACTCACCCCACTCCGCCTACGTGCCCGTCACTCATCTCAGGACCCTGAGGCCCACACCCCAGCCACTGGCCCTCGTCTACCCAGCAGCTTATAGCCTGTTAGCTGTTCCTCTGTGGTCTGTGCCTCCCAGAAGCTAAGAGCCGCCCCTCACCAGGCAAGACAGCCAGAAGAAGCAACCCCACCTCGAAATGAAATTCCACTGTTTGCCATGTGGACTGGAACTCAGAAAGCCCTTTGATCTTCAAGACCCCTTCTGGAAATGCAGGCAAAAAAGAACTCAGGAACAAAAGGCTCGTGACAGACTTCCGAACAGCCGTGGACTGAAACCAGCTAGGAACAGGGAATCGTGCAGCAAACTACTGCATATTCACTAGCTACAGCGATGTGGCAAGTAAAAACTATATTAAAAAATACTGTGATGTAGAAAACACATATGATATAAATGTACAAGTGCCATGTAAAAATGTAGGATCCATGTAGGATCTTGTTTTCCACGTAAAAACAAGGTAGGATCTGTTACTTAGGCTAAATATAGGACTATGACAATGAATATGTTCATTCATTGATTCAGCACAGATGTATTGCCTGCTATGTGCCAGTGCTCTCAGCTTCCCAGTGTTCACAGTTTATATTTATATAAACTTCATTACTTTAGCAAAAGAAAGGTAATCATGAGATGAAACAAAAAAGAAAATGAAGGTGAGCCAAAATTTGGAAGCACTTTAAATTTCTCAAAATAAATACCAGATGTTATTGCTTATATGAGGCATAATGCTTTTTATGTATCTAAACTTTACTGATAGCATTAATTAAGCAATTCCATTTCCTTTAATATTAACATACCAAAGTATGAAAATACACACACACAAAGAATGCTCTTCTTCATTTTCTGCTGAATTCCTATAATTCCTTCCTGATCCCCTTAACATATTACCTTTTGACATCTTCTTTATATTCCCTGAACCCCCAACACCATTACTGCCACCCTCCCAGATGATATCAATTGCTTCTTCCCTTGTGTTTCTATAGAATTTTCTATAAACCACTATCATATAACTTATCACATGATTTCCTCATTTTTTTGGCCAGCTCTTCTGCTAGAAAAAGTGCTAATTATCTTTATATCCTGTTTCTTGCACATGGAACCCCACTCTCTTCCTATGTCCATGGTAGACATAATCAATCACAATTTTCTTCATCACTGAGCCTAGGCAGGATTCAGAATGCTTTTCAACATAATGCAATCAACAATTAGGGTTGGCATGCAAGATGAAGCTTAATTGCCAATCAGAGTTAACACAGTGCCTGGAGCTGGGTGACTGCACCATAAAGTTTTGTTGATTGAATAAGTGAAATGAGTAAACATCATTAGGTTTCCGGAAATAAGAATAGTAAATTAATAAGGTAATACAAATGCCCTATATGAAAACTAGGACAGACACATAAACAACTAATTAGCAAATGCAGACATGGAACCAAATGATCTTCATGAGGGTCATCCAAATTAGCTCAGCCACAATGATGTAACTGAAGTTAGGTCAGACATGTTGCTAAAACCAATGAGGCTGATCAGCTGTGATGAGTCATGATAGAGTGAAAACTACTATGTCAGTATAGCTTAGTAAGAAGCAGCTACACTGTAATTTTGGCATGCAAGATCTCACTAGGGTCTTCATTCACAAATAAGTATAGGTACAAACATGAACATAGTACAGGAAGCTTCTCTAAATATTTTAAAATAAAATGACAAAATCATGTTCCTGGGAAAAGCCACAAGAACACACTAACTTAACACTAAGCAAAACACTAAAAATGTTTTCATTTCTGAAGTAATAAAGCAAGTAAAAGTTATTAGTTCTCGTACTTGATAAGAATACCAAAAATCTAAATTTCAAAAGTTTGTAGTCCTAAGAAAGGACTTTGAAATGAAAGTACCAGGCACCTTCTATACATTTATTCCTGCCCAAGTTCCCATAGGCTCTTCAGCCCACAGGGAGCATCATGTTACAATGAGTTATCCCTAGATTCATCTTCGAGAGCAACCAGCTGTGGTTGTACATCAGAATCATCTGGGAAGCTTTCAACGTAAATACTCATGCCCAGGTCCCACCTCCAGAAACCCATTTCCATTAGTCCAAGAGGAACTAAGCATGGAGATTTTTAATGAGCTAACCTGTGAAATTATTCTTCGATATCTGCCAAAGAGAAGGCCCTAGAAAGCATATCTAAATCTGAATGTCAAAAGTAAATTTCAATTGCTCTAAGACTATACTGTTCAACAGAGCAGCCAGTAGCCATATACAATGTTGAAGCAATTGAAATGTAACCAGTGCTATTGAGGTCACAAAGTTTTTATTGCATGTTATTTTACTAAATTTGAACTTAAAGACTGATACTCAAATTATTGGAAAAGTTTTAAATGTTTGAAATAAGTTGAGTATGTGAATCTACTTTTCCAACTGTAAATTGTGTGAACTCTAAATACAGATCAAGTGTTTCTGATAGTTAATGTCTGAATTGAGATATGCTTAGGACTATAAAACACCTACTGGATTTCACAGAGTTCATAATTTTTGTATTGACTACATGTTAAGATGACAATATTCTTGATACATTAGGTTAAATAAAATATATTATCAAAATTAATTCCACTTCTTTCTTTTTACTTTTTTAACATAGCTACTAGAAAAGTTTGAATTACATATGTGCATTCTGAGGAAAACAAGCAACTCATAGCCAAACATAACAAGACACATAGGCATCATGCAAATGTCAGTAGACAACAGAACAGCTGAATCGGACTCAAATAGTTTAGACATTGGAATTATCAGACACAGAATATAAGTTTTATATTTAAAGGAATAGAAGAGAAATTTGAACAAGAAAGGACTTTTAGAATAACCAACATAATTGAAAAGGAACCAAATAGAACTTGTAGAAGTGAAAGTCATGCCAACTGAAAGTAAAACCTTAATAGAAGAGACACAGCCAAATGGAAAATTTGTGAATGGAAAGATGGATGCAAATAAAACACTGAAAGATACAAAATGCAACACTGACAAACATATCTGGAAAATGTGAACCTAACATTAAGATGTATGGCAGATAAGACAAGAAGTTTAACCAATATTTAAATCAGAATTCCAGAAAGAAGTGTCATACAAAATGGAGTAAAAGTAATATTTTATGAGAAAATATTGGGTTAAAATTTTTCAGAATGATTTAAAGGCATTAAGCTTCAGACCCAGGAAATACAGCAACTCTCAAGCAAGATAACATTCACAAAACATAACAAAATGGCAGAAAACCAAAAAAAGAAGAACTATCAAAAACAGCCACAAATGAAATGAAAAATAGAGCTCTCCAAAATTTGTGGGATGCAGCAAAAGCTGTGCTTACAGGGAAACTTACAGCATTTAATGCATCAGTTAGAAAAAAAGACATTTCCGATAATGAATCATAACATAAAACAAATTTTTCTAAGCTATCAACAATGTAACCATGCTGGAAGAAAGACCGAATTATATGTGCTATTCCTGTTATAAAAATAATATTGTAAAATCATTGTCATACAAGCAGGTAATCAAAGACTGTACTGCCAAAAATGTAGGAGAAATTATTATAGATACCAGTTGATTAATACCCATATTAAGTTATTATGATGTCTGTAGTATTTCCCAACTTCTAAAGTTTGTACAATGCTGTAATTTCTAAATGATATTGAATTTCTTACCAGAACAAACAAAAAAAAACATATGTGGCTCACATTATATTTCTATCTGTCAGTCAGTTTTCTCTTGGGATTTGGATATCAAAAAGAGCACAGAAGTAAAGTATTTTGAGTGCAAATAATCAGCTCCTAATTTCAGTTTTGCATTAATCTAGAATTCTCTTGAGTCACTAAGGACTTACTGAGTGATCACATGGTAGCACTTAACTAGATGCTCCATTCAGGCACTGGGGAGAGGAAGATATGCCCACCTGCAAAAAATCAAAACAGTAGGAAAACTCAGATGCAATTGTGCTTTCAAACTCATTCCGCTATTCAATGCGCCCAACAACCCCATGAGTTACGATTATTTAATTTACCTGTTTCACAGGGAAGGAAACTGAGGCACAAAGTAACCTGCTCAGGATCACACAACTAACACAGTGAGACAACAGCACCTGGACATGGGTCTTCCAAACCCAAATTTTGAACTCCACTTCATCACACAGCTTCTCTGAAATATTAGTAGGAAATTCATTGTACATGGCTCTTACTTAACTGCAAGCCTCTTCTCTGAACAGACCACAGCTCTGCCCTGTCCAGCAATTAAGGTCAGAAAACCCAGCAAATCTCTCTCCTCCACGCCTCTAGAAGCTCACAGCTTGGCCGGGAGCCTGCCGGTGACTGGGCCCCGGGGGAGGGTATATAATATGGGGGGCAGCCTCCTCCCTGAATGTTTGCCAAGGGCTCACTCAAAGTGTAGCCAGGGAGAAATGCTTAGGCAGCTGCCTTCCTAAGCTGCCAGGGACCAAGCAGATTCATTGTCTGATTACTGGACTCCAACAAAAATAAAGCCAGAGAACAGGGCTCTGGACATCTCCAACAAAGCTGTTTCAAACAGAAAATTGAATGGGATGGGGTTGTCATAAGGCATCCATCATCAGGGCCTCACTGAGCGCCCATGGGGAACCCAGGTCTGGAGCCATCATTAATGAAATGTTCAGTTTTTCTAACTCAAAGAGTCATCTCACAGATTTCCAAGACAAGCTAAGATAGGTAAAATGTAGCTTTCAGGCATTGTTTTTGGTACAAATGATGGGAATTCAGGTCCGAGGGGATCCTGACACACTGTAGGGTGTCGGCTCTGGGTTCTGAGTTCAGGTCAGAAGGCCCTGGAGCAGAGAGAAAGCTTGGAAAATGCTTAGCATTTGGCTTTCAGGGAGCTGGCAGAGGGAGTAGGTTCTGGACGGCTCCCCCAGACCCTCTCCTGCAGAAGCCAGACCTGAGCCCTGGCTAGGGGCACATGCCCTGTGCAAGTCCTGGTCACAGAGTTTGTGATTTCCTTTTTCAGGTTACCAACAAATTAAGGATTTTTAATACTAGGGCTTACAAAAAGGTGATGGCTCTCTTTGTGGCATGAATAAAGATATCTCTTTTAGAATATTTGCCAAGCCCAGAAGAGCAGCGCACAATGCGAGTGTGCAAGTGAGAAAACACATAGGTGTGCACCTACATTCCTGGGCGTCAGTACGCACATGTGTGTTCTTATTGATCCTGAGAGCCTTAGAGTTTTATACAAGGATATCCTGGGAGTAAAAATAAGTTTCCTTGTGGGAAAGGGACATTGTCATTAATTGAACACCTACCTACTGCTTGCCAAGCCTGTGCTGGGATGATTCAATGAGATCATTTACGTGAAAGCACTTGGTAAGAGAAAAATCCATCTACAAGTATTAGGGGCTGTATTACTTTATTATATTCTGAAAATCAAATAGAATAGAAACTTATGGAAAAGAGGCATGACATGGTGGTAAAGGAAGTCACATTATAGGATTTGAGAAGGACGATTTAGGAATAAAATTGAGAGAGCATGCAAAAGTGGACACCTTCCAGCAGCAGAAAGAGTGGGGAGCCGTTTCCCTAAACATGCTTTGCGTGGCATCCTGCAGCTGATTTTTCCAATGTCAGGCTTATGAGATTGCTCTGATGCCCATAACTTCAAACACAGAAGCAAAGATATTCCTGCTCCGAGGTCCTGGAACTCAGGGCACAATGGAAGAGAGAGCTGATAGCCTTTGCAGTAGAACAACCAAAAATAATAATCATCATCATAATAATTGGATTTAGATGTTCTTCTCAACATGAACCAACAGAAAGCAAGAAAACAATTATATTAATATCCTATTACTACTGCAACAAATTACCTCAAATTAGTTACAAATTTAGTGGATTAAAACAACGCAAATTTATTCTTAGTTCTACTGTTCCGAGTGGAAAATCAAAGTGTTGGTCAGGCAGCATTCCATCATCTACTGATTCTGAAGAATCAGATGGGGCTTTGGACTAAAACTACCAAGTATCTTTTAGAAAAAAGAGAAAAGGTTAACTCTCATTAGTCTATGATGATTATCATAAATTAATTTATTTAATATTGCTTACTCTGATTTTAGGGGTAGAGTAAAGCAGAGAGGTGTATTGAAATGAATTCTTGACCTCTTAGACATTTGGTTCCAAGAAAGGTTTCTGATAAGGACTGTATCAGTAAAGACTCTGAGAGTTTGGAACACAGAAAACTCAACTCCAGTTGGCATTACCAAATAGTACAAACTTCAGGGTTGGCTGGATCCAGGCACTCAAATGACCCATCAGGACTCAATCTCTCTCCATCTCTTGGCTGATCCCTTTACCAAGCTCTCTCTCATGGCAAAGAGGGTTACCAACAGGCTTACATCCTCACAGCTCCAAGGACAGTGGAAAAGAATACTTGTTTGCAAGTTGCTCAACCAAAGTCCTGAGATAAGCTCTGTTTAGGTCTGATTGACTAATGGGTCAACTCCCCATTCCTGACATATTTACTGTGGCCAAGAGGCTGCCATATTCTGACCGCTCCTGAC
The DNA here is from genome assembly GCF_030020395.1 of Manis pentadactyla. Lineage (NCBI taxonomy): Eukaryota > Metazoa > Chordata > Mammalia > Pholidota > Manidae > Manis > Manis pentadactyla. The sequence continues at coordinate 22,400,049 of NC_080036.1, forward strand.
TCCTTCGGTACTGAGAGAGAATTCTAGAGCTGAGGATTATAAACAGCCTCATTCTAATGACTCAACCTTGTTTCAGTTTATAGATTTTTTTTTCCCCAAATGAAATTGAAAGCAGAGCTACTCTGTTCTAGAATAATGCAGAGGACTCCAGGTTATTGACACCACCAGGGACAGACGGAGAAGTGTCAGGAACCCACACTCTGTGAGTGCCAGGTGGAACCCTCTGTTTCCCTGGTCTTTAGACCAGCCTTCCTGAAATGCATTCCACTTGATATTAATTGGTGCCCCTTCCCCACCAAAAAAGATCGATTCCCTGGTCCATCAAGTTTGGGAAGTTTTTGGTTCAATAAAGTCAAAGACTATTTTTCACTACAGGACATTTCAGAGCCTTTAGTATTCAAATGTGTGTTGTAACTCTCCAGGGGAAAAACACAACATGCAGAATTTCCCAAACCTATTTGAATGTGAACCTTTCGGAGCACCTCTTAGGAGGAGTGTTCCCCAAGAACAAACTCAGGATCGTGCGGCTCTGTGGGCACCTTGTTTTCTGACCAGTCCCACCTTGCCCTGCCCATCATTTTAATTGAGATCACAAAGCAATAAAAGATTCCTGAGGAAGGCGGGTTTTGTCTCTCCATCACCTCTCTGGAATGTTTCAAAATGAATATCATAGCACAGAGATAAAACCCATCAGATCCCCGGCTTCTCAAAAGAAAGCCTTCTCCATCCATCCTGTTACGAAGTCTCCGGAATCAAATTGCAAAAATGCTGCAGGAACTCCAGCTTCGGTGGGAGGAGGGACCGCCGGTGGGCTCCGCCGAGGGGACTTTGGCCGCTGCGGGAACTCGCATTCACCTCTGGCAAACCTCTGTCTGCAGCTGCAGAAGATCAAGTCAAGCTCACATCTGTTCCCCAGACGCCTGACACCCCACCCCAGCTTCCCCATCCAACAAAGCCTGGCCAGGTTTTCACAGTTAATTCCTCCAGGGCCCCTGGCTCATCTCCTCCCTTCGTGCTCCTATGAATTCTCAGACATCAAAGCAGCCAGTTAGCCAAAGCTTTGTTTGTTCAGCATTCAGCAGAACACCTTAAATTCCCAGCTTGAGAGGAGACTGCAAGAAGGTCAAACATACACTATTGTCAAAAAAAAAAACCTTTAAAACAGCAAGACATGACCAACGTATTCACGGAGGAACCGCTATGATTTCTCTGGGCTTCAGGGTCCTGTGAAGTGGGGCCCTTCCCCCAGCAAGTTTAATAGAAGAGTCTAAGGGGAAGGCAGCCAGAATTTTCCTTGGAGGTCACTCTGAGTTGACTCAAGCGGGATACTGATGCTGAGATGGAAACTGGGAGCTACCGGTGCAACCGAAAGGGTCAGCCCTCGAATTAAAGGGAGGTCTAAAATGTCCATTCCAGAGTGTTCTGATCCATCCAGCCCCGTGTTTTGGACTGTTTCTCCTACCTCTGACCTTACTTCACAAAATTACATGGCTTTTTAGAATGGAAAGGTTATCAGTCTGGACATTTTCAAACTTTTTGACAGAAGAAAACATTTTCCCAAAGTCTTAAATGGGACCCCAATATAAAGCAGAGAGAGTTGGGGGCTGTGCGGGCAGGTGGGCCTGGACTTCCACCTCCCCGGCCTTCCCTCTACCGCTGTGACTTTGGGCTCCCACGGACTGAGAAGTCCCTGACATACATAGTCCAACCCCTTCAGTACAAACACTGAGGAATAGAGGTGGAAAGGGAATGCCAGGCTCACGTGGCACACAGGAGCAGACAACAGACAGACAACAGACACCACCACAGCCCCCAAGCCTCACGTGATCCAAATCTTAAGACCCCTTGAGAGCTTGTACCTTTGCTCTTCGCACAGAGACACTCCGCAGATTGCTGAGTCCTGCCTTCCAAACGCTCTTTTTCTGCTCCCACCAACACCTGGGACCCCTGCAGGCTCTTCAGTTGCTAGATCCTGTTTCCTAAACTCACTTAGCCAGTAGAGTCACCTGGGCGCTTGTTAATACCATAGATTCCTGGTCCCTGCGCTAGACCGAGTGAATCAGAATTTCCAAAGGTGAGTCCAAGAAGCTGTGGTTTAAATAAGCACCCCACATAATTTTGATGACTGACCAGCTTTGGGGAGCATTATATTGGATGAAGCATTGAATGTTCCTTCCTCGGGTCCACCACAAAGTTAAGAAATTCTTATATTAAATCACAGCCCCCAATGCTGATAGGATCATAATTTCATATGACTTCCTCTGGAGATCCTTTTGGAATTATTTGGAAGGGGAAAGGGGGTGGTCTCTGCAAAATCTTTCACTTACTTATTCTAAAAAAATAACCATAGACTTGTGCAAATATTTATCTGTAAGGATACACATTGCTGCACTAATAAAACAGAAATGTTCAACAAGGAGAGAATTGAGCCAATAAATGTTGGTATGTACAGGTAGTAAGTATACATTTATTCAGAAATAATGTTTAGAAGATTAATAAATACATTCACAATATATGTAACATAAACACAACATGTTACAAAAACAGTAGGATTCATTGTTTCGTATGTATAAAAATCCTGGAAAAATAAGAAAATTCTCTCTAGAATGGAGGTGGGATTGACAGCCATGTTAGTTTCTCACTCGTGTTTCTTTCAATCTTACAAAATTTCTATAGAGAATATAAATTTTGGAATCTACAAAAATAGTCATCTTTAACTTTGGGGAGGGGAAAAGAGCAAGATATGGGATCAAATGATAATTTATAAAAGTACCTATTAAACTCTTGCCCATACCTCTTAAAATGATAAGGAATGGTTTGGTTGTTCTTGTTATTATTGTTTTTAGAATAAACTTATAAAAGCTCAGGAAAGCAGGCGGGCACACCATCCACAGACAGTAAGAAATTCCTTGATACCCTTAGATACTTAAGGAAAAGCAATCATGTAAAGGATGAGGATTAAAAGGAAATCTCCTAGTACCTAGGAAAGAACAGATTTTTATGACAGAAGTGTTAAGATTTTGAAGACTCTATCCATGAGGTCCAAGTTCACTAGGAGGGAAAAAGAGAGGCATGAGGGAAGGGGGAACATCAGAAAATGAATAGATAAAATGCTCAATGGAAGAAAGACATGCGCATTCAGATTGAAATAGCCTCCTGAGTGAAACAGAAAATAATAACAAAAAATATTGATCTCTTTCTGAGCTAGGCACTAGGCTGAGTGGTTTCCATGCACCATGTGTGCTAATCCTCAGAGCAAACCTGAGTTTGGAGCTATCATTTGCCCCATGTTACAGTCAGGAAACTCATCAGAGAGACGCTAAAAACATACGCCCAAGTTCACACAACTAGTAATGAATGGAACTGGGTGCTTGGACATTTTTGTACACCTGTACAATACAAACCAATTTCTAAAAATTGTCTAGAAAGGGGTGAATCTCACCTTAAAGAAATGATAAACAGACTAACATAAGACTTCTCCTTCAACACTGGGCTTTGCAACACCCATAGACCAGAGCACCACAGTCACAAAGCACATTATTCAAACCTAGAATTCTATATCCAGCAAAATCAATAACCATAAAATCAAGGCATTTTTAGTCATTAAGGACTCAAGGTGTTTATATCAGACTCTCACTGAAGAGTTACTCAAGAATACTGAAAAAAGATGAAAAATTAAACAAAAAACATGGGATTTAGGAAATAATGGTTAAAAATAAGTGAATAAAGCTTATAATGGAGTCTAAATGAATACTGAAGCATAATGCAAGAAGAACCAGAGCAGGAATGAGCACAAGGAGAAATAAGCTCCCTGGGTAATTATTACATGGGAGACGGTGAGATAAAGGAGGAGGGTGATAAAGTCAAAGAAGAAAAAAATGAAAATGAGGAAGTATTTATTACTAAATGATTGTGAAGACACAGCATATCAAAACTCACATAGCCTGATGCGAAAAGGCAAAGCAGTCTCGGAAGAGGCAGAGCTCCAGCATGGAAGGATCCCAGGGCTCAGAACGGCTGCGGAGCCGGGTCACCGGCTCATGCACGTTGGAATTTTAACTTTTATTGTGCTCACAGAAGCAAGTTTTTATCACAGAAGGCCACAGAGGTTTTCAGGTGTATTTGGGAAAAGACATAGAAATCAAGACATTGTCACAAAAACAAAACTGAATTCTTCACTAGCAGACTTGTCCTAAACGAAAATAAAGAAAGTAACATAAATAAAAGAATTACCCTAAACAGTAATTCAAATGCACATGAAGAGGCGCAGAGCGCTGACACTACATAGTATAAATAGGATAGTCACTACATGGGTAAATATTGATGACAGCATACATTTATTTTTCTTGTCTGTAAGTGCTTTTTTCCTCCTATCTGACTTAAAAGACAACTGAATTAAATAAATTTAAATGTTCTTAAAATTATAAAAGTATATTAAGTTAATAATAGCATATAAAGTTTACAAATTATGATAGTTCTTGTATAATATATATAAATACATAATATACAAATACATAGTAGTTATATTAATAGTATATTATATATGACATAATAATGCAAAAAGGCTTATTTAAAAAGTGTAAAAAGTGATTATTAATCTGCTACGCTGACAGTCACACATGATCTGTGGTAACAATAGTATAAAGGAGGGATGGGGAATGAAAAGATCACAAATACAATTCTAAACATTAACTAAATTCATATTAATATGAACTAGACTGTTCTTAATTAAGATGTGAATGATAAGCCCAAGGCAACCTCTATTAACTCAAAAATATATAGTAAATGAAGCAAGAAGCAAATTAAAATAATACACTAAAATGTATCAGTTTAACACATCAGTAGGAAAATGATCAAAGAATATGAACAAATCATACTCAAAAAATAAATGGATGATAAATACATGAAAAAATGATCAACCTCACTAATAAATGGGGAAATGTTATTTTAAATCGTGAGATATTTTAATCCATCAAATTAGCAAAATGTAAAGACTTTGCTACTAAAGTATGAGAAAATAGAACCCTTGTACTCTGGCGATGGGAGTGAACATTAGTGTAATCTTTGGGGAAGGTGTTTTGATTGAGTGCATCCAATTTAAAATGCATGTGCTCCTTGATCTAATGAGAACATGACCTTGAGCAAGACACATCTCTGAACATCTTTAAAAATAAAGTCTCTTATGATAGTTGATTAAAATGAGAAATGTAAAAATACTTTATAAATTCCTAAGCTTTATCAGAAATACAACACTAGGAATGCGCCCTTTTCTCACCTCCCTTTTATAGCAGCCAATAGAAGAGTCCTTGTGGGTGGAGACTCACTGTTTGGAGAAAAACTGAACATGCTCTGCTGAAAATCTCTTTAAGGTAGGTTCTGAGCTTCCAGAGCCTGAACGCGGGCAGGCCTCTCTGCTTACAGAAGACAGGTTACACAGGAGGAGGAAGAAAGGGGGGCTAAGGGAGCCTGCATGCTTTACGACATGCCCCTTTTCCGAAATTCTTCATGCCTTTTGTCCCCCTCAAAAAATGATCAGCAACATTACTCAACTGATCTGAGACTGTGGGTCCACCACCTTTAGTTCCTGTATCCTAACCAGTCCTCATGTACTCCCAGAAAGTAAGCATATCTCACGCACACACATGCTGCCCCAGCACATGCCCACCTGCCCACCTGCCCACCCACCAACTACCCGGCACACATATTTTTCCTCACTTACTTAATAATATTACAGTCTACATGGAGTTACCATTGGCAAGATTGTTCCTGTGATAAATAGATTGGTAAAATAATAATGATGATGATGATGAAAGCTTCTGATGCAGGGGAATATTCTTTCCTTAGTTTACGTGCTGGTGAATCTTAAGAGCTGTCACGAATCACCACTGGCTAGCTCTTGGAGAAACGATGCTCACAGCTGTGCCATCACCCACAGACTCTGGAAGGAAGGCCTTGGTCTTGACCCCCACGGACGGCAATACAAAAAGGTCCTCTGCACCACAGAGAACTGTGTGACACCAGCTCTCACCGTGACTGCAAAGGGCAGGAACAACCATCTGTTAGACTTCCAATGAGACTGGGATGATAATACAATGAAATGAAATAATGTAGGTGAAACACTCAGTGTCATGCCTAACATACGGACAGTGCTGAGGAAAATAAATGTTTCCTTAGCAAACGACTAACGGGCTTAATAAATTCACCTTGTATAGTGTGTGAAGAAGCCACCTGTTCCTGTAGCCCCAATATCAAAAGGTGAGGTCTTATCCTGGAAGAAAATAAGCTCAGAAGGATTTGATTTTCTTGCAGAGCGTAGGGATGAGTCCATTGGTTATGGAGTCTATACTGTGGAGAGATGAGAAAGGCAGAGAGCACTCGGAAGACGGGCAGGAGAAAAAGAAGAAAATTGTGAGGGAGGAGGAGGGAGGGGGGAGAAGGAAGCAGCAGCCCGAGGAATAATCGTACACCAAACATTTCCAAAGCGTCTCCTGAGGCCAGACGCTGCTTCATTACCTCCTATCAGCCTCCCAGTAGACCCAAGAGGCAGGGACTCTCACTACGTCCGTTTCACAGATTGGTATATTGAGGCGCAGGGCAGTTCACTAACCTGCCCAAGATGCGTGCAGAGCAAGAACTTAAACACTTCCTTCTACCTCCAGAGTCCAGGCTCTTTGCTCTACCCAGCCCTGCCTCTCAGGAAAATGGAATATGAAGAAAATTCCCAGTTCTTCCATTGTTCCACTAGAAGATGGACAGAGCAGCTGATGAGACACTCTCTCCCACGTCTGCTCATTCAGGGCGCCGACCTCACTTTGCTGCAAATAGCTCACTGGTCTACCTCCCGCTAACCCAGTTCCTTAAGGGCAGAAAGGCTTCTTCCAATCTGTCAATCAGGATTTGCCACGGGAAACTCTTGTCTTCATCCTCACACCTGCCGTTCATTAAATGCTGAATCCAGTGGGGGTGTCCCGGGACCTCTAGGTCTGTACATCAACAACACTGCGTTTCTGGGACGCTGGTATGTTTGGAATTGTCTTTCTAAATCCAACTTTTCCAGCTGCTCTGGGGAGTCACCATTCAACAATGCAACACGCCTGCCATGCTGATGCGGACTCCGTAATCCTACAGGACGCTCCCAGTTTCATGAGGCTGACTTTTACTCAATCAAAGCAATTTGCTAAGTGTTCAAGACTTATGACTATGTTTCATTAACTCAATATAAGACTTTTTATAGAGATAAATTCACAAGCCAGAGAAAATCCTTTACTGGCCCACAGATCTCTTGTTAGCCACTTTGCTAACAATCTTAAGGAAGCTATGACCTTAAAAGTCAGTAAAACAAGTATATATAATATATATATATATATATATATATATATATATGGAAACATTTTAAATGTTTTAATGTTTTAAATGCTTTAAATGTCCCATTTTTTTATTTGAGGAAGTATTATAAATAGAAAAAAGTAGAAGATCCCAATAAGCAAAAAGGGGAGAAAAAAAAATCACAAAATCACCACAGAATTAACTACCTTTAGTGTTTTACCTTACACTCTTTAAGACATTTCTCAATAAATGCATATTTATACAAAATGTGATTGTTCGTGCTGCTTTTAACCTGCTCTTTGCACTTAACATTATGAATAACATCATTCTACTTTTCCATGCTTCTTATCACAGCTCTGATTGCACTTTACTGGAACTTTCCATGGTGTTTTATGGCCTCAAAATATTCTGCAGAATGAACATATCCTATTTGCTTTACCCATCCCCTACTCTCGGACATTAGAGCAAGTCCAGTGTTTTGCTCTTATAAACAATTCCTTAATTGTTTCAACGTTTTGAACAAATGCCCCTTAAAAAATACCCACCATCTCTGGTCTGAAATCATGTGAAATCCACTCTTGTCCTAAAATTCATTTTCTCTCCGGATTTTTTATATTTCTAGATTCCTTCTATCCTGTCAACAAGCCATTTTACCCATCCCAAATTCCCTCTCTTGAACTTCACTACTCCCTTCCTGGCTACTCATTTACTAGTTTTTCTGAAACAACTTTTTCTTTCCCTTTTATAAGGTCCGTTTCTGCCATATAGCATCCTTTGCTTTCATCCACTCACCCTTCGCCCTATTGACTCATGCCGCCCTCTGAAGCCTACTGTACAAAAGATACATGCAAAGCCTCTGGGGATCAAAGGGTGAATACAGCACATCCTGAGCCCTAAAGGAATTTAGAGTCTGATTGGAGATGCAAGGTACATATTCACAGTGGTATGCTGGTAAATTGGCTCTCTGAGAGGAAAAAAAAACCTTGATGTGTAGGTTTGACAATTTCCACACTGTAAAATATTCCCACCTGGGCCAAGCTACCAACATGATGTGACTGAGCTCAGAGGTGGGAAGAGATGCACGCAAGCCAGCTCCAGGGCATGACTGCATGTGAGAAGCTGAAATACATACATATGTGTGCATTCACATACATGCATGTCCATATACATGTATCTATGTGTGTACATACACATGCATGTTTTAGCTTTTCATGTACATGTATTCCTGCATGTGTGTGCATAACCAGAGGAAGTAGGCTCTCATGTCATCAACATCTTCAACACCATTTACTGAACATTTATAATGTGTCCAGCCCTATGTTCAACACTTTATATGCATTGCTGTACAACACACCCGTAGGACGAGGTATCGTTATTATTGCTAATTTTGCAAATTTATCTTGCAAAATTGGAGTCTCGAAGAGGGAGATAATTTGCCCTTGTTTGTTCAAGGCAGTAAGTGGTGAAACCTGATCAAATCAAGGTCTATCCAATGCTAGATCCCAGGCTCTAAGGACTGCACTCTCCTACTGCTTCATGCCAGGGAGCTAGACCTCTGGATTCCAAGACACAGACTGGCCATAGGTTCCAAGGGGTGGACTGCCACTCCCGCCACGTGACACACCCAAGCCTGCTTTGCCACTACAATCCTGCTCTTCTCAAGGGCACCATGAAGGCTGACTATTAATGCCCAAGTTGCCCTTCAGCTAATTACAATTCTCTTATATCGCTCTCTTTCCTACCAAAAGCTTCGCTTGGTCTCTTTTTTTTTTTTTTTTTAACTACAGTTGACCTTTGAACAACACAGGTTTGAACTATGCAGATCCACTTACACATACTCTTTTTTCAATAAGGAAAGTTTTTGGATATTTACAAGAATATGAAAAAGCATTTCCTTGGCTCTAGCTTTCTTTATTGTTAGATTACAGTGTATAATACATACAACAAACAAAATATGTGTTAGCTGAGTATTTGTTATCAGTAAGGCTTCTGGTCAATGGGAGGCTCTTAATAGTTATGTTTGGAGAGAATTCAAAAGTTATATGAGGATTTTCGACTGCACAGGGGTTTAGCAACCCTAACCCAATCCCTACGTTGTTCAAGGATCAACTTGATAGCTTTTATGTATCTATCTGTTTACATTTATCTCCGGGACTCTTCTTTTTTTATTTCTGTCTCCTTATCAATTTTCATTGATAATTCTTCATCATGAAGCCTGGGAGACAAAGAACTCATATAAGTAGAAGGAATGCATACATATAAAGAGGCAGATGAAAAGCCCAAGGGGCTGGCCAGATTACAATGTGTCGGCAGGATAAGGTTGCCACTCAGAAGGCACACAGGCACGTATAAATGGGAGTGTCAGTGCAGGAAGGTTGCAATAATTCTCCCATTCCTTGGCCCTGGGGAGTCTGAATCTAGTTCTGCAACAGAAGGACCTGGGAAAATTGGACAGAATTCAGCAGAACACCACAAAGATGATTAAAGAAATGAAAAATGAGACCCACAATGGCAGGTTCAACACACATGGAATCTTCCTTCTGATGTAGAAGGCTGAAGGCAGAGTGAAAAATCATTTTCCCCTGAAGGCAGGCATGAGGAATTAATACTGCTAGAGTATTTACCACGTGCTGGGCACTGTTTTTGGCGTTTTATGTACATTATCTCAAATAACTTACAGTAACCCTTCACAGTAGGCTTTATTAATCTCCACGCTTTCATATGGGTAATATAGTATCCACAGGGGTTCAGGAACTTGTTCCAGACCACAGGGTGGACACATGAGGAATCAGAAGGCAAGCCCCTGTCTTGTGGGCTCTGAAGCCCATATGTTTTCCACTTTAAAGACGGCCTCTTGTTGAGGCGGCAGTTTCTCAACAGCAGCACAACTGACATTTGGAACCAGATCATTTTTTGCTGTGGGGGCTGCCGGGTGAAATGTGGGATATTGAGCTGCATCCCTGGCCTCCACCCTAAATGCCTACGGGACTCCCCAGCGGTAACAACCAAAACTATCTCTAAATATTGCCAAATGTCCCCACGGGGCAAAATCAGCCCTGGTAAACAACCACTAGGTTAAGGAAGTTCATGCCTTTAGCTAGTGCCCACGATTCTCCATTTCCCCTGAGGACTTTTTTAAGCATTTTGGTCAGAAGTAAATTAAGAATGTCCTAACCATCTAAGCTGTTCACTCAGGCACATTTTGCTTCACAAGACAGTCGGCTTCCTGAATGTCAGTGGACAGACAACCTATAAAGGCCTTTCCTTCTCAAAGATAATTTTCAAAAGGGCTAACACTTGCTGGCCAGTTGAGCCAGGCTGGGTACCGTTCTAAGCACTTGATGTGTATTCGCCTGTCTAATCCTCACAAGAGCCTCTGACATGCCTTTTACAAGGATTCCCGTTTTACAGATGAGGACACTGAGGCAAAGGGCACAAAGGAAACGCCCACAGTTTCACCATTAGCGAGTGGCAGGGCTGAAATGTGAACCTGGACAGAAGACGGCCAGACCCTGTGCTCATAACTCCTACCCAGTCTTGCCTCTGACACTTTGTTAGGGCAGCAAGAATGACACCCTGTACCTGAAAACAACCACGTTGCCAGAGTTAACCTTGCACAGGGAGCCCGGAGGACCATGGACAGCATTTGGCCCCTCTCTGCAGCACGCAGCCGGAAAGAAACCACCTCACATGAGTTCTGGTCCCTAGGACAATGGCTGACAATATCACACACACAAAAAAGCACCTGAGCAGCTTCTTTGAAATGAAAATTCTGAGGCCCCAACCCTGCAGACCCAATCCCCCAGCTCTGGTGTGAGGCCCAGGAGTCTCCACTTCAAACAGGCTGCCAGGGCCCTAGTAGGTCTGGTGAACTTGGCTCAAGGACGAGGCCCTGGGACCTTGGGTCTAGGTCAGCATAAAAGCTGAAGGTCTGGATGTCTGTGTCCCCCAAAATTTATATGTTGAAACCTACCCCCCAAAATGAGAGCATTAGGAGGTGGGGGCCCTCATAAACGAGATGAGTGTTCTTACAGAAGAGACCCCAGAGAGCTCCCTCTCCCCTTCCACCAAGTGGGGACACAGCACGAAGGTGCCAGCCAGGAACCAGTAAGAGGGCTTCCGCCAGAACACGACCATGCTAGTGCCTTGATCTTGGACTTCCCAGCTTCCAGAATGACGAGAAATAAATTTCTGTTGTTTTAAGCTACCCAGTCTGCTGTAATTTTTTATAGCAGCCCAAACAGACTAAGACAGGACCCAGGACCCAGGGAAGATAATAGACAACCCCTGTGCTAATTTCAGGAGTGGCTTTCCTGAGAGAGATCGTGAGATCAGCAGGTAGATTAGGGCTGCCTGCCACGGGTGCAGGAATGGAAATAAGGAAATGCTTGATACGTATCTGCCGACCCTGCTCAAGGGCCAGGTGAGCTTCGTAGGCATTCCAGACTACAAGCTATCAGTTTCCTGCAGCTTCCAGCAAGAAGTCTTAGCATACGAAGTCACACTCCTTCCAGTAGACACCGATTATTACTAACACGCATCATGCGACTTTTGTTACAGAGGTCATTACAATTAAAGCAGGATTAAAAGTCCAGGTGCTATTGGTGGCGACCATCCCAGACCCGCCTTTATGTTCGTCACAGCCTCCTCTACAGCTCCTGCACCAGGTGCCCACGGAGAGCCTCACTCCCCTCCTAAGCAGACATCCAGCAGCCCAGGGTGGAGGCATGGGCTTCCTCTTCCTCTTCCCCTTCTATGGGAACCAGCCCGGCCAGAGGACACAGGCAGGAGGCAGACAGTCCTCTACAGACTGGAGTAAGATCAATGCCACATGAAACAAGGAGCCATGTTCAACTCGTGCCCTGCGGTCTGCCCCATATCCAGCACACAGTGCATACAAGGCACCAGTGAATCTCTGCAGGATGAATGAATGAGTAATTGGTAGGGGACCCATCAAGCGACAAGCACAAAACAGAGGCTGTGATAAGCCTGGGCTCCTTACATCATAGAAAATAGCTGGTGAATCCCAAATGAGGGTTTTCACCTGCACCAGAGGCTCTGTGGACATACTGAAGGTCTCCCTCTATGCCACCTGCCCATTGAGGGGCTTGAGTTCACTCTTTCACTGCTTTTTTGAGCTCTTACAGTTTTTATGGGAGATTTCACAAGGGAATTGGATCACATCGAAGCATTTCAAAGTGGTTTGGGGAGGGTAAGCATCTAATACTGTATATAATTATCAAGTCACTATATTCTGGAGCCAATATAATCTTATATACCAACTTTAGTCCAATTAAAAAAATGGTTAAGATGGTAAATAAATAAATAAAACTGCTTAGGGGAGAAGTTCTGCTCAGATGACAAGAAATATGTTAAGAATCAGCACCTTCCTGGTGTCCATAATAATCCCATCCTACCCTCTGCTCTCCACGGCTAGCCAAAAGTCTGCCCCTCCCAGGCCAACTGGGCTTCCCTCTGTTCCATCCCCACCCCCTCCCCCCACTAATTTTCTGCCTTTTCCCATGCTAGGTCACTTGCCACCTACAGATCTTAGCATTTTTTGATAATCATAGTAAAAATTATAGTGAAATTCACCACATGAATCCTCCAGGCTAGATGCTGTCCCCCACGTCACATGGATTCCCTCACTTTGTTCCCCCAATGGCTCTGAGAGAAGAACCATTATATACCCGTTTTACAGATGACAAAAACAAAGTTAAGTCAGCCTCCTCCGTGAAGGCTTTCCTGACTGCCCCTGCTGACAGTTGGCCACCTTCCTCTCCCTTCCCAGCCTTCTGGAGCCCGTCAGAGCCACCCACTGGTGTGTCATTCCTCATCCACGCCCGGGTGTGCGCACAGTTCTCGTGATGGTCACAACTAACACATTGTACTAGCGTCTCAGGGTCAAGTAACAATTATCACAGACGGGGCGGCTTAAACCACAGAAAGTCATCTCCCTGCAGCTCTGCAGGCTGGAATCCGAGCTCAAGGTGCCACAGGGCTGGTTCCTCCGGGGCCTCTCTCCTGGGCCCCGTCTTCTCCCTGTGTCTCTGCATCATCTCCCCTCCGCATCCATGTCCTAACCTCCTTTTCTTATAAAGACACTGGTCATATTGGATCAGGTCACCCTAATGAACTGCATTTTACCTTAATCACCTCTTTCAAGACTTAGCTCCAAAACCAGCCTCATTCTGAGGTGCTGGGAGTTAGGAATTCAACATAGGATTTTAAACGGGACAGAGCTCAGCCTGTGATGCGTGGGAATCATGGTTTACAACCCACAGAAAAGAATCACATTCATCACCTCATCTGGCGGCACAGTAAGTGGACTGTAAGGAGGGCAAGCGTTTGTTAGTATCACATTATTGTCTTCTCCACGCCAGCCCCCACTCGCTGATGAGAAGTTTACAGCTTCACCCAGGGGGGGATTGGTGGGCTCAAGGCTGCAGACCAGACCTCTTGACCCCACATCCTCTCCTTATTGCACAGCGTGGCAAGAGAATGGTGACCTTAGTGCCTGCATTTGATTTTACAAGTGGGTAAAGGCAGGCCCCCAGCAGGGCCCATATCTCTGGGCTGTGACACCAGGTCTCCATGGTGGGAGCCAGGCAGGGTCTCTCCTGGCAGCCCCCATGGTCAGTGTTGCTCCGCAGCCCTCCACAGGCCATGGAGCCATTTCCCAGCCACACTGGGAAACAGCTCTGTGCAATGTTCTCGCCTGCAAAGTGCAGCTCCTCACACCTGCTGGAGGTCTGGAGGTCTGGATGCCAGGAGAGGGTTACCTGAGGGCTGAGGTAGCTGAACAGGGCAGTGCCAGGGGCCGTGCCTGCCCCCCATAGGTGCCCTCATGCTTGCCCCACAGGACAAAGCAGGTGCAAGCTGTTTGGTGGGTAGTTGGTCAGTCCCAAGACTGTGGAAGAAGCCATTGGAATCCATGTCCACGCCTAGACAGGCAGCTCAAAGCATCAGCAGGTCATGGAGCCGTTTTTAACCAGAAAAGGCAGGGAAGAAAGAGATGGTCTGAAGCATTCCATCTCCCGCGTTTACCAGGACTCCGTGAATCTCTTCCTTGGGTCCCCGCTGGCCAGAGAGCTCCTCCCTGACAGGAGTCCGGGCCTCTGCCACCCCCACATTGAGACCTGTGTTTGGGCCAGTGGGGAGGCCAGAAGCCCCGTGGCTGGGAGACTCTGGGAGCTTAGCCCCCCAAAAAGCACATACTTTTCAGCTCAGAAGCCCTTCTCCCAGCACACATGGCAAACCTCTTCTCCCCGACACAGCCCAGCGTGGCCCCTTCCAGCAAAGCAGGCCCTGGGCCCTCTGTGTTTAAGCCCTGACCCGTGACTGGGGCCTATTTTCTCTGCCCAGGCTGTGACCTTACCTCCCAGGATGCCTGCCATGTGTCAGTGGATTTTTCTCTTTCCCACCTCCTCACATTTTCTGCGTCTTCCCCATCTGTAAATGGCATTGCTCAGGGCAGGAGAGAAGCCGGGGACCACAGGTATGTGTCCCGTCTCTGCCGGGCCATGGCTGGGTCCCGTCCGAGGCAGATGCCCGCCGTGCCTGGGCCCAGCGGGGGGAGATGAATGCGTCCTCCAAGTGTGGTCAAAGGAAAACTTTGTGCTCCTGCGTGGCTGTGTGCTTTGGGCCAGCTCCCTCCTCACTTTCGACTATTTTTACTTTGGAAAGACAACCTCCCCTGTCTGGGCGCCCCTGCCCTGCCGAGGCAAACAAGGTGGTATGAAATCGTCAAGTGGTTTTGAACCCAGAAAGACCCAGGTTCAAGCCCTGTGCCGTCCTTTCTTAGCTGTCCCTGACCTTCATCGTCCAGAAAGCGGGGATGTTACAAGGGAAGGGGGAGAGCACAGCCTCCCTGCCTCAGCCTTCCTCAGGATGAGGAGGCAGAGCCTGCGGGAAGGCCCCATGCCTGGGGGACTCCATAATGCCAACCACCTTCTCACCCACCCCACTGGGCCCGGGCCACCACGAGGAGAAGCACCGAGGACACGGGTCACTCACGCTCACACGCGACCTGCCGCTCCCAGCGCCCAGGCGAGGAGGCCACACGTCATTCCACATCAGCCTCATAAGAAGTTGTCCTGAATTTGTTTCTTAACAAAATCACATTGTTATATGTTATGTTCAACAATGAGCTCCTCTCTTTAACAAGAGATGTGGGTCTATCCATTTGTAAGTAACAGTCAGATTTTTACCTCGATGGTGGGCCCTTCCTACTGTGGGAATTGAAAGGCAGGATCCATAGGGGCCCCCAGCTGCTCCTGCTTGCAGGGAAAACTGGGCTAACTTCCTCTGTGTAGCCAGGAGGGGAGCACATGGTGTGGCTGACGTGTAATCAAAGTGGGGGCTACGTAAGTATTCTCCACCTCAGACACTGTCTCCCTTCCCCGCCCACACCCCTCCTTCCCCAATGCCCCCTACCCCATGCAAGGCGTTCCCCTGCAATACCCCCCTGAGCAGCTCCTGCTGGTGAAACAATCCCCACTTCTGGAGTTCAAGTACTCCCAGCTCAGCTCCTTACTGGCTGTTTGACTTAGGGAAGTTGCTTAACCTCTCTGAGCTTCAGTAGCCTCATCTGCAAAATCAACAGGGCTGCAGCAACATCCTCCTCTCGGGACTGAGGACAAGATGGAATGAGATGCTGCTCGCCAAGATGCTCCCACCCTGTGCATCGTCCCCATCCCAGACCAACAGAGGCTGCCCAGCCCCGCCCCAGCAGCAGGCAGCAGCCCAGGGAGACAGGTAACAAGGTCCTGGAGGTCCTCCGACGCTGGGCCTCCCTTGAAATCGCCCAGGCTGAATAAGCCCGACCAGCTCTGGCAGCAGCTGGTGAAGGCTGCAGGCGAAGGAGGTAGGTGGGCAGCAGAAGGAGATGGACATAATGCTACCAACACAAATTTGATTTTTCATGACATCTTCCAAATTTTAAAGGTAGCACTTTATGGGAAATGTAGGTGGCCATTATGGAAAATCTAGAAAGTACAAACAAAATACAACCAATTTTTAAAAGCTTATGATTGTCCATCCCCACTGAGAGCAGCCCCCAGGGGCGATTGAATCCCTTCCTTTGTCCTCCATCTGCAATTTGTTTTCACTGGTTGATGACAGCCTGTCCTATACCCTGCTAATGTCTTTGCATCCTGACTTTACAGCCTAACATTATATGGTCATAAGCATGAGGAAATGGTACTACTATTCCCCAATTTTATTGATGAGGGTCTTCAGGTTCTAGATAACTTGGCCAAGGTCATACAGAAGAGCCATTTGCAGTATTTCCACCAGCTGCTGATATTTACCTCCGCCTCTGGAAAACCACTGCAAATAAAAATAACACAAGCATTCACCCTTGACTTTCCACTAGGGCTTTTACTCTTTGAGTAGTACTTTCAGGACTGTTATTTCTTCCTGTCTTTCAAACACGTCTGTGAGATGAGTAGGAAGGCTACATCGTGCCCATTTCACAGATGAGTGTAAAACCACGAAGTCTGCCAAAGACACGAAGATGGAGGTAGGGGTGAGAGCAGACTCCGGCTTTCCCCATTGAATTCCACCACCTTCTTGGATGGCCCTGGGCCACCCAGAGGGCTGAGGCAGGGTGTGGAAAAGGTGATGAGAGTAAGCCAACAGGAGGTCATAGAAAACTCCAGAAGGAGAATTCAGAGTGAGGTCCACAAACAGTGCTCTTTGCCGGTGATTCCTCCTCTAGTAGGGCATCCGCAGCCAGGTCTTCATGCCAATGTTCTCAACAGATGCTAAGCCACATGCTTCAGAAAATAAGGCAGTGAGTCCTTCCTCCTCTGACCCAATTCACAACTTTAAAACCCTTCTCCCGGAGGATGTGTTAAGGGTCAGAACCTCAGTCAAGCTCTAATTCCAAGGTAACCATTGGTAACTCCAGGAGTTTGCTCCAAACTTCTGCTGAAATGCAGAGGGGACTGGCTTTGAAATACTAGTTTTAGATCTTGCTTTCCACCCACTCCTGGATGTCACTGAAGTTTAGACTGTGCGCCTGGCAATGAACTTAGACTCCTTGTGGACACACCAACTCTGGCACTGAGCTGTGTACTCCGAGGACGGAGGCACGTCCCGTTCATGCTGAGACAAGGCTGCTTGCACTGGGGAACTCCTCCCAGGGAGACGCTGGCACCTGGCTCCTCGGCTCCCTGCTGAACGGAAGCCAGGTGAGGAACTGCAAGCAGCAAGCCCACGCATGAGCCAGAGTCACGGACAGAGAAGAGATGCTCTGGTCCGTGTGAACAGTGGCTGCCCTCTGAGCACTTACCAGATGCTCCGCTAAATGCTTCACATTTTTAATGCTGTGGGGAACAGAAAACATTGGGAATTCGTTGGCCCATAAGGCCCAGGGGTGGTCCTGGCACAACTGACCCAGTGTCACCAGACACACACCCAATCTCTCTTTGCCTCTCCCTCTCTCTCTCTCTCTCTCTCTCTCATATGCTCAGAGGTATTTATGCTACATGGGTGTTTTCAAAGAGCTTTCATGTCTGAGTTATCGCCTGGAATTTCTATCAGACTCCATCTGCTCCCAGGACTGTGTGCAAACAGTAACATCCAAAAGTAACATCCAAAGCTCAGAAAAGGAGGGACATAAAATGCTTTTATTTGTACTGACCTGGAAAGTCCTATGATCCAGAATGTGTGAAAGGAAGTCAGAAAAAGGAAAGAAGTAGATTGTCAGCCCTGGTCACAGTCCCACAAGGAACCTCTCAGACTCACATAGTGTGGTTTGGTTGTGCATAAAAGAAGCCCCAGCACACACCTCGTGTCCAACAGGGCATCTTTCTGAGCCACCGTGCCTTACCTAGTGGAAGCATATGCAGGCCTGGGTTGAAATCCTGGCTCTACCACTTTCTATGCTTGATCTTGAACACATTTTTTAACTCCTCTGAGCCCCAGGCCCCTCCACTATAAAACAGGACTAACAATTCCTACTGTGGAGGAGCGTTGTGAGGATTAAACTCATGTAAGGCCCTTAGTACGGTGTTTGGCATGTAACGAGGGCCCAGTAAATGGTGATGGTGGGGGTTCCTGTGCTGAGATGAGGTGGTGGTGGTGGTGGTGGATGCTAGTGATGACGGCTGCAGGGGTGGTCGTATGAGAGGTGGTAACAGCAGTGACGGTGAAGATGGCAGACTTGGATGTGGTGGTGGTGACGATGGTGCTGGTCATGGAGGGGACAGTGGAACAGGAGGCCAAGAGGGTGCTGGCAGAGATGGTAGTAGTGGATGGTGCCTCTTCATTCCTGCACTTTCTACAGCCCACTTGCCCTTCAGGAAGGCCGGGCGTATCAGCGACAAAGGGCCCCTGCCTGTCAGCCACACTTGTCCCTGAGGACTTACAGAATCACCAGGCAGCCTTCCAGTGCCTGCAACCTAATTCCCGCAGTAGTGGGTGTGAAGGGCCCCACCCCAGTAAACACGGAGCCAGGCTCTGGCTGAGCCCTGGGAGGGCTGTTGTGAGTAGACACGGGCATCTCTGCCCTTCCCTGGGCCCCAGCCTTTCCGTTTCCTGCCTCCTAAGTAAGAACCTTCAGCTCACTTAAGGGTGAAATGAGCTCTGGGTCCATATATATATATATATACATTTTTTATTAAGGTATCATTGATATACACTTCTATGAAGGTTTCACATGAAAAGCAATGTGGTTACTACATTCATCCATATTATCGAGTCCCCCCCACACCCCATTGCAGTCACTGTCCATCAGTGTAGTAAGATGCCACAGAGTCACTACTTGTCTTCTCTGTGCTACACTGTCTTCCCCATGACCCCCCCCACACCATGTGTACTAATCATAATACCCCTCAGTCCCCTTCTCCCTCCCTCCCCACCCGCCCTCCCCTTTGGTAACTGCTACTCCCTTGGAGTTTGTGAGTCTGCTGCTGTTTCCTTCCTTCAGTTTTGCTTCATTGTTATTCTCCACAAATGAGGGAAATCATTTGGTACTTGTCTTTCTCCGCCTGGTTTAATTCACTGAGCATAACACCCTCTAGCTCCATCCATGTTGCTGCAAATGGTAGGATTTGTTTTCTTCGTATGGCTGAATAATACTCCATTGTGTACATGTACCACATCTTTATCCATTCATCTACTGATGGACACTTAGGTTGCTTCCATATCTTGGCTATTGTAAACAGTGCTGTGATAAATATAGAGGTATGTTATGTCTTTTTGAATCTGAGATCTTGTTTTCTTTGAATAAATTCCTAGGGATGGAATTTCTGGGTCAAATGGTATTTCTATTTTGAGTTTTTTGAGGAACCTCCATAATTGCTTTCCATAATGGCTGAACTAATTTACATTCCCACCAGCAGTGTAGGAGGGTTCCCCTTTCTCTGCATCCTCACCAGCATTTGTCGTTCCTTGTCTTTTCGGTGTTGGCCATCCTAACTGGTGTGAGGTGGTATCTCATTGTGGTTTTAATTTGCATTTCTCTGGTAACTAACAATGTGGGGCATCTTTTCGTGTACCTGTTGGCCGTCTGAATTTCTTCTTTGGAGAATTGTCTGTTCATATCCTCCCTGCTCTGCGTCCATATTATCTTTAAAGTTTGCCACTCATTTCTTGATGCTTCTGTTTTAACTCTAATTGCTTTTGCAATTACGAGGCTCTCCTTGGTTATTAGAGCTTGTTCTTGGAAGGGTAAGGCATTTCCTTATGGGAACTGGGGCAAGGCAGCAAGAAGTTTCTGCTTGTATGGAGGAGAACACCTGTGTCTTTGTTGTTCACTTTGGGCTCCCTAGAGTGAGATCTCAAGTCTAACAGGAACCAAGAAACCAGGTCTTCAGAGCAGACAAGGAGCTGGGGAGAAAAGTCAGGGGTGCTGGCGAGTGACAGAGAGACACTGTCCCATCAGTTTGACAGACAACACGCCGCCTATGAAGATGTCAGTAAGAATGAAATAAGGGGAGGAGACAGTGGGTCCAGAGTCAGAGGCCCAGGTGCAGGTCCTGGCCCTTTAGGGGCAAATCATTCTGGCTCCCGAAGCCTCACTTTCCACGTGTGCATGTTAGCGATAAGCATGAAAGTGGCCTCCCCCAGAGGGAGGGGACTGGTTTTTAAGCAGTGAAGAGCTCTGCAAAGGCAGGCCTTTTTCATTTTTTGGAATCATTTGAACATCTCTCTGCAACAACCAAACTTCCATCCTTCAGGGCAGGGTTGTGGCTCCCAGCTGTCCCAGGGCAACATTCCTGGGCCTGTTGCACTCTGTTTTCAAGCTCCTTCCTCAAAACCTAAATTGTAACGAGGTCGGTAACAAACTCCCTTGAAAGGGGGTCAGGGTGCGCACCCACACATAGCGCTGACTTGTGGTCTGTGACCAGTGTCATTAACAGAAGCCTCTGGTGCATTGAGGTTAGGAGGCCAGCAAACATTTTGCAAGGTAATTTGCATGCATGTGTGTCTTGTTGGCTTGGCAGTCTATTCCTAAGGAACATCCCCAAAAAACAGGGAATGGAGTGATTTTTTTTTTATGAACTATACTCTTTTCTAACACTGCCATTCCCACTAGCCTGGAAATTTATATGCAGTAGGATGCAGAGTAAACTGAGTGACACCAAAATATCCAGCAGAGTCTCATTTAGAGGACCCTGTAATGCAGCAAGAGAGGCCATGTCTTGAATGTCCCAGCAGTTTGAGAAACACCTGGGTTCACTGAATGCTGGGTACCTGAGAGCCAACTCCTACCCTTCTGTTACCTCTGCTTTCTAGTTGTCTCCTTGCCCTGGCTGCACTGTTTGTTTTAAGCTCAATTCAACTTCCCCTTTCCTGGGAAGCCGCCTCCTGCCACCACCCTCCACTCCCACTGCCTCTAAGTAAGGGGTCCCAGAACCACTCGGACATAAATGTCCGGACTCCTGTCACCCTGTGCTGGAATCACTGCTCCGACTGTGTTCCCTCCACCTGACTGCGAGCTCCTTGAAAGCAACATCAGTGTTTTCTTTCCTTACATCTCCACATCTCCAAACCCAAGGAAATTGGAACGATTTCCAGTTAACTGGGGTCAAGGACTCCTTTAGAATTCACTGTCACAGAGTCCTAGCACTGCAGGTGACGACGGTATTGATGGAAAGACAACCCAAAAGAAAGGTAAACATTTTGCCTGGAAATTTTTAGAACTGAATTGCAGAAATCAGCGGATACATGTCAGAAAAGGTCTTCTATCCATTCATGGCCTTAAGCAATGAGTGTCAGAGAGAATGAACACGAGTCTCCTAAGGATCAGCGCATACACAGGAGACTCTTCTGGAGCAATGATTCTGGCTTTCCCAGAATGGGGTGGTCTGGCTGCTGTTGAGCCAGGTGGGCTCAAAGACACTTGGCTTCCTTCCTCCCCTCACCAGCGATGCCAGACACCCGAGAAAGCAGGCAGTGCAATGGGGATACTCACCCCCGACCCCCATCTGCTTCTCACCACTTCTGAAAATGATTTGATCGCATTTCTAACCATGGGGAAACATCCTGAGCTTCTCATAGCCAGGCAGTGTTCCCAGAATCTACCAGATGCCTGCCCCCCTCAACATTAGAGGTTGGTCTGGTTGGGAATCAAGAAACTCTTGTGAATCCTCAACCAGAAGATCATTTTGCATCTTTCAGTGTTCTTACTGCCATATTTTCGATCCCAAGGCTTGGCTAGAAAGGCAAACGGAGTTGCGCCTTCCTGCTAAGCAGCAGATATCTGTCCCCTAGCAGAAGGGGAAAGTCTCTTTTAAAATCACAGCACAGATGAACATAGCAGAGGAAAGTGATTCGATTTGACTTTAGTCAGAGAATGTAGCTGGATGGCCACCCTGAAAAATATCTAGACTGCGTTGAATTCAGACTTGCAAATAACTTTTCAATTATTTGCCCCTTGTCCAGACACTGATGGACACTGAATGATTAAAAATGATCCCATAGGAAGCTAGACAAAGGACTTAAAGGAGCCAGTTACAGAAAGAAATGCAAATGGCTTAAAAACATATCAAATTATGTATGGCTTCATCAATAATTTTTATAATGCAAATTAAAATGACCACAGGTATCATTTCATCCCCAGTCTAATTACTACTGATGTTACAAAATTATACCAGCAGTTGTGGGAAGAGGACAAAGAAATAAACACAAGTATCCACTTGAGGTGGGAATGTGGCAGATTACTCGAAGAGTACTTAAAAATACTGAGTGAAATCCTGAGAAATGTACCCATCCTTTGAGTCAGCAGTTCCACTTCTTGGAATATATTCTAAGGAAGTAGTCAGTGCTTATCTTTGTTGCCTATTGCAAGGATCTATATTACAGCATTGTTTGGATAAGAAAAATCTAGAAAACAAGGGAGCTGAACAATATGAGCATGAGAATGTTATACTATGTACATGTATAGAAATTATAGAATACAGTGCAACTTCAAAAAACTCTTCTAAGTAATAGGACTCAGCAAACTTTTTCTATGAAGTGCCAGAGAGCAACTAGTTTAGGTTCCATGGGCAAAAGTCAAGATCAAGGATATTATGCGGTACTTACAGTAATAAGAGGAAACAAATTCCCATGAATTTTGTATTGACACATTCAAAATGCAAGACTGACAGAATATGATCATTTTGTAATACAGACCTAATAGTGAGACTAATCTAACTCTTCTTTTTGCTCAACTGGGGTTCAAAGTCAATTTCCTTATCATCCAATTGATTGCAAATGCTCATGTGCAGAGAGCATTCTAAGCTCACAGTCTGAAGGAAAACAGACAGCAGACCAGATTTGGCCTGGGCAGTTTGCTGACCACTACTGTTTAGGAATACTGGCTACATGGGAGAATATGCATGAACTATATTTAAGCAGACTGTGAAATAGTATAAGCAGTGTGTGGAATGGTTATTGGTGCTGTTCACCAAATATTTCCAGTCCTCTGCCTATCCAGGAAGCTAGACCTGCATTTCCCGGCTCCCCCGATTATATCTGACCACATGACGCATCCTGGACAACAGGTGTCAAGTGAAAATAACGCATTACTCCAAGGCCAGAGTGCGAGAAAATATTTGCAAATCACATACCTGCCGCCTATCCAGAACATTATTTTTAGCACTCTCAAAACTTAATAAGAAAACAAAAGACCCAGTTCTTAAAATGGGTAAAAGATTTCAACAGACACTTCACCAAAGAAGACCTGTGGATTGCAAATAAACATATGAAAAGATACTCTACATGGTTAGTCACCAGGGACATGCCAATTAAAAACACAGTGAGATACCATTTTACACCTATTAGAATGGCTAAAAAAATTTTTTTAAAGAAACTAACAATACCAAGTGGGGAGGAAAAGGAGCAGCCAGAATCCTTACACATTGTTGGTGGGAACACAAAATGGTACAGCTACTTTGGGGAATGGTAGTTTCTTATAAAGTTCAGCATAGTTACCATATGACCCAACAATCCAGCTCCTAAACACTTATCCAAGTAAAGCAAAAACCTATTTTCACACAAAAACCTACACCTGAATGTTTATAGCAGCTTTATTTGTAATCACCAAAAGCTGGAAAGAGCCCAAATGCCCTTTACCTGGAGAATGAAAAGCCAACGGTGGTATATCCACACAATGGAGTACTACGCAGCAATACAAAGGAATGGAGCTATTGATAAATACAACAACAAGGATGAATCTCAAATGTATTCCCTTAGTGAAAATAGACCCCAAATATCAGGTTACATATTGTTTGATTCCACTTATGTTACACTGTGGAAAAGGCAAAACTATAGAGACAGAGAACAGGTGGCTGCCAGGTGCTGGATATGAGAGTGGACTGACTACAAAAAGGGCAGCATGAGGGATATTTTGGGGGGTAGACAGGGCAATTCCTTATCTTGATTGCAGAATTATTGGTTGAAACTCATAAAACTGTGTGCCCAAAATGGGAAATTTATGGTGTTTACATTTTAAAATAAGTGTTTTTAAAAGTAGCTAATGCCTATCCCTGAAGAAGAAAAAAATAAAGAAACACAACCACCACTGTCTGGGCCTCATGGGTGGGCAGCTCAGCCCTGCTCAGTCCAAAGAGCCAGCCTGGTTTCTGGGCCCTCCCTGGGGCCAGCAGGTGTAAGCAGAGGCCCTAGCAGGAAAGGTGATGGAGCATTGTCTGCTAGTACAAGGCCTGTGGGCAAAGGGAGGCCTGAAGTTCCCATCGCTGCCCAGTGGGCACCTGCAGCAAGGACCCAGAAAGGCATGTTCCAGCACACAGCTCTTCCTTTGGCGCCGTCTGATCAAGCAGCTCCCTGTCGAGGCAGAGATTCGGCCACATTCACCTGACTGTTCTATTTCTCTTCTTCTAGATGCAAATCCTCTTGAACAGAAGCAAATGGAAGTCAGGGAAAGCGGTTTGGCAGCATCAGCCACCTGGGCTGCACGCCTGGCTGAATTCCTGGGTGAATCCCAAGCAGAGTGTAAAGAGGGGACAACAGGTCCTGCAGGAGGCTCCTGCCAGTCCTACGCTTTCGTACGGTGACCTTCCTGAGCCACACACTCGCAGCCTGTGCTGCCGAGGCTACATCATTCTGCAGATTAAATGAGGTGAAGCACAAAGCCTGACCCCAAAGAGCACCAGGCTGGCTTTTGTCAGCATGACTTTTGTTCTGCCCCTTGATCCTAAGATCTGCATCCTGGGATGGGAACCCTGGTTGAGGGCGGAAGGTAAAACAACCAGCTAGTGTCTTATCAGTACCCACATGGCCATATATGCTACCACCACCTGTGGAGTGCCCCCAGGTACTGTCCCCGAGCCCTGCCCCTTAAAGACCCAATAGGTCCAAAGGGGCTGTGTGTGTTTCCACAAAGGAGCCACAGTGAAAGTTCTGTTCTGCATAGAACCGGATCCTCAGCTCCCTGGGGAAGAGTGTGGGTCTCACTCATCCAAGTTCCCAGGGCACTTGGCAGCAATCACAGGCTTGGGTCACGTCCAGGGATGGATCATGAATGAATGAACCTCACTGCCTGCACTATCACCTGTACGTGTGAGACCAAACACAAGGGATCAAAACCAGTGAATAAAGCCCAGAGCACCAGGGAGGTACCAGTCCTGGGCTGCCGTTCACTGGCTAAGTGGGACTGGACCACAGCCTTCCTCTCTTCCGGCTCAGTTTCCTCATTCATACAGGAGGGGAGTCTGTGGTATCTCCCTCCTAGAGTTGCATGGGGATTCAATGAGGTAATTCACAAAAAGTATTTAGGACAATGCCAGAAACAAAGCCAGTGTCAACGAGAAGTGGCTACCATTTTCATTATCATACTCATTCTCTCCAAGCAGCTGTATCCACAGAACGGAGCACCAAAGCTGAAGCCGTGAAAGGTGGGCTCTGTGGCACACTTGGTGAAAGGGGCAAATTAGCAGATTCCCTCATGGTGCTTCTATCCCTCTTGCAAGAACGTGCAAGCATAGATTTGTGATGGTCCTTTTCTCCCCCGAGCCCCCAGGAATGGAAGACAATAACCAAACATCCCATCACCACATCTCCTGTCGTCCCCAGCGTCCCATGTGCACTGCTGCTATTTGTCCTGTCGGTGTGTTTCTCCATCACTCTCGCTGGGCAAATCTGACCTCCTCATCAGCAGCCGAGAAAAAACCAGCAGTGATCTCATGTCTTCAGAAGGTCAGCTGGAGAGACAGCATCTTCTTAGCAACAGTTGCCAGGGAAGATTATGAGGGTGGTCTCAGCTCCCAGGGGAGATGAAGATACAGAGGACTGTATAATTGGCATTTGTCTGAACGGGGCAGGGGGTCTTGCCACTCTGAAGGGCGTAGGCAACGTCTTCCGTTAATGTGCTGCTCATTCCTTTTGTTAGGAGTGCCGGCTGACCTTTTTGTTTTATTTGATGTCATTTCATTTTCCTAAAATATTAGAGCTGAAAATTATCCAGTCTAAATGTTCCTAACCCTATCAGACCCAACATCCCATTTTTATAGCAAATATTTTGCCATATCCCCTTTTACTATTCTTCATGGAATTATACATGCATAACCTACCTAAGTACATAATTTTAAAATAAACCTAGTGCCCTATAATTTAAATAATATAAATGATAATTTATAATAAACTAAGATGAATTTCAGCACACAAATGCTTATGAACAAATATACTTAGAAGACATAATGAACAAACAAATGTTTATATCTAGTTCTGATACATTTTCCCCTTTTACTCTTTCCAGCTGACATTTTTAAATAAGAGCTAAATAAGTACATTAGCAATAGGTGCAGAATCCCCAAGAATTCAGTGCTTGCAAGTACAGAGTTAGAGAGTGCTACCCTGTCACCTCGAACCCTAAGAAGGGCATTGTCACCAGTGACATGATTTTTCAAAACGGTGAACATCTCCTGGTAAGACTACCAGTGAGACAAAGGACATGCTTTCTTCCATTTACATGGTTCTTGCCTTTCTAGAAAATTCGGTCTATCTGAAAATCATGAAACAATGGTTTGGGTTTACATGTAGAACATAGTTTGGGCTCGAGACCTAGGTGATTACAAATAGTTTTTTACCTCCTTGAAGAGAAAAGTTGGTGTACATGTCTCAGACACTTTGTGCACTACAGGACTATCACTTCACCCACTAAACAGGCGTAGGACTGTGCCCCATCACTGTCCTGGCTCAGACAATCAGAAATGGCTCCCCACAAATTTCCAGAATGTTCCCTGGGAACAGTTCAACCTCCTCCATCATAAAGCTGGATAAACAGGTTCAGAGATAAAAAATGACTGGTTCAAGAAAAAGCCAAGATGAAATTCAGATCCTTCTAACTCTCAAGTCAGGGCTAGAACAATTAGCTGGAATGTTATGAACCCCCCTCACTCCTTGGAGGTGTCAGCACCATGCTAGGAGATGGGCTGACATTATCCACGGTTCTATTCATCTCCCCCAGGCCATTTTCAAAACTAACCTTGATTTCTGATTACCAGTAATTTCTTGCTGTATACCAAGTCCTGAGCTCTTTGAGAAGCTCTGCTTTTGGTGGAAAGACATTGTTATTCGGAGAATGAATTATTTCTCCACTCAGTACTCACTTCACTTGGGATGGCTTCAACAGAGTCTGTCAACACTCGAGCAATGCAGGAAGTGGGAATAAACACCACGTGGTGGGCCACAGTGAAGAGTTGTTTTTACTTCATCTTACATGCAAAGGAAAGGTGTGATGTACTGACATTAGAAGAAATATGTATTTGGTGTTCATCTCCAGTTCCCCCACTAGACAGGGCTTGGGAGCTCCATGCCCCGCCCCCCCCCACCTTGCCCTGTGGGTCTCTTCCGTCTGGCCATTCCTGAGTTGGAGGCTTTATAATAAGCCAGTAGTCTAGTAAATAAACTGTTTTCCTAAGTTCTGTGAACTATTCTATAAAATTATCAAACCTGAGCTCATGGGACCCTCCAATCTGTAAACAAGTTGAACAGAAGTTGTGACTCATCTAGAGACCCACCACTTTGGATCAACACTGGAAGTGGGGAGCAGCTGGTGGGACTGAGCCCTTAACCTTTGGGGTCTCTGCCACCCCTGGGTAGATGGTGTCAGAACTGAATTGAATTGTAGGACACACAGTTTGTGTTGGAGTGTTGGAGAATTTCTCGGTATGGAAAACCCACATATTGGGTGCCAAAAGTATTCTGTGAGCAGAAAGAAATTATTTTTCCTTTAAAAGGTACTGCTGGGTTTTAAGAATAAGAGATTTATCATCTGATTTACTTTTTTTAATTATTAAATGTCATGTTAGTATCATCATTATTAAAGGTACTGATTGACGGACACATGTTCAAAGGCCATGTTCAGGATGTTCAGAAACTAGAAACTAGAGAGGAGGAAAAGACTTAGTGGATGGTGGTGAGGAGAGGGGGTGGGAAAGATGAATTCAGATGTGGAGGTGCCGGTGAGACATCCACATGCGAATGCCACAGGCCTTTGGCAATGTGTCTGAGCTTTGCAATGAAGGGGCTGGGTTGGGGGTCATAATGAAGGATGAGAGGGTTGACACCACAAGATGAAATTAAATCACTCACACACACACGCCGCCCCCACCAAAGAAATACAGATTTGGGATAGAACACTCAGGAAAGCCCATATTTCAATGACAGAAAGAGGCAGGATGCTAACAAAGGATGATGAGAAGGAACAAGCAGGTGAAAAACAGTGTTGTCAGAAAAAAGAATCATCAAGAACATGCCTTGTGTTAACAGTTTTACAACATATATTTCTTGTTTAACCTTCACAGCATGAAGCGGGGGTGATGTGATCCTGGGCATACAGGGGAGGAAAACAGCAAAGGAAGGGTAATGTGCCCAAGAATGTACAGCTAGTAAGAGGTGTAACTGGAATTTGAAACCAACAACACTGACCGCAAAGATGATACTTCAACCTACAGCTAAATTAAAGAAAACTAAGAGCTAAAATGTTATGTTTTGGATCTAGCATTATAATGAAAGGCTAAGAAAAAACCCAGAGGTTCGGCTCCCAGGGTTAAGCTGGGGGCTGGGACACCTGCTCAGGTGAGCCCTGCAGGCATGTGCAGAGCCAGGGACGGACTCCGGCCCTGCCATTCTTCATCAAGATTCTTACCCTCGTGCAATCCTCGGCACAAGCGTGAAGATGGAAAATTTATCATTATGGATGACAGTGTCTTCTCAACAAAGCAAATGCCCCAAAACAGATGGACCCAGACAAATGAGTAAATGGATGGACAAAGAAAACACGTGTCCAGTCTATTATATAGAGAGCAAATGAATCTGCTATTCAAATGTGGGAAGCAAATTGATTGTATCACTGACACTGGCAAATTCTCACTTCAGTCCTTAGCTGCTGGTCATCCACGTGAAACAGCTATGCCTACACTCGTAGGAAGGATTTCCTGGCACACAGTAAGAGAAGAGCTCCAAACCCACCCCTACGAAGAAAACCAAGCGTGGACTAACTGGTCCAAGCCTTCCAAGGGAACGGTTTCCTCCTATACTGAATGAAACTATCCTCACAGAAAAGAGATGAAATCCTTGGCTTGTCCTCCGCCTTGAGGGCTCCTTGACTTTGCCAGTCTCCTCCAGGGAAGAGGAAATCAGATGATGCCCAGAAGTGAAATAATCACAGCCCTGCTGAGCTGGGGATGATGGTGATTAAGAGAAGTGGACATATTGAGAAAAAGTCAAGCTTAAATACAAGAGGATCTGCGCCTGTGTGAGACCTGGGCAGTAAGAGAAAGGGAGTGTTAAGGAATGGGGTCAGTTACCATTGTGGGAAATGACAGATAGAAGATGGGTTTTGGACTTTCTGAACTTGAGGTCCTTTGAGACATCCAAGAGGTCAGCGTGGTTCAGGAATTCCATGGAGGGGTCTGAGCCATCCTCATGGAAGTGGCACCAGATGCTCTTCGGGGTGAATGATTCCTTCCCAGGTTAAAGACAGGAGAGGTGAGGGAGCCTCAGATCCTGTTCTCAGGAATTTCCAACATTTAATGCCAGTAGAGGAGGGAAATCTGCAATCCTGCAAAATCAGGGAACTGTTCATCAGGATAACCGAAGAAAGACAGCATTTCCAGGAGGAAGCAGTGGTCGTAGTTCAGCACCGCTGCGAGGTCCAGAAAGAGGAGGTCCGCAAAATATCCAGTGTTTGCAGTGGCAGAAGGTGATTAATGCTTTTAGCAAGATCAGTTACAAGGTGTCATGGGGACAGGAGCAAGACTGCGGCAGGATGAAGAGTGGCAGTAAGAAAATGAACATGGAAGGGCTGCAAAGCGCCCCCAAATCTATCTCCTACGGCACTTTAAATGCATTCGAGTACCAAGTTTCTGCACATGCACACAGGACAGCAAGGGTGCACTCTGCCTCCCGCACCTTGCTCCTTGGCCCTGGGCAAAGAGCGGTGCCCACCCCGGTGCCTACCCTTCTCAACCACTTCCCTCGGGGTAGAGGAGAGAACACAACAGTAGCAACTCTCGGGGTGCCTTCCTGACCGGAAGTGGGAGGCACTTTCTGGCCCCTATGCTGGACCCAGCTGACTGGTGGCAGACGTCTGGCGTTTCCCCTCCTGACCTGGAGTTCTTTGTATTTTAAAGAATAGCTTCACTGTCCGTTTTCATTGGCTTTGCAGCCGTATACTGCATTTAATATCAATGACACTATGAATAACCTTTGGAGCCATTGCTACTTAAGATGGGGTCCCCGGAGCCACAGCATTGGTGTGACCTGAGAGCCGGCTAGCAGTGCAGAACCCAGACCCCACACCAGACCTGCTGACTGAGAACCTGTATTTTAACAACACCCAGCTGGTGCGCGGGCACTTCTGCATCTGAAGGCTTTCATTTGGAGACTGCATTATGTGCATTTATTCCTTATTCCTCAAGACAGTCCTAGGAGTCAGGTGGGTGTCCCTATTCATACTTGGGGAAAGGGTTCCTAGAGGTTATATGCCCACCACCACCCAGGTATAGAGAGGAGGAGCCAAGATTTGAACCTCTTCTCTGAATCTCAGTACCTGCCTCACTCAGATGGAACCTGTGGGGAGCTGGCAGTGGGCCCACCTATGGGGAGGAGGCAGCCCGAGGGCCTCCTGTTTCTGGTGGACAAGCTGTATCAACAGAGCTCTGCCCTCATTAAGGGCCCAGCCATCTCTACAGGTATGTGCATTGGGAGGACCCTGAGAGGAGGGTCAGGAAAAGCTGTAGAAGTTGTGACACTGAGTTGAGTCTTGAGAGATGGAGTCCCCAGGCAGATCTAGAGGGCTGGGGACACATCCAGGCAGAGGGAGGCTGGCAGCAGAGACCTAGATGCAGCACCCCGAGAAATGCTGATCCGTGGGGGCTCCCTGATCTTAACATGCAGCAAAGTCACCTGAAGAGCCTGATTAAAAAATTAAAACCTAAATCAGACAACACAAAGAAATAAAAGGCATCCAGATTGGTAAGGAAGAAGTCAAACTGTCACTATTTGCAGATGACATGATATTGTACATAAAAAACCCTAAAGAATCCACTCCAAAAGTACTAGAACTAAAACTGAATTCAGCGAAGTTGCAGGATACAAAATTAATACACAGAAATCTGTTGCATTCCTATACACTAACAATGAACTAGCAGAAAGAGAAATCAGGAAAACAATTCCATTCACAATTGCATCAAAAAGAATAGAATACCTACGAATAAACCTAACCAAGGAAGTGAAAGACCTATATCCTGAAAAGTACAAGACACTCTTGAGAGAAATTAAAGAGGACACTAATAAATGGAAATTCATCCCATGTGCTTGGGTAGGAAGAATTAATATTGTCAAAATGGCCATCCTGCCCAAAGCAATCTACAGATTTAAAGCAATCCCTATCAAAATACTGACAGCATTCTCCAATGAATTGGAACAAATAGTTCTAAAATTCATATGGAACCACAAAAGACCCAGAATAGCCAAAGCAATCCTGAGAAGGAAGAATAAAGCAGGTGGAATTACGCTCCCCAACTTCAAGTGCTACTACAAAGCCATAGTAATCAAGGCAATTTGGTACTGGCACAAGAACAGACCAATAGACCAACCAATAGAACAGAATAGAGAGTCCAGATACTAACACCCAAGCAAATATGGTCAGTTAATATATGATAAAGGAGCCAATGATATACAATGGGAAAATGACAGCCTCTTCAACAGCTGGTATTGGCAAAACTGGACAGCTACATGTAAGAGAATGAAACTGGATTACTGTCTAACTACATACACAAAAGTAAACTTGAAATGGATCAAAGACCTGAATGTAAGTCATGAAACCATTAAACTCTTAGAAGAAAACATAGGCAAAACTCTCTTGAATATAAACATAAGCAACTTTTTCATGAGCATATTTCCCCGGGCAAGGGAAACAAAAGCAAAAATGAACAAGTCAGACTATATCAAACTAAAAGGCTTCTGTACAGAAAGGACACCATCAGTAGAACAAAAAGGCATCCTACAGTATGAAATATATTCATAAATGACATATCCGATAAGGGGTTGACATCCAAAATATATAAAGAGCTCACATGCCTCAACAACCAAAAAGCAAATAATCTGATTAAAAAATGGGCAGAGGATCTGAACAGACATTTCTCCATAGAAGAAATTCAGACAGCCAACAGGCACATGAAAAGATGCTCCACACTGCTAATCATCAGATAAATACACATTAAAACCACAATGATATATCACCTCCACCACTTAGGACGGCCAACATCCAGAAGACAAACAACAACAAATGCTGGTGAGGATGCAGAGAAAGGGGAACCCTCCTACACGGCGGGTGGGAATGTAAATTAGTTCAACCATTGTGGAAAGCAGTATAGAGGTTCTTCAAAAAACTCAAAATAGAAATACCATTTGACCCAGAAATTCTACTCCTAGGAATTTACCCTAAGAATACAGGATCCCAGATTCAAAAAGACATATGCACCCCTATGTTTATCGCAGCACTATTTACAACAGCCAAAAAATGGAAGCAACCTGAGTGTCCATCAGTAGATGAATGGATAAAAAGGTGTGGTACATATACACAATGGAATATTATTCAGCCATAAGAAGAAAACAAATCCTACCATTTGCAACAACATGAATGGAGCTAGAGGGTATTATGCTCAGTGAAATAAGCCAGGCAGAGAAAGACAAGTGCCAAATGATTTCACAAATCTGTGGAGCATGAGAACAAAGCAAAAACTGAAGGAACAAAACAGCAGCAGAATCACAGAACCCAAGAATGGACTAACAGGTACCAAAGGGAAAGGGACTGGGGAGTGTGGGTGGGAAGGGAGGGATAAGGGGATTAAGGGGGCATTATGATTAGCAGACATAATGTAGGTGGGGGGCACAGGGAAAGCAGTATAACACAGAGAAGACAAGTAGCGACTCTGTAGCATCTTACTATGCTGATGGACAGTGACTGTAATGGGGTGTAGGGGGGGAACTTGATAATGGGGGGAGTCTAGTAACCACCATGTTGCTCATGTGATTGTATATTATTTAAATAAATAAACAAAAAATTAAAACTTAATTCCCCAGCCCAACCAAGAAAAAAATTCCAATTCTGTAGATCTGGAAAGGGGTCTGAGAATAAGCATTTTTAGCTGTATCATCCCAGGTAATTTCTATGCAGGTGGTCCCCCAGAGGGCGCCCTGAGAAACACAACTAACTGGGTGTACTTGGCTGACCTCCAGGGAGGAAGGAGGAGGGTATGGGAAATAGAGACTTTTTATTCCTGGGGGCTCAGAGATCGGAGGAGAAAGGTCCAAAGAGCCAGAGGTCAGACTGCGTCTTAGAAAGAGCATTCTGCTCCACGGCTGCCTCTCCCACGAAAACGTAAGCCCCTGTTTTTGCTGCCACTGTATTGACACCTGAGTGTTTAGCACATAGTAAGTGCAAAGTGAGTCTTGAAGGGAAGGAGGGAGGGAGAGTGAAGGGAGGAGAATGGTTTGGAAGGTTACAGGGCTAGGACTCTTACTGTGGTCCGAGCAGGGGATAGGACCTGTCTCTAGCAGGGGAAGGGGCCTGGGGAAGAGGCACAGAACTTAGAATCATCCTCACACATTCGAGCTGCAGGGGCCTTACAGTGTTTCTTGGGGGCATTGCTGTATTTCTGGCATGATCGGAAATATCTGCAAAACTAAAAAAGTGTATGAGACATAATCAGGGCTGAAATGCATTTTGCAAGGCTGGTCCTCCACTCCACCCCAACCCTGGGGATTATTATTTTCAAGCACAGACAGCCGGGCTGGGGGATGGACCTCCTGCCTTATCCACCCCAGAGCAGGCCGACATGTTCTGGGCTCATTCCATCCAGAGGTTTCATTCCGGGTTTGGCAGTCAGTTTGGGGTTTTTGTGTCCTAGAGACATTTAACTCTGTACTTAATTTAGGTTTAATAGGCAGCTATTATATTAAATAGAGACCAGCTGAACTGATTATTTAAGACATCGTTATGGTTGTTTAATGACTGTGGTTTGACTGCTACGTCTCAATAAAGGTTTTCCAGTCCTGGGTTATTATTAGGATTTTGCATTCAGTAACCATCCCCACCTAGGCACTGTGGCCTCTTTAACTATTTCCTGAGGACCTGGAAGCTTGCAGCTCTGCTGCTGCCCCTGGTCCCCAGACTGCGGAGCGTCTGAGAAGGGACAAGTAACCACAGAGATCAGGACACTGGAGTGGAGACCACGCGTGATGGTGCAGGAGGGCCTGGCCCTGCAGACAAGAAGCAGGATCGTGGTTGCACACCAGCTCCAGTTTCAACCCGCCTGTCAGCAGGGCACAGGACCTGCCTCCCAATGGCAGCTTCGTGTGGCTTTGCTGGGAAGCTCAGAGGCCACAGCTCAATCCAGGAGGGGACTAAGACGCTTGGGACTTCTGTAGGAGAGGAGAATCTGTACGTGAGAGAGCCAGGAAGAAAACTAAACGGTACTAGTTTTCTAGAAGGTTCCTTTTGTGCTGTGTTATTTAAAATGTGATTAATGGTCCAAAAAAGAATCATGATCCAACAGCTAGAATGTTGGATGAAACAGTTAAAAGGAAAGACTTCACCGGCAGCTTTTCAGATAAGGCAAGTCAGACGTTTGGAGACCAGTTCTCACATAGTGCTTGTCTGGGGCCTTGACAGTGAGCAGGTAAAACTTTGGGAAGTGTAACTTTCCAAACACCTGGGAACAAATCAGAGCTCCCGTTGAAATTACAGTATCCCCTCCCTTATCCAAGGGGAATACATTCTAAGTAGATGCCTGAGTCTGCAGATGACACCAAACCCTATATATACTGTTTTTCCTACACATACACACCCAGGGTACAGTTCAATTTATAAACTAGGTACAGTTAGAGATTAACAATGACAAATAATGAAGAACAATTATAACAACATACCATAATAAAAGTTACATGATATGTTCTCTCTAAATATCTTACTGTACTGTACTCACCTTCTTCCTGTGAAGGTATGAGATGATACAACACCTACGTGATGAGGTGAGGTGAGGTGAGTGACGTGGGCACTGAGGTAGCATTAGGCTGCTATTGACCTTCTGACGATGTGTCAGAAGGAGGGGCATCTGCCTCCAGACCACAGTTCAGGAGCGCGGGTAACTGAAACACGGAAAGTGAAACCACAGCTAAGCAGGGAGTTACTATGGTTACGTTTATCAAGGTGGGCAGGACGTAGAGGATGTAAACCCAACGCCAGCCCAAAGCAGTCATCAGTCCCCACCTCCACTCACCTCCCTCCAGCACGTTTCTCCCCAGACTCTCTTACACACCACAAAATAACCCAACTTCAGTTGCCTCTTCTGTCCCAAAAACACTTTCTGCCCCAAATATCCCACTTGGTGTTTTTCTTAAAAAAAAAATTTTTTTTTTTTTGAAGAGTTACTTAGTGTCTTGCCAATAGGTTTCAGCCCCAGGCAAGTTCACTATGGATACAATGTGACCAAAGAAATGACAGTAGAACTATTCTTGGGGTGAAAGGGTTATACCCAACTTCATTCCCGCGATGGCAGGTTAATCACTAGAATCCTGTCCACTCAGAGCGAGTCTGCACGCAGCAAGCCGGTCTCTGCCTCTGGGCCCCTCTGCCACCTGCACAGCCATCCCCTGGACCTCTGTCCTCTGCGCTGCCACCACTGCAGCCTCTGCTCTGCTTTCCTGCAGCCTTGCAGCTGTGCCACAGGGCTACCCAGAGCATTGGGTGGGGCTCTTTATATAGTGTCAATAACAACACATTGCCCACACATGTGTAGTGAGCTAGCCAACCAGGGCCAGGTGAGACTCCTGACCACGGGAACCTTCACTTTATCCACACTCCACCCCTCCAGGATTCTCACATCTCAGTCTGTGTGCCCTCAATCCTCTGCAGTGGTCCCTGTGCGAGAAAGCTGAGCATTGTAACCAAATTCCGTAATAACAGAGGCTACGACAATATACAAATAACAAAATTACAGCAAATTATAATAACCCTCAAGCCTGAGGAGATCCATTGCCACCAAGGGGTCATCCTGGCTGTGTTCAAACCAGTTCCACTCAGAGGAGTTAACCAAGGCCATGGGGGGCCTTCCGGTACCCACCTTCTCCAGCCCCTGCAGCGGGAAGCCGTGCAGACACGCAGGCCCATCTTGCTGCTCTATCTCCGCCTCTGCTTCGTCCTCAGCAGCCGGAGCCGCCGCTCAGGCCTCAGTTGTCGCCGCAGCTCCGGTCCACTTTCTTCCCGTCTGCTCCTGCCTTTTCACGCCAGCCCACACCTGGGTCCTCGGGACCCTCACGGGGCCCTTTAAATCCCTCCTCCGAGCAGCAGACCGTGTTTCCCTTTGTGCCTGAGCCTGGGGACAGAAGCAGAGCACAGAGTGTCCCCCGACCTGCGGAGGGGCCCGCGCCTCCCCGGGAGGAGCCCGCGGTTGCCGAGTCCGTCGGGCTCTCCACCAGCTTCCAGCCAGGTGGGGTCCCCACCGAGGAGGGGCCTCCGCCCCCACCCGTTCGTCAGACCTCCGCTCCCCCATTTCTGGGGCTGGCGGCTGCACTGCATCCCTCCCCTGCCCGGCGGCACCTGCAGCCTGCGTGCTCCTTCCTCCGGGGCCGCTGCTCCTTCTCGGGCCGCCTCCTCTCGGGCCTTTACAATTCCCACAGCACTTCATAGTGATGCCATTTCAGGCAGCAACAAATTTTCTTTCTCTTGGGTGGACCCCAGTCCCCCACCCCTTCCCAGTGCCACACGTCCACAGGGGGACACCCGAGCGTCTCCCCGTCCGTAGGGGCAGCTGCTGAAACACTCCTTCCAGGAGGGCACCTGTTCTTTTTCCTGGGTCACCCATGAACCCTGCTGACTTCACCAGTTGTCTTGCCAATGGGTTTCAGCCCCAGGCAAGCTCACTATGGATTCAGTGTGACCAAAGAAATGACAGTAGAACGTTCTTGGAGTGAAAGGGTTTATACCCAACTTTCTTTCCATGTGGCAGGTCAGTCACTAGAACCCCTTTCACTCAGAGTGAGTCTGCAGGCAGCAAGTCGGTCTCTGCCTCTGGGCCTCTGTCCTCGGCACTGCCACCACCCCAGCCTCTGCTCTCCTGCACCCATGCCACTGTGTTGCACCAAGCACTGGGCAGGGCTCTTTATATACAGTCAATAACGACACATTGCCCACAGGTGTGTAGTGAGCTAGCCAGCCAGGGCCAGGTGAGAATCCTGGCCACAGGAACCTTCACTTTATCCACAGTAAGGCAATGTGTAACTGAAATCACTATTTCTGCTTTTTGCTAGAAAGTAATTGACTAATCTGTGAGTCAAAAAGCTGGTTTTAGCCAATTCCAGCCTAAGTAAAATGTGCTTCCCCACCTTCCTGTGTTACAACCCCCTGGCTCTCAAAACCCAAGTTTTCGCTATAAATTCTGGGAGGGAAGATTGGCCTGGATGTCTACATCACCCCAGCCCGTGTTCCCAGACAACTCACAGGCATCTTGGTCTGCGTCTGTCTCCCCAGAGGCAGCGCTGCTTAACTGCCAACAGCTGAAAGTTATAAATAGGACAGTTAAGGAGGGTGGGGGATCGAGAAGCAAGATCTAATAAGTATTCAGATGCAACAGGCCAAGAAAGCTCTTTGGAGGGACGGAGAAGAAAGATATCCGTGATGTGCTTCTAAACCCAGTCGGAATGGTTTGTGCACACCAACTTCATCCATTAAACTTGCTGGTCACAGGAAACTGACTGTCAAAGAAAACTTGAGGAATTTCTCTAACCCAGTGACACTGCTTGGGGAATGTCATTTCCTCCAGGTTAGTGGCTGGGGGGCCCTTGTTGGCCCCTCCAGGATGGGAATTCAACCGGAAACCTGAACGTGGCACAGTGGCCATGACCTCGACCTGGAGGTGTGCCCACACCCAGGCAGTTTCCATGTGGTGGGCGACTGAGTAACATGGGTCTCCCAGCCTAGATCTGAGGCTCCCTCTCTGTCCTGCTTGCCGCTCAACTCCCAGGGCCTAGTACGGCGCCTGGAGCGTAGTAGGCGCTCACCGCTTCATGCCTTCCCTGCCCAGCCTGGCCGGCCTCTGCCCCACAGCGTGCGCCTGCCCCATCTGTGCAGCCGCTCCGCTTCCCCCTCTGTCTCCTCTCAGGCAGTTTCCAGGCTGCTCTTCGCTGCAGAGCCCCAAGCGCCTCGCAGGCTGCCTGGCTCGCCAATGTTCTTGGAACTAATGAATCGCTCCCCAAGGAAGACACACAATTTGAAGAAGCTCCCACTCGCGATGCTTGCCTATTATACACGTTAACAATCTGGGACTTCTTTCTTTATCCATGATGTCATATATTCCTCCCTCAGAAGTATCATCAGCCTGGGAATTATGAGTAAACTGTTCCTTTATAAAGCAACTCAGGAAAGATGAGAAACTCTGCCTCCTTGGAGATGTTCTGATGTACCCGGCTCGGGAAGTTCCGTGTGACGGCCAGCTTCTCCAGTCGGGGAGTACTCACCACTTCCTCTTTGAATCTTGGGACCTGAGGGTCCACACGGAATGCCCAGGAAGCAGATTCTTCCTTTTGTCCACCGACCACACTTAGGTGGCACCTAGAGCCTGGCTGTGAGTGCTCACTGATGTCCACTTGGCCCACAGTCCTCTGAGCCAGTCCCCTGTGCCAGGCACTCTCCCTCCACATGACTGACCTGCATCCTGGGAGGAAACCGAAATAAACATTGGCCTGCTTACTTGTCTCCTCTGGCCTAAAAAGCCTGGTGTGTGTGACAGAGGAAGGCGAGCAGGTCTGAATGTATCTGCCCCCAAAACAGCAGGCAGGAAAAGGTAATGGTTTTCCCCTGCATTCTTCAAATTATACTGTGTAGTAAGAAATTCATTTTTAATCACCATCTAGTATAACTCAGACGTATTCTGATGGTCAGTTTGATGTGTCACCGTGGCTAGGTTAGAGACAAGCCAGTTCAAACACTGTGAAGGTATTCTGGACATGTGATTAAAGTCTGCATCAGTTTCATTGAAAGAAAGGAGATGTTCTAGATAGTCTGGGTGGGCCTGGTGTGATCAGTTGAAAGGCCTCACATGCAGAACTGAGGCTTCCCTGAAGTAGAGAATATCCGGCCTGTGGACAGCAATTTCATTGTGGGCCAGGGAAGTCCTACTGCTCTTCCTATGGGCCTGTCCTGTGGATTTTGGACTTGCCTAGGCAGCCCCCACAGTCACTTAAGACAAGTGTTTGAAATAAATCAGCCTGCCTCTGTCATTCCCTTTCTCATACATACAGGTATGTTTATTATAAGCATGTGTGTGTTCATATATATATAATGCATACACATATACACACACACAGACCTGTGTGTGTGTGTTTGCATGTTTATATATGTATTTCCTCCTGGTTCTGTTTCTCTGGTGGAACTCTGACTACTTCACAAATGGACACACCTACAGCTAAAACAAAAGATGCCCAAGACAATAGGCTACTCTTCCTATTAATGAATCTATATATTCAATGCTGGTTCAACCCCGTAAATCAAGTTTATATTCTATTAAAGGGTCATAAGTTGCAGTTTGAAAAATTATCCAGTAACAGTGAAACTGCCCCCTCCCACACCCCTCTGGAAGCTCTGGGTATTAGGAAAGACACCTTTCCCAAAGGAACTCTTGAGGGAAACTGCACCCAGATTGTACCTGATGATTCCGCCCATGTAGCATAAGCAGGGTTCTGCGAGGCAGAGTCGGGAGAAATGCGGACGCCCCCTCCCAGGAGAGGGGTGCAGGAGTCAGTAACCTGGGGTCACCGAAGAGGCAGAGAGAAAGGCAGACCACTGATGGGTTCCCTGGAGGGCACAGCACTGGAGAGACAGGCTATTCCTTCCCAGGAGCAGAGAACAAGCCACAAGGACCCTTGGCAGAAACGCAGCTGGAGAGAGCGTCACGGAGCCACAGGGAAGAGGGTGGCTCTCGGTGGCAGGCTGCCCACAGAGAAAATAACTCACAAGGCCCTCACCTGCCAGGGTGATGGAACCAGGGACAGGTAACTACACAGAACAGAGGATGCCGGTCCTAAGAACATTATGGGAAAAGAAATCTGAAGGTTTTAGCTTATCATGGGCTCAATCTGAACCAACTGTGTCTAAAACAAATTAAACTGTCACAAAATATCAACAGCAAGTTGCAGAAAACATGAAACATTCTACCTAGTTTACACAGAAAGGGAATTAGGTCTTACAAAACTGATGGCAGGGCTGGAGGAGCAGGCCTGGAGCTGAGCTTCCAGGAATGACTCCAGATTACTTAGCGGTCACCTTGGTCAAGACTGAGAAGTCACATAACAGGGAGGTCACTGTCTCGGCTGCGGGATGGGGGCCACCTCACACCTGCTTGGGCTCCCATGCTGGCCTGACCCTGGTACCTCAGCTGCAGCCATCAGAGGAAAACACAATGCCTCTGCATCAGGAAAAGCTGGTGGGGATGCAGCCCACACACCCTCCCCTTCCTAACCACCAGGGATGCATCTGTTCAGGGTAAGCCAGAAAACCACAGTGCAAGGAGCATGGATAACGGGGCCTACAGCTTGGCAGCCTCTGGGAGCACCGTGGTAACCTCTGCAGTGCTGACCCACCTCACCTCCCACCAATGTGTCTAGGAACACACAGAAAAGCA
Organism: Manis pentadactyla; assembly: GCF_030020395.1. NCBI lineage: Eukaryota > Metazoa > Chordata > Mammalia > Pholidota > Manidae > Manis > Manis pentadactyla. The sequence goes on from NC_080036.1 coordinate 22,441,016, forward strand.
AGCAAACAAAATACCCAGAAACTGGAGCACCACTGAAAATTGGGACTCACAGCTGACCTGCTGCCAAAATCTTGGAAGAAATTATTTCAGATACAACAACTATTCGGTGTATTGTGAGGACACAATCAGTGGTGGGCAGAGGGCTTTGTCATACACAAGAAGTATGTGGATTAAGAGAAAGTAAGGAGGGCCTGCTTGGGGTTCAGAAAAGAACACAGAAATCATGGACTACGGGATACTGTTTTTAAAGATGACCAAAATAATTTGTACCCCCAAACTCTTCCTCCAACCCACCTGCCAATCATCCACATTACTGGCACAGGCTCTGGGGGAGCCCATCTGCCTGAGTGTGAATCTTGGCCTCATCACTTACAGCTGTGTGACCTTGGACAAATTATGAACTTCTCTGTGCCTCTGGTTCCTTTTCTGAAGAGGAAAGAGAAGGAAAATAATTGTACCTATCTGCCTAAGTGAGTTAATACATACAAAGCTCAGTAATTGTTATCAGTTGCTGTGGTAAATTACACACCCATTCAGGACTAAAATCTAGCCACAAAAGGGCTGAAACTAGTTAGAACAGTAAGAGAGTTATTGAACAGATATAAAATTGGCTACCTTGCAGGAAATTAAGAAGCAAAGAGGTGGTCGAGCACATGGGATCTCACAGCCTGTCATCCCAGCTTAGGCCAGGCTCGGGTGGACTACGTGCCCCAGGCGCAGAGCTCTGGAAGCGAGAAACCCCTCCCCGGAAAGCGTCACATATGTTTAGGGCCATGGGGTAGCTGGAGATACGTAACTATGTAATGAGAGAAGCTAGAGCTTGAGAAGATACAAGGCAGCCCCGAAATCCAGAGGGTGGCCCCTGCGTTTCTGCACTGATCTGACTCGGACATGTTGGCCAGCTCGCCGCTGTGCCCCCAGAAGGGAGGAAGAAATGAGCCTCCAGCCATGTGGGACTGTCTGCCCTCGGTCCACCCCCGGCTCTTGAAGGAGACTGATGAACACAAGCTCCTCCACGGGTTCCGGCTGATGCCAGGCCTAGTGGTGTTCTTAGCATTGTCTGGGAGCAGGGGGTGAGCAAGGGCCTTCTCTGTTACGTCAGATGGAGGGTGGACATACGCATGATCATGAGCAACTGGCATCAAGTTCCTGCCTAGGGCAAATGTGAAAAGCCTTTTCAGGCAATGCATGTCCGTGCTGGCAGAGAGGACAATTACACCTACACCCCTACTGATGGGTTCACTGGCCCTTCATGCATTTCCCCAGGACAGACACTCTCATACTTTACAAATGGAGGTGGGTCTCCCCAACTTTGGGAATGAGCTGGGCCATCTCTTTTCTCCTGAATGATGATTTATAGGGACTCAGATGCCACCATTTGCCATCATAACTGATCCTGGGGGCAGGGGAGGCAACTGTAGAACAACTCGAGGCAAAGTCAGAGCCCAAGTTCATGTCTATTTCAGATGTCCTCAATCTGAGCAATATGAACTATCAGATGACATAACATGAATTTCTATCCATCTGCTAAGGTCAAAGCAGTCACAAAAAGAAAAAGAGAGAAGCATACATAGTTCCTCTTAAATGCACCCTGCTTGAAAGAAGAGTTCATAACTGCTGAAGACGGACCAGCAGGCCCTGTGGAAGCTGTTGGTGAGGATGCCGGCAGCACCGACAAGCAGGGCATCTGATTTCTCATTCAGCGTTGCAGTCCATGATGAGGGCTCCGTTCCTGCAGGGGATTCCAGCACAGGCCCAGAGAGCTGGAGTAGAGAGACATGAAGATCAAGTTCATGATCGGCTCGTTGGATTCATTTTAGTAGGCACGTCCTCCTGTGGGTATGATCTTTGTGGTCTAGTACTGAATGTCTGGGGCCTGAGAACAGTTAGGTCCTTAGCAATGGTTCATGCCTCTGTGTAGAAGTTTATTTCAATCAATTTGGGGCCGGTATACTTTATGGCCAGTGTCCTGATCTGAAGTCAGTCCACCAGGCAGAATTTCCTCTGTCGTGGGTTATCAGCAATTTACCACAGTTGGAGTGGAGTGCAGCATTCCAGTGGATTTCCCACCTCGGGGTGAGCTGTTTCATCATGACGGTGCTTTCTCATCAGTGGCAAGTATTTTAGGGGGATCCTCTACTAAGCAGCAGTCTGGCTCAAGAGGTAGGTAAGACCATGTTTCAGGCTAATGTGTGGACAGCCACCTCTTCCCAAGGATGGCCAAGGCCAGGTTCGGGCGTTACTGGGAGGTGCCATTTCCATCTCACAGAGAAATTTTCTCAAGTGTGCCACCTTCTGAGAATGAAGTTCCACCAAACATCACTGGAGAATTCAGGACAGGAACACGCTCCAGGCGGGAGGAGCCCACTGGGGGGGTGGAGGAAGTGCACGCAGCCCAAGGGGGTCCCAGGCCACCTGCCAAGTGCAGTAGGAGCGCCCCAGGGCAAGCAGGTGGTCACAGCGAAGTGGACTTACCGCAGCAGGAAATCGCCAGGGAAGGGATGCTGATAGTCAGGAAAGTGGGGATGGGGTCTTCCGGGTCCACAGAACATCTGCAAGATTGTGTAAGCTTTGTGGCAGAAAGCTGGGGGGTTAATAGAAAGGGACAAGGTTGCAGTCAAAGAAAGTCTACAGCCATAGATTTAAACATTTTCATCATTGCCTGTACTTGAAAATAACACAGAAACTAAACATTAACGCATAAAGTTTAACATTAAGCAATAATACAAAAACTAAAATACCTTCAACTCAAGATATCTTAAGCCCAAGAATAGTAGATGAGAGGGTATGATAAAGTTATGCAGAAATCAAGGAAATTAGCAACTAGTAGAAATGATCAGTAATTCCAAGACCAGGTTCTACAAACATTGCATTTTCAGAAACCTCTGAAAAACCTAATAAGGATTTTAAAAGAAAAGAAAGCAGCAGAGAGATCACAAAAAAAGGAGTTGAAAACGAGACTGATGAACAGATGTGGGGAGTTTTTTAGCTGTAAGAGAACACAGTGGTATAGCTTCATGCTAATAATTTGAAAGTCTCAATGAAATGGATCATTTTCTGGGCAAACACAAATTACTAAATTTTTCTCAAAGAGAAGTAAAAAGAATTTGCCATGACCAAGAAACATGGAAGAAAGCAAGCCAGCTTACAAGAACTAGGTGCTGGAAACAGGCTTTGGGACCACTGTCCCCAAAGTATGGTCTCTTAAGTGGTCGTGGAACAGATAATCTTCACATTTTGCCAACTGTTCCAAAGTACAGAAAAAGATGGAATACAATCCAGTTTATTTTATAAAGCTAGCATAGCGTCAGGGGAAAAAGCTCTAAAAAAAAGGATATTGCAGAAAGGTGAATACATTAATTTCAGTAAGAAATAGACACAAAGATTCTACTTAAATCCTAATTAAATATTAGCACACTGAATTCATTGGTACAGCAAAAGACAGTGACAGCATCTAGGGAGACGCAGTAGACTGTACACACTCCTGCCATTTGCCACAGCGAGGATGCACGCATTTCCTGTGGGTCATATGACACGTGCCCGGGAAATGGTGCCTCACCCAAGGCAGATGGCAGAACCAGCATCCCACTGCTGTGGAACCATCCTGACAGGAGTCTGGCTGAAAAAGGTGCTCAGCAGACTATGTTATATTTTTCTTTTTTTAATTGTCTGTGTTTTCCTGATTTTCTACAACAAGTGTACATTATTACTTTTATAAACAGAAAAAAATTTTAATATTAAAACCGACACCATGGACTGTATAGAAAGGAAAAGTTTGCCATTTAAGGGATGTTTGAAGGAGGCTGTGACATTTCACCTAGAGAAGATTCAGAGGACATTTACCACATATCGGAAGAGGTATCCTTTGTCACCATCAACTCACTAAATACCTGGACTATAAATAATACCGATATTTGAAGGAAAGAAAGGCCTATTCTGTGATCTTGCAGATGCCAGAATAAGGATCTGATTTCCAACCTTGGGGAGACAGATTTCCATTCCATGTGAGGACAGCCTTCCCATCCCCCGGGGCCACCCAGTGTGGATTAGCTGTTGGTCTGGGTTCTGTGCTAAGCTGTGCCACCAGCTTCTAAATGGTGGCCTCAGTGGCTCGTCCATTCTGGGATTCCCTGCCCACCAGAGCTGGCTTGAGCTGGCTGTTTAAGGCTAAATGCAGCCGGAGGGGCTAACCCATAGCTGGTACCTTCGGTAAATAGTGTGGACCTACGATAAACTCAACCTCAAGTAGGTGAGTCTGTATATCAGGATGGTCCAGGAGAGATGTGCCATCCTAAAAGCTTGTGTGGGCTGATGGGAGCAAATGGGGCCAGGGGTGCAAGGCGGTGGAACCTGGGCTTTAGAGAGAAACTCTCCCTTCTCCCCACGGACAGGGGACAAAGCCAGCAGGCACACCCATGACAGGCGATGAGCCCCAGCCCAGGGCTGGGTACTGGGATCGCTCCTCTCTAAGTGGGCTAAGGTTGCTGTGCCCTGCTGAGTAGCCCCTTGGCCAGCGTGGAAGCTTGGTGCCCAGAGGCCCAAGGATCCATTCTTTCTCAGCCCTCTGAAGACTAGAGCCCTAAGCCCAGCCTCTAAGCCCCCAACAAACTGCTCTCAGCCAGAGCCCGGCCACCTTTCCCACGAAAAGGTCAGTGACATGGTCGCCAGGAATGCTACCTCGCCCCCAAGCTCTGTCTTCTTGGTCTTTCGGCTTCCCAAGCAGGTCCTTCACCAGAGGTTATATTCACCCCGGACGTGGTGGCAGAGGACACAGGGAAAAGAGGCACGCGTTTCTCTCCCCCTGTTCTTTACCATAGAACAGTGAGGTCAGTCAGCAGCCGGGCTGCACATCTGTGTAAGTGATGGGTTTGGTCCACAGAAATAGAGCCTGACTTTGCTGGAACCCTTCTGCACACTGGCTGCCATTGATCTGGGCTGTTTGCAGCAGCACATACTTCCCTAGAGTGGAGAAAGTAGCATGTAAAGTGGTAGGAGGACTCGAGTCACCGGAGTCACCACATACACGAGTTACAACTAGACACCCCCGGAAGGCAGAGGGCAGGGGAATGTGCAGGCTCCTTGCCTGTCGGGAAAACCCTGCGCCAGCCCCTGGCTCCCTGCCCAGCCTCAGTGACCCCCACCAACCCTCCAGCCCCCACTTCTCAACCCCGAGGCCCGTGCACCTTCTCGGACCCAGAGGCCCTCCCCTGCTGTCCACGTCACCCCTCAGTTGCCTGTTCCATTTTCGTGAATGTCTCCTTGCCACCCAAGACACATGTCATGCTCCGTCCCTGTCATCTCCTAGCGACTTGGCCATGCCTCTCTCATAGCCCCAGTGACACTTGCTTGTCATTGCCTGCCTGTCCCCAGGCTGTGAGCCCCTGGGCAGGCCTCTGTCTTCTCACATCTGCATCCCTGGCACCATGCCAGCCCCCCAGCAGGCACTCAGCAAGCACTGGTGCACGGATTGTATAAAGCGACCACACCATCCTGGATGTGTGCTCTTTTTATAATCCATGCAGCAAACGGTATTCTGAAGCCAGAGTGGCTGCGTTTAGCAAGGCTGAAAACCCGGAGTGCTCACCACCCCTTTCGTAACTCTCCGAGGCACGCTCCCTGCCCCATAAATCAGTCAAGGTGGACATGATTATTGTGCGCTTTCGTTAACTGCCAACCCAATAAGTTCCCATAAAAAAACTGGCATTTTACATAAAGTTGAAAAGGGCCACTGGTTTTGAAAGTGCATGTAATGTGGTTTCCTGACGGCTAAGGAACTTTGGGGAAATATTTATTGTGCTCACGAATGGCATTCTATCTATTGTCTGTGTTCCCTTTTATGGCATCATAAAGATTACTTTTTATAGTCAGGCTGGCTGACATCTTCATCAAATCCCCTAATGTGCACCTTTGCAGAAGGATCATTTGTGCCAATGGGTGACACTCAGCAACATTCAACAAAGGTTTATTGAGTGCCCACTCCTCTGAGCCAGGCACTGAGAAATGGGCTTTGTCTCCAAAGCTTTCAAATCTGCTGAAAATACTCTCAATTTCACAGGCAGTCAGGACAGCAAATGGTTTGCTCTAGTCTCCCCTCTGGGGCCTGCTAGGTGAAAATGCACCTAGAGCTGCCCAGGGAAATGAAACATCCCTTCGTGGACCTTCCAGAGCTCCTGAAAGCTTTGGAGAACTTACCACGTTCTGCGTACAACCTCCGACTCTAAGCAGCTGCACGTTGGGGCAGCCAGAGCCGCTCAGCCCTAGGACCCTCCCGAGGGGAGTCCGAGAGACTGGGGGTCGCAGGAGGACCACCAACCTCTTCCCTGCCTAGGTCAAAATTCAACAACAGCTTCACAGCTGCAGGAACAACATGGCTAGTTAACCCCTTCAACTCCAGTTTCTTCACCTACAAAGGGGATAATACTGCCTTACCTCCCAAGAAGGTTATAAAAATTAAAGATAATATAGAGTACCTTGCATAGACAAGGCACCGAGTGGATGTCCAAAATAGGCTCATTTCTTTGTATTCCTTCAAGCCACGCAATGGCCAGATAAGACCCCCCTACCACTACCCGCCAGCCCCCTACCACACACAAGTGGCAGAAGAGATGGAGAAAAGAGGACACACAGAGGAGAAGCATGTCAGAAGGAGACACAAATGGCCTCGGCGACAGGCCAGGCCTGGAAGGGGAGGGAAAGGAAAGGGTTGGCAATCGTGCCCAGGCCTCTAGTGACCATGTGGGTGGCGACGCCACAGCCCATAGCCAAGGGACAGCCACAGATGCTTTGAGAGCCCTTGGCTCTGGCTTTGCTGTAACCGCTGCCCCATCTCACCCGCCGTCTTCACTCACCAAACTCTGCTCCTCCTCGCAGCCGAAGACCTTCCTCCTACAGGAAGCCTTCCTCACCGCGAGAGGGGAAGCAGTCCCTCTCCTTTAGGGTGGTGTTTGTCCCAGCACTCTGCAGTCACCGATTCCGCCCCCTCCCTCGGGTAGGGTGGTGTGTCTGGGCGCCTGGGACAAACAGGCAGAGGACAGATGGGGCTGAGGAGACCGTGCGTGAGCACACTGCCCCCATCAGCGCCCTGGCAGGACGTGGAATCCAAGTCAGTGGTTCAAATGGAAAGACTCTGGCTAAGAGAGAGGCTCAGAGGGGACGGACAAGGGCACTCAGAGAGGAATGCGTGGTGCCAGGGGCACTGGGACCCCCGGGGGGAGGGGAAGGAGTGATATTACGGGAATTGGGGTGTGGGGGGTGCTGCCTTTGCTCATTCAAGGTGCCAGAGTAGGAGGGGGTGAGAACATGCTGGCCCACTGTCCTCCACCTCTGGGCTTAGCCCGTGGCTCTACTGGCTACTGTCATGGGCCGAGCGGTGCCCAACCCCCAAATTCATATGTTGAACCCTCAGCCCAGCACCTCAGAGTGGGACAGTATCTGGAGATGGAGCCGCAGGAGGTAATTAAGGTAAATGCGGTCATTAGGGCGGGCCCTAATCCAGTGTGACTGTCCTTAGAAGAGGAGGCTTGGACACAGGGACGCAAGTGGGGCTCAGGGAGTGGGAAGTGAAGACACAGCAGGGGAAGGTGGCATGTGCTAGCCAAGCGGGAGGCCTGACATGCTCACTGTGCCCACAGCTCCACCTCTGATTTCTGGCCCCCTGAACTGTGAGGGAACATAGGTGTGTGTGACGAGGCCACCCAGTCTGTGTTATTTTATAGGGCAGTTCGAGCAGGCAGTACACCCACCCAGCTGGCATCCAGCGCAAACCATGGGGCCTGTACTGAAACCAGTTTGAGATTAATTGAATACAGTCCTCTTAGAAGGTGACCTCTCCCTGACCATGCTTTGCCCCTTAGAATATATGTTGGACAACTGTCCGCCCTTGCTGTGACTGGTGTCCCCAGCACCTTGCCTCCTGGGCCACCGCCTACTGGGATATCCTCTGCCCTCCGATAAGCCAGGGGCTATTGTCACAAGGTAGCTGAGGCCCTCCTCTGTTCATGGTCCTCTTCCAATCAACAATGCTGCCTCTTCAAGCCCTTTACTCAGTATCATTTGCCTTTGATGACTGAAAGGAACATGGAACAGTGGCTCAAAAGCAAATAGCAACATTCTTTCACTGTGTTTCCTTCCAGTGCTGCCTGGCTGCGCTGCCTATCATTCAGGGGTAAGGGCTTCTGAGGGACAGGCCAGGGGGCATTTAAACTGTGAGAAAAGCCATTGATGGTTGCCACGCTGCTGGCTCCCTGGGTGTAGGATATTGATAGTTCATCGATGCTGCCCCTCAGTGTTTAACCACGTGCCTCCCTCTCCACTGCAGCCAGAACAGGTGCAGTTCCGACCTTGGGAACGAAGAACTCAGCTGCATGCTCCACGGCAAGTAGAGCATATTTTCTTTGTTTTAAATGATTTGTTACAAATGATATGGTTATGTGAGCCCAAGACTTAGCCACCACCATCTCCTAGTTTAGGTATTCACTCACTTCACCAGTACCCGCTGTGATACTCAATGCACTGAATTTGAACCCCCTTCCCTCTACCAAGAAACTGTGGCCCTGCTTACCAGGGTCCTAAAGATCACAGCAAGGTCTCCAAGCAGTGTGAGGGGCTGATCCTCACAGTGAAGCAGTGTCTCCCCTGGGCGCAGGGATTTAGCTGCCTCTCAGGGTCATCACTGGTGTGAGAAATTGCAAATGCAAGTGCTGTTGATGAATCAAACTCAGTGTCCATTTATCCATAATCTCTCTGGGCAGTCTCAGCCACTATGGGACACACCTCTGCTCTGAGCCGATGTTCCCCAGGTCTGGACCTTTGTCTGCTGTGACAATGTCTTTGACCCCAAACTGGAGCTCCCTACCCTCGTGGCATTCTCCAATGACCAGCAGACATCTGAAACTCAGCATAACCAAAACTTCATCATCAACCGCATCTGTCTCGGCCTATTGAACCAGCCCTGTGCCTGTACCATATTCATGCAAAACACTCTCAACTCCTCCAATAACCAATGGCCCCCACCAGAGCGGTGAGGCTAAACGCTTGCCATCTCTTTGTCACCCACTCCTTCCCTCCAGCAGTCTTGGCTGGACTGGAGCAACAGCCTTCTAACTGATCCCTCATTTTCCCTCCAATCCACTTTCACCCTGTAGCCAGAGGAATCTTCTCTAAAATGCAAACCTAACCCTGAGCTGCCCAGCTCTGACCTTCTAGGGTCAATTCCACTTCCAACCCCAATGCTTCAACTAGACAGACCTGCCTATGGTTCCTCAAAACATTTCAACCCTCCAGGCCCTCAGTAAACTGTCTGCTCTCCCAGAATGCCCACTTCTGGGCCGCTTCCCTGACACCTGTCCCCACCCTCAGTGTGGACCACCCTGCCTTCTGTGTCCCTGGAACAGGCCTTCCTCCACCATCGCACTGTCATCTGCCTTGCAGTCCTTCACTCCTGGGTCAGTCTCGCTGATCAGGAAAGTGAGCCCCATGTTTGCAGCTGCTGAATCCCCCACGTGTAAGCAGCATTCAGAGAATCCCTTCCAATTTGCGATCCAAAGGAGAGTTTCTGCCTCGTCAACAATCTTTCCCTTAGTCCTAGAGTGGCCCCCAGCCTGACCTGAGAACACAGCCAGTCTTGGCGCACAGACTCCGTGAGACAGTACCCATGGGGCAGTTCAGCGTGCTGGGCCAAAGGAAGGTGTCCCCCCAGCTCACAGCAGGGGAGCCTGCCCTTCAGAGGGAAGAGAAAACAGTGCAAGCCCCTTCCCTGCCCACAGCGAGCCCAGTACGCCCCCAGAAATCCCCTCCTGTGCCCCATGCATTCTCTGTCACCTAGGAGCGCTCCTTGGTATTTATGAGCGTAGGGAACGCTGCTCTCACAGGCCTTTTACCCCCTATTTCATCAGCCAGGAACAGTTGATGGGTTAATGCTTGCTTTTCTTCTCCAGTGCAGATGTTAGTGGCTCCCTACTGTGCAGACAGGTCTCATTCCCAGGCGGTCATTTCACCTGGAAGTCACCCACAGGAGGGCGTGTTCCAGACCCTCAGCCTGACCTCTAGAAAAAAAACAGCAGGATGTGGAAACCGCAGGGGCCCCAGCTCAGAGGCCAGCTCAGCTTCCAGATGAAAGCAAGCGTCAAGGGGAAGAAAGCACCCTTCTCAACAGACTCCCAGCTCCCACGGGCTAGTTTCTCATAAGGTACCACAGCACACCTACCCGGAAGTGGTATCTCCAAACGAGTGTCCTCATCGCAGAAATCACTGCACTGCCGTCAGCCTTTGCTCCAAGTACTAGGATCCCCAAGCCAGCAGGGCGTTTGGAGTCAGGTGGTGGGACAGAGCAGCAGGGAGGCCGAGGCAGGAGCAGCCCCAGTCAGCCAGCCGGCAGACACCACGCTCCCACCGTGCGGTGGGCCCCGTGGGCTCAGGACAGAAGAATCTCAGCTCCACGGGCTCCTATTCCCCGGGGGGTGGCAGACAGCAGAGGAGCCCGGGAGTACCTTAAAGCCTAGAGGAGTCTGGATTTCCTTCTCGAGGCAACCAGAAGTCATCCAGGGCTTTTAAGCTGGAAAGTGACATTTTCTGGTTTGTACTTTGTGAGGGCCATCTGGGAGGTAGGGAAAGAATGGCTTTGGGGAGGATAATAGTAGAAGCAGAAAGTTCAGTCAAGAGTTTCTATAGTAAATCCAGCAACTAAGGAAGAGTGTGAGGTGGAGCGGCTCCGGAGATGGCATTTCAGAAACGAATTTCAGGAGTCCTTTGGGGGGTACCCCAAAGATGGCAATGGGGGAGTGAGAGAACGTAGAGCATCAGAGATGCGTCCTCCCTTGAACAGCAGGGGGGTTTATAAGATGGGAAAGGTTAGGTGCAGGGAAGAGTCATTTGGGGGAGGAGACAACCGGAGCCTCGTGCTGGGGCATTTCAAGTCTGAGAATGAGCGTAGTGATGCCAAGGAGGCAGGTGGACACATGGGCCTGCAGCTTGTGGGTGGGGAAGGGGAGTCTGGGCCGGAACCAGAAAGGACCTCAGAGACAGCAAGAAGAAATAGGATGACGTCTGCTATCCCAGGAGGGAGCTTGATGACACAGCCCCCAGAGTTTCCCATTAGGAGACAGGTTTGTTCCAGAAGAAAAAATCAGAATGGGATTTGAAGGGAAGGAATCAGAACAAATTCTCTGCAGCAAAATCCCAGAATCCCTGGGAACTGGGAACTGGGCGAACCGTCTGTCCAACAGTAAAACCTGCCCCTGACACTGGACCTGCCCACACTCCCTGTGGCCTCAGACAAGACACTGCCCCTGTTTAAGCTCAGGGTTCCTGCTAATGAAATACTGATCTAACTCTAGTTCCTGCCCTTTGTGCCTGTAGATTTCACTCTTGAATAGGTGTGCAATTTATCACAGCAACTGCTAACAATTACTGAGTGTTACTACGGGCCAGGCAGTAGGCGAAGAGCTTTATATAGTATTAACTCACTCAGGTAGATAGGTGCGATTATTTTTCTTCTCTTCAGAAAATGAAACAGAGGCACAGAGAAGTTAATAATTTGTCCAAGGTCACACAGCTATAAGTGGTGAGGCCAGGATTCAAACTCAGGCAGACGGGCTCCAGAGCTGTGCCAGTAAACTCCATGTGGATGATTGGCAGGTGGGTTGGAGGAAGTTTTGGGGTAAAAACAAATTATTTTGGTCATCTTTAAAAATAGTATCCCATAGTCCAGGATTGCTGTGATTTTCTGACCCCCAAGCAGACCCTCCTTACTTTCTCTGATCCTCTCAGCTCCTCACCTCGGAGCCCAAACCGTTCTCGCACTTTCACCCTTGGGCCAGCACAGTGCTCCATCTGGGGCAATGCTCAGGAGCTTTGAGAAGGGCCCTGCACCCAGAAACTCCTCCAGAAAGATGCAGAAGCCAGCCGCAAGCGAGGAATGCCAGGGAAGTGCAGGCACATGTGTCCCAGGTACCGTCTCGATGCCCGCCTAGGACAGCTGCAGACCTACGGCTGTTCTGACGTTGGGCAAATGCTTCTCTCTTTGTGATGGGGCCGGCTGAGAGCAACTGATCACTGTCTTATGCGCTACAAGGCCACCCTGGAGTCTGCAAGGGTGGAGGGTTTAAGGAAGTTACCTGGTAAGTCCTGGCTCCTTAAGCTCAGAGCCTGGCAGTAAGATCCAAGTTGCTGGAGAATTATTCTGGGTAGAGCCTGGTTCCCACAGCTGCTGAAACTAACTGTAAATAGCTAGTTATTGTTTTAAAACAGGAATAAGTATATACACCCCCAGTGTGGAACTGAAATCCAACTGAAGAAGTGACAAGGTGATGATGGAGTAGAAAAGGAAAACTAGGCCAATATTTGGCCATAAAAAGGAATGAAGCACTAACTCATGCGGAGTGAAATAAGCCAGTGACAGAAGACCAAAGATTGTATAAGTCCATTTACGTGAAGTAACTGAAATGTCTACCGTAGATAAATCCGTAGGGACAGAAGGTAGATTTAAGGTTACCTAGGAGGAAGAAGTAGTTGGGGGTCATGACTAAAGGGTCCAGGGTTTGTTTGGGGGATGATAAGAATGTTCTAAAGTTAATTATGATGATGGTTAAACAACTTAGAGGATGTACTAGAAACAGAAACCGTCAAATTGTAAATTTTAAGTGGGTAAATTGTATGGTGTGTGAATTATATCTCACTAAAGCTGTTATGTATGTTTCAATGCACTGAGGCTCTTGTCATATGGGGCTATGGCTATAGATACTGACTAGCCTAAATAATGATCGATGAAATGCTATTAATTCAATTAGTGAAGAGCCACCCTTCTGTCCCAAAAGACTAGAAACTAATCAAGAAATATTGCTCTCCAAAACTACTTGCTCAACTCATTCTATTCCTAGACTTGTTTGGGGGTTGGAAGGAATGTCCTAGCCAGTCAACTGGGAAATGTGAAAAAATAAAATACATGTTTCATGATAAACATCCCTTCTGTCAATTCCTGTAGTTGCAATATGTGCAAAAACAGAACTCTCCCTGCAGGGCGTGAAAGGAAGAGCCAGGCAGAGAGGAGTTGTGGAGCACAGCCAGGGGAACACAGCATCTGATGTGAAGAGGATGCTGGAGGGACACATGCTGAGTGGGGAGGGAGGGGCTGGATATGGGGACCGAGAAAATGTACATGTTGCAATTCATAATCTTGCGGACCGCACTAAAGCAGACTTGATGGATATTAAAGCCAAACTCTACTTACACTTCCGGTGGTTATCTTAAAACTTGGTCCTGCCCTAGTCCAGGAGTTCTCAAACTTGAGCTGCTGTAGAATCACCTGGAGAATGTGTTAGAACACAGTTTACTGGGCCCCAATCCAGAGTTTCAGATTCAGTAGGTTTGGGGTGGAGACTGCAGATTTGCATCTCTTACAAGAGCCAGGTGATGCGGAGGCTGGGACTGAAGCAGCCAGTTGGTGGACCACACTTTGAGGAGCAGCAATGGAGGGAACCTGCCAGGTGCACACCAGTGCTCAATGAGATCACGCAGAGGACTCTTCCCCAGGCATTCCGCGAGACCGGTCCTGAGATGCTCCAGGGACAGAAAGGGTTAAGGAAGAGGCATTGTTCTACCCCGGGGAACACCTGCTGGGGCCCTCATGCAGTTTAGATTGGATTCTAGGCTTCTTGCTTGTTGATTGCCATCAGTCAGGTCATCCTGTAACAAATCGCCTTAAATTATTGAAATAGTAATAGGCACAGCTGGGTAAATAATGCACAGGATGGTGGAAGTCTATGTTCATTAAGGGATTACCTACACTGTAGGTCTCCCACTGGGTCTGACTCAAAATTATTTGTTCCCACCAACCTGCAATTTCTTGCTGCTTGCCCATCTGCAACTTTCCATCTGGGAAGATTGAAATCCCTCCTGCATTTCTCATAGGTCTCTGAACACACTTCAAGGTTTCACCACACATATCCATAGAGTAGCCACACAGACACGCATCCTAAGGGTCTTTGAGCCATGCTTAAGTGCAGATGCTAAGCGTTTAATATCTCCTGATGATAACGAAACTCATGATTAGAAACAAGTTGCTCTCAATTACAGGCTGCCTTAATAGCAGATTGAATTTGCCTTAGAAGCAAATTAATGAATTTGAACCCAAGAAGCCTTTATTTCCAAAATGCAAATTTTATTTGTGTATGTGGTGAGAACATTTAAGATCTGCTCTTTCAGCAAATTTCAAGTAGACAATACAATATCGTTAACTACAGTCACCATGTTATACATTGGGTTCTTTTGGCCCCAGTGAAAGGCGCATTAGGCAGTAAGATGTCTTCGTAAGGAAACTTTCCCTGTAATGAGATCTGGTAGAGACTAGCCATGGTAGGGCTGATGAAGATTAAGGTGGGCTCCTTGGAAAGCATCATGAGACAGAACATGCAAATCCCCATGGAAACGAAGTCATGTTTTTATTGAATAATAGGTTTGCTCATTATCCTAAAAAGGTAAGAAAGTCTACTGCCTAAGGGGAGATCAGAGTGAGTATTAATGAGTCATCTAGCAAAAAAATGGAGGAATGGGGCAGCTAGGAGTGTCCATCTCTCCCTGACCTGCCAGGCCGGGGTGGTACTCTGGGCTGGGCTGCGGAGGGTCTTGCTGTCCTGTCCCCAGCCTCTGAGCTTGCTACTGCCTCTCTGATGTTTCCAGTACGCAGGGAGCCTCCCAGATTGTGAGGACAAGGATAGCAGACGAGGCTGCTGCTGTCTCAACCTGGAAGTCAGCCTGGCCCTCTGCTCTACCCCCTACAGGTAAAAGGCTGGCCCAGAACACGAAGACAGGACAGGAGCAGGCACCCCATCCGGGTCACGCACCCCAGAAACTCTCACCCGTGTCGGCTCACTGAATGCTCTCTTAAAACCTGGTCTGGACAAAATGTCACATTCGCTGAGCACCAGTTCTGTGCCCAACACCAGGGGCCCTTCCTTTTTAATGCCAATAATCCTGGCGGCCTTCAAGGGAATGTAAAGTAAGAGAGATAATGATCCTCTAGGTAAACATGGGCTAGATTTCACATACATAAATTTGTCACATTGATTTCAGACCTTTTTATATGTTAAGCACACTTCTGATCTAATTTAAATAACGTTTGAAATACTTACCTTTAGTTGGGTAAATCCTTCCTTCTGTGCCCTGTACTTTTATTAATCTAAGTATATATCCTTAAAAAATATTGTGTTTTAAATTTTATATAATTGGCAGCACATATTTTTATTCTGCAACTGGATGTTTTCATTTGAAATTAAGTTTTCAAGAACTGTAGGTATTGACAGTGTAGATCAGTAAGTGAGCTCAGCAGTGTTGTTGCTTTTACCCTGTAACTAGAAAGGCAATTATAAGGAGTCTGTGTGATATACATCCTTAGGACTTGAAATTTTGAGACCTCGAATGTGGTTCTTTTATGAAAATGCTGTCTGTGGGCCTGGGAAGTACACACGGTCTTTCTTCATGCAGTTGTATGTTAATTAGATCAAGCATGTTAGTGGGATATCTTAGGAATTCGTGTGTACTTAATCTGGTTTCTAAAGAATTTTGTTTAAAATTATAATAATGAGACTTTACCCATATCCATGACTTGGATCATCACGACTTTTCAAAAACATGTATGATATGAGTCTTCCAGATAAAGGTGAGGCTCAAACCTGAAGCTGCAGAATGGCAGGCTCTGGGCTGGAACCTCTGCTGCCAAGATAGTCATCTTCTGGAAGTCAAGGCCTGCAGCTGAAGCAATGACCCAGCCAGTGGGGCAAATAGAGGCAATTTGGCCTGTATTTACATCCAGATCTGTGAGGCTCCGAAATGATAACTTTCAACCTCTAAGCGATTATGCAAATCTAGCAAACAAAAATCTGGCCTCTCTGAATTACATCCTGCTCCTCTGCATCTGGAAGTTTTGTTGGCCTCTCCCGCTGACTTTGGACAGGCCCCCTGACATTCCCCATGTACCACCTTCCATGGATGTCCCTACATTCGCCAGGCCCCCTAGGCCTCACACCCACTCTTTCCCACTTGACCACTAGGCAGCCCAGCAATAGCAGGTTCCTAAATTAACAGCCAAAGCATGACCCCAAACATCCTCCCGGCCTTTATGTCTTTATTTTCTGCCTGTTAGAATGGAAACTGAAATGGTAGATTCACCACGACATTAACCTGGCTTAGACATCAAAGCGCTTTCCTTGCAAGGTCTCCCCTCTAAAGCCCTGTACTTAATTCTGTATTCATAACTTTGTTTTCTCAGAGAGGACTTCAAAACTCTTATGAACTTCAGGCCACCCGAAACCTGGATCTTCCCCAACCCCTGCAGAAATGACTTCTTTATCTTGGCGATCTCCTAGTCAAGTAGTAAGGCACCGTGGGGGAGCGCACAGATCATAATCTCAGTATTAAAGCTTAGGTCGGAGACGCAGGCTAAGGCCCCCCAAGTGCCCTGTCTCCTTCACTTGCACGTCAGGCTGTGCGCCTTCCCCACCCTGTGGGACGCACCGGCCTTGGTCAGCCCTGCTCCTTGGCGGCCTTCAAGCCAAGGGAAGGCCACAGCTCCCAGCTCGGCGGGCTGCCTGGGCCCCGCCCGGCTCCAGCTGTGTCCACTGGGCTCTCGGGGAAGGGCCAGTCCAAGCCAGATGATCTGACATGATGAAAAGGGAAATTCTCTGCATTCCTTCGGTGGAAGACATATGCCAAATGCAATGCAGTGAGGAGAAGCAGGCTGGGGTTTTCTTGGGCAGCCAAATGCATCTTCAACCCTAACAGAGCTCAGTATGGAAAAAACTGGGTCACATCTAATGAAGTCAATTTTCAGGGGGAGCTAGTGTCTGCTGTGGACAGAGCAGGGGGCCATGGGGGCAGTGGGGAGACCAGGGAAGGGTGCAGGACCAAGCACTGACATTCTCTCCCAGTGCACATGGACTTCCAGTTTTGGAAAAATGTCTTCAGATTCCCAGAAATGACCCGAGGAACAATCAGATTACATTATTTTCTCCAGTCATCGATGCACAGTGAGGGTTCCAGATGAAAAGGCCAAAATCCTGTTTTTAACTCTGTCGGCTCACCGATGGCCCAAAGCTTCTCGCAAAGGTCCTTGCTCCCAAAGGCTTCTTTTCCTTTCTCATTAAGACTAAAGGAGGTTTGGTAGGGGAACCATCATGCTGTCAATCTGAGCTTCCCAAGCCAGCTTCAGCTGGTCAGGACATCTGAGGGGTGTTCAGACGGCTGGCCAGGGCCTCTTTTCCTCACTGCCAGTGGGCCGTCGGTGCCCCTAGAATCCCCTTCTAACAGCCCCTCTTTGAAGCCTCTGTATTTTAGTCAGTAGAAGCTTCAGACTGTCTGGTCAAATATACCTTCGAGACTGAGTTGATAACTTCCTCCGTGAAGCCCTGTTCGACTGCCTCCCACCTGGAGGCCTGATCAGGCATCTGCCTGCACCCTGAACATCTCTGTATCATGGTTCTTACAATTTCATAGAACTGTCCACATGGATTCTATCTCCCTCGCCAGTCTGGGGGCCTCACCCTCCCACCCTCCCCTCCTGTGGTTCTCGAAGTCTCTCCCACTCTCTGGACTTCATGAACACCTTGCACTTCCTGCCCATGTAACCATTCTGATTATGAGTCACCATTTTACATTAAAAAAGCTTTGTAAATAAAGCTTGACAAATCAGGAAGCTAAGACTTGAAAAGACTGTGTTGTCCAGAGGCCCAACACTGGTAAGTGTCAACACCTAGAGGTGCACGTGAATCTTTCACAGTTCCATGGCTACGGGCTTTGAAAAAATGGAGCTTTCGGGAGGGCAAAAATTTAGAACACAGCTGCCCTACCTTTAAACAGAAGATTGGATGATAATTTTTGGGCAGAGGTGCAAAAATACAACACAGTCACAAGTTAAAATGCCTTCAAAGGCCAGGCAGGCACTGTGAGTGGCTAAAGCAGGCTGAGCAGAGACTGTGACCCACCTGAGAAGGTGTGTCCACCTAAAGGGCCCATCATCTATTCAGATCCGCCAGGCTGCTGCACACGGGACCGCAGGCCCAGAACTGCTGATTTTATTTTTGTAGTCAGAAATCCCAGAGAGAGAGTATTTATTTTTTTAATATGTGTCTGATTGGGATCCCATCAGACTTCCTACTACTTTCTTATAGGAGCCCTTTCAGATTGTTCTCTGGGTGCCTCACAGAACCCCACACAGTATTTGCACAATGGTACACATTTCACAAATGTGAAGCAGAAGAACAAATGGTCCCCCAAACCTTCGATGCACTTTCTTCTCCCCACCCATTGGCAGGAGTTTTCATCACAGACCAGCTGAAAGGCTAGGTTTCCACAGGCTGATGTATGTCGGCTACGCCTAACATTCCTGAGCACCTGTCATGTCCTGGGCTCTACTCTGCATCGAATCCTTGTAGCAATCCTCTAAAATGAGTTCTAGCTTGGTCTACACTACAGATGAGAACAGCAAAGCGCAGAGAAGAAAAAAAATTAAGTGGCAAAGCCAGGATTTGAATCCAAGCCAAATCAGTTCCTAAGTCCACACCCAGGACACCAGCTGTATGACCTCTGTAGGTGCTATTATCCCCATTTTACGGATGAGGAAGAGGTCAGAGAGATTACAAAACTCTCTAAAAATCATACCCGGCTGATAAAAAAGCAGAATTCAGGTCACCATTACATCAGGCCAACTTGAGGCGCATACCCAAGGAGCCATTCTAGCTCCACTTCTCCATTTTAACAGAGGCTTAGTTGAAATGAAAAAAATGATTATAGTAAGCGGAAGAAAACAGTTTAAAGCTGGCTTTGCTCTAATCCCTGCTAATCATGCCTTTAATTAAAAAGCCGATAAAAAGGTTCACATGAGCTTAGTGTGCTGGACCGTCCCCTTCATTTGGAAGTCTGATTCCTTCTCTATTTACAAGTATGCACTCATTTCCCAGCCTCTTGCTACTCAATGTGTGGTCTATGGACCAGTGGCATCGGCATCAGCTGGGAGGCCCCTGGGAATGTGGGATCTCAGGCCCCACCCTAGACTCAGGGAATCAGAATGTGCGTGTTAACAGCACCAGGTGACTGTGCGCACAGGAAATCTGAGAGCGCTGGACTACGAGACCCCAAGAAGCCTCAGATACTAGCCATTTCATGAACAATTCTCTTCAGTGCATCTATAGACAGCACGGACATTAACTCAGTCTGTTACTAAACACAAAATCTCTGCCCCGAGACGCAGAAGAGCCTGAGGGGACTGCAGTGAAACGTCTCAGAAACCTCAGGCAGCAGGTGAATGAGCCCACTTTGGGTGCCCCAAATTACTCCAGAACCCTAAGCTCCTCCTGCACCCAGCCACTGGCGTTGTCTGCCCCGGCGACTCTGCCTTTTCCCCCAAGATACCCACGCACCCCTTTCCAAGTGCTCTGAGTCTGTTTTCCACAGAGAAGCAAGGAGGGGTGTCGTGGCTTCCAAATTCCTTGCTGAATGACTAGAGAAAAGCTGATCTTTTGCCACATGGAAGGACGCACTCAGAAATGAAGTAATAGGGGAATAGCAAGGAACCTTAGGGGCCGTCCATAAAGCAAGCCTGGGATGGGCTTGAGAATGTCCTTATAAAGCCATATGGCGATTCCTCGGTGGCTGAGCTGTGGGTGGTACGGGGCTGAGACCAAGACCGTGGAATCCTGGGTTCAAGGAAGGTCGAGCTGCTTCAACCACCAGCCAAATCTACAATTAGTCCTTGGGGGAGATGCACCAGTAGGGACCCTTGGCTGAAGAAGGGCCGGAGCCCTGGAAATTCAGGAGCCTTCTCCAGAGGGCGGTGCTCGGCTTGTCTTGGGGCCTGCTGGAATTTCATGACCCTGTTCACACTGTACAGATGGGAATTTAATAATTAATTAGGGAATAGCTCACCCCAGAGCCCTGGCAGGGGGGATTATGCAAATCAACGGAGATGTAGCAAGGGGCTGAATATTTTATTGTGTGTTTAATTTGCAAATACTACCCACTGAGAAGGCTTAGGCAGGAAACCTATCATCATAATCATTATTATTACTCATGCAAAACGACTTGAGTTTCTATCAGACCTCCTTCCTTTCAACTGCTTTCGCCAAACACTTTTCCCAAGAAATATAATGTTTTTTTTAATGAAAAAAAAAAAAGTAACTTAAGTGCTAAAGAATATTAGGAACGAAATGAACTTGTTTGGAAAAAATAGAAACTAGCCTAGACCTTACCTTTGCTCAATCTACAATTCTTTTTAGTCCTCAAGTAGCTTCCATCCGGGTAATTTTCTCTCCAGTGCACACTGAGTGCCCAGGGAGCTAGGAAGCCAGACGCCAAAAGAAAGCAGTGCGTTGCTTCTCATGCATGCCACACACTACTTCATGCATCAGCAAAGCCACCCCTTGATTTCGAGTCCCCCAGTACCCTTCCTATAAACCTCCTCTGTTGAAATAAGCCAGAATCGTTTTCTGCGGCCTCCTGAACAAGGTCCTTAACAGCTCTCTCCTGTGTGGATAGAAGGGCTAGAGAATCACACACCCAAGGGCTCACCCCACCACCACAGGTTGAAAACTCAGTCATCCAAAACAGGGTAAAAAGACAAATAATAAATATTCTAGGCTTTGCGGGCCACACGGTCTCTGTTGCAATGTCTCAACTCTGCTGTCATAGGGAAAAGGAGCCACAGACAACATGTAAACAAGTAAGCATGCCTGTGTTCCAATAAAATTTTATTTACAAAAACAGGTGGCGGGCCAGACTAGGCTGCCATCTGAACCTGCGTTTCTCCGACTGCATGCAATTTTATTCTTTAAAAACCACACACACACACACACACACACACACACACACACAGGATGTGTCTATGACTCTGAGCATGTGTATATGCAGACCTAGGTAGATCAGATTAAACCACCTGTTCTCACATTTAGCAATGATCAGGAGACCAGGGTCAACTTTGTGGGCATTATAGAGTGCCCAGTCAAATGGGGTGCCCCATTCAGAAGGGCTCCAGCCCCACCCTTGATTTAATGTCCTACTGTCACTGTCTTGAAATTCTTAATAATTTTTGTGAAAGCACCATATTTTTATTTTGCACTGGGCCCCACAAATTATGTGGCCAGGTCCTGCTGGAGATATAGAAGCACCAAAGCTTGTCACAACTGGGGAGGTGCTGTGGCATCCAGGGGGTAGAGGCCAGGGATGCTTCTCAACATCCCACTACACATAGGACAGCCCCCTCAGCAAAGAATTACCAAAACGTCAATAGTGCCAACGTTGAGAAACACTGCATTTAACCACGTAAAATTGCTGATATTCTACCATTTTTTGACCTACGAGTAAAATTAATTTGTATGGTGCAGCCTACTTTAACTATGTTTTTCACCTTTCTAAGACTTGTAAAAATCTTTACAAACCAGGAAAAAAAAGTCCCCTCCCAATCTATGCATTTCTGATTTCTTTTTGCTCACCGAAAATAAGCCTCTTTTAATCTGCCCCCCCAATTTGTGTACTCGTGTATTTATCTGTTTCCTGTTATTTCTAGAAAAGTGACACATGCAAACGGCACCAGTTTTTAAGATTCTGAAACACACTCAATGAACGTGAATCTCCCGCCTCCTCAGACCCCCACCCCTCGCGCGCCATCCCTGTTTCTCTGTTCAGAGCAATGCCATTTTATCATTTTCTCAGCTGTCCTTCACAGACATTTTGTAAATGGGGGCATTTTATACTCAAGGTTACTCTTCTGTTTTCCTTACAATGTCCTTCATCAGCCTGCCTAAAACACTCACCAGGGATCCCTTATGCTGGGTCTGATCCTGCTTTGCTTCCCAGATTTCTGGGCCACCTACTTCTACAACAAGGAATCTTCCAGAGCCTTCTCCAGCGATTCTGCCTCCGGGAACCAACTTATTAGATTCTCCTGCTCCTTTTTTGAAGTCCTGGTGGAATAAAAAATAGCATTCCATTTTCCATCTCCTAATTTCTCTCCCTCAGCGCTCTTTGTCACAGAACGCATTACTGCTCTATTTAAAGTCTGTTGGGACCCAGCGCCTGTTAAAAGTTGTTGAGCAGAATGAAAAGCTCTTGAGTTTGATTCAGGCCAAACCTATACATAGACTTGACCCTCATTCCTGTTCCAAAAAAGAGCAGGAAGGAGCCGGATGTGGGAGGCGCTAACTTCCCCCGTATTGATTTTGATTAGCAGAGTGAAGGAAGGGACGTGTAGATGTAACCACACATTTGCTCATAAATTATTAATACCACCTTTGAATTAAAAAGAGAAAAAGGCAAGCAAAAAAGACCAGAAAAGCCTAAGCAGGCTGCGAACACCAGTTCAAAAGCACGATTAATTATTTAGAGGAATTTGACCACTCTCTTGAGTCAAGGGCAACATTTCTAGCTGGGAGAAGTGGAAACCCCCGCAGGAAAATGCGGCTTTGGCCCCAGGCACAGCAGTGGCTGCTGGGAAGGCAGCGGGTCCCTGAGAATCTGCCCTTCTTTCCCATCTTGACCTTTCAACTCCCACGGCCGCCCTACTTTGTCTCCAAGGAGGAAGGCTGCCTGCCGGCTTGTTTCCAACAGCCCTCGGAGGAGGTAGGGTGAGATGTCCCAGGGCTGGTCATGCTGCTTAAGGTAGCTGCTCAATGGGGCAGAGATGCTTGGGCCACGTTCTCACAGCTGCGGTCCCAGATCCATGGCGTTCTGGCAGTCACCTCCCCCAAGCATTACAGGTGGCACCCTCCATGGTGACACAGGTGGCGAGGATGGGAATTCAGGGGAGATGGTGTTAAGGGATGGGAGGAAATCCCTCCACCAGTTCTTCTAGCCCCCCGGGGTTGCCACTGTATCATCCTTGAGGGCACATGGATCCTTCTGGGTTCTGGCCACATCCCTGTCTAAACAGATGCCAGAAAGAAGGGCGCAGGATCAGCTGGGGGTAAGAGAAAAGAAAATAAACATTTGGAAGCACAACATTGTCTCAATTTAACATCCCAGGCTTTGCACTAGAAAAGCCTGTGCAGCCGTGTGTGTGTGTGTGTGTGTGTGTGTGTGTGTGTGTGTGTGTGTGCACGCATGTGTGTATTAAAATGCACAAAACATAAAAGTTACCACTTTAGCCATTTTAAAGTGTACAGTTCAGTGGCATTAAGTGCATTCTCATGTTTGTGTAGCCATCACCGCCACCCATCCCCAGAAAGTTTCATCTTCTTAAACTAAAACTCTGCACCTGTTCAACACCACTCCCCATTTTTCTCTCCCAGACCATAGCAAACACCATTCTTCTTTCTGTCTCTGTGAGTTTGACAACTCAAGGTGCCTCATGTAAGTGGAGTCATACAGTCTTCATCCTTGTGTGTGGGTCTTATTTCACTTAGAATAACGTTTTCAAGGTCTATGTCGTAGCAGGTGTCAGAATCTCCTCCCTTTTTAAGGCTGAATAATATTCCATTTTGTGTGTTTGCATTGTGTTCATCAACTCACCTGCCCGTGAACACTGGATTGCTTCCACCTTTGGGCAGTCTGAATAATGCTGCTGTGAACCCAGGTGTGCAAATGTGTGTCCAAGCTGTGTAGCTCTTTAGAGAATACATATCCCCAAGTCTCCCCTTCTGAGATTTTATTTCACTAATTCCAAAGGAAGTCCTGGGAACCTGCATTTTTAACAAGAGCTCCAGTGGATTCTCATGCCAGACCAGGTTTGGGAGCCAAGGAACCAGGTCTCTGAATGAACTGAGCTAGTCCTGGCAGCAAACCCTCTTGAATTTCCTTTGTAATCAGATGGTTCCTTTGTAATCCCACCCTGACAACGAAAATGGAAACAGCTTCCATTTTGTGAATGTCAGCTCCAAAAAGCCTGAACAAAGTGAGTCTGATTTTCCAGTTTACAGCCAGGCAACTAGGATTCAGACACATCTTAAGCACCAGAATTCAAGCTCATCTCTGACTCCAAAGACCTGGCAGTTTGGCTCTCGGCCTACACTGCACTGACTCCCCAGAGCCGGGGGCAGCCCTCCTGGGTAGCTCCAGGAAACACCCAGTGTCGGGGGATATGAGTAAAAGGAGAGAAACGGGGCTGCAGTAGAGTGGGCTCTCAAAGTGTGAGATGCGGCATCTGTCAGAGGGGGCTGCTGCTTCATTTCTGGAACCGTGTCATCCACAGCTTGGAAACAGTGAGTCGGGCTAGTGATTTGTAAATGGTAGGTCACCTTCTTACTGTCTTTAATGCAAAGATGCAAAGACGGTCCAAGGAGACCTGGACATGCTTGCTGCCGTTGGCGACTCTCCCACCTCGTGATTGAAGATGGCATTCTTGGTATTTTGTGTGCATGATCTCACTGAGTCCTCACATGAACCTTTCAAGGAAATTTACCATTTTGCAAACAGTTAATTCTCCCCACTTTACACCTATGACAGAGGAGTGGCTTGCTTTGCCCATCCATGGCCACTCAGCTAGTGCCAGAGCCAAGATTTAACACCAGAACTTTCTGACCTGGAAATGTGCGATCTCTCCTCCTCACTCTGCTTCCCACCCCCCAGCATTCCCCACTTTCCATCCCCAAAGCAACCCCAAGGTCCTTTTGCCCCATCAAAGCATCACAGATTAAAAATCACAGAACTTGAAGTATTCAGGAGAAAAAGAAGGTTCTCATTTTTTTGCAACATTTTGCTAAAATTCTCATCTAGCCATTAGAATTTAGACTCTGGGGTTCCCAGAAAAGGGGCTTCTGTCTAACGAAACCTACGGTATGTTTCCAAGCTCCTGTAATACTCTCTTGTTGCTTAATAAGTTTCCAGTGGACATTTTCAAGCAACCACTAAATGAGCCCATCACACTTCCGGTGACATTTTACACAGCACATCCAGTGCCCTTCACAGTGCTGCAGACATATTTACCTCAAGTTATCACTGACTAGATGCAGGAATGAATGAATGCATGCATACTTCTCATATGTCTTGAGTTGACCTGTTTGAATGCTGCATTAGTTCTCCAGAGAAACAGAACCTATATATAAATAAAGACAGAATTCGTTTTAAAAATTGGCTCATATAATTATGGGAGCTAGCAAAAAATGCATTGGGCAGGCCAACAGGCTGGAAACGCAGGCACAGTTTCAATGTTTCAGTGTTGAGGCAGAATTCCTTCTTCAGAAACTTCAATTTTTGCCCTTAAGACCTTCAACTGATTGGGTGAGGCCCACCCACATTATGGAAGATAATCTGCTTTACTTAAAGTCAACTGATTGTAAATGTTAATCGTATCTAACAAATACCTTCACAGCAACATCTAGACAAGTATTTGATCAACGTCGGCACCATAACCTAGCCAAGCTGACACATAAAATTAACCACCACGAGCACATACCTCCCAAATCTAGAGATTTATAAAAGTATGAGTCACTATGGATACCAATAAAGGGAAGGAAAATAAAGATGTTAAAGACTGACAACTGTTAATAATAAGATTACTATGAATTTGTAATCACAGTCTAGTGTTAGGATGTTGTTACTATTTATATCCTGCTTGCTTACAGAAAATATTTGAAGAATCAAGAGTCAAGAGCAGAACTCCAGAAATTGTCAAGAGAATGAAAATTATTGAGTTTCACTGAATGTTCACTCTACTAAATAAAAACATTATATATTCTTTTACCTCCACTAAGTCATAGGATTGGGAAACTATGAAGGATCTCAATTTGGACACTACTGTTTTATCTAAAAGAAATCCAGGACCAGAGAGAGAGATTTACTGAAAGTCATATCCTGTTAAGCCATGTGCTCCAGTCACTCTACAACCAGGCCACATACTCAGATGAATCTAACCTTTACTGGATACCTACCATATGCTAGACTTTCTGCCATACACCTTGCTAGGTACTGGCAGTATATGCCAGGCTTTCTTATAGCACTTTATGCATATGAAGTCATTGAATCCTCACAATGATACTTCAAGGTGGGTACCAGGATCACCCCTGGTTTACTGAAGAAAACCGTGAGGCATAAAGAGCATAAGTAATTTGCCTGAGGTCAAAATGCTACCCAGCCAGGTTGTCGGAATTCAAATCCAGGCAGAGGGCTCCTGAGTATGTGTTCTTATCCATCATGCAATACTATGGTAGGGAAGACATAAGCATAAACAAAGTTTGTTTGCTTTTAATGTATTGGGAGGAAATGGTATTAAACAGGAGACTTAGGAAGTGCTTGGGAGTTACAGAACTGAGAGACATGAGTAGAGGCATGGGGCATGGCTAGATCCAGATTTTGTGAGGCTGAAGCTAATGTAATTTGGGGGCTCTCCCTTAAAATACAAAATTATAAATACAAAAATATAGACATGAATACTTAGAGTAAGAAAAAACTCAACAAATTGCAAATTTTTTAATGTTGATCAAGTACCACAAACATTATCCTATCCAGAAAAACACTCTTTTTATTAACTTACTGTCTAATCCACTTCTATACTACTTTTATCCCTACATATTTGTCCTGCATACTCTCTGATTGCCTCTTCCTGTGACAATTTAGTATTTCCTAGAGAGAAAACAGATAATTCCATCCTTCCTCTGACGTGGTTGATAGAAATCTTATTTTTATTCTTAACAGTTTAGAAAGAATTCTTCCCACTTCCCAACTAATTTCTGTTTGGGTCATGTAAATTTTAAGGTTGTTGTCAACACTGAGAAAAGCTCTCAAGGTTTATATATGAGCTGTGACATTTCAGGGTACTTTGATTTTCTTATGCAGTGACTAATGTTACAGTCTTCAAATTCCTTGAATTGAAACGCATTAACCAGCTAGCTGTTGATTTCCTCATTATAGTGTATATTATAAGTTTAAATTATATTATTGATGTCAGTGTTTGGGGGCAAATCAGCAAGAAATTTAATTTTTTCCTCATGTGTACATATGATTCACTCCTCTTAATTAACTGGATTATCAAAAAAATCCAAGTGATCAAAAAAATCACTTCTGTTAGACATGGAAGTCTTGTAGCGGGACAGGTGGGGGGAGCACAGGGAAGGCAGTGCAGCACAGAGAAGACAAGTAGTGACTCCATAGCATCTTACTACGCTGATGGACAGTGACTGTAACGGGGTATGTGGGGGGGACTTGATAATGGGGGGAGTCTAGTAACCACCATGTTGCTCATGTAATTGTATATTAATGATACCAAAATAAAAAATAAAAAAAAGAAATAGAAGACTTTCTCTTAATGAATTTCTGCTCTTGACACATCTAAAAATTCTTTTATAACTTTTTTAATGTTAGAATTCCTATTGGTTTCAGTGTTTAGTTTACATTTGGTTCTAAGTTTACCTGAATCTGCTCTCCATTCTTTAATAAACAAATTTGAAGATGACACAATAGGTCCCCTTTCATCATCATCCAAATTAGGAGTCTGCAATTTCTTCATTTATGGAAATGTTCCAAACCTCAATCCAAATCCTAAGAAAAATGCATATTCAAGGTTTATCAAATTTTGGAATAAGGGTTTTTTTCCACTTGTTTATGTTCAGGCTCCTCTTCCAAGTCAAACATGCATTTTAGAGTCCCTGACACATCTGCACATTGCAAGGCTTGAACAGCTTCATAATGGGGAGACATTCTCATGACACTTAAATTCTTGGAAGAAAAATCCAAGCTTGGCCAACCTGAAAATAAAACATACCGGACGCAACACAGCGAAGCAGTCAACAACCTTAGGCACAGTGGTGGCAGCTTGCAGACAATGAAAGAAGATGCCGGAGATGACTCCTGGTTGCAGTTAAAACAGCTTATTTTTGCAAATTTGCAAAAGCTGATGACCATGGGAGCACATGCTAGGACCCTGCCCAGGGCCTTGGAAGGACCTTGACACTGAATTTGCAAAGCAGAGAGAAGCTGAGCGTCCTGACAAGGAGAGAACATCAACAAAGTCCCCAGGGACTTGATAAGACAAATCGGAGTTCACAGGAGTGCCCGCAGACGGGCAGTAAGGGAGCAAGGGCAGCCCAAGGCCGCTGAGCAAGCCTGCCCTGTGGGTGGTGAGGTGCTCAGAAGCGTTGTGGCTTGTTGTTGTTTTCCAGAATATAAATAAATTAAGGAAGAATGGGAAGTTAGTATTTAATGGGTACAGAGTTTCGGTTGGGGACGATGAAGATCTGGAGATGGATGGTGGTGACGGTTGCACAATAATGTGAATGTATGTAATGCCCCAGAACCGTCCACTGGAAAACAGTTAAGATAGTAAATTTCACACTACATATATTTTGCTGCAACAAAATAAAGTTGGATAGAAATACACTTTCTATTTTAAACCATTTTTTTAAGTTGAGATAATTGTATTTTCACAAGGATTTTTAGGAAATGACAGAAAAATATCTTACACTTTACCCAATTTCTCCCAGGTAATATTTGCAAAACTCTAGTACAATATCACAACCGGGATGTTAACACTCATACAGTCTACCCCCATCTTATTCAAATTCCCATTTTACTTGTATGTGTGTGTGTGTGTGTGTGTGTGTGTAAAGTCTACACAACTTTATCACCTCTGTAGGCTGGGGATCTACCAACCACGGCCCAGCTACTCAACAGTCCTCACATCACAAGGATCCTTCATGCTCCCCTTTTATAATCACACAAATCTCCCTCCAACCCTGCCTCCCATCCAAACCCCTGTCCTCCATTTACAAAATATTATCATTTACAGAATGTTATATAAATGGAATTCATATCATTCATATATACATTCTTGGTTTGGCCTTTTACTTTCAGCATGATTGCCTACAGATCTACCCAATGGGTTACATCTAGAAACAGTTCACTCCTCATTGCTGAACGGTGCTCCATGGTACAGATGGTGTCACGGTCACCTTAATTTTCTCCTTTTGAAGGACACAGCTAAACTACCTAAGGGCACTTTGGGGCTCTTATGAATAAAGCTGCTATGAACGTTTGTGATTAGGGATTTGTGTGAACATAGGTTTTTCTTGGGTAAATACTCAGGAGCTGGATTCTATGGTAGTTGGATGTTTGGTTTTTCTAAGAAACCATTGAACAGTTATCTAGGGTGTTTTTTCCAGAGCTGGACCCTTTTACATTCCCACCAATGATGCATGAGTGATGCAGCTTGTCCACAGCCTCACCAGAACTTGGTGGTGTCACTCTTTTCATTTCCGCCGTTCTGATAGGTGTATAGTGGTATCTCATTGGGCGTTTGATTGGCATCCCTGAAGACTGCTGATACTGAGCATCTGGGGTGGGGTGCTGAGCACCGGAGTGGTGTGGCTAAGGGGCACTTCACAAAGGTCATTATGTGGAAGTGGTTTCAATAGTCTCACAAAAGGGTTACTGGGGGCCTAAGCCAGTCCATGATGGTGAAGGGAAGGGGGTGGGGGGTTCCAGAAATGCTTTAGGAAGTCAAGTTGGCCGAATATGGGGACCAGTGAGAGAGGGAGACCACCACAGAGCAAGGGGGAGGAATCCAGAGTTGCTTCCAGGTTTCTGACTCAGATGGGGAAGAATTCAGTCTGGAAATGTTCAGTTTTGCCTATGAAACATCCACGTAGCCCACAGCAATCAGATCTAAGCCTTCAAAATCAGGGTTGAATCTGGGCTGGCGATTACACTTGGAAGCGCAAGAGATTCCCATCTCTAAAATTAGTGGGGAGGGGCCTGATTTCCTAAACCTCCAATCTATTGGTTTCCCTTTTGGGTCAAGAGTCGGGCGTCTGGGGACTGTTGTAAGGACCCGCCCATCCACAAGCAGACCAATCATTTTCTACAGCACTTGACAGGTCATATGCACAACCAAGTGCTATTTTTCAATTGTATGTAGATTGTTAGGATTTCACAAACCCACCTAAAAGTTTTAATTGTAGATTTTTTCCATTGTGACTATTCTTCAGTGAGATAATAAAACTGCTGAGACTGGTCCCCTGGGTTTTTTTTGTTTGTTTGTTTTGGGTTTTTGTTTTGCTGAAAGCAATCGAGCTCCTGCTTTGCTCCCCGCAGGCTCCGTGCCCCCAGGCTCCCCAGCAATTCATCACAAGTGGCTGCAAACGTTCCTTCCAAACTCGAGAACCCCGCCTTCCCAGCCTGTTCCCTTGCAGAAGCCCACAGGCTACAGGGCCTGTCCTCTCTGAGCTGAACCGGGACCCCCTCCTCCAGTTCCCTGCGCGGCCCTGGCCCTGCCAGGAAAATGGTGCCAGGCGCCTGTCCCAGAAGCTTCCAGCGCCGCTGTAGGGTCTCCTTCGCAACCCTTACGAAAATGTTTAAATTACATTCCCCGAGCCCTTCTGATCTCCAAGCACAGGGCATCCGCACCTCCGGGTATGCAGTATGAAAACAATCTAGCCCCACGGAGCCGGGCAGAAGCCCTGGGGTCTCCGTGGGGACTCGGCGCTGCAAAGAGCAGCTGCGCCTTAATAAGTACAAAGTAATGCGAGAGAGTAGGGCCCCAAAACACGGTGCGGGGGATTCCAGCCTTATCTTCTAGTATTTCATAAGGCTGCTGCTTAACTGTAATTCCAAAGAAATTGAGGTTGTCTTTGAGAGGGAAAAGCGATCTTGGCCTGTTCTATTACCGAATTGCAGTCGCTGATCCTTTGTGACACAAAAGTCATAGGTCAAATCCAAGATCTTGCTGCAAACCGGGTGGGGGATTGTTCTCCCAGGAATATGAGACAGGCCTCTTATCTCCTAATAATACCTCTAAAATCTCCTGCACTGGGAGTTAGCATGGATGATGACACAGAAAGCAATTAGGGGGAACCCCAGCCTGCATCCATTTAATTGATTATGTATGTTTTTCGCTCTGGACTCCAAAAAACTTTTTTCCAACAGAGAAAATAGTGAAGCTTCTTTTTCTTAAATTGTCTTTTTGCCTTATTTTTGGAGTTTTCTAAAATTAAAAGTCCACTGTCCAGACCCCAGTTATTTAAAACAAGCTAGTTAACTTGTGTTGCATAAACTGGCCTCTTAAATAATATCCCTGGAGGCTCGGAGATTCCTGAAATGAATCCATCTGAGGAAGCCAGGAGGTGGGGAGGGAGAGGAATAGAACTAGTAATTGAGGAGATACTGCCCTCACTGTTCCTGGTTTTCCTTCCAGAATCTTCTCAGGCACCCCTCCACAGTCATGCCAGCCCGGTAGCCTCGGGGAGGCCCACCTGGATTTGGCAGCCCTGTCTCCTCCTTGGGGCAATGCCAGAGGACACCTAGTTCTCACTGTCTGTAAGGAAAAGGCTCTTCCAGCATTCGAAGTGAGTTGTTGTCAGTTTGGGGGACTCGCTGCAAATAGCGCCCCAAGTTTCCTATTAAAACAGAATATCACAGCCACAGTTACGTGGAAAGCCTGTCATTGAAAGCAGCAGATGTAGTGATTTAGGGAATTCACAGATAAGAAAAAAAAACAGAAACAAATACGCATTGGCTAGCTTTTTATTTGGCAGAGAAAGGATATTTTTAAAACAACCATTTTCTACTATCACTGTCATTTCTTTTAAGGAAGGTGTTTTAACTCATGCATATTTGTGCACGCAGACACCTACAGAAAGATAACCCCTCAGAGTAAAGAATCGATCGCCCTTTAGCTGACAAGGTTGAGCTTTCTGGAAAGCCAACCCCTGTTTAGAAACCCTGGTTTGGGGTATCAGTCCCCTTTCTTGGCTGTGCATGGGGTCCTAGTCTACATCTACCTCATCTCTCAGCAAAGATTAGTGGGTGCAAGAGCCTCAATTTTCAGCTGCCAACTTCTCCGGCAAATGTACGTGAGAATGGACGCCACCCCCTCCCTGGAGAAAGAGCAGAAAAATAAAAATCTAACAACAAACATGTTGTCCCCATTATTAACCACTGTTCATCACCTTCAGGGTGGGTTGCCAAGGTCAGTTTAAGTCTGAAACTTCTGGATCCATCTCAGTGGTGATAGACGCCTGGGCCAAAGCTTGGCCAGCCCTGTGGTGTAGCCTACTGTGGCGTCGGCTGTAGCCAGAAGCGCTGTCTGCGTATCTTACCGTAAGGCCTGAATATCTCCAAATGTCCCAGAGAGTCCCTGGAGGCATCTCTAGACCTCAGCTCGCGGGCAATGCTCTGATGCCCCACCGATACCCGTCTAATTACAGTTTGGTTGGCCCCTGAATTGGCCTGCAGAATGGAGAAACAGAAACCCTCGTTCTGATAAACAGGCTGGTGCCTCACTTTGTGGGCAGCGAAAGATTCTGAAGCAATTTGTAAGGGACTGGAGGCCTTTGAAAGGGGGACGCACTCCGAGCTGGGTCTATAATCCTGACCTCTGAGTCTCAGCTGACTTTTCTTCACCGGTGAACGTCCCCAAGCATCAGCGCCGACCGATTGATATTCTAACAGGGAGAAAGGAGAGGGCCTCGTGGGAGTTTGGAGCGCAGGCAAGAATCGATTTCCTTCATTCCTGCAAATGTTCTCCCACCTGAAAGAGGGTCTCTGAGGATGTAAGAGGAAACTGACAGCTAAGGAACAATGCATGGAGACGAAGCTGCTTGTTTTGAAAAGGGGCCAAGGAGACTAGTAGGCCATTAGAAAAAGATGAAAGGAGTAAACATAAATGTCCAAGAAATAGAATTAAAATGTTCAACACCACTGCTGACTTTCCCAAAATGTGCATTGACACAATGAGATGCCATCTTCAGTGTGTCTCCTTGGCTCAATAAAAAGTTACCTTGTTTCCTAGGGTCTGGGGAAATGGAGCCTCACAGGAGGAAGGGGAAAGAATTGTAACTTTTCTCCAAGTCAGTTTTGCTTTACATGTCAAACCTGCATTTCCTTTGACTCCACTATTTCACATGTGCCAAAGTTTCTAGGAAATGGTGAAGAATGTGCAAAGATGTCTCTACATAAAGATGTTCGCTAAATATCCAACCACAGGAAGTCATTGAAACTGGTTATGGTGCTGCTAAGTAACAGAACAAGGGAAGCTCAAGTATTATGGTCATTGTGTATTTGTTGAACTAGAAAGGGGTGAAAATACACTGTTACATTTTAAAAGGGTTTCAAACAGTAAGCATGCCTTTTTTTGGGCAACTCATTATTTTATTCAACAAATATCACTAAGCCAGAGGAATACATCACAGGTCAATTCCTTGCTCTATATTACAAAGAGTGCATTTACGGGGCTGGAGGGGGTCTAAAGATTGGATAACAACAAATTAATAAATTAGTGAGAATACTATCATATTATGATAACTGCTATGCAGAGAAGTAAAGTAGGTGACATAATAGAGATCTTTCTGACATTTTGTACTGAGGTCTGAATAATGAGAAGAAAATAACAAGTGTTCCAGGCACAAAAAGAGCTTGTACAAAGGCCCTCAGGCAGGAACTAGCTTTAGATGGCATGTTTAGCTAAGACTGGGGCATGTAGCTAAAGCAAAGGATAAGAGGGACAGAGTGGTAGATCATGAGGTAGGAGAGGGGGTAGGGGCTGGATAATGTGGGGGTTTTGGTAAAAGGTAAGGAGCTAGGATTTTATTCTAGGTACTATGGGAAGACATTGCAGGTCTTGAACAAGAGACACAATCTCATTAACGTTACTAAACTTCTCCATGGCTACTGTGTGAAAAAATGTGTTTGAGAGCACAAGAATTGTGGCAGCAACCAGTCAATCGGACTACTGCAATAGTCCAGGCAAAGCTTAAGGGTGGCTTGAAGGGTGGAGATGGAGAGACATGGGCACCCTCAGGATTTATTTCTGAGTTAGTACCAACAGTATTTCCTAATGGATGGATGAGTCCTAGGACTTCCCCTCTTTCCTCCTGTCCCCCCAGTTGCTTCCAGCTCCAGTTCCAGTCCTTCCCTACCAAAATTCATCTAAACTTTGGGTGCTATGGGATGACTTGAATGGTAAACTTACCACCCTTTCCTCAAGCCAACTCAAGATGATTTTCATTTCTTGCAACCCTGACTGAGGCCATCAAACACCTGTTGTGTTACAGGCCTCCCAATAGGCCTTGAAGAAGGGCACACCAATTGACACAAACAAAGCTCCAATTGGTGGGCAACCTGCCCAGTTCAGAGGGGCACAGCAAGGATTCAAACCCAGGTCTTCAGGGTCCAGAGCCAGTACTTTCTCCTCTATGCTTGATCAACAAGATACACCCAGCTGCTAGTTGCCTACCAAACACTGCTGGCTGTACATCATACTGTAAGTCCCCTTGTCTCATAAAAATAAAACAATGCCTGCCTAACTACATTAATTTGCCAGCCACCCTTTCCGGTGGGTGTGGACATATGACTTTCTACAGTGGAATATTAGAAGAAATGATGATGCACGCAGAAGTCTTTCCCCTTCCTGCAGGCAGCAAGCCAGGCTTGACAGCAAACCAGCTTTATTATGCAAATCACAATAAGCCTTGGGGGATGGTGGAACAATGACTTGGAAGTAACCTGAATCTCTGAATGACCACATGGAGCTAAGTCTCCCACCAGCCCAGAAAACCCACCCAGACTTTATTCTTTAAGCTTTATTAAGGTTGGGTCTCTTTGCTACAATAGTCCACATACCCTAATTGATACACCATCTCAACATGATCTATACATTTTTAAATACTAGTGGCCTCTTTTGTTAAAAAATAATTGAACGCCTCAAACAGTACCTCCAGATAGGTAGATCCTGGAGTCTCCCCACTCCTGTTCATGGCTGAATTTCTCTAATACTTGGACTAGATCCAATGCCTGTTGCTCTCCCAGGAGTTTCAAACCAGTTTGGGTTCGAAACAAAAATCCACAACACTTCCATGCTTGAGGGATGATAACTTTTTAAACATAATGTTGTTTATTTGTAAAAAATAAAGTTTAAAGTAAGTATTGTATTCTTCTTCCTAATAAAAATTTAATTAATGGTAAAATAAAATTTTTAAATGATGCCATCTAATATTAATTATGTTAAAAAAGAAATCGATTTTTTTTTATTAAATTAAGTTTATTCCAAAGAAGCCAGCTTCTGTAGGTGGGGAGGCAGGGGGGTCATCTGATCCGCCTTTCATATGTTCATGAATTATCTTACCTTTTAAAGATGTAGGTCAGGGAGCAAAGTGAAACCTTAGCTGACCAATGAGAATTTATTTACATCAGCCAATGAGCTCCTTCCCAAAGGGTCCAAATTTGGAGACCAAAGTAAGATCCTCAGAAATAGGTGTGACTCAGTCACTTCCTGGGAAGTTCAACCAAATAGTTAGAGGATGTGTAAACGTCTCCCTGAGCTTCTCCATGGTTCACAAGACTGGCAGAGCCCTCCAAACCCCACCAGGAGAGGAGACTGCGGGCAGAGCTTGCCCTGTGGACCTTGGGTGCATTTAGCTGGAGGTGATGGCACTACATTCATACTCCACCAGCTGTGGCAGCCTTACAGAAAGTGGGGCGTGAACGTGCTCCCCAGCATGGTGGGGTGGGTTTTTCTGGCTTACGCCTAGCAGAAAGGTAGGGAAAGGACAGTAAAGACAGAGGGGACACATGCTTAGTGGGAAATGCACCAGTTTGGGACTCAGATAGATATGGACTCCAATCCTGACTCTATTATGTACTCATCAACCCGCTTAACCTCTTTGAACCTGAGTTCCCTATAAAATATGAATACTTACATGCACTTCACAGAGTGTTAAAAGGACTAAGGAAGCATCTTAGTCCTTAGGTACCACATTAGAGAATGTTCTAGCAAGGTGGGGGCTCAATAGATGGTAGCAAAACAAAACCCAAATGGATCTTACCTTGAAATAAAGCAGTCAGCAAGCCTACCCTCCTTGCCAAGTCCATGAGTGAGCACAGCATGCCAGCTGGCCCCAAAGTCTCTAAATTGTCAAGGACAGACTTCTGTGGGTGCTGTTGTGGGGTGGGTGGATATGCTTGCTGACCACATCCCAGCTGTTCTCCTGCAACTGTGGTTGCCCAAACCCTCCAAGTATTCTCGTGGCTAAACCAGCCAGGAAAGCAGAGTCAAAGCCGCACGGAAAAGGCTGCTATAAACGGTCGCCTCGTTCTGTTGTCCAAATTCTTAAAACAACAATGAAGGAATGAAGGAATGTGTTACTTGCTTTCTATCCCTGGGGCTAATAATTCACTTTTTTTTTTAACCAAAAAACAACAACAAAATAAAACAGCACTTCATTTGGCCTTGATTATGGTCCTTACCATCAGCCAGCAAATGACTGGCCTGGTGAAAGAGGGCTAAACAGAAACAATGAATTAATTAGGTCTTCCCTTTTTTTTATGATGGGCCCAGACACATGGTTTTTTAGCGTAAACAACATGTGCATACTATCAAATATGGAAAATCAGGTGATTTTTCACAGTATGGTTTTGGGGCTCCTTCCCGTGCTGGGATCACGATGGGTGGTCTGACTGCCATTCATCCACTGCCTTTCCAAGCAAGCTTCTCTTCCTGATTTCCCAGTCTCTGTAATGAGCATTTACCGCCTCCCACGCTTTGATATTCCTCCATCTCCCACTTCCGTAGAACACTTGGGTCTTCCATCGGCCCCATACTCAGCACATTGAGTCATGCTCTCAAAAATATCATGCCAGGATTAACAGAATCTTCTCGCTGGTCTTCTGTCTCCTGTGTCTCCAAACCATCTTCCATTGAGCTACCTAAGTAAAGTTTCACTTCCATTATTACATTATTCCTCGGCTCATGGACCTTCAATGCCTCCTTATTGCTCATTCTACAACCAAGGTTCTCTTCAATATGGCACTCACCCTCTTTACCCATCACATCTCTTTTCCAGTACACACATTCCAGCTAGACTTACATGATTCCCTAACTTGCCCACCTACGCCTTTATTCATGTGATTTCCCTGCCTGTAGTTATTCACCCTCCTTCCCTATCATCCATACTAAAATCAAATCCACCCATCAAGACCATGTCAAGGGACACTTCTTCCATAAAGACTTTTCCAATCCTTCTCACTAGCAATAACCCTGCCTTCTAACCCCCACGGCATTGTATTTTCACTTTCCTTCTGTCTCTTTCATTTCTCCCCTCTACCTGGCAGTGTCAATCCAGAAATGTCAGTAGGGACTTCTGAGCACGGTCTGCTTGGAAGACCGGCCTTAAAGCTGCATTGGCACAAGCACCATCTCTCACTAGAATTACATGGAGAGGTTGCCGATGAGATGGAAAGGGGCTGCCAAGGCCCGTCACCCATGCCACCCAGCCACGAGGCCTAGCTGCTCTTCTTTCTCCTGCTGGACTACGAGTGTCTTAAGGGTAGCCTGTGCTCCTCAAGTAAACACCTGCAGCGACGTCACACACCAGCTGGCGAGGGAATAACTGCTTGACACAAAATACACTGGTTCCTCTGGGAGGCATCTGCCAGCACAGCTTCCTCAGGTCTGTGCAAAACAAGTAAGTCCCCGCCACCCAGGCCCTCCTGGTGTCTCACTGAGGCCACGGGTGGGGCAGGCAGCCCCTCCTTCCTCAACAAGCTCCCGTGAGCGCTCCTGACCTGCTTCTCCGTTAAAGTGCCCTTTCATTTTTGAACCTGAATTTACCCCAGAGAATGTCATGGAGTGGCACCCAAGGCCAAGGGACAGCCCCGGATGCTGGCCCTGGATGAGGAGGCATGCCAGTTCACCTCCCATGGTTTTGTCAGTTGGGAAGAGATCCTTCATCAGTTTTACCAGGAATGCACTTGTAGAGGGTGTACTCTCACCCAGCAGGTGCCACCCCGCATGTGAAACAGAGACGGTAAATTGCTCCACACCCTGGTAGCGCCGGCTTTGCGCATGCTGGGCGTGGTGCCTCCTCCCACCAGCTTGGCCCCATCAGCCGCAGCGCCCTTCTCTCTAGGCTAAAAGCTGTCCTCATAAAACAGGGCTTCCGCAAGGGGCAAAGAGGAGGCTCCGGTCACGGCATATATCCCGCACAAAAAAGGGACACGGAAAGAGTAGCCAAGAAGGGATGGGGACCCCAGCTCTCCTGTTTTCCTCTAGAAATGTGAGGCCAGATTTCAGCCTCACCCTAGGCAACTCTGTGCATTGGAAAAGAGAGAAACTTAGATTTTTTTTTTTAACTCTTGAACCCAGGTTAGCCTATTTCCTCTTCATATTTTTGAGGAATTCAAGGCCTTTTGCAGTAAAGAAAGACAAGCATTCCCTGGAGCTTTCTATTAGGAATGTTTCTAGAATGTTGGTTGAAAGCAGTACATTTGTTAATTTGCACCCTAAACACACCCCACGGCCTCATTTCATTCTGAGTGCTCATGTGTGTACTGCAACTGCCTATGCATGGTTCCAACTTAATCAAGTACTTAATGAGTAACATTAATATTCGTTGTCTTCTCCACAGGAGCCTATCCTCATCAAGGTAAATAGCTGCTGGCCGCTTCCACAGCCTGTTGTTAAGCTAAGAATGGTCTGTCCTCATATAGACAGTCAACTGTTTGTCCTCCTAAGACGGGAAAACCCTGCTGGGTACCTTCCAAAGTCTTTTATTTTAAAACAAGATGTTTCCACTTATAGATCTTTTGAAAATGCCAAATGATTTGGAAGAGCAGTAAGAAATCTTATTATATGAGTGATAGTCATTCAGAAATTCTGATAGCTTACCTATTATGTGCCAAGTACTTACTAAGTGCTGGGGATGCAATAATGACCCCAGGAGGTCCTGGTTCCTACCCTCTTGGCCCTTACAGTCTGGTGGAAGAGGGCCACAGTTATAGAAGGGTCACCCGTATGATTGCATAATTGCAAAATGAGATCAGTGTTAGGAAGGAAAAGCATGGGGTCTGGGAGAACCTTTCCCTAAGGAGGAGATATTGGAACTGAGCTGAAAGATTGAGTAAGGGAAGGCATCAGTTACTCACTGAATATTAGGACTGGAACACACACACCCCCAGCATCAAGTGTAACTCCTGTACTTTGAGGAAACTGAGACCTGGCAGAGCTTAATGCTTTGCCCAAGGTCAGAGCTAATTATAGAAGCCAGCAATTGCAATATCCAATCCCTTCCTGCTAAATCACATGGATTTTATGTACATCCCAGTTATAGATTATCTCAGTATATTTACCCAATAAAACGCAGAATATTGAGTTAAAACCACATCCCTCAAGACCACAATCATAAATAACGATTGCGTTTTAATGTGGATGATACCTTTTCATTTTGCAAATCCAGAGAGCTCTCATCATATCAAAATCCATGACAGTTTGTTTTCTGTAAGAACAGGAGGCTTCCTAACCCCCTCTAAGAGGCAAATCTCTCCCTAACCGTGCGATGCTAATTTGGGCGTGAGCTGTGCGCTCAGACTGACTTCAGGCCCCAGCTGGGGTTTCAGATTTGGACAGGGCAACTGGGTGGCCCTTTGCTGTTTCACTGCAAGGGTCTATCCCTGGACTCCGGAGCCTCTGGGGATTTACCGCCTCGGTGTTCTCGGCAGTGCATGCATGTGCTGCATGGTGAAACATTCTTTAGAAAAGCCCGTGAGAATCCACTTGCATTCTGTGAGTGTGCTTGTTAAAAGCCCGGAGCACGGACTGGAAAGAACCGCAGTGGAGCACACCCCAACCCGAGGTTACCTCTGGGGAGCAGATGCAATGGAGAGGAGATGTGATACGGTCTTCCTTCTATTCTCGATACGCTTGCGTTGTGTCAAATTGTACACAAGAACGTATTCGTGTGTTACACATTGAATAATACATAGGTATTAATTTGTAAAGAAAATTCTTAAAACTAAATTCTCCATAAAACAAAGGTGCGTCTCCGCAGGGAGCAGCCTCGTTTCTCCTGGAGGTGACTGTCTATGCCAGAAACCTCGGAGCAACTGCCCCTTGACCTTCAGGGCACTGAAGGGGGAAAGCGTGCTCCCCGCAGCGCCGCAGCGGGAAATTAGGAAAGTTGGCGGCACCTCGAGGGTCGCCGCACTTGCAGCCCGCGCCCCCCTAACAAGTGCGTTTAGGGAAGTCTCGACTTTGGGGCGAGCGCACCCCCGCCCCCTCCCCAACTGGTGCAGCGGCGAGAGGGTGCGGCCGCGGCGCGCTTGGGCAGGGCGAGCCTGCACCCCCGCTCCCCTCCGGCCCCTCCCCCGGCCCCGCGCGCGCTCGCCCCCCGCCCGCGCCCCGGGCGCCGGGCCCGCCCCCTCCCCTCGGCGAGCACACGAACCTCGCGGCGCGGCGCTCGGCGGCGGCGGGTGGGGGCCGGGCGAGGAGGGGGCTGGCCCGAGCCGCCCGCCGCGGCAGTCGTCTCCCGAGCGCGGCCCGCGCCGCCCGAGCCGCTCGGCTGGGAAGCCCTCGCCCTGCGCCGCCGGGCCGGCCCCTCCAGCGCCCGTAGGCATGCAGCCCGGGAGCAGGCGGCGCGCCCCCGGCCGCTGCTGAGCCGGCCGGGACGGCGGGGACCTGCGCCTGCCGAGCCCCTTCCGCCCTGCCCGGGGGCCGACGAGCGGCGCCCCGGCAGCCCCTCTTCGCCCGCAGCCGTGCCAGCGCCCCCCACCCCCCGCGGGCCGCAGGGGCCCATGCAGCCGCCAAGGTAAGCGCGAGCCGGGCGCGGGCGGGCCCCGGCTCTGACCTCCGCGGCCGCCGCCGCCGCCTGCCCGGGCGCTCCCGGGCTCCGCGTGTCATCTCACTCCCTTCCTCCCCAGATGGGCAGCTTTGCTGCGCCTCGATCGCTTTAGCTCTTGGCGGCAGCAAAGTTTTTGTGGTTTGGTATTTGCTTTTTCCCTGAAACGCTCTCCCCGGGCCGCCGGCAGCGCGCGTGGTCGGGCCGACCCGGCGCACGCCTCTCCCACTGTGTGCGGGCTGGGAGCTCCGCGCTCCGGCGCCGCACCTCCTCGCGGGGAGGCCGCTGCGTCCGGCCCGCCGAGCCTCCGGGCTGTCCAGACGTGAGCCCCCCTTGGCCATCCCAGGCCCCCTTCTGCCGCTGGGTGCCTGGATGCCCAGCCAGCTTCAGAGCCGCGGGAGTCGGCGCCGCGCCCCGTCCAGGCTGGGATCGGAGCGGTTCTTTGCGGGAGAGACCGGTGCGCGGGAAGGTGCGGGACTTGCGATGGTGCTAAGGGGCAGGATTCCAGAGGGGCCTCGGCTTTCCTAAGTGCACCCATGGGCATGGCGCGCGGCGCACAGCGACGACTCCGAGCCACGTTCGAACCGTGGCGCATCCCAGGGAGCAAGTGGGGCAGGGGGGACAGGTGTATTTAGGGGGAGGCCCGATGTTGGGGACGCTTGGAGGCAATTCAAGATTGCATTCTGTTAACGTAATTGCATTAGATTTGCTCGGAGGTAGAATCAATTCCCCCAAATTGAGATTTTTAATGGGAGCCGCGAGCTGCTATTATGTGGTGTGGTTTCGGAAGGCATGGGGTTGTATTTATTTTATATAAATCGAGTGTCTTTCGGACCGATTCGGGGAAAGCGCGCCATCTAGCGGAAATGCTAGGCCGCGCGTTCCTTTCAGGCGGCGAAGTTGGGTGTCCTCCGAGGAGATTCCTGCGCCCAGCCTGGGACGCGGTCTCGGTGGTAGATAGACACGCAGCGGGAGCTCCCCAGCGCCTCCATCCCTGCACGCGGGGTTCTAGGGACAGAACTGCAGGTCGTACTGCTATTAATGCAAGGAGATCCGTCACCTTCTCCACCCGGCTTTAGGGTCCCCTGGCCAAAACCTAACATAAAATGTTAGTGGATGCCACTGCGTTGGGCATCTCTCGCCGAAGTCTGAAAAACCCGTGCATGGACCTGACTCTTCTGTGCATCACAGACGACCAATTTTCAGGCAAATCGTGAACCATGACCCCTAGAAGAGATAGACTGTGCTCTGAAGGGCAGCTAAAGGAGACTTGGGAAAGGGGCTTGTGCAGATCTGTACGAGAACAGTGCAGTATACCAAAAATGACATTTTTTTTTTTTGGCACATACAAAGAAGAGGTTTCCTGTGCTCCACTACCACAGCGGGTGACAAGCAACCCCCTTTATAAGGGACATGATCTTCAATTAACAACTGGGGCGGACTTTGCTGGAACACAAGCGGAGGGGACAAAGGCACTGGGTGGGGCACCCACACATCCAGGCGAGAAGCACATTTCTC
Source organism: Manis pentadactyla (assembly GCF_030020395.1). Taxonomy (NCBI): domain Eukaryota; kingdom Metazoa; phylum Chordata; class Mammalia; order Pholidota; family Manidae; genus Manis; species Manis pentadactyla. The sequence continues at coordinate 22,483,045 of NC_080036.1, forward strand.
TGTGGCTGGTTTTTGCTGTACCTTCCAGGCCAGATGATATTAGCAATGAGCTGGGTTGTCCCTATTGCAAAGGGTAGGTGGTTCCTTGTGGAGCAGTGCGACGTTCTGCTTATGGTGAAGACTCTTCCTCACTTAAGATTCTCTCGGCTGGGGTGGTGGGAAGGGAGGTTTCAAACTCAATAGCCATGCTCCTGTCATTTCCTCCCAGGGCACAGGCAGGTGCTTGCACTCTAAATACACATGTGGAACGGTGGCGGGCTTATCTGCCACCCCACACCACCATACTATCTCAAAACTGTCTCTCTTTTTGCAGATGTTTAGTTAATAACCAGATTTGTGACAGAAAGGTTCTCACAGTAACCTGGCATTTATTCCAGGAGGGCTTCTCTTGGTCTTTGCTAAGCAACCTCTGCTCCCTCTCCTTACAAGCCTCTCCTAGGTGTGACTTGCTTCCTTTCGGGGGGTGTATAATAGTACAGAATGCAGACACGAGAAGCTGCTATTCAATATGACCCTTGGTTCTTCAACCCCACATGGAGCAGAATACAGGCATTCTTAGATGAGAAGATGCGAAATCAGATGACTAGGTACTGAGCATCCGTAACCTGGGGCCGGGGAGTTTTTCAAGCCGCTCTGACAGTGATGCTCGAAGGAAGCAGGTGCTGGCATTTCCATTCCTCAGAAAAAGAAATAAATGCCCAGAGAGCTTGAGGGGCATAGCTGGTTCTGCAGTTTAAAGTGCTTTTTTCCCCCTACATAATCTTACTACCAAGTGAATTAAACTCAAGCACTTGTATTTACCAAGTATGGACCCAAAATGTGGTCCTGACCTAGGACGTATGATCAGCAATCTCCCGGGAAGACAGCCATCCACTGAGCATAAACCAACAGGGATTATCAGAAACCAGGGCAGGCTCATTGGAATTTGTTAGTTCTGTGAAATGAAAAGGGTACTTATTCCTGAAGGATCGTTGTTCTAGGACTTACAGTATCCCAAAGGTAAGTTCAAATAACTTATAAGTGTCTGTCAAATTCCTGTGGCTCATTAGAATGACTTTGCTTTTCTAATAACATCTATTGTTCATTCATTCAACAAATGTAACTCAGCATAAGTTTAACCTGAAGAAGGGAGGCTCCAGGCTTTCCCACCTGTGTGGTATCCAGCCCTATTCAAAGAACAGGCTCTTCTTTTTCTTATTTTGACTGAATGACAGCTCAGTTTAAGCCTCCCTTCGTTTAGCAGCAGTGCTATGAAGGAGCAACGAACAGGGCAAGGGAAAAAAACAAAGACCTCCACACCCTAGTTGTGTATGCAATGTCAGGCAGTAGTCTGTTTCCTTGGTGACAGATGAACAGATGAACATCTTTTAAAAGGATGCCCAGTTTCTGAGCCAGGCCTGACCTATGAGTAGAAAATGCTATATCATCTTGGAACCCAGGGATCGGGGGCAAGAACACCTACTGAGACATGAAGCCCTATAATCCTAATGGCAGGAGGAAGAAGAAATTTTGAAATTTGGGCAGAAATTGAAAATTAAATGCAAATATCTTTAGTAGCTTCATTTAAAGCATACATAATGATAATAAAAATGCACTATGTGCCTACTACCTACTGCACTTATAAATTATCATTATAGTATCCAGATTACTGAAGTAAAGAAAGTGTAGAAAATAATTACAAGCTCTCTGGTTGAGCTCTGTTTTTTCAGTTGTTTATTTAAAGTAACTCTACAAGACAGAGAATTTTTAAGAATCAAGATATTGGATTTGCCCAGAAAATCTGAAAATCTGGCATAAACTTGAAAACAAAAGATTCTGTCAACTATCTGGTAAAACAAGACGAATCCCTATAGATTCTGTGTCCTCCACGGGGCATAGCAGAGAACAGCAGATATGACCAAAAATGCCCTAGAACTTGTTGCTCGCCATCTCTTAGGCATTGTTTAGAAGTTACTATCCATTACGGTTTCTCCTGTGTTTAGTTTTCTCATCTTGAGGGATGTTCGGATCTCAGGGTCTTTGGCAGCAGCTTTTTTTTCCCCAGGCTGACGACAGTGATTAGCGGGGTGCCTTGATAATATTCTGCTCTTCTTCTGACCCTGTGAGCAGAGATACTCGGCCTACTTCCCCAGTAAGACTTTCAGCACCATGACTTGATTCTTGAGATACTTCTCTCCTTGCAGATGTATGCAAACCATCTTTCATCTTCTTTAGGAGCTGCGAGGAATTTTCTCCTTAATACCTTCATTAAACAAGATGAGGTGGAAATGTACAAACATAGACAGATTTACGCACGATGGCTTCCTAGACATTGGTCGTGTTATAAGCATCGTCAGCCCCAGTATAGACGTTCTGTTCTAGAAGGCACTCTCTGTTAGTCCTGCATACATTTCCCAATTGACCTGTACCATGAGGTGTCCCTTACCTCTAGAGTAGCCATAAAAACTGTGATACCTAGTTGTTCAAGGTGCCATCACAATGTTGTACCCCCTCTCACCAAGTCTGACCCACTTGTGAGATGACAAGACCTTGCCGGTTACCCCTCGCAGAGATGCCATTTTTCCCTGGCCCTAGGAGGAGCTCACTCAGAAAACATCTGCTGGGCAAAAACACTGGGCCATTGCAGTGACTGAGAAGTTTGCTGCTCCCTGTATGTTTTCAGCCCCTGCCCTGGCATCCTTAAGAACAGATCGCTCTTGCATGAACATGGCCCTTTGGCAGCAGCTGAGAGCCTGGCTAAGCTACTACGTGGTGTTGCCCCCTCTGCATCCATCTTGTTTGGCCAAGGAATGTGTGGGACCTCAACTTGACACCGGCCCCTCATGCAAGTGTGTGCCCTAGAGAGCCACCACAGAGTCACAGCAAATGTTAAGTTCCTGAAAGGACTTCCCCAGAGGTCCTTGTGATAAAGTCTCCCCCACCTCCAGGGTCTTCCCCTTATGGACCCTTCAGAAAAGATGCCATGGGGATTGCCAAATCCCACTCTTTTTGGTTCAAATTGACCAACCTGGCTTTAGCTCAGGAACTCCCAATGCATTCTACCCGTGGACCCAAGCAAAGGCACGTGCCTCCGTCCTGCCCCTCTCTGTCTGTTCTCTTCCTTGACCTCCCTGTGTAGCCCCTCAAGGTGTGCCGCGTACTTCCTCTAGAACACATGACTAATAAACTTCTCCATTCCAGTGACTCTGTGGTCTGTTTGCAGAACCGTGGCCCACCAGCCGGCACCCTGTGCTACTCAGCAAGTGTTACCTTGACGGATTCGTAACAGAAGAGCACGTGGAGATGCATATTATAGAATCATAAAAACCATAGGGTTTCCTCAAAACAACCAGTTCCTTGGAAAGAATAAGAACATTGGTTTGAAAATTTTTGTGTCTCCATTTACATTTAATTTAATACCCTTTATGGAAAGAGGTAGAGTATAAATAATAGATTTGTTAATACAACTGCATTTTCTCAGACAGGCCTCCATTTATGTAAGAGAGGCGAAGCCAAAAGAAATGAAGAACTTAGAGGCCAGGCTCACCTGTAGACATGATGAGGGTCACGAGGGCTTCCCCTCCCAGGACCAGACCTGCAAATACTGCCCCACACTGCTAAGTTCGGCAGGTCATTTTGAACGAGGGATTCATGGAGGTTAATTTATGTTGGTTTTCCCCATCCAGTACAGCTAAAATAGTTTGATAGTCAGATTTCAGAATACTGGTTTCAAAATGCTTCCCTTACTATCCTGAAGCATACTTGACTTTGTGTCTTTAGGTATCTCAGGGGCGTGTCTCAGGAAAAGACAGATGCCACCCTCTTCCACGCTGAGAGGGTTTTACATTGCTGTTATTTTTCTGTGCAAAGAGCACTTTGAGCACGGAGATGCCTAAACTCCCAGATGTCTGATTTCTTCATGAGCAAATGAATGGTATTGGCGAAGTCCACTGACTTAAGGCCTGGTGGGGAATGGATTGCGCCCCCTAGGTGGGGTCCAGACTCAGTGAGCGTGAAGCAAATCCGAGCCCAGATGGCAGCCACTCCCTACCTTCCTGGGTCAGGGACCAGCCTCTCGGGGAAGAAGCCCATCTGGCTTTGAATTCGGGACATGCTATGAATGGCTCACGGTCTGAAGGGGCTGCAGTGAATTCACACCGTAGAGAGGTTTACCTACACATCTTGTGATGTAACCTGTTGTTCAGAGGTATTAAGTCTAGGTAAGTACTCAGTGACAATTTGACCTAAAAAAATACCACTTAGCACCCAAAAGAAAAAGAATTCTTTAACTATTTCAATTTCCTAAAGTTTTTTTTTTTTTTGAAGGAAGAGATTGTTTAGGGGGTAGTTTCTTTTCTTAAAATGTTCTTCTAAACACCGCTAAACATATTCCCTTTTCTAATGCACAACTCATCAGTATAATATGGATCATATTTGACAGAAAAATGTAAACCCTGGGTGAAGAAGAGAAGCAACTGTGGCTTGGTGGGAAACTTGGTATCATAAGGCCTGGGTTTGAGCCTCTCCCTGCCTATTCCATTCATGGTGACCTTGGACATGTCACTTAATCTCCCTGAGTCTCAGTGTGCCCATCACATAGCTGAGACAATTCTGTCATGTGGGAGACTTGGTCTTACAGTGGTTGTTAACAGAACTTGAGAATAACTGATAGTGCATTTAGAAACCACCCAGAAGTCAAGGTTATCTAGGACTCTTTGGGGAATTCTGCAGATTCCCCCTAACTGCCACATATACAAAGGCTATCTGATCTTCACCACAGCCCTCTGAGGGAGCTCACATATCCCCATTTTACAGATGAGATAACTGAGGTTTAAAGAGTCTGTTTGGTCGGACTGCATGTTCTTAGCCAGCATGCTGTTTTGCCTCTCTAACATAGAAGTGAAGAAATTCCCCCAGCCTCCAACAAATTTTAAAAAAGAAAACCATGGTGGTAGAGGAGAGTATCAGATGAAGTGACCCATGTGTTGCTCTCTGTGGATTGGCGCTCTTCCCACCTCCCATCAGCTGGGGATCTTCTGTATTTCAGCTTTGCATTAGCCATTCTAAACAATGTTGAATGTGATGAATGACTTGGGTTATCTGTTCTTGTTGCTAAACGTCCATGGTATTTGTGCTTGGCACCAAATTGTTCAGTAATCCACAGACTCCAGCCTCTGCTGGTTGAGACACAGACTCACTGTCAGTTCAAACAGTTGCCATTTGGTGGATAAATGGTTCCAAGCTTGGTTCTTCTCCCAAGAACTTACTGGAATAGGGAGAGGTAAATGCTGGGTGGTCTGTTCTCCATTGACAGGGGCCTGGTGTGGCTTGGTAAGGACACCCAAAAGTTGCTTTAAAACAAGAGATGCTTTGAAGGCATGGTTTCAGGTGTACAGTAGTATTGATGGGGATTATTGCTGATGAATTTCATACTGATGCTAAACCAAAAACATTACTCGTCAAATACTATTTCCTCCTTGCTCAGCTACAGATTTGCTTGGGAACCCAGAAATGTTACAGATGAGGCCCCCGAATGGCTCCTTGGAGTCAGGTATGGGCAAGGCCGGTTAGTTACAGAACCAGTACCATCCTCTGGATTCCTAGACACTAGACTGTGGAGCTGGGAGACCCGCCTGGGGCAGCCAGGCCATGAATCTGCAGATTAAGAACCTATAAGGGTCCAGAGGTAGGACAGGACATGCAGGGGCCACATGGCCAGAGGTGAAGCCACCCCAAATCCCAGGAGTCTCTCCTTCCCCACATCCACTGCAATGTCTAGAAAGTCTCAGTCTCAACACTGACAATTAAGCAGCTCACAAATGCTGTCACTTTCTTACTGGGCTTTGTAGGCAGAAGACCTCACAAGCTGCAGGCCAGAGAACAGGGGTGCTCCGGAGTCACAGCAGACAGGACGCTCGAGAGGCAAGTGAGGGGAGGGAGACTCTCCTATCTGAAACTGCAATTATCCTCTGGTTTATAATCCCAGTAGGGAGGGATGGGAGAAGTACCAGAATACAAAACGTGGCTGCGTCAAGAGCGTACTGAGAAACTCAGAAGGAGAGGTGAGAAAAGCGGGGAGGTTACATCCAAAGAGCATGGAAATGGTACTCGAGAAATTGCTAGCAGGCCATCAGGAGGGCTGCATCCTCGCCTGGGCTGAGGCTGGGGAACATACGGGGAGTCCTTGCTTCTGTTCAGGGCAAGAGGATGAACACATAAGGTGGAGTACGTTTAACAGAGGGGAGACCAGACATCTTCATTTCTGGGAAGGAGTTGGTGAGCTCCTCCGTGGTGGCGTGCCCGCCAGGAGTCACACAGAGCCACCCAAACCTCACTGCCACCAAGCCAGGTGGGTGACCTCAGGCAGGTTACTTGCCTGCTGCAGTGTAAGTTGAGGTAAAGGTGAGTCGTCTCACTTCCAAATGAGAAGGGACAGAATAAGCATCTTTAAACAGGAAGTGAAATACAGGAAGAAGAGCAGGTGTAGGTTTTTAAACGTGTTTTGGCATCCCTCACATGGACTATTTTATATTTATGTCTGTCTATTCACGCATCTGTAAATCCCCTTTAGCTGCACTCAGCTCTTTCATAGGACTATTTAAAAGAGAAAAAATAGGAAATACCCACTGGGGAGGGAGCAGTCAGGAGATTGCTAATAGTTTTTAGCTAAATGATAACTGGCTAGATTGATTAATCTTTTATGTGCTTATATGCACATAGAAATATCTTGAAAGAGGTACATGAAAATGTTCCTAGTTACTGCCTCCAGGTAAATTATTTACCTCCATAGGTAAAGTGACCTAGTTTTGTTAACAGGAAGTTGACTTTTTAATGTGTATTACTGTTTCAATTTTTTTTTAATACATTTGATGCTAGATTGAAGAAAAAGGAAAGCCCAGAAAATGTGTCCTCCCAGCATTTGTCTTTTTATATCTTCCCAGCACAATGAATATGTCCACACCTACCAGTAGGGCTGTGCTTCTGGGAGGTTCTGAGGGGCGCAGTCCATATAGATGTCCCAGGCCAAGGTGGTCCACTGGTTCCCAGACTCCATTCCTCAAAATGGACTCCCAAGCACGAATACTAACCTATGGGGCAGCTATGATGTAGGGTGTGCAAGAGGTGAAATTTTGACATAGGGTGTTTGAGTGTGAGGTTGATGGTAATGTAGATGTCACCAAGTCTGGTACTAGTGACATCATGCCTTGCAGTCTAAGTGGTCCTGTTTGATCTGTCTCCACATCTGACTGTCCCCCTGGGCTGCCCAGAGGGCACCAGGACAGCTGCTCATCTGAGAATCCCCAGAACCCCTGCTCAGTGAGTGCTGGGTGAATGAGGAAAAGAGAAAAATAATAAAGAAATAAGTAAAAAGAATCTGCCTTGTATGGGGGAAAAGTGTTAACTAATCTGATCACACACATTTAAAGACATGCTCACAAGCAAATAAAATCTGCTAATGCGTTTTTAAATCCTCATGAAAGAATTCAGAAAAAAAGTGAGATACTTCTTCAGCTTCTGAAGAAAACTATAGGAATGTCTGGGAAATGTGTTTCAAAAAATCCATTAAAATATTGGAATGAAATCTGTATGCTTCAGTTACAAAGAACAAACATCCCTCATAGTGGGGAGGGAGCACATAAGCCAATAAAATCATGTGCACACACAGAGAGGAAAGACGTGTACAGCAAAAGCTAAGAAAATGAGAGAGAAACACACTGCAGTAAGACTTGCGGAAATCAACAGTGAATAGGTTCTAAATGCCACAGTAAGGACCGCAAGATTCCCGATGCTTTGGAAGAAGAGAAGCAGGAAGAGACTCTCTCCTAAATTGTTATGGAAACAGCAGGTCAAGGAAATTCCATGGCCCTCTATCCTAGGACTGTCTGCAGGGAAAGGAGCAGTGGTAATTAAAGTGACATCCTCGTGGCCAAAATGTGCCACTGTCTTCCCACACCGGGCCTGTGCCCAAGGGCATGCACACTGGGACCCCTGCCCAAGTAGAGAGCCCACCCATCCAGGAAGGGTCACTCTTAATAGCCATTTTGGTGGAATATATACTAAACATTTTCTGAAGTCCCAATTAACTGGACAAATTACAACACACTTTCTAAAAAGAGAACATGAAACTGACCAGTCTTATTAGCATTCTCTGAGGAGGTAGAAACAGCCTGGAGATTAGGGCGAAACCCAGGGATGAATTACATTTAGACTTTTCAAAATTCCTTCTGACAAAGTCCCACCCCAAGGATCATTTACAATAGTAAGTTGTTCCAGAACGTGGGGGGAAATTGCCACGAATTGGAATTGTCCTTAGAAACAGCAAACAAAAAATAGGATAAACAGGTACTTTTCTGATGAAGAATTATAAACAGTGGGGATTCCCAAGGATTGCTGGTGCTCCCAGACTTTTAAGTTTAAATGTCCATCCATCATCTGAAGGAGAGAGTGCTCAGATGTTTCCAGGCCTGTGGATACAATGAAGGCTCTGCAGACAGATGGCAAACAAATGGTGATTAACTGCAGGACAAGCTTATGAGTTAGCAAGAAAATTCATATTAAGTTTTTTGCAGGGGCAAGCCTCAGTTAACGCATTTGGGAGAACATAATCCAAATTACAAGAAAATAGACTTTGTCCTGTTTATAGCCACAAAAAGGAATCTTGGGGGGGGTCTTTGCAAAATGTTTGTTTGCTAAAGGCTGTGCAGGACCAAGTGTTCAAAAAATGCTAAAATGCTCTGAGAAATGGTATTGGAAACTAAGCAAAAAATAGTATTCTCCCTGGGCTATACCCAAACCAGGCAGTTTTCTAACTTTCTCCTAGAGAAAAGTATCTCAGAATTGTAGAAATGTAAGTCAGGTAATCACCCAGGCAGAAGGCCCTCCCAAGAACCTGGCTGCTTTGTTCTTTAAAGACTTTGGTGTGGAAGGAGGGAGCCTGAAAAGTGATAGGATCCCAGTATATAAAACGTCGAAGGTTATTGTGTTGAGAAAAATGACATTTGTTTTTCTGAGTTGCTACCTAGGCAATGACTACCCTACTCATACCTAGAGTCTGGACCTTTAGATAAGGAATTGTGTTTAGGATTCCTGCCATAAATTCCCACTTTGCTTTTCCTGGGGCACCTTTTAAAATAACCACTTACAGTCAAGCCTGCAACCACCTTATGAGCAGTAAGTGCTTGCTGCCCTCTGTCTCCTGCTCACTGGTGAAGGACGCTTTCCCCTGCCTCAGCGCACCCTCCCACACACATGTCCGGCATCTGGCCCCTGCAAGTAGCACATCTTGTGACTTTACTTCCTTTGTGTGCGTGCATTGAAACTGCACCTTCAATCAAAATGACCCTGTGGCTTCACTCCCCCAGCGTGGGATCTGGGGTGCTGAGGGAGCTCCCTGCCAACCCCCGTGGTGGGGGACTTGTGCCTCCTTGCTCAGCTGGTCATAATCTGCATGTTCTTCATTCAGTACACCAGCTCTGACTTCTTAACACAGTTTTGGGAAGAGTAAATAAAGTCTGGTTCATCAAATCTGAGAGGCCCAGACCCACCGTAGCCCTTGATGTTTGAAAGAGGAATTTGGGGGATAAATTCAAAAGGATTGGGTCCCACTCTGAGTTGTAAATTGAAGAACTGAGTTCCTGAAGACATGGTATAGGCAAAAGGTTTTCAGAGGTGCTGGGTGGAGGGGGTGGGAGGAGGCTCAAGAAATTTTGCCAGGAAATGAATGATGGATTAAGAGCCATCGCCAACATATCCCTCTACTCCTGAAGTTGGCGAAAATACTTCTTGGGACCCGTGTTGGGTCATTAGCTTCCTCTTTATTAGTCAGGAGTCTGTGTGTACAAGTGAGAGAAACCTAAATGAAGCCAGTTTCAGCAAAATAAAGAACGTTGTTGGCTCCTATCGCTGGAACAGGTACCAGTACAGCTCAGAGGAGCCAAGGAGGAGCTACAGGGAGAATAACAAGCTGAACAGTGGTGTGGGGAGGTGGGGGGTTAGCCCTGAAAATCTCCATCAGTCCCCCAAAAGTTCACCATGGTAAAATGCAACTTTACCATTTTAAAACAGTAAAAACAGTATGCCCGCTCTGCAAACAACAGCTGCCACCCACCAACACTCAGACCCTCACCTTCCCATCTGATTGCTTTCCAAGACCCAACCTCTGTAGGAATCAGAGACCAGAATTGGGAGCTCGCCCATAGCAACAGTCTCAGGACAGATTTCTGATTGGTCAGCTTGGGTCATGGGCCAGTCAATGCTTATTGAAAGTGATTGTTGTGTTATCTGTCTTGCCTTGACTCTTAAGTCCAAGAGGATAAACTGGTTGACTCAATCTTGTCCTTGTGTGCACCCAGGCTCAATGGAGGGTGATGGAGCTTAGGAACCTGGGGAGTCCCTACATATTAGTCACCTGGGAGAGCTCATTAAAAATGCAGATGCTCAGGCTCTACATCCAGGGATTCAGATTCAGCTGCTCTGGAGTGGGGCCTGGGCATCTGTATTCCTGTTAGGCCCCCCCACAGTGGTCTCCCAAAAGAATAAATCCCTCCCTTTCTTGAGGCCGTGTGTGGGGCTCACATGTGCTAAAAACGCACACCCTAGCAGAGCATGCGCCTGCCTTCACAGGCCTGTCCCAAGCCCCTGCCCTCTCTGCAGCCTCACCTCTTTCTCCTATAGCCACCCCCAAGCCCTCCCCGCTCCTCAGGCAAGCCACACCTTGGTACATGTTATTCTCATTGTTCCTTCTGCCTGGAATCCTTGCCCTGCTCCTCCCTCCCTTGCCCACCATCTTCCCCTGGCACACACCCACACTGGGAAACCTGCCCTCCCCACCCTCCACCCCAGGCTGGGCTGGAGGCCCCTGGCACCTGTGTTCCCTGTGAAAACTGTCTCCTCTGTCAGTCTGTGTTACGCTTTATTGAATTATCAGTCTTACCTTGACTGTAGACCCAGCGCAGACTTGCATCATTGGCATGAACGGCACATACAGCCCATCAGGCCGGGGGTTGGTGTGCAGTTGATTAGCCAGGAACTGAGTGAGTACTTAAGCTCACTCAGCCTCAGTTTCTTCATCTGCAAAATAGGGGTGATAATAGAATCTATCTTAGCTGAAAGAGTCTAGGTATGTGAAGTACTTAGCCAGCACCTGACGTAATGTAAGCACACACTGAAACATTAGCCATTATTACTGCCACACTTCCTAAAAATGAATCCATCAAGACACCCGGCAGACTCACCACCTTTCTGGGAAAGCCTTCCCTAGGTAGTAGTTCACTCCTCACCTCTCGCTTCCCCTGGCCTCCTCTAATACCTGTTTTTACCAGCAGGTCAAAGATATAGGCTGTCCTATTGATTTCTTTATCCTCTAGGGACTAGCATGCAGTTGTCCTGAATATATACGTTTTGACTGATGACTCAGGCCCTGGATTTGAGAACATCCTGTCCATACCCAGAGGCAGGGAAAGCTGGCATCCCTGTCCACCCCTGCAGAGGCTGTGGGTGGTGGTGGGGGCTCCAGCCTTATGCAGAACCCTGCCTTTCAGAAGCCCCCTGCCCTTCCTCCACTCAACACCAGTGCCTGAAGGTGGAGAGGGAGAGATGGGGGTGAGGGTTCAGTGCTGGGACCTCCAGCCAGGGCTTGGGGGAAGGAAGCAAAGCCGTGCAAGAAAAGGTCTCTACGCTAAGGTCCAGGCTACCACCTAGGGGAGAATGTAAGTGGTCAGTATATAATGCGAGCTATTTGTCTGAAGCCAGCTACACTCTGAGTTAAGTGAGCTCCTATGGTGAACTGAGTGCCAAGTTCCTAAGCCCAGCCTTTCAAGAATTTCTTATTCCTGTAAGGAGTTGGGGAGCTGTCAATAAGCTGGTTAGTTTGGCCAGTATCTACAGATTCCTCAGGGTCAACCCCACCCGTACTGCTCTGTTTGGGACTGGATTTCTCTTGATAGTCTACACCATGTCAAGTCCAATCCCCACATCTCTGATGTCCAAATTCAGCCTCACACATTTCTCCACGTGAGAAAAAAGCCCTTTGCATCCCTTTCCCAAATCATTTGCTTAGGCCATGAGAAAGGGCTCTCCCAGAATGGCAGCCAGTCCCCTCGCAGAAGCACTGCGGAGCTCCCACTGGCCTGGTGCCCCTCCTAAATTGTATTTGTTTGCAGTCTCAATATTAGTGACAGTCTCAGCAACCTGTGCCTTACAGATGAAGGAACTGCCATGGAGTCTAAAAGTGTGTCCTTGCCACACTTGGGCAAGGACAGTGCTGGGAGGGCCTGCTTCCCAGCCTTCTGAAGCCTGCACAGCCTCTGCTCGGTCCCAGTTGCTCTCCGACCCAGCCGTGGTGGGGGTTAATTTATTGCTAGGGCTGCTGGGAATGCTAATGGATCCCTTCTCTCTCATTAGCGAGGAGCTTTAGAACGAACTTGTGAAAGGCAGAATCCAGCCAATGGTGTTAATTGGTGGACCTCAAAGGCGCCTCTGTGCACTCTGGCCCCGTGCCTGCCTCAGTGTGCTGGGTCTGGCCCCAAAACGCGCCAAGCCTTGGAATGTCATTCGAGACCTGAACTTTGTGGTGGGTAGACAAACCTGTAGCATTTTGCAAACTGGGTCTTACAGTGAACCCCGGTTTGGGGGAATGATAATTAGAGCCTTCTGGACTGAGACCGAAATATTTGAGGGAAATACCATTAAAAAAAAGAAACTTGAGGGCACCCCCACTGTAAAGGTGAGCGAGCAGATGCCATCACGGCATTTTGCCCTAAAGAGGCAACAGCTTCTTTCTGCACCCCACCCCCACCCCCAGCCCCCGGCGCAGCTGGCTGGGACTTTAGCCCCCTCAACTGCTTAGGAGAAGCCAGATCCAGAAGCGTTACTGCTTCAGAGGGTGCTTTAGGGACACGGAGCTTTCTTCCCGGTGCCCCGGGCTTGCTCCTTCAGGTACACTCCCCTTCTGGCAGGAACCCCCCTAAATTCAGACACAGCCTCGCAGCCTGTGCAGCCTTCAGCAAATGAGCACTGCAATAGTGCTTAAGAGAAACATCTGAACTGGATAAAAACTCAGAGATTTCACCCCCACCCCACCCCAAGAACCAGATGAGCAGTCTTGGAAGTGAGGTGAGGGGGACCAAGGAGGAATGGACCAAAACACTTGCTCTGGCCTATTGCCGTTCCATCCAAACGATGTTTCCCAGAGGAAGTTGCCAGTCTCTTAAATATCCCAACAGCGGCAGAGGAGCTGCCGGACCGAAAAAGATCCTTGGGGAGGAGGCGTTTTCCTCCTGGAAAAATAAGCGACCAAATTGAGGGAAGTCGCCACCCTGATGCCCTCCCCGGAGCAGCCTCGGGGGCCTTGCCCGGGCAGCGCCAGGTGGCCGGGCCCTGCGCACTGGCGATCCACACCTCCTCCGGGGTGGCAGCCGGCCTCCTGCCCCCTCCGCCGGGCTCGAAGGCCCCCAAGTGGGGAGCGCAGCCCGGGCAAGGACTCGAGAAGCAGCAGCAAGGTGCTTGGCGGGGCTGCTGGAGGCAGCGCAGCCCGGGCCGGGTGGGTGGCCCGGGGCCGCGGAGGGCGGGAGCTTCGAGGTGCGTTGGCGGCCAGCGGCCAGCGCGCCGTCCCGGAAAACCACCGACAGTTCGGAAACGGGTTTTCCAGCCTCCCGCGCCGCGGACACCTCTGAGTGAGAGAAATGAGCCAGGGGGTGTCAGCGGCGGCCTCGGGGCGGCAGCCTCGGTGGAAGGGGTCCTGGGGTTTGTCTGCAAGCAGCGTTTCTAGTCGGGTTAGATGTTTACAGGGAATATGCGGGAGGGGAGGGGCTCTGCCGTCCTCGCGCTGGGCAGGCCGCCCCGGGGCACTGAGGGGGAGCCGCGGGGGTCGCGGAGCAGGGGCGCCCCTCCCGCCCCGGCCCCGAGGCCCCCGCAGCGAGCTCCGCCCCCCGCGGGCCGCGCTGAAACCCGAGCGCGAGGGGGCGGGCCGCGCGGCGCGGGGGTGGCGGGGCCGCGCGCACATTGGAGGGGACCCGAGTGATGGATGGCGGCGGGGCGCGGGGGAGCGCCGGGCGCCCGCGGCCGAGGGGGGCCGAGCCTCCCGGCTCGCTGCTCCCGCCGGCGGAGCGAGGCTGCCCCTTCCCCGCAGCGTGATTTACTGTCTCCTTTTCTTCTGAACTCTTCTTCCAGGGAGAGGCTGGTGGGAACAGGCCGAGCTGGATGGATGGGTATGGGGAGAGGGGCCCCGCGCTCAGCCCTGGGATTCTGGCCGACCCTCGCCGTCCTTTTCTGCAGCTTCCCCGCAGGTAAGGCACTGCCCTGGCCCGGGGGCCGCCGGCCGCGCGCCGGGCCCCGACGCAGCCCCGGGCCACACGCCGGCCAGCCGGTCGGAGCCGAAGTGCGCCGGGCCGCCGCCTCGCGCCTCCACGGGTCTTTGTTTCCCCCGCGTCCCGCCGCAGGCGCGGTGCATGCCCGTGGGGACGCCGAGCAGGCGGCACCTCGCCCCGGCTGCAGTGAGAAGGAGACGGGCGGGGAGGACGCAGGGGCCGGGGGCGCCTCCCTCCTTCCAGGAAAGGGGGTGCAGGGCACGCGCCCCTGGGGGGCCCCGACGGAGAGGTAGCTGGGGAGGCGCGCGCTGACAGCAGGGGGCACTTTGGGGGATCCTCGCCCACCAGTGCGCAAACCTGCCGGGTGCCCGGAGTGGAGCCGGTGGTGGTGGGGCGCCCCTGAGGTTCCAGCCAAGTCCCTGCGCGCCCCTCCTCGGAGAGCCGTCCCGCCCCCCGGCCTGCCCACGCGGGGAAGCCCACGCACCGGGCGCACGTGAGCCGTATTCCTGTTTGATAACATTCCGCGTCGCCCCCTGTTTGTTTTTACTGTGTCAGAAAGGGAGAGAAATTCAGAATTAAAGCTGAAAAAGCCCATCTGTTTCCAATGAATCCCCCATAGTTTTTCACAATGTTTTTGGCAGATCCCTGCTTTCAAATTCCTCCGAGCCCGGACCTCTTGTTTTTGTTGGGGGAAGGGAGACCGACTCCACAGAGAAGCATTTGTTCCTTCTCAAACGCTCCAGTTTCTTTACTTTTTTTTTTTTTTATACCCTTTCGTGGGGGAGGGGGGAAAGGCACGAAATTTAAATCCCCGGTTTGTTTTCTTTATAATGTTTCATAAAACTATTTCATTTTTGCCGTATGCTACTCACAGTAAGGGAACGCCAGTTAAACCCTTCATAACAATTTCTATCTTGCTAAAACTACTAGTAAGCCCAGTGTCATGGGCGAAATGGTCCCCGTTGCAAGGCTCGGGATGTCCCCGGTCGTTTTCTATTGTGTTGCGGGGTTCCGAGGTGTCTTTCTGCAAAACCGTGAGCTTGCTTCGCTCTGCAGCGGAGGATCCGCAGCTCCTGCGCACAGCCGAGCTTTGCAATAAAGGATTTAAGTTAAACTGGGATTGGGTTGTTTTGTTTTGCTCCTCAGCCAACTAGGTTTCAGGAACTGGCAGAACTGGGTAGTCCGGGCTCGGCCTGGCTGCAAGTTGAGGCTCCCGACGGGCGGGCCATACTGGCAGCGGTAAGGGGTGAGAGATAGTTTCTCTTCTCTCCCCAGCTCTGCTCCAGGGTCCCCCGCTGGGTCCAGTGCACCCACCTCACTCAGCAGCTGTGCTCCCCAGAGGCGTCCCGGAGAGCCGCAACCTGCCCCCAGCCCTAGATGCCACTGGGAAGACCCTGGCCCAAGGACAAGATGTGTGGGAGGCGTGACAGTGCCCCCAAGAGCCTTTGGACCCCGTGCACGCTCACCCTGGAATATTATTAAATCCTCCATCGTGGGTCAAGCAGCAGAGTGCCCTACTCCACCCCCCATCCTCTTTAAAAGCCATTTTCCCCACCTCCAGAGGGTCTGGCTGGCTGAAAGTCTGATTTGGTTCCCTCTCAAGAACTAAAAAAATGAAATAAATGATCCTCTTCTATAAAAAGAAATCCCCCTTTTGGAGAAGCAGGAATTTGCAGTGTGTGTGCATCTCAGCTTGGTGTAGATAAAGATCCAGCCCATTGGAAGTTTTATCAGATGGGTTGATAAATGGCTTTTGTCCCCTGGCTGCTGTGGGGGATGTGATCTCAGCTCGAAGCTGAAATTGAGAAGTGGGGCTTAGAGGCCCTTAAAACAACACCTTCCCGCTCTTAAAGCGGCAGCATTTGTTAACTTCTTGGGCTGGCGAGGAAAGCAAGGGCGGGCTAGAAGGTACTCAGAGGTAGGCAGGAGCTGAGAGGGCTGGATGGTGGTGTTTTTGCTATGTTGTCACTCCATTTCTTCATCTTAAAAACCTTTTAAAGTATCCCCCTTAGTCTGAGGAAAACTGGTGGGTTATATAATTCACAGCCCAAATTCCATCACTTTTGTTTCCAAGAAGACCATTTCTTTTTGGCTTCGAGGCTGGTAACTAAAACCTGGCAGATAGAAGAGATAGCTGCCTGGCTGTCATGCCAACTGGCTAATGTTGCTTCTAATTTGAGGCCTTGACAGCTGCATTTACTCAAAATTGCCCACCTTACTGAAAACTGAGCTTCCAGTATCCCCAGACTAGTGCACGGGGAGGGGGAGGGGCAGGGGGGGTTCCAAAATTGTGTGTGCTCAAGAAACCTGGGTCAAAAGGCAAGTTTTTTAAGTAAGAGATGAAATGGGTCATTTCCACAACAAAGAGACGGACTGTCATAACCTTTGACACCTTGGCAGAGGGGCTGCTTTGGAATAAAGTCAGAGAGCCTGCGGGTCTGATGGACAGCAGGGCATGCGGGGGTGGGCGTTAGAGAGGAAATGAAAGCACTGGAAAGTGGGAGGCCTGGAGACGCTCAGGGACCCATGTGCTGTGGCCTCCCCCACTGAAGACAGGTGGAATCTGGCTCCGGCAGCTGCCTGAAAGCATGGGTTTTGTTCATTGCTAGTTAACTTGAATGGCTGCCAGGAGTAAACCCATAGGAGTACAAATTAAATTGGACAGAGTTATGTGGAGAGAGATGCCTTTGCCTCTCCTGGACTGAGAGGGTTTGTGTCTTCTGAGACTGTTTACACGGACTCACTCAACGTGTATGGCAGGCCTTCGGTGTTCCTGAGTGACAGCATTTGGGGCCCTCTTCTGAACAAGGGAGAGGGGCTCTGTGGTGTCCCTCAGGTTGTGAGGGTGTCTGTTTGGATGATGCTAGGCCTGCAGTGGGCAGACAGAGTGATCACATCTAGATGGGGCAGAGGTCAGTGGGCAGGAGGCCAAAAAGGGCCTCTTAAAAGTCTCCCACAAACAGGATCCTCTTCAAAACACAGTTCATACTTTTTAAGCTTTGAAACCCTGGTGATTTAATAAAACAGCTTTCTAAGAGAACTCGGTCAAAAGCCCATGTTGTAGATCTGTTGGTGGGCCTCCTGTTAACTACATGTGGATGCTAGACTCTAGAATGGTGGTGCTCGGGGTGTGGTCCCTGGACCGGCAGCGTCCGCCTCCCCTGGGAACTGGTTAGAAGTCCAAGGCCTGGGCCTTCCCCAGACCTGAAGCAGATACGCTGGGGGCGGGGCCCTACAGCCTGTACTTTAACAGACCTCCTGGGGTTCTGCTGCGTGCCCAGGTGTGAGGACTGCTGTTCTAAGAACTATTGCCCTGAGGAGTTTCTTTCCCTTTCCTTTTACACTGCAGCTGTAGACGTTTTACTCCTCAGTGGGGAAACTAAGGCTTGGAGAGACCAACACTCTCTGAGCTGACCAAGGGCGTCTGTGTCATAGAGAGGAGACTATTTCTCTCAAAGCTGCCACTCAGAAATGTGCCAGCAAGTCAACCTGCTTACCACATTTTTGCCCTCCCATAGGACTTGGTGTTTCAAAGGGAAAGAATGAAATGATGTCCAGTTGCGAGAGCACATGGCGGCAGAGGCAGCTAGCAGGCTGGGTGTGACAAGCCAGGAGTCTGCAGGGCCTAGCCTTGGTTCCCAGAGATGGAGGGATGTACCTACCAACAGTTGGCCTCTTAGTCCCTGAGGGCGGACCCTTTGAAACAGAGAGTTAAGAGGAGATCTCAGGTTTTCTGATATAAGGAGGGAAACCTCTTTGCAAGGTTGAAGAAATTGCTCGGGTCACCCAGAGCTCATAGGAGAACTGGTGAAGGTTCCCTAGGCTCAGATGAGAACAGTCCATGAAGTGGGGAAAGGGGACCCTGTGGAGGTAAGGATGGGGTGGGGACCATTTTGCATGCTGGCGGACATGTGGTTCCTACTAAAAATCCTCTCTTTGGTGAAATGTGCAAGGTCCTCAACAGATTGTGTAGAAAACCCCTACGTCATATTTTGGTTGAGTGGTCAGATGCCATGCTGTTTGAATGCTTGGCTAAATTCAACCTGCCTACAGTTGGAGGCATTGTTTCTTCTAGGGTGACCAACTCATCCTAGTTTACCCAGCCAGGACTTCTCTAGTTTTTAAAACTGAAATTCCCACGTCCTTATAAGCCCTCTTAGTCCTGGGCATACCAGGATGGTTGGTCAATCCTAGATTCTTCCTTCCTGTGCCCTGGACTAGTGCCCAGCCTGTGTCTGGTAGGGACCCCAGAATCGTGAAGTCCTGGGTGTAAAGTGGGTATCTCCATTCAGGCCACTCACCTGGGGGTGAGGCTCTTTCCTCCACCCATTCCTGACTGTTCCCATTGTCACCTTGCTACAAGCAGCTGACCAGCACTAGGACCTGCTGTGCACTGCGATTTTGGCACATGAGCTGGGAGGCTGCTACCGCCCCAGGACACCTGACCCGTGGGCAGCTCCCTGCCTTGGTGGGGCTACTGCCCAGTGTGGAATGGGACTGCCCACTTGGTCAAGGCCCAAGTCCAGTGCTGTCTTTTGGGGCCCAGTGCCATCCCTGCATTGCCCTGGACACCTGTCCCCTCCCCCCTGGCCAAGTTACTTTGTGGGTCTTGGGTTTTTGTCAGAAAAAGGCAGAAACCCCATTTTCTGTTTCTTTATACCCATCCTGCTATGCACCCCAGACACACTTGGCACAATCCTGGAAAATGACAGGGGCCCTAGGTTTTTTGCATTCCTGCTTGTTGGGTTTTTTGCTAAATAGAGACCACAGGTTTTTGGGTTTGTTTATATTTTTTTCAGATACCCTAATCTTTTTTCCAAAATAATTTTTCTCTGGTTATAAAAATAATGCTCATTTGTAAATCTAAATGCTGAGAAGGCTAAATAAAATGAAAATAACCCCAATTCCAACCTCCTGCAGATAACTATCACTAATTAACATTCATGAACATCCTTCAGGACATAATACCTTATACTGTTCTCTCCAAAGTATGATCATGTGAAGGAGAACAGTCGTTTTTAAAGCTTTTCCCATTTATCGGGTGGCCACAGTGTACTAGGAACTCTACCAAATGCTTTAAATATATCACCTCATGAGAGTATCACACCTTCCCCATGAGCATCCTCATTCCCACTGTACCAGTGAGGAAACAGAGGGTCAGAGAGGCTCCCTGATATTACAACATCTAGTTAGTGGCAGAACCAGGAGTAGAATCCAGACCCCTGCCCTTTCCCATATACCAGATTTTGTATAAACATACTCATTAAATTTGCTATGTAGCGTATAAAGCTTTACAATGGGGGAAAAATAAGAAACAAACTCTGGATACATGATTAGATAGCAGAATGAAGAGTGACCGCATTTTTCATGGATCAGCATTTTTGCCTCTTCCCAAAGACCGTCTCTGCTCCCCATCCATCCCTGGCTTAGCATTCCAAAGAGGATGCCACCCAGACATAGGTCAGGAAAACAAGTTGACGGGGCTGTCCCTGTGCAGTTCCCCAAGTCAGTTTTGGGTCTTTGGGGTTTTGCTTATTTATTCATTATTATTCATTTCGTGCACCATTCCACTCTCTGTCTGGAGTAGTCAGAAGACTGAGACACCTATTAAACTGATCTCTCTGCCCCCAGGTCACTGCAGAAAGGAGCCCATTATAGCCTCCCATGCCCATGAATTTCCCATGAACTCAGACGCCCATGTGTGTGTGCGCCAGCCGGGCATGTGCCCAGCTGACGCACCTTCCCACCGCATGGGGAAGGTCGGGGAGGAAGGCCTGCCTCCAAATGGCAGGGAGAAAAGCCACTGCAAATGAATTTTGACCTGGAGCCACCAGGCAGATGAGCCCAGGGTTGCTGGAGGCAGAGCCAGAATGGAAAATTATCATCTCCAGAGCCAGCCCTAGACTCAGGAAAAAGGGGTTATGCCTCAGAGCTCACCTGCTAGCCTCATCTGTATCTGCAAAGCGATGCCTTGGCCCATAACCACCCTCCTTGTGGAACCCAGGGTAACTTAGTTCTGTGCCTTAAGATAGGGTGGCATTGGAATGGAATCTTACACCCCACCCTTGCCCACTACGGGTCCCTCTCACCCAGAGAAGCCCTCAGCCTCCTGACTGACACGCCTGCTGTGGCTTTGGGCCTGAAAGTGAACACATGTGCTTTTGATCCAGTTCCATGTGGCCCAGTGGGAGCTGGGGGAGGGTGCCCAGCTTGGAAGGCTGAGGTGTGCCCTTTTCCTTGGCACTTGGCGTGGTTTCTTGCAGCAACTTGGCGTGTGTGGAGGCTGCAGCAGAGCCCTGGCTGGGTGTGACAGGGGGCAGTGCCTCCCGCCCCCCTCAGTGAGTGGCATGTGGCCACCTCTGGCCACCCTGCTCAGTGCAACGGCCCCATCTCTCCAGCCTGCTCTCCTCCCCTTCCTGGGTCAGTTGAGATTCTCGGGAAACTTCTGGCTTCTTGCATCCACCCTTGCTCTTGGAGGAAAGCCCCAAGAAAATTCCCAGTGCATCCAAAGGGTGGGAGACACGTTGGAGTTACGGCCTCTGTCGGTTCCCTGGGACACTGAGGCTGCGCTGGGGGGAACGTGTCTTAAGAAAAGGGGTCGCTTCTGGCTTCTTGCAAGTTAAGTCAGGTAGGATCTGCTGCATCTGGCGGCCAATCTAGCTCATCACCTGGGTGTGTTCCTGTAGGTATCTGATGCCAAACTCCTGGATGTTTACACCAGGATGACTGAAAGTCCCACAGGAGTGACACAAATAGGCTGCTTCAAGCATCTGTCAGCTCCAGAACACTGCCCAGGCCAGAGTTGGCCAAATATTGGCACAAATCCCTTCACTGTCCCCTCCTAGGTTCAGTGCTAAGGGACAAGGGAGCGTGCAGATCGGCGGGCTGCTGCTCGCGCTGCAGACGCGAAGTACTGGTCTCAGCCCTACGCGAGGCTCCTGTCCACCTCAGGGGGGCGCTGGTTGCCAGGAGGGAGCCTCAGCGTGCCTGCCGCCCCGGGGAGGTGGTCGCGCAGGAGGAGGACATAGCGGTCTCAGGCTTCAGCTCCAGCTTTTCCCAACGGCTGTGCAGCGATTTCTTTTAAGCGGCCCTCCATTCGCTCTGCCTGCTCCTGTCCCAGGGGAAGGCATCACTTCTTAAGTTACACTGCTTCCTAAAATAGTGTTCTGACCACACCATCCACGGACTCACTGAAAACTCTCCAGGCGCTCCCCCCCCGCCCCGGGTCAGCTGGGTCCAGCCTGAAATACTTAGGCTGGCAAATCAGGGTCCAGTCAGGAAAAGCAAAACCACCGAGGGCTCTTCCTGCAGGGGACCAGCAGGTGGGTGTGGGAAGGGCCCCCGAGGCACACACGGGGGCGCGGGCAGGGGGCCGTGACAGAAACCGCTGGGACACGGTGCCCCCTTGCGGAGGAATCTGGCAAGGAGGCGGGACCAGAGAAACCAAGCTTGCAGGGCCGCGCCCGCAGAGCAGAGGGAAGCCGTTTGAAGCTGAGCGGCAACGTGCTTCATTCATATCGGGCGCAGCCAGCACTCCGGGCTTTACCATGTGGCCCCAAACTCCACTTGCCCCAGCCTTTGGGACCTCCCCCATCACCTGTCAGGCCCCACCCACCCGTGGAGACCTGGTTGAAATGCCTCTTCCCTGATACCCTCTGAGCCCCTCCATCCTGACATCCTGTGTGGTTTGGTATCCAGATGAATCGTGTTTGTTCTGCGTTCCAGAAGTTTGATAGCTTGCCTACCTGAGCACAGAAACTAACTGGGGCTCATTTCTGGAACCTCACGAAGCACAGGGCCCGGCACCTGGTAGGGCCCAGAACTTGCAGCAAGTAAATGAATTTAGGCATTTTTACTTTGCAAGCCACAGAGTTGGACAGAATACTTGATCGTGGGTGTTGTATTCAAAAGAAACCTTATCCCTTTAAGAGGAGGCAGGTTTCCCTCTTTCCCGGCTCCCTCCACCCCTCCTACACGCAACTGAAACCTGATCTAATCCCTTTGCACGCGGGTAATTTATTGGTCTATTGGGCTTTTCTTGGTGGCAAATTGCATTGTCTGTATTCCAGGGTCCAGGCTGCGGAGGGCTCACCGCATTCCTAAGACTCCTTTCTCAGGGCTGATCCTTCACACCCCCTCCGCTCACAGTGCAATGTTTTATTGGGCTTCTTGTTATGCAAACAAGGCGGTAATAATCAGGCTATTATTCTGAAAGATTGGGCTTGATTAGCAGTTCAAAGGAGGTCTCTGAAATCGGCTAATGCCACACTGGTGCCTCAATATTTTCACCCTGCCTGGTTTAGGACAGCTGGTGCTCCAAGCTCCCTGCCCCGAGTCTTTCTGTTTCCGAGAAAGGCACTGGGTTGAAAGGAAAAGAAGTCTAGCAGACTGTGTGACCGTGATGTCCCCTGCTGTCGTGTCTCAGCCCACAAGGAAGGCAGTCTGGAGCCCACCTCCCTGCAAAATGAAATCTTACACATATGGGGTGCCAGGGAACGTGGAAGGCCCTAGCCTCCCCCAGAGACCCAGCAGGGTATGGGTGGGGGCTTTAAAAAGGTGTCAGATACTCTAAGGTACTTCGATTGTGGAAGCCAGAGTATTCCGGGACAAAGATGAGGGGCCCCTGCTCTGAAGGGATTTGCAGGCAGGAGATGGCACAGGACCTGGAGCATCAATGGATGATGCCGACTGTTTGGTGCAGCCCACAGAAAGTGGCCGGAGAGTGAGGCCGTAGAAGGCAACACAGGAGGCCAGGGGTGGAGGGTGCGGGGTACCGTCTTCAATATTTGCAGGAGAGTTGCATTTGAGCTTTCTCTGTGTGGCTTTAGAGAAGAGGCAGGCCCTGTGCACATCCCTGGGGGGCAGGTGGGGGTCAGAGCTGGAGCTGTCGGAGCGGTGGCCAGCCCTGCCCTGGCAGAGTTCTGGTGGCAGTGGAGGTGGGATTGCTGCCAGGCAGACTTCCTGGCCTGGCTGGAGGTGGAAAGCGGTAACCAGGGACCTCTGGGGTCCCCACCCCCAAGTTGTAAAATTCCATGGTGCACCTTGAGAGGCCAGCACGGAGCTAGGTAAAGCGATCTGGATAAAGTAGATTGCACAGAGCAGCAGGGAGTTCCAGCCCGAATTGCACAGGTCAGGAGCAGATGGGTCTGATGGCTGCCGGGGCTCCCAGCCTGAGCACCAGGAGCCCACTGCGCCCCCAGTAAGTTTGAGAGACCACCCGGTCCTCTAGGCACTGCCCAGGCCCCTGCCTCTTGAGGCACTGGGGGTAGTTCAGGGGCTTCCTGTTGGCAAGTCCGGGCCAGCCACTGTCTTTGCAGCCCGTGGATTCTTCCGTTTGTCCCTTTGTCGTTGCATGTGAAGTTCTAAGTCTCAGGAGGCCTGGGTCGAAACAAAACAAGCATAACGTGCTTCTAAGGAGCACCCAGGTCTGTGTGGCACCTTTACGTTTCCCTGGGTGTGTGAGACCCAGGCCCTCGCACCATGGGTTTAACAGCGGCCCTGCGAGAGCCACTCCAACCTAAGGACACGGCGCCTGGGATAGAAATGGAAGTTCAGGGGAACTTCTCACCCTAGCTCAATGTTTTAATCTCTAGGCTCTGTGCATATTGGCTGTTTCGGTGGCCAGAGGGCCAAGAGGGGCCACTCTGCTGTCTGCAGGAGCCAGGCAGGAACAGGGCAGCTGGCGGCCTTCCGGCCCCCTGGGAGCACTGAGGGTGGCTCGCTCAGCAAAGCTGGCTTCCTCTTCCTGCTAACAGGAGTTGCAATAAGATCTCTTTCAAACTCTCAGACTTTCCTCTGCTTGCTGCCTTCCTTGGACACTCACATCAGAAAAGTCTATGGTTTCCTGCCTGGAATTAAGGTCGCCTGCTTTTTCTGAAAGCTGCAGCACATAAAAATCAGCCCCTCTGGGATCTCTTTGGCAGGTGAAGCCATAGCCGAGAACTTTTACTTTTGATGCCAGGCCAGGTTATGTTCTGGTCCCTGACCTAGGGGGGGCCTTTCCCCTGTGATTTAGTGGAGTGGACACAGGGCAGCAGGATGGGTGGGGATCGAGGGCTCCTGCACTCGCCACCCGTGGAGACTTCCCAGCTGTGGAACACCCAGAGCCCTTCCTACAACCTCCAGGAGACACGGCTCAGGCGTGTGTGCTGCAGGCAGACAGGCCCGGGAGGGCTGCCTCCCAGCCTGCAGGATGATGGGCAGAGTGGGTGCCCTTCATCTGGTCCCAGCTGGTCACTGTCAGTGGCCTCTTACAAACCACCCCCACCCTGAGCCACAGCTTCTCCACCTGTGGTGGGGGTGCTTGGGCTTCCTCTTCAACTCTTAGGAAGGTGGGCGAGCCCGCTCACAGTCCCCCGAGGGTTTGGGGCCGCTGCGGAAACTTGGGATCCAGGTGGGTCAGTTTGCATCAGCACGCGCTACAGGTGGGCTCCCCCACCAATGACCTCTAACCTCTGACCTCACTGGGGGCTGTATTTGTCCCCCTCTGAGACCTCTGTCAGGGACCCTGTTTACTGGGGGTCCCAGGCACACCGTGTACGTCTCACTTAATCCTCAGTGAAATCTAAGGCACATGTTGCCTCAGATTCACAGATAAGGAAACTGAGGCAGACTCCAGTTCCCACAGCTGCTAGCAAGAGACCGAGTGGGACCCGAACCTGACAGCCTCCCTCCTGTGCCCACCCTGCCCACCTCCCCACAAAGCCACGGTCGCCGTCACACCTCTCCATTTTTGGCCCAGTCCTGGGTGACAGCATCTAGAACATTCTCCCCGGGACGGAGAGGGGAACACGTGTTGGACAGAGAGCTGGAGGGCCTCGTCTCCAAGGGCTGAGAGCCAGGCGGCTGTGCCCTCCCCCCGTTTGCCCCT
This sequence comes from Manis pentadactyla, assembly GCF_030020395.1. Taxonomy (NCBI): domain Eukaryota; kingdom Metazoa; phylum Chordata; class Mammalia; order Pholidota; family Manidae; genus Manis; species Manis pentadactyla. The sequence continues at coordinate 22,508,200 of NC_080036.1, forward strand.
GGGAGAGCTGCCTCCCTCTCACTGCCCTCTCTCTCTGGAGCCCCCTCCGACCCAGAGGAAATGCCCTTTCACAGACTCCAGTCTGGCCAGGATCCAGCGGGTTCAAACTTGGCCTTTCTGTGATGATTGTTGAAAAGAAAATGGCCCAGCTCTAAAGAACTGTGGCCTGTGGACCAGCAGCCTGGGACTCCCCTGGGAGCCTGCCGGCCATGCAGTCCTCAGGCCCCCAGGCCTGCTGACCCAGAGCCCCCGAGGCTGGTGGGCACTGTGGCGTTTGAGGAGCGCTGCTCTGGACAGAGTATTAAAGGCCACGGCTGGGCTGGCAGACCCCACTTGATGTCCCCAGAGCACGGGAGGCGCCCCCTTCCAGGGCACCTCTGTGGTAGTTTGGTCACGGACTCCGGACACACAGGGAGAGCTCTGGAGCTGGTCCGCCATGCACAGCCCAGGTTTCAAGGCTGTGGAGATGGCAGACGTCCATCACTACCTTCCCCTTAAGTTCAAGTACCTGGGGAGTCTCCTGTTTCGGGGGACACCCTGCATACCCCACCTCATCTGAGTGCAGGCTGGTCCCACCCAGGGCGCCATTCCTGCCCCCTCTGCAGGCAGTGTGCAGACAGAAGACCCCTTGCCAGGGGGTCTGCTGGGGGTAAGGCCATAGGCCTCCTGGCTGGTGGGGGGATCTTGGTGGTGCAGGAGGGGCCCTCAGGGAGAAGCTGGAGGTCCCTCATGGTAGAGGCTGCCTTTGATCCGCCCAGTAGTGGAGGATGGTGGAGGGGATGTTGCATGGCTGAGACAGATATTCTAATGGCTTGGAGACAGGCCTGCGCAGCTCCTGCTTGGGTCACAGACAGGCAGTGTCCTTTGTCTCTTCTAGGCAGTGTGAGGGCCAGAGGGGGGCCCACGCCAGGATGTAGGCAGGGCTCCCAAGGCCAGTGGGCTGGTGGGTGGTGGGCACAGTCCAGGTGGCTGCCACTCAGCGCAGGCCCGTGTCCGTTTCGGGCAGCTTTCTCTGATAGCTGCGTCTCCGTGATTCAGACAACACAGAAGAGCAGGTCAGCACACTTGCTCCCAGAATGAATGAGGCTGGGGGAGCAAGCCCTGCATGGAGGCCGCTGGCCAGAGATGGGGGTGGTAGCTGCCCCCATCAGCCCGTTTGTACTGTGCTCCCCCAAAGTGCTTGTTCTGCACAGCGCCCTCTGCACGCACACATACCTCTTCACCTCCCCCACCACCAGGGGCTCTTCGACCTGCTCCTCCGCAGGCCACATTGGCATCCATAGGCCACCTGGAGGCTGGGCCTTTGTGTGTCTTCTGTAGGTTGCAGAACTGTGCAGACAGCAGGGCCAGAGACCCTTCTAGCTGCCTTTCAAGGGAGACCTGCCCAGGAGCATATCTCTGTGGAACAGAGGCCACACAGTGGGGGGCTCACCCACTGCTCCCCACATGCCTTTTCCCGGCAGTTTCTGCCTGTTATTTACCGAATCTGCTTCTGTAAGCCACCCCACTTCTTCAACTCTGAACTATTAGAATGGAAAATCTGTAGCTATTCCATCAAATCTGGTTTATGTTTTCTAAGACACATATAAGTAAATATGTCACTGCTCAAATGAAAAATGTCCACCCAGAACCACCTGCAGAAACCTTGTTGGTCAGCAGTGTGACACACACAGGTCAAGTTAGGGGGAAAGCCTGGCTGGTCCTAAACTTCAGGCTTTGAATGATGTGCCCAAGTCACACCCCTGCGCGTGGGGTGTAACTTGGGCAGGGCACTTCAGAGAGCCGTGCCTGTCCGCCCGCAGAGGTAGGAGAGGCCTCCAGGTAGCCAGGTAAGCGGGGCCTCACAGCACAGCCAAGGGCTCACACTGGGCAGCTGCTGGATTTTATTTTCCTTAGCCTCCCTGCACATAAAATCTCTCCTGGCTTTTATTTGCAATTTGATTTTAAAGGTAAGAAGCCAGGGCCGGAGAAGCAAACTGACCTGTCCAAGGTCACGAGCTAGGCTAGTGGCCCAGCCAGGAGTGGCTGGAGCAGTGGCCCCCTTCCTGTCACTCACTCCAGCGTGGCCTACAACCCCAGAAGCGGGGCCTCCCAGCTGGCCTTCCAGCTCCTTTGCTCGTGAAGCCTGTGTAGAAGCTTCCTTCTTGCTGCCTGGCTACTTGTGGTCACTCAGGGCTGTGCAGAAGAATCATGGAGGCTGGGAAAGGGCACATTCCACGTGTCAAGGCACAACGTTCAGGCCTGTTAAAGCCACAGTTCTCAGGCATGGTCATTTGTAGCTACTTATCTCAAAGATCTCAAAGCTTATGACATAAAAATAATAAAATAGGGCAGGTCTGAGGTGATCACTCTCGGTGCTTCCCGGCTGGCTCTCTGGAGCAAGATAGAGAGGGATGGGGCTACAGCCACCACGGGGCAGCCGCCCTTGCTTTGCAAGGTGACCAGGGCCAGTACAGCTGCCTTACCGGCCAGCGTTTGTCGAGCAGCTGCTGTGTGCCAGTGCCTGCCTAAGTCTTCACCACTCAGCAACCTCACACAGTACATATGATTATTATCCATTTTCCACATAAGTATAATGAGGCACAGAGAAGTTAAGTGATTGGTACAAGGTCACACAGTGGCAGAGCTAGAAACAGGTACTGAATAGCGGGGCTTAATTTTTCTGCCACATTGTTGCTGCTTTTGCCAAAGTTCGGGAGGATGGCTGTGGAAGTATCACCAGATGTCCAAGACCCAAGGGTGGCCTGTCAGGTCCCACAGGCCTGCTTCCCAGAAGCACTGGCAGCCCCTCTGACAGGCTGGGAACCGGGCGAGCAGCCTCCAGCCCGCTATCTGCACGCGTGGCCACTTGGGGTCGATATGGGCTGCACAGAAGAATCTGGAAGGCCGGAAGGGCAGGTTCCGCACTGCACTACGACCTGGGGGAGCGCTTTGCCGTCCGTGAGTGAATGTGTGCAGTGGGTGGTGTGGGGTGAGGGGTGCTGTTCTTGGGCCCGCAGCCCTGACCCCCCAGCGTGGCCAAGCCTGGGCACCCCACCCTGAGGGCGTACCTCCCTTTCTCCACAGCCACCTCCCCGTGCAAGATCCTCAAGTGCAACTCTGAGTTCTGGAGCGCCACCGCCGGCAGCCACCCCCTGGCCTCGGGCGACGCCCCCGAGTTCTGCGCGGCGCTGCGCACCTACGCCCTGTGCACCCGGCGCACCGCCCGCGCCTGCCGGGGCGACCTGGCCTACCATTCGGCCGCGCATGGCATAGAGGACCTCATGAGCCAGCACAACTGCACCAAGGATGGCCCCACGTCGCAGCCGCGCCTGCGCACGCCCCCGCCGCCCGGGGACAGCCAGGAGCGCTCCGACAGCCCCGAGGTCTGCCACTACGAGAAGAGCTTCCACAGGCACTCGGCCGCCCCCAACTACACGCACTGCGGCCTCTTTGGGGACCCGCACCTCAGGACTTTCACAGACCGCTTCCAGACCTGCAAGGTGCAGGGCGCGTGGCCACTCATCGACAACAATTACCTGAACGTGCAGGTCACCAACACACCTGTGCTGCCCGGCTCACCTGCCACAGCCACCAGCAAGGTAAGGAGAGGGTGAGGCTGGGGCACCCCGTGGGGTCACCACCCAGACTCTCTGCTGTCAGGAGGGCCCAGACCCAACCCTTCTTGCACCCTGCCCAACCCAGTTCTCATTCCAGTAAATGGGCAGATTATTTAGAGAGGACTGTTGTAGAGATCCTTTGTCATGAGTTGAACCAACTTGGACCCATCCCTGCACGTTGCCTAGAGGTTGGTATTTCTCAGGGTGCTGGTTGCTACCCATGAGGGGTTTGTTTGTGAGATCACATTCTGGGGTCAGAAGCCAGCATACACCCATGTTGACTTTTTCTTTAATCGGGCCCGGTAGAGCAGGATAGAACAGGACGGCGTAACCGCCCACAGACAGGGAAGGCAGCTTGGCTGTTCCGGGCAGGGGTAGGCGTTCTGGGAAGCTTCGTTTCTGCTGTGTGTGCGTGTGCCTGGGCGCAGGCTGGGTCCGGGGTAACTTCTTACTGCCGGTAAAGTCAGAAAGTTTAGAAACACTCTGCAGAAAACCGGGTTCCAAACTTTTGGAATATTCTTTTCTTGCCCCAAACTGTATTTTGGTAGAACTCCTGTGTTAAAACCCAATCAAAGAGAAGCCTCTCTACAGGTACATTTCCATCGTTGCCTTCAAGGGGCTTCCAGTCCAGAGGAAGCAAACCCCTGCCCTGGACAAGCAGACTTCTGGAGATGAACAGTCTACCCTGGGGTCCTCGTGCAGCCGCACGTTCACAAACTGAGCAGATTTTAGGAGACAGTGATTCTGCGCCCACTCCCCCCCTACCCCCCAGTCAACTGACAGCAGGTCTCTGGGTGGGGTCAGATGTGTGTTGTTTTTTTTTAAAGCTCCCAGTGATTCAGGTGCACAGAGGGCGTTGGGGACGCCAGGTAGGGGGGCTGGGCTGTGGGATGCTGATGGGGTCAGCCAGGGCTTCAGGGTACCGTCCTCACCACACCGACACTAAGAGGCCGTGGGCACCTAGGAGGGAGGGCCGTGGTGTCTGGGAACAGGGCAGATGGAATGGGTGAGGATGGAGAAGCCGCTCACTGGGCCCCCGGGGGCCACCCAGGCAGCCTCTCCCTCCTCCCTTGGGCTGGCCCTGCCAGATGGCACAGCCTGAGCACAAGGCTCTGAGAGGCAAAACAGCCTCCCCACCAGAGTGTAGCTGGCTGGGACCCCCCCGCTAGGACTTGACCTGGCCCCCTGTGTGACTCGAGCGTAGTGTGTGCCCGCTGCCGCGAGAGGCACTTCCCATCTGCAGTCCCAGAAGCCGCTGAGAGCTGGTCATCTTCTGACCCAAGGAGGCCTCAGTGTATAAGCAGCAGGACTCAAGTCCTGCTCATGGGGCCACAGCAGAGGCAGCCCCAGAGGTGGCCCATGACCCAGGCAGGGGGACTTCCCCATCCACCCCAGATTCCAGGAGGGTCCCCCATTTCCATCCAGCCAGGGGCACCCCTCAAGGGTGGGCTGCTGTTTGGCTCTCAGAGCCCAGGTGTTGGGGACACATCTGCTTCCTCAAGGCCCAGCCCCCTAAAGCCCCCTGGGGTGCCCGGGCTGGCAGCGGGTGTTTCCCTAGGGAAAGCACATGTCAAGGCAGCGTGTCGGGAGTGCCAGGCTGGCCCATGAGGGCATTGCTGCTCCTTCCTGTCCCTCCACACCCCAGAGGAGGACAGTGAGGGGACCTGGCAGCCAGGAAAATTCCTGCCACTTCCCTCTGCTCTGGTGGCCCTCAGAAGTGCCCACAGAGGGTCTCTTTCTGGGCCCAAGTGCCGGGCAGGAAACAAGAGGGTCGAAACCCCACGGCTGACCTTGCAGGCCCGTGGCACCAGGCCGTGAAGCCCGGTGGGCAGCAGAATTGTGGCCAGTGCTGTCTGCACTGCCCCTGTCCCCCCTGCCAGCCCTCCACAGGCCTGAATCTAGGACCCATCCTCTCCCTGGAGCCAAGAAAAATGAACGGCAGAAGCCTGAGGCCGCGGTGGCTTCTAAACCCAGCAGCAAACACACTGTGGGAGGGGACTCCGCCCCTCTGTCCCCCTGCTGGCAGGGGCACACAGGGAGGTCTGTGGGTGGGAGAGGGACGGGGACCTCAGAAGGCCTGACCTTCCTCACCCAGGGTGGTGTGGGCATCACATTGATAACAGAGCCAAGCACAGACCTGGAGACCTGGGAGGAACTGTGGTTTTCGACCAGCAGAGCTGGGCTGCGGCCCCAGTTGGGTAGGGGTGCTGGGGGAGCAGGAGCCTTTAGGCCATGTGCCGTTGGGTCCTGGAGGCTGGGGCTATGTGCCTGGGCTTAGGACCCCTGGATGCAAAGCTCAGCTCTCCCCGGGGCTCGGTGATGCTGCCCAAACACCAGAGGGATTAACCACCGGTCCATTCATTCATTCTGGTGTTCCGCTCGTTCACTTGACCCATGATTCTAAGGGGGGGCGCAGAATCACTCAGTTTGTGAACATGCAGCTGCACGAGGACCCCGGGCTAGACTGCTGTGCTCCAGGCTCCCCGCTGGACACTGTGGCCGGCAGAACTACCCGAGCATGGAGTTTCCAGAGGGTGCGAGGCTCTGCAGCACAGCTTGACCAACCCAGCCCATATGTGCTGTGACCTTGGGCCACCTTGACCTCGCCTGCAGGCCGGGAGCTCAGCAGCTTTCCATTACAGCTCCGTCAGCCAGGAGGCAGCACAAGGCGCTGCCAGAAGCCCAGCAGTCACAGGGCCAGTGTCTGTGGCCCAGCCAGTCCCCATCGCCCCAGCAGTCTGGGAGCCTCATGGTTCCCGGGTGAGAAGCATCAGCAGCTGGTCCCCAGCCCCTTGGTCTGCCCACACCTGTTCTCCTGGGCGCCCCTGCTCAGGTGTGTTGCTTGCCCCTTCACTGATCCAGCCAACATTTACAAACATTTCTTCTGGGCCAGCCTCCGTGCTCCGCGTGCCCTTCCTCCCGGCAGCTCCCGGGCTTACAATGGCTAACAAAGACTGGGAAAGGGGTGCTCGTGGTGGGGGCAGGATGCTGAGGGCCTTGAGGGGCCCCAGTGGGGCCCAGAGCGCTGGGCAGGCCTTCTGCAAGGCCTTTCTCTGTGCTTGGGATGGGAGTGGGCAGCAACAGCCTGTAGAGCCACCCACCAGAGCCCCCTGCCAGACTCCTCTGCTGGCTGGACCCCGCTGCCCGCTCTCCTCCGCCCAGCCTCAGCCACGGGGCTGTGCCCAGGAGCCTTGGCCCATTTCCCATGGCACTGACTTCATCCACACCAGTCCAGCCTTCAGTACTTGTGGGTGATCGAGGTGTAGTGTTTTCCAGCCCAAGCTGACATTTTAACCAGCGTCCTGCCCCCCATGGGACTTCGTTCCGTGCCCAGTCCCCTGCCTGCCCTGTTCCTCCACCCTGCTTTCAGCTCCGCTGATAGCACCCCATTTTACAGATGAGAAAACTGAGGTTCATGCAGGGGAGGAGCTCTGGTCTCTTCCCCCCTGTTCCCCATTGCTGGTTCTCTGCAATATCACCGTTCTGTCACGCTGCCCGATTCATGTGTGACCTCCTGGGGTGTGAGCTCCGTGAGGACGGGGCCCGGAGACTGTTTAGTTTCCTTGTGTGGATACGGCCCCCAGCACCGGGCCTGGCCTGCAGCTGGGCTGCATAAATAGCTGTTGACGGAACCCGGTTGCCCTGTGCCCAGCACAGTGGAGAGAGCCTGGGGCCCCCCTGGGAAGGGGGGCGGCACAGACAGGGAGCAGCAGCCGCGCCCGTGACCGTGTTGGCAGCACGCCGCCCGGCTTTCGACAGGCCCCCTTCATGCTGTTACTTGTGGTTGAGTCCCTGGCACCGGTGCCAAGAAGAGTCAAGCAGCCTGTCAGGCTTCCAGGAGGCTGTCTCCACGAGAGATGGCGGTTAGAGTGAAACCAGCCCTTCCTGTTCCAGGGGGACTGATGGCGCTTAGACAGCAGCCCCCCCACCCCACCGGTGTCTGTGTGGCCCTGCACAGCAGGCAGGGACACCAGAGTCCCTCATCCCTCTGCCCCCGCCCCCGACGGTGGGACCACCCAGTGCCCAGACCACCCGGCTGGCCCCCCTCCCGCCCCCAGCAGGCTGCCTGTCCGTCGGGGAGGGTTGGATGGAGAGAAGGAAGCAGCAGGAGGTGGCGCTGTGGGGAGGGGCTGTTTTGCAGGCTTAGGACAGTAGAGTAGTGGCAGTTTTCATGCGGTTCAGTGCATGGGGCTCAAAGAAGGATGGAGGGGCCACAGCCACTGTGGAGATCCTACGGCGAACCAAAAATGCACCGCCCTCCAGGCAGCCTGGAGCCCCTGCACAGAGACGGGGAGACAGCGTGCAGTGCCCAGTGAGCTGCACACATCCAGCTCCGGGGACCCTGGTGGGGCCTCCAGCCCTCAGCTTGGAGCCCCAGCCCCTCCCCACGACCTATGACGATAGCAGAATGTGCCGCCCCACCCACCGGGCCAGTCATCTGTCTGGCCCCATGGGCACAGCACCCTGATGGCCCAGGACTTCAGAGGCTCCCAAAAAGGCTTCCTTATCTTCTAAAGTCAGAAGGAAAAAGACCAGCATCACCCGACCTAGACTGTGTTTGTCCTAACACCAGCGCAGGCACCAAACATAACGTTGGTTATTTTGATGGACGAAGGGGCCCACTGAGGCCGAAGGGCCTAGAGGCTCCAGAAGTCCTAGCGCAGCCTGCCCCTCGCCCTCTCCATTCTCCCTGAAGGTCCCAGGCCTCCGTGCACACCCTGCCCGGTCACCCATAAATTCACACAAGCGTGGGGAAACCTGCTGAGCAGTGATGAGAGAGCCAGCCCATCTCCAGCTGGGCTTTTGCAACCCTGCTGGCTTGCTTACTTAGCCTAGAACTTTCTATGGTCCCTAGGCCACCCGTGTCCAGACTTCAGGCCTCTCAGCATCTGCTGCTGAGGCCACTCCCTTCCAGGTTCCCCCCTCAGCCTCCTGTCTGTGCCCCCCGCCACCCTGGAATTGCAGCCAGACACTCCCTGGCCTGCGGCCTGGCCCCAGACCCCACCCTCGGCCTGAGTGAAGGGCCTTCGGCTGTAGCCTTGCCCCCTTCCCCATCAGGCCTGCCGCCAGCCTCCTCTCTGGGTTCTCGCAGGGCAGGGCCTCAGCCCTGGGCACCTGCTGTCGGGTCAGCAAACCCTGAGCACCGCCTGGCCCTGCCTTCTACCCCAGGAGCCTCCCAGGCCGCGGGCATATCCTCCAACTGCCACACCCCCACAGTGCCCAGGGGGAGAATTCAGCTGAGACCAGGCCATACGTGTCGGCAGTGTCCCCCCCACCGCTTGCCGGGGTCCCGTCAGCCCGCAGACCCTCTGGGGAGGTGTGGTACCCCTCACAAAGCCCTGATAGCCAGCCAGCCAGCCCTTCCTCTCCTGGGTGGCAGGGATGAGAGGACAAGGCCTGGGAATGGGGCGGGGACGGGGGGCAGTGTGGGTCATAGGGGTTCCCAAAGGGCCTGGACACCATCTCACCTCCATCACCCACGTCCCTCCCTCTTTCAGGCTGTGGGTCTAGGTTCCGGCTGCCCTCGGGCCAGGGGGCTACCAGTGGTAAAACAGCCAGCACCTGGGAGCAGGGCTGGTGTTTTCCCTCCCAGTCTCGCTCGTGTCTCCGACCCATACAGTGCTCCTTGTTAGGATTGTGGCGGACAGACACCTCACCCAGAATGGGGGGAACTCACCGATGCCCGGGCTGTTTGTCTCCCATCCTCCCGTCCTTCTCCCAGGCCTCCCATCTTGTGGGCTTATGACTGAAAAAGCCCAGGGGCTGGAAACCAACAGACCAATCCCAGCTCTGCCTCTTGCTGGCTGCTGTGTGACCTGGGCAAGTCACTTTGCCTCTCTGAGCCCAGATTTTCTCTGATTCAGCGGTCGTTCTCCTCCTGAGCCTCCATCTCTTCTGTTCCACCTGCTGCCATGTCCGGCCCGTGGCCTGCCATCCTTACGCAGGAATTCTGCCGCAGGTCCACTGGCGGCGTGAGACCCATGGGTACAGCTGTGGACCATAATCGTTTCCTATTGCTGGTGTAACAAACATCACAAGCTAAGTGGTTCAGACAAACAAGTGTATTCTCTCCAAGTTCCGGAGGTGAGGCGTCCAGAAGGAGGCTTACAGGGCTGGCATCAAGGGGTGGGCAGGGCCAGTCCTCCAGGGGAGAATCCATTTCCTGCCTCTTCCTGCCTCGGGTGGGTGCCCGCATCCCTCCAAGGGGCCCACATCACTCAAGTCTCTGCCTGCATGGAAACGTGGCCTTCACTAATGTGCTCACACCTGCCGCCTCCGCCTTACCGAGAACACTTGTGATTGTATTCAGGGCCCACCCGCGTCATCCAAGATGGTTCCTCCAGCTCAGTGTCCTTAACCTAAGCACATCCAACGTCCCCTTTGCCGCGTAAGGTGACATTCACAGCTTCCAGAGATCAGGGCCTGATGTCGTGGGGGCCGTGGCTCAGCCTACGCATAAAGGACAATGACCTTTTATTTTTAATTAGCTCTGCTTTGCTTTTAATGGCTCTCTTCCCGATACAGCAAATGAGCTGGTTTTCTGTTTAGCGTGCGATCTGAAGTTGAAGTTCCCTTCCTAAGCCAATCCTTTTTAAAGTAAAAGCAAGCTGTTTTAAAGAAAGATACTCCATGCTTTATGGTGCAGGTGGCTCCGGACTGTGCCCCGAATGGGGACGTTATGTCTGGGCCGCCCTGGGGGCTTCTCCCCACCCTCCGGAAGGGGCAGAGCACCGCGGGCATGGGGCGGGGCCTTCCCCTGCCACATGGCTGACCCCTCTCTCTGCTGCTCCCCGCAGCTCACCATCATCTTTAAGAACTTCCAGGAGTGCGTAGACCAGAAGGTGTACCAGGCCGAGATGGACGAGCTCCCGGCCGCCTTCGCCGACGGCTCCAAGAATGGCGGGGACAAGCACGGGGCCAACAGCCTGAAGATCACCGAGAAGGTGTCAGGCCAGCACGTGGAGATCCAGGCCAAGTACATCGGCACCACCATTGTGGTTCGCCAGGTGGGCCGCTACCTGACTTTCGCGGTCCGCATGCCCGAGGAGGTGGTCAACGCCGTGGAGGACCAGGACAGCCAGGGCCTCTACCTCTGCCTGCGGGGCTGCCCCCTCAACCAGCAGATCGACTTCCAGGCCTTCCGCGCCAGCCCCCAGGGACCCTGGAGGCCGGCGGCCGCCAGCCCCACGCCCGCGGCCCCGGACACCTTCCCGTACGAGACGGCCGCGGCCAAGTGCAAGGAGAAGCTGCCCGTGGAGGATCTCTACTACCAGGCCTGCGTCTTCGACCTGCTCACCACGGGGGACGTGAACTTCACCCTGGCCGCCTATTACGCCCTGGAGGACGTCAAGATGCTCCACTCCGACAAGGACAGACTACATCTGTACGAGAGGACGCAGGAGCCCCCGGGCCGGGCGGCGGCTGCAGGGCGCCCCCCGGCCTCCCGGCCCCTCCTCGGCAGCCTCTTGCTCTTCGCCCTGCTCCCTGTGTTCCTGGAAGCCGTGGCCGCATAGGCTGGCGCTGTCCCCCAGCTGGTGGGCGACTGTGGAAGGGCTGGTGGCCCCCGGGTGGCCCTGCACCTCGGCGGGGGCCAGGAGCGGAGGCAGCCGCTGGCCGGCGGGCCGTGGGACAGGTGCCCAGGAGGGACAGGTGCCGAGGAGCCACCTCGGGCTGTCTGCTGGCAGGGGCGGGGCTGCCAGTCGGCCCCCACCCTCCCGGGCCTGAAGCGGTTGTGGTGACGGGAGCTGTGACATCTGTGACTCTGCAGAGCTACGTGCAAGGGTGCCGCTCCCCTCGCCCACCCCACCCCCCGCAGTGTGAATATGCAAAACAGAGCCCCTCGGGCTCCGTCCAGACACACTGGGAACGGGCCAAGGCCAACCCCTCCCGCCCCTGCACTGCACTGGTCAGGCCCACCGACTGCTGCCCCGGGGGGGGCCACCTGCGCCCGCCGCACGCGCACACTCTTACACGAGCACACTCACACACTAAGCCACCGGGGCCGAGGCACCTGTGAGGCAGGACCCCCAGGCAGGGCCTCCTGGCGCCATGGGCCTTAGGACCCCCCTGGGGTGCTGCTTGGCATCCTTAACCAATCGATGTAACACTTTGGCCAAAAGATTGTGCCCGCCTGGTGCCTTCCTGCCCTTGGGCTCCCTGTGGGCTGCCGGAGACCACCGCGGGCAGCCTGGCCGCTGTGGCCCGGCTCAACACCGGTTACCAGGCTTCTGCCCAAGAGCCCTGAAGTCCAGGGGGGCATGTGTGCTGGCACGTGCTCTGAGCAACACCACTTGTGGGCCCGGAGGCCCTCCTCTGGCCGCACACTGTCCCCCATTCCCCACTGTGCTTAGCAAGTCCAGCCCTTGTCTGAACAGAGAACTGCGGCTGGACCTCTGTTCCTTCCTCCAGCAGAGAGCAAGAACCCCGGGCTGCGGAGGGGGCCGCGGGGTGTGGGCCGGAGCCCGGGGGATAGGGCCAGCTGGCCTGCCCTGATCCTCTGCCCTCTCCTCACCTGTTCCCCCAAGCCCCCCTCCCCACGCTGGCCGCTGGGGCTGCATTCTGGGGCAGGGCTGGGCCCAGCAGGCCCCTCAGCCCTGAGCGTCCCTGGAGGGCCTCCCCACTCCGGGCCCCTCCCTTAGGCCCTGGCCACACAGTCAGGAGAGGTTTAGCTCCTGCCTCCTGTCAGCCCAGCTGCCCAGCCAAGGAGACCTGCACCCGCCCGCCTCTGCTGCTGATCCAGAGAACCCTAGGGACACACGGGACGAGGCTCTGCCCCCAGAGGTGCAGCCGGGCCCCGAGAGCCAGCCTCCCGCAGCCCCCCAAGGTCCCACCTGCCCCCGGCCTCCGAGGCAGCCCCTCTGCTGTTCCCCCGGGGACCTCTCATACACTGGCCCGGGAGGCTCCCCGCCTCCCCCTCCAAGAGGTCCCCCTCTCTGCCAAACCGCAGGCAGGGGGCTGGGAGGGTCTCACCCGGCCCCTCCCTGCTGGTTTTTAGATGGTCCCTATGTTGGAAGTAAAAAATGAAGCACTTTATTTTGGTTGTTTGATGGCGTTCTGCTTGGACGTGGGGACCCCTCACTGTGTCCTCATGTCTGCGACCTGTGTGGAGTGTCACCGCGTGTACATACTGTAAATTATTTATTAATGGCTAAATTCAAGTAAAGTTTGGGGTTTTTTGTTTGTTACTTTCTCTCGGACTACATGTTGGAGTTTACTTTCTGAACAGACTTTGGTTCCTTCTGGGGGAAGCGGACTTTGGGGGTGGGGCGGTGTCACACTTGTGCATGGTGGGGCACAGCTAGTGCATGTGCGCAAGCACACGCGTGTAGGAGTGCTGTGGGCGTGGGACACAGCGAAGCGATATAGCGACGAAACCCCCTGCTGTTCTCAGTCACTTTTGCTCCTTACAATGAGCTGCTTTGGGGACTTGAGGGGCCCAGCTTCCCTGGCTCTGGTGAAGCTGGACCACAGCCCCACAGACAGACGGCCCCCTGGTGCGTATGGGGTGAGGCTGGGGTGCTGGCCTGACGGGATGACTCCAGCTCAGCTGCCACCCTCAATCTAGGAGCCTCAGACCTGGGACGGTAGGTGCCACCCTCCCCGTGGGTTCCCTTCCTCACACACAGCCTTTTGTCCCTGTTCTTAACACCAGATGTCATGAAGCAGAACAGGAGCGCCGTTCAGCCAGGCCACATGCTTAGTGGCTTCTCCACTTTCCTGGCTTTGTGACCGTGGGCAAGTCACTTAACCTCTCTGAGCCTCTGTGCCTCCCTCTATAGAATGGGGAGTACCTGTCCTATCGGGTTGTTCGGAGATTCAGTGAGTGAATCCCTATAAAGTACTTAGCACAGAGCCTGGCACAGTGAGTGTCCCATGTTGACACCTGTATACCACAGCAAGAGGCATTGACATGGCGGGGTCAAAGGGGAAAGGGTCACACAGGCCCTGGGAGCTTGAGAGGAAGGTGAACCCAAAGGCTAGCAGGGGCTGGAATCCAGAATGTACATGTACACCAGTCCCAAACCCAGACTGGAGAGGAAGGCCAGAAATAGGAAACCCGTACTGGAAAAGACAAAACATGGCTGGAACATACCTGCGCATCTTGCCCAGCTGCCCCAGCCGTCTGCACCGACAGGCCCCACCCTCAGGAGTCGCTGGGATGGAATAATCCACGGGGAAGGCCCCGCCAAGGCAGCAGAGCTTGGCCAGCACAAAAAAACAGATTATTGGGAAGCCAGGGCACATAGGACTGGGGAAAAAAAAAAAAAACCTCGCTCACCATCAGACGAAAATGCTGTGGCACTTGCCAGAAAATATTCTTGGTTTGGAAGTTGTTCAGAACCCTACATTTAACCAGCTGGAATCCTCCGAGCACCATGCTACTAGTTGCCCTCGTGAACATGGAAATTTGCATTTCATCATGAATATGGAGCACAGCGTCTCCAGCTAAGGGATTCCCAAGGAGCGGCTTCAGCTCCCGCCATGGGCCTGGCGTGGAGGGACTCCTCTGTGCCGGCTTAGGTGAGGCCAGCAGCCTGGGGGCAAACCCATTAGCACAGGAGGTGTCCTGCCTCTGAGCTCTGTCCGCACTGCCTGATGTGTGGCGAGAACGTGGGAGACCTTGTTTAGCAAACCAGAACGTGTAAGGGTGGGAGGCAGGCCAGAGAGGGCGTAAAACCAAATGGATGAGGGTCCTCTGTAATGAATGGGGCAGACCCTTGGGCAGAGACACCCCTGAACCAGGCCTGAGTGGGGCTCCTCGCGGTAATGCCAGCAGGCCCATGGGGCAGGGGGTAGCACTTGGGCTTGAGTGGCAGGCCAACTTTGGCATCCAAACTGGCTCTGCCCGTCGCTGGCTGTGTGGCCTCCCTTGGATTTTTTGAGCCCTAGATTCCTTATTTGTAAAATGGACTTATGAGTACCTACCTCCCAAGGTCACTTTAGAAGTCCAATGAGCCAAGACTCATAAACTGCTCTGCACGTGGGCCCTGGCACAACACAGGGAGGCCACCAACATGACAGTCCCCACCTTTGCAACCGTGTGTGTTCGTTGCTTTATTTGAGAGCTCGTTCGTGCCCACTTGTGCTGGGGGCATCCAGCAGTGATCGTTAACAGGTGGCACGTCAATATCCAGATAATTACATGGTCAAGCCGCCCATGAGGACCAGTCCTGAAGCAGTTTAAGGGTTGAGAGAGGCTCCCCCTGGACTGGGGGTGGGGGGTGGGGAGGAACCTTCGTTTCTGGAGGGTCAGGGGGACCTCTGGCAGTGAGTTTGGGGCATAGCAATGCAAAGACCTGGGGCAAGCATTTTGTGCAGGGGTCCATGCGTGCAAAGGCCGGACACAGCAGCGGCCCAGAGAGCTTAAGAGGCAGCAGATAGCTGCGTGACCAGACAGCAGTGAGTAGGTAGGTGGCTCAGGGTCTAAGGTGAGGGCAGCACGCAGCCAGAGCACGGCAGGCCTCCTGATATTTCCCTCCAGTGGCCATAGGGAGCCATCAGCAGGCTTTGAGCACGGGAGTGAGGCCTGACTTGGGTCTTAGAGGAATCATTGCAGCTGCTCTCTAGAGCACAGAGCACCCAGGATTGCCAGGGGAGAAAGGATACTGGGTAAGCCCTGGTTCCCCGTGCTGGGCCTGGGAAGACCTCAGGAGGAGCAGCTTTGGGTCACTGAAATCAAAATGTTATTTGGGACATGCTAGAGACCACATGCAGCTAGATTGTTTTTAAGTTTTAAATTTAAATGATGTAAACTCTCTGGTTGCAAAGCCATGGCTGGTGAGGAGACCTGCAGTGTGTCTCCTGGCTGTCAGTGAACGGGGGCTAAAGACGTCCAGAGGCCACACTCCAGAGAGAATCTTGGGAGCCCCACAGCTTGGGGTGACCCAGGCCACAGGCTCAGAAAAGGACATCTGGCTCACTGAAATGGGGTTCTATACCCAGTATCAAACTAGGCATGGATAGACATTCTGATGCTGATGAGGAAAACGATGCTAAACTTTAAAGGAAAGTTAAGTGAATAGCAGGCAAACCTGGGAGGGGCATTAGCAACTCCCCACACAGCTACAGGCGGACATGCTGGAGCCTCGGTGGGCCAGGAGCCCCATTCCACTCCGGGTCTTGCCACTTGCTGGCTTGTGTGACCTGAAACCTGTTTCCTCATCTGTAAGCTGAAGGTGGTACGTCTACCACAGGGGTGCTTGGGAAGATGGATGCAAGAAATGAGAAGCAAGAACATAAGAGAAATCCACACCCCCGGGCAAAGCAGAGACACCCACCGGGTGTCGGCCACCTCCCTTCTCAGGCCACCAGGCCACACCGCCTTCATGGGAGGGGGTCATGCCTGGAGCCACCCTCCATGGGGCCTGGGTGACAGGAGGCAAGATGTAATCGTTCTGGGCCCCAGCCGTGTCAGCCATGGGCGGTAGTGACAGTACCTCCCTTGCGTGATCATCCTGAAGAGAAATACCTGCATCTGAACATGCCCTTGAGTCTTTCAAGTGCTTTGACGATTTTCATAACAGCCCTCGCAGGCAGATGCCATTGCTCTAGTTTCTAGATGAACACCAGCACCCTCAAAGGCAGACAGGGCTCGGGAGCCCCAAAGCAGGGGGGGGAGTCAGCCCACGGCTCCTGGGCTTAGGGTGAGCAGGGGGTGGGCTGGCCAGACCCGCACAGGTGGGTAGGGAGACTTCAAGCTGGGCCCTGTAGAGAAGAAGGATGGGGAAGAGGGACCCCCAGATAGGAAGCCTGAGAGGCTCAGGGTCCCACAAAGAGCTGGTGCTAGGGTGTCAGTGGGGTCTCAGCTGGGTCACTGTGGTCCGGAGATGGTCACTGGCTTCCCCGGGTGGGGGACGAGCCCTCTTGGCAATCATGGACATAATCTAGCTGCTGGTATGGACCCCCCTCCATTTGCATGGAGACGAGTCATTCAACCAATTCACGACAGTTACATTTTTTGCACACCTGCCATGCACCAGCCCCCCTGCCAAGCGTTTGAAGCAAGTACTGACCTATCATAGTGAAACGCCCCTCCAGCCACCTCCTTGGGTTCGGAAGGCTCAAAGTCGAGGCTCCATCAGAGGAGCTTGGTGAGCATGGCTGCCAGGGGGCCCTCAAGTCAAGGATCACGAGGAACCAAACGCCAAGGTGTGCAGGGCCGGGGCCCCTCTCCCCGGGGCATTGCAGGACGAGGCCAGTATCTGCCTTGGGGAGTTTACTAACCATCCGGAGCTGAATCCCTAAGGCGAGTGCCCGTGGCCTCCTCACGCTGGGCATCCCCCACGTTGGTCTAACACTGCGATACGAGCCATTCTCCTTCTCCCCCCCCCCCTTCCTTCCTTGCACAGGCATGTGTAGGAGCATCCTTCACACGTCCAGACCTGGTCCAGATCTTGGCAATACCTTCATTTATTCCACACACACTTAACTAGGCCCTAGGAGGTGTCCCGGAAACAGTGGGTGACTGTGCCCACCCTCCCGACACCGTCTGCTCAGAAGCAAGCGATGCTCGAGCTACACAGTGTGTCAGCCCAGCAGGGAAGGGACGTGGAACGGTGAGGGAATGGCATGGCGCTGGGCCCCTTCGCTGACCCCGAGCCTGTCCCAAGTGCCTCCTCATCTACAACCCGGGGAAGGAATGGGACCGGTTCACATGGCTGTTGGGTGCAAAGGCCCTTGGATGACAGTAGGAGAAGCCATTGAGTGAGACAGTGACAGATTTTGCCCTTCGAGGCGGGAGACGCTGAGTCAGAATGTGAGCTGCACCACTTCCTAGCTGTGTGATCTTGGGCATGTTACAGAAAGTCTCTGAGCCTCATGATCCTCAACTGAAAAACGGGGATAAATCCTACCCCATGGTATTTTCATGAGGACGAAACCTTTAAAAAGACAATAAAGCAATAGTCCTGGAGCCTGTAACTTTCTGTAGATGGTGGCTTCTGCCCACAGGCACATCGCACGGGTCTGTTTCACTGACTCCCGAGTGTAGGTCATGACCAGCTCAAGGTCCTAAAGCACACATAACACACAGACCCCTTCTCGGGGCTGAGATTGTTCCAGGCCTTCCATGGCTGGAGTTAGTTTTGTTATTCATGAGGTCAAGTATAAATTCTTTGTGTTATAATTCCTTTCAAGTATAAAATCAAGACACCTTTACTAATTAAACCCAAACAAAACTACAAAACCAAATACAACTCAAGCAAACACATTAAAGTCACAGTGATACTGCTTTGCAGGCACTAAGCAGGCCATCTCCATGACACCGGCGGGGACTGTGCAGGCCCAGGCTCCCCCCAGATGCCTGTCATTGGCATGTTCCCCTCTGGTTTTCATTCTTAGACCCTTGAGACCTGCCGGGCGTGTGCCCCCATCCACCCTGGTACCGA
Source organism: Manis pentadactyla (assembly GCF_030020395.1). NCBI lineage: Eukaryota > Metazoa > Chordata > Mammalia > Pholidota > Manidae > Manis > Manis pentadactyla. The sequence continues at coordinate 22,526,186 of NC_080036.1, forward strand.
GCACAGACCCCTGGACACCAGTATAACCCAAAAGTCCTGGGTTCCTTTTTCTCTCCCACCTTTCCAAATGATCCAGGATTTGCTGAAGCTGATTTTAAAAGAAGTTCCCCAAGAATGAAAACATTTTTAAAACTTTATAAATTCCTATTTTCTTCCTAAAAACTATCCACCCCATCATACATCTGTTTGATGTTTCCCGTTTGGGAAACACTGAACTAGCTCACAGTCAGACGGGAATTAGCGAATCTGGCTCATGTTGGCCACAGAGATTTCATCCCCAGCCTCTCAGAGGGTCGGGGGAGGGACACGGTATTGTCTTGACCTCAGGACAGGTCACCAGGCCAGGCAGGTCACCTGTGCACCAGCAGCCTAGGGAATGGGCCACACTAATGATGGTTCATCCTGCACTTAGCATGAGCTTAGCACGTGCCAGGCGCTGCTGCCCCATCCATTGGGTGGTACTGTCCCTCCACCAGAAGGTGAACCCCTGACCCCAGGTCACAGAGGTCAGTCAGGCACACAGCCTGACTTGAAGATGGACACTGTCACCTGTGCCCATGCTCCTGGCCCGGCTGCTACGAGGGCTCTGGATCTCCCCTCTGGACCTGGGGGTCCCTCTTCTGTGAGCCTGCTCAGGTCTCCACCCTGATGCGGCCACCCCCACACTTTCTGCCACCTCACCTCCCTCCTGGCACAGAGAGCCCCGGGCCAGGGCCTGGCTGCCCCCTCCCCAGTGAAGGAATGGATACTATAGCAATGTCACAATGCTCAGTAAGCTGCCCCCACTTACTATTTGCCCTGGGCCTCTAAGGCTGCATCTCCCTTCCAATAGGCGTCCTGAAGGTTCCGGACCTTCCCACAATCCAGCAAATACAGAGTTAACACCCAGCATGCTGGGGCTCCTTTAGGACCTGTTCCGCAAGGCAGAACTGACTTCTAATTTTGTTAACTATGCCCCTGGTCAAGAGGGCCTGCTGCCTGGGGCCTGAATTCTGTCTGAGCCCCAGCCTGAGCACCCAGAGATGGTAGCACCCCCCTCACCATACCCCCATCTCTGGGCACTTCAAGAGAGAGCCCCTTGCCCAGCACATACCTGGCCTGTGCTGAGGGGGGCTCAGAGCCCCAGGGGGAGCCCCGGTCTGCTGGCGCAGACAGCTATGGCAGCATGGAGTCACCAGAGTGTGCCAGGGCCCCTCACAGCATCTATGGGCCCAGGGAAGGGACAGACGGGGGTGCGACCTGACATAGCAGGGTCAGCAAAGGCGGCTCAGTGGAAACAGCTTTTATTGGATCTTGAAGATGAACAGGATTCAGCTGGCTGCTCGAGGTGATGGAGGAGGGGAGGGGAGCAGCCTAGCAGCAGAGCTCTGCCTCTGAGATCTAGGTGGCCAGGGCGGTCTGGGCTGGCCCAGAGAGGAAGCTCAGCATGGCCAGCAGGGGCAGGGCGTAGAGGGCCTTGGACCCAAACCAGGGCGCTCAGAGTTCAGGTGAGGTGACAGGGAGCAGCAGAGCGAGGCTGGGGGGGTGGGAGGGAGGAGCGGCTGGGCGGGGCAGGAGCGGGGAAGCCTGTGGATCCCTCAAGTGGCTGCAGGTGCGGGAGAAGCAGGACTGCCCTTCAGCCACGGGCCAGAGAGCCGGCCGGACTGGCCGGGCCCCCAGGAGGCTGGGCCCCCGCTGGTCAGTGCTGTCCCTGGGCCTCTCCTGCAGCTTCTCCGCACTCCTCTTCCCTGTCTCCATCACACTTGGGCAGGGACAATGTGGCTCCACGCGTCTGGCTCGGGTGTGAGCTCTGCAGCCAAGGCAGCGGCCGCTGGGCCGGGGCCGGGTCCAGGTGGTGCCCGCGAGGCAGGCTGTTTGTGGAAGTCTGCTGCCCTCTGCAGGACAGTTCTAGAACCTCATTCACTCTAGGCCCTCCATCAGGGCCCAAGCACAGCACAGGGTCCGTGTGGGGAGCAAGAGGTCTCAGGATGTCACGGTGATAACGACAGGTGCCCAGCCCAAAAGATGTGTCACCTCAGGAACCTCACTCACCCCCCGCCCCCAACAGCCTGGCAGAGGGGTCTCATTGTCCGTACTTGGTAGCTGAGGCTTGAGGAAGCTGCTTCCTGTCCTGGTTCAGACGGTTCCGGTCCCTGCTGCGCCTCCCTCCTGGGGCTTCATCTTCCCCTAGAGCAAGCCCTCGTCCTGGGTTCCTCCAGCAAGCTGGGCTGCAAGAGGGGCGGCTCTGACGGTCTCACCAGCTCTGGAGCAGGGCTGCTGGGGGGGCAATGCCAAGCCAGGTTGGCCCTCCAGACCCAGAAAACTCTATCCTCCATTACCCCCAACCTCCCCCTCCTCGGCCCCACCCCTCCCAGCCAAGAACTGATGAAGTGTCCCTCTGGGTAGCCCTTAGGGTTTACACACCCTATTTCTGCAGTGTAAGCTCTCATGTAAAAACTACATTAACCCTATAAGCTGCTTCTGTTTGCGAATGAAGATGACGAGGCCGTACGCCCAAACTCACACAGGGAGGGACCAAATGGGGACAATGCACTGACTTTCCGGCCCATACCCTTTAGACCAGCCGGGGCCGCGGAAGGCAACCTCAGCGCACGTGGTCAGCTTTATCAACGACAAACCCCTTAGGTCATGTGAGAAACTAAGGAAAAGACATCCAGAACTGACCAGGAAATACTCAGATGTCAAGGGTCGGCTAGGGTTTCCCCCAGCAGCAGCGGGGCAGGCACGAGCCTGCCCGGGGTTTCTACAGAGTAAAGAGCTTTGCTTCGGTTCCAGGGCGACTCCTCCCCAGGGTGCAAAGCAGAATACTAAAGGCCGGTTGGGAGGCAACATGACCGAGTGGGATTCCAACTGCAAAACGTGCTGGGCAGGGCTGGTACGGACTTTAGTTAGGACGTTGCGGCTGCGGCGAACCTGGTCCTGCTCCTTTAAGAGCTACAGGTCAGAACCCGGAGCCCAGACAGGTCTCGCCAACTGCAGGGACTTGTGTTTCAGTAAGTGACCTTTCTGTTGGCGCTGAGGAGGGCTTGCCTGGATGCCAGACTTGCAAGGCCCCACTGGGGAGGGCGGGCGGGAGGGAGGCTGGGCCTGCTACTTCCAGTAAAAGGCAGGCGTTTTGGCAGCAGTCAGTTTAGAAGCCTTGTTGCTATTGTAAATCATAATAGGCTGATTATTGCAGCACTTGTTCTTAAAGTTTCCCAAAACTGTTCCAGCTGAGCTGTGAGTTGCAACACGAATGTGAGTTGAGTGTACGTATGGGCACAAGAACCCTCGCTCTTCTTTTGAGTCCCCGACTCAGGAACTACATGCACCAGCCCTGGCCCCTCTTTCACAGCACAGGCCGGGCTGAGACCCTGCAGTCCAGTCTCCCGGCTGACACTCCTGGGATTTAATCCCTCAACTCTGAGCTGACACGTGGGTTTACTTGGTATCGAGAATTAAGAGCTTCACAAAGATCACAGACTGAGGTCACCTAAGTATTCATAAAACCACTTGGGTCTGGCAAACTTTTCTTAACTCCCATTTAGACAGCATCTCCGCCCACAGGCCGTGCCACCCTTCCTCCGTCTGGGCCTTGCAGGAGCTGGGCCTGTCCCCGTGCCAAATTGCTAGTTAACATTTGTGTCAGGGTTTCCATTATAAAATGCTTTTTTCCCCGACTTCAAGAATATGTAACCCAACTGTTACTCAAGCTGCAGGCTGGCAGACATGGCTGTTTTTATTTCCTCTGGATAGAGGGGATTACAGGACCCCTGTCTGGACGGGATCAGGTCTTCACAGGCACCTTCCAAGTCTCCCAGGATCCTCCCTGGCATGACCAACATGGGAAATTTAAGGGCAGCCGAGCCCAGCCACTGAAGCTCCACCAGCTCATCAAGCGCAAGGACGGAGGCAACAGACTGGAGCTACTTGGCCAGAGGACACTCAGCTCAGCAGTGGCTACACGGCCGACCTCAGAAACCTGCCTGTACGGTCCTGGGCCCAGGGACAAGGGGTGGAAGAACAACACAGTTCTAAACTCGTCTCCATTTCACAAGCTGTCAAGCCACCTGATGGCCCAGCAACCACGGGGAGACGAGGTGGTGTGTGCACAGTCAGCTCATGCCAATGCAGTGCAGCGTGTTTGCCCGGTTCTAAAAATCCGTAGTTAACACTTTTTAATATACAAGAATCAAAAGTACAGCAGTTTTACAATGTAGGAAAATTTAATACATACTATATAAACAACATTATTTACATCAGAAATCACTAGGACAGTGGCATTTTTCACAAATATAAATTAATTACTGTTTAGTCAACAGGTTTTAAAAGTCCACAATTTTACAATAAAGAAAAACCATCTGTCCCCCAGTCTGGTGGGGCGCAGATGGACTAAAGCAGCCTGGACCCATGGCCTGGCCCTCCTCGCCTGACACGGCAACCCTCAGACAAGCCAGAAGACCACTGGTGCTGGGCCCTGGCCCCTGCTCCTGCTGACTAGTGGATTTTGGTCTCACTGTGTGAGGATTTTCAGTGTCACTGTGTGAATTCTAACTGAACTGCGTTTGCACCGCACGTCCTGATGCAACTCCCAGACATCAGGCTAGGTTTGCAGCATGATGTGGTAAGTGTTCTGGTTTCCCGTGGAAGGGCTTAAGGAATGACTAGGAGAGGGAGCCCAGGGTCACCAGGTCAGGCTCTGCGGAGGGCCGGGCTCTCTCCTGCCAGCCCTGGCAGACCGCAGTGAGCCTGGGCTTCCCCATGACCGTTCGCGGGTCTTTTGTATGCCACGTTAATCCTTGTTCTTGTCCAGGTTTGAGGTGGTGCTCACTCCCCTCTTCCTCAACCTGCTGTTTCTACCCAAGTCTTTCAAAGCTCAGCAGGCTCCATGGAATCTCCTCCTCACAGACGTCCTGGGGCAGCTTCTCCCACCCACAAGTGAGAGATTTTCTACCTGTGCAAACTTCTGTTTTTGATATAAGCATACAGTATTCATACTGATTTAGGTCAATGAGGAAATGCCTCCTTTCTCCCAACCCACTCTTCAAACATACTTCAACACCTAAAATAGATGCATTTATGGGGATACTGTAATTTTATAATGAATTTAACACTGATCTGGCTGATACTGCCTTCTGCTACATCATATGGCACTAAAAGTCCCAAATGTGAACAAAAAGTAGTTCCTTTTTCCTCATGGTGAGACATTTTTGGGAATAACTCACATGTCCTATCAACAACTTCAGAGAAAAAAGACCTGGATGAAATGCAGGGCGTCCAATTCCTCCTCCTGGCCTCCTCTAAGTGGAAGGAAACACCACACCTACAACAGGATGATGAGGCCTGTCTTCCCCTTGTCCCCGGCCACCCTCACCACCCATCACTTAAAGACCCGGCAAGCCAACTTAACCTCCTGTTGGGCCTGAGCAACACGACCACAGGGTAGTGTCAGTATTGTCAGCAAGAAGCTGAACCTGTGGTGTCAAGAGGAGAGATGTGATTCACATGTCCCCACGGAGAAGTCACAGAGTGTCCTCAGTGGGAAGACTAACCGGGGGCTCCCCTGCAGCCCCGTGGGCTTTGCTCCAGGAACTCATGGTCCAAGCCCAAGGTGACAACCCCAAATACCATGAGGAGATGTAAGGTGGTGTGGGTCCCCCAAGCTTTCAGCACAAGCTGTGAGGACCCAGATTCTCCTCAGGAACTCAGGCCTGGCCAGCCCCAGGGCTCCCTGCGTAGCAAGGGGCAGCGGCCCACCAAGGCCATATCCACTTCTCTTGGGTGTACAGCTCAGGCGTTGCTTAGTAAAGGCATTAATGGTGCTGCCAGGATGCCAGCAAGTAAATGGAAATGATTTTACCAAGTCCCCACAGGGTAGTTCAGGGAGTCTGACCCTGGGTATGCCCAGTGGAAGGGCTCTCACCAGTTCTGAGCCTGGACACTTACAGGCACAGTGTATGTTCAAGTCAGTTATTCTGTCTCCACATAGAAAGGCCTTTGAACACTCTAACAATACTGGCTGTATTTAAAATGCATAAAGCAGAAGGCCCAGGGTCAGGAAAACAGAGGGAGCCCACCTAACTGATGCAACCAGCTTGCCTCCCCGGCTCAGGCTCAGTCTGGCTCCAGCGTGGCTCTCACGTCTGCGGCCTGGCCACCCTGTCTTTGGGGGCTTCCCACTGTGGGAAAAGTTTTACTTTACTTATCTCCTTCTAAAAGAAACTGAGTTCAACATTAATATCTCCAACTAACAGTGGAGACCTGTTCACCACAGGTAACTCATTTTCATCTGTCTACCCACCATGTGAGTGTCAAGAGATGTGTAATTCTGTGTGATCTACTCCTTAAAGCTGTGCAAAGAGAACTTAGAGGCAGCTGCCAACGCTGACCTAGTACAACACTGAAGCCCTCCCCACTCACTGGCACTCCCACAGTCCCGCACTAGAAATCTCACCCCCGTCTAGCACCCCAACTTGGTGCATGCCAGCAACAAGCTGGTCGGCAGGCCTGCCTCCACTTCCCCCTTCTCTCCAGGCCCTGTAGTTTTGCTTCTTATCACAGGAATCAGAAATCCAGCAGGGATTCCAGTTCCCTGGCCATACTACCCCACCCTGCCCCCACCCTCTCCCCTCATTCAGCCCGCACCCCACCATGTAAGACCCATGCCAACTTCAGTACTGCCTAACTCACAGTAATCAAAAAAGCCAGCTAGACGGATCCTACTTCCCTGGCACAGGGAGCAAAGGAGACCCACTCAAGAGACCAAACCTCTGAAATGTACAGTGTAGGAAGTTAGTGTTGGTAGGGAGGAAGAGCCACTGTGGGAGTTGCTTCTCTCTCTCTAGCCCCTGCACCACAGGGGTCGTAAAAGCAAGGCCCAATGCATTGTTTTTCCCGAGAACACGTGAGGGGTATACCTGCTCCACTTCAAGTCCTATGATGAGAGAGACCCCGACTGCCTGTTCCCGCCCGCTCCCCACCAGCAGCATGTGTCACATCACAGTGAACCAAATCACGCGCTGTCCAGCGGGTCCCAGCGGCCTTCATGCAAACTTTCCTTCCTCGACCGCCGCACCAGGTTCAGGGTACACTGACCCTGGCAATAAAACATTCACAGCTCTGAGATCCCTTCCTCTTCCACTGGGGAAACACAGCCCATGAGCTGGCACACGAAGTCTCTTCTTCCTCCTAGCACCCATCAAAGTGGGAGGCCAGAGCCAGGCAGGAATGGGATGGGTGTCAAAGTGCAGGAGTGGGGACCCAAATCAAAGCTGGACTGAGTGAAAGGCCTCCCACTCCTTGAAGTGCTTTCAGCTGGCGAGCTAGCAGCAGCATGTCCAGAACCCACTTACTGGTCTAGGTAACTGGTTTCTGTCAGATCAGACCAAAAATATCCAGGTGCTTAATGACTCTTGTTCTCCCTTTCTCTCCCATCTGTCCTCTATGTCTTCCGGACATTCCAGTTATAATCTGGGTTGTTTTTCTGTTCTAGTGATCTCTCCAAAGGAGACCTATGATCCAGGGGTGACTTGGAATCATGAGGAGATTTCTGGGAAGGAGGCGAGCGAGGATCTGAGACCGCAGGGTGCAGTGGAGGAAGGGGCTGTTTATATTCCCCCAATTTGTCTGTGTGGAAGGAGCGGTAATGGTCTGACGGTCCCTGGCCATGGTACCCCATAGGGGGGCGGTGGTCAGACATTCGTCGGAAATCCTGCTGGTGGTAATTCTGGGGCCTAAATTCATCGGATCTCCTCCGCTTGGAGTCATGATGGTGCCTGAAACAGAGAACGCAAGGATCAGCTGAAACACCAAAGCCAGACTCCCTCCCCTTCATCACTGGGGTCTTCCTCCTGCGCTATCTGCAACAACACTTCCAAAGGACTCTGGGGCATACGTTACTAGGAATCCAAGAGACAAAAGCAACAACAAAGGGCTCTTCTGTACTCATTGGCAGAACACATCCTGTGGAACGACCTAAGCCTCATCAAGTCTGCGATGAAACGAGAGACACCGGAACCACTGGCGGCTTTATGAGCTCCCACTCCCTTCAGAAGAGCTGGCAAGATCTGCAAATGTGTTCATGTTCCAGAAAGAACCACAGAAATTGATTTATAAGTAACGGGGATTCCAGTTCCCAGGCCACGCTTCCCCACCCTGCCCCCCGCCCACTTAATTTGTAAGTACTTTGTAATCAATTAATTATTAGTAACAGCCAAAAGCCACAACAACCTCAATATTCAACAATACATGAAGGGTTAATTTAATTATTTTAAAAAATTGACTCAATGTGAAGAATATTAAAATTTTTACTTAGGACCATGGTAAACCAATTGTTGTCCTATTAAAAAAGAATCCTTATAAGTCAACAAAAAGACAAATAACCAATTCAAATATGGGCAAACGACTTGAATAAATATTTCTCCAAAGAAGATATACAAATGGCCACTAAGCACAAGAAAAGATGTTCAACATCTTTTATGAACACTAATCATTAGGGAAATGCAAATCAAAACCACAATGAGATACTCCTCCACACTCAACAGGATACTTAAAAAAAAGATTATTGGCCAAGATGTGAGAAAACTACAAATCTCATACATTTCTGGTAGGAATATAAAACGGTTCAGCCACTGTGGGAAATAGTTGGGTGGGTCCTAAAAAGTTAAACAGAGCACTACCATATGATTGACATTCCACTCCCAGGTAGATACCCAAAAGGACTGAAAACAGGAATCCAAACAAATGCATTTATACCCACGTTCACAGTAGCACCATTCATGATAGCCCAAAGAACCCAAATGTCCATCAACAGATGAAAAGTTTAACAAAATGTGGTATATTATTCAGCCATGAAAACAAATGAAATACTGATGTGTTATCCTGGGGATGAGCCTCTACAACATTGTGCTAAATGCTCAAAGAAGTCAGTCACCGGAAGCCCCATCTTATATGATTCCCTTTATACAAAATATCCAGAGTAAGTACATTCACAGAATCAGAATACAGACTGGTGGTTATCAGGAGCTGGGAGATGGCAGAACGGAGGGTGACTGCTTAATGGTTATAGGGTTTTCTTTGGGGCATTTTGGAACTTGATACAGGTAATGGTTGTACAACACTGTGAATATACTAAATGTCACTGAATTGTTCACTGTAAAATAATTCATTGTTATGTGAATTTCAATTCAATAAACAAAGAGAGTTGGTGACTTAGGTTCCGTTCAAGATGGGAGTACCGGGGACTGGATCTACCCTCCCACCTGAAAAAACCAGAAAGGGACAAAATGTATGAAACGATGGTTTTCAAGACACTAGATGCCAGGAAACTAAGAACAGTGATCCCTGAGGGATGGGAAACTAATGAGATTAGCCTTATAATCACCCAGCTCACAGCCTTCACACAGTTTTTAAGCCTAGGCACAAACTGGGGGAGACCAGAAGGCCTGTGGAGAAGTTCCTGAGTGGAAAGTTAGGGGGCAGCACCAAGACAGCTGGAGTCCACAGGACAGGCTGCAGAAGAGAGGTCTGCACATAGAGATTCCAAAGATCTGCAGCAGGTTCGCCTTTGAGCATTCAGCTGAACAGCGTTCAGAGGGTACATCTAAGGAAACCACCCAAGGCCAGGGAAAGAACCACCAGGTTAGAGTTGCAGTGCCCTGTGCTCTCAGAGCCAGAACAATGCCTGTTCTCATCAGCCACAGTGAAAAGCCTCCAGATCGAGGGATAACTGGAAGAGTAAAAGTGGGGTCCTTACCTCTGGTGGTGAGGAACAAATCAGCCCTTGCCAGAGCACTACTCCAGTTTTGCCTAACAAATCTTAACAGGAAGACCTGAAAGAATCTGTTTGCAAGTAACCTGTATCTCATAACAAAGCTCCAGAATATTTATAGGAACATAGAAATATCCAGCCCTCAAAAGGTATCTGACCAAAAATTATCACACCTGGGAAGAACTAGGAACATAAGACTATAATGAGGAGATAAATTAACTGAAGCTGCCCAGATGACAAAATTAGCAGACACGGATATGAGAACTATTTTAAAACTGTAGTCCAGATTTCAAAGAGCTACAAAGAGACAAGAAAGATTGCAAAAAACAAAACAGAGACCCAAATACAAATTCCAGAGATAACACTACAATATATGAAATGCAAAATATGCTGGATGGGCCTCCAAGCAGGTTAGACATTGAAAAAGAATATATCAGTGAACTTGAAGACACAGCAATAGAAACTATCCAACTGAAACAGAAAAAAAAAACATAACTAAAAAAAATTAACAGATCATCAGTCTGAGACAAATTCAAGCAGCCCTAATATAGGTGTAACTGGAAATCTCCAAAAGAGATGGGAGAGTAGGGGGACAGAAAAAATATTGGTAAATTGAAGAAAATATTAGTCATCAGAAATAATGGCTAAAAACTTCTCCAAATTTGACAGAAATGATAAACACATAGATCCAAGAAGCTCAATAATTCCCAAGTACAAGAAACACAGGAAAAAACACAGCAAAGAATACTGTAATCAAATTCCTAAAAATCAGTGATAAAGAAAAAAAGACACATTATGTATGTAAAGAACAAAAAGATGACAGATTTTTCATCAGAAGCAATAAGGTAGACAGAAGAGGAATGTCTTTAAGGTACTGAAACAATCAATCTAGCTACAAATTTATACCTAGCAAAATTATCTTTCATAAATGAAATCAAAATAAAGACTTTCTTGGACCTACAAATACTGAACAAATTTATCACAAGCAGAAACGCACTGAAACAAGTCCTTCAGGGAGAAGAAAAATGACAATACAAGTCTACACAGAGGAATATAGGGCAAATGCCCTCTGGAGCCAGACCAGATAATAGAGAAGAGTGGGGAGTGACTGGCACCAGCTCCTCCTAAAGGACACTGCTGCTACTCGACTACAGCTGCTGTGCTAATGCAGGCTAGTGTTACCAGAGCTTTCCAAAGAGAAAGCAGAACATTGAAATGTTTATATGAAATTTTCCATTTTTAAACTCAAAGTGCAGTCTAAACATGTCATAAGCCTACAGAAAACCAAAGCTGCTATGAGACTGAAATACAGCGAAGTCCTGAAATTAGGAAGAAGAGGTAAAACCTCTTTGGCCTTTCTGGTACTTGCTAATAACTCTATTTAAAATTTTGGCTCACCACACAATGATATATATTATATAGTTGTACAGAAGGTACAACTTTCAAAGTCTTTGACCCCTAAATAGTGGGGTCCTGGAAAGAATGGGCTGGTCCTCGTCTTGGGATCCCTGCTGCCTAGCAGCTGAGGGCCTAACACAGAGCCTAATAATTTTGGTTGCTAACTAATACCTATGGCTGCCTTTCTCTAGATTTCCTCAGAGGAAGGCAGAAAACTCTTTTCCTGCACAAGGGAAATAATAAAACTGCAATTGGCTACCTATGATCCAGAGAATAAAACGTTAAACCTGTACGTTGGCATGAAATGTCCTCCTATTATCCAATCAATGAATCTTCTGGACAACCCTTCCCAGTGCTTAACCTTGGCCTAGACCTATGATGCCTACTCCATTTCTCTCTGCTTAGCTGATTCTTCAGAATTACCAGCCTCCTCTCTTCCTCAGTCCTCAGGAAAAACTCAAAACTCCTACTTTCCCCCATCTACTCAACACACAATGTCAGTTGCCTGTATCAAGACACCTTCCCAACACCCTGAAGATGTCTTCATAGCAGACACATCTGGTTAAACTTGAGACCATGCCTGGCATGATTATGTTCAATGAGTATGCAATACATACATTTATGTGTATGTTGCTTGTCTTTTCCCCTGTAACACAATAAAGCTCCTGGCAGAGGTCGGCGTCAGGTGTCTCAGGGCTTCTGCATACCTGTCATAATAATCTCTGTGTCCCCGGTGGTCTCGGTCACTACTGTACTGATCATAAGGTCTCTTCCTGGACAGGTTGTTGGGTCGGTAGCTCCCAGAACGGTGGGTGTCCACGTGTCGCCGGTCCCCATAATGGTGGTCCTTGTACCAGTGTTGCTCATACTGATGATGCCTGTCACTAGCCCACGGCGGATTGTTGTTACCACCACCATAGCTGAACTTTCTTTCCCTCTGCCAGTCCCCTCGGTCTGTAGGGACAAAAAGAACAGCCTCATGACTGCAAGAAATGGCCAAATTTCACTTCCACTGAAGTTTAAACTGAGAAGCTAAAACATGTTATAAATAGACATTAAATTTCCTCCTTCTTGCTCTTTTTGCTGCTGGTTAACATACCAGGAATGAGACCTAACATTCTTTCCCCCAAATTTTGAAGCAAAAGAAAACCACCTTTTTTCTCCTGAAATCTTATGAACAACTGCTTTTCATTTTCCACACCTGTTTACCTTCCAATCTGGGAAAGATCCTTAAAATGAGATTTCACTCAAAAACAAACAAAAACAAACACTGACTTGGAAAAGAGCACTACTGAGTTTCACTACCACAAGATATTACCTTTTATCCACACATTTAAAGTTTATTACCTGCTGGTACCATAACCTGTGCCTGGTCTCTGAAAATCTTTCCAGACTAAACTTCGAGTCCACTCTTCTTCCCCAGCCCGTACCAAGAAAATGGACCTCCTCCTGTAAGAAGTGATTACTCGAACTCTGGATTTGATCGGTGCTCTAATTGTTAAGAATAGGGTGCCAAACTGAAATTTGTTGTTTCTGTGGCCTCCCTTCTTCCCTAAGCAGAAGAATCACACTTACTTGAGTCAGAAAAGGTAGTGAAAACACAGAAGTCCAGAAAAGGAGCCTATAAGTGGGTTGAATCGAGGCCAAAAAAATGTATGTTCCCTCAGAACCTGTGAGTGTGACCTTATTTGGAAATAGGGCCTTTGCAGATATAATTAAGGATTTTGAGATGAGATCATCTTGGATTTAGGTCAGGCCCTAAATCCAACAGCAGATATCCTTTTAAGAGAAAAGCAGAGGGAGCTCTGAGACAGAGACAGAGAAAGGAAAGGCCAGGCAGAGATGGAAAGAGAGACTGGGGCAATGCAGCCACGAGCTGATGAACACAAAGGGCTGCAGGCAGCCGCGATGAGCCAGCAGAGAGGCAGGAGCAGATTCTCCCTCAGAGCCCCCAGAAGGAACCAACCCTGCTGACACTTTCATTTCTGACTTCTGGCCTCCAGAACTGGGAAAGAATAAATTTATATTGTTTTAAGCCACCCAGTTGATGGTACTTTGTTACAGACAGCCTTAGGAAATTAATGCAGAAGGTCCCAGAAGGAACTATCTGGTCTCAGAGGAAATCCATCTTCTATCTACAACTATGTTTAAGACCACAGATATGCCACCAAATGCACATCTCTCTACTAATTCTGCTGGTCTTCTAGTATTTTTCTAGAAAGCCAAAGAATAATATACCATGAAGGAACCTGTGCAGCTTAGAAGTTTATACCATTAAATAAATGTACAGTCAACTAGTGGCTTAAATTCATTGCTGATCCAGAATGGATCAGGCCAGAGGAAAAAGTAAAAAACTTTGACTATTCAATCTAATTAACAAACAAACAAAAAAAATCAGACGCCTTTACAACACAAAAAGATCATGTGAAGATGGCTTCAAACTAAATTAAAAGACTTCCAATAGGTATCAATGTCTGTGGTACAGTGGAGATGCTCTGTAAAAAAATCAAGCCAAGTCATTTATTTCTAGAGAAATCACACAGTGTTTTCTTTTCTTCTTGAATCCTCTATGAGGTAGGTTACTGGTTAGAAAGTACTGAGATATTTTCTTGGGCAAGGAATCCAAGATTTAAATAAAAGACTACAGTTAGCTTAGTAAGAAAAGTCCTTTCAAAGGATCAGAATATAAAATCAGTGACATCACATGAATAACAAAACCAGTCTAATCCCAGGAAAAAGTCAGTACAACTAACAGAATTAGAGCTAAGAACACGGAAACATTTCCCACCCATCTTGCATAGTCATGACCTTTTCCACCCCTCAATGAAATGGTGATCAACTAGTTCTCAACTATTTAGATTTTTAAGATTGGAAGACACGGAACTTCTGCTTTCAGGGAGTTAGAGTAGCTTGCAGCAGAATTACAGTCTGCCAAAAACAGTAGTAAGGGCCAGGCAAACAAAAAATAACCTGAACAAAGACATCAAAGAGCAGCCGAAGAAATCAGGACTTGAAGGAGTAAGATTGCAAGAAAAAGGCCTCAAAGAGGTAAGAGCTAACTTCTGCAGCCACTGGGGAGGCTCTGTGACTGAGCATGGGCAAGAGGCCGACTCTCTGGGCTCTTCCTGGGAAAGGCCCACTGCTGGAGGGACAGACACACCAGCAGAGCCTGTGGTGGTCTTTCTAGGCTAGAAGGACAATGGAGACTTGAGGGACTTCAAACACACAGCCAGTCTTTCCTTCCCCTAGGACGGCAGGCAGCAGAGGCTACAAAGCTAAGCTGCACCCCTCTGAAGAGCACAGCAGAGAGGAAAAATGAAGCTGAGGGCAAAGAATGCTGCAGGCCCTCCACTGAGCACTCTGAAGAGCTAAGAGCTAAGGCTCCGGAACATGCGGGACAGAGGCAGACTAGATTGAAATGATCACCACCTCCCACTGAATGAAGCCCAGAGAGGGAAGGATGAACCTTCTCTTGGAGAAAGTAGTACCCTATGGAGCTTCTATAATTTTTAAAATAGTTTCCTTTTGATAAAAAAATAACTAAAAGACAGGACTATATGACTAAAAACCAAAAGAACAAAGTATCAATAAAAAATGACTCACAATAACTCAGATATTGGAGTAGGGAAAGATTTTTAAATAACTGTAATTAGCATAATTAGTAGGTTCAAAAAAGAAAAGAGAAAATTGATTTTTCTAAAAGCTTTAAAATTTTACAAGACTGGAATATTTTTCAAAAGAAAAAAAAAAAAAAGCAAATGGAAATCCTAATACTGAAGTTTAGAAATGTATACTTCATCCTGAATATTACAGAATATTTGACTTTTTGTAAAATCTTACACTATGCTTCTATGTATATTATATACTTCTACAGTTGTATTCTTTATGCTTTTTTCCCTTTCTTCTATTTTTATCTTTAAAAGTAATTCATGCTCAGTGTAACCAGTGAAGCAATAGATGGAGAAATTAACTTCATCCGTTCTCTCCTCCATCACCAGCACACTGAGATAGCTGTTACTGTATGCTTCCTCGTTTTTATCTAGGCTTCTACACAGTCTTTGAACATACACTATGGAAAACATATTGGTGATTCCTCAGAAAGTTAAATATAAAATTACCCATAACCCAACAATCCCACTCCTAGGTATATACCTAACAGAACTGAAAACAGGTACTCAATTACTTGCACACAAATTTTCACAGTGGTACTTACTATTCACTATGTCCAAATAGCAGAAACAACCCAACTGTCTGTCAACTGATGAATGGAAAAACAAACTATGGGGGGTATCCACACAATGGAATATTATTCAGCCACAAAAAGGAGTGAAATACTTACATGTTACAACATGAATGAACCATGAAATAGCCAGACACGTACTGCATGGTATCATTTATATAAAGGGTCCATACACAGAAATCCAAAAAGACAGAATACAGATTGGTGGCTGCAGGGACTGAAGGGAAGGGGAATGGGTAGAAACGATTTGATGTGCACAGGATTCCCATTTGAGGTGACAGAAATGTTATAGAACTAGATAGAAGTGCTGGCTATACAACACTGTGAATGTATTAAATGCCACTAAATTATCACTTTAAATGGTTAAGTTTATGTGAATTTCATCTCGATAAATTTAAACATACACACAGTTTGTTGTTTTTTCTCTCTGGTTTTTTTTAAATCTATAAAGCCAACTACTCATTTTTAATAACTAATAATAATGTCCTATTATTCTAACCATTCTCCTACTCATGAACATTCTAATTATTTCCAGATTTCTGCTATTCTAAGGCTGGAACTACATCGTTATGTATATATGTGCTTTTACTTCCACAGGACAGACTACCAGAAAAATAGCCTATATATTTAGGTATTTCAGATAATTTTCTGGAAAGATTGCAGCCATTCACATTCTAAACGGTTAGTATGTATTTCACGTTTTAATTCTGGCTGATCTAAATGGGTAAAAAAATTGGTTAGCTTATTGTTTCTTTCATTTACATTCCCTAATAGCATAGTTAGTTGGTCATCTTGTCATGTTAGCCATTTAAATTTCCTCTTCTATATGAATTCCCTGTTCCCAGACTTTGCCCATTTTTCTGTTTTGTTATCCTTGTGTTATCCATTCATAGGGCTCTTTCAATATTAGCAGTTTTAACCGTTTAACTGTCACAGATGATGCAAGTTGTTTCTCTCAGTCTACTATTTGTGTTTGTGATGGCAATGTTCTTCTTAAAGGTGAAGTTACGACCTTTTGGATCTTTGTTTCATGCTTTATCTCATCAAGACAAGAGAGGACAACTGAATGTTGAGGGAGGATGAGGCACAGAGGTCTACCTGCTGTCTTTGAACAGTAAAATGATTCTTATTGTGGCAACTCTTCCTAAAACTCCACTTAATGACCCACCTGCATTACTAAAGTGTCTCTTGTTGGGGTGACTATAGTTGTCTCTTGGATGTCCATGCATCTGCGGGCCATGGGAGGAGGGCAAATGAGGCTTCTGGGGGTGAAGGCTATGTGGGACATGGGACTGAGACATCAGGGAATCCCGGCTGGAGCCCGAGGCCTCTGGTCGAAATGGCTTCTTAACACCAATCATGTCATCTTTCTTCTTTTGCTCCTGTGGAGTAAAAGGAAACCAAAAAATCTCACATCCCAAGCCAAATTCCCAAAAACAAAGATCATCACCTTTGAGTATTTCTCTCTTGCCCTCCTTGGTATTTGCTCTGTCATCTACTACCTTCTCATCAAAAAATGCTCATAAATTCCACTGAGTCCCTCCAGCACAACAGCCTCATAGAGCCCCATGTGCTACTCTTGACCTCCCAGGCCAATACCCCCCAACAAGTATCTAAGAATATGTGCACAGATGGCTGGATGGTACTGTACCAGGCAGAGAACAGTGCCCAGGCTGTCAGCATTCTCAGAGATTCTATCTGGACTATGTAAAAGCAAGACCACTGACTTTATCTTAGACTAGCTAAAACAACCAACCCAGACTAGTCCAATGGGAACTAGTTCCTGTGCCAAAGTTATCACACTAAACATAAATGCTTGAATACCACTTATCACGTAAGTAAAATATTCACTATAAAAACAATTGAATAGTTAAGTAAAAAATAAGAAATGCAAAGTGACCAAAAACTTCACCACCAAAGGAATTAATTTTAATAATTTGATCCGTCTTTCTAAATGTGTGTATGTTACTTTTTTAACAAAAATATTTGGTTTTTTTTTCACTTAACGTATTGTGAAAATCTTCTCATGTAAATATTTATTCGCACAATATTATACTTACGGTTGAATAATACTCCCTGGTATGGATATACCATGATCTAATTAATCTACTTGTTATTGTGGGACATTTAAATCATTCATTTCCACCATAAATATGCTTAAGTCCTTAATTTTCTCACTAAATTCTTTGAAACAGAATTGTATGTTTTAGTCTTTTGATAAATCTCACTGAACTGTCTGCCAGAAGGGTTGTGACAATGTATGCCCCCAACTACTTTTGTTTTTCAACTTATACTAACTTCTCATACCTAGATTAATGCAGCCCTTCACCATCATGTGTCCAACTTCAAAATCCTCCTCCTAACTTCCACTCCCTGCTAGAGGGGCCTTTCTCAACTATTTCACTCCTTCCTGGGGCCTGGGCCTTTCCTGACTATTCTTTCAAAGACTTCACAATGTTTACAATTTACATCTATATTCAGCAAGATTAGTTTATTATTTCTATGTGTTCCTGCTATATCACATTCTGCCACATCAAATTTAATTATCAACTACTTTAGAGTACTACTCCACAGCTCAACATAGGTTGGGCAAGGCCTAAGTTCATGTAACAAATTCTTCTGAGCACCTGCCCTGTGCCAGCACTCTGCCAGGCGCTGAGAATATGGCGGAGGATGAGAGACACCGCAGCTCTGCATTCAAAGAGCTCATATGCTAGTGGAGGAGGTACCCAATGTTCAGACTAGCTCTAAATGGCTGCTTTGGGTGGGGCCCCCATGGCACATCAGCAGACCTGAAAATGGACACAGCCGCACAAGGACACTGCCCCTACACAAGCAGCCAAGGCACCCATGTGCCCACCTCCTGCACCAAAGAAGGAACGGCACTTCTGGATGCCTTCTTCTCGTGTTTGCTCCTTTACATGAGCAGCTGAGACCCTACATACAGAAGGTGGAAGGACAGCCAGTACCCATGGCCCAGAAAAGAACAGAAAAAGTATTTCCTGCCCACATGCCTGTTACCTATCAGGAGATACATTTATAATCTACCATAAGACTGGTGAATAAATGATTGCAGGACATAAGGACACAGGGCAACAACCCCTTATCAAAACTGTCACACTGTTTAGTTCTAATACATCGGCTATTTCTACCCACTAGGTCCTACTGTCAGTGTGACTACTAGAGGAGCATGGTGAAAAACGACAGCTGACACAGAGCAGGAGCACACTATACTAGAAGGATGGGCCATGGCGGACGCCATCACCCACTCCGGGGCCTGTACCTCCCCCTCCATCTGTAAGATGATGGCGGAAATGAGTGACCCTCTGGCACCAATAATCTAGGATTCTACGATCCTCTCCCAAGGGAAAAACAGTAATTTAAGGAAGTTTTCTGTGGAATTGGCTTTTATGTGTATGAATAAGAATTAAATTTGTATTTTACCTCCTCTTCTTGAGCTCTTTTCTTATGAGCCATTTTGTATAACTTATGCAACTTTCGAGCATCAAATTCTGTAAACTTGGAAACAAAAATCCATAGATTCCTAAGGAAAAAAAAAATCAACAATTCTGGTCAGTCATACCAAGGGGGTCAATAAGAAATAACTTCTTACTCTCTTTAGGATGGCAAGCTACTGAACTCTGCTGTGGGGAATCTCCAAGTGCAGAAGGTACAGAAATATTCTTTCAGTTGCTTACATCAGTAACACATCTTAGATGCTATGCCAAGAGTCTGATAGGGCTCTGCAGACCTGGGGTGTGTCCCATAGCTAAGACCCCCTAATTAATATCACGGGCAACCAGGACCCCGGTCCCCAAGTCTTCCTCCTCCTCCCTGACTTCCTGCACTCTGCCACACTGTTACCACCATGTCTCAGGTGGGGATACACACACAGTGGGGCATCTCTGCTACCCCTACTTTTCTCCTGTTATCACCAGTCCCTATTAGAAGATAACAAAAGGTCATCCTAGCACATAGGTCCATGAGACTAGGTACGGCTAAGGCCCACTCTCTTTCCTTTAACCCCCTCAAGGGCCACCTCCCCTCCAATCCCACTGCACGCACTCTAGCATGGCATCACTAGCAACAGGCTAGTGGCTGAAAAAAACCGTCTAGAACAAGGAAGCCTAGGTTCTCGCACAGAGCTGAAAATGGAGTCTCACACGCTTTCATACTTTCTAGAGAGCAGTCTCACTGTGCCAGGCCACTCACACACCACCGAGCTGGCTCTCCTGTAAGGCCTCCTATGACAGGGCTTCAGTCATCTTAGTAACAGCCCTTAAACCCTGACACCCTGCGAGCCCCCTCGCTGTCCCTCTTGTGAGCCTTTGCTTCACCTAAGCAAGTCCGCTCGGCTCCCCCAGGCCCAGCTCAGGTCACCCGGCCTGCCTCTCAGAAGAGTCCCCTCCCCTCCCCGACAACTCCTCCACACGTGCTCCCTCCTTCTCAGAGCTCCTATGGTACTTGGTCTTGCAATTACCACTTCATGATGGAAAACAGTCGCCAGAGTGGACAAGGACCTTCTGATGAAGTACTGCTAGCTATGACCACAGCACCTGCCCCATTTAAACACAGCCCCAAGTGTACAGTCGGAAACCTTGCCTCATGGACCTATGCACCAGGATGACCTTCTGTTATCTTCTAATAGGGACTGAGTTCAAAAAAAAAAGCCAGATGGAAGAAGTTGTTAACAGTGTAAAAGGGAACAAAAGTAAGATTTCAAAACTTAAATCTTCTATTTTTAATGGGTGTGAAGTTTGCTATGGATAGAATCATGACAGAAGTTTCCTTAAATCGATTTTTCATTCAAAACCAATCCACTGAGATTGGGCATACTATACAAAGATAGTTTCATTAACCATGAAGTATATGAGTTCAAAGTAACTATGGATTATGTAGAGACTCAATGCCACAGTTGTCTGAGAAATTCCAGTCGTGTTTTCTTAAAATATCGAAAGTGAATTTATAAAGCAATGACACCTTACAAACTGAAATCCTGGATTAACTGCATTAATCCAAATACTACTGAAGTTCTTTCCTTATTAGAGAGACTAGAGAACTCATAGTTCTGGTGGTTTAACTTCTGTTTCATCTCGTGTGTTAGTAGAAAGCTCATCAATTGGTTATTATACCTGACTATCAACCTGAGACAGGTATAGTAGTGAGACTACATGACTTTTATCCCTTCCACATTTATAGTCTGGGTCTTTATTCTGAAAATAATCAAACAAATCCTGTATCACTCCCTTTCTCTTAAAAAATGACATCACCCAAACTACTTTAAAGGCTGCTTTCAATGGAATGGCTTATTTCAGGAAAATGGAATTGAAGCCTGTAGATATGCTGCCGTTAGATGGTTTTAGTTAGGAAAAAAGTTTTCATTAGGTGGCTATGTCACCTTTTATAAAAGAGAAACAGAAAGCACGCACACACTATCAAGTCAAACGGAGCCATTCGAGGCCACGGCAGTTACCTTCTCCACAGTTTGATGTGCTCCTGGTCCGAGTAAGCTTTAAGGCACTCGGCTATCCGGTCTCCAATCTTCAGCAGGCAGTTCCGGGTGTGCTCCAGCTGTTCTTGCACGCTGAGCCCCTTGTCAGGTTTGTCCAGCTGCTTCAGTGCCTTTTTCACGGGCCTCATCCTCTCCTTGCACTGGAAGAAGCCAATGGAACAGACATCAACATCTGCAACAGAGATGTCTTCTACTGGCTTACAGTGCTCTGAATTCCCAGAGAAAACAAGGCCCCCCCCCACGCCACCCCACCACCGGAGGAGCATGATGTAAAGCCAGTGGAACGACTATAGATGTTAGAGCCAGAAGAACCCGAGGCTCAAGTCCCAGCAGCAACATTTGGGGCAAAGACCTTTTTTACACCCTCCTGATTAGCCTCTGTGAAAGCTGCCCTGCTTCCTCATCTGCAAGACGTGCATGACAATGACTCATGAGGTGTCAGGAAGACCAAATGAGAGGTGTCCTGGAAACCTCACACCACAAACTATCTACACCCGCAGGACAAAGCATTTACATGTCCTTCGTGTAAGGCTTGTAAGAAACTAAGCGAAAGGCCTTTAAGGATAGATGGTGGGCTGAGCACAAGGATCTTTTTCTCCCCCTTCCCAACCCCACCAAAACAACAGTAAAGGGATTGTCTTAAAAAGAGAAGCCCACAAAGACAGGGACAATGAGAACAAACACCACCAACCAAATACTAGCAGCAAGGGAAATGACAAGAGACCTGAGAAAACTAAATTCTAAGCCAGCAATGGAAAGAACTGAAGACCAACCAGAGCTGTGCTGCCAAATCCCCCTGCAAAGGCTGGCCAGGTGCCTCTGCGAGTAGGGTGACGGTTAAAACTAAGGACTGGTTTTTTTGGTGTGGTTTTTTTGGTATCATTAATCTACAATTACATGAGCGGAATTATGGTTACTAGACTCCCCCCATCATCAAGTCCTCAACACGTACCCCATTACAGTCACTGCAAGGACTGGTTTTTCAAAGACTGCTTAAGAGTTAACAGACACCCAGATTCAGGACAGACAACCAAACCTCCAGAAGATGTGGAGGTTTATTCCCTGCAGAGGGTAAAGAACGGTCTCTGAACTGGGCTGCAAGGGGGCAGCTGAAAGGCAAGGCTGGTGCCCTGGGAACAGAAATGCATGGATGTCCCCTGCCTCTAATAGGAGCAGACAATTGAGCCATCTGAAAAAATATTTTGACATGAATGATGGAAAACAAATTATAGGGAAATAAAAAAGCACTCAGAGAACCACAGAGGGGAGATGGTCTTGGAAATAAAACACAAGAGAAATGAAAAGCTCAAAAGAAGTAATGGGAGATAAAGTTGAGAGGATCTCCCAGAAAGTAGTTTAAAAAGCAGAAATGGAAAATAAGAAAAGATAACAATATTAGGGACCACTCCTAGAGTCCAATATCCAAAAACAAGGAGTTCCATAAAGATAAAACTAAGAACTCAAGAGGAAATTATCACAAATTAATTTGAGAAAATTACTCAGACCTGTAAGACATGACTGTCATCCACTATGTATCTGGTATAATGAATTATCTAAGCACAAGATCATAAATTTCAGAACAATGAAACCTCACAAAGAAAACTCTCATCATTTTGTGGTAATTCCATAACTATACACTTATGATCTGTTCCTTTTTCCAAGTTACACTTCAATTTTAAAAAGGACAAAAATAAAAATATACCAGAAACTGGGAGACAGTTATAATGACTATAACAGATAGAAAATTAGTATCACGAAGAGAAAAGGTAAGAAAAGACAACTTACTTAAAACTCACTGGAGACATGAATGCCCAATAAATATGGCAAAAACTTCAACTCCATCACTAATCAATATATCCCTCAGATATACTGACAATAATCAATACCCCTCAGACTGGCAAAAATTAAGAAGTCAGAAATTACCACATATTTCCAAGACTGAGAAATACAGGAACTCCCATTCGTTGCTAGAAAGAGTGTAAATCTCTACAATTGCTTTGAAAGTAACTCACCACTACTCAACGAGGTAGTACATGTGCATGCCTAATGAAAACCCAGCAATGCTGCTCAAGCTAAATACACTCTAGAGAAGCCCTTACATCTGTGTACGACAAAATATTTACAACAATCTCACCACAGCCTATTTTTAATAGTAAACGTTTGAAAAAAAAAAACAAGTTTACCAAAAGGAGAAAGAATGAATTCTGGAAGTCATAAAAACAGAGTAATATGAAACATTTACAGAGACCTAATTATCAACATGGATAAATCACAAAGATACAAATGCTGAGGAAAGAAAAATAAGCTGTAAGAAATATAGTGTGGCATTTATATAAAGTTTTAAAGATGGAAAGTAGTATTATCTATAGCTCATTATGGATACATTGGAGACTGTTAATATTAATGGTTAAGAACCCAGGCTCTCATGCCAAATTGTCTGGGTCAGATTGTTGCTCTACACCATACTATGTGATACAGGACAAGTTTAACTCTCTACCTTATTTTTTAATACGTAAAATGGAGAATTACCTATTTCATACAACTGTTATGGAGAAAACACATATAAAATATACAAACAGTGCCTGGCTGTTTATGTGAGCTTATTACTCTAAAACAAAGTATGTGAATGATAATCAAATTTAAAGTTGTGGTTACTCCTGGGAAGCAAGAATTTCATTCTCTTAGTCTTAAAATTTAGATTTGACAAGGCTTTATGGTATGTACATCAATGTTTATTATATTTCTTAAATTTTTGTTTTTTCAACATTTCATAATGTAAAAAAACAAGATTAAATGAGCCAATATGTAAACAAAAACATTTTTAAAAATGGTAGGTACCACAGAAGCATTAGTTAGGATTTCTTCTTATAAATGCTGGGCTAAGGAAGAACCAGGAAACAGATCCAATAGCTGTTTAACAGTTAATTCATTTACTCAATTTACTTACTTACTGATACATATATATATATATATTTTAGATATACTTCTAACATCTAAATGTACCTTACATAAGACACAGTACTTCATCTCAAAGGCCTTTCAGGAAGAAGAGTAGAGAGAATTAAGAAAAATGAAATACATGTAAAAATACACACACACACACACACACACACACACACAGGCATATAGGTTTTGGGGAACAAAGACAAAGGGATGAGAGAGAAAAGACTGCTTTATAGAAGGAGATCAAAGTTCTACCCTTTGCTGCCACAGAGCAGGAGTATTTTGCGATCGGGATGAGCACTGCTCTTTGAGATTGCATTACCTGCTCAGTGAACTGTGCTTTGCCGAAGGTTGGGGAGAGGAAGAGACCGCAGAGAGGTGAGGAAGGGAGTCATGAGTGGCACAATGAAATACACGCACGCAGCTGCAGTGAGGGGCTACGGTCCCCGAGGACAGGCTGGCCCGTTTCCAGTCCCACAGAAGACCCGGTCCACAAACTCCCTCCCCATCATCTTCCCTGTTTCGTGTGAGACAGAACACACCGAAGCCCATGTCTTAGCTCCTACAGTCCCACAGCATGAAGGTACAGCCACGCTCACCACTGCTCCAGGCCATCCACCCCTTTGCTCCCACCCCCCGGCCGCAGCACCTTCTGGAGCCTCCTCACCGCACCACTCGGGCCTCCGTGCCTGCTGCTGCCTTGCGTTGGCTGCCTTCCCTCCCCTCTCCTCCTTTACCTTTTCCTCTTCCTTCAGCACCCACTCCAGACATCACTTCCTTAAACACGCCTTCCTGATATTCCTTGCTGGGTCACATCCCCTTCTCACGGGACCTCTGCCCTCCAAAGGCCCATCACTAGGTTTGTATAGGTACTAACTCCCCTACTAGAATGTAAAGTCTACAGCGACAGAAACGGTGATCTTTTCAACAGCTGGCACATAGATTTTTCAATAATTCAGTGTTAGCTCAGTGAACGCTCTGTTCCAAAACGCCTCTAAGGGCCCCTGCAGCCTTTCCAACTGTAAACACAAGATAGGAAATCCATTCCCTAAACTTCTTTCTCACTAGAGAGCGAGTAAGAAAATCTCTTCCCTCCAGCTTGTTCCAGAGCACAAGGCCTTTAGATATTAGAAGTAATGGGTTTAAAAATAACACACTGATATTTAGACCTGCTGAGGCTATGTGGCTGACCTATGAAAGGCAGAGCCACAGAAAGCCCTGTGGCTGCAGACACCGGAATCCCTCAGTTTCAAGACTTACTATGCTGAATGTCTCCTGGTCCAGATCATCCTCCTCATCCTCTCCAATGGGGACAGGCTCACTTCCTGCTGTAATATGGACAGGACCCTGAGATCGCTTTGATTTACTCGAAGATTTGGCATCACCACCTTTAGGCTTTTAAAAAAGAGTTACAAGGAATCATTATCATTTGTGCAATCCCTGACTATTAATTTGGACTTTTTGCCTATGTCACATCACCACAACAGGCAAATGTGATGGCCTCAGTTTATAAAGGTAAAATAAAATCTCCTGAGACGTTGTGAAGCCAAACCTACACGATTAATGGCTTAATCATACATCATTCCTATTTCTGTCTCTAAATGTACCCAATTATAACTTCAACCTCATTAATGCTCTTTTGGCTTCTATTTCCTGAAACCATAAAATACACAAAAACATCAGGAAGCAGTTAAGATTATAAAATGACAGAGCTTTATAGTCTCATGTGGCAGTTTTTATTAATAACTTGTAAATGAACATATACTTCTCATCTAGGAATTTCTATTAATGAAAATATTGCAAATGATTGAAATCTACATGAATCCACATGGATAAATTTCATTTATCGATGGAAAACTGCAGAAGGATGGGTATCTACAGATACAGACAAATATAGAGGTTCCATATATATATATATATATATATATATATATATATATATATAATGGCTTTGTGTATGAACATTAAAAAACATAAATTGATACTACATCTTATGATTATATAATATATAGTAAAAGAATAAAAACACAGAAAGTTTTCAAACCACTACTTCAATAGTGGTTTGAAGATTGGAGAAAAGAGAGAGGCAGAGTAATGAAATCTGGGAGAAGTAATAGAGGGGGCCTTCAACAGTATCAGTAATGTGTGCATGAAACACAAAATACACTAGCCAAAAAAGAGAAAAAAAAAGCCACTTGAAGTAAACGTGAAAAAAATGTTAACAACAGCTGTAGTACCTGGGTGGTAGATAAACAGATGTCCGTTAAATTGTTCCTTGCACTTTTATCTTTGAAATACAGGCATACCTTGCTTTGTTGTGCTTTGCTTTACAGCGTTTCACAAATACTGTGTTTCTTACAAACTGAAGGTTTATGGCAACCCGGCTATGAGCAAGTCTACTGGTGCCATTTTCCCAATGGTATTTGCTCACACTTCACAGTTGTCATATTTTGGTAAACCTTGCAGTATTTCAAACTTTTTCATTATTATTGTATTTATTATGGTGATATGATCAGTAATCTTTGATGTTAGTATTGTAATTGTTTAGGAGTGCTATACCCCAAGCCTATACAAGGTGGTGAATTTAACATGTGTGTGTTCTCACTGCTCCACCAACTGGCTGTTCCCTACCTCTCTCCCTTCTCTTTGGGCCTCCCTATTCCATAAGACACAACAACATTGAAACTGGGCCAATTAACAACCCTGCAGTGGCCTCAAAAGGTTTAAGGGAAAGGAAGAGTCACACATCACTCATTTTAAATCAAAAGCTAGAAATGGTTAAGCATAGGGAAGAAGGCATGCTAATAGCTAGGCTGCTCACACCAAACAGTCAACTGGTAAATACAAAGGAAAAGTTATTGAAGGAAATAAAAAGTGCTCCTCCAGTGTACACACAAATTATCAGAGAGTGAAAGAGCCTTATTGGTGATACAGGAGAAAGTTTGAGTGGTGTGGATAGAAAAGATCAAACCAGCCACAATATTCCCTTAAGCCAAAGCCTAATCCAGAGCAAGCCCTTAACTCTCTTCAATTCTATGAAAACTCAGAGAGAGAAGAAGCTGCAGAAGCAAAGTTGGAAGCTAACAGACACTGGTTCATGAGGTTTAAGGTAAGAAGCCATCTCCGTAACCTCAAAGTGCAAGGTGAGGCAGCAAGTGCTACGGAGAAGCGGCGGTAAGTTATTTAGCTGAGGTAATTCACAAATTCATGAAAAACAGATTTTCAATGTAGAGGAAATAGCCTTCTCTTGGAAGAAGATGGCATGTAGGACTTTCATAGCTAGAGAGGAGAAGTCAATGCTTGGCTTCAAAGGTTCAAAGGACAGGCTGATGGTGTTATTAGTGGCTAATGCAGCAGGTGACTTAAGTTGAAGCCAATGCTCATTTACCATTCTGAAAATCCTCGGGCACCTAATAATTATACTGAATCTACTTACTCTGCCTGTGCTCCAGAAATGGAATAACAAAGCCTCAATGACAGCCCTCTGTTTACAACATGGTTTATAAGATTTTAAACCCACTATTGAGATCTACTACTCAGGAAAAAGACCCCTTTCAAAAGATTACTGCGCACTGACAATGCACCTGGTCACTCAAGACCTCTGAGAGAGATGGATGAGGAGATGAATGTTATTTTCATATCACCTAACACAACATCCATTCTGCAGCCCATGACTCAAAGGGTAATTTTGACTTTTAAGTCTTGTTATTTGGAAATGCATTTTGTAAGGCTGTAGCTGCCGTCAGATCCTCTGATGATCTGGGCAAAGTCAACTGAAAACCTTCTGGAAAGGACTCACCATTCTAGATTCCATAAAGAACATTTGTAATTCATGGGAAGAGGTCAAAATACGAACATAAACAGGAGTTTGGAAGAAGCTGACTCCAACCCTCACGGATGACCCTCAAGACGTCAGCGGAGGAAGTACCTGCAGATATGGTCAAAATAGCAAGAACTAGAGCTAGAGTGGGTTCTGAAGATGTCACTGAACTGCTGCAATCTCTTGACAAAGCTCTGCCAGGTGAGGAGCTGCTCTTACGGCTGAGTAAAGAAGGGGCTTGAGATGGAATCCACTCCTGGTGAAGACTGTTGAAATGACAGCAAAGGATTTAGAATATTACATAAACTTAGCTAAGAAACTAGTAGCATGGTCTGAGGTTTCTTTCCTCAGGGTTTCTTTCCAATTTTCAAAGAAATTCTACTGTGAGTAAAATGCTATCACACAGCATCACGTGCCACAGAGAGAGAGTTTGTGAAAGGAAGAGTTGATCCATGCGGCAAACCTCACTGTTGTCTTACTTCAAGGAGCTGCCACCGCCACCCCAACCCTCAGTGACCACCACCCTGAGCACTCAGCAACCTCAGGGCTCTGCAAGCAGAAAGATTCTATGACTCACTGAAGTTCAAGTGATGGTGAGCATTTTTTCAGTGCAACGTATGTACACTTTTTAGACAAAATGCTATTGCACACTTAACAGACTATAGTATAGCGTAAACAGAATTTTCATATGCACTGGGAGACAAAAAAAATTCATTTGACTCATTTTACTGGAATATTTACTTTATTGCAGTGGTTTACAACCAAACCCACAATATCTCCAAGGTATGCCTGTATTTCATTTTTAAAAAAGAGTCCGTCTGTGGGAGCACAAATGCAAAGGTATCTATCACAGGATAGTTTAAAACATTAAAAATGTGAAAAGCAATTTCAATATGTGGGATTGAAATTGCTTTGAAGATGTTGTAACTAAATAGAACCTTCCTTAACCACTAGAAATGATTTGAACATTTAATCATTCACTTGCAAAGTTGTTCGCAATATACTGCTAAGGGGGTAAGAAAGGACTGCCTGAACAGTCTGATTTGATTTTCATTTTATATTTATTTGTACTTTATGCATAAGACAAAAGTTCCAACGGCACTTACAAGAAACCTCTAGAGAGCTGTATCACTGGATGGTGGGATTATACCAGTTATTTGTATGTTTTAACAATGATTAAGGATTTACTGCAAAATAATTTCATGGGAAGCCAGAAAGCATACATGGAATTCTGTGGTTTGGAATTAACTTCATAAAACCCCTCAAGTGAAGATTATATGATATCAAGGCTTTTCATTCATTTCTATTCCAAAAGCTTATCTTCTGATAGTATTTGGTTTGAATCCTAAACCCTTCAAATACTCAAATTCATCTGTGGATTATGCTCCTCTACCATGAATCTGGTAGCATTTTTCAAGTAGTAAATGCATTTCAACCTAGAAATGCAGATTTCTCTCACCTGTCCTATTTCTTTCAAACATCCCCTCTGAAATATGCAATAAAAGATCAAGCAGAGGCCTTGCATATTAAAGAACTCCTCAAACTTGCACATTCCCCGCTCTCTGTGGGAAGAGGTACAGGAATCCCTCTGACAGACCCATCCTTCCTTCTTAGATATACCCGTGAAAAAATAATTATCACAGAGTCCTCAAACCCCATTCTATTTTTAAATCCTAGAAGGGAATTTCAGAGGCTGTGGGAATCTCAGTAAGTAGAATGACACTGATACCTTCTCTTTCTTATCTTTTGACTTCTTCCTTTCCTTGTCCCCTTCTTTGTCTTTCTTAGAACTCATTTGTTTCTCCTTGTTCTCCTTGTTTTCTTTCTTCTTCTGTTTCTTTTTCATTGGACTTTTTTCTAAACCGTCATCCTAAAAAACAAACGGGGCTATGAGCTCTTGCCACAAGCTTTACATTTACTTGTGTACTTTCTGGAGAAAGATGCACTGCCACCAATAGTCATCAGCGCACCTGCACTTAGAAGGTCACTTTCAGGCATACAGCCTTAAGGCACTCACTCCTACAATTCTAAATGCTCTGGAAATAACCAGATAAGCTTGAAGAGGCAGATGCTCTTCACTTATATCTTCTCTTTAATTTTCATAGCAACCCTCAACATAGGTATTATCATTACCATTTCACAGATGGAAAAAAACTTGAGGAACCAAAGAGATTATTTACTGTCAGCTAGTAATTGGTGAGGTTGCTTTGCTAGTAATGAATTCAGGTATGCATAACTCAAATCCATGTTTATTCCATACCTACTGCTGATCCTCTTGGAGCTAGTCTCAAAATACAAAGAGAAATGAAATAAAATCCCACAAAGTTGTCATTCGCTGCAACAACACACTGAACGCTACCAATTTGTTTTTCATTTTGCTTAGACTACAAGTCACAAACCAGCAGGCCTTAGGCCAATCCTGACCCCCAGATGAATTTTTGTTTGGCCTGACAATGAACTGACCTGTGTAGCGGTGTACCCTCTACATCAGGCATGCGCTCTCTGGTTAACCACAGTCCTCACCACTTCCTATCTTTTTCAACAAGACTGTTAATTGCCATGAATTGTTAAAATTTGCATGGTTCCCCTTCATTTACTTCGTTATCTATGAATTTGCAATTGCTGACTTAAATTAACAACAATAGTTCTCTCTCAGAGGTTAAGCAAAAACCTATCTATTCTATTTCCATTATATCTACTCTGTATGTAAACCAAACACATCTCACATGGTTTTCCTGCCGACTGGCACAATAAATGAAGCTTAAGGAGTAAACCTCCACTGAAATCCAGCCTCATACCTTTACTTCTCCCTCTTCTGATGGATTGTCTGAGTGTCTAGGAGATGAAAACTCAATGCCATGCTCATCTTTCAGCCTGGGTGCTTTGTTTTCTTTCTTTACTCGAGGCTTCCGCTTCTTTAATTTGGCCTGGAAAGAGGGAGAAAAGAGTAACTACAGATTAAGTCCCCCAAAAGCATGACCAAATAACACTATGACTCTTTAAAGAGCAGCAGGCATATAATTCAAACAGGAACATTCAGATGAAATTCTAAGAATTAATGAAAGTAAATTGACACTTCTCCCATGTTCATGGTATACTGCTATATCATATGATATATGATACACTGATTATGAAATATCCCATACCACATAAAAGCACTAATATCCTTGAACCTACTGATTCCATTTTTTGGAATTCATCCTAAAGATGTAATTCAGAAGAAGAAAAAACATTTTAGGCACAAAAATACAAATCAAGATAATACATAAAAGACTCAACAGTAACATTAAGAAACCTACAAATATGCTATATCTAAAATAAGGATAAAGTTACTACATTGTTTATCTACGTTTATCTACTCAATCAAATACAATACAGTTTCTAAAATAAGTGTAAACCACGACCGACTGCCTCTCCAGAACCTCCCCAGAATGTGCAATTACAGTACACATTCAACATATTATCTGGAGAATGACACAAATGACATATTACATGAAAAAGGACAAAGTATGGGATTACAGTGTTTTCTAAAATTTGTTTTATTACATAGGGAAATAAATACAGATACAGATGGCACAGCTCTAAGTGCTCTTCAGGAACATACACACACAAAGGCTGCCGGTATCGGATGTAACAGATATCTCCTAACTATGATTCGCATCTTTCTAGGCCTGAATTTGAAACGAAAAATTGGGGAAGTAAAAGGAAATCAAGCTCAGATGAATTAAAGCTCAGTTGGTATTTTGCACTGAGCAAGTAAAGCAATCATAACTGACATCCAGCTTCTGAATTAACTGCAGATTCCAATTATCCAGTTTATTCCTGGGACCTATTGTTACAAGTAGTCCAGAGGTCGCTGTACCAACAGGCAGACCCAGTGGTGTTCACACAGTAACCAGAACTATGCTCCCAAACTGAGGAAGCAGCAGCACAAAGAGCAACTATTTCTGGACCAATTGTATGGCAGAGAAATGAGGACTGCTTTAAGGCAAAATTGGTGGAGTCTAGGCTTCTAAGGAAGTTGCCAAGAGGGTTACGCCAGTTATTAAGTGATTACCAACCAAGCTACCATCACCGGACCCTCAACAGCAGCACCCATGAGAAGGCACTGGTCTGTATGCGCCACTGGAGGGGCACCCCTTCTGTCTAACTCTGCAAGGCTGGAGCTGCAGCCCCCCTGAAGGACACCCAGTGGAAAGCTATACTCACCTCCTCCCCACCTGTCACAGCCCCCTTCTTCTCCAGACTCTTCCTGAGCAGCTTCAGCAGGTAATCGGCTCGGGTCTGTAGCTGCTTCCCCTGAGGCTTTTTATCCGTCTCCACAGGCAGAATCTTCAACAGGAAAGAAGAGAAGCACCCGTCACCACCCACATCCCGGTTAGTAGAGTAGATCACGATAAACAGAGACAACAGAACTGAGCAGACCTTTCCCTCCCCAACCACCCAAAATACAGATAAAGCCTGAGGTCCTATCTCATGTCCATGGTTCCCAGTCACTGAAAATCCCTTATGAGCCGTCTCATTTTACAAAATGGGATGGAAAAATCCAGCTCTCCCACTGGCTCCTACCTGTGCTGTTAACAGGGTAGAACAACTCAGGTAGGAGGGGCTTGTTGGCTTCATCTGCTAGAGCATCCCAGCCGTCGTGGATTTCCTCCTTCCAGGAGCAGGGAATCCCTGGAGCTAGGTTAAAGCTTCGTTTTAGATTGAAAATGCTTCTTAGAGCATTGCCGGGGAGCACTGAGCCGTGCCGGGACACAATCCGTCCCTGCTACAACAGCTGGACCTCTCAGGCCAGACTGGATCTGATTGGTCTCAGTGCTTATGGCAGGGTGCTGTCACCCTCCTAAAACATCATACATGGGATGAGCATTGTTTGACGTGCCAGGAAAAGCCCTGCCAGGAGCACAGCATGGAGAGCGTCCTACTGAAATCGGAGCCGGTCAGCTTTCCCTGCTCACAGCTCTGAGCACGGCCTTACTGTTTGGTAGCCTGATTTGCAACAGACATACTGGGAGGCTCAATTTTGTGGGAGAAGTACAGCCAATGTTTAATTCCATTACAAAAAATACCAAGGCGTGGCTCATTCTTCCTCTGTGTGTAGAAGGGAAACACAGTTGTTTCAAATAGTTTTAAACAAAGGCCAGGAAATACTTTTATTATTAATAATCTCACCCTGGTATTTGATGCAATGAGATTTGATGTATAGTAAGAATTTTAAGATTTTTCCTATAATTTCCCCAAAATTTCACCTGGCTATGATCTTCATCTATGCAACAGTGCCACAGTCTAATGAAGATGGTAACATTTCCAAATATAAAAAAAATTAAAGAAATCCCAGGAATTTACCATTGTACTACTCTCCAGTTTGGTCCCCCACCTCCCAGAAAAGAGTTAAAAATAAGTAATCAGTATAAAAATATTATATAACAGATCCTCCAAGGAATCTCCAACATCACAGAGATACTTACT
The DNA here is from genome assembly GCF_030020395.1 of Manis pentadactyla. Classification (NCBI taxonomy): domain Eukaryota; kingdom Metazoa; phylum Chordata; class Mammalia; order Pholidota; family Manidae; genus Manis; species Manis pentadactyla. The sequence goes on from NC_080036.1 coordinate 22,559,319, forward strand.
TTGTCAGTTAACTTGAGCTCTGGATCCGTTTTAATTAACTCCCAGTTCCCATAGCCATGTTCATAAATGCCCAGCAATAGGCGAGAATCATCCTCCACTCCCCACTCTACATCGAAGTGTGCAGCTTTGACACGACAGGTTAAGCAGTACCTAAAGGGATTTCAAAAGCAGAGGGACATCAGTGGAGGGGACTTTTTGATTTGGAAATGAACACAAATTAATTATGGACAAAGTATTCTGACAGGCTGAAGAAAAGACAATGAAATCACTACATGACTACACATCACTATAACTTCAAATCTACTTTCTTACAGCACAACTACCCACGCACATGCACAGAATACACTCACTTTTTTTTTTCTTCAGGGTCCACAGGGATAGATTTATGCAGCATCTCAAACTCTTCCTCGTGTTGAATAATAGATTTCACATTGACCTGAACCCCAGATATCTTGATTGTTGGGCCTCTCTTTTTCCCTGGTCCTTTCCCTAAAGAATACCAATTTCACATTAGTGAAATGGATTTTGCTGAAGTTCCACAGAAAACATATTTCAGCAAATACTAAACACTTATTCCCTTAAAACATATCTCTGGCTTATTGTTAGTTCAAAGATATAATCTGCACAACATAAAAAATAAGTCAGTGTTCATTAAAAACCCTCTATAAACAATTCCGTTTTTTAATATTTAGGATTTTTTTTTAATTCAGTGGTATTTAATTGTATTTTAATCTTCCTGTTTGTTTTACACTTTGTTTCTAAAAGTAATAAAATTAACAAAAGAAGATTCCAAAGGAATTTTAATGCTTAAATTTTTTTCTTTTGTTTTCTAACTAATCCCATTCACACAGTTCAAAAATTCAAGTGTTTTAAAGATGATCTTCTCTATTAATAAAGAGATCAAGTTAATACAAATTGAAATGATGAACAACAGGTGTCAGGGAAAGTTATTCTAGCCCTAGTTTGAAATTAAAATCATCATAGAGGTAAAAAAAAGAAACTAGTCAACTCTAACCAGAGTCTAAGGAAATCCATGAGATGCCACTTGACTGTGAGAGGAAAGATGGCTGAGAGCCTGAGAAAATAATTCCTTTTTTTAGAAACATTTAAGTCAATGAAATGGAACTACAATTATATACAATTATTTAAAGAGTCTCATGCAATCCACCAGAATTTCACACAAATGCCATTCCCAACAATACTGATGAGAGCTGGAACAGAATGTGTTAAAATAGGAAAGGCACTTCTCTAAAAATCAGAAACCTGGGACTTAATCCCAAATCTGCACAAACTACCCCTTCTCTTTCCCCCTCTCACTGTTATAGCTATTAATCTCTCTGGGTCTGTTTCCTCATCTGTAAAATAAAAGGACTGCCACAGAAAAATGGGCAAAGGATACAGCAATAATTCACAGAAAAGTAAATACAAATGATTCCTAAACATGTGAAAAATATTCAACCTCACTCATGGTAAGAGAAATGCAAATTAAATAGACACATCCTATTCATAACCTATCAGGTTGCAAAAACTCAAAAATTTGAAAACATGTTGGTGAGACTGAGAGGAAACAGATACTCATTCAATGCTGGTAGGAGGGTATGGTACAAAATAGAGCACATACAAAATGACTCACCACAACACTGTAGAGCAGAAGATTAGAAAGCTTAATGCCCATTAACAGGACACTAATACATCCGTAACAGACAACGTATCTCTTAAAAAATCAGGCAGTGGGAAAAAGGTGAATCATTTTTAATAATGTATTGAGACATACAAAATATACAAAATAGATAAATAAAACTGGATACATCAGGAAAAATTCCCAAGTGGATCAGAGTTACAAAAGTAAATGAAATAAAGCAAGGGAAAAATATCAGTGAATTCCTTTACATCCTAAGAGTAGAGATAATGTTTCAAAAGGATTCAAAATCCAAAACACAATACAGTAATAGACTGATAAATTTGACTATATAAGAATTTATTTTTTGTTTTCTTAAAATGCCATAAGCAAAGTAAAAAGAAAAATCACAACAAAAAGGGAGATCCTACAAATTAAGACTAAAAGTTCATAGAAAATGGGCAAAGTACATGAATAGTTCACAAATGGCCCTCAGAAAAGATGCATAACCTTGATAATTAAAAGGAAAAATGAGATACCAGTTCCCACCCATCAATTTAGCAAAAATCTAAACATTTGACTATACATTCTGTTTGTGAGGCTTGTAAACAGTACCAATATAGATTGCTGGTGGCAGTGCAAACGGTATCAGACTAATGGAGGAGAATTTGGCAATATCTAACAAAATTACATATGCATCCTCACTGGGACCCAGAAGTTCCACTTGTAGAAATCTTTCCCAAAGATATGCTGGCATGTTTATACAGAGGATCAAAGCCTAATTTGGCTACCCAGAAAACGAACTAAGATACGTTAAGAAGAACATCCAACATCAACACCCTCTGGAAGAGTCATTCCAGAAGATGATCATCAAAAAACCTCAACAAAGATCCAGGCGATGCTGCAGTTGTAGCTGCACTCATCCCACCGTTTCCTGGACTTGCCATTGGAATGAAGAAGAAGATATCTAAGCTGGCCTGTGTATACAGTAAAACAACAAATTTGACTGGATCTATATTGTCGAAACTCAACCAAGAATTAGGAGAAGTGCAAGTTGCAGTGCTCCAAAATCATGTGACTGTAGACTATCTATTGTTAAAAGAACATATGGATGTGAACAGTTTCCAGGAATGTGTTGTTTTAATATGTCTGATTTTTCTCAAACCATTCAAATTCAGTTAGACAATATCCACCATATTATTGATAAGTTTTCACAAATGCCTAGGGTACCTAACTGGTTTTCTTGGTTTCACTGGATATGGCTGGTAATTGTAGGTCTGCTTTTGTTATGTAACTGTATTCCTATTATGTTAATGTGTGTGTGCAATTTAATTAGTAGTTTGTTAAAACCTATACATGCTTATGTTACTCTACAAGAAGTTATGTCAAAGAAATAATCAATCTTCCCATGTTTTCTTCCATCTGCTACTTCTATAGCTTTTCTTCTTCCTTCCTAATTACAACCCTTTAGTAGAATTCATGCCTCATATTGAAAATTACCGAGTATCATAATCCTTCCAAGTGGTAAAGATACCTCAAGACAAATGCTGGGCATAGAAGCCACAGGGCATAAATCTGCAAAGAAGTAAAAAGCTAACCTTTTCAAAGAATATTGTTCTCTCTCACTTACCAACTTTACATTTCCCTGTATGGCCCCAGAAGATGGCTGGTTAGCCAGAGACGGGTAAGATTCCTCAAGGGAGAAACAACCTAAGACAGGCACAGTCACAGAGGGGCCATCAGGTGAGAAATGGGGGGTCAACAGAGGTGAGGCTTAGAACCTCACCCCCCCTGTTTTAAGAGAAATCTTCTGCATCCGTGGATGTTTTGTTGCCCTTGTCTAGCTTGGATTAATACTTAGTCTATAGGCACAGACCTGATCATCTACATTTGCCCTCTTATAGCACTAAATTATGTTTTCTACCTTTATCTTGCATCTACCTACCACTTCAGCATTCTAATAAAAAAAAAATATGGGAGAAATGTGGGATTCACATATAAATCAAGTATAAAAATCAAATGGATAATCATATCTGACTTGATTGTTCATAGTTCATGATGTGTGATCAAAACCGAAAGTTTCTGTGATATGACTGCCCTTGCACTGTTCATCATGTAAGAACTTATTCACTATGTAAGAATTTGTTCACCATGTAAGAACTTGTTCGTTATGCTTCAGAAGATTGGAGACTGTTGAGAATTAGGCTTGGGGTTGATTAATGATTGTGCATTGAGTCCCCTATACAGAATTTTATTGTTGTTAACAACCATTTGATCAATAAATATGAGAGATGCCCTCTCAAAAACAAAAAAAAAAACTTAGAATTCTTTCTTATAAAATATTAAAGTACATCTTACCACTGAAAAAAAAAAAGATATGCTGGCAGAGATATGAAATAGTATATTCATCAGACAATTTAGTCATTGCCTGGCTATATAATGGCAAAAGATCAAAAACAACCCAGGTATTCATTACTAGGGAACAATAAAGTCTTGAGTCAATCTATCTACAAAGTGGAACACTGCAATTGTAAAAGGAAGGAGAGATGGTCTCTACATCATGATACGGAGTGATCTCCATATGTGAAAATAAGTAGATACAGAACAGAATATAGAGTACCTTCTTCTATACAAGAGGGGACATACACACTGTTAGGAAGAAAGAATGGAAAGATAAATGCAAAACTAATAGAAATGGTTACCTATAGGAGAGGAAGAAAACAAGACTGGAACACTGACATGAAAAAGCAAGATTTTCTAAATGTACTTTGTTTCATAGTTTTGAATTTGGACCATGCAAATGTTTTACATAACTAGAAAGAGAAAGTTAAATTAAAAGGAGAAAAGTAATCTCTATAATTTGAAAATAAATGAAAATGACTATACTACATATTAAGTTGTGGCATAACCACAAAGAGAAAATAACTTCATAATTTTAAAACAGTATTTTGACTGCTCATCACTAGTAGGATGTATTCTAAGAACAAAAAGAAAAGCAAAGAACTCAAGCTTTATATTAAATCATCTTACAGTTAATAATAAGAATGGTATTGATATCCCCCCATGTATGACATAGATAAGACAAATACATAATTATGCCTACATTTTCAGGAACAAAACTGATCAGTTTAAGAAAAGAGATACCAACAATCTTTCATTTGAATTGGAAATGTCAGCTGGACTCAGAATATGCTAACAAATACTAATTCACAGGAAATGCAGGTATGGGAAACAAGCAATGCCAGGAGGACACAATCAAAGCAACGGTGAACATGCAGAACAAAGAGGGATATGGGAGGGGGGACTGTTACAAGGAATGACTCCAAAATACACCATGACACAGAAAAGGCAAGGGACAGAACAGTGTGCAGGCTACACTACCATTTGTGTTAGAAGGGAGAAAAATATTATTCATTTTTGTATATACATATTCTTATGTTTCTAGAGACAAGAAATAGGGACACCTGTTTCTCATTTTTGAGCCGTGAGAATATAATGCTTATTCAAAGCAATTGTAATGAAAAGAGACTCTGTAAGCTTGAGGTTTACTTTTGGGTATATTTGGATGCTATAAAAGCACATATTCAGATCATTGTCCAAACTGCTTAAGTTACTTAAGTTTCTTTTATTACAAAAAATGAAAATGCATTAAAGCAACTTGGACTGTATTTAAGATGTTTTTAAATTCTACCTCCAATAATATCCTTAAATTTTCAATGCACAAATACCTCTTTACTTAAATAGCTAACACTGCAAGGCGCATGCCATGTTAAGCACCTAAATGTATAAAATTACTCAGGCACCATCCAAACACTTTTCAAGACTAGTACTCCATTTTGCAAATGAGACCACTAAAAGGATGATTTCTATTGGGTCTTGTACTTAAATGGCAGAGCCAGATTCCAGGTAAACTGGCTGCATCCATGGCTGAACACTTAACCACAGCCTCCTGGGAGCCGTGGCTATCACAGTGGAGGGTGACCAAAGGAGGGGGGAAATGGCACAGATCCACCACACAGCCCAGTGACCCAGAAAGATAGCACTCCCTTGCCCTATCAGGTTCAACCATGACATTGTCCTTTTAACAGTCACACTTCAGAGCTCTTTCCTCACAAGCCTCCCAATGCCTTCTGCTTTGAAGGACAGACAAGAACACTTTCTGGTGTCTAGAGAAAACACACTATAGGTCAACTCCAAATATAACAAATTCAAGTGCCATGAAAATCTCACTGTTACAAAAACATTTACAATATTCATCCAACATTTTATTTATTCCAATTAGTTCTCCAAATGCCTTTAACTTTGTCACAACACAATATGTATATGTACATCCAAGATAATCACTAATGCTTGTGGGTCTATCTCACTTGTAGCCAAAAGACAGATGTGTCTACTCAGCTTTGCCACTTGGGTCTTTATAGCATTCAAACCAATTTAAACTTTCTAAGCAACATAAAAAGAACGTGTCCATCTTGTTCATTACTGTCTACCTCCTGAAAATAAAGTTCATTTGTGAGTTGTTCAGTTTTAAAAACACTATGTTTTTAGCTCACATAAAGGCTGGTCAGATTACACACCTCACAGGATTAGGGATGCATGATATGAGCCTGTTATTCTTTAAAAAAAAAAGAAAAAAAAGCCCATTAGCAGCTTTAGCAGAAATCTCAGCCGGCAAGTGCCAAGTTCAGGAGAATCACTGAAGGAAGAAGACTTGTTGACTTACCCTCGCTGGCATTTTCTTTCAGCTGGTCTTCATATTCCTGCATTGCTGAAACACAGCTGTTGTGAATCAGTTCACCCAGGCGCTTCAGATCTGCTACAGACTTATCTACCAGCTCGGCATCACGTGCTATGCACTCCAGCCTGAGGAAGGACAAATATGGGGACACTTCAGGGCCCAGGGCCCACTTCTCTAATGTCACACGAGATTACCACCTGGTCTCGTATAAGCTTGCTCCTGCACACTTTTTTATATACTCCTGTATTGATCATGCAAGGTTCCGACAAAAACCCTCCAACAGTGACTGAGAGCTGACTTACTCATTTTCACCATAAAGAACTGTGCCTTGGAAACAGTCCACAAAAAAAAAAGTAACCTCAAAAGCCAGAGGCAACAGGGGCCAGCTTTCTTTACTAAGCAAACGGGCTGTCCGGTAACTGCAGGTGAAGTGCCAGAAAGCCTTAGCACTACTGCGCTCGCTCAGCTTCCTCTCTCCAGCCTACCTGAATTCACTGCAATATTCTTAGAAGCAAGTTAGTTTCTTCTACAATATGTTTCATTTATCTCCAAGTCATATGGAGCACGTGCATATGTTAATTTCTAAAAATCAGGCTGTCAAAAGGTGCCAGACCCTGTTGGTGTTGATGGTAAGTGGCTTAAAGGCATTCTATCCTGGGGGGTCAGCAAGTCCTGGAAAGATACACCTTTCTCAGTTTCAAGGTTGCTACTGCGACACATCACTACTTCATCCCCAAGTGGAGAGGACGGAACAAAGCACAGAGGCTTGTCATTTTCATCTGCTCCAGAAATTCAGGAGTAAGAGAAAGGAACCTGGTACCTCCTTTAAGTCAGTACTATTATTTAGAGGATATATTGCTAATTTTGTACAAAACACTAAACTAGATGAAATAGTCTTTTGTTAAAAATCCAACTTCTGAATTGATTTTCTAAATGATTGTAAAATAGTAATGACCCTTCGAAAGTTACTACTGACAAGGTGTTAAAGCTTTTTGCAGTTAAACCTAGCGACAATTAATCCTTTAAAAAGTAGAAGACTATAAAATCACAAAGAGTCTTTTATCTTTGACATTACTAAATCTAAGAACTAGAATGCAGACTAACTACACATTTCTCAAACGGAATTATCTGGACATTTGTTCTCTGTACTATAATCTGGAATGTACTTCTTCATATCCCATTCAGGTAAAATCTCTGTATAGTCAGTCTTCTTTGTCATCCCTCCCCACAAAGGGACATGCACAATCCAACAATAAATAAATATTTGTAAAAGAATTTTTCCGGGAAAAAAATTGTCCCCAGCATTAGTATTAAATGGGTAAGTAACAGTGCCAAAAAAATGACAATGTATAATAAAAGTGAAAAAAAGATGTCTAAGGAGCTTACCGTTCAAGAGGGAGACCAAACTTCTTATATGCCTTGATGAACCTATGAATATATCAACAAAACACATTTAAAAAACAGACTTTAGCTATGTTAATGCAGACATATCGTATGATGAAATATGAGCCATGCACAATGTCAAAAATGGATTGGGCCCAAACCTTGCAACTGCCACTAAATGAACCACTGTTGAATGTCTTTGAAACTGGTAAGCTAACCACCAACAATTTCTAAAAAGCAAGATGTCCATGATACATCAATAGGCATCACTATAACATGCCAAATTATTAAAATCATCTGGTTAGGTAACATTGTAAGGAGAGATATTGTGTAACAATGTAAGGGTGGGGGAATGAAAATAGAGGACATGGCAACAGAATAACATGAATATGAATATGATAATAGCTAAGAAACAATATTAAAGGAACAGCATGGATTCAAGGATTAGGAAAGTGTTATATGTCTAAGTAAACATTTCTCCTTCTTAATGTATACTGAAATATTTTATGTACATAATAATATATCTGAGATTTACTTCAAAATAATACTGAGAGGAGAAGGATTTCTACAATGATGGAGTTAAGAACCTCTGAAAATTTGCTTCTCCATAAAGGCAACAAGAACAAGGGCAAAAATTGTCAAAATCAACTTTGTTGGAACTCTAGAAATTAACCAAAGTCTTAACAACCATCTAAGGAGCACTCTCTCAAGAAAACAGCTGAATCTCAGTAAGAACAGTGAGTTCTGTCATTTTAATTTGCTCTAATCCAATGCTCCTCAACTGCCTTGAAAGTCAACACCCTTCCAACTACAGCAGTTGTGCAAAGCTGCAGCGTGCCCCTGAAGGGTAAACAATGGTTTTAGAACTCCCCCAAACTCTTTACTCGGAGAACAGTGCTATTTGACCTGCCTGATAGCACCCTGAAGCACTCCACTCTCAGGCTTGTCTCCATTTGGCTGTGTGTGAGGAGCACTGTCCACAGCTCATTGGTCAAAACAATTAGAGGCAAAGGTTTAACAGGTCTTTCCTGTGCTTGCTCACAGCTGTGCACATTGACATTAACATTACCAGATAGAGATATCAACAGGTTGACTAAAAGATGAAAAGGAAAAACTGATCCCATAGGGGGCTTTCAAAAGCTGACATATTCCTGAGAATCTGTCAGACTGTACATGTGCACAGCTATGAGCAAGCACAGGAAAGACCTCAGAAATGATTAATGTATCACCTCTGGCTGGCCTTAAGGCTCTGTGCAAGCAGGAACTGAATGATAAAGCAGAGTTGTACACTGCCTGCAGAGCATTGAAAACATGCCACAACAAACATAGCCCTTCAGCAAAGACTGGTAGGTTCCTGGCTCAAGGCATTTAAGGAAATCTCTGTCCAATCCTTAACTGACACTAAGTTAAATGAGAAAATACTTCAAATGACATGGCAAAGAATATAGACTTCACAGAACTAGTCCAGCGAAGTTACTAAAGAAGCAAACAAGTAAACACAACAAACTGACTGACAGGAAGAATCTGGTTTTCAGATTTGCAAATCTATTACGTAAGATGCCCAGTTTTCAACAAAAAATTATGGGAAACACAAGAAACAAGAAAGTGTGGCGCATATACAGAGAAGGGGTGGGGGAAGCAGTCAAGGGAAATAATCCCTGAAGAAGTCCAAAATTTGGACTTAAAAAAAATGAAAACTATCCTTCACAAACAGGAGAATTAAGACATTTCCAGATGAACAAAAATAGAGACTTTGTTGCTAGCAGACCTGCCCTAAAAGAAATACTGAGGAGTCCTTCAGGTAGAAACACAAGGACACCAAACAGTAACTCAAATCCACATGAAGAAGTAACAGCTTCAGGATAACTGAGTAAGTAAATATAAGATAGTATAAATGTATTTTTGTTTATAACTCCTTCATTCTCCTATCTGATTTTTAACAAATGCATAAACAATAATTGTAAAGCTGTGTTAATGGGCTTACAAAGATAAAATTTGACATACTAATAGCACAAAAGAGGGGGCAGGAATGGAATATGTTGGAATACAATTTTAATATCCCATTGAAATTAAGTTGGTATTAATCCAAACTGGATACTAAATTATAATCTCCAAGGCACCACTAAGAAAATAACTTTAAAAATTAATGAAAGAAATTATATGGAAAAATTATGGGAAACAAAGAAACGAGAACAAGGAAATTTAAATGGACACTAAAAAATATCTATGTAACACAAAAGAAAGCAGTAAGGGAAAATACAGGAACAAAATATGTAAGACATATAGAAAACACAGTTAAGTGAAAACATAATTTTAATCAGTATTGCATGAAATGTAAATGGATTAAAGACTCCAATCAAAAGAAAGAGACGGACAGAATGGATTTTTTTTTAATGATATGATATACTGCCTATAAGAGAAATAAGATGAATTCAAAGACACAGATATATGGAAATAAAAAAGATAGAAAAAAACACCATGTATGCAATATCCAAAAGAGAGGTGGAATAGCTATATTAAGATCAGATTTTTTTAAATGAAGACAAAAAAAGGACATTTTATGGTACTAAAGGGGCCTATCCATCAGAAGATATATAAATTATAAAATATATGTACCTAACAAGAACCCCAAAATACATAAAGCAAAAACTGACAACTGAAGGGAGAAATAGACATTCCAACAATAGTTAGAGACTGCAACATCCTATTTTCAATAATGGATAGAACCAGGCAGAAAAATAAGGAAACGGAAACTTGAACAACACTACGCCAAACAGACAACAGGTGCAGAACACTCTGCCCAACTACAGCAGATACACATTCTTCTCAAAATTACACTGACAGTAGGAGGCAAGAGGAAGTAGGGTATGCATACTAGACTGACTACAAATCTAAAATGCTTAAGACCATAACATAAGTATTGGGGAGATGGTATATATTCTATTCTGTCAATGCCTGTATATATTTATATTTTTCCATAATAAATTAAACAAAGAAAGAAGAAGTAGTATAACATTTAGGGGAAAGTGTTTCAAATATATTTACCTAAAAGGGCTATCTGATTTAACACCCTGTTTAATATAGATTGGACCATAAAGCTATCTTCATACTTTCTATTTTGTTCGGTCTTTTTAAAGATTTGGTTTAAAAAATATCACGAAAAAATGGCTTTAGAAGTAGCAATTTTAGATCTCTTTTTCTGGAGGACAGAGAAATGTAAATCAGCCACCAACAAATGTGCAGTAAGTAGTGACATAGGAAGATGTCTAAAATTGATTACTAGTGAAATAAAGCAAGCCGCAGAACATTATATTGTTTATACTACTAAAAAACCAAACAACCATCACACTGGCGTCGGCACCCACACTGATGGGAAGCAGACTGGGGAGATGGGGGTGTGAAGTAGGCTTATCTGTAACACTTAATTTTTTATACTCAACAGTATTTCTTTTACATGTAGATACATATGTACATATATATGTGTGTATGCATGCCATGTATTCCTAATCTTGAATAAAAACAACAAAAAGTTTCCTCACAAATTCACCTCCAATTGTCTCTTTTTTCTCAGTGGGGCTTTGTGAAAATGCTCAGAATAATCAGAGATCAGGAAGGAAACCAAAAAAAAGCAACAAACAACAGAGCTCAACTGAGGAAAACATGACAAGGAAGATTCATCCTGGAGACTAGGGGTAGGACTCGATCTCTCACCTTCCCTACAGGTATTAGCCCTCCACCCACCCTCAGAAATGCCAGGAATCCAATCAGCAAGAGGCTCACGGCAGGCCCTTCCACAGAGCCCAAGAGAGAGCAGAGCCTCCACCAACCTTCGGATTTCCGCATCAGTAAATCCCTCTACGAGGTCCTTCCGCACACTTCGGGGGCGCCCTCTGCGCTTTGGCTTCTTGTCATCATCAGAGTCATCGGTCTCGCTTTCAGAGGCAGAGGACCTCTGCGCCTGCCTCTTAGACTCAGTGTCAGAGTCACTGTCATTTGTCTGAGCCTGGAAAGGGAAAGTCACAGTGTAGCAAATGCCAGGTTCAAGAGGTCTAATAAGGACTAAGACAAGCCCATCTGAATACTCTGGTACCCAGAACTTCCCATGGCATCAGACAAGTCAATCTTCCTTTATGAAATAGGAGGCAGCTGTCATGTAATGAAGGAAGATCCGCTTGGGATACTCCAACTTCCAGAGACATACTGTTACATAATGATAAGTGAACTGTAATAAAAATATTTGAATTGTAGATTCATGTTTTCTTCCTTGGGCAAGTTACTTTACCTCTCTGTGCCTTTGTTTTCCGTTTGTAAAATGGGGATAACAGTTCCTATAATGTAGAGCTTTCATATAAGGATTAAACGAGTCAGTAGGTATAAAAGCACCTGGAAAAGTAAGTGGTCAATCACTGGAGGCTATTAGCTAATACTGACTTGCTATAATCATGGAAAATCTGAGTCTGCTATCTCCAACAAACTGGATAATAACACTTATTTTACCTACTTCAGTGTTGTTGCAAAAATCAAATAGCACAATGAAGCAAAACTGAAGAACAAATAGCAGCAGACTCACAAACTCAAAGAAGGGACTAGCAGTTACCAAAGAGGAGGGGTGGGGGAAGGTGGTGGGGAGGGAGGGAGAAAGGGATTGAGGAGTATTATAGTGTGGTGGGGGGGCAGTGGTCATGGGGAAGACAGTGTAGGACAGAGAAGACAAGGAGTGACTCTGGCATCTTACTACACTGATGGACAGTGACTGCAATGGGGTTTGGGGGGGGACTCGATAATATGGGTGAATGTAGTAACCACATTGTTTTTCATGTGAAACCTTCATAAGACTCTATATCAATGATATTTTAATAATAAAATACAAAAAATTTTTTAAAAATCAAATAGCACCTGTGATGTTTTGTAAACTATGAATTCTCTCCATGTACTTTGTTTACAGTTATACTGTCTCTTATTAAGTACCTATACCAAGTGAATAAACTTAAAAGGCAGAAAGGTCTGATTTTCTGAAAGACAACAGCATTGCCAATTAGAACCAAATTGTTAGGATTATTGGTTTTAATCTCAGTGGCAAAATGCAAATCTGTCCAACTTAAATCCCATTCAGCCATCACACAAACAGCCAAAGGTCAAATGTCTCACAGATGTGCTCATGGACCATGTGCGTTTTTCTATTTTCATCTGCTAGGTTTCCTACAGAATATCTCTGCCCTGGAGCCCGCCACGTTAAGGCAATGATACAAGGCTTCTTCTTCGAACAGCACTTGTACAGCTTTTATGGCACAAGAACTTTCATCTCACTTGATCACCTTTTTAGTGGAACTCCTAATTCGAGGCAGCATATAAATTTCTTCCAGTTCCTTCTGCCGCTCTTCCTCCTCTACTTTTCTCCTTTGCTCCTCTGGAATGATCTCATCCCAGTCCTTGTGAGGACGCTCTTCTAGTTCTTCTTCATCTTCCATTGTTGCAAAGTTGGCAACCTTAAAAGAAATGGACAACCCGTATCTGACTGTCATTTCCCTATTTCCCAAACACCATCTACTAAACTACCAACTCAACCAGTATTTTTAATCTAAGTTAGAGGCTATAAATATAAGAACTCTGTGATATTACATAATCAGGTAATCGATTTTCTACTAATCTTCCCTTTACCCTCTCAAAATCCACTTGCCAAACCTTCAAGTTCATCAGAAATTTTACTGAAAAGTAGGTAAACACATACAGACATGAATTGTCTTGTAAAAGTTCTAGTGAAAGATTTGTTGTTAAATCATACACATTTTTCAATAAACATGATTCTAAGTGGAAAACTTAGATTTGTTTAGATTATAAAATGCTGAACACCTAATACCAATCCATTAACAGTTTTATAAGTTGTAAATTGTTACTGAATAGAGCTCATGTCAAACAACACAGAAACACAAAGCACCAGCTATCATCTAGCCAACTAATTACCTTATTCATTTTCATCAGAAGTATAAAAGCTAAAAGTATGTAATGATTTCATATACTTAAAAGTGCACTTTAGTCTTAGGAATGAAAATGAGAATGTAAAACACAAAAAACTCAAACAAACCTGAAAGAATATTCCGTTTATATCACATCAAATATTTAATATGTTATCTATTTGTACTGAAATAATATGTGTATCCCAGGAAAAAAAATCATCTAAATGTATACATTTTGAAGATTATGGCTACACTGAAACACACACCAGCGTTGGCCCAGCCTCTGAGCATAGTAGGCATGCCCAGGCCTGGGCCCCATATTCTCTTTATTCCTTACCACCTCAGCATTAAGACTATGATGAAATGCAGAGTATTTGAGGTTCCATTCCTCAAAGTCACCTGCAGCTGACAGTGAAGTCAGAACTTTATGTCTTATGAACAAAATCATAAATTAACTCTAACTTCCAACATGGGTATCATGATCTTCACAATCATATTTGTTAAATAAATTCCAAGACAAAACAAGAGATGTAAATTTCTTAGATTGAAAATTTAACATTTTCCTGTTTTATAAGAATCATCGGGTTAACCAATCTCTTAAATTAAGTACTGTCTGTAATTACTTTAGATCTGACTTTTAAAAGAGCCAGATGAAAATGATATTAAATTGACACAAATACATATATATGCTGGTGATTCACCCAGTTGGGAATTTAACTTTTCCAAGGGTGCATAGTGGTCAGAGGACAGGATATAATCACAACTCTACATCTCTGTGACCTTAGAAAATCTAATTAGCCTCTCTGTTCTCAGTTTCCTCATCTATAAATGAACTAATACCTGGTTCATCATAAGATTGTTTTAAGGACCAAAGCAGTTAATATATGTAAAATACTTAAAACAATGCTTGAAGTATACACAGTAAAAGTTACACAAGTATTGGTTATTATTACTTAAGAAAATGGTAACCTTAAGTTATCTAAAAAAATGTGTGCTGCGCTATCACATGATGTTAATACTCCTAATAAAAGATTATCAGGAAAAATAAAATCAATTCAACTCTGAAGCACTCCAAAAATAGAGCCACTAGAGCAAGCAGACTTCTACCATCGATCAAACCACTTGACCAGGTGTTGACTCATAATAGCCAAAGGGCTTAAGAAAGTCAAGAGTCACCAGTAATGTGCTGACCACTTTTGATGAACCAATAATACATGTAAATTTTTATATCTAAATAATCACACAATAAATATTCTAACCAAGATACCATTATGATGATTACTTCTGTTTAAGAAAGGAACAGTAGTCACAGAAGTGGAATCCAGCTGAAACAGTAGATTCACCTTCATCTTCAGACACATTTACTCTGATTCTGGAGCTCTCTGATCCACTCGATTCCTTCACTGTTCTTCCACTGAGACAACCTCTGTCTGTGGCCCGCCTTGGATCTCACCACGTAATACTGCTTCCTTCCGAACACTTCACCTGCTCATTTCTCCCTCAACCCTGAAGGTTCTACCATGTTTTAACCATCACTGAAACCTTCAGGGCTCCTCTACTTTTCTAACCTGCATGGAACCAACCCATGGTCAATCCTTCCAACCAAGTTCTCACCACTAATCTGGGAAACCAAATTTTTTTACTCTCCTATGCCTCCCAAAGCCAATCTTCCACCTTGGTATCACCAACTGGTCCAATTTCTCTGACCTCAAGTATCACTGGACAAAGTCATATGACCCTGATGACTGGCTCCAATGTAAAGCCCTACCATCTAAATTCAGCTCACTCCCTATCAAGCTCTTTTCTGCAACTCCTCGCCCCACTAACAGTTATCCCAAATCATTTCCATTTCTCAGCAGACACCTCACTTACTTTCCTGGTAATTAAGTCACCAACTGGAACTCCCACATCTTCTTTCCCCTCTTGCTGCCTAAAGTATAATTTCCTTTTTCTTCCAAAGGCCAACTCCTTCATTTGTCCTTTTGATTATATCCCTTCCAATCTCTAAGGTAATGTGCCACCAAATTTTCCTTCTTTTCTTAGAACCTTCAGTATCTCCTTATTCTCAAATTCTTTTCTCAACACAGGGACATGAACACCTTTCAAAAACATTGCCTTGCTCTACCCTTCTATCCTCATAAATTACCTTCACTGTACTCTTCATAAGCTTTTAAATGTCTACATTCAATACTGCCACCTCCTATTCATCCGGTGCTTGGCTTCTGCACTTAGTCCTGACCTCATTTAATTTTGTTTTGCTTAATTTGACTACCACCCTTAATCACCACCTTAAAAAAAAATCTCACCAAGTCATTGAGCATTCTATCACTTTCTCTTTTTGTACCTTTACTCCCTTTGTCATCTAACTACTAATGTCTCCCACATTCCCACTACACATCCCAGAGCTCCACACAACCTGGCTCTCCACCTAACCCACTGATGCACATTCTCAGCCTTCTTCACCACCTTCATGTTCTCTACCACTGACTCTGGGCAGGATGGACCACTTGAGTGCTTACCCTCACAGAAAGACTCAGCCTATACTCACAACATACTTAACTCAAGAGAATGATACTGAAGATATGAATCAATTTAGGTAAAGGAAAAAGTAGAGAGCCTTGCACACAGCAAGTTCCCACAGACATTAGTTGTTATTAGTTAATGAACCAATGCGGAGGACTTTCTCTCACACTGACTTGTGTACCTTAAACTGTGACAGAAGTTCATCTGTCGCACTTGTTGATACTTCGTTCTCTCTAGTTTCAGCCAAGCGCAAAATTTCATCTATATCCATTTCCTAAAGGAATTCAAGCAATACAAGTATGATAAAAAGGCAACAGTGATCAGCATTTTCTGAAAATTGTTGGTTCAAATAAACAAATCTCCTTTTTGATATTCCATTTACTTTTACAGTACTTGGGTTTATATCCTCTATATCTAATGCTTCAAACCCGTATTTATTTAAATGACAAGGCAAAACTTCAGACATTACAAGCAAAAAAAAACTGGAGTAAAGAAGACTAAGACAAAATCCTCAAATGCTTTTCTCATTCTTTCCTATTCTGTTAATAAGAGCTTTGAGCTCTATTAAAAAAGAGAGAAACTATGCCCTTTTAGGTAATTACTATTTGTTTGTAAAGGCCTCTGAACAGACTCAGAATCTGCTTTCAGAAAAAGACTCTCACAGATGATACTTGTCAAAAAACTTTTTCCTCACTGTTGATTACCTGAGGCTCTGACTCCTCCCCTTCAAGTTCTTTGAAGAGATCCTCTGCTCCAAACTTCAAAATAGCTGTCAGCTCTTCTTTATTAAAAGGATTCGAGCTATAGAAGTAAAATGTCGTTGTAATTGCTTAGGAATGTCAAATGACCTTTATGGAGTTCTATTATAGAACAGCTATCCTTCTTAAAACGATCAAATTAACTGGTGAAAATATAAATTCTGCCCCAATAAAAAAGATCTCTCAAATACGTGTTTTTCAGCCCACAAGGTGAGTCTATGTCGGTAAGCCTAACCTAGTAGAAGACTAGGAAATCAATTATTTTTCTGGCGGTTCATCTATTACATGGTTAAGCAAGAAGGATAATTAACAACATGAAAAAGGAGAGTTTTTTTCTCTTTGTCCTTTGACTCAGAAAGTTAGCATTCACAAGGAATTTTCAGTCTTTTCACCTCAAAATCAAAGAACCAAGCTTCTCCCACCTAGGTTCCTCTTGAATAAGAAATTACCTGGAAATATTTTTTTGAGGAAGGGCTCATTTGGTTCAGCTGCAAGACTGCACAGAAGGCACTCAACAGTTTGGTTAAAATGTAAACTCTATAGATGTAGTTGTGCTTCCAAATAAAGCCAACTTCCCACCGGAAAAACAACAACCTCCACACAAACATTTTTACCAACAGTAAGAAAACAGCTGCCAGCTCAGTGTGGTGGATCCCTATGGGTGACATGTCCAAGGCAACGCTGTGCAGGGCTGAAGGCCTAACAGGGGAGCATACAGCTGCCATTGCTGCTGTGTCATGGCACATGTAGAGCCAGAAGTGAAGGGCAGGGAACAGGAGCAAGAGAGAGAGAGGGACAGCGCACATGCAGAAGGATGAGAGGCAAACGAAGGATAAAGAAAAAAGAAGCACGGAAAACAAAATGAAAACGCCGCCTTCCTGTGGTCTTGGCCTGGCTATTTCTAGGTAATTAATGGATAATGAGAGTTGTAGAGAATCCTATTAGAATGATAACTCTATCAAATGTTGGTATAAAATCAGTTTAACTCTGTCCACTTCCCCCTTCTTTCTGGCACTTACTTGGACCTGCCCGAGTTGTTCTCCAGGACCGTTCGGCCAGTTGTATCCATGCGCTGAATCACCAGATGGTCCAATACCATCTTCTTTTTGGCCCGTTCTATGATCTCCTCCTCCACGGTCCCCTTTGTAACTAAGCGGTAAATATTAACCTGTAAGAGAAAGAAATGTTATGCTTATGTCTGATCACGAAAGAAAAAAAGTTACCTCTGTCTAAAACCAAGAAGAGAAACAAAAAAAGATTTACTGTAAGCCACCCATCCAAATAGGCAGCTTAAGGAGAAGCAAGATTTTTACTATCTGCAGTAGGTTACAATCTTAACAAAACTGCCACTCAAGAATTGTAATTATAGCCTTAATTCTAATAATAAAAACCTTGCTAAAGAATAAGAAGTTTTGCTGATGCAAAGTTTCACCAATAACTGAATCTCTGGCCAAGTATGAAACTTAAGAACTAGAGCAGACTTTTCAATTCATATACAAAGGAAACAAGCATGTATTTTTCCAACATACCTCAGAGCTAACACCGTTAATGTCTAATAAAAATAGACCATCCTCACTTCAGCATTTTATTAAAAATAATAATAATAAAGAGAGAAGTGTGGTATCCACATATAAATCAAGTATAAAAACCAAATGAGTATTCATATTTGAACTGACTGTTTAGAGTTCATAATGCATAGCAAAACCGAAAGTTTCTGTGATGACTGCCCTTGTACTGTTCACTATGTAACTTGTTCATTATGTAAGAATTTGTTCTACATGTAAGAACTTGTTTGTTATGCCTCAGAAGATTGGAGACTGACGAAAATTAGGCTTGGGGTGGATTAATGATTGTGCATTGAGCATTGACTCCCCTATACAGAATTTTATTGTCGTTAACAACCATTTGATCAATAAATATGAGAGATGCCCTCACAAAAAAAAAAAAAAAAAAAAAAAAGGACAGACTTCCAATGGTAAAATAAATAAGTAACCGGGATGTAATGTATAGCATAAGGAATATAGTCAAGATATTGTAACAGCTTGGTAGGGTGATAGCTGGAACCTAGAATTATGTATATAAATGTTCTACCACTGTGTTGTACACTTGAAACTAATGTAATGTAATACTGTGGGTCAACTACCCTTCAATAAAAAATTATTATTTAAAAAAAAAAAAAAAAATAGACCATCCTGACAAAACAGCAGCAGAATCACAGAACCCAGTGGACTAACGGTTACCAAAGGGAAAGGGACTGGGCAGGAGGGGTGGGAAGGGAGGGACAAGAGCAGGGAAAAAGAAAGGGGGCCTTACGATTAGCATGTATAATGTGGGGGGGGGCATAGGGAGGGCTGTGCAACACAGAGAAGACAAGTAGTGAGTCTACAGCATCTTACTATGCTGATGGACAGTGACTGTAATGGGGTTTGTGGGGAGGGACCTGGTGAAGGGGGAGTCTAGTAACCATAATGTTCTTCATGTAATTGTAGATTAATGATAATAAAATGAATTTTTAAAAAAATAGACCATCCTGAACAATATTAGAATATTTAACTTCTTTGTGCTAAACTGAGAAAACTTTCAGTTTTAAGTCTATTCATGATAATCTCTTTCTTGGAGTAGACCAGAAAATCAATGACGTACTTGTCAAACAGAAAAAGAGAATAGTTTTGTTTAATAGGTTCACCTTAGTCCCAGAAAACATCTTCTCTGTGCTAATAAAAAAATAGACATTCACTCTTGGGGACATAAAGCAAAACAGGAAAAGAAGCATTTTACAAACATACTGACAGGGCTAAGTAACTCCCCCCTTTCCACAAACCACAGCAGAAGCCTCTCCCCACTGACCTGCTTCTTCTGACCAATTCTATGGGCTCGGGCTTGTGCCTGCAGGTCGTTCTGGGGGTTCCAGTCCGAGTCAAAGATGACGACTGTGTCCGCTGAAGCCAAATTGATCCCCAGGCCACCAGCCCTTGTCGAGAGCAGGAAACAGAAATCCTGTACACAATGCAATATACTACTTTATGCAGTGGCCTTCTCCAAGTTTCACAGTCCAGTGAGCCCTTATACCTGAAACCCTTGCAGGGGTGAAGAAAAGTGAGATACGATGAACAAACTCTATGGAGGCTAAAAGAATGTCAGGGACTTGAAGGCAGAGTGAATTTTCATTGGATTAAAAGGAAAGAGTCAGTGCAGTGAACTAAGGAGTAAGGTAAAATCTGGTAAGGCAACCAGAACAAAAGAATTAGTGTTCTCTCCTGGCTAAAACTAGTATACGAGCAGTATACAAAAATCAGACAAGCTTCATTATCAAGGGGATCACTCCAGCAAGATGCCTGGACACTTATTTATTTCTGGGTAAAGGTGGATTATGCCATGTTAGGCAGTCAGTACAAATGATAGTTTCATTAAGTAAATGTCCATCTGTTAGGCTGGTGAGGAATACAGAAAACTGCACTAAAAGGTCACATGTTGGAATTGCTGATTCCATGCACAGGCTCCTCAATCACCACAGCACATGCATGAAGAAAACCAGAGCAGGCATGACCGAAGGGCCACTTGTGGGAAAGACCCAGGCAGTGACATATCCCAGTTCCCAAGCAATGATATAGAGACTGGGCAGGCACAATCCACTGCCTGATCTAAGAACTCAGAAAAAATGGGGCAGGAGGCAGGAAATAAACTGTATGAGCCAGAAAAATAGAAAGACAGACAGATTTCTATTTTCAGGGCATTTGATCATGTATGTCAAAGGCTGACATCTTTTTGGCACAGAAGTGGCACTGAAGAACTGGTAGTTCTGAGTTACATTTTGATAAATGGGTATATTTAATATACACATATAGATGCAATGAAAACGTCTTCACATTCTAACAGTCACATTTGCCAGCAATATGCCATAGAAATAAAAATGGGGACATCACCCCAGGAATGGGTTGTTTTAATTTGTCTGATTTCTCAGACTGTTCAAGTTCAGTTGGACAATATCCACCATATCATAGATAAGTTTTCACAAATGCCTAAGGTGCCTAACTGGTTTTCTTGGTTTCACTGGAGATGGCTGGTAATTACAGGTATGCTTTGGTTATGTAACTATACTCCTATTATGTTAATGTGTGTGCGCAATTTAAGTAGTAGTTTAAAACCTATACATGCTGAAGTTACTCTACAAGAAGATATGTCAAAGAAGTAATCAATCTCCCCATGTTTTCTTCCGCCTGCTACTTCTATAGCTTTTCTTCTTCCTTCCTAATTATAACCCTTAAATAGAATTCGTGCCTCATATCAAATTTACCGAGTATCATAATTCTTCCAAGTGGTAAAGATACCTCAAGACAAATGCTGGGCATAGATAGAAGCCACAGGGCATAAATAGGCAAAGAAGTAAAAAGCTAACCTTTTCTAACAATAAGGCTTCCCTCTCACTTACCAACTTTACATTTCCCTGTATGGCCCCGGAAGATGACTGGTTAGCCAGACAGGTAAGATTCCTCAAGGGAGGAACAACCTAAGACAGGCACAGTCGCAGGGGGACCATCAGGTGAGAAATTGGGGATCAACAGAGGTGAGGCTTAGAACCTCACCCCCCCTGTTCTGAGAGAAATCTTCTGCATACGTGGATGTTTTATTGCCCTTGTCTAGCTTGGATTAACACATAGTCTACAGGCACACACCTGATCATCTACATTTGCTCTCTTACAACACTAAACTATGTTTTCTACCTTTATCTTGTATCTACCTACCACTTCAGCATTTTATTAAAAATAATAATAAAAAAGAGAGAAATGTGGTATCCACATATAAATCAAGTATCAAAATCAAATGAGTATTCATATTTGAACTGACTGTTTATAGTTCATAATGCATGAGCAAAAACGAAGGTTTCTGTGATGGCTGCCCTTGTACTGTTCACCATGTAAGAACTTATTCACTATGTAAGAATTTGTTCTCCATGTAAGAACTTGTTTGTTATGCCTCAGAAGATTGGAGACTGACAAAAATTAGGCTTGGGGTGGATTAATGATTGTGCATTGAGCATTGACTCCCCTATACAGAATTTTATTGTTGTTAACAACCATTTGATCAATAAATATGAGAGATGCCCTCACAAAAAAAAGAAAGTACACACTTCCAATTGTAAAATAAATAAGTAACCGGGATGTAATGTATAGCATAAGGAATATAGTCAAAATATGGTAACAACTTGGTATGGTGATAGCTGGCACCTAGAATTATCATGTATATAAATGTTGAATCACTGTGTTGTACACCTGAAACTAATGCAATGTAATACTGTGTGTCAACTACCCTTCAATAAAAAATAATTATCTACAAAAAAAAAAAAAAAAAAAAATGGGGACAT
This sequence comes from Manis pentadactyla, assembly GCF_030020395.1. Taxonomy (NCBI): domain Eukaryota; kingdom Metazoa; phylum Chordata; class Mammalia; order Pholidota; family Manidae; genus Manis; species Manis pentadactyla. The sequence continues at coordinate 22,581,655 of NC_080036.1, forward strand.
CATTATCACAAGAACTTGAACAATTCCAATAAAGAACTGATCAACAGCCATGTTGAGGCACACACTCAATAATCCTTGGTGGAAATACCAAGCAACACCACACTAAAGAGAAGTCTGCAGGTAAACAGTGGTCACTTTAGAATGAGATACCTAAACTTAATAAAATTTGAGGTCAGAATCATCACATAAACAATTTTTAATGTCACTCCTTATCAAAGATAATATGAACTATAATGAAATTAAGTCATTGTATCTATTATAAAATTAACAAAGGCTTAAAATTATGAAACCCAATGCTGCTAAGGGTGAGGTAAATGGAAATATTCATATATGAATGGTATCATGTAAATTGTTCTGGGAAAGTAATTAGCAAAATATATCAAAAATCTTTTTTTAAATGCTCACACCATCCTAATTAAACATCAAAAATATGTTAAATAAATAGTGGAATAGGCATGAGAAAATATTAGAAATTTAATAATGTTTCAATCTTTAATGACATGGGAAAATGCTCAGAGTACAATTTTGAATGAATGGTGACTATAGAACTATATGCACATGACACCAAATGCGTAAACATAAACAAATGAGCAGTTCCATCCAGTATGAATGAAAATACATCCAAATGATGTAAATACAGAAAGCTCTGTCCAGGAGGGGGGTTTTGTACGATTTTTCTTCTTTGTACTCTAAATTTCTAAATGTGCATCTAGTATCTTTCCCCCAACAATAAAGTATTATATTTTTTTAATGAATTAAGAAAGAGATTTCCAGAATATGGTAGAGAACCCATATTTTACATATGGCCATCCAGTGGGGGGATCAACTAAGAACTATAGAAAATGGCAACTTTAGCTTTTTTCTGAGAAAGGACAATATGAAACATTCAACTCATTCTTTAAAATAACAGCAAGAAACACAAAACCAATTTCAACAAATACCCCATAACAAAAATAGCCAACAGTCACTGACAGCTCGCTATGTTCAGGCAATGTGCTCAGGGCTCTATGCCAGCTACTGCACTTAATCCTCACAGAAGTATTATGAGGAAGGTATTGGAATTATCAAGATTTTACAGTTGAGGAAACAGAGTAGAGAGAAAGGAGGGATGGGAATGAGATGTGACCAGTGCTTTTAGGAATTCAGTTCCTCTTCTCCTTAACTATGCACAGCCTTGGTTCTGAAGAGATCAGTGTCCAAAGCTCCTCAAGGAGCTACACTTTGAGGCTAAAGCAACAACCAGAATACTATAGTCTAACCAGGCCTATGTGCAATTCTAGAGGCCGAGGCAGACTATTCTGGAGTGAGAGAGCCACTAAAGTGTTTCAAGGCTCTTCAGAAAGCAGAAAGTAGGGCTACTCTGTCTATACAGAAACAGTGGTCCAGGCTTCGTAAGCTCCAAAGTGCTCTCCAAAACCCTCGAGTTCTACTGCTGGTTCTCTCCACTGCTTCCTTTATACAGTACACACTGCTCTACAGCATTACCCACACTAAACCTCCTTCCTCTCCACTTTTCTCAAATCCCAAAGAATTTAAGTTTCACATGCACAAACTACAATGTTATCATGGCTAACTTGTCCTAAGCTCTGCTGTATGTGCCTTAAAAACAAAACTTTATAATGCAAATCCAAGCTGGTCAATTACTGATTAACAAATGTTGCTGTTAGCCAAATCAAGAACATTTAGCAACATCTTAGCAAAAGTCCAACAAATTTGAGACATGGCAAATGTACTTTTCCAGCCTCAGTCACCAGAAAAGTACAAATCAGAACCTTCTGATATAACATGTATTAAAAATAATCCTAGTGGCCTTCCTCAACCTTGCTCTGTTGCTCTCCCAGGCCCCAGAAATTTGCTCTGGGAGCCACGAGAGAACACCCAGTTGGTATCAGAACTACCCTGTCATTAATCCAGACCGGGGTAGATAAACAAACATGAATATGCTTTTTTGAAGTGACAATCAACAAAATTAAGAAGCATCTTTTATATTAGCGATTTCTTATTCCTGTCTCAAGGCAGGAGTAGTTCACTATGAACTGTTTCTGAAACAGAATGCATTAAGCTAGAAAGGCTTTCCCCCTTGATACAGAGCTCCAACTACCCAAACAACAAAGCCATACAAGGTATACCTCAGACCCGTCTGCATTGAAGTGGTCCAGTGCCTGTTTTCGGATTTCTCCCTTGATGGAACCATCCAGGCGCTGTAAAAATAAACCACAAGGAAATCATAAGGTAGGACAACGGGCTGCACTCAGAATAGAACACCAGACTTGCAAGCTTCATCACTCCAATACCCACGTAGTAAAAATAACCGGAATGCACTGGCAAAGTGCTGTCAAGGGGCTGTGCTTAAGCAGCACACCCTGCTTTCCCCAAGCTCTCCAGTTACAAACTCAAGGTCAGAGCTGCTGATTCAAAGGGCTATCTAGGTTTATCCAAGGATCAGAATGGCTGCCAGGTCCTATAAGGAGTAAGACAGCAACTCAAGCTGTTCTCAGAAGTTTTGTTTGCTTCCACATCTCTAGGTACTGAAGAGAATGGGATATAGTACCACCAGCCACCAAGTAATTAGCTCCTGATGAAAATGATGCCTCTTAGCTCATTAATGTAGCTAAAAGTTGCATAATTATTAAGTGCTACACAAACCAAAAAATTTTTTACATAACTTTGTTTAGAAAACATTTTGCTATAACACTGAAAATATTAAAATTAAGGTGATCATATATACTAGCTTTCCCAAAAATTACATCAGTGTTCAGCCAATTGCATCTTCAAGAGGTCCTAATATTTACTAGTGTGTGAGATTCTTTTATTAGTGTATGTCAGTTCTAAGTTCAAAATGATATCAACATAGAGAACCCATACAGTATGTAAAATAAAACCTTCAGAATTAAATGTGTATGCTGTATGTAATGAAGTAATTCTCACTCTTTAAACACATTGCTTCCCCCCACCCACAATCATCACTTTGAAATGAACAAAAGACCTCACCTTATAGAGGCACAATTGACTTAAGAGACGGTTATCAGCTGGCTGGTGATCAATGACTAGCTAGGAACAGAGTCGGTGGATGGACCCACCCCTCTCCCCAGCTCAGAGTTTTGCTGACCAGACCCAGAGCCACTTGCACTTAAGTTGAATCACACAGAGGCTTAACCCAAACATATGTTTAACTGGCAAGTTCATAGCCCGTATTTAAAATCAGAAACTCAAATGCCTTCTTTTTAAATATTCCCTTAGTACAAGACGTTCATTAAGCATATGCCAGACCTAAGAGGACTCCAGCCTGATATTCCCTAAAGAGAAAGTAATGCATTCTTTTTTTTCTTGGTATCAAATGACTAGCTAGAGCTGGGATCAAATGCATTGGGAGGAACTGTCTTTTTGTAATGTGCTATTTTTTAATTTTTCATAATAATCACATATTAAACTGCATTTTAAGTCAGCTGCTGTAAGTTCACACAGGTATTATGGATAGAACAATGCCTTTCAGGGTATTCTGAAAGACAATCTGTTGGTGAATCTTAAGGCTTGGCTCTCTTAGGACAGAATCACTGACTCCACGTTTCTTCAATATCAATAATTACATAAGTTGGTGAACAGTCCATCCAAAGTTAAAGAAAAAAATTAATCTTAATAATTTTTAATAAATCTTAAAAATCAAAGCACTATAAAAGTAGTCAATATAAAAGAATTGTCATATAAAAATATGCAGAAAATCAAGGTAAGTTGCATACATGTCCATAAATAGATCAGAGATAAGTTTCACACAGTCTAACACCCAGAAAAATTATTATGCTGAAGGAACTATTCCCCCTTATCTTGATTTTCTCCTTATCTTAGAAGAGGTAACTGAATGAAGATGAAAATCTGTAGCGACAGTTCTTCAGAGAAAAGGGGGCAGGGGGGCATCACCACTTGCTTCAAGGACTGGCGAAGTTTTAAGTACACAGTTCTGTTGAGTACCCAGCCTCAGGGTCAATTTCCTGTGGGGGTGATGTCACCTCCTCTCTAGGAGTTGGGCTTCCGTATTTGGATTCAAACTTCCTTCTTTTTACCCCAGACTTGGAGACTTAAGACACTATCTGACATACTTTTCTCTTGCCCAGTTTTCCTTTCACTGAGCCGCATTCCCTCATCTCCCAAAAAAGAATGATCTTCACAGGATCATTTGCACTACAGGGTAGCCTAAGGTCATGAAAGTAAAAATAAGAGACCCTCCTGGAACCTTAATCTCAATCTGTTTCAAGCAAGAAAACTCTTGTTTTCTACCTCAAGATAATTTAGCAAGGAAAGCATAAAACCCAGAGGGAAGGAGAGAGGGAGGGATATCACTTACTTACTGAGCATCCTTACCTGGAAGGGATAGTGCTTAATAGTCAGGTACTCGGCCAGGATATCCAGCATTCTCACCATTTGGGAGAAAATAAGGACTCTGTTCCCCCTTTCTCGAAGTCTTGTCAACAGTTTATCTAATAGAATCAGCTTCCCACTGCTCCGAATCAGGGACTGAAGATTGAAAGATATTCAAATCAATATTTCAATCTGCCCTTAATTTCTAAAAATTCATATTCTTTAAATCACCTTTAAGCTTTGTGAAGCTCTCTGCAGTCTAGCTGACAAGCAATTCCTGAAATGCCCTTCACCTAGCATCTGTGCCACTACCCATTTTCTTCCTAATTTATTGTTCTCATCTGTTTCTAAAGCTTCTTTTGATTATTTCTCCATCAAAGGAGAAAAAATCATTTTGATAAAAAGCATGTATAGAAACTAACTTGTCTCTGAGAAACTAATTACAAACAAGGTAACCACGCACCAGAAGAATCTCCTGCCCATTTTCTCTCTCATTGTCTTCAGGGGGTTTAATCAGGTAACAGTGGTTACAGCATTTCTTCAGTTCCATCACAATATTAAGGAAACCAGACGTACTGCCTCTTGTTCCCTTGGCAAGAGCCTTGTAGTTCCTGGTCAGAATCCATCTGCAAATTAAAATAATGGTATCGTTAGATTCAAAGAAATAGTTGGGGATACCAGAACACTGTAAGAGAGAGTAGCATTACTGGAAAAAAAAATTGAAAAGGAGCTACAGAAGTTAAAAAGGCCAAGAGGGATATTTTATTTTGCATCTCCTGCCACCTAACCAGGACCTCTCACATCTCCAATTAGGTTCAGAATGCTAATCAACAGAACGCAAGAATGGACTAATAGTTACCAAAGGGAAAGGGATTGGGGACGATGGGTGGAAAGGAAGGGATAAGGGTGGGGAAAAGGAAAGAGGGCCTTACGATTAGCATGTATAGTGCGTGGGGGACACGGGGAGGGCCGTGCAACACAGAGCAGACAAGTAGTGATTTTACAGCATCTTACTACGCAGGTGGACAGTGACTGTGAAGGGGTATGTGGGGGGGGCTTGGTGAAGGGGGGAACCTAGTAAACATAATGTTCTTTCTGTAATTATAGATTAATGATACCAAAAAAAAAAAAAAAGAATGCTAATCATTCTATTGGGTATTTCAACCTGATGAAACAAGGGAATAGTCAAAAGAAAAACAACAAAATATATATAGAAATACCCACATATATGTAAAACAAGGATTGTCACTGGAGCACTCTTTATTATAGCATAAAAGTGGAAACAAGTTGTCTAAAAATAGGTTTAATTAGGTATACTATCAGCTAGCAGCTATATACTTGCTTATAAACTTTTGTAAAAGGGTATTTTACATGATAAAATGCTCATGGTATGCTATATACCCAAACTTGGAAAGAATGGAGGAAAAATACACATTCGTGCATATCCATGTACAAGCTTTAACCCAACACCACAAAATACTAGTGTGTTTTTCTGAGTAGTGAAGTTTCTTTAAGTTTTTTTACCGATCACACTGTAAGCTCAAAGAGGAATGCGTAAGGATTTTCACTATGCAAAGTATTTAAAACATCCAAATGTCCACTACTAGGGGACTGGTTGAATCAACTACGCTACAGATACACAAAGGAAATACCATGCAGTTACAAAAAGGAGGAGGAGCTCTATAAACTATTATGGAGTGTTCAACAGTTATCATTAAGTGCGAAAAAGGTACAGAAAATGTACATAGCATGCTACCATTTATATAAAAGGGAGGCAATAAAAAAAGTTAAAATGTGTTCGCTTATATTTAAAAAATTTTTTTAAAGACATTATGATTTTTTTAAATGATAATTATTACTACCAAAGGGAAAGTAGAACTACAATGGATGGACAAGGACTGAAGCTAGATAATCTCTGAACATACCAGGCTTTGGAGCTTTGTCTTTGGAAGTCTATAAATATAAGTAACTACAAAACAAAATTAAGGAAAGCAATCCCTAAAAAACAAAACTAAAATGAAATAAACCGTTGTATCCAAGTAGTAGCCTAACCACAGAAAGAAAAACTATCTCAAGTGCTTTAAAAAGCTTATCCATTTCAGCTTAAAAAATAATCAAAAAAATTTTTTAATGTCAAACATTAAAAAGAATAATGAATTTATTGTCTTTCCTATGTGAACTATGAGCTATATTACTCACTAGATATGAGCAAGTTTTTAAGAAGTATTCCAGCTAATAAACAAAGGTATAATAAAACTTGAATACCACCTTAATCCCTAATGAATTAGTTTATCTAGGATACTCATCAATCCTTGCTAGATAACACAAAAAAGAAATTCCCTGTAAAAGAATGTATATTTGCATTTCAAGAGATACTCACAATGAATATGAGTCTAATCAAGGCTCTACACTTATCTGTGAAGGCACAGTGAACAAAAGAAAGTGTTAAATGTTCAAATGTTAAATGATGCCATTGAGCTACAATCAGCAAAATCCAGGCTATGAGGAAAATATACAACACAGAGCCTGTTTCTTCACTCAGAAAATTTACAAGGACAGGGAGAAAACAGACTAAAATAAACTTACACATGTCAACAAAACATAATGTACGGAACTTCCTTTAACTCTCAAACATGCAAAATGTGTGTGTGTATATGTGATGTATATGTATATGAAAATAGGGAAATGTAAACACTCACTGGACACTGTACGTTAAGAAATTACCAATTTTTTAGGCATGATAATAGTATTGAAATTATGCTTAACTTTTCTTAATTGAGGTATAACTGACATATATATATATAACACTGTATTAGTTTCAAGTGTATAATATAATGATTCAATATTTGTATGTATTGTGAAATAACCACAATAAATCCAGTTAAAATCTATCACCAATTACAAAAATTTTTTAACTTACATTGAAAACAGTTTAAAATCTACTCTCTTAACAATTTTCAAATATGCAGCTCAGTGGTATTCACAAAAGTTGCCATGCTGTACATATATCACCATGACTTCTTTATTTTTAACAGTTTACACTTTTGACCCACTTCATGCATTTTTCTCACCCCCTAATCCCTGACTCTGGCAACCACCAATTTGTTTTCTCTGTATCTATGAGCTTGGTTTTTCTGCTTACCTCTTGAGAGTCCTTATGATAATATAAAAACATTTATAACATGTACCTGAAATATATTTCAAACAACCTACAGGTGAAAATGGGAGTGCAAAAGAAGATATAGATGACCTAAGATTGGCCCTGAGTTAATAACTGTTGAAGTTGGATTGGTTACAGGTACATGACTATATACTATTCTATTTTTGTATATATTTGAGATTTCCTGTAATAAAAGGGTTTTTGGAGAGGAGCCAAGACGGCGGCGTGAGTAGAGCAGCGGAAATCTTCTCCCAAAACCATATATATTTTTGAAAATACAACAAATACAACTAATCCTAAAAGAGAGACCAGAAGACACAGGACAACATCCAGACCACATCCACACCTGAGAGAACCCAGCGCCTCCCGAAGGGGGTAAGATACAAGCCCCGGCCCCGTGGGAGCCGAGCGCCCCTCCCCCCAGCTCCCGGCGGGAGAAGAGCAGGCAGAGCGGGAGGGAGACGGAGCCCAGGACTGCCGAGCACCCAGCCCCCGCCATCCGGGCCAGAGCGCAGACACAGTGCATGCGGAGGCGGCCCTGGATACTAGGGAAACAGGGCAGCAAGAACAGTGAGAGGGCACTGGAGGCCTGGCGCTGGAAAACATAAGAAAAACGAGCGGCCATTTTTTTTTTTTTTTTTTTGCTGTTTGTTTTGGCGAGCGCTTTTTGGAAGTCTTAAAGGGATAGGGACCCCAATACTAGGGAAACAGGGCAGCAAGATGGGTGAGCAGATGCCTGAGGCTGGCACCAGAGAATAAAGAAAAACGAGCAGCCATTTTTTATTTATTTATTTTATTTTTTTAATTAAAAAAACTTTTTTTTCCTTATTTATTTTTTTTTTTCATGGTCGATTTGTTTTGGCGGGTGCTTTTTGGAAGTCTTAAAGGGGCAGGGCGGGCCACTTAATCCAGAGGTAGGGAATCCGGGACCTCTGGGCACCCTAACCCCTGGGCTGCAGGGAGCAGGGAGGCCCCTTACGGAGATAAATAGCCTCCCAGCAGCTCCTGCTCTAACGCGACTCCACCACTTTGGAGCAGCTGCCCGAGCCAGGCCACGCCCACAGCAACAGCGGAGATTAACTCCATAGCAGCCGGGCAGGAAGCAGAAGCCCTGTCTGCGCGCAGCTGCGCAGCACAAGCCACTAGAGGCCGCTGTTCTCCCAGGAGAGGAGGGCCACAAACCAACAAGAAAGGAAGTCCTTCCAGCCGTCACTCGTCCCAGCTCTGCAGACTATTCCTATCACCATGAAAAGGCAAAGCTACAGGCAGACAAAGATCACAGAGACAACACCAGAGAAGGAGACAGACCTAACCAGTCTTCCTGAAAAAGAATTCAAAATAAGAATCATAAACATGCTGACAGAGATGCAGAGAAATACGCAAGAGAAATGGGATGAAGTCCGGAGGGAGATCACAGATGCCAGAAAGGAGATCACAGAAATGAAACAAACTCTGGAAGGGTTTATAAGCAGAATGGACAGAATGCAAGAGGCCATTGATGGAATTGAAATCAGAGAAAAGGAACGCATAGAAGCTGACATAGAGAGAGACAAAAGGATCTCCAGGAATGAAACAATATTAAGAGAACTGTGTGACCAATACAAAAGGAACAATATGCATATTATAGGGGTACCAGAAGAAGAAGAGAGAGGAAAAGGGATGGAAAGTATCTTGGAAGAAATAATTGCTGAAAACTTCCCCAAACTGGGGGAGGAAATAATCGAACATACCACGGAAACACACAGAACCCCCAAAAGAAAGGATCCAAGGAGGACAACACCAAGACACATAATAATTAAAATGGCAAAGATCAAGGACAAGGAAAGAGTTTTAAAGGCAGCTAGAGAGAAAAAGTTCACCTATAAAGGAAAACCCATCAGGCTAACATCAGACTTCTCAACAGAAACCCTACAGGCCAGAAGAGAATGGCATGATATAGTTAATGCAATGAAACAGAAGGGCCTTGAACCAAAGATACTATATCCAGCACGACTATGATTCAAATATGATGGTGGGATTAAACAATTCCCAGAAAAACAAAAGCTGAGGGAATTTGCTTCCCACAAACTACGTCTACAGGACATCTTACAGGGACTGCTCTAGATGGGAGCACTCCTAGAAAGAGCACAGAACAAAACACCCAACATATGAAGAATGGAGGAGGAGGAATAAGAAGGGAGAGAAAAAAAGAATCTCCAGACAGTGTATATAACAGCTCAGTAAGCAAGCTAAGTTAGGCAGTAAGATACTAAAGAGGCTAACCTTGAACCTTTGGTAACCACGAATTTAAAGCCTGCAACGGCAATAAGTATATATCTTTCAATAGTTACCCTAAATGTTAATGGACTGAATGCACCAATCAAAAGACACAGAGTAATAGAATGGATAAAAAAGCAAGACCCATCTATATGCTGCTTACAAGAAACTCACCTCAAACCCAAAGACATGTACAGACTAAAAGTCAAGGGATGGAAAAACATATTTCAAGCAAACAACAGCGAGAAGAAAGCAGGGGTTGCAGTACTAATATCAGACAAAATAGACTTCAAAACAAAGAAAGTAACAAGAGATAAAGAAGGACACTACATAATGATAAAGGGCTCAGTCCAACAAGAGGATATAACCATTCTAAATATATATGCACCCAACACAGGAGCACCAGCCTATGTGAAACAAATACTAACAGAACTAAAGGGGGAAATAGACTGCAATGCATTCATTCTAGGAGACTTCAACACACCACTCACCCCAAAGGATAGATCCACCAGGCAGAAAATAAGGACAGACACGGAAGCACTGAGCAACACAGTAGAGCAGATGGACCTAATAGACATCTACAGAGCTCTACAACCAAAAGCAACAGGATACACATTCTTCTCAAGTGCACATGGAACATTCTCCAGAATAGACCACATACTAGGCCACAAAAAGAGCCTCGGTAAATTCCAAAAGATTGAAATCCTACCAACCAACTTTTCAGACCACAAAGGCATAAAACTAGAAATAAACTGTACAAAGAAAGCAAAGAGGCTCACAAACACATGGAGGCTTAACAACACGCTCCTAAATAATCAGTGGATCAATGACCAAATCAAAATGGAGATCCAGCAATATATGGAAACAAATGACAACAACAACACTAAGCCCCAACTTCTGTAGGACACAGCAAAAGCAGCCTTAAGAGGAAAGTACATAGCAATCCAAGCATATTTAAAAAAGGAAGAACAATCCTGAATGAATGGTCTAATGTCACAATTATTGAAATTGGCAAAAGAAGAACAAATGAGGCCTAAGGACAGCAGAAGGAAGGACATAATAAAAATCAGAGAATAAATGAATAAAATTGAGAAGAATAAAACAATAGCAAAAAATCAATGAAACCAAGAGCTGGTTCTTCAAGAAAATAAACAAAATAGATAAGCCTCTAGCCAGACTTATTAAGAGGAAAAGAGAGTCAACACAAATCAACAGTATCAGAAACGAGAAAGGAAAAATCACGACAGACCCCACAGAAATACAAAGAATTATTAGAGAATACTATGAAAACCTATATGCTAACAAGCTGGGAAACCTAGGAGAAATGGACAACTTCCTAGAAAAATACAACCTTCCAAGACTGACCCAGAAAGAAACAGAAAATCTAAACAGACCAATTGCCAGCAAAAAAATTGAAGCAGTAATCAAAAAACTACCAAAGAACAAATCCCCCAGGCCAGATGGATTTACCTCGGAATTTTATCAGACATACAGGGAAGACATAATACTCATTCTCCTTAAAGTTTTCCAAAAAATAGAGGAGGAGGGGATACTCCCAAACTCATTCTATGAAGCTAACATCACCCTAATACCAAAACCAGGCAAAGACCCCACCAAAAAAGAAAACTACAGACCAATATCCCTGATGAACGTAGATGCAAAAATACGCAACAAAATATTAGCAAACCGAATTCAAAAATACATCAAAAGTATCATACACCATGACCAAGTGGGATTCATCCCAGGGATGCAAGGATGGTACAACATTCGAAAGTCCATCAATATCATCCACCACATCAAGAAAAGAAAGACAAAAACCACATGATCATCTCCATAGATGCTGAAAAAGCATTTGACAAAGTTCAACATCCATTCATGATAAAAACTCTCAGCAAAATGGGAATAGAGGGCAAGTACTTCAACATAATAAACGACATCTATGGTAAACCCACAGCCAACATTATATTGAACAGCGAGAAGCTGAAAGCATTTCCTCTGAGATCGGGAACTAGACAGGGATGCCCACTCACCCCACTGTTATTTAGCATAGTACTGGAGGTCCTAGCCATGGCAATCAGACAAAACAAAAACATACAAGGAATCCAGATTGGTAAAGAAGAAGTTAAACTGTCACTATTTGCAGATGACATGATACTGTACATAAAAAAACCCTAAAGACTCCACTCCAAAACTACTAGAACTGATATTGGAATACAGCAAAGTTGCAGGATACAAAATCAACACACAGAAATCTGTGGCTTTCCTGTACACTAACAATGAACTAACAGAAAGAGAAATCAGGAAAACAACTCCATTCAAAATTGCATCAAAAAAAAAAAAAATACCTAGGAATAAACCTAACCAAAGAGGAGAAAGACTTATACTCTGAAAACTACAAGTCACTCTTAAGAGAAATTAAAGGGGACACTAACAGATGGAAACTCATCCCATGCTTGTGGCTAGGAAGAATTAATATCGTCAAAATGGCCGTCCTGCCCAAAGCAATATACAGATTTGATGCAATCCCTATGAAACTACCAGCAACATTCTTCAATGAACTGGAACAAATAATTTAAAAATTCATATGGAAACACCAAAGACCCCGAATAGCCAAAGCAATCCTGAGAGAGAAGAATAAAGTAGGGGGGATCTCACTCCCCAACTTCAAGCTCTACTATAAAGCCATAGGAATCAAGACAATTTGGTACTGGCACAAGAACAGAGCCACAGACCAATGGAACAGACTAGAGAATCCAGACATTAACCCAGACATATATGGTCAATTAATATTTGACAAAGGAGCCATGGACATACAATGGCGAAATGACAGTCTCTTCAACAGATGGTGCTGGCAAAACTACATGTAGGGGAATGAAACTGGACCATTATCTGACCCCATATACAAAAGTAAACTCAAAATGGATCAAAGACCTGAATGTAAGTCATGAAACCATTAAACTCTTGGAAGAAAACATAGGCAAAAACCTCTTAGACATAAACATGAGTGACCTCTTCTTGAACATATCTCCCTGGGCAAGGAAAACAACAGCAAAAATGAACAAGTGGGACTATATTAAGCTGAAAAGCTTCTGTACAGCAAAAGACACCATCAACAGAACAAAAAGGAACCCTACAGTATGGGAGAGTATCTTTGAAAATGACACATCCGATAGAGGCTTGACGTCCAGAATATACAAAGAGTTCACACACCTCAACAAACAAAAAACAAATAACCCAATTAAAAAATGGGCAGAGGAACTAAACAGACAGTTCTCCAAAACAGAAATACAGATGGCCAACAGACACATGAAAAGATGCTCCGCAACGCTAATTATCGGAGAAATGCAAATTAAAACTACAATGAGGTATCACCTCACACCAGTAAGGATGGCTGCCATCCAAAAGACAAACAACAACAAATGTTGGAGAGGCTGTGGAGAAAGGGGAACCCTCCTACACTGCTGGTGGGAATGTAAGTTAGTTCAACCAGTGTGGAAAGCAGTATGGAGGTACATCAAAATGCTCAAAACAGACTTATCATTTGACCCAGGAATTGCACTCCTAGGAATTTACCCTAAGAATGCAGCAATCAAGTTTGAGAAAGATCAGTGCACCCCTATGTTTATTGCAGCACTATTTACAATAGCCAAGAATTGGAAGCAACCTAAATGTCCATCGAGAGATGAATGGATAAAGAAGATGTGGTACATATACACAATGGAATACTACTCAGCCATAAGAAAAGGGCAAATCCTACCATTTGCAGCAACATGGATGGAGCTGGAGGGTATTATGCTCAGTGAAACAAGCCAAGCGGAGAAAGAGAAATACCAAATGATTTCACTTATCTGTGGAATATAAGAACAAAGGAAAAACTGAAGGAACAAAACAGCAGCAGAATCACAGAACTCAAGAATGGACTAACAGGTACCAAAGGGAAAGGGACTGGGGAGGATGGGTGGGTAGGGAGGGATAAGGAGGGGGGAGAAGTAGGGGGGTATCAAGATTAGCATGCATGGGGGGGTGGGAGAAAGGGAGGGCTGTACAACACAGAGAAGGCAAGTAGTGATTCTACAACATTTTGCTATGCTGATGGACAGTGACTGTAAAGGGGTTTATAGGGAGGACCTGGTATAGGGGAGAGCCTAGTAAACATAATAATCATCATGTAAGTGTAGATTAATGATACTAAAAAAAAAAAAAAAAAGGCAGTTCCTGTGTGGTGACCTCCAATGAGCTCTACACAAGGGTATAAAGAGCATATACAAGTGTAGGCAAAGGGTCTGTTTGTGTTTGTTTATACAGAGGATCAAAGCCTAATTTGGCTACCCCGAAAATGAACTAAGATGTGATATGAAAAAGAACTTCCAACATCAGCACTCTCTGGAAGACTCATGACAGAAGATGATCATCAAAAAACCCCAACAAAGATCCACGCACTGCTACAGCTGTAGATGCACTCATCCCACCAGTTCCTGGACTTGCCGTGGGAATGAGGAAGGAGATATCTAAGCTGGCCTGTGCATACAGTAAAACAACAAATTTGACTGGATCTATACTGTTGGAACTCAACCAAGAATTAGGAGAAGTGCAAATTGTAGTGCTCCAAAATCTTACAACTACAGACTATTTACTGTTAAAAGAACATATGGGATGTGAACAGTCCCCAGGAATGGGTTGTTTTAATTTGTCTGATTTCTCTCAGACTGTTCAAGTTCAGTTGGACAATATCCACCATATCATAGATAAGTTTTCACAAATGCCTAAGGTGCCTAACTGGATTTCTTGGTTTCACTGGAGATGGCTGGTAATTACAGGTATGCTTTGGTTATGTAACTATACTCCTATTATGTTAATGTGTGTACACAATTTAATTAGTAGTTTAAAACCTATACATGCTGAAGTTACTCTACAAGAAGATATGTCAAAGAAATAATCAATCTTCCCATGTTTTCTTCCACCTGCTACTTCTATAGCTTTTCTTCTTCCTTCCTAATTACAACCCTTAAATAGAATTCATGCCTCATATCAAATTTACCGAGTATCATAATTCTTCCAAGTAGTAAAGATACCTCAAGACAAATGCTGGGCATAGAAACCACAGGGCATAAATAGGCAAAGAAGTAAAAAGCTAACCTTTTCAAACAATAAGGCTTTTCTCTCACTTACCAACTTTACATTTCCCTGTATGGCCCCGGAAGATGACTGGTTAGCCAGAGACGGGTAAGATTCCTCAAGGGAGGAACAACCTAAGACAGGCACAGTCGCAGGGGGCCATCAGGTGAGAAATTGGGGATCAACAGAGGTAAGGCTTAGAACCTCACCCCCCCCGTTCTGAGAGAAATCTTCTGCATACGTGGATGTTTTATTGCCCTTGTCTAGCTTGGATTAACACATAGTCTACAGGCACACACCTGATCATCTACATTTGCTCTCTTACAACACTAAACTATGTTTTCTACCTTTATCTTGTATCTACCTACCACTTCAGCATTTTATTAAAAATAATAATAAAAAAGAGAGAAATGTGGTATCCACATATAAATCAAGTATAAAAATCAAATGAGTATTCATATTTGAACTGACTGTTTATAGTTCATAATGCATGAGCAAAACCAAAAGTTTCTGTGATGACTGCCCTTGTACTGTTCACCATGTAAACTTATTCACTATGTAAGAATTTGTTCTCCATGTAAGAACTTGTTTGTTATGCTTCAGAAGATTGGAGACTGACGAAAATTAGGCTTGGGGTGGATTAATGATTGTGCACTGAGCACTGACTCCCCTATACAGAATTTTATTGTTGTTAACAACCATTTGATCAATAAATATGAGAGATGCCCTCACAAAAACAAAAACAAACAAAAAAAAAGTACACACTTCCAATTGTAAAATAAATAAGTAACCGGGATGTAATGTACAGCATAAGGAATATAGTCAAAATATTGTAACAACTTGGTATGGTGATAACTGGTACCTAGAATTATCATGTATATAAATGTTGAATCACTGTGTTGTACACCTGAAACTAATGTAATGTAATACTGTGTGTCAACTACCCTTCAATAAAAAATAATTATCTACAATAAATAAATAAATAAATAAATAAATAAAAAGGGTTTTTGAGAATCAAGGTAGTGTTAGACAAGAGTCAGATAGCAATTTTTTAATATTAAAATCTTGTTTTTAGCACAAGAACAGAACCGTACGTAGATCAATGGAATACAGAGCCCAGATATAAACCCATACATATATGGCCAATTAATATACGATAAAAGGGCCATGGATATACAATGGGAAAATGACAGCCTCTTCAACAACTGCTGCTGGCAAAACTGGACAGCTACATGTAAGAGAATGAAGCTGGATTACTGTCTAACTCCATACACAAAAGTAAACTCAAAATGGATCAAAGACCTGAATGTAAGTCATGAAACCATAAAACTCTTAGAAGAAAACATAAGCAGAAATTTCATGAATAAAAACATGAGCAAGTTTTTCCTGAACACATCTCCTTGGGCAAGGGAAACAAAAGCAAAAATGAACAAATGGGACTATATCAAACTAAAAAGCTACTGTACAGCAAAGGACACCAACAGTAGAACAAAAAGGCATCCTACAGTATGGGAGAATATATTAATAAACGACATATCTGGTAAGGGGTTAACACTCAAAATATATGAAGAACTCACACACCTCAACACCCAAAAACCAAATAACCCAATTAAAAAATGGGCAGAGGATCTGAACAGACACTTCTGAGAAAAAGAAATTCAGATGACCAATAGGCACATGAAAAGATGCTTCATATCGTTAATTATCAGGGAAATGAAAATTAAAACCACAGTGAAATATTACCTCACACGAGTTAGAATGGCCAACACCGAAAAGACAAGGAACAACAAATGCTGGTGAGGATGTGGAGAAAGGGGACCCTCCTACACTGTTGGTGGGAATGTAAATTAATTCAACTATTATGGAAAGCAATATGAAGGTTCCTCAAAAAGCTAAAAATAGAAATACCATTTGACCCAGGAATTCCACTACTAGGAATTTACCCAAAGAAAACAAGATCCCAGATTCAAAAAGACATATGCACCCCTATGTTTATGGCAGCACTATTTACAATAGCCAAGAAATGGAAGCAACCTAAGTGTCCATCAATAGATGAATGGATAAAGAAGATGTGGTACATATACACATGGAATACTATTCAGTCATAAGAAAACAAATCCTACCATTTTGCAACAACATGGATGGAGCTAGAGGGTATTATGCTCAGTGAAATAAGGCCAGGCGGAGAGAGACAAGTACAAAATGATTTCCCTCATTTGTGGAGTATAACAACAAAGCAAAACTGAAGGAACAAAACAGGAGCAGACTCACAGACTCGAACAAGGGACTAGCGGTTACCAAAGGGAAGGGAATGTGTTGGATGGGTGGGGAGGAAGAGAGACGGGGATTAAGAGGCATTATGATTAGCACACATAATGTAGGGGGGTCACGGGGAAGGCATTACAGACAGAGAAGACAGGTAGTGATTCTATCGCCATCTTCCTATGCTGATGGACAGTGACTGCAATGTGATGTGGGAAGAAGACTTGATAATATGGGTGAATGTAGTAACCACAATGTTGCGCATGTGAAACCTTCATAAGATTGTGTATCAATGACACCTTAATAAAAAAAAAATAACAGTAGACTCATAGACACTAAAAAGTGACTGTTGCTTACCATGGGGGAGGAATTGGTAACCAACACGTTGGGCGTTGGGGTGGCTGGGTGGGGCAGGTGGTGGGAAGGGTGAGGGGGATAAAGGGGCACAAAAATTCTCAATCATAATAAAAGTTGATCACGGGGATGGTAGTACAGCATGGAGAATACAGCCAAAGATTCTGTAACATCTTCCTGTGTGGACAGATAGTAACCGCATTAGCAGGGGTGAGTATTTAAGTAATATGGGTAACTATTAACGACTGTGTTGTATACTTGAAACCAAGATTGTATATCAACTATACTTCAATTAAAACAAAAGAATAAATAAGGATGGGATCTTGGAGGCCTGACCACTGCATTCATTTAATTACTTATTAGAAATTATGCCTCTTTTAGATCCATTCTAGTATAAGAGACTGAAGTATGTATTTGAAGTTTTTAATGTGTAAATAAATAATATTATGCAAGTCAAAAAAAATCTTGTTTTTATTCAGTTGTACTAAGAACAAGCAGGGAATATTATTAGAGATTACCAGACCTCTAACTTTAAAAGACAGTAATTTTCATGGCAATACAATTAGTCCCAATTATTCCAGATCCAACTTTAAATCGTTAAACCTAAAGCCCATGATAAGCATGTTACATACCACCCTCTGTCCCAAATTCACCATTTTGCCTTTAACATCTATCTTAAACCAGGTCCATAACCTGCCCATGCCACTTGGAGTGCTAGGAAGAAGTCTTCGCCCTTTCAGTACAGAGATCAGCATGTCAACTTCCACAGTCCCCTACATATGCTGCAAGTATTAGACACTTTTAATTACTTGTCTCTAATCTGTCTTCCCAACTAAACAAGGCCTCTGGCAGGTACATGCTCCGTTCATCTTCCTATGCCCAGTATCTAGCATGGCACATTGTAGAACCGTAATAAATGACTGAACTAATGGCAAAAAACACATAAATCAATGAGTGAAATACGCTTGTTTATTGGTAGGGCGATTAGTACAAGAATTAACATATACTTCAAATCCCTGACATAATGGGAAGTACTGTGCAAATTCTCACCCAAATAAAAAGGCAAGAATAATAAAACTTCCTCTTACTGACTATAAATAAATAGCTACTTAAAATCTGTTTTGCAGCTTTACTGAAAAAAGTAGTTTATCAGTCTATCTCACGCTTCAGAGTCCTGACACCAACCCCACCAGGGCTACAGCAGCCGGCAACTTACTTGTAATACTGTTTCTGAAGTGCTGACATCTCCACCCTGAGAATCTGCTCCACTTTGGCAGGAAGGGATTTCTCCACATCTTTCTTGACTCTGCGGAGAAGGAAAGGCTCCAGCACCTTGTGGAGACTCTGATAGCCGTTCTCTCTCCCTTTCCCATGGTCTTCTTCAAAGTCTTCCCAGAACTCAAACCTAGATAAAATAGTACTGTTACTTAGTTACATGGAAGAAAAAAGCATTTTTCCAACTAAAATTACTTGAAAAAATGTTTAAAAATAATCTTCCCTATAAGGAAAGATGAATTTTATCAGTCACTAGCTCTTGACTACAAAGAGAGGGGAAAACAGAAAAGAAAGGGAAAGCCAATCAATTCCCTCAGTCTACACTGGATAACATCAGTTTTCCAATTCTGAGACTGGATCTGGAATTTAGGAAATACTTTAGTGTATCAGGAAATTAGCATTTAAGTAAATACTATTACTGTCATGTAAATAAGTTATTGTCACAAATGTGATGGAGAAAATTAATCATAAATTATCTTTTAAAAAGCTGTAATTTCTTGGGAAAATAAAATTCAGACATAAAAGAATAATTAGTGGCACTATTATAGCTGTCACCAAAGGTAAAGCTACATAATTTCTATCAATAATCTTCACTGTTCATAGATTAAAAAGTTAATGGATTATAATGACAGTAAAAGGACTATAGCTCCCAGAAAAGAAAGCAATAAAAGTGATATAAATTTAATACTATTAGTACTTGGAGACATAAATTTTATTAATACATTTTAAAACTTATCACCCAGAGTAAATGCTGCCTCAATTCTGTAGATAAACATTTCTTATGTTTAAATCTTTATTCAATTAACTATCTTTGGTTCACTACAGCGTCTGTGGCAGAAAACCAGAACTGGATATCACGATCAAATTTCTTCCAAAAATAAAATGAAGGAAATTTATTTCCAAAAGATTAGAAAAATGTGCTTTGTCCTGCCACTAGCAAGCCAGTGAAGCACTTGGAAGAACCAGCCCAGTTTTGTGTGCAACTGAAACTCAGCAAGTGAGAGCAGAACACGTGACTGAGGACAGAACTGAAAGCTTAATCAGTGCCCCATGGTCTGCCTGACACTAGAGGCCCCACTACTGAGGCCAGTGAAATCCCAGAATAATAAACCCGAGTGACTCAACATTACCTAGAGGGAGCTCTAGAAGACTCAAGGCATATGCTCTCTGATAAGACGGGAAGTCAGATACAGCAAATGCCAACACTGCCACCAGGTACACTGGTTAAGAGTCTGCTGCCATTTCTGAGCTCCTGAACAGCCAAGGATGTCATCAGGTACTGCTAGGTGGATCAACAAAGCCTTAACAATACCTGGTGCCTGAAACAACCACCTTCAGGGAAGTAGACAAAATTATCCTTTAGGGTAAAAAGATCTAAAAAAATTATTAAAGCATAGCACCTAACAAACCTAAGATGAATTGTATTTGTCACACTACTATGCAAAATACTCCAAGAACATAAAATAACTGGATTAAACTAATGAAAAGATTAAAAGGAACAATGTAACCTAAACTATCTCAATGCTGGGGATGGCACCTTGTACACAAAATGTATGAAGTGACTAGAAATCAGGGACTATCATAGGCTACTTTCTGAAGAGCTGGGAGATAATTTCAAGAGAATAATTTACTTAACATATACTATAATTAAGTAAAACTATACCAGTCTAAAAACTTAAATACAAACTTTATAAGATTTACTTCCTCTGTTTCAGACAACCAATATTTTTACCCACCTATTGCACACTTACTAAATTAAAGGAGTTTATATGGGATACTATTTCTTCATATACATATTGAATTATGAATTGTCTTTGGGTGCTTTCCCTCTAAACAGCAAAGATGAGAAGCTTTGATAGAGACTGTAATGCCTACAAGCTGAAAAATGTTTACTATCAGGTCCTTTAAGTTTGCTATTCCCTGCAGCAGACAACTGCCAATTTGTAATACCACATAATAAAAGGCATAACATGGTCATAGTGTGAACTTAGAATGATGCCATTCTGCAGCCTAGAGACTCATTACTTTAATGTTATCAACTTCTGTATTTAACATGTCTTTCATGAAAGCAGAAACAATTTTGATTATTTAAAAATACCAGACCTTGTGATTTTAGAAAAACACAAGTTCACTCTACTAAGGAATAATGAGGAGGAAAATTAAATCAAAGGAATGAAAATGGTATGCCAGAAGTCATGGTATAAGTATGTGAAGGAAAAGGTACAAAAAAATTCAGAGACTGGCCTAGACAGCAGAATCCAAAGTAAAAAAAAAAAAAAATCAAATACGAAGAGGTAAGGACTTTGAACTATGCTCTCTCAAAATGAGGTCACTTTGAGGGGTGGGTATGAAGTAAATATTCACACATGATTATCTTCATAAGCTGAATTCTTTGGTCTTGCCATATCTTTTTCTACCTTTAATACCAAGTCTCATGTTTTGCAAAATAGTACATACAAAACAAAGGGTTGACTGATACATACATAGACACACATCTATAATAATAAGGGCAGGCTTATGGTCAGGGCCACCATGTAGGAAAGGTGTTTGAATCTCTGCACTAATGAAAGGGCATTACAAGTTGGTTAAAAAGAGGATTAACTTTTAAATTCTGAAAAGAATGTCTTATCACAGTTCATGAGGGGAAGTTGAAAAGTTATCTGACCAAACTTAATTCTCTTCCATGTGGATCAATCCTTTGAAGGAACCAAATGGTTCTACAGAACCACAGGACCTAAGGAACTATCACTATACATGGGGTAATACTTCACAGGATTCTTTTCATTCACATAGAAAGCTCATGCAGAATAAGGGTATATCTCAGCTCCATTCCAACTAAAGGGGTTTCCTTTTTATACATGCATCTGTGAAAAGCAATGTTTTTTTTCAAATGTTTGAAAATTATGTTTTCAAAACAAGGTTTTCCAGAGAAAAGGCTCTCTTCCACCAAAAATAAATAAACAAACACATTATTTAATTATGTCTCTAACTTCAATTTATCATTCCATAAGCCAACTGGCCATAAGGAAAACTTTGGAAAACACTACATGGAAGGTCATCTCTATTAGAAAAAGTAATTCAAAGTTCCTCTCTTCAGTTAAAAAAACAGGATATATACGACTTCTCTCCAAAATGTAGCTTATGCTGGGTGGAATTAACAGCAGCAAACAACTAATTATGACCATCTGGGAGCCAAAATCTGTACCATCTACTTTAGCAGCAAAGTACAGAAGGGCAAATCTTATCTAACCATTCATTGGTGAAAACCATGTACCACATTCTTTTTCTAACAAGGGCAGATATTCCCACAATGCCTTGAGACTCCTGCTACACAGAATGCTTTTACTTCATCTCAGTGGTGCTATGAAGGATATACCTTTCCTCTTAAATTTTGAAACTCAAAGGACAAAGGCCTTGGTCACCAAAGACCTGACATCGATCTCAGTTCATCCATTCATTAACCATGTGATATGGAACACAATGTTATTGTCTCTGTACATTGGTGAAAACTTGGAAGCCAAATAAAGGCACAGAATTTGTTGCTAGAAGGCATAATTAGGAGAAAAACTAAAGGAAGCACTTCAGGCCTAAGCACTTCTCTGTAAGTCAGCAATTCTTTTTTGCAATCTGGGGCTAAATACTTACCATGTATCAAAAAGATCAAAACTGGGAAATAATATGAAAACTATAAAGTAATACACATGAAAATTCTCTTACCATTTCAGAAAATGAAGATTAATAACTGGTAACAGCCACTGTTTCTAAACTTTTATATACTATCTGTTTTACAGCACTTCTATCTTTGAAAAGCACACATTAGAAAAACATGGGCTTCTGCCAATACATGATGAACAGAGCTCTCACTGCAGAATGTACAGCAAAATGCTTAAGAAGAGAAGGGGGAAACTGCCTCCATCCTTAGCAGAGTGACCACTACTGACTCACAGAGCTCTGTGGAAGAAACAGAAGACCCATGTGAGAAGCAAAGAGGACAGACACAAGAGGAGCAGTAAAACAGGGTGGGAAGGGTGGAGAATGACAGGAGAAAGAGCAGGTGGGGAGACACCAGGTACCCACTCACAGTGTTTCTCAGCTGTGCCAATTTTGCCTCTCTGGGGGACATTTGGCAACATCTGGAGACACTGGCCCGTTGTAACTGAAAAAGGGAGCTGCTACTGACATGTAGTGGGTAATGGCCAAAGATGCTGCTGAACACCCTAAAATGCGAAGGACAGCCCCCCACAAGAAGAGTTACCCAGCCCAAAGTGTCAACAATGCTGAGGGGGAGAAACCCTGCTCTAAGAGAAGGCAGGGAAGATGGGGTGCAGAGGGGGCTCCTTCCCCAGAAGCACACTGTGGTGAAGATGTCTGCAAAAAAGAAATAGCTTCAACCAGTTCTACTAAAGCTGTACTGAGGGTAGCATGGCCAGAGTGATCAAATTTTTCTACCCACCTTCTGGAGGCTTCAAAAATACAGGTAAAAAACTGGAAACCAAATGAAGGCACAGAATTTGTTGCTAGTTCGCATGCCTAACAAGAAAAACTAAAGGAGGCACTTCAAGCTAAAAGGAAGTGACACCTGATGGCAACCTGAATCCACAGGAAGAAATGAAGACCATTGGAAATGATAAAATGGGTAAATATAGAAGACTATATAATCATATTTTCTCTTTTCTTAGTTTCCTTAAAAGACAAGCTTGATTAAAGTAGTAATTACATCACTCTATTCTTAGATTTTTAACACTAGGAGGGATGGGAAAATGGAGCTACACTGCAGAAAATTTGTTGTGTTTTTATAAAATTAAGTCAGTACTGATCTGAAGAAGACATAAGAAACACACTAAATTCCCTACAGCAACCACTATGAAAATAACTTCTAAAAAATCAAATAACAGAATTAAAATGGCACACTGAAAAATATTTGTTGAAACAAAAAAGGCAGTAAAGGAAAAATAGGAAAAAGAAGCAAGACATATGGGGGAGTGGGAGCAAAATAAAAGACATAAATCCAACTATATCAATAATTCTTTACATGTGAATGAACTAAATACTCTAATCAAAAGGCAGACACTGTTGGACTAGACAAAAAGATCCAATTTTATGTAGTCTACAAGAGACACACTTCGGACTCAGAAAGAAGTAAGTTAAAAGTAAAACAATGCAAAATGGTATACCATGCGAACAGTTAAAAGAAGAAAGCTGAAGAACTATAATATCACACAAAATGGCCCTAAGGAATAAGAAATACTACTCAAAAGGAACACTTCATAATGATAAAAAGGCCACTACGTCAGGAACATAGAGCAAGTATAAACGTGCATGCACCTAACGAAAGAACCCCAGAATACAGGAAGGAAAAACTCACAGAACTGTAAGAAGCAGATCATTCAACAACTACAGTTAAATGTTAAATACTTCACTCTCATTGATGTAACAACTAGACATGAAGTCAGCAAAGATGTAAAACTTGAACAAGACTATTAAGCAAGTTGACGTAATGGAGACCTACAGAATTCCACCCCACAAAAGCAGAATAACATTACTCTTTTTGAATAGAGGTGGAACATTCTCCAGGACAGAAAACACACTAGACCACATAACAAGTAACAATAAATTCATTTCAAGCATGTTTGTTAAGACAAAAGAAACTACAAAATATTGGGTAATACCTAAACATTTGGAAATTAAGCAACACACTTCTAAAATACCCACGTATCAGAGAAATTTTAAATAGTCAAAAATGAATGAAAACAAAAATATAAGACATCAATACTTATGGCATACAGCTAAAGCTGTATAGGGAGGTGGAACCTACATCTTTAAACACCTATATTAGGAAAAGGGAAAAGGATCTGAAATCAATAATCTAAGCTTCTGCCTTAAGAAAGCAGAAAATGTGAAAATTAAATAAAAAGGAAAGGAAGACATTAATAAGCATAAGAGTAGAAATAAATACAAGACAAAGAAAAAAGCCAATAAGCTCAAAAGTTGTTTCTTTGAAAATATCCCCCAAATTGTTAAACCTCTACCTAAAATGACCAAGAAAAAGAAACAAGACAAAATGCCATAATCAAAAATTATTTAGATCACTATTGATCGTTAAAAAATTAAAAGGATTATGAGGTAATACTTTAGACCAACAAATTAGGCCAATTTAGATGAAATGGACAAATTCTTTAAAAGAGACAAATTAACAAAACTAAGTAATGAAGAAACAGAAAATCTGAATAAACCTCTAACTAGAAACTAAACTAGTCACTTAAAATTTTCAGACAAAGAAAAGCTAAGGCCCACCGAGTTACACTGGTGAATCCTACCAAATATTTAAAGAAGTAACACCAATCTTAACAAATTCTTTGAGAAAATAAAGGAGGGAACCCTTTCCAATTCATTCTATGATTCTGCTATCAAAGCCAAGCAGATATCACACACACAAAACAAAAACAAACTAGTAGAGACTAATATCCCTGAAAAACACAGATGCAAGAATCTTTAACAAAGTATTAGCAAACTGAATCTAGCAACACATTAAAATGATTAAACATCATGACCAAGTCAGATTTATAGCAGGAATGAAAGGTTGATGAAATGTCTAAAAAGTAACTAACGTAATATATCGTGTTGGTGGACAAAATAACAAAAACTATCTGGTCATCTCAACAAGCCCAGAAAAATGCATGGGACAAAATCTAACACTCATTCATTTAAAAAAACTCAAAAACTAGCAATGGAAGAAAACTTCCTGAACCTGATAAAGGGTATCCACAAAAATTCTATAGCTAACACCCTATTCCCACCAATTATATTCAACATCAGAGGTCTAACCCATACAGTAAAACAAGAAGTAAAAGGCATCCATCCACATTAGAGAAACAACTTTAGCAGTCTTTATTTGAGATGATGTGATCCTGTATCTAGAAAATACTAACAAACAGCAAAAACAGTAGGAATAATTTTTATAAGTTCACATGATAGAAGATCAATATACAAAACCAGGATAATCTAAAAAATAAAGAGCAATTCCACTCAAAATCAAAATTAAAATAAGGAAGAAAAAGTTTAACAAAGGAAGTACAAAACTTACATACTAAACACTACTAAGCACTGCTGAGAAAGATTACAGAAGACTGAAATAAATGGAGAAAACTTCCCATGAACACTCCTTCAAAGGCTCAGTACTTTTTTTTTTTTGAGAGGGCATCTCTCATATTTATTGATCAAATAGTTGTTAACAACAATAGAATTCTGTATAGGGGAATCAATGCTCAATGCACAATCATTAATCCACCCCAAGCCTAATTTTCGTCAGTCTCCAATCTTCTGAAGCATAACGAACAAGTTCTTAAATGGTGAACAAATTCTTACATAGTGAATAAGTTCTTACATGGTGAACAGTACAAGGGCAGTCATCACAGAAACTTTCGGTTTTGATCACGCATTATGAACTATAAACAATCAGGTCAAATATGAATATTCGTTTGATTTTTATACTTGATTTATATGTGGATCCCACATTTCTCCCTTTATTATTACTATTTTTTTTTTTTAATAAAATGCTGAAGTGGTAGGTAGATGTAAGATAAAGGTAGAAAACTTAGTTTAGTGTTGTAAGAGAGGCTCAGTACTTTAAAATGATAATTCTCTAAACTGATACACATTTAACACAATGCCTATCAAAATTCGGATTTTTTTCTCTTCAGGAGTTAATAAGCTTATCCTAAAGTGCACATGGAAATACAAAGAATCTAGAATAGCCAAAAAAATTTGAAAAAGAACACAACTGGAATTTGTACTTCCCCATTTTAAGAAGTAGTGCAAAGGTACAGTAATCAAGGTAGTGTGGCAACATCATAAAGATAGAAATATGCATCGATGGAACAGACTGAGAATCCAGAAATGAACCCCTACACTTACGGTCTCAACTCATTTTCTACAAAGGTGCCAATGCAATTCAATAAAGAAAGGATATTCTTTTCAACAAATGGCACTGGGACAATTTCCAAAATCCCTCTGCAAAAAAAGTGAACCTGTAAGCCCTCACACTTCACACTATAAATAAAAAACTTAAAGTGGAATACAGCCCTACATCAGAACTATAAGAACTTATCAGAATATAAGAACTAGATACTGTACATAAAAAACCCTAAAGACTCCACCCCAAAACTACTAGAACTGATATCGGAATACAGCAAAGTTGCAGGATACAAAATCAACACACAGAAATCTGTACCTTTCCTATACACTAACAATGAACCAACAGAAAGAGAAATCAGGAAAACAACTCCATTCACAAATGCATCAAAAAAAATAAAATACCTAGGAATAAACCTAACCAAAGAAGTGAAAGACTTATACTCTGAAAACTACAAGTCACTCTTAAGAGAAATTAAAGGGGACACTAACAGATGGAAACTCATCCCATGCTCGTGGCTAGGAAGAATTAATATCGTCAAAATGGCCGTCCTGCCCAAAGCAATATACAGATTTGATGCAATCCCTATGAAACTACCAGCAACATTCTTCAATGAACTGGAACAAATAATTCAAAAATTCATATGGAAACACCAAAGACCCCGAATAGCCAAAGCAATCCTGAGAGAGAAGAATAAAGTAGGGGGGATCTCACTCCCCAACTTCAAGCTCTACTATAAAGCCATAGTAATCAAGACAATTTGGTACTGGCACAAGAGCAGAGCCACAGACCAATGGAACAGACTAGAGAATCCAGACATTAACCCAGACATATATGGTCAATTAATATTTGATAAAGGAGCCATGGACATACAATGGCGAAATGACAGTCTCTTCAACAGATGGTGCTGGCAAAACTGGACAGCTACATGTAGGAGAATGAAACTGGACCATTGTCTAACCCCATATACAAAAGTAAACTCAAAATGGACCAAAGACCTGAATGTAAGCCATGAAACCATTAAACTCTTGGAAGAAAACATAGGCGAAAACCTCTTAGACATAAACATGAGTGACCTCTTCTTGAACATATCTCCCCGGGCAAGGAAAACAACAGCAAAAATGAGTAAGTGGAACTATATTAAGCTGAAAAGCTTCTGTACAGCAAAAGACACCATCAATAGAACAAGAAGGATCCCTACAGTATGGGAGAATATATTTGAAAATAACACATCCGATAAAGGCTTGACGTCCAGAATATATAAGGAGCTCACACGCCTCAACAAACAAAAAACAAATAACCCAATTAAAAAATGGGCAGAGGAACTGAACAGACAGTTCTCCAAAACAGAAATACAGATGGCCAACAGACACATGAAAAGATGCTCCGCATCGCTAATTATCAGAGAAATGCAAATTAAAACTACAATGAGGTATCACCTCACACCAGTAAGGATGGCTGCCATCCAAAAGACAAACAACAACAAATGTTGGCGAGGCTGTGGAGAAAGGGGAACCCTCCTACACTGCTGGTGGGAATGTAAGTTAGTTCAACCAGTGTGGAAAGCAGTATGGAGGTACATCAAAATGCTCAAAACAGACTTACCATTTGACCCAGGAATTGCACTCCTAGGAATTTACCCTAAGAATGCAGCAATCAAGTATGAGAAAGATCAGTGCACCCCTATGTTTATCGCAGCACTATTTACAATAGCCAAGAATTGGAAGCAACCTAAATGTCCATCGATAGATGAATGGATAAAGAAGTTGTGGTACATATACACAATGGAATACTACTCAGCCATAAGAAAAGGGCAAATCCAACCATTTGCAGCAACATGGATGGAGCTGGAGGGTATTATGCTCAGTGAAACAAGCCAAGCGGAGAAAGAGAAATACCAAATGATTTCACTCATCTGTGGAATATAAGAACAAAGGAAAAACTGAAGGAACAAAACAGCAGCAGAATCACAGAACTCAAGAATGGACTAACAGGTACCAAAGGGAAAGGGACTGGGGAGGATCGGTGGGTAGGGAGGGATAAGGAGGGGGGAGAAGTAGGGGGGTATTAAGATTAGCATGCATGGGGGGGTAGGAGAAAAGGGAGGGCTGTACAACACAGAGAAGGCAAGTAGTGATTCTACAACATTTTGCTATGCTGATGGACAGTGACTGTAAAGGGGTTTATAGGGGGGACTTGGTATAGGGGAGAGCCTAGTAAACATAATATTCGTCATGTAAGTGTAGATTAGTGATACCAAAAAAAAAAGGGCAGTTCCTGTGTGGTAACCTCCAATGAGTTCTACACAAGGGTATAAAAAGCATATAAAAGTGTAGGCAAAGGGTCTGTTTGTGTTTATACAGAGGATCAAAGCCTAATTGGGCTACCCCAAAAATGAACTAAGATGTGATATGAAAAAGAACTTCCAACATCAGCACTCTCTGGAAGACTCATGACAGAAGATGATCATCAAAAAACCTCAACAAAGATCCACGCACTGCTACAGCTGTAGATGCACTCATCCCACCAGTTCCTGGACTTGCCGTGGGAATGAGGAAGGAGATATCTAAGCTGGCCTGTGCATACAGTAAAACAACAAATTTGACTGGATCTATACTGTTGGAACTCAACCAAGAATTAGGAGAAGTGCAAATTGTAGTGCTCCAAAATCTTACAACTACAGACTATTTACTGTTAAAAGAACATATGGGATGTGAACAGTCTCCAGGAATGGGTTGTTTTAATTTGTCTGATTTCTCTCAGACTGTTCAAGTTCAGTTGGACAATATCCACCATATCATAGATAAGTTTTCACAAATGCCTAAGGTACCTAACTGGTTTTCTTGGTTTCACTGGAGATGGCTGGTAATTACAGGTATGCTTTGGTTATGTAACTATACTCCTATTATGTTAATGTGTGTGTGCAATTTAAGTAGTAGCTTAAAACCTATATATGCTGAAGTTACTCTACAAGAAGATATGTCAAAGAAATAATCAATCTTCCCATGTTTTCTGCCGCCTGCTACTTCTATAGCTTTTCTTCTTCCTTCCTAATTACAACCCTTACATAGAATTCGTGCCTCATATCAAATTTACCGAGTATCATAATTCTTCCAAGTAGTAAAGATACCTCAAGACAAATGCTGGGCATAGAAGCTACAGGGCATAAATATGCAAAGAAGTAAAAAGCTAACTTTTTCAAACAATAAGGCTTCTCTCTCACTTACCAACTTCACATTTCCCTGTATGGCCCCGGAAGATGACTGGTTAGCCAGAGACGGGTAAGATTCCTCAAGGGAGGAACAACCTAAGACAGGCACAGTCGCAGGGGGGCCATCAGGTGAGAAATTGGGGATCAACAGAGGTGAGGCTTAGAACCTCACCCCCCCGTTCTGAGAGAAATCTTCTGCATACGTGGATGTTTTATTGCCCTTGTCTAGCTTGGATTAACACATAGTCTACAGGCACACACCTGATCATCTACACTTGCTCTCTTACAACACTAAACTATGTTTTCTACCTTTATCTTGTATCTACCTACCATTTCAGCATTTTATTAAAAATAATAATAATAAAGAGAGAAATGTGGTATCCACATATAAATCAAGTATAAAAGTCAAATAAGTATTCATATTTGAACTGACTGTTTATAGTTCATAATGCATGAGCAAAACCGAAGGTTTCTGTGATGGCTGCCCTTGTACTGTTCACCATGTAAGAACTTATTCACTATGTAAGAATTTGTTCTCCATGTAAGAACTTGTTTGTTATGCCTCAGAAGATTGGAGACTGATGAAAATTAGGCTTGGGGTGGATTACTGATTGTGCATTGAGCACTGACTCCCCTATACAGAATTTTATTGTTGTTAACAACCATTTGATCAATAAATATGAGAGATGCCCTCACAAACAAAAAAAAAAAGTACACACTTCCAATGGTAAAATAATAAGTAACCAGTACGTAATGAATATAGTCAAGATATTGTAACAGCTTGGTATGGTGATAGCTGGTACCTAGAATTGTCATGTATATAAATGTTGAATCACTATGTTGTACACCTGAAACTAATGTAATGTAATACTGTGTGTCAACTACCCTTCAATAAAAAATAATTATCTACAAAAAAAAAGAACTAAATCTCCTAGAAGAAAATAAAGAGGAAAATCTGTGTGATCTTAAGTTAGGCAAAAATATGTCTTATATTTTATATGACATTAAAATAAAGTACTATCCATTTTTAAAAATTAATGAATTATACTTCAACAAACTTAAAAACTTTTGCTCTTCAAAAGACAATAAGAAAATTAAAAGACAAGCCACAGATTGGTACAAAATACTTGCAAATCAATAAAGCACTTGAATTTAGAATATTAAAAAAAGGGAAAGAAAAAATAAATTAAAAACCTCTTCCACTCTTAAGACAAACCAATTGAAAAATGAGCAAAAGATTTGAACAGACATTTCACCAAAGATACACAAATGGCTGGCTAATGAACACATGAAAAGATGTTCAACATTATCAATCATTACAGAAGTGCAAGTTAAAACCACAATTAGACACCACTATAAAACTGTACTAGGATCCAGAAGGCTAATCACACACTATATTGATGACCATGCAAAGAAACTGGAAAATTCAAACATTTCTAGTAGAAATATAAAATGGCATCGTCTCTTTGGAAAACAGCCTAGTAGTTTCTCAAGATATGTATACTTTCCAAACAAACCAGCAATTCCACCTCTATGTATCTAACCAAGAAAAAGACATATAATCGCACAAAAACATAACAATATCAACTGATGACTGCATATGTATACAATGGAGTATGACTCCATAGTAAGACAGTAACTCCTAAGAAATGCTATGATATATGATGTATTTCAAAAACATTATGCGAAGCAAAGAAGCCAAAAACAAAAGATTACTTATTAGGATTCTCTTTAAACGAAACGTCTAGAAAAGGTAAATCTCTAGAGATGATTAGTGATTGCCTCAAGCTGGCTAGTAGAAGCAGAAATTAACTATAAATGGGCAAGAGGGATTTTTTTTCGGTGAGGAAAATACTCTAAAACTAGATTATGGTGATGGCTGTACAACACTA
This sequence comes from Manis pentadactyla, assembly GCF_030020395.1. NCBI lineage: Eukaryota > Metazoa > Chordata > Mammalia > Pholidota > Manidae > Manis > Manis pentadactyla. The sequence continues at coordinate 22,613,445 of NC_080036.1, forward strand.
TACATTTACTAAAAAAATCATATATTTACAATGGTGCATTTTTTGGTCTGTAAATTGCATCTACACAGAGGCTGTTTAAAAAAAGTTAGCAGTACATGGCAGAAGGGACCATTTCTATGTTGTTCATTAGTCTATCCAAAATGCCTTGCTCAGTTTTATGACACAAAGTAGGCACTCAAATATTTTCTGAATTAAAAAAGAAAACTGTGAAACATTTACACTGAATTACTTATTGCATACCAGGTACTATTCTAGGCAATGTGGACCATCAATGGATAAAGTTAACAAGATTCCTACTATTTCTGAATGCATAATTTAATGACAAGAGATGAGGAGGGAATAAATGCAAAAAAGAGGTGTCATACAGAAAACAGAACTGCCTAGGGATAATAAGCATGTCTAACAGATTACTTTAAGTTAGATGGTCTGAGAAGTCCTCTAAAAAGAGGCAGTCACATAAGCTGAGGCCAAAATATTAGCGATTGGCCATGTGAAAATAAGGAGGAAAAAAATTCTCAACAAGAAAAACAGCAATGGCTAGGCATGTTAAAGGCACATGACGACGACCACAATGGCTGGAGCACCAGTGACAGAGAAAGTGCTCTAAGATGAATCAGAGCACTGCCACAGGCCCAGACTGTGTGGGATCTTCCAAACTAGGGTAATGAATTTAGATTTCACCTTCACACCACTAGCTAATTTTAGGTTTTATGAAATATACATAAAAGTATCATAAAAATATATGTCCCATATACATTAACTATATATTAACATACAACTAATGCTTGTGTTGTCAAAGTCTGGGTTTAAGGTATTTTAAAATACTTGTCAGATTGTGTACCTTGCTTATACTTCATTTCAATTATATTGATTACCTTATAACAACAGTGAGAAAGTCTGATGTTTCCTTTTTACAAATTATTTCCCCAAATCATTAACAGTTCAAATGTTGGTAGATAATATGCCTTCCTCCTTAACTAATTGATTTCTGTGCCTCCTATTGTTTATTATGGAACATTTTAGTACTTTCATTCTTGCCTCAGTTCAATGCTTTGCTTTCCCCAAACCTTGCCATCTGTTTTCCCTAAGGTCTATTTAAAAAGGTTAAAAAGCAGGAGAGAGAAAAGGATAAGGAGTATTATGATTAGCACACACATAACGTAGAGGGGCGGGGCATGGGGAAGGCAATACAGCAGAGAGAAGACAAGAAGTGACTCTACAGCATCTTACTACTCCGATGGACAGTGACTTCAATGGGGTGTGGAGGGGGGACTCGATAATATGAGTGAGTGTAGTAACCACAATGTTGCTCATGTGAAACCTTCGTAGGATTGTATATCAATAATACCTTAATTTTTAAAGAAAGCATGCATTTCAGACATTCTAGTATAATTTAAAATACACAGGAAGGAGCTTACTTCTCTGGCATAATAAAGTGCAGCAAGGACCAGAGCTCTTTGAGGGAATTCTGAAGAGGGGTCCCTGTAATCAGGAGCCTATGGTTGGACTTGAAATCAATTAGAGTTTTATACAATAAAGAGTCATCATTCTTCAACCGATGGGCTTCATCCACTCCCAGAAAGGCCCAGTTAATACTGCCCAGCACAGTCTAAAGTAAAGACAAAACAGAACAAGCCACCAGGTCAGAAGGCAACCCAAAAGTACTGTGAAGTGTCAATTATCTCTACACAAATACCATCACAAAGGCATACAGGGAGACATTTATGCTTCACTGACTTCAAGTATATTAGGACTCTTCTGTTTATTCTGTTAATTTGACAGACTGGTATCTACTCCAAAGAGCACATCATTATCTAAAAGTATGGCCAGGGGTGGGGGTGGGTGGTCTCTAATGCCCAAAGCAAGAACATAAACATTCATATGCTGGGTAAAAACAACACAAAAACGAAATACGTGATTTTGCAGTGTCTTCTCAGTAAGATTCTTCTCTGCCTATTCTCCACCCCTGCCCTGAAGCACAGCAACACTGAGAGCCACCACATTGAACTTGTTTCCATTTACTTTCACCAATGGGATCACCTGCCACATATGTTCTTAGAGTAGGGAGGAGCTCATTTAAAGAGCTTCATTTCACGTCTTCCTCACAGAGACCATTCACATCACCTGCTCTGGAGAAATGGCTGAACAATGACATGATGGGAAATGCCCAAGCCGGCACTCAAGCCCAGTTCCCAGTGACTGACTAGAGTCTCAGATGAGTTACTGGCCCCAATTCCCTTCCATCCTGTTTAATTCGACTGGGCCAGGCAACTAAGATCCTCACCAACAGTAAGGTTTTGTTTTTCACTTATAACCTTAATATTCTTTTCGGATTTTTCTTGGTGTTATTTGTTTCCTTTTCTAAACAAACAAACAGAAGTAACATTACAAGTGGGAGGCAGAGACCCCCATTCCGTTATTTGGGCAAATCAGACTACAAAATTTAGCCTTTTAGTTACAAATTACACACCTTGTCTTTTAAGAGGATCTCATATGTTGTTATAAGTGCATTAAACTTCAGCCTTTTGGTCTGAGAATGAATCCATTCATATTCCCGTATCTATAAGAAAAATGGTAATTAAGATGCAATTTCCACTTTTATCTTTCTGTATCATGAGCAAGTCTTGTGTGACAGATGCAATAGAAACATGCCAAATAAAAAATAAATCTGATTAGAGCTTAATGAATAGCTTACACATTCTAAATTGACCTAAGCAACCAAAGTATAGAGCAGATTTCAAATAAACTGTCATCTCCCCTATCACCCTACCCCAACACATAAGATCAAAAAAATGCGTTTCATCATCAATTAAACCCTGGTGACTTGAACTTGTCTAGGGATCTCCCAGAATAAGAATTTTCTTAAGGAAATATAATTTGATTATTCTTTGGGTACACCAATACTTCTATTAAATAAACAAATTCCCACCTCTGCTTGGTTCAGAAATTTCAGTAAGCATACAGTAGAAAGATGCGGCCCCCAAGAAAAAGGAAAGGGAGGCTTACGGCATGAAAATATAATATGAATGAAAATAATGGTGATGTAAAGGAACATAAAAACTAACACAATCATACTTAAGGTTAACTGGACACCCAGCAAGCACAATGGCTCATAACAAAGCTCCTCCAGTTCAGCTGCCAAGTTAGAACTGGAGACAGGACAAGGAGTGCACGCAGGTGATCGCCACCAAGTGGGAAGAATGAAGAACAGAAGTATTGGAGACCACACACTTCCCTGACTCCATAATTTTTCAGAGATCACTTTCTTTGTCTTCACCTTTGAATGCACAGCTTGAAGTCATCCTGCCTAATCTAGGAAGCTTTCTTTTTCTTTTATAACAATTAACAAGTAGATTGACAAAGCTAAGAATGACTATGTTCAGAAACTCAAAATTAGGGCAATGAAATCTACCAGGTTTAGGTTAGACAATTTTAATGAAAATATTTAATGAAAAGAAATTCTATTAGCATAATATACGATTATAACATATCTCTCAAAGATTTGAGGATTCCTGATGGCTTTCTCTTGTTAAAATTAATCTCCCAAAAATAGTTCACTCTAACATACAGTGCTAAAAGAGCAAAGACCTGGAACCAGACACATCTCAGTCCCAACCCCAGGCTCTGCCACATTCTTGCTGACCTGAGTACAAGTGTTAGACTCATTGAGTCAATTTCTTCATTAGTCACTGGAAAGAAAGCCATTTACTTTGAAGACCATCATGAGAATCACAGGTAATATACATAAAGCACCCAGTACAGGGCCTGACACTTAATTGGTGCTTTAAAAAAGCTAGTCATTATCAAGAGAAGATTTGCTAAACAGATGAACTTAAGCCCCTGTGTTAGAAGTTACTGATGCTCAAGCTAAGTTCATTAATAAATAATTCTCATTTCTGCAGCCCTGGAATGGCTTTTTGTCCTTTCCCTTAATTCCCTTCTTCTAAGTTATGCAACCTCACCATTTTAAAAGGTTGGGAAATAAACTCTAAGAACTTGTTTATTTTTAGTAAAATCTCTCTATTGAAATAGCAAAAGTAATATTAACATTCCACAAGGTATTAACCCCATCTGATAATCCTTTATAAATAAAGTGGTCTTAGAAGTACAGAGGACAGACAGAAGAAACAATACTGCAACTGAACTAAGAGAGATTCCCCATTCATGTGCTATTGCTTTTCTTTAAATAATAAGCATATGCTTTAAAGAATATACAAGTTGTGTTTTTGTGATTACCTAAATCTCCCAATATCAGGGGCATAGCACAGGGTCAGAATCGTAATTTACTAAAAACTATAATGGCTTTAGGTCAATTTCCAAAATACATTTATAACACAGATTCTATCCCAATTCTTTTTGTTTACACACCGTATTTCTGCTCATCAGGTCACCTATGTAAACCACTACGTTAATCTCTGGTGCCCAGATTTCAAACTCCCTCTGCCATGAGGTGAGGGTGGATAAAGGGACGACTATAAGAAAGGGGCCATACAGCTGGTGTTGGTGGAACAGGTAGGAGAGGAATGATATGGTCTGGATGGTCTTTCCTAGGCCCATTTCATCAGCAAGGATTACACTGTTACTTCTGCAGAAAGAAAAACAAAGAACAAAAATTCATTAGTTCACAAAAAACAGTATGTGCATAAATAGCAATGACACCAATGCCTCACAATGTCACCAAGCAAGGTACTGGCTATGAGCCTCAACTATATTTCCTCTCATATGCAATTAAATTTCCTACATAAGAAGAAAGTAGAAGCTATAATAAATCACAGAACAAGTAATCTAAGTATAGTTAAGATTTGAATTACTGTGAAAGCCTATTCAGACTATGTTCTTTACCTTGCCTTCTGGTCCTTTACATCTAACCCTTGTAACAGAGAACGAAGGTTTTATCATATTGGAGCATTCAAGAACATGACCTTTGGTTCCATCAGTACAGAAAGCATGGGCAAACTGGCTACCTCCTCTGCTGGTGAACCTACCGCACCTGACCGTCGTGTGTCTATGCAAATTACCCACCCATTCCACTGCACGCCATTGAGTTGTTTAATGCTACACACACTATTCCCTAGACCTACACGCTGCAGGTGCACAAAGCTTGTTTAAATACTGCCGTCTACAGTACATCAGATTTCTGAATACAACCTAGATCTATTGAATCAGAAATACCTAGGGAAGATCCCAGATTCCAAAAGACTTAGGCACCCCTATGTTTATCGCAGCACTATTTATAATAGGCAAGATATGGAAGCAACCTAAGTGTCCATCAGTAGATGAATGGATAAAGAAGATGTGGTACATATACACAATGGAATACTATTCAGCCATAAGAAGAAAACAAATCCTACCATTTGCAACAACATGGATGGAGCTAGAGGGTATTATGCTCAGTGAAATAAGCCAGGCAGAGAAAAACCAGTAACAAATTATTTCACTCATTTGTGAAGTGTAAAAACAAAGCAAAAGTGAAGGAACAAACAACAGCAGACTCACAGACTCCAAAAAGAGACTAGCAGTTACCAAATGGAAGGGGGTGGGGAGGGAGGGAGAAGAGAATTAAAGGGCATTATGATTAACATGCATAATGTAGGGAGGTCACAGAAAAGGCAGTATAGCACAGAGAAGTCAAGTAGTGACTCTATTTCATCTTACTACACTGATGGACAATGACTGCAATGGGGTGGGGGATGGAGGGGTGCTTGATAATATGGGTGAATGTAGTAACCACAATATTGCTCATGTGAAACCTTCATAAGATTGTATATCAATGATACCTAAATAAATAAATAAACATATAAATAAATAAATTCTACATTACCCAGAATGGCTAGTTTCAGGGGAAAAGTACAGAAAACAAGGCAGAACACACTGAGGAAAGGGAGAATGAGAAGGCCCTACCTATAAATCTCAGCTACACCTAATTTCATATACAAATCAGATACAACATTTTCCTTTCAGTAATTTCCCTCATATTTCTCTTACATTTCTGTACTACTTAGGAGGAAACAGAGATAATATTCTCCTACATTTCCTCTCCCTAGCAAACTGCCACTGTCCATACATACACACTAAAGTAGATTTGAATTGATTTGTATTTCTCCTGAAACTAGACCAAAAAAGCAAGTTACTTAATACGAGGTTCCTGTGACTAGGGCCCTTTTCAGTTGATTCTGAATCGGTCATATTAAAGTAAAAAATGCTGGCCAAGGACTCTGCATGAAACATGGTGTGACTCTGGACAAGGTACATGACATCTCTGTTCCTAAGAACCCTGAACTATAAAATGAGAGGGTTTGATTAGACAAGCTCTTAAGGTTCCACTTAGCTTTGTAACTATCCTTTAGGAATATTGGGTCTCACTCTTCTGAGACAAAACAGTTCTTGAGCAATTTAGAATAGTTATGTTAAACCCACATTCTCAGTCACACAAACTGAGTCTTCTCAACATTTCTAATTTTCATAAGTAAATATTAAATTATTGTATCAGATTTTATAGGACAAGGTGGTTCAATTGGGAAACATTGTAAACGTCTATAACTAGAAACCACATTTTTAGCATTGAGAAAAGAAGCTTGTGTTTTTTTATTTCCAGGTTATATTTTAATTCTGAGATAAGAATTTTTGTATTCGTATATAACACGAAAGAAACTAAAAGTCTGCGTGTTGGGGAAGGAATCTGCGGATCACACTAAAGGCACTTCTCACGCTGTATGATGCTCCACGGAGACACGGAGATCATGTCTGTTTTAGTTCGCTGTTAAATTCTCAAGGCCTACATAAGTCCCTAATACATCAGAACTAGGGACTACTTGAGTTTGTATTGAATTTGGTGAATAAAATTTATGAATACTGCCTCAAAGTACCCTTAAAACCTAAATGCTACCATTATCTTGCTCTTTATATCAACAAATAACATATTATGACATATGTCGCAGGCTATGACAAATTACCCCCAAATAATGAATAACAAAGTACTCTGTACTTCAGGTTAAAGTGGTAGAACACATACATAAAAACTCCCACAAGGGACTTCTCTCAGTCACATAATTTTATTTCTGTTAATATACATTAGAAAGAAATAATCCTTTGCACCTTAAAATAGAGGTCAGAAACAATAAAGAAAACTTCAAACATATTTTTTCTACCTACTTGCACCAGGAGTGAGCAAGCCAGTTGAGACCTTCTAGCTGATAATCACGAAGCTCCAGGTTCTCCCCTCCTAAATAGGATGGCTGTTTTTTTAACGCCACAAATCGTGGTCTCTGCTTCAGGGCCTAAAGAACAAAAATTAACAAACCCCAAGTCTGAAGAAAACTTTCTTCCTGTTCATATGTTAAAATGCTAGCCATGACTTACGCTCTGCACCAAAGAAAAACAATTTAAATTCCACATCTAAATCCACCCACAACTCCTTTCATTTCAGATCACATCCCGAAGTACTTTTGACTCAACTACCTCCTTTCCTAACGCAAGCCTGTGAGCATTACTAACACTTATTTCACATCATCTCTACAGTATGGCAGTGAGTGAAGTATTTTCATCCTTATGTTATCTTACTCTAAATATTAAAAAACAATGCCCCTGGTAAAGACTGTATATGCCAAATGCAGCAGAACTTTACCAAAAAGAGTTTATAAATTCTGAAATGTGCCCACCTACCTTGAACCCCCAACTGTGTGAGTTTGGTTTTCTGAAGGAAAGGATATGGTTTTCACCTCCAAAAGTGTCAAGAACAGCAGTCTAGTAAAGCCATGTCTCTATGGTTTGCACAAAATGTGGATTCTGTGGCCAAATCAGTTTGGGAAACAATGGATTTAAAAGTTACATGTATTTCATTACTCATGACTTTTCAAAGTCTAACACGCCTGTGTATATGGTGAAATTAAAGGAGAAATTAATCCAGGAATGTTTCCCAAAGTTATTTGGCCACAAAGTCTTTTTTCAGAAAGCATTTCTCTGAAATTAGCATTCTATGAAATTATCACCCTATTATGAGAAGTATCATCCTATTAATATTAGTGTATTTGATAAGGTAATTAATGATAGTTTCAGCTCTCCTCTGTGAACACCCCAAAGTAAATGGAATCTGACTCCACCCTCTCACCCACCAAAAACCAGCTGTCCATTTCTGCCAAGTGTCCCCCAAAACACTTCTCCCATTGGTTAGCTCCCTCCCACTACACTTCTCCTCACACGAATTCTTCCCTCATGGACTTCTAGGACATCTTCCTGGCTGAACTTTCTGGCTTTAGTAAAAGCTTAAGAGTCTCCTACACAGTCCTGTTAGATGAGGCTTTTTAACTAAAATACTGTCTCCACCCTGCTGCTCTACTCATTAGGATAGGCATGTCAGTACTCATAAGACAAAGTCAAAATATCCCTCAAGGTATTCAAGACATTCACACTTGGACCTAAATGCACTGGCCGACATCGCCTCCTCTCTGCCAACCCCAAGGTCTGGTAGTCCTCCCATCGCACTGTAAGAACATCCTTCTCTTGGTATCTTTCATGGAAGGGCAATAACCTGGGCCTCCTTATATCTGTCTATCCAGCACTGATCCATTCTTCAAGGACCAGGGCAGTTCACATACCACACACTTCCTCTTTAAAACCCCTTCATTGATTACTGGAGCTCATTAACTTCTTCCTCTGTGTACTTTTCTGATATTCTTTATCACACCCTCTGGCCTTTAATTACACACTGCTTTTCACAGATAGAGGTTTGCTGCCCTGAACTTGAATGTCCACTTTTCAGAGACAGAGCCCATGTCTTATTTATACTTTTATGACTGAGGACCCAAGCACTCCAGTTTAAACCTGGAATGAATTTCAAAGGAAAAGCATTTGTACAACCAATCTAGCAAATAAAACAGCATACACATACACACACACACACACACACACACACACACACACACACATGTACAGTTTCTAACTTGGAATGCAGAGATGTTCCCTTTTCTTGTCACTTCTCTTTAAATAGAAGTGCTTAAGTTCTTTCATGTACTCTCTACATTATCTCTATAATTAGATATACCTAATTCTGTAAATTGTAATACTGAATTAGTCAGTAAAGCCATTATACAACTTATTCTCTCCTTGTAATTATTTTTCTTTGGTGTCAAGGTTGAGTCATCTTCTTTCATTTCAAAATAGTAATATCATTTACTTTGTAACATTTTTTCTTTCCAATAATCAACCTTTTGTATCAATATATCTTCCCCCTGAAAAACTAAAAGCCAGCACAGCAATTGCAATTCCCATACCTTGCATTCTCTTGTTGGGATGGTTTTTGAGTTGTTCCGACTATGGAAGCTGTCAATGCAGCTCTGGAATTTCTTTCCAATCAAGGCTTCATCTTCCCAGCTGCACTCTGAATAGGGCAGACCCATCCATTTGCATAGATACTCAGGTTCATTTGAAGGTGTGGGCTTCCGACTGTGAGCTATTTCATACATAAAAATGTATGGATCAGAAACTGTCAATTAAAGAAGGTTTTACACTGCAAAACAGACTCATTCTTTTTTACATATAACCAAGGAAATGCCATGTGGCAGAACTATAAATACTCTGCAAAACATGACTGCTCTTAAATGCTAAACAACATTTATAAACAAGACCTCTTGCTTACCTGGAAAATCTGTTTGACCCAGTGTAGATTTGCTTGTCTTCACAGCTAAACAATGGGAAAATAAGACATAAAAGTTATCACTATAATCAAGAAAAGGGTGACATTTTATTTTAGGCCTTATGAATAAGAATACAAACACAAATACTCTAGCATCTTACATCTTTACAAAAAGAAAAAAAAAAACGGTCGTGTTCTCATGGTCCTGTGTAGCTAATAACCCCATTTCTCTGTTCCTCTTTACAACAGAACTCCCCAGGAGAGTTGTTTTTCCTCACTTCTCCACCTCATTCTCTCCTGAAACCACTCCAATCAGGCCTGCATTTCCCATCAATCCATGGATCCATTTCACTAGCGCCCTAACTATTGCCAAATTCAAGAGTCAACCCTCAGCCCTCACCACGTGACTGGCAGTGCTCCCTCCTCGGGAATCCCTTGGCTCCCAGTCCTTCTCCCGTGGCTCTCCTCCTGTCTCACTGGCAGTTTTCTGTCTCCTTTGTTGGTTTCTGACTGACTTCCAAAAGCTCGAATGCTCTCAGATTTCCTGTTCTAACCATGTATACTATTTCTGATATCTCATTAAATCTGAGGCTTTAAAAACTATCTACTTACTGATAAATTCCCAAGTTTAAATCTCTAGCTCAAAGAGTTCTAAATTCCAGGTTCACCCATGCTACAGCCTTTATAGTACTTTCCACTTAGATGACTACGAAGTATACCAAACACAAATATCAACATAAGCCCTTGATTTCCATTCTAAAAACCAGCTCTTCCCTTCCACTTCAGTAAATGGTACATCTAGTCCCCTATTTATTCAAGTCAAAAATCTTAACTTCACCTTGACACTTCTTTCAGCCCCCACAACCAAATCTACCAACATATCTTGTTAGCTCTTCCTTCAAGATAAATCTATGCAGCTGTCTATTCTCAAGAAGTAATCCCACAAAATGCATTTTAAATTCACATTATTCCCAAAAGCAAAAGCCATTATTCCTGGAATTCAAACACTGCTAAAGTAAGTGTCCTTGCACTCACCTATTACTCTTTCTACTATCTGATACTGTTTGTTCAACTCTGAGGCCAGCTCTTGTTGGCAGTTGAAATATTCCACATCTTCGGGAGAAACCTTCCCTAACCTGAACCAAACAGAAACAGAAAAAGTAAATTCTAATCAGATCTGGGGGATACACACACACTTAGTAAAGCAAAATCAAAGACTAAAAAGGAAACTTAGTCTTTACTTGCATCTGCCCCTTTGGAAAGTATTCTTCTGCTAGTAATGTGACCAGAGATTTTACAAAAAACATACACTTTTCAAAAAACACTGGCTATCTTAGACTTATAAGACACACCAGTTATTCTATCTGATGTGGCCTATTTATAAAGAAACCTAAAAACAACTATTTTGTGTGATAAATTCAAGTGATTTCATGTGATAAATTCATATATCTAAACAGAGCAGGACAATAAAACTGTCGTAAGATTTTAAAGAAAACATGACTTTTCTCATACGAGTTTTAGGAGTGATTAAAATATGGCCTTTTAGAAAAACTAGCTATTCTTGGCACCAAAACACTACAAAAGGACAGCAGCAACAGCTTGAAATTAGGTATTACTGTACTTCTGAAGATTTTAAGTTTCTAATTGCTTTACAACTCACCCCTATCCTAGGGATACATATTTTTGTTTTTTAATCAAAGGAAAAGTATGTGATTTACTGAAGTAGCCTATCTTGCATAGTAGTAAAATGGAAATTAGAGCCTATTTATCCCTATTTCTAACACATAACACCCTGATCACATTACACTAATAGGTAGGTCTTCAGGGTTGAACGTACTGCCTCTCATCATGTCAGTTTAGGTTTGTGTATTCTGTAGCCCCACTCATTTCCATATGCAACCTAACATAATCAAAGCTGTGAGCAAACTAAAAACACAATGGATTTAATCATTTAGTTATTTAATCATTTCTGTTAAATGTACCATAACTCAGAGAGTTCGTTCCAGAAGATTAACTCCTCACATCTACACTACCCCCACAAAACAAGAGGAAAATAACAAGGTGCTTAAGAACATTAGTTCTGGACTTAGGCTACCAAAATTCCAATCCTGGGTCCACTTCACAGTTGTTCTGGGCATCATCTTCCCATCTTCAAGATTTTGTACAACAGTACAAATCTCTTGGGTTTATTGTGAGGATTAAAGAGATAAAGTAAGAGAAATGCTAAATAAGCTAGGTATCATTATTAAACTCTACAAACTTTGTGGCCATATACAAAAATATACAGGTCTTCAGGTCAAAATTCTAATAAAATGGAACTGTGAATAGTTCCATCTTCAGATGACCAAGGTAATATCTGAGAGCCTACACAGCTGTGCTTTTAATGCATTACTTAAAAACCTTTCCTGAAAGGGAATCCCCTCAGGCTGCCAGTGTATTTCTATAATCCATGATGGAAAATGTACCATTGTTTGATTTCATCCTCTTTCTTCTTGAAGTTCTCTAGTTTTTTTAGGCCCTTCACTTTCTGTTGCTGTAAGGACTCTTCACTCTCCCATGTGCTATGGATATAAGACCAACCCTTCCACTTGATGAGGTACTGGACTTCCCCTTCATCCTTTTCAGTGTCAAAGCCACCACTAGGGTCTCCATTAGCTTCGATCGCATAAACAGTAGTAGAAGCTCCAGTGGCTGCAAAAGAATTCATTTAAAGTTTAAAAAAAAGCTACCCAAGAGAGCAATCGTCTAAAGAGTCTCTTTGTGGATGAAGCACCAACAAAATCCCTTGACTTGAAGTAAGCAGAAATTCACAAACAATACAGGGTGAATAAGATCAATAATTTCCAATATTTTCAAAATGTAAAACATATTTTTACACTTTAAAATGTATTCCAACATTTGCTGGTGAGATCAAAGAAACTTTGGGGTCCAAGCACAATAAAAATGGAGCAGCAACATCCTTTTGTTTTGGTCCCTACTAACAGCAAACAAATCCATCTCTCCAGGAATACTAAGAATAAGGTAAGAAAATAAAAATCTCCCCAACAATTACCCATCCATCCAAAGTTCCCTATTAATTCTCTTAACCTCAAGTGAGGCCGGGTGAAAAAAAAGACAAAGAAAAAGGACGCAAGTACTGTTTTGCTATTTCCTACATGGGAAGGTTACTTACTGAGTTATGAGGTATCTCAATTTGGACTTAAAAGTTAATCTTCACTATTGTCCACATATGTACTTAACCAGTTTGATGCTTTTCACAAAGAGAAACAGAAACAACAAACTAAAAGTAGATTTGCCTAATGTTAATAGCAAGAATCTCTCTATATCACAGCCTCTAAGATAATGACATATCTCTACTAGCAGAATTTTAAGATCTCAAAGACATACTGGACACATCCGTAAATTCTCAGCTCTGAAGCATGAAGATGGGTGAGAAAGACTTCCATACTTCACAACAAATATGGGCATGGACTGAAACTCACTGTTTCAGAGTTGAAATACATAAAATTTGGGCCTTACTGAACAGGTATAAATAGTAATTTGCTTCCTAAAGATACATACCTCCTTTCTTTCCCAGCCTTGAATCCAGGACCTTTTCGATCGTTTCACTATTATCCTGCTGTTCATCAACTCCTTCTCCAGTCATTTCAATGAGGTCATCTGAGTCGGTCTCAAAGTCATCATCTTCTTTATAACTGTATGAGGAATAATGTTGAATAAATGAGAAACTACCTTTTCAGAATTGAACTCTGCCATCCAAAAATCATCACCAGAATAAGGACCCATACTCTTGTGGCTCTCAACATGCTGCTCTACAGATCAGCCACAGATAAAGTGGGCTCAGAGTTTTTTCCTACTTAAAGTATTAATGCATATTTATAGATAACAGCAAGAAGGCTAACTCATATTTCAAGATAAAATAGACCATAGTAATTTGTAGAGGCAAGATATAGGAAACTTCAACGACACTCCTGTTTTCATTTTTTAATATGAGATCATTACTATGTAAACAAGGAAACAACTACAAAGAAAGAAAATACACAATGAATGAAAAAAAACTGCTACTATTTCATTAGACAAAAGAGAAGCAATAGTTCTAAGATTCAATGTTTCACCCCTATATTTTGTCTCCCAATAAGAATATGAAATTTAAGTAATCTCAAACTGTTGATAACTTTAACAAACATACTTCCTGGTAATGTTAAAATATAAACTTCTACCATGTATTTACAGCAAATGGTTTGTGCATCACACAAGAGAAAGCACAATCCTGTATGCAATGCAGTCTGTAGGAGGAGAGAGTGCTATGCTACACATTAGCATACTCAAAGCCTAGTCCTAGCTCTGGAATTATTAACTAGATACACTGGACAGGTTATTAACAACTCCAGGACTCAGCTTCACCATTTCTTAGTAGGCCAAAAGAAACCCACATATCCTCTAAAAGAAAATTAAATGCCTTTCAAGTCATATCAAGTAAAATATTAAGGTTTGCATGTAGCTATTACTTTACTTCATTGTCTATTAATGCTTCATATCCTATTAATAAGCTCCCCAAAACTAAGCTAAACCTCAGAAGAATCTTTCTGATTTAAAGAGTAATTCAGAAGTGAGAATACAATCCAAACATCCTTCCTGAAAAAAGGATATTAAACGAAGATAACATCACTACACCACCTCAACAGGACATGAACTTAAGCAGTTCTCTTTACAGCAACGAAGACTTGAAATGAACTATTGCTACTCCTTCTATATCCCCACTGACCAAGACCATTTTTGCAAGAAACTGACCAGATTTCCATACAACCTCAGGACATAGGCGATCATTTCTGACAATCAAATGCACACTCCTGACGTATCAGAACCAAGCTGTAACCAATGACACTAACACCTTCACACAATGAGCTTCTGAGGCAAAACCTACCTAACATTTTTAGCTGCCCTACGACGAGTTTGCCTTTTGGGAGCTTCATCGTCTTCATCATCATCATCAGAAGAATCTTGCTTTTTTCTCTTTCCACGCTGAGTCTTAGGTTGCTTTTTAACACGAGGTTTGGGCACTGTTCTAAAATGAGAAGAGAAAAAATGGCAAAGGTTACTCCGTCACTTGGTGTCTATTCGAATCCATGTAACTGTTTATCTAAAGCAGAGATACAGAGGATTACTGAAGGGAACATTAGAGGTGCATGTTCCTGGGCCACATTCCCTAAGATTCTAATTCACCAGAAATCTGCATTTTCAACATGAAAGTAATTCTACTGCTGATAATTCTCAATCATTAACAGGAAATACGGTGGGTTCTGAGGCAACTGTTCTCATCTGTTCCTCAGGATCACCTGACATACACATGCAACATGTTGCTGATGATATGTGTTTGGTGAGCAATTTGGAAATTTCTATCCAACTTACAAATACAACAATTTTATTTCTGGGAATTGATCTTAATATACACCAATGTAGGCAAAAAAGCAAATAACAAAATATTAAAAACCTGAATATTCATCAACTGGGTATCAATTAATAAACAGAATACTATGTAGACATAAAAACTGAGAGCTTTCCATGTACTCATATGAAAAGATTTCCAAAATGATGAAAGAAAAGTGCAGAAGAAAATGCTCAGAATGCTATCTGTAAAAAGGAGTAAAAGACAAGAAATAACTACATATATATTTTTCCTGTATGTGCATAAAATATACCTTGAAAACTACCTGAGAGACATGGCTCACCATAAACCAGCAGAACTGACTGAGCAGACAGCTCCTCCCTATGCAAATCCAGCAACTCCCTTGAAATCTATTACTGAGCGCCAAACTCTCGGAGCACTCAAAAGGAAATGCCCAAATACACAATCATTCCTCCGTAAAAAGGTGAAAGGAGGAGATAGAAATTCAAAATCATGCCTGACTGTTTCCTTCTCTCCTACTTACAATAACCAATGCTACACAGACAGATGATCAGGGATTCAATAAATAAAGGATAAAATCTAGAAGACAGAACTAGAGTGGCATTTCAGTCCTGAGAGCTTAAACTCGGATGAAAGGAGACAAAACTTGGCTAATGAATTTCCCTATTGGGTTTCAGGATTAAGGGAAGGTACAATGTCCCAAGCCAAGGATAAGCAAATGTTTGCTATGAATGGCTAGAGTGTAAATATTTTTGGCTTTCCCAAAGGACAGGCAAAACTGAGGTCACTACAAGGTGCAAATTTTTGCAAATTTTTTGACAAAATGTAAAATAATCATTGAGTACATTTTTTGTGATACATATCTACTAATGAGAAGAACAGAATTCTTTTTGAAGGGATAACATTTCACCCAACGGAGGTTCAAATTTAGTGTTCCTTATCATCAAACTATAAATGTGCATCTATAGAAGCTACACTTATTAGCTCACAGACCTACAGGAACAGGTGGTGAGTGGGATTAGGCCTGAAGGCAACAGCTTGCCAATGCCATCCTAAGCAGTACTGCAAGGAGGTAAATTTTCCTGGAGCCTCTCTGCCTCCTGCCTTCCTTTCCCAATTGAAAATTATCAGTTTCCTGCCACCTCAGTCCACTGCCTTCTCTGTAGAATCAGATTCTCTTCTTAATGTTATATAGATTTATGAACAAAGTAGTAAAGTGTGCTTTCAACCAGCCACACAGTATTAAAACACTGAATTAAAGTTAAGAATTAGTTTTCCCAAGAAGAACCTACCCACAAGCCGAATCACAGCAAGCTTTTTTTAAAAGAGGATACAGTCACCCCTCATAACTAGTCTGACAGGGAGTAAAAAATTGTTAAGATTCACTTTGAGCTGCAGACCACGCAAACACTCACAAACAATGTAAGTATCCCAGTCATCTAATCACTTGCTAACCATGTAGGCTGGCAAGAAGTGAACCAAAGACATTCAAAGCCCAGAATCACAACATACTGTATCCATCAATTAAGGCTCTCAGAATAGCACTACATCATCCTACTCACTCTAACACAAATTAAACTCAACCAAAAGCGGAGGTACTCAAGCACACACTGCACCTTCTGGGGATAGGTCTTCTGGCTTTCATTTTTTTTTGTTCTGGTTCACTTTCTGCACTGGTGCCTTGATCCTGCTCATCTTCTGAGGCCTCTCGTTTCCATTTTTCTCTGTGATTAAAAGCAGAGCAAAATGATTTTTTTCTAAAAGAATTCTTCAAAATGTATAGCTTAAAGAAGCTGACAGAACCAAATGCAATCTGATTCAATTAGAAGGCAGAACGTATATACATTTTAGATATTATGCTAAAATATATTTATTCTAGCTCCATTTACATTTTGGCTATGTTCCTTTCTGGACTATGAAATATCTACTCTTATTTTTATGTCTGCTAACAAAACAAATGAAAATGGAAACTAAGGATATAGTTTTTAAACAATTTGTTCTGGGGGAGAAAGCTGTTAAATCTCTTATTGTTTTGACTTACTACTATCACTGATCAGATTGAAGCCATTATACTTAATAAGTGGTTCTCAAAATTTAGCATGGATCAAAACTACCTAAAGGGCTGGTTAAAGAAAGATTTATGGGCCTCAGCCACATTTCCTGATTCAGTAGGTCTAAGGTAAGGCTTAATATTTGTATTTTAACAAATGCACAGCTGATGCTGATTCTGGTTATTTCTTTAAGAACTACTATACTATAGTAGGTTATTTTGACCTCTTTAGAATGTATTTCAGGAAACAGCCTAAAATTATTTTTCAATGATAAACCAAGTACCTACTAAATAATCTGTTCTGCCAAAGATGTCATTTTTCATACTTATAAGACATGGCAGGAGTCCCCTTGCTCCTTGAGATCTCAGAAGGCTTAAAAGAGGCCATACCCTACTATCCCAAAACAGTTTCTGAGGTTTATCTGAAAACCAAACAAGGTATCAGAGCTCATTTCCCACCTGCAGGTTACATATATAACTACTGGACATAACATCTAGGGGAAAAAAAATTACAGGCAAGTACCTGGGGTTTTCTCTGTAAGTAAAATAATCACCATTGTGCCTCTAGGCTGGTGTATAGGAAATGGGGTTACGCTAATGACAACTGTTGCAGAACTGCAAAGTCAAATCAATATTCTTCATGGGAGTATAGGTCAAAGTAATAGTGGAAACTTGTTGCAAGAATATGGCTACTCTGCAGATTCCTGAGAACCTTTCTAACAGGAGTCACCCTACACCTGAATTAATGGTGACTTTAGGAAAAAAATTTCAAGTCTTCCACAAAAGGCAGTGGAGTACTTTATGTACATTACTCAAGTTCTACTGACACTGTTTTGTATCCATTTCCCTAACAGTAGGCAACTCCATGTAGGCAGCGCTGTTTTTGTTCTTCTTTGTACCAGAGTGTAACACCAAGGCAGGCAAATGGAGATACTCCTTTCTTAAATAAAAAATAATTAAAGAATGAGCCATAACAACAGTCAGATGGGTAGTGTGCTTTTGGAAGCAGACTAAGGCCTATTATTACTTCTGCCTGATATCCTTCAGTCTGTCTTTGAAACAAAGACCTCCTTATATCTAACTATACTCTGGGTACCTGTCTTATTTTCCTTCCCCAAAACCTAGTTTAATAAATGTCTGCTATAGAATCCAAACAGCAGAAGGTGATAGCCAGAAAGGAAGAAAGGAAGGTATCTCCACCAATTGGGAGACTGACACATGAGGCTGCAGTCTCCCTTGGACCAAGTCCAGAACAGTTTACCTTTTGGAAGGGATTCACATAGATAGACTGGAGAAGTGGTTTCACAATAAACTTGAAAGAATGTAACAATTAAGACCTAAGGGAAAGTAGATGAGATGAGAAAGATCCAATCAAGTATTTGTTGTAAATTATGTAACTCCAAGAACTAAAAATCTAAATCAGGGCCACTAATGAGGTCTACTTCCACAACTGCAGCAGGCTAAGATGGCAGTAAACACTGAGAGAACCATGTTGAGGCCAGGAGGACTTGGACTCTTCCAAAACGAGGATATTCAAAAACTTAGTAACTTATCAACTATTATTCCAAAGGCCTCCTCTTAGAGAAGGAAACTTAAAGCCCAGTGAAAACAAGTTGTCTGGCTATGTCATCCCCAGCCCTGCTACTCTCAACCATAACTCACTGAAGACCAAACTATCAGGAAAAATTAAAGCCAGGCTTACACAGTCTCAGACTATCTGAACAACCAGACATTTAAAAGACCTGAGTTTGTATGTGTATTTACAATTGGCTGAATTATTTTACACTCTAATTTTCAAGAACAGAGGAAAACAAGGTTAAATTAGGTTCAGCAATACTAAGTTACTTTACATAAGGGGTGAGGTGAAAAGAGTGATGAGTTCCACAAAGACTACTTCCCAGCCCTGGCAGATGTACAGGGCTCCGAGACATGTGAAACTGCTGTCTACTCCTAGATTACTGTCCCCTTTAGTTTTGAGAACAACTCCCTCACTAAGCCAACATTGTAAGTAAAGCTACAAAGAAGAGACAACTAAAATACAGGATCATGCTTAAAACATTTTTCAAATGTCAGAGGAGACTTGAATTGCCAGATTTAGCTCTAAGAGGGCATTAATGGGATTTCCTAAGAGGGAATCAATGGAATTTTTGCCAAAATGTTGGGGAACTGGGGAGAAAAATACCAACAGCTGGCCACTGAGACCTTACCACAATATACCAAAAAAAAAAAACATGAAAAAATCAGAATGCAAGTTAACTGGGTTTAGTTTTCCTCCTTGACTGGGAAAATGTGGTTGGCAGGACACAAATTGTGACAGTCTCAAATCAAATCTGAACAACTATAAAGAAGGTAATGAACAAAAGCCATTTTAAGTAAAACAGTATTAAACTCTGGCCAAGAACTGCTGAGGCTTCCTATTAACTGTCTCTTAGAGCCCAAAGGAGAATGCCTTTCTCCTCCAACTTGCAAGGAAGATCAGGAAATAGAAGGCAGTTATTTTAACTTTACCGATTTTCAGTAGATTTTTCCCAAAAGGGCAAAATCCAATGAAGGGAAATCTGGGGCTATCAGGGATTCTCTTCCACTGTGTCACAGGTTTGTGACAAGACATCCAATTCAAAGAATGAGAAAGTTAGAAACAACTATGATCACAAGTGAAAAACTTCAACTGTAACATTTTTTTTAATCCCACTTGGGATTAAGGGTTCTGGAACCATTACAGGATGGTTTAAAGGACTACCGAGGCCATGATTCAGCAGAAATCCTATACAGTATTTTGCAAATTTAAGTAACATAATAGGTTTTGCATGAAAAAGGGAACAATGATCACAACAGCATGAGTGGATTAAATAAAACACAAAATTTTATTTCTTAGTATGACTTTTAGTCAGGGGTTACAACCTTAAATACCCATTAGGCAGATTAAGAATTGTAACTGGGGCTAAGAGAATTCACAGCCCATCCAAAGGTTATAAGGACCACTGAGCTCTATTAATGTGGGCCAGGATTGGCAGATTTTCTCAAAAGAAGCTAGAAATCTAGATTCTTATGCACCATCTCTCAATTTTTAACACTGCCAACTAGTTTTCAATAATGTACAGCAACACTGTGCAGTATAACTTCTAAGCCTTTAAAATGCTAATTCACATTATGACTCTAGGACATTAGTCTCTTGTAAGACTGTTCTTCAAAAATATCAATGTCATAAAAGCAAAGAAAGGCTGTCTAACTGCTGGAAAAGAACCCTGACAAATAATATCTAACCTTAGACCAAATCCTGTAGTAGAGATAGAAAATGTTTATTAAAGACATTAGGTCATTTGACAAAATGGGAGTATGAATTAGACAAAAGCATTTTGTCAGTGTTAAATCTATTTATGTTAATCCTGTGCTGGGCTTATGAAAGAGAATATCCTAATAGTATTTAGGAGTAAATGGCCATGATGTATGAACCTTAGTATTAAATAGTTCAGAAAAAATATGTGTGTGCATATATAAATATATAAAAAGCACCCACAATGATAAAGGAAATGGGGCAAAATGGTAAACAATGCTGAATCTGGAAAGACCCCACAGGCATTCTTTGTACTACTTTCATTCTTACAACTTCTCTAAAAGTTTGAAATCAGTTAAAAAATGTAAGTTAAAAAAATAGCTCCTTTTAAACACCTCTGAAATCTGTGGTACAATCTACAATTTCAGAAAAGCATTTCCCTGTACTAATATTTCAAAATTTCCACTCCCTTTGAGAGCTCTCTCAATTCCGAAATTCATGTGCACAGGCACCAGGTTATTACACTTGCTCAGATCAGAGGGCTCCCTTTATAGTGCTATGCCTTGCAACTTGAGTCATAGCAGCTGTAGGCTTTCCCCTAATTAATCTTACTAATTAAATTGACTCAGGAGAAGAGTTCCTCATAGGCCCCCATACTAACCATCTGCCCAGAGGATAGCAGGAAGTGAAGCTAGCCCAGTGCCCAAACAAGCATTAGGGACTACCTTAGCTCCTGGTAAGTTCCTAGGAAGAGCCCTGGGGTAGGGAAGCGGCATTACAGAAGACAACACACACACCAGCCTTCAAGAACTAACAAGTTCTACTCAGGGGAATGAAGGTCCAGGTAGGCCTCTGAGCATGGCCAACTTTGGAGAGCTCTTAGGATCAACAGGAAAGGGAAAATGAGTATAGGAATCAATCAACAAAGGATTAAGTGTGATACAGTACAGAGTGGCTGAACAAATGCAGGCTTCTACACACCCACATGAGGCCACTAAAATGGGAAGTTCAGGTTTCCAAACATGGCCTCATTTAGATTCCAGTCAAGAAGCCAGATGATGGGGGAAAGAATGCATGCCTGGACTTCCGAAAACCCCAAAAGGTGATTAAGACTGGTAAGCTGAGAAAAGTCTCCCAAGAAGACCAAGGAACTGAAGCAGAAGAAAAGTCTTCTGAGATGCCAAGAAGTGCAAACTTGCCTACAGTTATTATTGCTCCAACTCCAACTAAATATTTAAAAAACAAGTGAATTATATATTTGCTACAGGCAGGGCATTATTAAATATTTGATTAAGCTTAGTTTCCAAAAACTGTTAGTTTGGCAGAATAAGTTAATACTCTATTTTGGAGATGAAGAAATGGGTTTAAAAACTCAAATTACTGTGACTTAGTCCAAATACTCATTAAAGAATACTAATATTTGAGAATAGAATATATAATTTGGGCTCTTACTGGGGGTCATGAAAAATTATTTACCATGAGAATGCTGTGAATCTGTGTGCACAGTTTTGAATCATCTACCTTTTCTGAGAAGACAGGCTACAGAATTCAGATTGTCAAAGGAATCTACACCCCACCAAAAAAGAATTTTTTGTTTTTAAAAAAAAATCAAAATTTTAACCATAATTACAATGTTTAAAATCATGAATATATAATCTCTTTTACAAAGGAATTTCACATTAAGCCCAAGAATTAATTTCCTGGCTTGTGAATTGCAATAATAATAAATTTTATGGAAATGATAAAGTGAAATTTCATATTAAAATATATGCCAAACCAATATACTCTTGCCATGCCATCACAAAAAAACAAATAAAAAAATAGGAAATATAAATTTGTTCCTTGCAAACTAGAATGCCAAATACCTATCTCTATATTTGGTATGTGTGTACATTTAACTGGGCTAACTGGGCTCACCTGATATAAGCTAGGATTTGCCCCAAGAAGTAGCCCAAGCACATGTGGAACACTCACATGTGTAAGACGGAGAATCCTGGGCTTCAGCTGTCAGTGACCCAAGATAATTAGACCAAAGCCGGCTATGGGGCCTGGGGTAGACTACGGCATAATGAAGGCAGTTCCAGAAATGCTGACACGTTCCAAACTACTAGAATAAGTCATTTCCCCCATGAAAGACTTACTGTTTTTTCAGCTGCCTCTGGCCTCTTCTTTTTGGACTCCCACTCTCAGACCCGCTACTTGCCTTCAGTGTATGAGGGGGGAAAAATGATTACAGACTTTAATTCACAGTTCTTAGGGACACTACCCCTTGGTTCAACAATCTACTCAATGTAACATTATTCAATTGAGCTTTTAGACAGAAAGAAACCTAAGCATTTGTTCCTCACTAAACATTTGTTGGTGCTCACTCTTCTTTTGCTTTGAAAACATATTTGTTCATTATTACTATATGTTATTATTGAGTTATCACTAATGTCAGGAAATATTTCTCTCATCTTGACTTCTAGAAGAGTACAATCCAATAAAATTTTGTGATGGAAATGTTCTATATCTGCAATGTCCAACACAGTAGCTGGCAGCCAGAAGTGACTACTGAACCCTGAAATGTGGCTGCTGTGACTAAGGAATGGGACTTTTCATTTTACTTAATTTTAATTAATACAAATTTTAAAAGCCACATGTTTAGTGGTGACCATACTGAACGCTGCAGATCTAGATTATCATATGAAAATGCCACAACAGTTAGTGTGCCATTAAAGGTGGTGACAACTGATCTATTTCATTTCAGACTCATTAAACAGCATGCTTAATCATGAGCCAACAGTGCTCTCTGCTAACAGCACTAAGCCAAAGAAAGTTCGTATCAGACATTTGAGAACAGCTCTTTTCCACAAAATGGCAAACTAGTCCTATTGCTGTTAATCAGTCTTGTGCCCTATGGAGTACATAACGAAAAGCGGAAGACTTATACAACTATGTGATTGGTTCTAACAAACATGGCTCAGTAAATAAACTGATCCTAGATACACGGAAAAAGAACGCTAAGGTAACCAGCTCAGAGATCACTCAAAACACATGAATGCAATGTGGATGTTACAGTTAAGATTTTAAAACTACATTTACTAAAACTCCACCCCCAATTCAGTAACCTTTGGCTATTAATATTCAATTTTTGTCAGAAGGATGTTCTATAGTTAAGAACAGCAAAGTCCTCCTATGAATGCAGAAAGGGGTCATTTCACGGAGAGACAAAAACTTATCTATTCCGAATATAGTCAATAATCCTAATCTAGAGGTAAGAATCCACAGAAATATCACACAATATGAGAAAAGTGGGAAATGTCTGGTTCTATAGAAACAACAGACCCTGGTAGATGACACAAATTTTAAAAAGTCCAATCTATTGAATCTTACAATGAGACCAGAGAGTAAATATGTGTGATACATTTTATACTGCACACTAAAAAATGAGGTAGGAAACCACATTTAAAGAAATTAGGTAAATTAAAATATATCACATAAGTTAAACAAACTTCCCTTTCTCAGAAATAAATCTGAAACTACTTCCAATGTTGTATTTGTTTACCAAGCAAGTTACTCATTTAATAAAATCCGGGACATTTAGAAACTAGATATTTTAAAAGTAAACTTTTTGCTATAATCATCTTCACTGAGAAACATAAAAGAAAAATTAGAAAACAGAAATATGAGCCCAGTTCTGTTTCATACTATATTACCCCACTAAAAAACACTCAATATTAAATGATCTTTCTGGTAGGTTTCTTTTTTTAAAACCACATATTGCTCTTCTTGCCATACTAGGTTAGAAAGCTCAGATTAGAGTCACTTAACTCCCATGCCTGAAGTTCAGTCTTGTTAAAGGTAGTAACATGCTAGAGACCAAAAGGATGAGGTAAGATAAAAAGGAGTTTAAATGTATCCCCTTAAAGCATGTTATTTTCTTACCTCCTCCTTAATATTAAATCGTGATGGCTCCTGTCTGCTTCGGTTTGACCGTCTAACCCCATAAACATCAGGATATTCTTCCCACATCTGTAAAATTAATAGACCATGCATGAATCTTTCTTTTGTGACCCCCATTTACTATTTTCATTACTGAAATATGTATTTCAATTAGAGAAAATTCAAGTATCAAAAGGCTTGTCTTATTAATTTTATTTATGAGACAATGAAGTACCATCTTTAAAAAGAGTAAGGCATTTTATTCTAGAACACATTAAAGTTTAATAATGTCTCCTCATTACTAAATGGCTATTCAACTACACTGCTTACTCATTACCAAAATATAAACATACAGTTAAACAGTAAGCCAAGGGAAGAGAACAACTGCTTCCACTAAAGACAAAGTATTTGCTGATGAATTTTAAGTCCCTGAAGCTCTCAGTTTCAGCTTTGACTACACACTGACCTATCTTATCTGGAAACAAAAAAACAAGCAGAGCCCCACCAAGTCTAATAAAATAAGAATCAGAGCATTTGTGTATTTCCTTAAATTCCTCAGGATGTGTAACATGCCAGATAACACAAATTAGGTACTTCTAAAATTTAGCTAGAAGTCCTCAGAAAGAGAACCACTGCCCCCCCTTCACTAGCACACCTAATTTTATCCTCTACCAAAAATTAGCCCTTTGCCTTGAACACCTGATTTCTCCTAACAATCCTCACTAATGATCAAAAAAATTAAGTTTAGAGGAATTAGTTGAGGGGAAAATGTTTTTTCACAATATGTTAATACCTTCTTATTAAGAGACTCAAACCATCACATCTATAGAAAAAGTGTAAAAGGCCCTGCCTTTTTCAACCTCTAACCATTAGAGCCTAAGCCCCAATCTCACAGTCCTTCCCACATATAACTACCGCTAAGCATACTGTGTTCTTTTAGTGAAATTAATCACATATAGGCAAAATGAATTTGAACAGATTGTGCAACAGGGAAATGACAATCAACAGGAGTAAAACATGAAGAAGAGATGCTTGAAAGCCAAGATAAGAAATGTGGGTGTGTCATCAAAACACAAGTGACAGCTAATGTCATGAAAAAATTTGGAAAGTGAGGCAAGAGAAGCCACTGACTAAGGCTCATGAAATGTGTGGAAAACAGACCCCAAGAAAGACAAACTTGATGAAAGATGACCCAGAAAAACATGTCACTAAACCAAGAAAGGACATTATCAATAGTGCCTATAAAAAAAAAAAAGCCGGGGCCTCTTGTCCCCTCCTGGCGTGAGCCAGGAGCTCTATTCTCTCACTTTATTTCTAAATAAAAGCCTGTACCTTGCTCCCCTACCTTGACTGTTTGTGAAGCTCATTCTTCGGCTTCGTGAACAAGAACCCCGGCATCATCTTTGGGTGCTCGTCCGGGATAACTTGGGAGGTGAGTATCGGCATCCGAGCCTGCCTTTTCCCTCACTGTCCTCATAGAAGGAAGCCGTCTGTGGCACACAGCATCGGGTGCTCGTCAGCCACTTAATGGGACTAGCCCGGCTGCCGACCTCAAAGTCTCAAGTGACAGGTTCCCCTGCGTCTCCCTCAGTGGATCCCACGTCTCCCTTGGGAGCCGGGAAAGTCTCCTGAGTGGAGGCCAGGATTCCTCCTTGGATGCGAGGGGCTGAGGAAGGCCGCGGGCACCTGCGAGAGTCTAGGCTGAGGCCAAACTTCAGCAGCTTCTCAAAGGCCCGTGTGTCTGGAATCAGGCCCCAACAGCCTGACTGGGTATCCAGGAGTGTCTCTCTGTCTCTATCTCTGTCTCTGTCTCTGACTTCCAACCTGCTTCTTCAGGCCACCCTGGCCTCTGGGTGAGGCAGGGGGTGTTCCTAACTCTCTCCTAACATCATCAACGTCACAGAACCCGATGCTCACCACTGCAAGGTAGGAGATCTATGCTTCACTCTTATTCCTGACTAAATGCTGCACTCTATCTCATAAAATAAAAATCCTCAACTGCTTATAAAACCCCCTAGACAACACACCACTACGGGCTCTCTTGTCCCCTCTTGGCGTGAGCCAGGAGCTCTTCTCTCTCACTTTATTTCTAAATAAAAGCCTATACCTTGCTCTCCTAAAATAAAAAAGCCCAGTAAGCTGAAGAAAAACAGGCCTACAAAGAAAACAAGCAAGGTGCTCCAAGAATCACCATTTTCATACCAGAATCAAATGTAATCTAGCATCCTCAGTTTATGAAGGTGAAAAATCCAGTGTCCTTAAAATAATCTCAGATTCAGAAGGTAAATCCAACTAGGAGGAGTTAGGAATAACCAAGTGGTATGAAGTCTAGGAAACAGAGGCTGCAAAGGCGGAACACTCAACAAATTGGGCCAAGAAAGGAAGGAGACAGAGCATTACTGTCTGCCACCCCCACCCCTTCACAGACCCCTGCTAAAACTATGAGATTACTTCATATGAAATCTTTACTCAATGGGATGGCTAAATTATTTAAACATCACTCCATCAATTAGTTCTATCATCTTAAAATACTAGGCATTTAGGCTCATGTTGCGACATCATTACAGTACACACTATAATATGTACATCCTACTATCACCTTGGGTTCATATTTGTCCTTTTGAGGTCTAATGATACCTAACTCAACTCTTCAATGAAAAGCTACCATGCAAAACAGACATGCATACAGAAAACAAAGAGCCTTCTTCAGAAGGTCTCACTTTAGAATAATAATCACTAAAGTCACAGTCTAATTTTAACCAGCTGGTACACCTGTCTGTTAACTTTATTGATTTTGGGAAGAAATCACCTCAGCTTTAACAGTATATTTTAACATTTCTTCCTGAAGCTGTACTTCTACCGTGAAATTCAGTCTTTAATGATTTCCCTTCTTTCTAAAGTTACCCTTTATCTTTTTAAATTAAATATATACAGTAAGGTCTTACAATTAACACTTGTGAATCCCAGTCAACACGATTTAGTAAAGTTTTAAACACTCTATGCAGGTGATGGTTTCTGTGGTTTCCTTTAATCTCTACAAGTAATCTCCACCATACAGAAGAAAGTTACTTCCAGATTTATTTTTGTCCATTATTACTTCATTCAAAAATGTGTTGTGGTCTTCTGGAAGGGACACCTGGTCTAGATGCACAGAAACCAGGTTCAGACATTAGGCTCTGCAGATGGAGGAGCAAAGCCACCTGCTATTAGCCTGGATGGTAATTTTCTGAGTTTAACAACATTCACAGCATCATCTCTAAGGGGTACTTCTATGTGCAGGGTCTTTTTGAAGTAAGTTACCACTTGAACTGTCTCTTGTGAAGGTCCACCCACACAATGAGCAGGCAACAAGGCATAAACACCATCAAAGTGTCTGAAGATCACTTCTCCAGTGACGAGCTAATGAGCAAGGACAATGTTCACCTTCCTGTCCCTCACACACCATCAGCATTCCCCAACATCCCATCAGCTCCTAAGAGTCACTTACCATTCAGCAATGACTGCACTGAGAAGAACTGAAATGACACAGTTAATCCCAATTCTGCCTCAAGAGTTAAAAGCAGTTTAATTTTTTGATTTCAGGTTTATTGAAGCTATTCTGTAGAACCTGCAGGTAATTTGAAATTGTTCCTACTACTACGAAATGAGTACACATATGTAGATTTGTATCTTAGAAGAATAAAAACTGATCTAGCATAAAGTTTTAAATGTCACCAAGACACTGTATTTTTTTAATTTCCAAAAGGACATCTTTTTGTATTTTCAGTGACTTTTAGAAGATCAGCTGTACTCCTTTAATTAGACCATGTCGTTAATTCTTCCTTAAAAGGAATGCATCTCAAAGTTTGGGCTCCAATGAGGAAATGCTACGCAACTCAATTTGCCTTTTTGCATTCCTTGCTGGAAGACTCCTCTCTGTTAAGCAAAGAAATACCAACATTGCCTAGGTACAAGTAATTTTTTTCTATGAGAAGTTATTTCTCTTTCTTAGATTGTGATTATCCATCACTTAGCTTTACAACTGCATTCTAGTCATCCACAGGTGATTCTCTCAGGGATTATTCAGTATTGTACAAAAGAAAATTTTTAACCACCCTTTTAAAGTGTTAAAAACCAAAATTATAAAGATGTCTTTTTGTCCTATAATTTGATAGTTCATGCAATTATTTTCTTTAGAGTCCTGTGTCTACTGTATCAACTAGTACAGCAGAAAGCAGTCCCATTTATATCCATAGACAGTACAAAACTAGAAAAGGTGACTGTAGTTCCCATTCTCAAGATACAATAATGAGTTTTCCCTGGGAAATAAAGGTGGATTGCTAGGTGGTCCTAGCTAACAGCACATTTGTACTATATAGCAAAGTAGATACCTTCTTCACATCAGCTATCCGTTCCTTCTTAGAGGCTGGTTTTTCTTTGGCTTCTGGAAGGACTGGCTGGGATTTGGAACCTGCTGATTCACTTTCAGATTCAGACTGACTCTCCGAAGATTCAGAACTGCTATTTGACTCGCTGCCATGTCCACTTCCTGGATCACTGCCCTGTTCACTCTCCGACTGGCTGCCTGAGTCTGAACCCGAAGCTTCTTCAGATGCTGAACGACTTAATTTTAAAAAAAAGAAAAGTGAAAAGATTTAAGACCTGCCACATAAATAAATCTATTTAAAAGTAAATCCTAGTGGTAAAATGAGAATGGAAGATCAAAATTTTCAATTCTTATTTTATCTTATTTCAATTTTATATTCTTGTATTTCAAATGACATCATTATCATTCTCAACATCCCTAATAGCTACCATTTCCTGAGTGTGAATGATGCCAGTAACTTGCTACTTTATATAGATTAGCCCTTTTACAAAAAAACACAGGAGGAGGGTATTATTTTCTCCTTCATTCAAATGAGATAAACTGAAGCTCAAAAGTAGTTAACTAACTCTCCCAAGATGACACAGGTAGGATTTTAAACCAACCAGGCGATATGAGTCTAGATACAGTTAAGTTCTCATTTGTTCAGTATCAATCCCTCTCTCAAGACAAAAACAAAAACATAACAAAACAAACAAAACAAACACAGAACAAAACAAAACCAAGGCAGAGTTACCCATAGAGTAAGAACAAGCTGGCTGCAATTATCCAGTCACAGGTTCTCAACAACAGGTACAAATTAGACATCTGGGAGCTAATATAAAAGCATATACACATTCACCCAAACCAGAGGTCCTGCCTTAGAATCTCATGCAGTGAGTCCCAAACCCGGTAGACTTAGCAGAAAAAAGTAAACAAAAAGTACATTCTGATTCCAATATTAATGCCAATAATAAAGACTGTTATTCCACATATCCCTGGTCCCTTCCTCATTCCAAACACCCTTCAGAGAAGAGCAACCCAAGTAGGTAGACACAGCAGGAACCACAAAACAGAAACAACAGGCAGCTACAGGAAGCTAATCCACCCTGGGAGCCCAGGGCAATACACCCACCCATATTCAAATAGTGAAAAAGCAATTCTGGAGCATGCTGCTTAAGAGAGAAGATATCTTATCTTAAAGAGAAAAAACCTAAACTTGATGGACTCTACAGAAAGAGGTAGACAGCTCATTCTTCTGCTTAAAAACTACCTTTCGTTTAGGAGAGAGATCAGAGGAGGGTAGGCTAGTAGCAGCCCAACACCTAGAGTAACATTAACTGACAGGTCCTTGAGCTTATTAGCAACCAAGGGGTTAAGACACAGGCATGAATGAAGCAGAGGGTAAAGGAAGGCTTGGCAGTTACCACCACTGTATCTTCCAAACTAGAAATGAGGTTCTATCACTTGACAAACATGTCCACAGAATGAACGGGGCGGTAGGGACCAAAAAATTTCCATGTGATCCATAACATATAACAGGGGCCTTTCGGTTAAGATGAGGAAGCCATCACTAAGAATGAGTGGGGGGAGCGGGAAAAACCATTAATTGCCTTATCATCTAGTAAGTACCCAGCCATTACTCTAAATGCTTTATTTGTATTATTTTGCTTATTCCCCAGAACAACCCTATTAGACATGATTACCCCACAGTAAAGATGAAAAAACTTGAGTTTTAAGTTACTTGGTCAGTGACAAATCCCCCAGAAATGGGAGGGAGGAGGGGGATTTCACCCCAACTCTGGCTCTAAAGCTCATACTCTGTTTTACCACAGGGATTTAAAACCTTAAAAGACACAAAAGACAATTCATATTCCTGTTATACAATGTCCAATACCAGTCAGGCATCCCTGTAACAGGTGACTCTACAGCTCCATGGCCTCATTAAACTCCTTGGCTCTTTGCACAGTAAAAGCAGACAGGTCCAGCAGACTAAGGCATCTTCAATCACTTATTCTTTACCTGTGACCAATCAGAAGGTCACTGGGCAAATAAAAGAAAGAGAAAGGCTGGACAGAATGGTTAAAAATGTGCAGGCTCTGTCATCCATGGCTTGAGTCTCATTCCTGAATCATCTCAGAGCTGGGCCATCTTTTCACTGGTGCCATCCTCTGTGACATTATCTGTAGGGTGATGACAGCTATGAAAGCGGCACTCTATAAACGCCAGGGCCTCAGCCAAACAGTAGAAATTTTAGAATCTCACATCCAAGTTCAGATTCTCCTTCTAACACAAAGTTCATCTCATTAGTGGTGAATGGGTACCACACAATCCATGGCACTAGTTGGAATTTTTTAGTTTTGAGCAATTAAGGCAGCTCCAGGATTTCCTTGTAAGTAAAGGTTTTAGAAAGGGCAGTCAGGGAAGGGCAGATTTAAGTCAGATGTAAGTAAGATGTATGTAAGGACTTTAGAATGGGCAGATATACCTGGAAGCTACATGTACATAGCCAAAGCAGCTCGGTGCTTGGAGAGGCGTGAAAGATTAGGGAGCTAGTGCTAGCCGCCCCCACCCAACCACTCTGGGCCTGGTCATTGGGAACATCCAATCTCACAATGCCCTGTGAAACCTGGCCTCCGACAGTTTCTTAAGACTCAGCACTTAACCATTCCACCACCCCTCAGCCCGGTTGTTCCAGCCATACTGAACCACTTGTAGAACACAAGAGTAAGCCCTAGTATTTATTGCTCACTTCCAACTTCTGCTTTTGCATCAAGCTAAATACCTCTCTAACTCTTGAAGCCTCAGGTATTACCTTCTTGGGTACAAGCTCAGTGCCTACTAGGTACTTCACATACTCTCCAAGCACAAGCTTAGTGCCTATTAGGTACTTCATATACTACGTCATGGTTGCTGCCGAAACAGTTTTTGCCTGTGGGAACTGAAAACAAGCAGTCTCATTTCAGTCTGAGCTTCAACCAGCAACCTCGCTCTACTGGCTCTCCTCACTTTCAGGGATGACACACATCCTGGCCTAGAACACTGACTCCAAAGCCCCAGCTGTTAACATGTACACTCCTTGCCTTCCCATTTGTCCCATCCTATATAAGCAATTGGTCACTTGTCAGCCTTCCTAATAGACTTGAGACTTGAGCTGTCTTCTTCGATGTTCCTGTGCCTGGTATGCTAGAGAGGGGACTTCCTGACTTTGCTAGAATATGCAATCTTTTTGAAATGAAATTTAGTTCAACTACGAGAACACTTAACTCCAAACAAGAGATTAAGGCTGAAACCCTGTTTTGGCAATCACCAATAACTAAAACTGTCACAGCACCACCATATGATCCATGTATTGCATGAAATATAAAACATTCTAACAAGATGAAAATCTTCAACTAACAAGTTAAAGCACGAGAGAGCCACAAACAGCAGCATTAGTTTGATGATGATAACTAGGATCAATTCTGTTACCCAGAAGTCCTTTTAGCGTTCTGTGCTGAAAACAGTAAGCCTCACAGATGTAATGGAAAAGTCTAACGTCAACACCCACATCAGGATATGTGCGTATGTATGAATCTCACTCCCTGAGCTGCCTCACAGTATGAACACATTACATTTTATTTAACCAGTCCCCTATTAATGAAGCATTTAGATTATTTTTAAGTTGTTCTCGTAACCAGTAAGCTACAGATATGCTTGATATACCTCCATATTTCTATATTTCTGAATAGAATATTTGGATTTTCAAATTGTTCACAGTAACCAATACAACTATAAATATCCTTGCATGTGCTTTCTCTGGCAGCTCTGTATTTGTGTTTGTGTAGAATTAACCTCTGGAAATCAATGCATACAATAACTTCAAGGTTAAAAATAGAGCCATGTTTCTGTCAGCTTGTATCTATGTGCACAAATACATTTTAATCACCAAATTGCCAACAACGGCTTACTCTTTTGGGTAGGTTTATTTGAAGTACACTAGTGGAGTCCACCAACTACTTCTGTAATATCAAGAAAAAAAAAATTACTAACTATGAAAAACAAACCCAAGAAAAGATAACACCAAATTCACAATTTCATTTACCTCTGGGTGTTGAGGGAGGCAGATGTGATCAGAGAATGATATTAGTGACATTTTATGGCTGAAGCTGAGTGGTGAGACCGTATTGTTCATTATGGAAGTATTAGTGTCTCTAATGTTTAATACGGCTCATAATAGATCCAAGGCAAGGGATGTAAGTGCCCCAATCTTAAACAAAATGAGCTAAAGATTTGAATGAGAGTAAGACTAAGTATTTTTAAATTATTTTTCAAGCCAGCAAGTCAGATTAATAGAATAAAAATATTTGGGGGGGAAGGGTTCTTTAAAAAAAAAAAGCCTTCCTATAGGTGACATCATATTCAGTAGTAGAAAGTTGAAAGCTTTTCCTCTAAGATCAGAAACGAGAGTGCGGCTCTTACCACTCCTACTCAACATAATCCTAGAAGCTCTAGCTAGAAAAATCAACCAAGAAAATGAAATAAAAGGCATCAGAATCGAATTGGAAAAGAAGTAAAACTGTCTGCACTTGCAGATGCATGATTTTACATATAGAAAACCCAAAGACTCATTAAAAAAAAGAAAATAGACCTTATGAATGAATTCAGTAAAGTTGCAGTATACAAAAATTAAATTAAAAGGATGAATTTCCTGATATTTTTAAAAAATCAATCCCATTTACAACAGTATCAAAAACAATATATTTAAGAATAAATTTAACTAAGGAGGTGAGAGATCTTCACTGTCAAACTACAAAACATTGATGAAAGAAATCAAAGAAGACACAAACAAATGGAAAGGCATCCAGATTCATGAATTGGAACAATATTGGTTTAAATTTAAGTACAACCAAAAGCCACCTATAGATTAAACACCATCCCTATCAAGATGTCAAAGGCATTTTTCACAGAAGTAGAAAAATCACTCCCAAAATTTACAGGGAACCACAAAAGACCCCAAATAGCCAAAAAAAATCCTTAGAAAAAAGTAACAAATCAGGAGGCATCACACTTCCTGATTTCAAGCTATAACAAAGCTAGTCATCAAAACAGTAGGGTACTCACATAAAAACAGAAACCAATGGAACAGAATCAAGAGCCCTGAACTAAATCCAAGCATACACAGTCAACAAGGGAGTCAAGAACACTCAATGGAGAAAGGACAGTCTCTTCAATAAATGGCACTGGGATAAACTGGATATTCAGATGCAAAAGAATGAAACTGGGCCCATATCTAAAACCGCTTACAAAAAAAAGACCTCAAATGTAAGATTGAAATGAAACTCCTAGAAGATAACAGGAAAATGAAGCTCCTTGACATGGGTCTTGGTAATAATTTGGGTAAGAAACCCAAAATACAAGCAACAAATTAAAAAATAAGTAAGTAGGGACTGCATCAAACTAAAAAGCTTTTGCACAGTAAAAGAAACAAGCAACAAAATGAATGGACAACCTACAGAACGGGAAAAAATATTTTCAAACTATATATCTGATAAGGGATTAATAGCCAAATTTATAAATAACTCACAACTAAATAGCAAAAAAAAATTTTTAAGGGCCACAGACCTGAAAAGATGCTCACCATCACTAGTCATTAGGGAAATGCAAATTAAAACCACAATGAGATATCACCTCATACCTGTCAGAATAGCCATCATGAAAAAGACAAGAGATAACAAATGCCGGCATGTATGTGGAGAAAAGGGAACCTTTGTGCGCTGTTGAGGGGATTGCAAAGTGGTACAGCCACTATGGAAAACAGTGTGGAGGATCCTCAAAAGTTAAAAATAGAAACACCATATGATCTAGAAATTCTACTTCAGAGAATATATCCAGAAGAAAAATACTAAATCAAAAAGACACTGACACTCCCATGTTCATAGCAGCCTTACTTACAACAGACAAGACATGAAAATTACCTATGTGTCCATTGGTAGATGAGCGGCTAAAAAAGTCATGATATATAATGGAATATCATTCAGCCATAAAAATGAGGAAACCCAACCATTTGTGACAACATGGATGGCCCCTGAATAATAATGCTAAGTAGAGTAAATCAGACAGACAAATACTGCATAACCTCACTTACATGTGGAATGTAAGGGGAAAAAAGCAAAGACAAAAAAGTAAAAAAACCCATATAAAGAGATCAGACATGGTTACTAGCTGCACAGGGTAGAGGAATTGGAGGAAGGTGGTCAAAAGGTACAAACTTACAATTATAAGATACATGAGTATTAGGGATGTAATGTACACCTTGATTATTACACCTAATACTGATGTATGACATATAGGAAAGTTACCTAGAGCAAACCCTTAGGGTTCCAGCATAAGGAGAAAAATTTTCCTATTAATAGTATCTGTAGGAGACATGCTTGCTGAACTTAACTGTGGTAATCATTTCACAATATATATAAATCAAACTATGCTGTATATCTTAAACTTAAACAGTGATGTATGTCACTTATTTATCAATAAAACTTGGGGAAAAACTAAATACAATACTTCCATTAGCAAGAAAAAAAAAGTCTTAATAAAGCTATCACTCAATTACTTCACACACTTTCCCTAGTCCTTTATGTTGAAATGTTAAGAGGAATATTTCTTTTAACTATAAATACCTCCACATGTAAGGGGAACCAACCATCTAATTATTCCCTCAAAGAATAGGGTATTTTCTGAAATATATGCAGATTTGCTATTAATGCTTAATTATAATACTAAATATTATCAATACTTAAGATTGTAGCTTGCAATGCTGATTTAAAGTAGATGTGAAAACTCCACAAGACTGACAAAGGGTCAAACTGAGTTAGTGGGTGAGGAGTTCTTTAAGCTTTCACCTAAGAAATAAAGCAATAAAAGGACCTTATTTCCAGTGGCATTAATAGTTTAAAAGGCAATTAAAAATGGAATTTCCTGGAGTGATTATCTACCATGCACAGCAATCTTCATGAAAAATAAGTTTATCTAAAAACTACTCAAAAATCTAAGTTTCAAACAAGTTTTATAATTTTTGATTGAACCAATGACTAGAAGGGAAATACAAATGCAAAAATATATGAAAGGGATTCAAGTCAAACTAGGATTTTAGATTCCAACAGAAAATAGATGCTAATGGAAAAAAAAAGTCTAAACACTTCATTTGTGGATAAAAAAGATTTAGAATCTCTTCAAAATCCTTTTTAAGGTGGTAAAAATGAAGTGGTTATTTTTTTCAAGTGGAACCTGAAAGCAAGGATCATGAACAGCTATTGCTGCTCTGAATTCTTAATCGCCATGTCCCAAACGGCCACAAGAGGGCAGCAGAGCAACACTTCCCTTAAAAAAGCAAACTGGGTTCTCTGCCCAAGAGCTGCCATTTCAGCACTTGGGCTGTGTTTTTGTTCTTTTTATTCCATAAACTTACAAAATGGCTGAACTGCTTGGCAGAGCTTTTTTTTTTTTTTTTTTTTTTTTGGTGGTGGTCAAAGCAAAATCTGGTAAAAAAGCAAAGCCTACCCTTGAATTCCATAAAACCTATATCCAGACTAGGCTCTATCAATGAGGGAATAGCTAGTATCCAGTGCACTTACAGGTCAGACATATGCAAAAATTCTCCTCTAAACCATACAACCTTGTAAGACAAATTATCCTCATTTGTATAAGAGGCTTCTGTAAATACACAAAAGCGTGTATACTCCCACAGTAGGAATTATGCAATCCAGACTTTTAACCGCTAAGGGGTATTGCTGTCCCTTGACATAAATACATTCTTTAGTTAGATTATTTAAACCACCCAAGACTGATGAACTCCTTCTCAATAACTTCTATGTCTCTTAAGAGGATGAAAAGGCAAAGATCATTAAATCATGAGTTTCTTATTGATAAAGAATACTAGATACAGTCCATTTAATAAATGGAACTGCATCTTTAAGACTTCCTCCAATGATATGGTTCAAGTCCTTTGATTTTTTGAAGAATAAGCTACATTATAAACAAGGTTGGAAGACAAGTAACAGACTGAGGAAAGAAATTTCAATGTATACACAACAAAGGATTTATACATACAACATATGAAGAATTATACATCAAAGAAAAATCCAGTAGAAAACAACAGGCAAAGGAAGGGGACATGAGATTACAGAACAATATTGAAATGAATAGTAAACTTAAGAAAAGGTAATTAAGCCTCACTGGCGATTTGGGAAGTATATATTGCAAGAATCTTTTACACTCATCTGTTTTGCAGAAAAAAAGGCTAGTAATATTAAATGATGGTGATAAAGTAGGCAAAATAGTACTCATAGACTAGTATTGATAAAGTAATCAGTAGAGATTTTGCAAAGCAACTCTGAATTACCAAAAAACCTGAAAACAGGCACATGGATCACGCAATTCAATCTGTGGCTATATAACCCAGACAAGTTATTAAACTTGTGCAGGAGGCAGGAAGTATAAAAGTGTTCAAGGATGAAAGTTCAAACTGCTCCTAAGATGAAAAAAGGAAATAACCTAAATGTCTGTCTTTGAAAATGTAATAAAACATGAAATGTTCATACTATTCAATTAATGACAACAGTCTAGAGATGAATTAGTTCTAATAAGTATCAACATGACAACTCTTAAGCCATTTTGTCTTAAAACAAAATATACTACATGAACATGTACATTTTTTTAATGTCAGGATTTTATATGCCAAGATGATGAAAGTGACTAGGGAGAAGGGGTAAACAGGATTTTGACCATATCTAACTTGTTTTTAAAACTTCAATCGTATTTTCAGTTTTTTCTGTATTTCTAAGTTTCTCAAAAAAGAGCTGTGGGGTTTTTTTTATTTGTGTGTTCAAATGCAGAACTGATCAATATTCAGAAGCAGACCTTCCTAGGACTCAACAGTTCTTCTGGAAGTTACATAAACACTGGTAATGCTAGGGATCGTGTTTCCAGAAAAGGGCACATGTATAAGAAAAAATACACACAAAAAAGCTGCTTAAAGTCTCAGGGGGCAAAGGCTAAGTCCCATCAATACTTCCCAGATTAAGAAATCCAGTGGTAAAGAGGAAAACAAATCTACCCTTAATAAGCACGTTTCTAAACTCTCAACAAATTCTCAACTCCTGCCAGACTTAAGTCGCCTACTTTTATGGTGCTACTTCTGCTCCTCAGTAACCCATAAATATGTGAGTAGTCCGAAGTAGTTCAGGAAGCATACACACCATGAGGGAAAAGTGAATTACAGCAAGCCTGGGTAACCATTTCACAAATGCCTACCCAAATTCACATTTGGCAATGTACTAAACATTATAAAAAGGATAAAGGGCAAGCTTTCTCGGCAGGTAAAAACATGAAAGATGTTGTAACCCACCAAGAAGTGAAAAGCAGGTGGAAAAAAGCAAGGGAAAGCTCTCCCTATAAGCAATTCACCATCTCAAGTGATGTTTATATCCACTTAGAACCATGAGGACAGATAGACTAGTTTGACCAGTAGTTCCTTTCAGCCCTTTTGAGTTTTGTCTTTCCTTACTAATTATAGGCTATAACCTTTAGATTTTTCTAAGATAGCAACCCCAAGGTTCAAAGGAGATTTAAAATACCTGAATGCTAGGCGACAGAAGAGACAAAGGAGAAGGTGAGAGCTCACAACTTCAGTAACAACCAACATTCACGGTGGCAAGCACTTGGCCAAATGTTTTAGGCCAGTTTCTCAAGCATAGCATTATTGACATTTGGGGCTAGATAATTCTTTGTAGATGGGGGCTGACCTGTATGTTATAGGACATTTAACTGCATCCCTAACCTCTACCCACTAGAAGCCAGTTGTAACCCCCAGTCCCAACCAAAAGTATCTCTACACACTGCCACAAGTCAAATGGGGGGAAGGGGAGGTCCCTAGTTGAATACCATATCTTCAGAAGCATTATTTTATTTAATTCTAACTTCTCTAAGAGACACATACTATACCCTTACTCATACTTTATAAGTTGAACAAGCTCAGGTTCCTGCCAAAGATCCTATAGCTAAAAAGCTGAACGAGGACCCAACCTCCTGTCCCATCAGCCCTTATTTCTCAAACCTGCCTCAGTACAAAAATGAACTGAGGTTGTTGTCCAACACAGAAAAGCCTAGGAATGTGTTTTAACAATCACCCCATGTGGGAATTTAGGGGCTTAAAAACATATAGAAACCTCAATTCAGAGGGAATGAACTTTTTTTACTCAAACAATGGAAAGGGAGCACTGCAAGAATTTGACCTATCCCCCCTGTCCCTCAAAACTACAACTTGCCAGCCATATACTGCTTCTACTTCAATGTCAAATAAACTGTATTGGAACTGAAGACACACTCTAATCATTAAAAATTTTCAACACCCACCACATTCAAGAACTATTTCCCTAAAGGGCACATCTATCCAACAACTGTTCCCAACACGGGTTATTCAACAGACCCACTTGGAATACTTCTAACTTCAATGATCTCCCCTAACCCCATGATTACATAACCCCCTAAAACCCAATCGGGAATGGGGTCTGTTTTTTAAAAATTCTCAAATGATTCTGAAGCAAAGCCCATTTGGGAAGTAAGTTTAGGAACTAAGTTTAGAACAAAACAAATCAGAAGGCCAGTCTTCATAAACTGTTGCCAAAGCCCAAGTGCACGTGTGGCAACGAGAGTCAAATACACAAGGACAAAGTTCCTCCACGCCCTCCCATCCACCCTCAGGCTCCTTCCACTACCTCCATGGGAATCACTTCAGAAGCTGTTTCTTGCCTTGAAATTTTTTACATAAATTGATGGCCTTTTGAACAGCATCATGTTTCTGGCATAAACTGCATCGACAACACATTACAATTTTGTATTTTTGGTTTCTTTAAAATGCAAAGCTTTTTAAGAAAAGCAGAGTACAGAATTATTCTAGACTTTCACTATTTTCCACAGTGCACTAGTTTCCTCTTCCCCATCTAATTTGACAAGAACTTTTGATGAGATGCTTAAGCGAAGCCAAACTACCAAGTGTTTGAAATTCCACCATTTATTCCCCCTTGTGTCTCAGTTTTCTATGGACAAAATAGGGACGATAATCAGACCTACCTCATAAACATTGTGATTCTCAAATAACCCATTACTTAGAACAATTCCAGGCTCACAGTGGGCACTATAAAAGACAGCTATTATTGAGTCTTTCCAAAGCAATCAACTCAGTTTTCACTGAAACATCTCTCACAATCATTTCATCTATTTGTTGGTATTTAATTGAAATGCAAAATTACAAGCAAACCCAGCATAAACAAATTTGAGAAGCACCTACAAATCCTTGTTATGCATACAATTCAATTGAAGGAACAGAATGGCATGGGTATAAAAGAGCTCAGCAGGAAGTGGGACCACCTACCAACCTTCAAAAGAGACCTCTGTGACAGTTAATTTAGGAAGTTAGTTAACCTATAAGGAGGTCACTAGCATTTCTCTTACCCTAACTCTCCCACATTAAATAAAGTATACATTAAAAAACCCTCAAAACAGGTGCCTAGCAGAACTCAATAAAATGTAGTCTACTCTGGTATTTTTCAATAAAATGTTTACCAAATGCTGCTTTCCTTCACGATAAAATCCAAATTGAAACTATTTCCAGCATTACAGGCATTGGTGGACTTAGAAATAAACTCATACAAATGCAATACCCAGAGGCTTATCTATTCTTTTTTTAATGCTGGTTACAACTCACAACCCAACAAAGAGTGACAAACACCACTCAAAATAACTGCTTCACAGCATAGCCCAGGTCCACTGCTATAGCCCTTGTTCAAACAAGCACCTGTATCAACCAGAGAGAAACACTTTTGAATGCAATATAACTTCAAAGTCAATTCTAGAATCCAAATCTTTGGAGGTACCTAAAAAGGATTTAAGTAGAGAAGTTCAGTAAGGAAGAGGCAGCCCTATTAAAGACAGCTAGGACAGGAATTCAGAATTTTTGGCTGAAAAAACTCCATTAGCATATATGTTATAAAGTATGCCACAGCTGTAGTTGGTGTGACATTCAATAGGGAAACTCTTTTCCCTCCATCAAGCATACAGCTCCCCTTTAGTAGCACCCCACCCACCTTTGCTACTAGACCTCTAAATTTAAGCTGCTGTTAAAACTGCCCTAAAAAGGGGATTGAGAAAATCGGCAGGCAATGGAAAGCCCAAGAATTAGAAAAGAATGTAACATCAATAAGTGCTCCATCAGAAGATTTGAAACATATGGAACACATGCAAATTTAAAAACACATGGAGAGCTGTGAAAACCTCAATCCTGGGGGATTGGACTGGACACTGGTATTTTAAGAAGGTCTCCACAGTCTGATAAAAGGGACAAAAGTAGAACTCGACTAACTCATAAACCAAAAGAAAGGGATATGAAGAAAGTGGAGGAAACCAAATCCACACCGATCTTGAGAATATAGTTCTAACAGAATAAATCGGACCCTAGGCATTATGCTACATCAAATATTATGGTGTTACGGTGAAGACTGATTACTATAAAAGCAAGCTGCAGGAATCTGTCACTGGTTGTAAGTATACTGCAGTTACATTTCATTTCTATCAAGATAGCACTGCACCTTGGTTTTCATTATTTACTCTTGTACAGCTTGAGAGGAAATGAGGCAGAGGGTAAATCAGGGCGGTAATTACTAGCTCCAGGAGGAAAAAAGTTATCAGTGATTGCCAGGAGTAGGGCGCTATGACTCACACAAGAAGCTGTTCTACTCCAGAAAAGAATCATATGCTCCCTTCAAAAGGCTGGCTTTCTCACACCAAAAAAAAAAAAGTTCTAGTAAAGGATTAACTGAAAAACACACCCAAGGTTTCAACTAACTAAAAGGGGGGGCTGCCTTCTAAAATAATTTTAACAAACCTAACTGGCCTCTTGTGGGAGGCCAGGACACCAACCACAGCCCTCAGAAACAGCCTCGCTCTTAAGAGGGACTTGCCTTACAAAGTTCAGAAGAGGAGTCAGACAGTAGCATGAAGCATCAGGAATAAAATATTCCTAATAGCTTACATTTACTGAGCACTTCAATGTAACAGGCTCTTTGCTAAACACACTGCAGGCATTATACTTTTTAATCTTTATCCCAATGAAGGTTATCACTATCCCAATTTTTAAAATGAGAAAATTCCAAATAATACAGCAATGAGTTATTTCACTGGCCTAAAATGGGGGGTAAGTAAATTTCTAATACTAAGTAAACACTGCACTGGTGGGTATTATGCTAGCACTGAGGTGACAGTTAATGACAAAAATAACTCATCAGAATTGAATCCTAAGTATAAAATCAGGACTATCCTTAGAATGATGTCTTAGCCAAAGTTCTTCAGCATCATCCTTCCCTTCAAGATCAGAATGATAAATTGCTAAATTGGAATTGTTTCAAAATGTTGCACGAATAGCTCCCATTCACTTAGGTTCTCCATGATTTCACAAGGCAGAGGCTTGTCCCCCACCTCATAAACTGC
Source organism: Manis pentadactyla (assembly GCF_030020395.1). NCBI lineage: Eukaryota > Metazoa > Chordata > Mammalia > Pholidota > Manidae > Manis > Manis pentadactyla. The sequence goes on from NC_080036.1 coordinate 22,655,594, forward strand.
ACTCACACTTTCTATTTTTTTTTTTTTTTAGGAAGAAAGGTCTCTGTCCCCAGACTTGTCCTATCAAACTTCAAACTGATGAGTAGGAGAAAGGTCATAGCAGACATACAAACAATGTGTTCCAACCCTGTGCTGAATTACTGATTATAAAATAAAGCATGTAATAGTCCTGGGCATTTGATGATGGAGTCAACTTTTGTTTTTTCTGGCTTTACACTAGTAACACTAAAGTTCCAAATCAGTAAAAGGCAATTTTGCTGGGAAAAAAAATCTTGAATTCAATGTCCAGTCAGTCTGGAATGCAGGAGGGATTTACACACACACCTGTATCAACATGCATCCAGTGTTGTCAGTCAACATAACTATTTTTATTTGCATACAAAATAACTCTTAGGTGATTTTTAAAAACTTTCTTTGCTAAAGTGACCACCCCCCACCAATTTAAAAAGCCGATAGAGTTCTAAGGTTTTCAGGAAAAAAAGCTGAAAAAATAAAAAAATTTACTAGATGTCACACAGAGCAGTCACTCAGTTCATATCAGAAACTAGTTTACTTTTTTAAGTTTTACAGAGGAAATAACAAAAGTTTGGAAATCTCAGGTGGCTCAGGAGGTACAATTGTCAGAGGTTTGCTGAATATGGGGGTGGGGGCGTAAATTAATGTAAAAATCTGAGTTTCAGATATTGTCAGGTAAAATTCCACTGAACTTCCAGATTCCCCTTCTCAAGTAGTCACAATGAAACTTTTACAACTAAAATCCTTTATCAATAATATATTGTTGCCCACCTTCCTGCACTGACTTAATCTTCACAAAAGATTCTGTTAATTTCTAAAGAACCAAATCCAATTGAAAACTGCAGGTCTTTAAAACACGAATCCAAAGGAGAGGGATCAACAAACACTTCTGCCATTTCATGCCATTCTGAACACAAGAAGAAAACTTACAGAGACTTAATGAACTCACCTAATATTTTTTTAAAAGTTAATAGCTCCCTGCAAGCAGTTCATAAACTGCTGTATCATGATATACATTTTAACTCACATAGTAATGATATCTATTTTAGGCTAAAACATCTTATATCCTGGAACATGACTGCAATCCTACTTAATTCTATCACACTTCTTAGGGGTTCAAGGGCATTCAGCAAGTATTAAAAGTTTTAATACAATCCAACAATTCAATCTCAATACAAGAAAGATCCTTTATTCTTGTTGCTTTACATGCATTTTAGAAGTTCAAAACTTTAATGGTCACAAGGTTCTACAAGGCTGTTAAAATATTTTATGTAATTTATATTTGAGCATATAATTTAAAAATCACTCACAAAATCTTTGATAAGCAAATCTATAAATTTGAAAACCCAGTTTCACCTAAAGTGTCCATAAACTGGAGTATCCAAAGAATTCTTCCTAAAGAAATGAGACTACGCAAACCTACAAAATCATCATAGTGAATTTAACCTTATATAAAGAACCAAAACTATGTAAACCTACAAAATCAATTATTATAGTGTATTTTACCTTTTATAAACTTTGTTGAGAAACTAAATACACCCAGGCAACATCCTACTTTTTGCTCGGGCAGTCCACATCTCTTCTGAAATAACGTATTTTACTCATTAAAAAATTTCTTAACTGTGGCCAAGGACATGACAGCTCACTCCTGTTGCTATTAAAAATACTCCAAAAAAGGTGTAACTTTTTGTCAGGTACATCGGGGAAACACTATTCACTTTTCCTTCGTGCTTAAACTCATTACTTGTGACTTACTCTCAAAGTCATCAGAGGTAAATTGTGATTTTTTTTTCCCGACCAGACCAGAATATCCTTGAAAGGGTTTTTTACCAGGGCATTTTACCAGGTTCACCAGGACTGAATCAAAATTTCCAGAATGGGGACCCTGAGATGTTTTTTGCCAGGTTACTCCACAATCAGCCAAGCTTTGGGAGTCAGTCATTTATCAAGTGCTATTAACACTTAACAGCTGTTTTCTAGAACTTGTTTGCACAGTAATGGGTGCCTGTTATTTTTTTAAGTTATCCCTTATGTTTTATAATTAAGTGAAAATTCCTAAACTGTTTCCTAATTAACCATCACGTTGTTAATCTTAAAAATAAATCATTTTGCACATACTGACCTGAGTTTTTCTCCATCAAGTGCCAACTGAGAAAATGTATGGCACCATGTAAAAATGCACGGGGACAAGCTCAAATTATCTTCCCTTTGTTTATGAGCCATGTACTAATAAACAAGAGCTGTAACACCCGTTAAGTCGTTTCAACTAAAATAAAAGTATCTCCTATGACAGTGAAAAGGTTTTGGTCAGTGTTAACAAAATTAAGCTCAGTAATCTCTTCACACACGAGGGAAAAAAGGAGAAAAGAAACAAGAAAAAAGACCCGCTACGATATGATAAAGGAAACCGAAAAATATACAAAACTGGTAGGTCTCCGATTTCAAGGTTTCCAACCAGTGCCTTTCACTTTCTCCGAAAGTAGAAGCCGCTTCTAAAAGAGGAAAACCTTTTCGAGGGATGGGCAAAGCCGCGCAGCAGGGTACAGCCGGCTCGAGGGAAAGGCGGAGGGCTGCCCGAGCCAAACAGGTCAGGCACAGGCCGCCCACCGGAGAGTCCCCGGCCTCCGCGGCCCTTCCCTCCCGTCGAGAGCCGCCTCGCCGGCGAAACCATCCGGGCTGCGCACGCAGCGCAACGTCACCGCGTTCGCTCCTCCCGGCTGCTAGGCGCCTGACGGGACGGGGCGGGGCCAACCCAAAGGCCTCCACTGTTGACCTGCTGTTACCAGGCGCGCGCACAGCCAATCAGCGCTCGGCGCCGACGCCGGCGCCGGCCGGCCTTTGAACTCGGCACGGCAACTTCCTGCTGTTTGGCGAGTACACAGTGCAATGCAGTATGTCTGTCAGCGCTGCGGCACAAAGGAACAGCCATTTTGTGACTGAGCTGGACCTGCACCAAGATGCCAGGGGCTAACAGAGCTTCTGTCTGCACTACCTACCAAGCTGCCCTTTATTTCAGCACCAAAGAACTAAAAAAAGGAGAAGAGAGTAAAAGGTTTTGGTATTTGAGGTTCCAATTCACTTTATTTTCAGTTTTCTCAAAAATTCCGATTCTGAAGAATTATCAGCATTATAAAATGGCTGCCACTTAAAAATCTGCCTGTTCGTCCACAAGCAACTCCATTCTGCCATTTATCATCATCCCAGGCTTTTAGAGTAACTGCTAAAAGACTGATTAAAACTCAGATTCCGCCCACACCTCAGGTTATAAAAATAAATCTGGTTCAAAGGCAGACGATTCGGAGATAAATTAATAAACTGTTGCAGTTTTTAAGGTATAAACTGCAAACTCAAGATCCTAGAACACACAAGAGCTCTTTGTGTGCGTGCACACAATTACATTCACATTCCCTTCTCTCCTGTTTCCATTCTTTGGTATTATGAAAAGTTACTCCAAGCTGCAGAGTATGTAGGTAAGTGTGTGGTATATACATTTCTATATAGCTCCATCATTAAAATTTTGCTTCAAATACTTACAAACTTTACAGATAGATTTTTTCAGTATTTTTCTAAGTTCTTTTTAATCTTCAAAAACCATGATATACAAAGTATAACATAAGCATTAACGTCACAACAACACAATAACAAATTTACATAGTCGCTCCAACTGTTAAGTACTGCATTATTTCCAAAAGTAAAATACCAGGCTTACCTAACTTGCACTCAAATCCCTCAGACCCTAAAGTAATTCTCAGACCAAAGTTTACTTGACCTGCAAACTCCTCCCTTCCTCTCCTGTGGCTCAGGCTACAAAAGTGGTTTTTGTAGTATTGCCTAAACACCAGAATTTTTGCCATAGAAACCAGATCCTTAATGAGAAATTCCAATGGATGAAGGAACAAAGTACTAGTTTAGTTACCTGGACAGTCTCCTTAATTTTAGCTGACTAAAAATATCACGGCAGTAAAACACTAACATCCTTTAGCTTTACAATTTTAAAAGGGAAGTGATGTCATAATTATGTACATTTATTAAGGTATGCAATTTAGAGTAACTAATTTAAACTCCATCTTCTCTTCATAGAGTCCCTGAAATATTTTGACATTCATCAGGTGTATGAATCAAAATATACTTTGACAAAATGCATTTAATAATTACAGTGCATGTTCCTTGTTACACTGTAACCCCAACTGCCAATAAGCAAATGCAGGACAACTTCCAAGTTGTTTTCTAGGTGCGAGTAAACTATTAAAAAAGAATAGCAACACCGCTTGATGTTTTAAATTAGAAAGCAGACTCTGATCAATGACGTTAACCACAAACCTTGCATAAGTCAAAAGCCACGTGAAACTATGCAAATCATACATACTCAAGGGAGTAACAGTTTTAGATACTGAATCTTTTAATAATTTGTCAAATATACCTGGGGATTCCTATTTTCTTCAAATCACCATTCCTTTTCAGAATAATCAGTGTAGGTCTAGTACAGTTTGCTCTCCTAATCTAACCTAAACAGTTTACATGGGCAAGTCAGTTTAAAGACAGTCCAAACTATGTGACAACTCAATTTGCAAGAAGAATTTAGAACAGTTTTTTTAAAGGCAAGGGTCAAAATATTTTAATGAAACAAAAATTCAACGTTTGTAATAAACCCCGTTCAAAACTTTAAAATTCACTAATAGGGAAATTATATCCTAACAGTAAAAGCAAAATTGGAGGGGTGGGGGGAAATCACATAATCAATCACCACCTTATTAACTGCTTAAGATTTATAACATTGACAATTCACAATACATCAAGAAATGCATTCGTATGTACTTTTAAAAATATACAGATCATACAAAAAAACATCTTAGAAGCTTTATTATTACTTAGTCACTAAAACGTAGTCCAACAGATGTGAAACAAATCATGATTTGAACAAACAGTACATTTGTTAAGCTTCAGAAGATAAAGCATTCCAGGCGACTCTGTCAAAGTAAATCAATAAATTTAAAGCAGCTACAACTAAAATGCAAGAATAAGGTATTACATCTACCAGCCAGGAAGCATTGTCTGAATGTATGTATCAATGCAAAACTTAAAATATTTTAAATGTAAAATATACAATTATAGTCACAGCAACAAACACAAATGTATTGAGAGTATTCCAGGATTTCTCTAGTCACAGATTAGATTTCACAAATACAGAAACTGTAACCATCAAGTAAAGGTTTTGATAAATCTTATCAAAATTTCCTAAAATGTCAAGAGTATCAAAAGAAATGTAGAGTCAAATAAAAATATAAACTGAGAGGCATCAGTCAAAGAGTCCTTTTCCTAATTTCATTTTTAAATGTACATTTTTTCATTCATATAACTTTCTCAAATGTCTATTTACTATAATTTACTACCACAAGGCTCCTCTATGGCCTTCAGTTACAAGTTTGGGTATCCTAGATTCTTCAAAGAAAAAATTTGCCTTGTATGTAAAATGGTGCAATGCAGCAATGGCTAAACCGACAAGGTCATTTTTCTACAGCACAAAAACCTAAAAACTGAAATTTATTGACAGAAAAACTGTAGTTTACAGGAAAGGCTCCCTTGAATAAAGGTACCTTACCTTTTGACTGCTGTTAAGAGGCCTTAAGTCACAACTCAACTTTCATAAATTGCTACCAAAAAATTAGGGTGTGGCATATTAGCAATCTCAAGGTCACGCTTTAAAAAACAAATCCAAATTATTAAAAAACCTAAAATAAGACAGACAGCTACCCTTGCCTGTCAAGGTAAACAATGTAAGCTGAGGTTTCCCCAAAATAAAGAAAAAAGGAAGAAAGTTGATAGCTCATACCTCGATGCATTGCTGTGTAGCGAACTGTCCTCCTCTTGGCTTTTGTCCTTATTTCTCATCATCTTTTAATTCTTAAATATTAAGGGGGAAGGGGAATCTGTGTTTGCTTTGAAGTCCTGTGCCCAGGTATTTACTGTCAAAAGTTGAAAGAAAGGTAAGGTCCCAGCTTCTATCGATGGTTTTTATTATCAGGAACAAAGTCCTGACGATGCAACGATATTGTTTTAAAACAAAAGCGGTAAACACCAAAAAAAAACAAAATATTTCCATTTTTTTCCTTAGGGAAAAAAAGATAAACCGAACAGGAGGAATCATCACTATCAATAAGCAAAGTTTCTCAAAGTAACACACTGGATACAAATAACAATCTCTGTATCTTATTGCGTCATTCAGGAATTTCTCATATCTATAGAAAATAAAGAAAACTTAAACATACACATCTCCAAAATGATCGCTAACGATCATGAACTTACCTGATCCATGTAGTAGGTCCAAAGCAAGAGTCCTATCTAGTAGTAGAAAAATATCAGATCCCAAATAATTAAAAATAAAAAGCAAAATTCTCAGTTAAAAAACGAAAAATAAATAAAACAATCTTCAAATAGGTTAACTGGTCAAAAAAATAAAGCAACAATTAATACTAAAAAGGGTCCGGAAGAAAAAAAACCTCATTAGGAGAGCGCACAAAAATGGAGGTGCGCCATGGCTTCTAAGCTGGAAAAAACAACGACCTGGGCTCTCAGTACGGCTGCTTCTTTCCAACAAGGCACGAAAAGAAAGCTCCTAACAGCTGCTTTTCTCCCCAAAAATGGTTCGAATCTACCCCAGTAAGAGACTAGGAGAGTCAGGGGGCTGCGGGGGCCCCCTGAGGCTGCCCTAAAGTTAGGGAAAGTTGCGTAAAGTGAGGAGAAGGCAGGGAGCAGAGCGCGCTCTCTCTAAGGCACAGCCGCCATCTAGAGCCTCCTTCCCAGCTCTGAGAGCTCTGCCTTTGATTGACACTCTCTACATTTACCCCACAACTCAGGTGATGTACCATAGACCCACCCCTTCATCTCCACCAAAAAAAAAAAAAGATCCTCCATCCCAGGGAGCCTGAGGACCCCTACCCCCCACACCTCCCTGCCCCTCCAGACCACCCCATCAGGGGGAGGAGGGAGGGTTTCTTAACCCCCTCTGGCTCAAACACCCTTTTTAAGCCAGAGAGAAATGTAATTTGTTCCTTTTGTCTAAAGATCTGCTAAATATTTCAGTCCTTGAGCTAAAATAACTTCCTCTCTGGACAGGAAGTGGTGTTTTATCAAGCCATTTTGAAAGAGGGATAATTCTTAGAGAACATAAAGCTCAGCTTAAGTACTTATTTTTCAAAAAATTAACCCCCCCATGGGTAAAATTTTTTCTAAATAAAAGCAAAACCTCAGTCTCATAAATTAAATTCAAGTCTTGCCTTCTTCATGAAGCTTAAAAATTACCCAAAGACCAAGCTTAAGGGGGAATTTTCCATCCCATCTGGAAGAAAGGGGTACAACTCAAGAGCGCCTCCCTAGTGTTCAGTTGCATTAGAGCAAAAAATAATGCACCTAGTTTTTATTCAAGAATCTCATTTTTTCTTTGTACCTCCACAAAATCTTTTAACCCATTGAATAACCTTGTAAACTTTACCCCAAAAAATTCTCATAACCACAGTATATTACTTCACACTTATTCAGGCAAAACAGTTCTTAAATCAAAAGTATGGAACACAGTCACCATTAAACAACTCCCAAGAAACTCCTTGCAAAAGGAACACAACACATATATGGCACCCTTCTTTGTATTTCAAAGCAAATTCTAAGTATATGCCCTCTTCAACAAGGATACATTAAGTCATGTCTGAATGATACTTTGTATCAAAGCAATGTCCTGGGCAAATCTAAATAAAGCAAAAGCATGAGACCCATGGAAACAAAATTAGTAATGAATGCCAAAAACAAATTATCCAACTTTTCCTCTCAACAAGCACCCCAAGAAAACATGCAAATATCCAAAAATCCAATCAACTCTCTTTGTTCAACATTACTAATCTGCAAGAACAATGTCCTTCTCTAACTGAATAAATCCATTTTAAATTATACCCAACAAAGGCAACAATGTTGCATCTACATAAATGTAAAATCCAAAATCAAAACTGCTTTCAATTCCATACTTTCTACAAGGTAATTCGGTGCCAAAATCAAGATCCAAAATTCCACTTTTTTGTACATACCAACCACCTCAGACCAGTCAATAAGAACAAATGCTGCACATGGTTCATTATGGATGCATGTACATGGTATTTTAATAGTAATCACAAACTCAATATGAACTATTTCTCACCAAACAAGAATTCAAGCTGAACCATTCCTTGTTCTCTGTATAATGGCAAAGTATAATCAGTAATTCATTTTGGTCTCTTAAAATAAAGTCTTTATAATAGTTATTGAAACTGGCCATTAATTGGTTATCAATAAATAAGATTCAAGTATTCACTTAGAATTCAAACATAAGTTATCAATGACATGGACTCATTTATTCTAAATTTCCAAATAAAATACATAATTCTATTTCATTTATATCAACTCTATTAAAGACATTATTGCCACCAAAATTTTAAGTCCTTTTATGAATACCCTAAGGACACTTCACTATAAATCCAACACCTCTTCCCCTAATATTAAGACAACAGGAGGCATCAGTTTAAATATTCAGATGAATAGTAGTGCAAAACATTTTATTTGTAATGAATATTAAAAGGCATAGGTAAAAGGAACCTTTTCCATCACACAAAATAACCCAGAAAATATTGCATTTTTCATCCTGAATTTTGTGGCAAAAGGCATTTTGTTTTAGAAGTTCATTAAAATTCCATGGCAATTAAACATTCTATTATCCACTGATTAAGTTACTCTGCAAGATGTTTCACTTTAGCACAAAGCAGCATTTCAACCAAAGGACCATCTCTTAAAGCACAAATAAATTTCCACAACTTTTTAAAGAAAGACAAATTTTAGTCAACCATTAAAATGTTTTTGAGCACACCATTTCCATTTTACCAGCTTTATTCAACACACTTTACTGCTGGGCAACTGTAAAGGTCAAAGTATTATTTAAAGCAATTAACTAAACATTTAATGAAACTTCAGCTTAAAAAAATAAAAGCCCAAACTGAGAAATTTCAAAGAGTTAGAAATTTTATTAAAGTTAACATTTCACAAGGTCATACTCATACAGATCAAACTGCAAAAAATTCCAGGCATATAAACTATCATCTGTGTTAATGTGCCATCTTTCTTCTCCAAATGTCAAAAATGTACTTGTTTTCATGATACAAAAAGTCCTTAGAAAGTCAAATCCACTGTCCATTTGTGTTGTTTAAGAAACCTATTATCTTCATTCATTCCATGAAATCCATGTTAAAACAACCCTGTCTTGGTTGTGTATTATCACAGCACTCTTGTATTAATCCATTTTCCTCAATTCCCCATAGTGGACTGCCATCTTGATTTCTCAGTGGTAGGGTCCATTTGAGACTCTTCAAGCTGACTGGGTGCTTGATGAAAACATTAAAAGAAAAAAATGCTGTTGGAATACCAATAATCTTATTCCTTCAAATAGAGATCACCCACCCACTTTGAAGATACTCTTACCACACACAAAGCTTTAATTCTGTAGCAGCTTTAAACTTTTAAAGTGTATTAAAGTTGTATGCACTGCATACCCCACTTCTCAATGAGACTCATGGAAAGACTGCATATGCATAATAGATTCTACTGTCACAGATACATAAGTAACCATTAAAAAAGTGGCAGTGTTCGAGTCAAATTTTTGACAGTTAAATGTAATGTTACACTATCTGCAAAGTAGAAAAACTCAAAATCAAAAGTCCTATAAAACTACATTACAGCAACACTATGGATTCTAAATCTCAGTGCAGAAAACTTCCCAAGTTTCTCCAAATAAAACTAATTATGGAAAACAATCTTGAGGGATTTAAATTTTTAAAAACCACCACAGTGTTTTCTAGTCCAACAGATGTTAATTAATTTTGCCTAAATAATACAAATGACCAATATACATGTCACCATCTCTGTGTATCTTAAGAATACAGGAAATACGCAGTCACTAAATAAATAAAAATCAAAAATGCAAAATATCTGCCTAGCTTATTTGGTATGTGCACTAAGATAGTATGAAATCTCAAATTAAGTACAAAATACTCCCATTGCCAAAATACCAAATGTTTCTCATAGAATAATAAATCTTTACTTAAATAATCTGGACTAACAGTTAAGTGCAAAGCCCAGAGATATTACTATCAAATACCCTGATTCATCATGATCAAACATAATAGCAAAAATAAGCTTTAACCCTGGTATTCTGTATAAATTTTGCAGCTCTCCAATTAAATTTGTAGAGGTAAAGTCTGGACAACTAGGAGATTATTAAATAAAAGGGCATTTTTGCTCCTTAGATAGTTAATATCTTCTCTCCTAAACTATAATGAGGTTTTGTTGTCTACTATATACAATATAAAAATCTACTTAACAAACCATCTGGTAACCAAGAGACACTGTCACTCATATTCAAAAACAACTGAAAATAAGTGTCACAAGATCAGTAATAAACATCAGACACAAGACATTTCTCTTTAACATATTTTCCCATTTCTCTCCAGCCTAGAACTAAATAAATTCATTCTTCCCATCAGTAAAAATACTTTCCACGTGAAATGCTCATTCCTTAAAATTGAGGGACATAGAGGTGTAAATACTAGTATGATGAACAATGACACTAATGAATTGATGTCAAGTCACAAGTTCAATGGCTATATGTGTTAATATATTCAACTTAGTACATTAAATGATAAATTCAATTATATTCTTCCACCACAAAACAAGAGGTAAAACTTATCCAGTACATCATGAAATTTCCTTTTAAATCCATTATTTTTTAGTTTTTTCAAAAGAAAACCTAATGACACTAAAAGTATTCCAGAATTACTCAATAAAATATGTACTAACTTGTGTGACAAAAACAGGTAAGAAAATACTAGCATATTGGTCACGCTACCGCATACACTGTCATGTATTTCAGATGGTTTAAAAGAAAACGAATGGAACCTTAATTTAAAAAAAAAGAAAAGAGAAAACGAATGAAGAAAAAGAATGCTACAAGAAAAAGCAGACAATGCTTATCATATTAAAAGGCCATGATCACTCTGCATTCCTGCAAAAGCCAAAGGCCAAATGTGAGAATTTTGTTAATAAGCAAAAGTGCCCAGTCAAGCATCAAAGCATCCCCAAGAACACTGAGGATTTTAGGAGTAAGCCATTTATTTTCATGGAATTCCAAACTCTTACAAAAACTGAATTTGCAAATAAGCAGAGTTATGTTAAAAAAAAATTAAAAAGCAAGTAGGCATGAGTTTGGTGAGCTTGAAATTTTCTTGAAAAACAAAATCCAAATTTCTTCATCTGTAAAACAGAAATTATGGTAGTACCTACCTCATATAGCAGTAATGGGATTAAATGAGTGTTCTACACTTACAGCTTTTTTTACATTACCTGGCATATAGAAAGACCTCAATAAATGTTAGCTATTATTCCAATATACCACAATAAATAAATTACTTGGGGACCTACAAACTAACCTTACTCAATCAAAATAATTTATATTCCAATAGTAATGATACCTGACAATCCATAGGATCTTGGGGTCTGTTATTTAAAGACAAAACACTTCCTGCTTAAGAAGAGAATTTAATCTGGATAAAATCAAAACAGAAAACTAAGTAGGGTTTACTGTCAAAGCCCTACCTTCTACAACTTGTGAATTACTGCACACATACTGAAGAGATGATGGTTTGACCTACAATTCCATCATGAAACAGAGCTACAGTTTACGTATTTCACATTCAAACTTCAAGCTCATACTATAAAAAGTTAGAATTGTCCCACAATGACGTTAACTAGTTTGTACCTCAAGGGAAGCTGCTTGTTATAATATATCAATTCTCAAAAGCAAAGGTACACACTTAAGTAAACTAAGGTAACTATGTAACCACTACCTCTTAAATCCCCAAATATTGCACATCCAGAAATTAAGAACATAAAATTAAGCAAGGAGGTCTTCTCTTTAACGTCTAAGTAAATTTGTTCCAAAAACACTGGAATACTGTAAAATAGTTAGTTTTAACCAAAGTGATTCATTACTAGACTGAATTTAAGAGGGGCTCTCTAAAACAAGCAATCTCCTTACCTCTAATATTTTCCGCAAATTCCCATTTTTAATAGCAACAAAAAATGTGGGGGAGAAGAAAGAGCACAAAGGAACAGGAGTGATTAATGATTATTAACTTAAAAAGAGGGACTCTAATAATGCTACAATTTATTACGTTAATATAACTAACTCATGCTATCTTAAAACTCAAATACTTACTGTAAAACCAAATGGATAAATGTGTACAGAATTACAATAAGGAATGAAAATCAATCCTTCCCAACATGTAATTAAGATTCTTGGTTTTATGACTTGATTTTACTGGTCTTTAAATTTGAAAACATTTAATAGTGAATTCACAAATTTTGTCTTACTACCAAAATTAGCTTAACTCTTCAATATATTAACAGACTGGGTCCTAAATAAGGTGGGCATAAAAACCAACCACAAAATGATCTGAAAAAGACCACCAGCTATGATCGTGAGAAGTTTAAGATCAATTAATGTAACTAAGAAAAAGAGTCATGTTATTTAAGCTTTTACAATCAAATTTTCCCCGGTATTCCTATTAAAACTTGACTGCATGTACATGTTAAGAAAGTCCAAGTTTTGTTTTCTTATTGCTTTTATTACTAAGTCAAAGTCTTGGCTTTCAGACATACCTAAAAATTACTATTTAAACCATTAAAACTTCTTTTAATAATGAATTTCACTTTGCTTTTCAATCAGACCAAAACACTAGTTGATAAATAACATTTAATAAAACTATATGCAGTAAGTCAACAAATATTTATTGAGCATCCACTATGTGCCAAGCAATTAATCCTTTCAAAATATAAGGCATGAGGCCAGTAACTATACTACATTGGGCAAGTTCATCTTTGTCCTCACAATCCCCACCCCAAGAAACAAAAATGGAACTTTGCTATTTTGCAGGCCCCAATAACCACTTATACAATGGAAGATGAAGTAATCAGAAACAAATATTATCACCTAGAATCTAGATTCCCAAATGTGATTTAAAAACAATTATTCTTATTAAACAGCTAAAATACCATTATAATATCTAAAAAGTTGTCAATAAATAAATCCTTTTGAGAACTCATCCAAATTCATTCACACAGCCTTAGTACTAACTCTTTTCCTACTATTTCACAGGTTGGGAGTTAGAAAAACTATTCCCATGGTAACAGTAGCCATATCAAGCATAACCCCAATATGAAACTTTTTGATGGGCTTTGAAGTTTAAGAAAAGTTCAGAATCACTTATTAGAATTACTACACTGAAATCCATTGAAAAGTATGTACTATGGCCACATCAGAACCCAAGGGCTTCTGATTTCCACATAGGTAGGGAAAAGCTGACATACAGAAAGGATGATACAGGACACGCAAGCTTTCCTTACAAAACAAGATAGTAAAAGTATTTTAGGGTTTGTAGCCATTACTATAACCTCTCTCAACTCTGCCGCTATAATGACAAAGCAGACATAATGTATAAATGAAAGAACAGTTATTTTCCAATAAGTTTATTTACAAAAATAGGGGGGAGTTCACCAACACCCAGATCTAGGGCAGAGTGTCAGAAACATCATGTGGGCTTCTTTGCATTTTAACTTTGCCCAAGTTTAAGTGAAGAACATAAATATAGTAATACCTTGGAGTAAATTCATTAAGAAAAAGTTTGATAATAAACTTCACACACATTTAACCATGTTGTATTTTTCTACTACTTTAATATGAGCTTCACTAAATCCCTCATTTTTACTCAGACTCAATTATGCAGAATTTCCAAAGTCATATTTAAAATTCACAAATTAAACAGATAAAACTTACTAAATGCTTCCATCAACATCTTTTATGTCGTATTACAGGCCCAATGAGAGAATTCTGTCTCAGGATTCACATTTCTGCAGAAAACAAGAATATAATTTTATGCAAAGAAAAAGACAAAAACAGGTTAAGGTGTCATGATTTATTTAGAAATGTCAACATCTTATAAGCATCATTTGCCAGAAGACCAAGACATCCATTTATTTATGAACAAAGGCAGAAGATAAAAAGTTCTAGCCAAGAGGACCTTAAATTTGGCTGCACAAGAGGCTCATCTGTAGAATTAAGTTACTATAAAAACACATGCTAATCTTACTACACTGATGGACAGTGATTGCAATGGGGTAGGAGGGGGACTTGATAATATGGGTGACTACTGAAACCACAATGTTGCACATGTGAAACTTTCGTAAGATTGTTTATCAATGACATCCTAATTTAAAAAAAACACACACATGCTAAGTCTCAGTTACCAAGAACTCCAAAAGACTGGGTAAAAATCTGGGGCCCTTTGGTGGATCTAAGGGACAGTTGGAGTTGAGAACTGGTTGTTTAACAGAGCAAACATCACTCCTTAACTGTATGGAATTACTTTATTTTCTGGTATTTCATCTAATATACTTCCAAGTCTTCTAAAGGAAAACTTATATTACCCATGTGCAAGGCCATGTTTCTCACTCCTTATTATTACATTATTTCATATTATTAAGTACTTTAACACTATTACAAGGTAAAGTGTTAGGAAACCTTAGGCAAAATTTCAAACTATTTTTACTACTAATTATATTGACCTACTCAATTCAAACAACACTCTTTCTAAAATACATACTTTGTATCACAAATATTATATCCATACTTTTCACTAGACTGAAATACCTCATAAATTAAATATAGAAGGTAATATTTCCCCTATGTCAAATACCTTCTGAATACAGGTACATACTTTTTTTCAGTAACTCCTGTGCTGAAGTTTGATTACTGTAATCATAGTAATACATAGAAATATCAAAAAAAGCTGTTTATAACTTCCAAAAAGGCTGTTTATAACTTCAAATATTAAAAAGTGGTTCAATTTAAGGATTTTTAGAAAGCTAAAGCACAATTTAAGAAAATTAAGCTACCCAAATGTTTCTCCATGACCACAATTTATAATTTTCAAATTATAAAGCAAATTCCTGATTATCTTACTAAATCTAAACCCTTCAATAGTTTGGCTAATCATAATTAAGAAATGTAACAAAGATCTCTTTCAAAATTACATCTAAGAGTAAGGTGCTGAAAGCTAAAAAGTGAAGCAATTTACAAAAAACACAGCATCACTTATTTTTAAGCTTCCAGATTTAATCTGACCTTAATAAGAGAATTTGTGAACAAAAACAAGACTTAGATCAACCAAGTTAAATAAATTGACTTGACCCCTAATAAAAAAGGTGAAACTGACTTCAGGAAAATTGGCAAATGTCCAATGGAAACTCTTCAGTGGTCTGATAATGTGCTTATAGAAAAGCTACCTACCATTTCAAGTATGTGCCTCTGGTTTCTCCACCAAAAACACAAACAAGTACAAAAACACTCTGCACCCCAAAAATTACTGACACTAATGTATGATGATCTACCATACCATCTCCTTCCCAATAATTGACATAGTACTTTGCCTTTTCTTGAAGAGGGTGGAAAGTCAGGGTCAGCTTAAACAGACTACAAAAGTTGATGATTTTACTCATATTCCTACCTATCTTTAGTATTTTAATTTTACAGTCTCATTTAATATGAAATTATAGGTATAATGTCCATGTTGAATGCTTAGTTGTTTTATAAGAAAAGCAGAGCTGGCTTTAGTCAAGTCTATATTATTAGCTCATTTGTGCTTTACTTAGAATACTTTGTCACCTTTTAAAGTCCTTAAAACAATACTTACATTAAGAGTAAAATCTGAGAGCACTATGAAATCTAAGAAATCTTCCACAAAAATAAGGTAGGGATAAAGCCACTTTCGTATAAGAAAAACCTCTGCTACAACTCACAAACCATTAAAATTAAGCAAAATATCTAGATTAATGACCTAAATTAAAATTACTATGATTACTATGCAGTACACACTAGGGGTATTGGCTTGATTGGCTTATTTGGAAAATATTCAATTTGAAATAAATGGTTTAGTTTCAATAAGTGAAAGATTTGTTTTCTGAAACAGATGTAGACTTTACACAATGTATAAATCAAAACTGTTGTAGGAAACACGTTATCTGAATGTTACATAAACAATCAAGTCAAATAGTTATTTATAAAGTTCAGAATACCCTTGAATTTAAATTGTAAAAGCTAATAACACTCAGATATAACAGCCAATTTGAATATTAAAAGTCAGAACTATTCAATGGGAGGAGGAGGTAGCTGGTAAAATGAGGATCTTTATCCCTGAAGTAGAGAAATTTCCTAAAGAAAATGAAATAGATTATGTCAGGCATATAAGCTATAAACCCTCATTTATAATATCAATGGTCAGCTACAAACATTTCATTAAATACATTAACCTTTTAATGTTTTTTAAATTAGAAATCCAAATGCTTCATTGAAGCATTCTGAATGTATAAAGACAATTTCACTTTAACTGGTTTTTAAGACTAAATTTCCAGTATGTGTGCATTTCTACTATTTATTTGTATTTTGGAGTGTGTAAAATTAAGAAAGTTGGGAACTTGCCCAGGGCTCATGTTAGTCAAGTAGTTTCACCAGAAATAATCATTTGCAGTGCAAAAATGACAAAAACTATTCTCCAGTTTGTATAAACATTACACTTATTTTTATTGCACAATTTAAGCATTGAAAGGTTATCTTAAAAGATTTAAAGCTCCAAATATTTTTTTAAAATTAGGATACTTAAGGTTTACAATGAAAGAATGTCAAGATTATAGGGCTCACTGACATTAGACGCTGGGTCTCCTGATTGCTGAAGTAGTTGTATTTTCCACTCTATCACACACACACCCTCATTAATGCAGGAGATGAAGATGTCCTCAAATTACCTTTTTCCCCTATGACTCTCAACAAAGAATAAAATCTCAGGAGATAAATTAATTGGATGTCCATAGTCCAAATTTTTAAATAATCAAGAGACTTGTGGAATAATAGTAAACTGAACTTGAAAGAAAATTTATTTTTACCTATTTCTCATAATGTAGCCTCTAAGTGTCATGTCATGGTTCATGAAAACCTTGTGATTAACTATAAGCACAGCTTCTTTCATTCCAATCTTCAGGTAATTTTTAAAGTTATTACCATAGTAACAATTGCAATGCAACTTAATCAACTTGATCAGGTGATTTTTATGATTTAAGAATTAGTTCAAAATACTAAAATACAAACAAATATTTAAGTATTTGTCAGTGTCTTAAGCAGAATTATAGTAAACTAATTTATACTTATAAAATTTGGTAACTTAAAATAATAGTATCTATGCTTACATTTGTCCTTATGCATTCCATTACTTTTGGCCATCAAAAAAAATATTACCTATTGTTCAAGTGTGGTTCAAGCAGCATATATCAAAATACTGAGTGTTAGTACTATCCCAGAGATGGAAGTACATGCAGGCCTTTTTAAGATGTAATTTATTAAAATCTTTTATATTATTGGTGATAAAAGGAAAGCTGTATTCAATTATACTGGGGTTTTAATTTAGAAGTTTTACCATTTAGATTTGTATTATTAAACATAAAACAAAAATCTTCATTTAACATGTCTAATCTCCTTCAACCATTCATTTTTTAATTTCTGTATGTATTGGGTCAAATTATATTTCTGGTAGGCCATTATTAAGTTTATTACCCATTTATACTTGAACTTCCATTATTATAGTTCACATGTTTGTGTTGTAAAGAGGACCGATTCTCAGTTTTTTAAGTGCCCAACCATATATGAATGCCAATCTAAGATCCTATCATTTGCAGAGAAGAAACTCTAACCTTGGCATTTGTGTTAAATTAGGAAGAAATATGTTTTGACTATTTTGTGTGTATCTTTAAGACATTATAGTTGGAAGTTAACATTTAGTTATCTTCTGCACTATAAAAAACACAAATTGGATCAAATTGGAAAGGTCTGAAAAGGACAACTTAAAGGAAAGAAAATGAAAGTATTACTATTATCACTTATTCAAATCAACAGAACGAGCCAACAGCTAAGATTTCCACATAAATTTCAAGGACAATTTATATTAACTGGTTATTTCATTATTCTTAAAATTTCCCAAGATATCTATTATATTACATATTCCTAATGGTAAATCCCTTACTAATACCAGCTTGACATTAATTTTCAGATTGATTGTTAATTTTCAGGAAATGTTCTTTATTCGTAACTGATAAGTGGATGTATTTTTTTCATTAACATATTGTTTTACTCAAAGTATAACATACATGTCAAAAATTATTTCTTCCTTTTACGCTTTAAAAACA
Source organism: Manis pentadactyla (assembly GCF_030020395.1). Taxonomy (NCBI): domain Eukaryota; kingdom Metazoa; phylum Chordata; class Mammalia; order Pholidota; family Manidae; genus Manis; species Manis pentadactyla. The sequence goes on from NC_080036.1 coordinate 22,673,963, forward strand.
ATTACTAGACTATAGATTTAGAGGTATTTCTAGTTTCCTGTAAGATAACTCATTTTTGTATGTTTGAAAAACAACTTATAAAAATGAGTAAAAAATGATTTGAAAACTAAATAGAATTTGAAAGTGTCTGTTTACTTTTTGAAATATAGTTCTTTTAAGAATTGTTAAGATCGGCAAATGCAAAATTCTAAGTCATTTCTAAAATGTGATGTCATCAAAAAAATGGTTGAAAGAATGCATTTCAGATTTTGTAAAGACATAATTCTGATGACTCAACTGATTTAATCATAATCCTGAAGCATTACTTTATTTTAAAGTACTGAACGTCTTACTGCTAATACAACTTATGTGTATCAACTGTTTTAACATTAATACAAAAGTGCTTTGATGTAAGGCAAAGAGATGTGATGGGCTTTTTTTCCATCCCTTTTCTGAGATATAAACTCTACAGCTCATGTTTCACTGACAAACTTTATAGTGTTATTTTCCTACTCAAATGCTGGTACCTATTAAATTATGGATATTGGATAAAAACATTTACTTACTTGCTATCTGAAACACAGGCTTTCGCACATTTCCTTTATCCTCAAGGATAAAACTCCACGGTCTCAGTCTTCAAAATGGCATACCTTTCCGGGGGAGGGGGGGAAATTCTGAACAGTTTATTGGTCGAACAACCAATAGCAATAGAAATAATTGTTTTAAAACTTTGTTTAATATAAAATAAAAACTAAAAACCTATGTTTACGATTTCATATTTTTAAAGGTTCTTCCCTATAATCTAGTAGTGTATTACCTAGCTCAAATTTTCCAATAAACTCATTTATTTAAAAGATTTAAATTACTTGTATAGTATATTACAGATCTAAAAAGAAAAAGTGTATCTTTGGTTCATGATTTTCCTCAAAACATAATCAGTCTTTTCTTGTTGCCAAAATTAAACAAAGGCTTATTAAATGGACGGACCTTCAGTATTTTAAACTATTCAAAAGGCACACTAAGTTACAGTGACTACGCACATAATACTTTTCTTTCAATGAAAAGGTTTAAAGGCTTTGTAATATTATTTCACATATTTACTTTACTCATATTCATGATCACTACTTACTGGATATGTAAATTACCACAGAACAAAATAAAAACCTAGTAAGCTTACTTTTATCTCAAAATAACAATTTACCCAGTCTTACCTCAAATAAGAGTTGTATTTGTTCAGAACCATCATCAACCAAATTTAATATTAATCTTGTAAGTTACCTTTGAAAACAAAAAAGGAAGATGGTATCAATGTTTGATTTTTAAACTATTCTTGGCCAAAGTTTCAATGTGATGAAACAATGAGGACGTATTCCACTGATCCATCTACAGACAAATTTTAAGAGTCAGCTCATCAACACCCTACCTGTACATTTAAGGTTGAAGTTAATAATCTTATAGATATTATCAGTCTTTGTTTCCCCCATGTTTTGGTTGCACAGACACTAGAGAAGATTAAGGCATTGAGATCAAAAAGAAATACAGAAAATTCGTATCTTTGGACAGATTTAAGATTATGACCTTAATTTTTATCCTTTAGATGCTAGTCAATACACGAAAACAAAGGAAAATTTACCAATTTTAAAGATTCAAATCATCTTAAAATTTCCTTTACCACCTAGAAATACCTTTCACAATTATGAGCAATTAAAAATTAACTCCTCCAGGAGAAATTAGTGAAGTTAAAATGGCCACTAGTTACTTTAAATTTTTAAACTACAAGTTATTTGATCCCACCAAGTGGGATATTAGCTTTGCCTTTTTACGAAATCTAAAAACACGTATTATCTATGATCTTCATTCAATTTCAAACCAAGGTCTCCACATTTTCAGTCTCTCCCTTCCCCCATTTCTCACGTAAAAAGACCTTATGAGGTTAACTGAACTGCTAGCAATTATTTTGCATTTTGCATTCACTATTCAAAAAGGATTCTGAAAAGCCAGATTCAGAATATTCACTTTAAACCACTTCCAATGTAGAAAATTTTCAAAAATATTTGAAAAACCAAAATTGGTACAGACAACATATTCTGTAAAATCAAGATATGCGCAACTGATGTTAACATGTAGCACCATACGAAAGCTATTGGGAAAATAAAATACTTGACTGACAAAAATACCTTCAGAAATATAGTCGATTATACCAGTATCTCTGGTTTTGCTAGTACTACGTACATCTATCCGACACTATTTTCACGTAGGTCTATTTCTTTACAATACCACAACTACCGCAGAATGAAGACAAATATATTCTAAAACACACAATGGTTTGGTGCCATTTGTGGTTTGTTCTTCAAACCATTAAATTCCCTCAGTTTTTAAAATTCAGACTAGACAGAGGACTCCACAAAATTTTTTCGAAACCAATATATATTAAAATACCGTTCCGTTTTAAACATATCTAGATTTTTATGCATGCAAGAAATGCAACAAATATGGCTCCTCTTCATCGCCCATTACGGAGAACAGTCCTACTTTAATATTTACACTACGGGAAAGTAACTTCACAAAGAGATTTGGTGTTAGAATATTCCTTTGTAAAAGTTTTGTCAAACAGGGTTTGTGATAATATACCTTATTTTAAAACTTATTTTAAAAAAAAAAAAATGATCAATTTAAACTTTTGAAAAGTATAGGAACTGACCCAAGTACGTCCTAACATTCAGGTGTGGTAAGTTACAGATAACGGCTCCTTACAACCTTTATTTAAAAAGAACCAAAGAAAATACTTTATCATTATTCAAACATCAGAATGTCAAATAATGTTGGCGTGACTCCCCGGTAAAATAAACTATCTTGATAATCAAACGTCATCGTCTAGCACCGTAATTAAATTCTATTTCCATTTTAAACAGCTTTGACGATATAGTAAACCTGTCTTCGTAATTTTTTAAATACCAGAAGCACTTCTCCAACTTCTATTTTTAAAAGACAACCTGAACGTCGCAAGGTTTTAATAAGCAGCAAATACCTTCTGATCTGTAACACTGCAGCCGTTTTCAAAATCGGCTTTGAAAGAGTTAAAAGCCAACACCCAAAAGAAAAAAAAATAACAAGTTTTATTTTTGCTTAAACGTAGTCAGGGTTCCATTGTTCTTTTAAATTCGTCCATGAAGATGAGTTCCCACCTCACCGGAAAGGTTAAAATCCCGTTGGAGAACCTGAAAGGGATTTTCTCTTTTATCCTAAATATCAAAATAACTCACCAGGGCCGGAAGGGGCTCTCCTCGCGTCGTCCCCGTCGGGCTCCTGCCCGCGGCCCCCCGCCGCCGCCCCTTTCCCGGCGGGGCCGAGCCGGGCAGCGAGGCCGCCCCCCGGGGTCTGCAGCGGGGCCCCGCGCGCCCCCAGCCACAGGCCCCCCGCGCTTCCCGCCCGCACAGCCAGCCAGCGCCGCCGGCGGGGCCGCTCGGGGAGAGCCGGCCAACGAGGCCCGGCCCGCCGCCCCCTCCTGCTCGCGCGCTCAAGGACATTTTGCTTTTCCTCCCAAGGACAAAGGACAATAAAAGGAGCCGCGGAGCTACTTACCGGGTCCGAGCGCGGCTGTCGACACCTCCTGGTGGCCCCCACCCGAGTCCCGCGCCGGGCCGCCCTATCGAGACTCCCGCCCGCGCCAGCTCGAGCCGCCCGGGCCCCGGGGAGCCTCCGCGGCCGCTGCCGCAGCGGCGCTTTCGGCGTCGCGGGCCCGGCCGCCCCGGGCGCCTCTGACGCGGGCTCCGAGTCGCTGCACCGCCCGCCTCGCCTCATCCGCGGCCGCTTCGCTCCCGCGGGCCTGCGGACCGCCCGGGTGCAGCTCCCCGCCGGCCGGGGAGTCCCCGCGGCCGCGACCAAACGCCTGACAGCTCGGGGAGCTGCTGCCTCTCCGGCCATCTTGTGCCGTGTGTGTGGTGTCTCTCTCCCGTCTCCTCTCTCGGCTTTACTCCCTCCTCCTCCTCCCCCCGCCCCACACACCACACAACATGGCCTCTTCGCTGCGGCGGCGGCTGCAGCGGCGGCAGCAGCTCCGCCGCGCTCCTGTCCGCTCCCCTCCCCCCACCTCCCCGCCTCCCGCCCGCAGCCCCAGGACTCAGCGCGCACGCGCGCTGCTGCCCGCCCGCCTCGGCCATTGGCTGAGCGAGCTTCCTGCCACCCCTTCCCGGGAGCGGCCTCACGCACGCTCGCAGGCGTCTTCCTCCCGCCTAACAACAACCACTTCAATACTATTGGCTAATCCTTGCCCCACCCCTTCAGATGTCTCCACGAAGATAGGCTATTCCTAGTGCTACTCACCTCTCGTAGGTGTTTCTGGTTTTCTTGAGGGGCACAAGCTCGCCATTGGTTGGTGATGGAACCTTTGGGCTGGGAGCTGAGCTGCTTCCTTGCGCCCCGCAGTGCGGACTCCTCCGGACAGGCTTGGGGGCTTTTTAGCACGGGTTAGACCAGGCAAGGATTATTAGTGTGGTGTTCTAAAGATAAGGGCTTCACCTCCGGAGAAAGCTCGTAATTCGGTGTTTCTGAGTTTAGATTTTTTTTTCTTTTTTTTTAAAAAAAGGAAAATGACTGACGGGATGACAAACGAGATGCAGGTTCATAGCCCTCGGGCAAGCAGCCATATCTCCTCAGCTACAGAACCCTCACGATTTTTCTTCTAAACAGCTAGTCCTTAAAGGTCACAGAGTCAGGACCAGTGGTTTTACAACCAAGGCATCCCAATCACCCAATATTCAAATTGAGATGCCATTTATTTGAGGGTTTGTAAGCTGCTTGTTGCCATTTACGCGAGACAGCCTAGTGGTTATGTCCAGTGCCTTGAGGCCTTGACGAATCAGTATCTTCTCATCCTGGTAGGACCAGATTCCACCCTGTAGGGCAGTATTTTTAAAGGGGTAGTTTGAAACTAAACTGTTACATTCTACCTGTCCAACTTCCCAGAGGATCAGGCCAAACAAGCTTCAGTTCCTTTTAAGCAAATCTCTTTTTTTTCCATGATGTCTTCCTATTTCAATCTGGTAGCAAGCAACTCTAGGCCGATCACAGGAATAACTAAAAACCTAAATTTTCCTGAAATGGATGGGAAAAGAAAAAGGTGGCTCTCTCCCCCTGGCAGCATATTTGAAATCTCGCTCCTTTTGGCAAGGGACCTGGGGAAAAGGAAAGGAACACCAGACGCTCTTAGTTTTCACGTATTTATTTGAGGAGAGGGCTCTTGGGCCAAGGTGGACAACTCTTAAATTCTCTTGAGACTCTGCCCCAAGATTAGAATCAGAGAATGTTCAATACTCAGGGGGGCCTAGGAAACGACTCTGGCCCTTTCTTCTGAAAATGACACAGTTAATTAAGTTGACTCAATATTACATCAGCCACTTGGGCAGAACTAGGGCTGGAACCCAAGTCTCCTGACTTACAGATCTTAATGTCCCTTCTACGCAACTTGGCTACCCTTCTAAGCAATATAATTTGAGCTTCAAGTGGGCATGCAGAAAGAATGCTTCTTTAACTGAAATTAAATTTTAATTTCCAAGAGACATTCCCACACACAGTGTAGCTTTGAACATTGTAGACCTGCAACAAGACGGTTTTCCCTGAAAAATACTCACTCTGAGCCCTTTTTCCTCACTCTCCCTGGTGTATTTGGCTGTGCTATTGTTCACTCCCTTTTCCACCTCCTACCACTATCTGAAATCCATCTTTGATTCTGCTTTTCTAGATTTATCACCAAGTACTGTGCCAGCACAACAGGCCTGAGCAGGCCTTTTTTAAAAGTGGTAATGGCTGAAAAGCATGGAGTTAGCTTCATACGGGGCATTGTTCTAAGCCCTCATTATGGATTGTCAGTTGATCACACACAACACCCCAGTGAGAGACTGTTACTAGCCCTGTGTATTGCCTCTATCAGAAAACAGGCACAGGACTTTAACTTGCTCAGGTTCACTCTGGCACCAGGATTGAGCCTGGGTAGGGCTTCAGACCCCATTCCCTTCTGCCTCTCCCGGTTTCTTTTTGAAGACTGCCCCCTTGCCAATAGGTTCACTTGGATCTTCTGTTTTGTGGAGCCGGCTGACGTGCCACCTGCTGCCTCCCTGACTTCGTTGAAGTGTTCCACCTTCAGAATCGGGCTTTCTTCCAACTGGAAAATATCAGATCCCTTCTAACCTAATTCCCAGACGTGGGCCCCACCCTAGTGCCCTCAATCTCCCAGCATGCTACATGGGATCTACATAGCCCTCTGGTTTGTTTCTTCCTTGATTATGGATCCCCACAGCTCAACTGTGGAATGTCTCCCTTATATGAAGATACACATTGCGTGGCTTACAGAAAACCGCTTTCTTCTCCTAAGCTTACATCCTACCCAATGTCCTCTTCAATGAGGGCCTTTATCTCCTACATTGAAACTTTATTCCCTATCACATGCGACACCCATGATTTCTTCTGTAACATGTCTGTAGCCATCCATCCTTAGAGTTAGACTAGCTCTGTCCTAAATTAAAAGCATCTGACACCTAGCAGACCACATCTTATTCCCTCTACCCTCCCTCCTCTAGTCATGCTGGTTCCTGTTACTGCTGTCTCTTTCCGGGAGAGCCTTAGCCTTGATTCATTTAAAGGAAAGGCCTCAGCATGTGGCTCTAACTACCTCTGTTCCAATTTAATTGTGTCCAAAAGAAAACCTGAATGGGCAGAGAATATTTCTGGAAGGATACAGGGGTCTGTTTACACTGGTTGCCTCCAGGAGGTGGAGAACAGGATGAGAAGGACCCTTCACTCTACACCCCTTTGTGACTTTTGAATTTTAAACCATGTGAATGTATGACCTTTTCATGGAAGAAAAAAAACACTAAACTCAATATTCTGCTGAGCTAAAAGCTGACACTTGGAAAGGAAGGTAAATTTCTTTTAAACACTTTTTGCCTGTGACATCCGTGACAGATGTTAATTTGTTACAACAAACACCTGTAACTTTTCTTTATTAACAAAATTAAGGTCACGCAACCTTCAGTTCCTCCAGGAGGGCGAATGACACCCTAAATGTCCATGTTTGAAGATAAGGATTCCTGGTACATGAAATGGGGGCAGCAGCTTGCATTTCCAGCATAATAGAGCCTCACAACCTGCAAAACAGTGCTTCCCTGCTGTGTCCCAGCTTCCCTGGAGCTTCCCAGGTCTTTTCCCGTCTCTGCCCTCCTTTCCTGCAGCAATTAAAGAAGAGGCAGAGATGGCTGCGGGGGCTGCTTTTCTCCTTGTTTCCTGACCTCCAGGACCACCTTTTCCTGGGCTGTTCCCCTGAGATGGTCAGCCCAGCTCATCATGGAGGCTCGGTGGAAACCTAGAATGGCCTTGACTCAAGTCAGAGACAGTTTTCAAATACACGCCTTTCCAGATTCCTGCAGCTCTGCTCCTGCTCTTTGCAGTTTCTCTTGCTGCTCTGCATGATTTACACACAGACTCTGTCTTACTTCTATATACACCCTGTTCCTTCTTTATATGAGGCAGTCTTTCTTTTTCCCTAGCGTACATCACACACAGGATTGAAGCTCATTTGACTCAAAATATTATTTCCAAACACAGTTAACGGAGTTTCTTCCATATACCAGGTAGTTTTAGAAGCTGGGGATGCTGCATGGACTGGAGTACCTGCTCTCACAGAGCTTACATTCCAATAGAGCCCAAGTCCATAAACAAAAAAAATCTAGGTAGTGATAAGTACTATGATAATGGGGGCCTAATTTCAGTTGAGTGGTCAGGAAGGGCCTCTCTGAGGAAGTGACATTTAAGTTGAAGCAGGAAGGACACTGAGGAGGAGCTATAGGTATATCTGCAGTTAAGTTCCAGGCTAAAATGGCAGATGGTATGCATGCAACTAATTTTGCTCCATCCTAAAACTGTACTAAACAGATTTTATTTTTCCTTCCTTCCTTCCTGCCTACCTTCCTTCCTCCCTTCCTTCCCTTCTCCCCTCCCTCCCTTTCCTTCTTTCTCTTTTTAATCCTAAACTTGAAGGAGAACAGAAGAGAAGAACAACACGATTTCAAAAGCTGGAAAATACATGGATGAGTGGTAGCTAATTTAGCAGGTTTGAGAAAGCTGAGATCCAACCCAGCTTATACTGGAAATAGCTCAAAAGACTCAGAAACTACCAGAACCAAGTGCCTTTGGGACTGAGGTGGGGGAGAGGAGAAGGCTAAAATAGGAGCTCTGAGTGAAAGCAATTTGAGAAGAAGTTACCCCGCATTCCATCCCCAACTCCAGCAGAAGGTCGAAGGTTTATCCTGCAGGGAGAACCTCTGGTCTGGGGGATTCCAGGTACACTGAGCACGTCGGTACCACACTGGAAGTGGATGGATCCGGGGCCCAGATGCACAGCGAATGCAGGGACCCCAACCCGCTGGCCCCATTTGGCTCTCAGAAGCTGACAATGTGATCTCGACCTTCTAGGCATAAGATCAGAAGACTCCTCTGGAGGAATCTACGGCACCACAGCACTGGCTCTCCTGCGTCTCCAGTTTGCAGAAAGCAGATAATGGGACTTCTCAGTATAACCACATGAGCCAATTCCTTATATCTTTATCTTTACCTATATCTGTGTCTCTTACTCATTCTGTTTTTCTGGAGAACCCTAACTAATACAGCAAGCAAAGTTTCACCTTAGCCCTGAATCTTGTTTTCTGTCCCAAAGCTTCTTTGATACCCATGTGGGCATGTGTGCAAGCCAGAAATTCAGAGAAGATAATGTCTGTGGGGCCATCTTTGAGGATAAATGCTTCTGTTTTTCATCCCCTCAGTGGACAGTTCTGAGACACATTACGTAAGACTCAGCATATCACATGGAATGGCTCACCAGACACTGAAGCAATGGCTACTGGGAGAAATGTCTGACGCTCACATTGGCTTTCTCTCCTTTCCCTCCCACTATCCCTCATCCCTGTTTCTTTGGATCACTTCTCAAATGAGCTAACTCTGTGTAAGTCTTGGACTCTGCTTTTGGGGAAACCTTGGCTTAGACACACAAGGCTCCATCCCAAACTCAGAGCTTCCAAACAGTTTTTCATACTGTACTTTTAATCACAAACAACTAATGCCAAAGGGTAAACAAGACTACTCATGTGAACCAAAGGACCAAAACCAGCAGGAAAAAAGGGAAAAAAAAAAGGTAACTTGAAGGAAAAACAGATCATGCAGGGAAAAGACATCAAAAAAGAAATTTAAAAAAATTATCATCAGTATTTTCAAAGGAAAAGATGTTTCATCCATGAAACAAGGAAAAGATGCTACCTAAAGAAAAGATTTAAGGAACAAAAATGAACTCTTGGAAATCAAAAACACTATGGCAGAAAGGGAAGACTCAATAGAAAGAATGATAAAATAAAGGAAACTCACCGGAAGCAAAGCAAAAAGGATGAAGATGGACAATAGAAGAGAAAAATTAGAAGGCAAGTCATGTAGTTTCAATATCTGAATTATAGAAACTCCAGAAAGAGAAAACAAAGATAATCAATTAAAAATAATCATCAATTAAATCAAGAAAATTTCCCAGAATTTCAACTGGACACAATTTCAGATGGAAAAGGTTCATCAAGAAAGAAGATCAACAGATTAATAGAAACATACACAAAGGCCCATCATTGTGAAATTCCAGAACACAGGGGACAAAAAAAAAAGGATTCTACAAGCCTCAGAAGGAAAAAACACAGTCACATACAAAGGACACGACCAGGAATGCAGCTTCAGGCTTCTCAATAGCATTGCTAGAATCAAGAAGATAGTGAAGCAACATCTTCAAAATGCTAAGAGAATATTATTTTCAGCTTAAAATTCTATACCTAGCCAACCCGTCTAGTAAATATTAGGATAGAATGAAAATAATTTACATGTAAAATCTCAAAAACCTTTACTTTCCATGCATGCTTTCTCAAGGACCTACTGTAGAATGGATTCCACAAGGAGTAAACCAAGAAAGGAAGTTACAGGATAGAGGAGGGAAAGGTCCAGATTTAGACTGCAGAAGGTAGGCAAACAGAACCCCTGGGTGCTGGGAAATTCCAGGATGTCAGCTGTGCTCCAGATGGCTGCCAGTCAGTGGATTGGTGGAACCCAAGAGACAGACTGGCGAGGATGACTTCATCCAGGTGCTGCCTCTCTTTGCTCTTTCCTTTTTACCTGAGAACTTAATACACCCAGGTGAACCTGACCCAGAGTCTGCTGCTTGCATGACCCATCCTGGACCAAGTATTGATAGTTCTTCTCTCCCTGAGATGCCTTGCCACGTAGTTCAGCTGAGCGCTCATTTTTGCCCCACAGAAATGATCTGCTTAGGTTAGGGCATTCCCCCTAATCATGTAACAGGCGTGCATCCAACACCTGCCTCTTACTGTCGTCCTTCCAATGCAGTGCCCTAACCAGGCTGCACTGTTTTCCCCAGGATTCATTCATGACATTGCCTAGAAGGGGTTCTGGTGAATTCCCAGGGAACCTGAAGTCAGACTATAACCTTAGAGATCATTCTCTTTGTCTTCTGGGAGCCTGCATCTAACTCGCAATATTACATTACAGGCAGGTGTGTGCTTGCTACTCACTTTTTCAAATGATGAGTGTTCAGGAAGACCTATACAGAGTTTAAACTATAAAGGAAAGCAAGAGAATGATTACTTTGAATTAACCCAAAACTCAGGAGAATGGGTAGCCTGTGGTGGATGAGGGGCACACTCATGAACCCCAAGGAGCTTCACATGTGCTGTTAACAGTTTATTTCTTAAGCTGAGTTGTGGGTACAAGGTGTATCTTTGGTTAGGATTCTTTACCTGAATGTATGTGCTTTATATACTCTTCCACATGTAAGCATTTTATGTGATAATTTAATCATATTAATGATAATTTTTAAAATGACAAACCAAGAGGAGGGGTAAACTACTGAAAACGACTTAAGAACAGATATGTTTTCTATAGAAATAGTGTTTGAGGAAGGCCAGCCTTATGAGATAGGTAAGCTAGGAATTACTGTAAATGCCAAAACCCCTGATCTTGCCCAAGGTGACCTTCTGTCCAGCGTTCTTCCGCCACCACCTTGTTGGCTGTAGAGTGTTAAGGTGAGAACTCATAGGAATGGGGCAGAGAACCAAGAAGCAGAGAACACCCTGAGAAACACAGGACTCAGGCTTATAGGAAGTTGCCGTGGTGGACACCATGAAGTGAAGGATCTTAAGACTTCATTCTACCCCCAGAGCCTCCACATTGAAAAACCTAAGATAGGGATTACTCTTCAGTTTTTCCATTAAAACTGTAGAAACCCCACTGTTACATATATTGTATAAAAAAATTACCACAAAACCTAATGGCTTAAACTAAAATTTACATGTATTATCTCACACAATTTCTGTGAGTTGGTAATTCAGGAGCAACCTATCCATGTGCTTCTGGCTCGGGGTCTCTGAGGTCTTAGTCACGATGCCAGCAAGGGCTACAGTCATCTGAAGGCTTGACTGGGGCCGGAGGATCTGCTTCCAAGATGGCACATTCACAGGCTGATGGCAGGAAGCCTCAGTTCCTCGCCACGTGGACCTCCCACAGGGCTGTTTGAGTGACTTTACAACATGACATCCAGCTCCTGTCGGAGCAAGTTATCCAAGAGAGAGCAAAGGTAGAAGCCAGAAGCCACAATGCCTTTTATGATCTGACTTCAGATGCCACATACCATAATTTCCTCAATATCCTATTGGTTACACAGGTCAGCCCTGTTCAGTGTGAGAAGGGACCAGAGAAGAGCCAGAATAAGGGAGCATCATTGGGGCCATCTTTTTTTTTTTAATAATTTTTATTAAGATATGATTGATATACACTCTTATGAAGGTTTCACATGAAAAAACAATGTGGTTACTACATTTACCCCTATTATCAAGTCCATTGGGGCCATCTTAAAGGCTGACTACTATACCAATTTGACTTCATAAAATTAAAAAGTCTCTTCTTTGAGACTATTAAGAAAATAAAAAAGACAAGTGACAGCTTGGGTCAAAATATTTTCAAATGATATATCTGATATAGGACTTGTATCCAGAATATATAAAGAACCCTCAATATTCAATAATAATGAACAACACACTTTTTTTAAATGGCAAAATATTTGAAAAGTCAGTTCACCAAGGAAGATATACAGATGGCAAATAAACACATGAAAAGAGCCTCATTATCATTAGTAGGGAAATCCAAACTAACACCACAGTAAGATGCTACCCTGCACATAGGAGAAAGCTGAGAATTAAAATGTGATAAAGTTGTGGAGCAATTGGAATCCCATTCATATTTTGTGGATGAAAATCCAAAATGGTATAGGCACTGTAGAAAACTTTGATAGTTCCTTTTATAGCTAAACATATTTAGCATATGCATCTGCTCCTAGATATTTATCCAAACAACATATCTATAAAATGGAATACTACTCAACAACTTTTTATGAATGAACTATTGATTCATGCAACATAGATACATCTCCAAAATAATCTTTCTTGAGTGAAAGAAGTTAGACAAAAGAGTACATGCTATATGGTTCCATTTATATAAAATTCTAGAAAATTCAAACTAATATAAAGCAGATCTGTACTTGGGTTGCTTGGGTATGGGAGAGAAGGTGGGGAGAGGTGTGAGATAGGGATTTCAAAGGACATAGGAAACTTTCAAAGTTAATGAATATATTCATTATGATTACTGTGCTCATGGTGTCACAGATGTAAATGCATGTCAAAACTTATCAAATTGTATACTAAATATGTGCAGCTTATCATGTGTCAATTATACCTCAATAAAGCTGTTTCTTTATAAGTGGCCGAAGAGTTTGCTTGTTTGCTTATTATTTGACGGAGCATCCTGTGGAGATGGTACTCTTAAAAATGTGTCTTCCTATTTCACTCCATCTATTCAGCACGTGTGTTCTCTCCTTAGATTTCTCTCAGTTTTTAATTGTTTAAAAATAGCACCCAAATGAAATCCAGAGGGTGCACAAGGGTACACAGTGAAAAGTGTTCCACCTCTATTCCCTTCTACGCAGACCCCTCTCTGAATGCAGTTAATGTAACTCATTTCCTAAGGGTCCTTCCAAAGGTATTCCTGATTTTATTATAAGGAACACACTACTAAGATGAATCTGAGTACGTTGTATTTTACCTGTGGGCTCACAGATTGCAAGATCAAGGGCATGTTTAGCACCAGACAGACTGGTAAGGTCCTTGTGAAGCCCCGCCCACCATCAGTGACCTAAAAACACGGCGGTCCGTCTATAGTGTCTGTCTCCTGCACTTCACACTGGTCACTCACCTCGGGCAGCTCTAGTACCCGGTCCTCCCTCACACTGCACAGCCCTTTCTTCTGACTGGCTTCAACCATTTCCTTCTCAGCCGTCTCCACGGTTGCCTTCCTAGTCTCCTCCAGCTCTCTAAGCGAAGCCAACCCCCAGGCGCTGGTCTTGGTGAGTGAGCTCTGTTTACAATTGTCCACACTAAGGCCAATTTCAGGTCTCAGATTGGTGCTTTGCCAGCTTCTTATAGCTGCCATTCAGCCAAACTGATGGTGTTACTCCCCTATGATTCTGTCTGCCATCTGACTGCCCCCCACCTTTCCACTGCCCTCCCCACAGCCCTCCAGTGCGCTCTGCGAGGTGCCCATCCTACAGAACCATTTCATGCAAGCTGTTCAGTTTTCTCTCTTCCAAAGCAATTGCTTTCTCTCCTTAGAATTTCTACGAGTTCACAGCTACACTATTCAGGATTCAGTTGGCTCTTATCATATGTTAATATTTGTCTATTTGGGTATATGGATCATATCTCCCTCAGAAGATACCACATGGCTTTACTGGAGAAAGAGACCTGGACTTAGACTCTGTTACTTACCACTGGGCAGTTGTAAATAGCACCTGATTAAAGATTTGCTATATTAAAATTATCCAACAGGTCATCAAAACACCCACCAACATAAGTCAGATTCAATTAAATAGATGAGAAGAACTGGATGTTGAGTGGGCTTCAACTTGATTTAGCCAAAATAAGTCATCACAACTTACTTAAAGTACTTTTAATGTAAGTATAGGTTTCCACTTATCACAACTCCTTAAAAGTAGGACACACCCTGAGTGTGGGTGGTTGAAAAATAGATCTTGCCCCTGGCACTCTGGTGGAATCTCTGGAATGCTGGCATGTTACGCAATAGCCCCTAACCAGCCAGCCAGAAGTAACTCCGTCCTGAGAACTCCTTGGAACTTTACTGAGGCTCGTCTCATTTTCAGTTTTCAGTGGAGTGGTTCCTCTTTGTGTGTTTGCTTCTTATTAGGTGTAAGCAGACAGAGGCAATACAAGATACATGCAAGGCACGGAGACCCTGGCACCATCAGCTTTAGGGTCCTACCTGGACTGGGCCATTCCCTGATTATCTGATCCCAGCCAGGTTCGGAACCTCCTCTACAGTCAAAAATCATAAGTCTGTAGAAACCCCTGCATTGCCCAATCTGTTTGCACCCCCCTGGCAACCCTCAGCCCCCATAAACCCACCTGGCAAAGGACAAGATGGCCTAGTGGGCCTGGCAACCTTGGGATCATGCAAACTGACTGTTCCCATTGCACAATAACATAAGGCTGTGATAAAAGCAAACAGCTGGTCATTGTTTAGAATTTTGGTATTTTGTCCATCAGGGATATTTTAACATTTATTTTAACTTTTAAAAATATTATGTAAAAATATTATTTGTCTTGATTTGGTGCCTCTTAAATTTTGTGCCCAAGACGAGGGCCTCATTTGCCTCAACCTAATCCCAGCCCTGCTGGAATTGTAGAATTTCAGAAAAGGGACTCTAGTAACCAAAATGCTCTTCTGGTTCTGATTTCAACTCTGCTGTGTACAAGCTTCAAGACTTGGGCTTCCTGGGCTTCACCCTCACAACTCCCTAGTCATAAAATATAGACGACTATATCTGCCTCGTTTTCTTTGCAGGGCAGTTAATTACGATGGTCAGATGGAATAATGTCGGAAAAGGACACTTTTTAAACATTGTACTAGGTACACAAAAAGGAAGGGATAATAATTAGCAATGGCTTATCTTCAGGCTTGCTCTTTGAGCAGAGATTAGCAAACCCAGCTTGTTCTGTGAGCTTTGGGTCAGGTAATGACCTTCAGAAACCCCATGGCAGCCAACACATAACCAGACCGATCCAGCATCTAGGTACTGGTCTTGGAGCAGGTCTGTATTATCAGAGTGACCCTGAGCATTGCTCCCACCTCTCTAGAACCCAAAAATACAATGTAATTCTCATTCTCAACCCATATCCTTTACAAAGCATTTATGACTAGGTAACTCAGTTGATCTAGTTTAGGCCTGATCTAACTGATTCCAGATTGTAGGCTTGTGCAGAGGAAATAACCATAACTTTGAATGGGCTAACACCTTCTCCATTGTTTTTTTTACAATGTCATTATTTTTGGTGTAATAACTTTACTTACTATATAATTAAGTTCTTAACGTCTGGATTGTTCAATAGTAAGTAGTTTAGTTGACCTAAAGTTCTCTAGTAATATTAATTTCATGCCTTTGCAATTAGGTAATTTATTTGTGACATCAAAAAGTATTATTCTTGCGACTGTTTAAAAAACTTTCTTTGTGTTTGATGAAATGTATGTAACATAATTGTACCATTGTTAAGTATAAAATTCAGTGGCATTAAGCACATTCACAATGTTGTGCGACAATTATCACCATCCATCTCCAGAACTTTTTCTTTTTCCGAAACTGAAACTCTGTGCCCATTAAATGATTATTCCCCATTCTTCTCTCCCCCAGCCCATGATAACTACTATCCTGTTTTGTCTCTATGAATTTGCCTCTTTTAGGTAATATATATGTAGTATCATACAATATTTGTAGTTTTTATGTAAGCTTTTAAATCTAGGGGAATACCATCTTGTTTTGTTTTTCTTTTTAGTAGACTCTTTTCCCACTTAAGGAAAGCATGGCTTCTTTTACTGAGAAATTACGTACATTTTCCATATACTATATAGGAAGGGACATTAGAAGTTGTTTAAGCTAGCAGAAGAACACTGACGATTATGGATGAGGTCTTCCCCTGACCTGTCTAGTTACTTAGTCATCTAAGAATCTTGCTCTTTCACTGACCACTAAGTCAAGTGGAGAAGGGACAGTAGTCCTTAATTATAAAAATTTTACACCTATGTGCTGAATGGATGAGTTTGGTAACCTTTGAGGTTCCTGTTAGCCCCCAGCTTCTCATATTTTAAAGATCATTCTTCTTACTGCTTATTTTAGATATTTTCTTTCACAGAAGCAATCAAGATCTCTCATGCTAAAGAGTCCACTTTTGGAGGCAGTCTGGTTTTAGCTTGTGTACCTTGCTTAAAATGACAAAGGGTTTTTCAAAGTTTATGTACCAGGGTTCCAGAACACCCCCTAATATTTGGAGAAAGTGGTCAAACTGTATACATCTAAATAACTGAGTGTAATTCTTTGCAACTCTCTCATGTTGATAATTTTTCAACAGAATTTTGTTTATCATTACTGCTGCCTTTTTAAGCAAATGTGTGTTATACATCGGGAAATGAAAGGATCAGTGAAGGAAAACTGCTTTGTAATTATGGCCTAAAGTAACTGTTTCAGTTCCCCCTTCACGTTCACCTTCAAAACAGAGACTACCGCCTCCAGAATGAGGCTGGCTTTGTTCCCCAACCTCCAGGTGAAACGCAAAGCAGCACCCTTATCAGAGACACGCTCTTTGTACATACCTCTAGTCTCACTTTATCTCAGTGCACTGTCATTGTTGGCTGACATGTCTATACTGGGTATTCGTTGTTTTGGCCATTTAAAAATCCCTTTGCTTGCTTTTGCTTTGTGGAAACTATTTTGCCTCATTGGAGACTAACCAGAGAAACCATCAGTGTTCCCCACTCTCTACAAGCAAGTGAATCAACTTAGCCACTCCCTCACTCCCGCCTTGCTCTCCCCTTCGCTCTGTTGAATCTAGTATGCTTTTAATGTCTGTAGGATCTGTACTGATGACACTAATTTATATTTTCTCACTTTCTTTACAGATCAATCTAGTGAGTGATTTACTGACTTTGTTGATCTTTTCAAAGATCCAAGTTTGATTTCATTCATTTTCTCTATTGTTTGTCTTCTATTTCACTGATCACTACTCTCATCCACATTTATTGTGAGAGTTATATTATAAGGAATTGACTCACATGATTATGTGAGAAGCCCCACAATCTGCTGCCCAGTCACATTGGGGACAGCCATCTACTTTACTGAGTGCACCAATTCAAATGCTAATCTCATCCAGAAACACCCTCACAGACACACCAGAAATAATGTTTAATCTGGCTACCTCTAGGCCCAGTCAAGCTGGTACATAGAATTAGCCAAGACAATCACTTAAAGCTAACTTCTAAGCACTGCTTGAAGTGAATCCTATATTTTTGATAAGCTGTGCTCATTATCATTCTGTTTGTAACATTTTTAACTTTACTTTTGGTTTCTTCTTTGGATTATTTAGAAATGTATTGTTTATTTTCCATTTCTCCTACTTAGTGCTTCATATGCAGTCCTAATCAATGATGATTTGTTTCCATTTTCTTTATCACTCACCAGTGTGTGATATAAAAATACCCAAATCATGAAAAGAAAGAAAATAGGTACCCTGTATAATCCTTAAATTAGCTAATAAGCTTCAAAATATCTTTTAAACTAGCAAACTATATAATACATAATTAGTTTTGCTCAAAAGCTTTGTAACACAGACTATACTTCATACTGAGTGTAATATATAGCATTTAAAAATTAGCCCAGTTGACGAAGTAGGGAAATAAATCAGTTTATATCACCTGTAGCCTCAGGCTTGGAGGTCAGAAAACATCCTATGTGACATGACCACACTTCAGGGTGAAACTGATGGCATTAGTCTTCTCCATTTGACATGGTTTGATACTATGAAGAAAGAAGACAAGGGCAGAATTCTAAGAGCTAATATTATCTATTGTACTCAGAAATGGGAACATGAGAAATATGAGTAGGGCTGCAGGGAAGGGTGTGGCTCAGCAAGGAGACACAGAGTAAGGGAAAGGTTGACGTATAGAAGGAAACACTGCAAGCTTGGGTCAGAATTAAGGCTCTCAGCAGGCAGTGGATGAGGTTTTCCTGCTATACTGAATTTGCCATAGGGCTGCAATCTCAACCACTTCTTTACCAGAAGTCTCCAGTTCAGTCTATGTATTTAAATAAATGATACTGGGGAAAGGGATTTGCTTTAGCACAGTTAACTTCAAACCTAATATTACATAAAGTAAAGCTTAGAAAGACAGCTACTTATAGGAGACCCTTAACCCTTCTTTCTCTGCAATCTTATTACAGAACAACTGAGAAATGATCATGTTCTGTTTATTCATATATTGAGTTGAACATATTACAGATACAGACCATGAGCCCAATACTGTGAACTTGATCTACGGCTGAGTAACATTACCCTGGCCTCTAAAAAGGAAGCAGGAGAGGGGCCTGGAGACAAAAATGGTCTGTTTGGTCTTGTTTTTGTGAGAGCGGAGGTAGGGTTTTACATACCTGAGGAGGAAGTAGAAATACTGGTAAGAAGTTCCCTGTAAGACTGAAACTATAATGCTGAGAATCAAGAGCCTTGAGCATAAGGGAATAACCTTTAAAAGAAGCAGCTTATCATGAAGCGTCAAAAGGCTGAACATCCCAAACTGGTGAGAGTCAAAGCAGTCCAGGATTGAGGATGGAAGTAGATCCCTTTGGCTCTGGAAAGAGAAAATGTGTCCATAACTAGGAAGAACCTGTGGCATCCCAAGGGCTGGGATTTGAGAGAACTCAGCTCCCACATATAAGTGGGCAGTTGAGCACTTGGGGTGCCATTTTGTGATCGAAGCTGTCTATAAACCAGAATTATGCAAACGGTGGCCTGCCCTTCATGATCATGCTTCCAGGGGCAACTGTACTCTAGGTAGATCATTTTTCTGGGATCAACATGGAGTGTCAAGCAGACAAAGTAGACTTCTTCCCCCCAAGGTTACTTCGATGCATGAGGAAGGTGCATCTTTGACACACTGAAATACATATATCCCAGCACTGCTTTGTATGAACCTGTATCTGCTCTAAAAACTGTGGTCAAATACATACAACATAAAATCTATCACTGTAGTCATTTTGAAAAGTACAGTTCAGTGACAATAAGTGCATTAATATTGTTGTGCCTCCGTGCATCTGCTTTTCAAGAGTTCACACAGCGCTTCAGGATTTTGCCGTTCATTTGGTCGTTATTGAGAACATGGATTATGGCTATACAGGAGATTGGGAAAGCCTAAAGTGGAGAGTTCTGGTTAGCAAAGGACTGGCCTTGATTCTCTGGTGTTCCTGTTTTCCCTGGGTCTGGTAGGGTCTGTTGTAGCCCAGTGTTGGGCCATGGGAGCATGACTGGATGCAGCTCAGGGCATGTTAGTGTGAGAGGCAGTGTGAGAGCATGGGCTTGAGAGCGTGGGTCTGGAGCCAGATTGCAGGGCTTTGAACTCATGTGCTACTTCTCAGCTGTAAGACCGTCAGAAGCTCATTTCTCTTGTTTCAGATGGAGGCGATAATACCTACCTTATTGGGTTGCTCTGAAGAGTCATTGATAAAATCCTTCAAACTGCGTCTGGTATGTCTTCGGTGCGGTGAGAGTTAGCTATTATTATTATGGGAGAGAAGGGAAGAAAAGAGGGGTGTGGTGCCACAAAGGGGTGTTCCTGCAGTTTTGTCTTGAGAGAGATGGAGCCAAGTCAATACAAGAGGGTGGAGTCAAAACACAAAACAAAACAAACCAGAGGAGGAGAGATTTCTGCCTGTGATAGAGAGGCCCTTTGTGACGTGGGGCCTGAGCTAAGTGGAGTAGACCCTCTTTGCTGAGTTTGTTTTGCACCCTTTTGCTGTGATAAGTCATAGCAACGAATATGACAATATGCTGAGTTCTACGAGGCCTCCTAGCAAATCATCGAAGCTGGGACCACCGGCCTAGGGAAATCTGAAGATACCACTATTCTAGGAGGCCGACTCCTGTTTGTGCACAGGTCTCTGATGAGGGGTGAGGGGCCTGGTCAGTCCTCTGTGTTGCCTCCTACCATCTGCTACATAGTTTCCATATATTTTTTCAACTTCATAATTTTCTGGAGAACTTTGGGTGCTTCTGAGTATCAAAACATGTGATCCAATGGCCATTTTTTTTTCAAGCATGTGACATAAATACATTTAGTGGCTTTTTCTTATCATGTAAATATTTTAATGTTAGCAGTCATCTTTAGTGACAACAACTAAGATTATCTTGAGTTTGAAATAAATTATATGAAGAAAATACTTGTAATGGAAATTACTTTTATGAAAAATGCACTAAGAGCAGCATGTAGTTTATCTGATGAGATAATAATTTTAAAAGGCATGCATTAGCTTTGAAATACTTTACAAATATTTTTCCTTGTTCTTGTTCTGTTAAGATCATCCGTAATGTTATTCTATTTCAGGATGAAAAATTAAATAACAAATGGAAATGACTTCCTGTTTCTGGTACCTAAATAGTGTTCAAACCAGTCAACAAAATTCTTTCCGTGGATTTTAGAGAACAACAAATAGGCTAAAATTTCCAAAGTGGCCTTGAAAGGTTCAAATTATCATTGGTTTAAGCATTTTTATCCTTGTGATTCACTACTTATGATTGAACATTTGCTGTTTCAGAAGCAAAACAAAGAGCTCCAAAACAGGACTTCAATCTTTACTTTGATACTTTAACCTTTCCATTAATAGACCTCACCAAGGAACTCTTCCTGTTAGTTAGCTGTCTTTTGTGTGGAGTGACATGTTTTAAATGTCTCCAACCAGAGATCAAGGGAAAAGGTCCCCGTGAGCAAGCACTGCTTGGTGAACATACGGGAAAGACAATTATTTCCAGCTGTTACAGCAAATTCCAGCATGGTTTTTAGAAAGCTTATTTAAAATGAACTTCACTGTGAGTCAAAATCACAATGTGATATCACCTCACAGCTGTGAGAATGGCTATTACGAAAAAGATAATAAATAACAAGTGTTGGCAAGAACGTGGAGAAAAGGGAACCTTTATGCACCATTGCTGCGAATGTAAATTGGTGCAGCCACTGTGAAGAACAGTATGAAAGTTCCTCAACAAATTAAAAATAGAACTACCATATGATCTACCAGTTCCACTTCTGGGTATTTATCTGAAAAAAGTGAAAACACCAATTCGAAGACATATATGCACCCCTAGTTCATTGCAGCATTATTTACAATAGTCAAGATACGGAAATAATTCAAATGTCCATTGACAGATGAATGGATAAAGAAGATGGGGTATATATACACAATGGAATAACTACTCAGCCATAAAGAGGAACGAAATATTGCCATTTGACACAACATGGATGGACCCAGAGGGTATTATAGTAAATGAAATAAGTCAGACAGAGAAAGACAAATTCTGTATGATTTCATTTATATGTGAAATCTAAAAAAACAAATGAACAAACAAAACAGAACAGAAACAGACTCATAGATTCAGAGAGCAGTCTGGAAGTTGCCAGAGGGGAGGTAGATGGAGGGATGATCCAATTAGAGGAAGGGGATTAGAAGGCACAGATTCCCAATTAAAAGAATAAATAAGGCACAGGGATAGAATGTACAGCATAGGGAACATAGTTAATAATATGTAACAACTTTGTGTGGTGACAGATAGTAGCTAGATTTATCATGGTGATCACTTCATAATGTATATAAATGTTGAATCACTTTGTAGTACACCTGAAACTAACATAATATTGGATGTCAACTACACTTCAATTTAAAAAACCAACAAACAGCTCTAGTTCATTCGAATGAAATTGCAGTATAACTTTAAAATAGCTCTTATTGCAAAAAATACTCATGAAAGTAAAGACCGGACAAATGTAATTTAATCTGAGGATGGATTGTGGAGACACCTGAATCTAGGATTTCCATTTCCATTACAGAGAAGGTCTCTGAAACCTCTGAACAATCCTATATTATGATTCTAAATCAGTGCTCTCAAAGTTTCTGTGGGCATTCTAAACCCCTTCACTTGGTGAATGGATAAATGAAAAATAATGTACACCTTCAAATTACCTCCATGAGAAATCTGTTGGTTTCTTTACAGGCTAAGTATATACTGAGTGTATGAGTTTTCATGCCATCAGTTTTGCTGACTTATAAGAACTTCTGTTTCTGTATTTGCTAAGCAGAAAGTATTCTCATGTAAAATGGAAATTGATTGAATTTACAAGTGCTTTATCTTCCTTAAAAACAGAAAAAAAGAGTAATATATGCTTCCATGTTATATTAGTTTCCAGGGCTTCTGTAACAAAATACCACATATTATGTAGCCGAACAGAAATTTATTTTCTCACAGTTCTGGAGGTTAGACGTTTGAAATCAAGATGGCGGGGTTGGCTCCTTGTAAGATTGCAAGGGAGAATCTGTTCCATGCCCTTCCCCTAACTTCTGGTGTTTGCTGGCAAACTTTGATATTTCTTGGCTTATAGAATGGTCATGCTGCTCTTTGCCATCATCTTCACATGGCGTTGTTCCTGTGTACAATGTCTGTATTCAAGTTTCCCCTTTTTATAAGGATGCCAGTCATTGGATTCGCAGCCCACCCTATGCAGGTATGTCCTCAACTTAACTAATTACTTCTGCAATGACCGTATTTCCAAATAAGGTCACATTCTGAGGTACTTGGGGTTAGAATTTCAACATATGAATTGGGGCGGAGGTGGGGGTGGAAATTCCATCCATAATACACGTGAATACATTTATTTATCGTAGCAGGTAACTACATTGCGTGAGAAACCTGTCCTCGCTGGACCTCAGATGCTTCACTTCTTAGGAAGGGTGATTGTGACTGCTCTTACTTCCAAGAGGGTGGGTCTCCAGGCGACCCACAACTGACCTGTCCTATTAAATAGGCTGAGAGAGAAGCAGGTGCAACTTTACTTTTTCTGCCCATACAGACTCCTGCCCATACAGCAGGACTGTCCGCTTACCCCACCAACAGCTCTGGTGGTGGAGAGCCCTTTGTCTCACTCAACTGCAATCCTGTACATAAGCTACAGATCACTACCAGTTCGGCAGCAGCCATCCACATGATTCCATCACCATTTACCAGGATGGCATAGCTCCCCCCTCTCACCCTCCCAGTACCTGAGCAGTTGCCATCACAGGTGATCACATCTGGCTCCATATTCTTCCTCTGAATCAGTGGCACCCTGGTCCACTAATGACTCCAGCCTCCTTTTCCCAGGCCTGCTTTGTTCTCCTAAGACTTATAAGGGGCTGAGCTCATGTTTTAGCCCAGGCCTCCATACCAACCCCTGACAATGGGTGCATAACTGCTCCCTTAACAGGTCCCCTTATCACATGTCCTATTAGATCTGAAACTCTCCAATACCATTTGGGCAAAGCTTTACATTATATATTACAATTGCCTATAATGGAATTCACTTCAATCCAACTTTCAGAGGAGTACATTTGTATAGCCAGTGAACCAGCCATTGCTACTTCTAACAATGGTCGTACTCACAAATAAATACTATCAAAATCTTACAATATAGTTAAAAGAAGTTAGTAGACTACATACTCACAGACAAGCTTACAAGGTCATGGAAGCATGGGTTGAAAAGAACCTCTAAAGGAAAGATGTGTGATGTAAGGAAAGAATTGCAATCCAATGGGAAGATCAGTGTGAAGGTTAATTTCATGTGTCAACTTGGCTAGGCCATATTGGCCAGTTGTTTGGTCAAACACTAGTCTAGATGGTGTTGTGAAGGTATTTTGTAGATGTCACTAACATTAAGAAGATTAACTTCACTATGCCTCATCAAATTAGTGGAAGCTCTTAACAGCAAAAACTGAGATTTCCCAGAAAGGAAGGAATTCTGCCTCAAAACTATTAACATGGAAATTCTGCATGAGTTTCCAGCCTGTCAACCTGCCCTATGGATTTCAGACTTGCTAACTCCCACAATCATGTGAGCCAATTACTTAAAATATCTCTCTCTAAATAGATAGGTAGACAGACAGACAGAGATTACGCATGTGTGTGTCCTACTGGTTCTATTTCTCTGAAGAACCCTGATCTATATATACACATTCATTCTTAATGGTGGCCAAGAGACCAGGTTGAGTTGTTTGAATAAAGAATCTGAGATGAACTAATGCAGAGGCTAGAAACTGAATCTTTCCCAATTTTCCACTCTGGGTAGTAGGGAGAGAGAGATGATAATGGCATCTGACATCTCCAAATGAATTGCTTCCCCACTTGGAAGTTGTACCAATAAGGCAAAGTTCTAAAAAAAGACATCTAAGATGTTTTCTTAAATCCATGTACCTCAGATCCAAAGATTGAATGAATTCTCAACCTACCTCTACAAATAAATGCTTAGAAAATTCCCCTGTTGACAGGCTATAAGCATAAGGCGGACTCTCCTTCCATAGCCACACAATTCTTAAAAAGATGCAATAAGTAGGTTATTGTAGCATCAATGGTAATGAAATGAATTATGGAGGACTCAATGGATAGAACTGAACCAATAAAAATGTACATCTTCTGGGTCAAACATTAATTAAATTAAAAGTCAGGAAGTTTCCTCAAAAAACTAAAAATAGAAATACCATGTGACCTGGGAATTCCATTCCTAGGAATTTACCCAAAGAAAACAACTTCTCAGATTCAAAAAGACATATGCACCCCTATGTTTATTGCAGCACTATTTACATTAGCCAAGATATGGAAGCAACCTAAGTGTCCATCAGTAGATGAATGGATAAAGAAGATGTGGTACATATACACAATGGAATAGTATTCGGCCATAAGAAAGAAACAAATCCTAGCATTTGCAACAACATGGATGGAGCTAGAGGGTATATGCTCAGTTAAATAAGTCAGGCAGAGAAAGACAAATACCAAATGATTTTCCTCATTTGTGAAATATAACAATGAAGCAAAATGGAAGGAAGAAAATAGAAGACTCACAGACTCCAAGAAGGGACTAGTGGTAACCAGAGGTGAGGGGTGGGGGATGGTGGGTGCAGAGGGAGGGAGAAGGGGATTGTGGGGTATCATGAGTGGTGCATATGGTGTGTGTGGGGTCACGGGGAAGACAGTGTAGCTCAGAGAAGACAAACAGGGACTCTGTGACATCTTACTACACTGATAAACAGTGACTGCAATGGGGTATGGAAGGGGACTCGATAATAAGGGTGAATGTAATAAACCACATTGTTTTTCTTGTGAAACCTTCATAAGAGTGTATATCAATGATACCGTAATAAAAAAAAATTAAGTCAGAAAGTGAACACTAGATAAGGGGAACTATATATTAATAATGAGGAACAGAATTAATAGCATTAATATTTAAAGAGCTCATAGCGATCAGTAAGAAAAACCCCAATAGAGAAATGAGCAAAAGATTCTACAGGACAGTTCTCAAAAACAGGTTATTTAAATGACTGGCAAACATATGAAAAAGTTCAACTTCACTAATTCAAAGAAAGGCAAACCAAAGCAACAATGAGATTGCATTTTCAACCTATCACATGAGCAAAGATGGAAAAAAATGAAACTAGCCATGATGGTGCCAATGGGAACACATAGACTGTGGGAAAGCAATTAAGTTACACGTAAAAGCCTTGACCTAGCAATTCCTCTTATGGGATTCTACCTAAAGAGCTGGCTCACAAAAATGTTTCATCCAGCATTATTTCAAAGGGCAAGAAATTAAAATGTCTTGCCAAGGAAGAATCATTCATTCATTGAATCATTCAAATGTTTATGGAGTGCCTACAATGTGAACATTTCCTGAGATGGCTCAGCAATGGCTCGTTGTTACAGATTAGTCTTCTTTCAAAATGTGGATAGAATTAGTGTACATAAATAGATGTATATGATTAGACATGAGCTTGTATATGCTAATGCCATCACTGGAAAGCTACACGAGTAACTTCTGACACAGATTTCTTTGGGGAAAAGAGCTGGGTGAGAGGTAGGAGGGAGAATTACTTTTCACTATACTCTTGTACCATCTTGAGTTATATATTTATTTGATTGTTTATGTTCTTGTTTTTTTTTACTTTTTTATACTGAGGCACTTATAATTAAATGCACAAATCATAACATACAGCTCAGTGAATTTTGACATGTGCACACACTTATGTAACCCTCACCCAGACCAAGGTATCAAACATTCTCAGTAATTTTCTGTTCTCCTTCACCGATTTTGCCCATCCCCCACACCCTCTTCCCTCTGAATTTTTTAAACATGTACATGGATTTTGTTAACGTTTTGAGAGTGCATGGTATGTAAATAATCTTATTTTTCTTAGAGGTCTTGAGCTGTTTTCAAGTGGTTTCATGGGTATCTCATCTCCCTGGGATGTGGAACTCTCTTCAAAGAAAGGGATGCTTTTACATTTCTTTGTATTCTCCCACAAAGCAAAGCACAATTTTGGCACATCATGGGTGTTCAAAAATACTTGTTGAATAGGAAATAATGTGATTTGGTGCTCAAATACCCTGGGAGCAGAAGTTAAACTCAATTATTCTGGGTATTGCTCTAATGCAGACTGCAGTGTTTTAAAGCAAATCGCTTATCTTTTATATCACAGTTGGCTAATTAGCTAGTGGGGATAAACAAGGGAACTGAGGAAATTCTTTAGTGAAACTCTGTATAGAGAAATGCAAAATGCCCTTTTAATTCTTATGTATCCACCTGAAATCTTAATCTTTAAGTCAATTTAAAGATCCCTCAATGTCAAGTAAAGAAGCATACCTAACCTCAAGGTTTAAATTATTATGAAAAGTAAAAATTTCATTATAGGGTCTATTTTGTGCATTTGTAAGAGGTTAGATTTGTTTTAATATACTTTGTGAAGTGTTTGTAATCTACACCAATTCCTTTATGATCGAACATAGTTTTGTTCCCTTTATTCTCCTGTATATGAGAAACAGAGAACAAAGTCGTTATGGTAATAATTGCATTTACCAGTGAATTTATCTTTTCCTACAGTTTCCTGAATGAATGACACTGGTTGCAACTGATGCCTGATTTAGTGTGTTGATTCCCTTCACCGACTCTTCCCCACCCTATCCCCCCCAACCCCCCCCAAACCTATAGTCATTTACTTTCAAATTATCATTGTCTGCTGAAGAAATTAGCTGACAAACTAGCAAAAGGAAATGCATTCACTGAATGAATAAAGTTCCTGAAATGCAGCTTTTTTGTTATTTATTTTGTACTGCCAGCAACTTCAGATTCGAAGTACATTCTCTGCACTAAGTAGCATAGGACAGTTCAGGACTATTTCTGACGGTATAGCCCCTATTTGACACAAAGTACACAGGGAGAAGGATGGAAGCTTGAGGGAGACGATGAAGAAAGTTTTGAATAAAGGGTAGGTTTTGGTTTCTGAAATGAAGGAATTAGTTTGATGCTGAGCGGCATACTAGGCACCAATGGGGAAAAGGCTAACAGAAAAGGCCAGTCTGGTGTGAAAACATAGTCCTAGAGGCAGAGGTGTGAATAAGGCCTGTTGATGAGAGAGTGAGAAGGAAGCTCAGTGGAAAACTTGGCGAGCAGCGTTCTCCCCTCTGGCTGACGAAGCGTGATTCCCTGCACCATTCAGTAATGAGAGGAAAGCCACAGAAGTCTCTGGAATGCAGCTAGGCTGGAAGGTGGGAAATCGGAAAATGCTTCTGAAGTCAAAACTGCAGATTGAAACGCTAGTGCGAGTAACCCATGTATGCAGATCTCAGGGCACCACCTGACAAATTACCAGTTGCCAACCAGCAGCCTGAGGCCAGGAACCCGGAAAGGTGGTCCAGTAAATAATAAAACAAATGCCTGGTCCCTGAGGGGCGTGGACAGCGTCCTGTACTTATTGTGGTCTCAGCAGTGTTTCCTTTGGTAACAGGAAGAAGAAAGGAGAAGGAAGGGTGGAGGAGGAGAAAGAGAAAAGAAAAAAGGAGAAAGACAAAAGATGAGGAAATTCTCATTTCACAGAGAATAAGAAAGAACGAGAGAAGGAAAGAAAGCAGTTGGCACTAACATTTCTGGATGTCCTCTCGTGTCCTGTTCTCTACAAATCTAATGCGGTATTTCATTCCCATTTTACAGACGACGGAGGCACAAGACCCGCAGCTATGAAGGGATGGATGGAGCTGGACCACATCCTGACTACAGTCCTTCCTCTCCTATCCACGCTGCCTGTGAAAATTTTCAACAGTCAGCAAAGGAGACATCTATTAACTGTGGTTTGGTCAGTCGGTGTAAATGTGCAAAGGGGAATCAGCAGGTGGGACATTACTTGCAGAATTGTTCTGTAACATTAAGGTAAATTTCACCTTTGGGAAAGAGGTAATGAAGGGCCTGGAAAAGCTTTCAACTCCTTTACATCAATCTTGAACACAGAGGAATGGAAATTACAACCAGCCATAATGACACTAAAAGACTTGGTCTTTTTTTTTTTTTTTAAGCTGGATTCGTTTATCCTGGAAATGAAAAACCGAAGAGAGATGTAGTGTTCTGTGGTACAAAAATTAGACTGTAGGGAGTTACTGGTATTTCAAATCATCATCATCACCAAAAAAAGGAACGGTAACAGAGTATTTACAGAGGTGAATTGTAAATGTGTAACTTGGAGTTTTCTGCTCTCTCTCAAAATATGGCATTGCCTTGGAAATTGAGGAATTGGCTTAATGTGCCCCTGTCTAAAAGCAGAGATTCATGAGATGAGTTATGCTGTTGATGGCACGTTAGAGCCGGATGGAGCCCCTTTTTCACAGAGGACAGTACTCTCCCAGGGGTCTATTGTCATGTTCCAAGCCCCCTTCAGTCCTCGGATTCCTCAATTAGACATCATTCACTGAGCCCTAAAAACAACCGCGTCCCCTCACTCCAGGGAAGGGCAGAAAAGGATGCTGTTGAAATCACCGTAAGACCACAGCCATGCCCAAAGGCCCTAACTTCCAGCTTCAAGCCCCATACTTCGTCCTTGTCATGGCACACCTCCATCCCAGCTCGCTGGACCTTATTAAAAGTGAGTAATAGAGTGTCCTCTGAGCTGGCTAAGGTAGAAATGAGACATACCACCATCATAAAACAGACTTATTTTTATCCACTTATTATTTTAAATTGTGGCAAAAATACACATAATAAAATTTACCATCTTAACCATTTTTAAATATACATTCATTGCAACTCTGTACCCATTAAACAGTAATTCCCCTTTCCCTCCAGCCCCTGGCAACCACCATCCGACTTTCTGACTATGGATTTGACACCTCTAGGCACCTCATGTAGGTACAATCATACAATACTTGTCCTTTTGAGACTGGCTTATTTCACTTAGCATAATGTCCTCAAGACTTATCTATGCATGTATCAGAATTTCCTTCCTTTTTAAGGCAGCGTAATATTCTACTGTATGTATAGACCCCATTTTATTTACCCTGTCATTGCCGTTGGATACTTGCGTTACTTCCATATTTTAGCTTTTTAACTGGTTTTTTAAATCTTTGCATTTATACAGAAATTTTAAGGAAAGTTTCAAAGTACTTTTCCATATATGATCTCACTTTATTCTACTTATCATCATTACACTTAAACACATATTCCTAAGGTTATTATTTTACAAGTTTTGAAACAAAAGTCCAGTACAAAGGTGGAACACAAGCACACGAACCATGCCAGTGCAGCCAGTGTGTGGAGACACCTTATTAAAAGGCAAGGAGGTGAGGAGCTTCCCAGCTCTGTTCTCCAGGGCAGCCTGGGTATTGGATTGCCACCGGTCCACTGCATAAGGCCAATGAGAGGAGAACACAAGAGAAGGAAGGGCTTACCCTAGACCCAGACATTTATAATCTACTGCCTTGTTGTCTGGTCACAGGCAAAAAATAGAATAAGTTCAATGTTGCTATAACATAAATGAGGTCAAAACACAAAGATCTACTCTCTTGTGCAGTTGACCTTTGAATAACACTGGAGTTAGGGACATGGACCTCCCACACTGTCAAAAATCTAGTATAACTTTTTGTTCACCAAAAAACTTAAACACTAACAGCCTGCTATTGACTGGAAGCCTTACTGATAATATAAACAATCAACACATAGTTGGTATGTTATATATATTATGTACTGACATACTGTGTTCTTATGACAAAGTAAGCCAGAGAAAAGAAAATATTTTTTCCAATTGTTGCAAATCTCCAAACATGTTTCCAATATATTTCCAAAAAACATATTTCCAAAAATATATATATTACAATATATTTCCAAAACAAATCTACATATAAGTGGACCAGAGCAGTTCAGACCCATGTTGCTTAAGGATCAACTGTAATTTGTTAGTTAAGCCCGACATTTGTATAAAGGTTTATATATATAAGATAATACAATCATATACATAGGACTATATAGAATCCTATATGTAGAATTAGGGAGCTTTTTTTCACTATAGTTATCCCTATTGGAGGGAAGTGCCTATTGAATGAACAATTAGAGAAAGCAACTGAAGAATATAACAAGTATTCGATGAACTCACCATTTGTTCAGTCATTCAAAAAACATCTTTAAGGACCTGGTGTGCACAGCGCATTCGCATGGGTTGTCTCCCTTTGACCTTGCAGGAACCCTCTGTGGCAGGCCTGTTTAGTCACATTTTATAGTGTTAGCAGCAGGTGTAGGGAGGAGGGTAGCAGAGCAATTGGGCTTGCAAGCAGGGGGCCCAGCCCAGCTCCACCATTATCAGCGGGGCCACCTGCAAGGGTGCCTTCACCACCCCAAGTTTCAGTTTCCACGTGTCTACAGTGAGGCCAGTTATAGTGTTCCCATGCTAGGGCTGTTCTGAGGATGGAATGAGATCGTGTGTAAGCCATTCAGCTCAGTGCCTGGCAGACAGCTGGCACTGAACGCGTCTTACCCATCATTACACATAGGCATTCACCTCATACATGTGCCCCACAAACCCCTGAGGCATATATATTCTTAACATGCCTATTTTATGGATGTGTATGCAAAAGCTCTGGTTAAATAACCAAGGTCTTATGTGTTGGAGTGGGGTTCAAAGCTGGTACCTGGTCCGGCTTCTCCATTTTGCAGCTGTCCATGGAGAGCTGGGCTCCCTGGCCAGAAGTCTGCAAAAAGCAATGAGGGCATGCTCCACTGTCCTGGGACACCTGCCTGTGACCGTCCTGACCACAGCAGGAAGAGACCAGCAGGCCCTGCTCAGTGCTGGGAGCTGGTCTGCACCCCGGCAACGTCCTTAACCACACAGCAGCTGCCACCTGAGTGGAACCTCTGCACCTCAGCTCTCATATGCAACCCCTGAGCCTCTTTTCCTGTGTCTTCACACCCCAGCCCTCTCTCTGCCTCCCCGCAGCCACATTCTCCCTCATTTTCCTCTAATCTTCGTCTCTTCCCTCCCTCCTAGCCTAATTTAGAATGAAACAAAATTATTCTGTGTTCATTAAACAGGCGTTAAGTTTCCTGTTCTGAAGTTTTAAAAGCAAATGAATTGAGTATTTAAGCCAGGATTTTTAAAAGCCTCAAACATCAGTGGCTTGGAGAGATGGAAGAATATTTTATAAGGAAAGTAAATCTGGCAAAACGTTAATTGTAGAATCTAAGTGGTAGCTAGATGCATAATTCAACTTTCCTGTGTGTTTGGAAATTTTCACAATAAAATGTTGGGCAGTGGTGGAAATCAGGGGCTTATTCATGTGATACTTTCAACTCATTTTTGTTGTGAGGAGGACTGGCCTCCGTATCAGGAAGGTTTGCTTGCTCCCTGGCAGAGTGCATTTTGGAGGTGGGTGTGAGGGTGGGGGCTGGGGTCTTCTCAGTGTTGGTATCTCTTTGGGAAAGGACATCACTGAGGCATACCCAGGGCTGGCAGTCAAGTGAGGCATCTTTAAACAAAAGCTGGGCAGAGGCAGACATTCAGCTGTCAGCTTTACTAGGAGGAACCACTAGTCTCACTGAAAGATTTCATCTCAGGGAAGAGAATACAAGAACTGAGCTGAATTAAGTCACCCAGGGCTTTTCACAAGACAAACAGCCATGGGTAGGTAACCTCCAGAGAACCCCATCCTGTCCATTCCCTGTCTGTTGGTCCACATTACCCTGAATCATAAGCGATGCCTCCAGCTGCATGAGTCACAAAACCAGCCCAGTCCCTGCGACTGGAAGTCCTGCCGGACAAGGCGACCGTGGCATATTTGGAAAAGCTGGCAGTGTGTTTTCATTACTGCTGAGACTTCAGCGGATCAGTTGAGCTGCTGTGTGTATGCTTTTCCTTAGCCGTACATCCTTGCAGCCCTACGAATTCCCTTCTGACTAAAGCCCTGCAGAGGAAACTCCAGCGATAATATAGTTCTTGCTGGTTGGGGGAGGGCATGCCGTAAACTCTGCTCCCTCCCTCCCCTAAACATGTGACAGGAGATCTCAGAGGGGCCTGCAGGGCCCTGCAATGAAAACACAAGCAGATTTCACTTTGCTGGCTTGTTGGAGCTCCTGATTAGACACAACCTCAACAGCCATCAAAGGGGACTGGTTAGATAATTTACATAGCCCTGCGATAGAAATCGATGAAGCCCCTTTTCAAAACATAAGGAACACTGTAGATACAGACGAGGAGGGACGAGGAATAATTTCCAAGCTACACTGTATACAGCATGTGCCCATTTGCATGGTTAAAAATACATACCTCTACGGTTAGATATGCAAAAATGTCTCTGGCTGGATGTACAAGACAGAGCCTGTCTCAGGATGAGGGGCAGGGCAAAAATGAATCACATTCACTAGATACAATATGCTTTTTGTGTTATTTGACTTGTTATCATAGGTATATTTTCTATTGAAAAAAAATTACTTAGGAAAGGTACAAACAAAATGAAATTTTCAAAGCAACAGCATCAGAACTGTAAGCCTTCAGGCAGCTCAAGTCCCTTTTCTGCCTGACATGTGAGCCCCAGGTAATTAACTCAACATTGGGTCTGGAGGCCTGGAGACCACCTTCTATCAGATAGTGAGGACTTGCTGGGGTGACCCCGCCAGCCTGCAGCAGTATCTACTCTAGAAGTCACACCACCAGTGCCCCAGGGCAGGTTCCCTGGGGCATTTATTTTCGGGCAACTGGGTTGGTAAGAGGTGAGGAAAAGAAAGGGGGAAACGGAGGTTGGAATTCAGAGTGGAACAGTGTGTGGATGTTTCCAAGAGGGTCTTTGGCCAGATTCCCTGAGGGTTAAGGAGCTGCCCTCTTGCACTCCCTAGGGCTCTATTCCTGAGGACACTTGACCCTTGACTTTGACGACAGGTTGCCTGGGGCTTCCCATCCTGGCTCCACCATTGACTGACTACGGGACTTAAGACATGATAAATTTTTAAGCCTCAGGGGTTTTTTTGTGGTGCAAGAGGTAGGTGGGAGGGTGACAGTAGGAGCAGAAAAATGCTGCTAATGAAGTCATAAGGTCGTTATTAAAATTAAGCTTCCAATAAATGTTGCCTAGCTTAGTAAGATCATGGACTCTGGGGCCAGGGTGCCCGGGTTTAAATCACAGCTATTCCATTTACTAATTTTGTAACTTTGGAAAACTGATTTAACCTACGTGCCTCAGTTTATTCATCTGTAAAATGAGCAAAATAATAGTAGCTATATCCTAGGGCTTTTTTGAGCTACAAATAAGTTGACACTTGTAAAATGCTTAAAATAGCACCTAGTATATAGCAATTTTTGAGCCGGATAAGGTCTTAACTCAGACTTTTATTTTTAATAACGAGAAACTGTGGTCCAGAGAGAGATTGCCCAACTGTGGATTAGTTTCAGAGCCAGAAGTAAAACCCAGGACTCCCAACTCCCAATTTTCCACTGTTTAAGCCAAAATCTTTTCTTACCTTCTGGTATGAAATAGAAAGAAGAAAAGACCTGGTTGGATCAAGCAAGATGATGCTGGGTTCAAATTCAGTGTGTGGACACAGCCAAGTTTCTTGACCTCTTTAAACCTCCTCTTCCTGGGAATAAAAGGAAGATAATAATACATAATCATAGTCGTGTTGTGGTAAGTGAACTTCTCTGTGTAAAATGCCCGGAACATGGCGTTTCTCAATGAATGGTAATAATCCCAACTAACAACAGGTGATGGTCTGGTCAGGCGCAGAAGTCCTACATCTGTGGATAGATGGTTTTTATTCCCCATTCTCCCAGGGTCTTGCCGTCTAACTTGATAAATCCCAATGTGGATCACTAACAACCATGCAGACTCATTTTGGTAACGATTTTTTTTTTTAAGTAAATTGGAAATGTAAGCATAAACTCTAAACTCATCTCAGGGACGAGTTGGTTGGCAGACCTGTGACTATGAAGTATCATGGTAAATAAGGTTGGTTTCTAAGTTGGGTAGTAATATTTCTGATCAAAAGTAGAAGTGGTGTCATCAGGAAAATGCAAACAGACACCTCACTGAGAAACAAACTCCATGCCCTCTGGAAGGGTTAACATTTGAAAGACTTGATTGGTATCAAGTGTGAGTAAGGATGGAGCATCTGGAACCCTCATATACTGCTGGAAGGCATACAGAATGGTGAAACACTGCTAATGTCTTATAAAGTTAACTAGAATCTTACTATATTAGTTATCTATTGTGTAACAGATTACCCCTAAAGTTGTGACTTAAAATAGTATTAATCTTTCTTTTTTTTTTTTTCAATCTCCCATGGTTTCTGTGGGTCAGAAATTGAGACGGGGCACAGCTGTCTCCTCCACCAGGTCCGGGCAGAAGACTGAAGGCTGGGGATGACAGCACCTGAGGGCTGGCTCACTCACATGTTTAGTAGACACTGCTGTTGGCTGAGCGCTGTTGTCTGGAATACCGACACACTGCTTCTCCTCATACACTGTACCTGAGTTCCCAGGCAAGCCTCCCAACAGAGGAGTGGGAGGAAGGGAGAGAGAAAGGAAGGGAGAGAGACATAGAGGTGGGAAGAGAAAGAGAGAGAGAGATCCTTGAAGTTGGGGATCATATCTTCCCCATTTTATACCTTCACAACAGCTTCAACCTGATAAGCAACCTTGTAATTTAACAAGTGAATTTGTCAAAATGGGTTTGTTAATTTTGCTTGAGAGTTAATTTTGCCTGTCAACTTGGCTAGGCCACAGTGCCCAGATGCGTAGCCAAACATCATTCTGGGTGTTCTGGGAGGGTATTTTTTAATGAGATTAACATTCAAAGTGGTGGACTTTGAGTAAAGCAGATTGCCCTCCATAATGTGGGTGGGCCTCATCCAATCAGCTGAAGGACTGAAAAGCACAGCAAGAGGAGATTCTGCTGGCAGACAGCCTTTGGACTTGAACTGCAACATCAGCTCTTCCTGGGTCTACAGCCTGTCATT
Organism: Manis pentadactyla; assembly: GCF_030020395.1. Taxonomy (NCBI): domain Eukaryota; kingdom Metazoa; phylum Chordata; class Mammalia; order Pholidota; family Manidae; genus Manis; species Manis pentadactyla. Next base: position 22,709,462 of record NC_080036.1, read on the forward strand.
TCACCCTGCAGATTTTGGACCTGACTGCCTCCATAACTGAATATTAAAACAAATACACTATACCACACACATATATCCTATTGGTGCTGCTTCTCGAGAGGACCCTAATAAAACCTGGTTTTCTAGTATCTCCAAAACCATGGGTTTCTTGTCCAGAAGTCCTTGGTTTGTAACTGCAGATGGGATCTTCATTTGATATATTTCCTATGCTAATTCTTGTCAGTGGACAATGTATCCCTAATATGCAGCATTTACATAGTGACTGCAAAGCCGTGTAGCAAGGTGGCCGGTCCTGGTGGTTTCCGAGGAGGACGTGAACACGAGCCATTACATAGCTCATCAGTAATCTGTGGCAAAGAAGCTCTGCTTGTCCACCCAGAAGTAAATCTTTCATTACTGGAAAATGTGAATCAACTCAAGTGAAACAGGGTTCTGTCAGCTTATAAAACCTTAACTACATTTTTAACTCCATAAATTCATTCAAGTAAAGACGTTTGAAAATACCTAACTTCCAGTTTGACCTGACAGAAAATGAATTGCCAGAATGCAAACATATACATGTGTTAAGAAATTTCTGGATTTCTTAGCTGTGTCTTCTAGCAAGGGTGCATGCTTTAAATGTTTGTGTCAGCCCTGCATCAAAATCTCTCAGTTTCCTCTTATACAAAAACCCCTGAAAACTCTAAACTTTCAGAATAAGAACATCCTCCAAATTAGAGAAAATAGAGAGTGTGCTGGACAAGGGGGAGGGTATCAGTACGTGGCTTAAGTTCTTCACCCTTGTGGAGTTAAGAAAAACACTTCAGTGTGAGGACAAAAGCTCCCTTGTTTAAGCGCTTCCCCAGCTGCACTTCAACTAAATATATCCTGGGCAGTGTTTTCACTTCTCCACCCCTCTCCTGGAGCCAATCGCATGGTGACAAACAGCATAGAGGCCTCCTGGGACCCGCACTGCGGAGGTACTGCCTTGGTCGCTGGGCCTGCCTTCCTTTCTAGCACAGGCCTGCTCTGCGGCTGGCCGGCTTCCCCCAGGGGCTGCAGGCAGACCTAGGCAGGCGCTCTGCGGGCTCTGCTCGGAGAGGAGGCCTTCACGGGTTAACTGGGCAGCCGCCGTCTGGAATTCATGCACCACCTGGGCTGACAGCATGAATGAGTCATTGTTTCCCCTCTGAACGGTCTGAGGAGTGCTTCTTGGTGTCAATAACCAAGGCAAAGTAAAATTGTTTTTCCCCTTTCAACATAACCAATTTTCTAAAACTGAATATAAAGCTGGAAATCTGGAGGGTGCGTTTCTTCTGCAGCAACCGTAGCCAAGGTTACTGCTTAGGGTTGGTCTGTGGGGACAAAGGGTTTAAATTTACTGTCTACAAACAGAAAGGTTCCTGAAGCCAGGGGTCCTTCTACGCACAGCTTGTGTGACAGCCCCTATAAAATGAAACAAACTTAGTTTAAACCTCTAGTCAGCCTAAACCTGTGGTCTGACTGGATACTAGATTTTACATTGCTCATGATTTATAGAAATGGACGTTTTGACTGATCATTCCCCAGAGCTAAATTTAAGACTCATACGCATTGGAGTTCATGTCAGTCTTCCGTGTCCCTATTTCTAAAGCGATGTATTAATAATCATGCCCCACCTCCAATTCTCCCGTTTGGCACCCTTCTTTGATGTCATGCTCCTTTGGAAACCGGACTGGTAGATTTTCCTGGGCCGTGGGATCTTTTGCTTTTCACAAGTATATCTCAACCCAAAAGCTTGAGAGCCAGACTATACAGACATTTTACTATTTGTGCTTGGCCTCTTCTTTCTACTTGCCTACATTTTTACATATTTAAAATGAAATATTCAAAATAGGAAGATGTGGGGAAAAACTATAAATAGGAAAGGAAGAAAGTCCTGTGTAAATTCAGGATCTAGGTTCTGACTTGGAGCTGGGAGGTCAGCATGCCGCAGTGTTTTCCTTATCAAATTACAGTCCTGAATAGACTCCAAGTTACTTCGACTTGGAATAAAGAGGAGGACAGTTGGTAGTGAAGAAGAGGGAATATGCATGGGAAATGGAGATTAAATGGGGTGCTTAATGAAATGGCAGTAGATGGCTTTAATTGATATCAATCAGTTTATGAATCCTTTAAATTTCTGCAGTAATAGGAGATTGACGTGGCTTTGACTGGTTATATGGAGGGCAGCTCTATACCATGGATGGAAACTCATGCAAATTCTGAATTAGAGAGAGTCAAAATAACAAAAAATATTTCCCCTTTCCTTCAAGCCAATGCTATCAATTTAACAAAGAAAGACTGAGCATCTTTCTTTGATCGCCAGTATCCTTAGAATAGTCAGGTATCAAAATATTTGCATTACCCTTTTTGAAGCTAATGAAAATCTGCAAAGATTAAGTGTTTCTCCATTTTTGTCGACAGGACACAATTATTGCAGCATGCTTAGAGAAATGGCAATAATCAAAGCTTCAGTTTCTCACATCTAACCACAAGTAAATGTGTCGTTCTCTGAATGAGGCTGTTTTACACCAGGTACAAGTAATCTTGCCAGCGAACTTCCTCAGCCACTGAAGAGTTTGTGGTCCTTGTGCCAACAACCTAATCGTGGTTGTTGAAATGGCTGGAGGACTGTGACCTGAGACAAGCAGATTAAACAAACCCTACTATGTGCAATATTGTTTGAGTCTTCTAACAGAGACCAGAATTCAAATTTCTGGGCAGCTTCCGGGCTCTGAAGAGGCAACTTATTTTCTCATTAGCACAGCCACCATCCTCTCATCCCTACTGAGTCTCTTCGAACAAAACACAGTTCTCAGGACTGCAGCTTTTGAGTTTTATTTCATGACTGTCACAGCGTGTTTGGAGCAGAAAGACGTAATTTTGCCTTGACTCCATATTATCATTCCTAACTCAGTAATGCCATTACAGGACAGCAAACAATTGAGGTGTTCAGAAAGACTCTCTGCTCCATTAAACCAGGCAGGATTCTTGTTCAAACAACGTAAATCTAAGCTATGAGAATTTAGGAGGAAATAACTAAAAATCCTTCCTTGAACACAACAGCTTTATTAAACAAATCTCTGGAGTTAAAAACAACATAACCTCTTCAATGTGGTTTTGTTATCTTGGTTGGTTTTATATGAGACAGAACGTCAATATCCTACTTTGTACACTATCAGTACTACTTAGCTCGCTGGTGTTTAGAAAGATAGTGCTTATTTAGACAGGCAATTTTTTTTAACTTTTCTCTTTTTTTAATTAAGGTATCATTGATATACACTCTTATGAAGGTTTCACAAGAAAACCATGTGGTTATTGCATTCACCCTTATTATCTAGTCCCCCCACAATACCCCATTGCAGTTACTGTCCGTCCATGTAGTAAGATGACACAGAGTCCCTATTTGTCTTCTCTGAGCTACACTAGACATGCATTTTTTATAAGTAAGCATGGGTAGCAACACGACTAACAATTTCTCGTTTCACAAAACAGTTCTTAGTTCTATCCATCAAACATTGTCATATAAAGTGCTGTGGGAAATTATATTATTTTATAATTTATATATTGTATATAAAAAATAAAATTATTTTTCAGAGAATCCTCTGGAAAACTAGTTACCTGCATGAAGTGAACTTCTTTTGTTGTGTGCATTCTATCATTGTGAAGTCATCAACAATAAAGACACATGTATGAACCTACCTCACTGGTCTTCACTAACATGGTTACTATGGGAATCTGAGTACCATGTACATTCCCAACCCAAATGCAGCAAATGTTAGAAGTTCAGGGTGAAATTGAAGGATTGGTAAATTTGGTAAAGCTGGAAATTGGGGAAGTATGGTTAAGTAGCTGGATTAAAAAGTTTGGAATTTTAACCATTTGCTGAACTTGTTTTTCCCTCCATCCTTCTTCCCTCCTTCCTCAAACAGCTTTTGAGCACCCACCCTAATGGTCAGAAACTTAAGCATCTCTAGGGTGCCAGGAAGATAATGTGAATAAGCAGAGCAAGTGGATTTAGGAAAAATGGAGACACATACATTTTATGTGCCTAATAAACACAGAGGCAACTCTTCATTTGCACCAAGAAAATGAGCTCTGTCCTATTATTCTCGAAAAATGCTTCAGTCTTGCTTTCTCTCTGTTACTGAGAAATATTTCACTCCAAGAAAAACATCAGTGCGCACTTAACTATACACAACACCTCAAACTTGGCCTTAACAGAGAAGTGACATAGAGTGGCAACGGCTGGGGCAAAGTGGAGAGCTCTGGGCCCATCTAAAGTAGCCCATCTCTGCACCAGGTACCAGCGGCTATGTGGTAATAGGCCCAGGGTGGCTGGATCTTATTCTTCAAGAGAAGTCAAAGACCCTGCTTTGTATGTAAATCCAGATTTTTAAATGACCTGAAATTTTAAAAAATAATTTAAAAAAAAAGTCAAGCACAATATTTTGGTAGGCTGGTTTAGGCCTAAAGGTCACCAGTTTGAGACCTCAGATCTACTCACCTAGAGATCCTGCTGTTAAGTGCTTCCTGTGTGTGCATGCGTTTTAATCTTTGCTTTCAAGAAGTGGATGGACTAGTATATTAAACATAACTATACAGAGTATCTATGTTTGTGCCCTAACGGGGGGAATTACCAAGTGGTCTGGGAGTAAGGGGAGAACAAATCAGATGCGGGTGAGCGATCAGGGAAGCATTCCAGCAGGAATAGCTGAGCCGTCTTGCCAGTTGAGCCATGCAAGCAGACATGGTGGAGGAAGGTGGCCCAGGCTGAGGTATCATCACGTGCTGAGGCACAGAGTTCCACAAGCAACCCAGCCTTTTGTTAAAGACGCTAAGATAGATGTTCGAGGCTCAGGAGGTCAGCGGAGGGAAGAGATCCTCATCTCCAAGGCTGTGCAATGAAGAGAAGAGGCAGGATGGAGTAGTTAAGACTGAACTCAGAAAAACGTCGATGCCAGTTGTCAGTTGTCAGTATTAAAACACATTCTCATGGTCTGGTGCAGCTCGCAAATTCAAGTAGCATCTGCGAGAAACTAGATATAATTTCAAAGAAACCAGGAAGAAAGAATTTGAATCAAAATAGAAAATTTAACCCTCAGCATTAGGTATAACACTTCTCCTGGTTTCCAGCTATTTGACTTATTATGTCCATGGAAAGCAAGGGCTAGTGAGGTGAAAATTTGAATGGAGGCCAACTCTTTGATTTTAAGAGCTGACCTGAGTTGTCTCTGTATCCTGCTTCAGAATAAATACAAAGCTAAATAAATAAACTTCCCTAGTACAGAAAGAAAAGAGACTGCTTCCCCTTTCTTTTCGGTGTTATTTTAGAAAATATATTATTGTAAATTCATTCTCTGCCCCTTTTTGAGAAATATGTAAAGCTTTCTAAAAGCTAACTAAGCCCCTTGCCAGCATGACAACCCAGGAATGTCTTTCTCACAGACCTGGGAGTCATCTCTTTGAAATATAATCACCTAGGAAGAGAGCATCCCTTTCTGTGGTAGGGCAGGAGTCTAACTTAGGTGAGTGCCTGGTTCCCAGTTGCAAACCTACCTCCTTTCATAAAAATGTAAGAAGTTACTTATTCCTTTGGATAATGCTGGTTGGCTAACACAGATTACCAGCTGCCAGTTACCATGGTGAATTCGGGATAACTGTGTGACAAATGGTGCTGTCAAGTTCCTGTTCTTGAAAACTAGTTACTGTTTATCTTGAGAACAGGTATGCAATAGGGCATATCTGCTTAGCAAGGTTAAGGATGACACTTCTGTCTTTGCCTGGGATGCACATCATAATTTGGTCTGATGCTTATTTAAAAACAAAACTGTTTTCTTTCTCTTCTATTTTTGTGGAGAGGCTTTGAGTCAGCAGATTTTATTTTTTTACTTAAATATAGTTGATATACAATCTTGATTTCAAGTATACAGCACAGTGGTTCAACTGTTACCCATATTTTGAAATCCTCACCCCTCCCCACCTCCCCCAGTGCAGTTACTAGGTAGATTTTATTTTTAATTGTATTTCCCCAACACCTGACACCAAGGTTGGCTAGGTTTGGGTTTTTCAGGCTCAGAGTATGGTAAGCATCTAAATGCCCTAATACAAGTGGTAAAGTTTATTCACAACAAAGACATATTTCAGGGAAAGAAACTTCCACACTCCCCCCTCCTGCAATTAGAAGGCAGCGTCTCTTCCCTGAATCAATTACAGAGGCAATACAGCACAATGGGAACCTAGAGAAGGCTCTGCTCGACCTGTCCGTGTTCCAGTCTCCCTTCCACCATTTACCAGCCCTACCGCTTCTGGCAGATAGTTAACCTCCTTAGTTTCTCTCTGTAAAATGGGGATACCTAGCCCACAGCACAGTGCTGGGCGGAGTAAGAAGCCTCAATAAGTTAATTGGTGTTATTTAGCAACATTATTTGAAGGTTTGATATAGGCAGAACACTTCTGGGATACAAAGATAAATAAAACATAGCTTCTATCCCAGGGGAATTTACTATCTTACAATTTTAATGGTACCATAAGGTTAATCTGGGTAGAAACTAACCTTTAAAGGAAAATAGAAAAATCAACAGGTATTGTGAAAGGGGAGCAGACACAGCTGGGGTTACCCTGAGTTCCACATAATTTTATGGTCTCTATACTTAAATGTCATAGTCTGAATTTCAAAAGGCTTCTTCCTGAGCTAATTTAACAGGGAGAAATAGAACTCTTATGAAAAGAAACGAATGTATCATTAACTTTGAAGCCAAAAATCCTGTTAAGGAAAGACTGAGATCATGGCTTACAAACCCCGAGGAACTCCCCCATTTTTCTTCCATCCAGGAACCTAACTGTAAGGATATTTTGTAAGTGATAGTGGCAAATAAATATTGACATTGTATGTATACTCTTAAAGCCAGCCATATAACTCTTGCTTTCCGCTAAGCTTGGGCGTGTTCAATTGGCTTTGTTTCTAGGGCATTTAGGCAGGAGTCGGAGGCCATCTTGGAAACAAAAGGGCTCCGGGAGCCTGGGGTGGAGGAGGCCGTATCCAGGCAACGGGAGGCGTGCGTCGCGGCGCGCAGCCGCACTCCACAGCGCCCAGCCGCCTGCTGTGTGGGCGGGGCTGTCGGGGCCGTGGAAAATTACCGCGGGCCTTCTTAAAGGCACCGGCACATTTCCGGCCCGAAGTTCCTGCGCTGGTCACTCTGTAAACTGAATCGTGAAGGCGGGTCTCCATTTTATCTTCCTAGAGGAACTAAAATTCGGTTCGAAGTCAGTTCCCAGGGCTGCACTGGTCATAATTAGGCAAATGATGTCGGAATAAATAGGCTTTCTCAAAACGAAGAAAAAAAATATATATCACCCTGAAATATCGACTCTGTTGCAGAAACAGCTACTGAGTCAGGAACAGGACAAAACGAACAGCTTCATGAATAAAGTCACGTTGGCTGTGCAACAGGTTGAAAAGTGATAGAGCTCTGAAGCAAAGAAAATTCATTTTTGACAGATGGATTGACAAATTATAACATGCTAAAAATTACCGAAAGAGAAAAAACAAAACAGGATAAACGTGTTAAGAGGCAACAGGATGAGTTCAAGATGCTTCAGAAAATTTATCATCTCTTTATAGATCCTTTTTCAGAGTAGAATAAATAAACTGAGTTTTTTTCCTGATTCTTAGTCATCAAAGAACTTTTCTCCATGTTAGAAGCTTTTATGAGTTACAAGTGCTGTCTTACTTTTCTGGAAGAACAAATAACATAATTCTGGGTTTTGCAACGTAAACATCTAGAGTATGTCTACTCCACTCCGTGGCTCTGAAATTAATTCCCTTTACCAAGCAATATTGCTAGAAGTCATCCTGGAGACTAACTGGAAGAAAAATAATGGTCTTCCCGAAAATAAAGCTTTTGACACATTAAATGTCTCTTCAGTTAAAAATATAAAAGATCGTCCTTCACCCTGTTCCTCGTCTGATGGTTTGCTTGATGGTAGCTGTCTTTTCCGTCCTACACAATTAGGCATACCCATCCCCTCCCACTATACTCGGGCTTGGACTGCAGACATTACTGTGGGTATCAGGATGGACACTCACGAAAATACGCAGGTGATGTTCCAGCCTCACCATGGCCCTGGCAAATTGATTTTCCACTGCAGGACTGAGCCCTTTCCCCCGTGCATCCTGGCCATGTTAAGCCATATTACATCTCCACTCCAGCCCTCTTTTAACATGTCCTTTTTTTGTTGTTGTTAATGTAAATTCTCACATTCCAGTCCTCACTTCTTAGTAATTTTTGACGGACGTCTGTGTCTTTATAACACGCGGCTGTGATATTTGAGTACTAAACAAATGTTTTGCATGAGTTTAGGCACAGAACAGTGTTTAGCCTGTAATTTTCAAGTTTGGATGTTAAGGAAGGGATGACACTTGTGACACTGGCTGCTAAGCTGGCCAGTGCTGGGTAATGGCTACCACCTTTCCTCTGAGAAGTGGCATTTTACAGCTCAAAACAGTCTGCATTGTTTCTAATGGCCAAGTGCGGCCTTACCGTGCTGCAAGATAATCTCCTGTTACCTAAGACATACTGCAGAATAGAAACAGAAAGAAAATGTACAGAGAATTCAGATGTAAAAAGTCGCCTGGATTTACCCTCTCAGATCAAATTCTATTAAGTGGCTGAGAGGCTAAATTACTATAAATTACAATTTAACTCTGTTGGTCAAAAAATAAAAGCATTTTGGAAGAAAGCAGTGTTTAAATGTGCATAAACATTTTTTTAGTAAACAAAGTTGGGAGGTTTTGGTTGCTTGTTTATTTAATTAAGATGGTGAGATTCCATAGTTCATAAAATTCTTTAAGAAGAATTACTGGGTCTGAATGCAGGGTGACAGGATTTGGGAATTCAGCCTTTCAAGTAGGTCTATCAGTTAAAATAAAACACGGACATCCAGTTTAATTCGAATTTCTGACAAACAATTTTTTTTTAAGTAGTAGTAGTATTTGTAACATAATTATGTTAAAAGTATTTTATTGGAAATTCAAATTTAACTGGGCCATCTGTATTTTTATTTGCTAAATCTGACTATCCCACTGTAAGGGCCTTAAACAGGACATGTGTACATTAGGATTCTCCACCTGCATTAGAGTGGTACACACCACCAAAAGCTTCCAGTTCAAAATGCCAGGCTGAGATGTGAATGTGACTCTCATAGCATACAAATATATTGCCCCAAATAAGTAACAGATGGTCACCATGCACAACCCATCAAAATATCATAAGCACTTACTATTACCTTGTTCACTCATCCATTCATGCAATAATTATTTATTGAGTGCCTGCTATGTGCCAGGCATAAATTCTGGGAAGAGTAAGATGAACAAGGTAAAAATCCATCTCTTTGAAGAGTCCTTATTTTTGTCAGGTGGACTAATATGTAAAATGATAATTGCAATAGACGACCAGTGATCACCAGTTTGATCAGAGAGCTGTGGGAACATGAAGTTATCTAACCAAGGCAGGGGAAAAACAGGGAGGCTTCAAAGGGGAAGTGACTTTGAATGAAGGAGACTAAGCTGGCAGAAAATTAGGGAAGGACATTAGTAGAGGGAATTGCATGTGCAAAGACAGGGAGTGTGAAGATATTGTGGATCTTTAAAAAATCAAGCAAAACAGGACAAACCAACAACAACTACAGAAACAGGGAAAAGTCGGGTGTAGCAGGAGCTACAAGAGTTTGCTGGGGAGGTCAGATAATATAGGGTGGGGCCAGATTACAAAGGTGAGTTACAGGACCTCAAACTCTTGCTGAGAAACCAGAACAGGATCAGGGCAGCGTGATCAGGATCAGGGCAGGGAGAGCCCCATGAGAGCAGACCTTTTCAATTCATCCTCTCCACACCCTCTCCCTCCAAAAAATAAAGTGTGGCGTATGTGTAGCATCTTGGGCTGGATTCTTGGAACATAAAAATGATTACAATACCAATTCTACCTTCCAGATACTCTTGGTTTTCCAGGGAAACCAATCATGTAGATAGTTATAGTCACTGCAATGGGATGAATTACCTTCAAAACACTGGGACCACTCTGGGAGTATGAAGGAGGGATAAAATTGCGAGGATGGGAGGGAGAAGGCCAGCCAAGCCTTTCCAAATGCAGAGATGCTGGAATTAAGGTGCCGTTTAATACTACGCAAATAGTTAGACATGTTCCCAATGGAACAGAAAACTATACATGGAAAAGGAAATCTTTCCTTACTCAGACCCTTGACTTCTCATCAGAATACATATAAATTTAATATAAATAAGAGATAATATAAACATAACATAAATGTAAATTTGCTCCTTGCTCAGCCCACTAGTATAAATATAATATGAATGTATCACTCCGCTCTTCTTTTTTGGCAAATTAAAGCACCTTCTACTCGCCTTACGCTATCTTGATTTTTTTCATTTAATAATATATTTTGGAAATCAGTACATATAGGCCTGCTCCCTGGTTTTTAATAGCCTCATAATATTTCATTGTAGGCATAAAAGATTTTCATACTAGTGTTCTTTTTGAGATATAAGATTATACGATCTTTTGCTATTATAAACAGTATCTTTGTATACATTCCCTTTTTATCCATGTCATGGGTATCTATAGGATACATCACTAGTAATAGAATTCCTGGGTCCATAGGTTGGAGTTAAATTGTGATAGTTTTGCAAAAATTCCCCTTCAAAGAAGTCATGTCAGTTTACACTTTCATCATCAGGATAGTAAAGTTTGGGTTTTTAGGAATTAGCAAGAATCTACTAGGCAGGTGAGAGAGCAAAGAGCATGTTTAAAGGGAAGACTTGTCCAAGGAACAAGCAGCTCTGGGTACTAGGTTGGAGTACTGGAGACCAGTTAGGAAGCAACTGGCCCAAAGAGAATGAGTCCCTGAGGGAAGCTAGAAGATGGGTTAAGGAGTAGAAGGATCAACAATCACAGCCATCTATTGAGAGCTTATTTGTGCCAGGCACTGTGCTAAACATTACATACTGTCCATTATTGAACCCTACAACAAAAAAAGAAATATCCCCAATTTACAGGGAAGAAAACTGAGGCCTAGAGATGTTAATCTGCCTAAAATGTTTACTGTTATGCAGTTTGTAAACGATGGAACTAGAACCCACTTCTGGCTTCCTCTGACTCCTAAGCTCTAATTCTTAACCACGCCTCCACAGGGCCTTAAGAGAAGGAGCAGGGTTTTAGGGCTATTTGATATGGGGGACAGAGGGAGATTTAGGGGAGACAAAAGATAGTGATGCCTCTGCCTTGAGAGCCTCCTGAGCCTGCTGGATCATGTCCACAACTTGCCAGTACAGTGGCCAAGCCTCTGGGGCTTAGACTTTAGCACTAAGACAACCTAGATGACTTCTTTTATTTCTGGCAGGGCTGAGTTAAGGGGCAAATTTCTAAGATCTTTGCCTCTCACTGCTGGTCACTATCTGCACCTGACAGCGGACTCTGGATGTTTCCAAGATTAAATAATTTTTAAATATTAAAAAAATACATTTCTTCTTCTTTCTTCCACCTTCATTTGTATCAGTAGCAGATTTTAAACGTCAGCTCCAATATTTCTGAGAGTTATATAACTTCCAAAAGTTCTTCAAAGTCAAGTATCCCTTAAAATAATGAAAATGTAAAATATTCATCCATTTGCTGTCTTGGGTATCAGCTATGAATTTGGTATATCTAAATGATATTTTAAAAATGAAGGGCTGTTTTGAAAGGATCAGAGTGAATTTCTGATAACAGATTTTAATCACAGAGGCTTGGTATTGGTATAGCTAAAAAACACCTTCATGTCTACTGCTGTGCATCTGTGAATCACACTTTTTAGTAGCTAGTCTCAAATATTATAATCCCAGAGATAAGCCTCTGCCCTGGGGTACTGTCACCAAAAAGAAGAGTATTATAGAATGATTGCCATATATGGAAGCTTAAAGTCCCAAATCCTTCTGAACAAATTTTTCTAACAAACTGTGTTCTCAATCTGTGTAGAATATATCCAGGTTTAGTAAGTAGAAGGACTTCATTTAAAGAGAAAACTAGGGTTGTTTAAAGTATAGGGGATCATCAGAACTATTACCCCAGGAGAGACTGTCGCAGAATCTGAGGTGATTTTAAGATGATCATGTAATGGCTGTGGAGTGATATTTTTCTATTACCTATATATACATTTGTTTTATTCCTCTTTACTTCTCTGCATTTTCTAAATCCTTTTTAGAGAGCAAAGGAATGACTGTAGTAAACAAGATGTTATTTTGGAATCCACAGACTATATGGAACTGTTTCCACATAGGGAGTATCCAAATATCATTAATCTAGAGAAGCCTTAGAAAAACTTAGTCACCTGGCTTTGAAGAGAGCTGTTTTTCCTGTTCCTATTGATAAAGGTCTAGCAGCACATCTACAATAAAACAATTGAAATTAACTAATAAAACAATGATATGTTGTTTAAAGGTCTCTAGCCTAAAGACACAAGAACTCTCCTTACCAAAGTTTATTTATGTTAATTATGGAGAACTATGTTTATATACTTGCTGAACAAGAGAAAGAAAATTTCAGCAATTTCTTTTGTATCACATCTATACATAGAAATGAAGTAGCTAAAAAGATTTTACAGTAATAGGTTGACAATGAAAGGACTCCTTTTAAATATTTAACTTAAAGATAAGCTGTACCATTCTGATAGTTATTAGACACACATCCATATAGAAAAACAATACACCAAGAATATATGATTTTTAACTTAAAAATTTAGAAGGCTGATGGTGAAGTAGAAGAGATGGCATTTGACTGCAGGTGGAAGTCAAGCACTGTAACAAGACGATTCAGGATAGAACACAATTAACAACTTGGGGGAGTCAAATGTATCTCAAACCTAAAGAGTTCAGATTCATTGTACATCTTGTTTTACAGAAATATGTTAAAAGCTTTTTGTACATAAGGGTTGATGTCAACATTATTTATAAGCGCAAAAATTGGCAAGCAAATATGGTAACCTCAGTGAGAAAGGTTAATGGTTAATTCACCTGACAGAAAATTATGCAGGCTCTAAAAGTCATGAAGATTCTTATGTGACATAAGAAAATGTACATTACATATGATGAAATACAAAATGTGGATTACAAAACTAGATGTAGTGTTATTTTAAGACAGTCGTACAGGCAATTTGTTTAATAGTGGTTATTCTTTGGTGGCATTTTTTCTTCTTTGTAGTTTACTTTTCATGTTTTCTTTGAACATAATTTGCTTTAGCAATATGAACCGAACAATATATTTTTAAAAGTTAAGTAAAAAGATTACCAAATTGTTCACACAACATAATCACCCCCTCAAACAAAACACCTAAATTTAAATCTAGGCCAAGGACAAGCAACACTGAATTATTGAAGTATATAGGTTCTTCAAATTTTTTGCATTACTTTGCTTTTTCTTAAAAAAAAAAAAATCAATTTTGCTATAGTTGATATTTTGTTTTAAAATTTAAAGTACATTTTCCCCTTTTTATAGGAGAGCATGCTAATGAAATTATGGGGGAAAACAATTTAAGGCTTGAGGATGCTCTCTCAATCTTGTGTTCAGGAAAGAACATTTGCGGCAAAAGGTGCCCAAGATTCAATTTGTATCATGTGTACAAAGGAGACAAAAAAGGAGTAATCCCTGCAAAATATAATGACACAATGGGGCAGAGTCTTCTTTTGAGGAAACGCTATGAAGGAAGTTGCATTCTTTTCCCAGTCTGCGAGGAGAGAGGGTCCTCAACTCTCCAGCTTAAAGGATCCTTTGGAAACATTCCAGCCTTTTGCAAAATGATGGAGTCTTAAGTAAAACCTCGGAAGGCATGGATATAAAAAGGAGTGGCCGCAAGGAAACTCTCAAATGCTGCTTGGGTCAAAAATCCGCATTTAGGCATTGAAAGCCTTGAGTTTTTCTTCATTTTTTCCTCTCCTGATTACATTATGTATTTCTAGTTTGTCACTTAATAGCAACGCAGTTTTGATCCTAGCACAAACGTTAAAATCCCTATCAGACTGAGGAAACCGTAAGGGCTCCTTCACTTTAAAAAAGTCAATGTTTTTCCTGAATTTTGTCACTGTGGAGTGGGTGCCCTCATTCGGAGCCCTTACTACATTTAGAAAATTTTTACTAATTACCTCCCAAACCTCTGGGAGGCAAGTTTCATTATTTAAAAAACAAAACAAAACAAAAAATCAAACCAAAAATAGTACCATAATTTCAGAGACTCACCAATGACCTCACGAATTTGGCAGAATAAATCTGCATCCTAACTCTTAAGAGGACAAACCTCTTTTATTCTAAATATACCATCATAATCAGAATAGCGTGTGAACTGTTTTTATCCACACTGGCTCTTCATCTCAAACTCAGGTAAAAGAAAACGGTGGTGAAAAAAGAAAATCGTGCAGATGGAGGTGACGGCTCGACCTTCCAGGATCCAGCCCCGCGCCCGTGAGGGGGACGCTGCCGGCCTTTCCTGAAAGGCCATGAACGCTAGATCGTGCTTTCCTTATTTCCTGCATTTTACAATACACAACCGCCGACATCTACATTTTTCTTTGAGAAAACGTCTAAGGTGTCTAAAATAAAATCATTTCGGATTTGGCCATACTTGGGATCTCAGAGCAGCTCATATGCAGAAATCAAACTTCAGCAACGCTCGGACAGGGCGGGGAGGCTACTCTAAAGCATCTTTAGATCATTGAGGGTTGTTTTCCCTCCACCAGACGGGAGGCAGGTTTAAGCTTTTGACAAAGGCAGGAAACAGCAACCGAAACTGAACAGACGAGAACGCATTCGGTGCCGACTAGGCCTCGCCCTGCCCGATTTGCAGCATCTAATCGCTCCCTCTGGAAGGAAGAAAACGCCCGCAGGCAGGCGTTTCTGCTGTCCCGGTTCGCAGAGAGCAGCGAACGCAGGGGCCAAAAAAATAAAAGGAGACCCTGAGAAGCAGGCCGGCGGCTTCACGCGAACACCCCGCGGTGACCCTCGGGGTGCCCAGGGAGCGGCGGCCCAGCGGCCTCAAAGGCTGGACAAAGGCACAGGACGTCGCCCGCGAACGCTGCCTTTTAAGGGACCCCGCGGCCTCAGGCGACCCGGCGGACTCCGCCCCCCGCCTCCGCCGCCATCTTGTTGTTTTTCCCAGTCCCTGCCGGCCTGCCACGTGGCCCGTCGCTGCGGAAGCTGAGGAGCCGCCCCAACTTCCGGCCAGACCGGTTCCAGCCGGCCGGGGCCCGCAGACGCGCGGCTGCCCCCTGGCGGCGGGCTGCGGCGTTCCGGCCGCGCCCCGCTCGCCCGCCCATCCCTCCGCCATTTCCCTCCCGGCGCCCCGCACGTCCGCGCCCGCCGCCGCCCTAGGGGCGGGGCTGCCCCTGCGCGAACCTGCGTTCTTGCGTTCAGGGCGGGGCACCTACGCCGTCTACACGCCACTTAAGCAGTAAGCTTGTCTACTTGTGTCCAGAGATTTTGGTACATGGTGTTTGGTGTTTCTGAACTTTCACAGCGTCTTTCCCCAGATGGGGCTTCTGCCTCCCTCCGCAGACCGATCCCTGAGGCACTGCCCGGCCCGGCCACGCTCTGGCCCCGCCAGTCCCCGGCGTGGGCTGCGGGCGCCGCGTCCTGAGGGCGGGCTCCTAGCCGCCCGCCGTCTTTTCCTCATTCCTTGAGTGTTCGCCATGACGAAGGCCCGTGCGCATGCATTATCTCATTTAACTTGCACAGCAGCCTTTGAGATGGGAGTTTTTCATTTGGTAAAGAGAAAACAAGCTCAGGGAATAATGTACTCGGCGGGGTCTCCGCAGAGCCTCGGGCATCTCGGCTCCCACTCCGCCTGGAGGTTCCCCAGTGAGCCTCCGACCCGCAGCGTCTGCGGCGCCCGCACGCGGGTTGGAAAGGCAAACGCTGGGCCCACACCAGGCCTCAAGTGGAAACTGGGGGAGGCGGGACACAGTCTTGGATTAACAAGTACCTGGTATTCGGGCCCCTTAAGACTCCTTCCCTCCAAGCCTCCTCGCGAGTAAGAAAAGGGAAGCTGCCCGTAAGGGCTGACTACGTGGCAGGCATTCGGAGGAGGCAGTTTCGTGTTTGGTCATCCTCCCCACTGGCCTTTCACAGGAGAGGAAACCAGCTACACTTCCCACAGGTGTAGAATGCTAACTTTTGTATGAAATGGTACGAGGTACATGCTGTTCGCTGGTAACTTACATAAAAGATCCCTGGAAGGATATCAAGACGTTACTACATTGTTTTGCCTCCAAGGAAGGAGGTAGGTTGCTAGGGGGACCGAGTTGGGAACTTTTTTTTTCTTCTGGAAGTCTTTGTAACGTTTGAATTTCAACCACATGAATCCATGACTTACTCCAAATAAAAGTAAGCAGTTAAAAAGTACACGCAGAATAGAATGAGATCCAAAACCAGATTTTGAGTTTAGAAATCTGACGTTCCAGGTTCCATGTGCTATAGTGACTACACATGAAAAACTTCTAAACCATAAAATGCTTTATAAATTTGAGGTATTGTCCTTGGCAATGAAATACTAAATGATTTCTTAGAAATTTAGCTTTTATTTTAAACCTTTGAATAATGACCATGTCTGACTCTGGTGGCTACGTGACACATTGTATGGTACGTGAAATTATTCTTATTTTCAGTACTGCTAACAGCTATAAAGTAACCATAAAACAGAACATAAATGTAATGCCTAGCCTCTGAGGAATATGGACGTGTAATTAATTGATAATTGCAAAGAGATTTGAGCTCTTTCAGTAGATAAATATGGAAAGGCAAAGTGTTGTCCCAAGACTGATCATTGTGTTGAATATTGTTGGTATATATTTATGTCTATTAGGTTCAGTTTACAATTAAATAGATACAAATAATGCTTTTCATTTTCTCGTGAATCTGCATCTAAAATATGTGAAGAGCTTCCTGGGTTGGAAGATTGGTCATTCATTCTGCCACTCTTTATTGGAAATTGCAAAAGCAAATCAGGGCTGTGTGACTTGGGCATGTTACTTAAAGCCCTGAGTGCCTCAGTTGCTCATCTGTTGAAGGAGATTATTAACGTACTTGCCTCACAGACTTCCTGGGAGGATAAATTGAATCAAAGTATGTTGGAACAGTGCTTGGCATAATGTTAGATAAATCGTAACTTAAAAAGTCTAGAAATAAAGCTTGGTGACAGTTCAGAGGAGAAAGATGTCAGTGTTTGTTTTATGCCTAGAATTTTATTGCTGGAAGAGATCGTAAAGATCTGTGATTATTTTTAAACACTTGTTCCAAGCAGTAGTGTTTGATCCTTGAAGTTAGGAAATTGACTGTGGTGGTCCTTTAAAAGCTGCATTGTCCAGCTCCTGGGCCTGCAAATTCTTACAGAGAGAAGACGGAAGTTTTTCCCTAGGTCCACAGGGAGCTGAAGTGATGACGATGGAGCTGGCTGGTGAGATGGTTGTGCCTGCCTCTTTCCAATTGTACTTTCAGTGACGTCATGTTGGCAGCTTGAAATTGGCCACAATGGGAGTATTTACACCCCAGAAAGAGGTAAACACTACAAATCCAAAGGCTTTCGCCCTTGGAGAACTGGTGTTAAATATCAGCACACCACTGCTTGTTACCCACAGCAGAAGTCTTGCTGGGAAAAAAAGGCCCAGAAAAGGCACCTACTCGCTCTTGGGTTGCCCAGTGTGCCTGGACCCAGGAGTCACTCAGTGGCCTGGGTTAAGATATTTCAACAGCCTAAGTCTCTTACTGGAATCAAACTGTAAATCAGAGGTGAGTCACGAGTTTTTCCTGGGTGAGTCAGTCTAGTATTACACAAGCATTTCTGGGGGAAGGGGGAAACTGGGCAGCCTAGGGAGAAGAAACCTGCGTCATCAACAAAAGGAACTAAACAGAGGGAGGAGCGTACTCCTCTGCTGGAGGTGTCTGTGGCCCATTGTATTTCTGGAAGTCATGAACCCCAAAAACTGTTCTTTGTTTTGTTTTTTTGTCATAGACCTTTTTAGTTGTGGCATATTAGACCTCTCTGCCTAATTCTTAAAGTCATTCAGTGAAGGAGCTAGGAGGGGATTTTCCACAGTATAGGAAGCCATTTCTTAGTCATTCATTTATTCATTCAAGAAACCTGTAGTAAGTGCCCATCTCAGTGGTTGTCATAGCTGCATTAGAATCACAGGAAGCTTGCAAATCTACCTCAGTTTAATCTGATGGGATTTGTATGTGTCACATGCTGAGTAATGGTCCCCAAAGACATCCTAATACCTGGAACCTGTGAAAGTTACTTCGTTTGGAAAAGAAAAAAAAGGGGCTTTGCTGATGTGATTAAGTTGAGGCTCTTGAGATGGGGAGGTGATGTTGGATTGCCAGGGTGAGCCCTCTTTCTCCTAACATGTGTCCTCATAAGAGGGAGACAGAGGAAGCTTTGACTATACAGGCAGAGGCTGGAGTGCTGTGCCTACAGGCTGGAATGCCAGGGAGTGCTGGCAACACCAGAAGCAAAGGGGCAGGGGGCAGATTTTCCTTTAGAGCCTTCAGCAAGAGCATGGCCCTGCCAATACCTTCATTTTGCATTTCTAGCCTTGAGAACCATGAGAGAACAAATTTCTGTTGTTCTAAGCCACCCTGTTTGTCATAATTTGTCACTATAGCCCTAGGAAACTAATAGATGGTAGGACGAGACTTGTTTTGAAGCATCTTCATAGCACTTGACATGTGATTTAGCAAACTTCAGTTATCTGCATTAGAGATGAAGGGTTGGTCCGGATGCAGATCCCACCCAGGGTCAATCCCTTGACTCAGTCCCCTTTCTCAATAGGTCTGCAGCCCAGGGATCTATGTTTTGAAAACAAAATGAAAACAAACCCTCAGGTGATTCTGATACATGGCTCTTTGCAAGTCCATCCATCTGCTACGTGCCAGGTATCCTGATAGACATTAGAGATGCAAAGAAGGCTACAACCTAGCAAGAATATGCAGGAATAAGACAATTTCAGTCAAGTTCTGAAATAACTGTTAAATAATAATAACTATTGAGTTGTTTCTTCATGCTAAACGCCATCTCTATATGCCATCTTTCCTGATCCGCAAAACAGTTGTAGGAGGAGGGTATTAAGATCCCCATAGAAAAGAGAATCTTGGAAGGTTAAGCAATTTGCTCAGTGTCATCCAGATGGTATGGAGAGAAGCAGGATAGCTAGAAAATACTGGTGGGCGGTGGGGGGGCAGTCCAGGCCTGAGCTCTTGCGTCAGCAAGGGCAAAAACATGGCAGTGGAAGGGGCTGAAGCCCACTGGGAACTGCTGTGGGGTGGGGGGGCTGGCACAGGGGTGCTGGAGGGGTGGGGTAAGAAATGAGGCAGAGGAGAGAAGTGGGGGACTGCGCCGCCAAACCAGGCAGGCACACTTTTCAGCTGAGGTGCTCAGGGTCACCCTGAGCAGCCTGGGAGAAGGAGCCCAGGAACCCCGGAACTTGGCAGGAGCAGTGCAGGGAATGGGCACTTAAGAGGGACCTCTGTCTCCCTCCATGTATCCACCCAGCATTCAGTCCTGTACCTTCCTACACCTTAGCGTTGGTATGTCTACGGCGAGGGGAGTCCTCTCAGCTGTCAGGCGCTTAAGTCCAAGGAATTGTGCAAAGCTCCTCATTAGTAATTATTCATCAGCAATTTTCAGCTCTTTCAGGATGAAATTTAAAAAAACAAAACAACACATCTTGCAGCAAATCTGAGAAGAAAACTGTCTTGCAGGGCAGCGTTGGCCCCCCCAGGGCAGAAGCACAAATGAAAATCAATGGGAAGGAATTGACAAGACTTCTCTGAACATCAACAGAACTTTGTGCTGGCACTTTGCATGTATTTTACTCCGGAGAATAACCTTGTTTTTAGAAAAACTTGCTATGGAAAAAATTTAAATATACGGAAGTAGAAAATAATGGAATGAATCGCCTTGCTCTATCACCCAACTTGAACAGTTTGAAACAGCCAGCGTTGTTGAACCTATACTCTTCATCCACTCTCCCTGCTACATGTTTTATTGTGATATGCCCCAACACTTATTTAGAAAATTTCAAACCTATTGAAAAATTACAGGAATAGTATAAACATCCATATCACCCAGATTTCACCAACCCCCCCATCTTTATGGAGATATAATTGTCATAACATTGTGTAAGTTTAAGGTATATAACCTGTTGACTTGATGTAGATGGCAAAATTATTACCACTATAGCTTAGTTTAGATTCACCAGTTAACATTTTGCCACATTTTCTTGATCTTCTCTCATTCTTTTGTACTGAGAGCTGCAGAGCAACCCCATCGTTAAAGTTAGGGAAACTAGAGATGAGAGTGGTCAATAATTGCCCAAGGCTCTTATTTTATATGTCATAGAGCTGGGATTGAACCCCAGGTCTGTGTGCATCTATTCATGCTCATCAAAAAAGAAAAAAAAACAAACAAGTTGACTGTGCATTAACTGAAACGGGAATAGTCAAGGGAGCTGCCTCTGGAAGAACCCTTAGCTCAGAGCAGCTGCCCTACCTGGCTGAACAGTCTCCTCCCTCAGCATCTAAGCTGAAGGCTGTGTGCGTGGTAAGGGGTCAGGAATGCTAGCACTCAGGGCTCTAGGCTATTTAAAGAGCCCCTGAAGCACTGGGGCCATTAAAAGAAGCGATGCCCTTTCTCTGAGAGTGAGTTCCAGTTTTTAAGCTTTTTATGCGTTGGCCCCTCCCTGTCAGTTTCCCTTCAAGTCCCAGTTAAGCCAGACAGGCGGGAGCCATCTGCAGCTTTCCCCTTTCTTGTACTACCTCCTAGTCATTGGGTTCTTGAACTTTCCCCCAACCCAGGCCTTTCCCTTTATCTCCATTGCCCCTGCCCTGATCCAGGACACTTCCTTCCTCCCCAGACTCCAGGGAGAGTTCTCTAACGGGTCTCCCTGCCTCCACTCAACTCCGCTTTCAGCCAGTCCCCAGAGCATACATAGCAACCCTGTGAAACTGCAAATCTGAATTTGTCAAATGCAAATCCAATCTAGTCACCCAGCTCTCTCTCCACCTCCCAGGGTTTAAAACCCTTTAATGACCTCCTATTACTCTTTGGATCTGGGCCCAAATCTCCCAAAAGAACAAGGCTTCTGAGGCCATGAGCTCATCCTCCGGGACGGCAGCTCCCATCCTGCTCCGCTGTGCTTTGGGCTCCAGCCATGTGAACGTGCAGGCTTCCTGTTCACCTGGAAGACTTTGACAGGCTCTTCACTCTGCACAAGCACCCCCTTCCCCCTCTGTCTTGCCAATGGGTTTCAGCCCCAGGCAAGTTCACTTTGGATTCAGTGAGATGGAGGAATGTCAATGGAATGGAAAGTTCTCGGGGTAAAAGGGTTTATTAACCAGCTTGTTCTCCCCGCATAGGTCAAGCAATAGTATTGCATCCAACAGCCGGCAGGTCTGTAATCCTCCTTTGTATCTGCCTCTGCCCAGAGCACTGGGAAGAGCTCTTTACGTAGTTACTCAGTCAATAATAGCTTGTTGCCTACCGATGTGGGGCAGTAGCCTAGCAGTAGGCCAGTTACATCATCAAGTAGTTTAGGTTCAGGTGAGGATCCTGGCATAGGAATTTAAATTTTCCCCACGCCATCCCACCTACCAACTCCTGTTCTTCCTAGGATCATGGCTTCCTCTTTTTCTCATCTCCCCAGGACGCAGGCTGGTACACTTGTACACTCACAAAAGAGGTGATATTTTGTTGGTGCGATTCTTTGCTCCTACCTCAGCTTGTCCATAATGTCCATGGACAGGGACTGTATCTTCCTTTGCTGGTCCTGCATCCTAACTGTGGTGATAGGCGCATACTGGCATTGACTGCATATGTGTTGAATGAATGAGTGACTAGATAATTGAGTAACAGAAGTTAGTGCTTAGTTCTGAAGACCAATGTTAATAACCAATTACTTAGCACCGTTATTGCCATCTAGTGGTGATGGATGCATTACACCGCCTGGACCATTTTCAATGATTTCTTCTTTTCCCTTTACAGTTTTGTGAGATCTGCCAGAGTACTCCTGGCACAGAAGGGAACCAATACTTGAATAACAGATGCTTGCTGAATGTTTGCCTTGTTTCAAGTAATACAGAAGGCACTTCTCAACACTGCCTACTTGGGACCTGAGCAAGGGAAAGGTAAGCTGCCTTCCCAAGGTCATGTGCTAAGGAGGACACCCTTGATTCAACCTCTGGACACAAGGTGTATGTTTTTGTATGCTTCCTTGCTTGCCTCTGACATTTATTATATGAAATGTACCCAAAGAAAACTAGAATCCTTATAATGGTTGCAGAGGGCCTGAAGAAAGCTTTCTTTAATAGCAGAAAACATTTTGTGACTAGAGGGTGTGCTATGGGGCTCCTCAAATTTCAGTAGGCTGCTACACATGAGGCCCTGTGGGTGCTCTCATTTTGAAGGCCCCAGGACAACTGGATAGACAATATTTGTGGATTTCATAGTAGGTCTTTCTTGGTGTATGTTTCCTAGGCTTTTTGACGGCTTTTTGACTTTGTGACCTAGTGTGGGGAAAATGGAAGCTCCTATGGCCAGGATCCTCGCCTGAACCTAAACTATTTGATGATGTAACTGGCCTACTGCTAGGCTACTGCCCCAACACCCATAGGTAATAAGCTGTTATTGACTGAGTCACTATATAAAGAGTTCTACCCAGTGCTCTGGGCAGAGGCAGAGACAAGGAGGATTATAGATTTGCAGACTGTTGATGCAGACATAATTTTATCGCTCAACCTATCAGGGGAGAACAAGCTGGGTAATAAACCCTTTTACCCGGAGAATGTTCTGTTGATTCCTCTGTCTCACTGAATCCATAGTGAACTTGCCTGGGGCTGAAGCCCCTTGGCAAGACACCTAGGAAGCTCTGGCCTTCAAGTCTCTACAAAGTTTCAGAGCTCTTATGGAGTAAAATTTTTAACAGCCTTCAAACAGTGCATTTGAGATCTAAGGTAAATACTAATTACAAGTACACCAGCCACCTTGAATATTTTTTGAAACAAAGTAGAAGATACATAAAATGTATGAAACAATTATACTTTGCTTTATGTTCATGACAAGTTTATGCAAGTACATTTTTGGTGGGGATGTAAATTTGGTAACATTTTCTATGTTGAGTAAAGTAGAAAGGAGCCAGAGTTAACTTCATTTGGCAAGTTGGGTGGTGGGCTAAGAAACATGCTATTTAAAAAACACCTGTTGTGAATTCTGTTAGAGGCAGATGGTTTCCAACTTGAACTTGCAGAAGAATCACTAGTGCTTGTTAAGGCATAGCTTGCTGGAGCCTCACCCCCAGAGTTTCTGATTCCGTACAGCTGGGAGAGGGCCTGAGACTTTGCATTTCTAACCAGCTCACAGGTGATGCTGATGTGGCTGGCCCGGGGACCACACTGGGAATTAGGAGAGCAGTGCATCATATCCTCATTTACTGCAGTCATTTCCCGCTTCCTGTCTTTTCTGGACAGGTCAAGATTCAGAAACAAGCTTCACTGTTATGTTCCCTTTCTGGAGGAAGGCAGGACAGAGGGATTTCCTTTCAGCCTGTCTATGGGGCTCATGTCTTATCCAGCTAACTTGGCAGTAGTCAATGACCCTGGACCTGGCTTGTTGCACTTGGGAGAGAGCCTCACTAATAAACACTGCTGTGGCCCGGCGGGAGTGCGCAGGCTGGCGGCTGCTGCAGGGTCTCTGTGGTCCCACGGTATCAGCTTACCTGGCATTTTGGGAATATCTTTGCCTGGCCTGTGTGGGTGTGTGCACCTGAGACCCTTGGTGGAGGCTGTCCTCATTTCTTACTGAGTGTGGCAGCTCTCTCCTCCCGGTCTGGCATCCTGTCTGGCTTCTTTGATCCAAACCTCCACTTGGCAGCCAGGGCCCTCCTGGCACACAGGTTAGGTGTTGATGTGCAGCACCCACCTTTCAGAACATCTATTTATCCTTCCAGAATAAAATTCCCTCTTTAGCAAGGTACCCAAGGTCTTTATATCCATCCTCTACTCTTAAGTGCAGTGTTCTGGTTTTTCACATCCTGAATTTTCTGCCTACAATGTCCTTGTGTCATTTCTTTGCCTATTTAATTCCTTTTTTTTAAACCTAAAGATAAGTCCTTACATAACTCTCTGTGATTCAGGCACACATTGCTTTATAGAATGATTGAATAAATGCATGAATTAGTAAATGAATTGGAATGCAGAAATGGGTTTTTAAAAATTAGAAAATACACATAACATAAAAATTACCATCTTAACCATTTTTTTGTGTACAGCTCAGTGGCACTAATTACATTTATGTTGTGTAACCATCATCACCATCCATCTCCAGAACATTTTTCATCTTGAAAAACTGAAGCTCTACTCATTTAACACTAACTCTCTATTTCCCTCTCCCCCCAGACTGTGGCAGTCATCATTCTACTGTCCATCTCTACAAGTTTGACTGTTCTGGATACTTCATATGAGTGGAATATACAGGATTTGACTTTGTCTGAGCAGCTTATTTAACTTAGTCCAGTGTCCTCAAGCTTCATCCATGTTGTTGCATGTGTTAGAATTTGCTCCCCTTTTTAAGGTTGAATATTCCACTGCATGTATGTACCACATTTTGTTTATCCTTTCATGCAGAGAATGGATTTTTGTACAAGGCTTTACTTTGCAGCATTGAAATAGCAAAAGACAGGTCGCATGTCTGTGTGCAGGGGGTCAGTGGTAGGAAACAGGCACGACCTTACAGTGGAGGCCTGTGTGGCTGCGATAAAGAATGCGGCCTCTTCTTCTGTGCTGATATAGAACAAGCTCTAGAGCGTTAAGGTATAGAAAACTGTGTGGACTGTTTTACTATAGGTGTATAAACAACAGGACAACAAAAACCTGTACTTTCTGTCATTGCCCGAGGCTGTCTCTGAGGGAGAGAACCAGATGATGTACTTTTCTCTCTTTTCTCTGTGCGCTTTGTTACACCTTTGGCATTTTGCACCAGGCGATATGTATTTCCTATTAAAAAAGAAATGTCAAAAAGAATGGAAATAGCCTGTCCAGAGGGAGACGTGATCGATTTCCTGCACATCTTATGCAAGGAGGGATGCTCTGGGCTTACAAATAATATTAAATTAAGCCAGTGAGAAAGACCTCAGTTAAACTCGGTTGGTTGATTCACTTGACTGTCAGTAAAGGTTAACCATGGAGCTCATTCTCTGACCACCTCCAGCAATTTTTTTAATAACCGAAACTTATCAATAGTATAGTGATCAGATCAGTGCAGTGCTCAGAGACTGACCTGGGAAAGCTCTATCCAGATGAATCTAAGGACAAAGCTTTCACTTTATGCACTGTACCTCGCAGTGGCTGCTCAGGTACAGGCTTCTGAGTGTCTGCTCTTTCAAAGCCGTCTGAAGCAGCCCGGAACCCTACTTTAAGATGAATTTGATAGTCTTGTCTGAATAAGTGCTTATATCTGGGTCCACAGGAGCTGGTGTCTTCAGATCAGGGGTAATGGATAGGGCTTCCTGTAGAATGAATGTTTGTTGATTACTAAAGTGTCTGTTTGAGTTAATTGCCATCATTTGTATCATGGTCTCATCATTTGTATCAAGTGCCTGAGCAAGACAAGCATATCTTCCTGTTGTTCGGCTGGGTTTCACCCCATTAAAAGCTGTGAGATTATCAAATTCTTCATCTTCCAGACGATGGTGAAGTCCTGCTGGCACATTCGCTCCATGACAAACATGCCCTGGACATTTGTTATCAGTGACAAAAAATGTTTCTGTTTTAAATATTCCAGTTTAATAAAAAGATAATCATAATGTTCCTGGTTTCTGAAGAAACCTGCTGGAAATCACCAGAGCTGGGATGACCCTGGGTACCGCTAACAATGGCTAACATTTCTGTAGCTCCTTCCTGCCGCTCCATTACTCCTCATTGTCCTCAAAACAAATTCCCTATGAGGCCCTGGAGGTTCTCAGGATCTGCTCTCCACCGTAACTCTCCATTCACACTTCACGCTCCACAGCTTTCACAGTAACTGCCCCAGCTTCCCAAATGACTCCTTTTCTGGGCACACTGTAATTCTCTTTCGTCCGCCTTCTGCACTGTTCTGTCTCAAGTGCTAGTGTGTTCTTGCTCGCTCTGCGTTGCCCGACCTGTTCTTTCTCCAGAGCCCAGCTGAGATGTGACCTCTTCATGGGGGGTGTTTCCTTGACAATGTAGGTGAGGTCAAAGGTCCGTCCTTGGGCTTTCACGGCTACCCTGGCGGTCACCTAACCCCGTATTGTCATTGCTTGTTTATGTTTGCTGGACTTCCAGCTCCTCTGGGCAGTGGGTCTCAGACGCGTCCAGGCCTGTCAGCATCGCCTGGAAGGCTTAGTAAGGCAGAATGCTGGGCCCCACCCCAGGGTTTTTGATTGAGTAGGAGAGGTGGGGGGGGGGCAGGCAAGAATTTCATATTTCAACCAGCTTCCAGTTGATGCTGATGGTGCGGGCCTGGGGGCCACACTGTGAGGACCCCCTGCTGTGGGGCAAGGGCTGGGCTTGCGTTATTTATCTCAGTATCCCCAGCACGTGGGCCATCTTGGTACATAATTCATGGTCAGTAAGTATTTGTCAGTGTCGAATGAATGAGCGCAGTCAGGGTTATTTTGGACATTGCATCCCCCAGGTGTTTCCAATAATATGCTGGTGGGAAATCTAAACACTTTCAGAGAAGTGATGAGAAAGATGATGGGGAAGGATGCAGTGCCTGACACACAGGAAGAGCACAGTGAATACCTGGACGGTGGTGGGGAGCTGGGTGGGGACATTCGGGGAGATTCAGGGAGAAGCGAGGAGGCAAGAGGGGAGGGAGGTAGATCCTTCCTACCTTCATGAGCTGGGGGGCTTTAACACATTCATTTTTGTTTTTGTCATTCTTATTCTCTAATGTGAACTATTTAAGACTGTAAACTTTCACCTAAGTGGCATTTTTGTTATATCCCACATGTCTCAGAATGTAGTTATTTTGTTATTGTTTCACTTCTAAATATTTTGAGATTTATGATTTCTTCTTCAATCCATGAGTTATCTTGAAGTATATCTTAGATATCCAATCATGGGCTTTTTCTTGTTATCTTTGTGTAACTGTTAACTGCTTTGTGGTCAAAGCATGTCGTCTGTATGATGTCAATCCCTTGACGTCTTTTTGAGTAGTGTTGTGGGCCTAGCATAGGGTTGCTTTTTGTAAATGTTATACACTGGAGAACAATGTGCATTCCACCTTTACTGGGTGCAATGTTCCACGTATGTCTGGTGGGCCAAACTAGCTAGTGTACCGTCTTTATTCCTGTGATTCTTACTATTCGTACTATTTCTTTGTGAGCTTGAGCTATCTATTACTGAGAGAAGAGAGTCAGAATCTCCCACTTTGATGGTGGATTTATCCAATTCTCCTTGAAGCTGTGTTAATTTTTGCTTTATATGTTAAATGAATGCAAAGTTGACTCTCTCTTTCTGATGAATAGAACCTTGTATCATTATGTGTTATGTTATCATCTCCTTGTTTACTTGTTTGTTTACTTGTTTACTTGTTACTCCTTGTTACTCCTTGTCTGTTTCCTTTGGTTATACAGCAGTATCAGCTTTCCTTTAGTACTGGCCTGCTTATCTTATTTTCCATTTTTAGACTTTTGACTTGTATGCTTCTTTCTTTCCTTTCTCTCCCCCCTCCAACTCCCTACCTACTCTTGGGGAATGGCTTCTCTTTAAAATAGCAGGTGTGACTAAATTTCCTCCCTTCCTCCCTTCTTTTTTTTTTTTTTTTAGAAAATCCAGTCTGAAAACTTGTCTTTTTTTCTTTAATTTTTAATTTTTTGTCTTTTTATTAAAAAAATTTATGTTGAGGTACATACAATAAAATGTACAAATCTTTGTGTGCAGCTTGATGAATTTTAATATGTGTAAACGCTCATGTAACCATCACCTAGATGAAGATATCAAAGATGAAGATAAAAAATTATTTGCAATAATTTTTCCCCCATCACCTATTTCCCACGTCTCCCCATCCCTTCCATTGTCTTTTAACTGGAAAGTTTTGCCCTCTAAGTGTATTATAATTACTGATTTATTCAGATTTACTTGATTTTATTCTACTGTATTTCCCCTGCTTTATCTGTTGCTCCCCCCATCACTGCCACCTACATTTTTTGCTTTCTTTTGGATAATAGATGGTTTTGGTTTTCCCCTCAATCTAGTCCAACCTTCTCCCCAAATATTTTGCATATGCTTTGTCTAAATAAGAATATTCTTTTAGTGGTTACCCTAGATATATACATACTAAACAAAATTTAAGGTTAATCAATTTCTCTCCTCAGATACAAAGATCTTAGAATGTTTTACATCAGTGTCTTCAAATTGGAGCCCTCATGCATATACATTCTACAAAGCGTGGGGATCGTTCTAAGGGAATCAGTTTTCAGAGCCTCTGTTTTCATATGTGCTTTTTCCTAAAATTGATCTTCCTAGGAACTCCTTTGAGATGAAAGCACAGGGTTTCCTTTCCTATTTCTCCTTTCATAATTCCCACTTTCCTGCTTCTTGGTCATTCTGAATCTAACTCTGGCACAGTGTCCTGAGTATACTAATAACTTTTAAGCTACCAACAAAGTGTTGATTCAAAAACACTGCTGTTAGGTTTGAGATAATGAATGACCCTAATGGTTGGGTAACAAAAATGTTTGCAGCTTAATTGGTTTTCATTTAATTGAATAATTTTGATGCTAGATCACATTGTTGAGAGTTGAGCTACTCCATAATATTGCTGCATCGGCATCCAGTTTGTGTGGCCAAGGGGTCCGCAGGGGCTAGCCCCGCCCTACGTAACATTAGCCCCTCCCTAGATAACAGCCGTGCTCTCTGCCTGCACCTCGCCGTCACCTCCGACTGTGGCCCCTCAAACCATCCAGGACCTGTGATTAATACACTTCTCTATTTCAATTACCTTGTGGTAATTTATTGAATGGAGCCTCACCATTCAAGTACCTCAGGGCTCTCCTTAACAAGTGTTAATTTAACAAAGTCACAACAAACATATAATTCAGAAGTTCAAAGACTTGAATGACATTCCTTTAATCAGTATCCTTCCATTTCTTGCTACTTATTTATATGAGCAATTTTTCTCAGTGCCTGCTTCTATACAAACAAAAATTAGAAATGGAATTGATGCTGAACCTTTCTGATGTGATAATTATTAATATTCATCCATGAATGCTTGAATTAATTGGAAATAAAACAAATCCCATCCATTTGATTAGTAGATACATTTTAATAAAATTTTCTTTGATATATTTAAAAATTAAATGTCAAAATGTGTATCTTTATATTGCTTTGATCAGTTGTGTACTAATCATAATTATAATGCTAACTTAGGCTGGACGGATTTTTTTTAACACTTAGCCTTATACATAAAATGTTCAATTTATATGCATTATTTTTGCTGCTGAACAGTCTGATAGAGTGGACTGTTAAAGACTTTAAAGAACACAAGTGGTTACATTAGAATACAATTCTGGCAGGTGTGTGAGGGGAAGTAGAAGAAAAATAATCATTCAAGGGACAAAAGAGGCAGCCTGTGACATCTGGGCTAGGCTGACACCAAAGGCTTGGCCTCAGTGTTGTTAGAAGCTGGGCTGGCACTGACAGCCATGCTTCGGTGTTCTCCCAGGAAACATGACAATCTCATAGTACACCAGCATCGGGTGGGGTAACTGTGACCATGATGATGTGAACCAAAAGAAAGGCCACTTTATAATCCTGCCTAAGGATAGACAAATACAAGGTCACTGTGCAAGCCAAAGTAACACGAAATGTTCCCATGTGGACGCCCCCTGGAAGGCCTTCATTCCCAACCCCTAGAGACCTTGCCTTTGTGTGATCCCCTCCCCCTGGGTGGGTGGGACCTGTGACTGAATCTGCTCAGGGTGATTGGGTATTATGCCCATGATTATTTTACATTATATGGAAAAGCCGAAGGGATTTTGCAGATGTAATTAAGGTCCCTAATCAGTTGATTTTGAATTCATCCAAAGGGGGCTTTCCTCTGTATTTCTGATCTAATCAGAGGAGTTCTTCACAAGAAGGTCTAGGCTTTCCCTGATAGTAGACACACTCCTTTGCTGACCTTGAAGAAACATACTGCCATGAATTCTAGAACTTCAGAGAAATGAAATCTACCAAGTTGAGGGAGCTTGAAGATGGATCCTTCTCTACTCTGGCTTCCCGATGAAAATGCAGCCCAGCTGGCACCTGAATCCCCACCTGTGAGACCTGAGCAGAGGACATTCAGGCCACCCAACAGCCTGACTCACACACACTGTGAGATAACGAATGATGTTGACTTACATTGCCAAATAGTGAAAATTTGTATGAAGCAATAGAAAACCAATTCTGTTCTCCAACTACTATAAGTGATTGCTTCTCTGCCAATTAAAGCTCTAGCCTTCCCTATTCTTCACTTCTTGCTAAGATTTACTTAATTCAACATAGAATTACCCTTGCATCCTGACAGCATCCAGTCCAGAGCAAAGCCCTGATTCCTTGAATTCTGCCTGAAAGTACCTGATATAAGCCCAAATCCCACGAGTCCTTCCTAATACCCTGGCACTGAGATGTCCGACAGTTCCCCATGGGAAGTGTTCTCCCTTGTTGCAATGAGTCAATAAACTCACCTTGTTCCTGGTCATCTTTGGCTGGGGGACACTGACAAAAGTTTTCCCTTTTTAAAGGGGAGGCTGCTCATGTATTTCTTAAAAGGCTAATGATGGGTATCAACCCACTATATTCAGAGTCTACTGGATATGTTTAAAACAGTGATGTAACTGTTTTATTTTTAAAATGCCACTATTTTAATATATAGAAAATTACATAGTTTGCAACTATTGAAGAATGAAAAAATTTGCATGCCAACTTAAAAATTTGTGAATAGAGGCATAGATTTACAAAATTCTTTCAGGGAAGATACTCCCCTTCAAAAATGTTTGAAGACCCCTGATTTACCTCCCCATTCTCTCTTCCTACACCCTATTGCTGTCTGATTTCAGTTCTACATCCTAGTGTTGAGGTCAAGGATCTAAGGGATCCCACTGGTGCCTGGGATCTAAGTCCTCAGAGGGGATGAAAGGGTATAGACTCCCAGAGGGGCTGAATCCTTATGCGGTTCCTGCCAACTGCTGGAAAGCCACCGCCCAGATGTGGCACAAACACCGTAGAGCTCCAGAATCTGCAAACCGTGTAAACTAGAACAAGAGGCATCTCAGTGATACACAGTGTGGACGGATGGCCAAAGGGACTTCCTAATGCTTGCTTGCGGCTCATGAGCCAGGTCTACTGAAAAAATGCAGTAGGAAGGTGGGATAAAGTGTGGAGGATGGTATGGTAGGAGGCCCAGTCATTTCTGTATTTCTGGCCAACCCAACTGGATGGCATTTACATACAGACCTAAATTGATTAAACAAAAGTAAAGAATTGCTATTTTTTTTTACACACCTGAGTTTGTGGTTGCAGATTCACACCCACTCATTTTGGAACATTTTGTGTACTTTCATTGGGTTCACTGGTAATTGGAAGGACATATAGATCAGTCCCAGGTTAAGAACCTTTGTCTGTAGGATGAAGGCTGCCGGAGTGTAACTTCTTTAGGACACCTTTTTTTTTTAACTATCAAGAAGGGTTGGCTGACCCAAATGAAACTATAAGAGATAGAATGTATGTGGAGCTTTTTTATGGCTTTCTTTTTTTTTTTTTTTTAGAGAGGGCATCTCTCATATTTATTGATCAAATGGTTGTTAACAACAATAAAATTTTGTATAGGGGACTCAATGCACAATCATTACTCAACCCCAAGCCTAATTCTCAACAGTCTCCAATCTTCTGAAGCATAACGAACAAGTTCTTACATAGTGAATAAGTTCTTACATGGTGAACAGTGCAAGGGCAGCCATCACAGAAACTTTCAGTTTTGATCACGCATCACGAACTATAAACAATCAAGTCAGATATGATTATTTGTTTGATTTTTATACTTGATTTATATGTGAGTCCCACATTTCTCCCTTATTATTATTTTAAAATAAAATGCTGAAGTGGTAGGTAGATGCAAGACAAAGGTAGAAAACATAACTTAGTGCTGTAAGAGGGCAAATGTAGATGATCAGGTCTGTGTTTATGGCTTTCTAACACCATCCTGCTGCCTTCTGAACCCCACTCATCTGGCTGCTTAGACTCACACATGCAGAACCAGTCAAACCGGACAGCAGCAATGAATACATCTCTGTTCCCACTGTCCTCCTCACCCATCTCCTGTTGCTATTGGAGCTGCCCCACCCGCCTGAGGTTCAAAAGAAGCCCTAA
Organism: Manis pentadactyla; assembly: GCF_030020395.1. Classification (NCBI taxonomy): domain Eukaryota; kingdom Metazoa; phylum Chordata; class Mammalia; order Pholidota; family Manidae; genus Manis; species Manis pentadactyla. The sequence goes on from NC_080036.1 coordinate 22,741,918, forward strand.
GTCACCTACTTGGACCTGGAGTGTGGACAGATTGGGGAACAGATTGGGGAACCTCCAAGCAAGCACTGGAGAGTTCCTTTCCTCTTTTCCTTCCCGTAACTGTATTTCAATGACAGGCCACAAAATGAACTCACTTCTAAGAGGGTACATTGCATAATACTGGAATAATATAGCTCAGGGAGAGAATGTATTTGCATGTCGGTGGGCATAATATAATCCCTCAAATCAGGTATTAAGGGTCTATATGAGTCACTGGGAGCTTTTCCTAAACATGCTAGGGTTTTGGCTGCCAGGAACCAAGCCACTTCCTCCTGACCTTTGGCTGAGAGATGCAGAAGCGCTAGTACTTTTCACTAGGGCACATGGACTTCATGAAACTCAGTGTCACCTTCCAAACAAAGAAAATTTTAATTCCTGGCCTGAGTGAAGGGGCAGAAGTGGAAGAAACTCTAAGATGTGGTTATGATCCCCTGTTCTACCACTTTCCAGGGGAGATGCTCTGGGCTGCTGGAACTGGAGATTTCTCCAGTGTGAAGTGGGGCTAATTATATAGGAATCTTTGTTTTACAAAGTTCCAATAAATCAAAGTTTTGTTGAATATACTGGTTTGAAATCAAGAGCCTGCTGGGCCTGCTCCTGGTGGTGGGAGAGGGAGGGAAAGAAGGTGGAGAAGGGGCTGCGCATCTCGGGTGAACGGGGCAGGTCTTGGGCCATCCAGCGGCTTTTCATGGCCGCGCGGCACCCCATCCCTGAATTATACCGGCCGTATAATTCGAAGTGTTTGCTGGTCTTGATGGAAGGATATGCAAATCTGACTCCATTCACAGCCTCTCTTAACAGTTCAATTGAAGTGGCATCTAATTTAGACTCATTCATAAACGTCATTGATGTAAATAGCTGCAAATGTGGAGGAGCGCGCCACAAGGCCTGATAATTACTTCACAATGAAAACCCAAGTGTTGGAGCCTCACCGTTGCTAAGACAACTAGGAGAGAAGCCCGGTTGCCCACGGTTACCTGTTACCAGATGTCACTGGTGCTAGAGTGTTAGCTTTGACTTGAGCCTCAGGAGCATAATGGGGAAGCAATGGGAGCTGATGAGTGAGTCCGAATGAAAGCATCTCCTTGCACCCGCGGGCATCCTGAAACCCCTTTTGTTTTTTTGGCCCCGATGGGTTCATGAAGAATCTATTTCATTAACAGGACCATTGAGTAGTCATATTGGAGCCAGAGGGTCCTAAAATGACCCCTTCTCTAAAAGGCCTTTCTTTAAAAATTCTTTGTTAATTAAGAAGTGGCCAAGCCTCAAAAAAATGCAAAAGATATATGGGGAAGTTGTCCTTTCCTGTCCTTGTCCCCCATCAACCCATTTCCTATCTCCCCCTAAAGATATTTTCTAATGCCTATACAAATCAACACAAGATTCCTTTCCTATTCTTTTTACACAGAACACATGCACAAAAGAAAAACATGTCCTATACACTGTTCTGCACCTTGTTTTTTTCCTTGATATATCTTGAAATTGTCTCCTATCAATACACAAAGTGCTTCTTCAGTCTTTTTACAGTGCAAAGCATTCCACGTGCCCACTGTATTTAACCGGTTCCTGTTGATGGGCACGAAGGTTGTTTCCAGGGCTTTGCTGTCACAAAGAGGGCCCCAATGGCGAGCCTCACCTTAATGCTGTTTTTCATGTGTGACTTATCTGTAGGATAATTTCTTGATGTAGAATTACTGGGTATATGTATTTGTCATTTTAAGTTGCCATCCGTAAATCTTGTACTGGTTTGTATTCCTCCCAGCAACGTGTGTAATGCTGTTTACCACATTCTCACAGAGTGTTCTGTCAAACTTTTGGTATTTTGCCAATCCGGTAGCTGAAAAATGTCATCTCAGTAGGGTTAAAATCTGTATTTTTCTTGTATGCATTTAGTTTTACTGAACCATCCATATGCTTTGCCTATTTTTCTATTAGGTTGTTGGCCTTTTTCTTAGGGAGAGCTCTTAATATATTAGGGAGACTAGCTTTTTGTGATGTAAGTTTCAAAAAAGAAAAATATTTTTTTTTCTTCCAGTTTGTCATTTACCTTTGACTTTGATGGGATAGCATAATGCATAGGCGCACAGGCCCTGAAGCCAGACTATCTAGGTTCAAATTCCAGCTCTGCCAACAGTCTGTACTCCATTTTCCTCATCTATGAAATGGGGTTAATAGTACCAACCTCATAGGGCTTTTGTGAGGATTATATTTAAAGTGTTTGTAGCCATGCTCTATATAGAACATAATGAATTCTGTTTCTGATACCTATTATTATTTAAATTATTTTAAGGGTTCTGGATTTTGGGTCAGTTAGGAAGGCCTTCCTCTGCACTGCCTACTTCTTTCCATGTACTTCTGTCAGGGAGGCAGTGTAGCTCAGTGGTTAGGAGCTCTAGTTTTTGAGTCAGACAAACTTAAGTTGCAGTGGCTGCTCTAGTGCTTACTAGCTAAGTGAGCTTCCCTAAATGAGGATTAAAATGACCCCCACTCACAAAGTGATAGTGAGACTTGGGATTGTGGCTGGCATGTGGTGTGAATGCAAAGTGAGTGGTGGTCGTTGCTTTCATTATAATTGTACCAGCCACACTTGGGTCCATATACCTTCACTTCCCTGTCTTTTCGGTAGCTGTGAGCTTAAGGGCAAGGACCATGTATCATTCTGTATCCCCAGAGGTCCACACAGAAGGGCTCAACAAGTGCTGGTTGCTGAATGGGGAAACAAGCTCAAAGGACTGTAGAGATTGCTTAGTTTAGGTGATCCCTTTCAGGTCACAGAGGAGAAAATGAGGCAGAGTGATTTGCCCAGGGTCAGAGCCAGAATGAGCCTGGAACTTCGGACTTCTTTCCAAGGCTTGCTCCACCCCTCAAAGGGCAGCAGCTGGGTGGAGGAGGGAAAACTGCCCCCCTCAGGCTAGGAAGGGCGGGCTTCAGTGTCCTTCACAGCATGCATCTCTACCCATCACTGAACATGAAATGAAGGTCTTCCACTCCAGCTTCTGAAGCATCATTCATTTTCCTTGTTCATGGGTAGACCCACTAAAAAAGAAAAAAATGCATGTGAAATCGAATCGAATTGAATTGAGTTTCTCTGGGCCTTAGTTCCCCCATCTCTAAAATCAGAGGTGACCATTCATTTATCCGCTTGCTCATTGAATGAATGTTTGTAGAGCGTCTATAGACTCTACCTGTGCCTATGGTGGACACTGAGGCTGCAAAGACGGACAGGGCAGAAGTTCTGCACGCAGAAGCTCGGAGAACTGCAGGGCAACCAGCTCAGTAATCCACGAACAGTACCTGACTCTTCTTCAGGTTGCTTGGGACTGCACAGGAGCACAGGCACAGGCCTGTGGAGAATACAGCCGAGGAGCTGTTTGTTTGGCTTGGGCCAGAGTTAAAGAAACTTCAGAGTGGACGTGGCAGTTGAGCTGCCTTCTGAAGGATAACCAGGTGCATCAAGTTTATTGACCTTGTGGCTGCGTATAAATTTTTTTCTTGGCTGATGATGCCCTTTATTCGACAGGCCTTGCTGTGAGCAGGTGCAGAGATTATTCAGGCACTCAGGGCTTTGCACTTCTTTGATGTGATGACACCTCCTCTAGCCAAGCTCTTGCAAACCCCATTTCAACTTCTGCCCCAAAGTGGGGTTGCCTGATTTGGCAAATAAAAATACAAGACTCCAGTCAAATTGAAATTTCATATAAGCAGTTTGCTTGGGACATACTTATACTAAGCATTTATTTGTTGTGTATCTGCAATTCCAGTTTACCCGGGAGACCTGTACTTTATCTAGCAGACCTACCTCAGTGGTATGTGCTGCAAAAGACTCACTACAGGGGTTCCTTTTCCCTAGCAGGTTGCCTTCTTAGAGAAAGTTCAGGATGGCTTAAGCTCTGCTGCTTTCCTCAGCACGCAGTGGCCCATGAGGAAACACCCGCCTTTCTCACTCCAAATGTTCAGAGAGAAGGCTGCCTCACTTCTGCTTTTTCTCCTCTGCCATCAGAGAAACTCTAACCAAACTCTAGGGATGTGCAGTGCGCTCTTCCAAGAAGGCTCGAGGTTTGGCTGTGTGAAATGGAAAGCCCAGGAGCTGGTACGATAGCATAAGGTGGTCTGAGTACATGTATTTCCTGTGTCTGCTGAGAGGTTGGGAAGAGTGATGCCCCGTCTGGCCATACTCAAAGCTCACATTTTAGTGTCTAAACACCATTGCCTAAAAAGGCTTGAGAAGGGTTGATTCTGGGACTGGAGCAGGGAAAATGCAAGGTAAGCCTGCAGCATCTTGTAGTGACAGACAGTAAAGAAGTAATGAAAACCCAAAACAGAGGAAAACAAAACTAAAAACAAAACATGGAAGGAGGAATGTCAAAAGGATTTAGGAGCCCATCTGAAGGAGCTCCCAGTGGAAAACCGGAACAATTTGAGCAAGAAAACACATAACGTGTATGAAATTGTAGCCTAAAGAAGACAATATCCATGAGTCATACAGATATAAACAAATGATTGAATAAATAAATAAATGGGACACAAGATATACATCTTTCTTCCAGAATAATTCCAAATAGTAAATATAAATATCCTCTCTTGCCAGGAGATGGAGCTTAATCTCTCTCCCCTTGAGTGTGGGCTGGACTTGGTGATTCACTTTCAAATGAGTGTGGTAGAATGACAGTTTTACAGTAAGATACCTGGCTGACACTGCCTTAACCAAATGACCAAGGTCAACATCGTCAGTGGTGCATCATGGTGACGCTGTGTGCCCCTGATGTGATGCAGTAAGGGCACCTCACCTCTGCAGCATTCTCCCCAATCCCAGTCTCTCATGAGAAAACACCAGGTAAAGCCAAATGGAGTGATATTCTGTAAAATAACTGACCAGTATTCTTCAAAAGGTCAAGGTCATGAAAAGCTAGAGGAAAGACTGAGAAACTCACCAGCTGGAGACTAAGGAGACATGGCCAGCGAATGCAACGTGGCGTCCTGATGGGATCCGATCCTGGAAGTGAAACAAGAACATTAGTGGAAAAGCTGGTAAAATCCAAATTTACAATGATGTACCAATGTTAAATTCTTAATCTTGACAAATGTAGCCTAGTAATGTAAGGAGTTCATATTAGGATGAACTGAGTGGGAAAACACAGAAAATTAACTACATTATTTTAGCAACTTTCCTAAATATCCAAAACAAAAAGTTAAAACAAATGCCTTAAGGGTGGTTTAAACACACAGCAGTTCAGTTTCTTTCATGAAAATGAAGTTCAAGGTAAGCAGTCCAAGCCTTGAATGTACGCTGGTTCCATGCTCATCAAAAATCTGGGCTTCTTCCATGTTTTTATTCTGCCATCTTTAAACGCTTCATTTGATGGTGCAAGATGGCTGCCAACCCTCCCAGCTTCTTGGCTGGGCACGAGGCAGCAGGAAAGGGGGAGGAGGAAGGGCAAAGGGAGACAGGAGTCCTTGCACCCTTTCCCTTCAGAGAGCCTTCCCAGAAACCCGACACTCCCGCTTCTACCACCTTGGCTGGGGCACATCTAGTTGCAAAGGAGGCTGGGAAATGTAGTCTTGCACACTGAGTAACACCAGTGATCTGTTGCTAAGGAAGAAATGCATATTGGTTTGGCCTCTGGCCCTTGAGTTTTCGCTCCTATGCCCCAGGTGGCCTGCGACTTTCCTCAGATACGCACTCTTCTTGGAAGGCACTGCCTGCGGGAGCCGCCAGCGGCTGGAGGAGAAGCGGGAACAGATTCTCTCTCACGGCCTCCAGGGGGAAGCATCCCTGCCAACACCTTGATTTCAGGCTTCTAGCCGCTGGAACTGTGAGGGAGGACGTGTCTTCCGTTTTAAGCCACCAGTTTGTGGTAGTTTGTTATGGGCAGCTCTGTCTGTGTAAATAAATACAACCCCCTATCTCCCTCTATCTGCCCTCATGGATACATTATGACGTCTTTTAAACTTTCCAGTGATGAGCAGGTATTACATCTATGATGGGTGATAGTAAGCGTTACCAGGGAAGAGGGTGAGGATGTGGAAGTGCAGGGTGTGGGGCGGGGCAGGGCCACGCAGAGCCCGGCAGAGGTGGGTGCGTGTGGCTCTGTGTTGAGGACTGAGACGCACATGGTGGAACTACCCAGACTGGAGGCTGAAACCACCTGTGTCAATATGATTACCATTTCTTCCAGAAAGTTCTTGTTCAGGGAGATAAAACTGTAAACCACTGAGTATTTCACCATTTGCTTTGGAAATTCCTGAAAACCAATTTATTCAAACAAGAGAGTGTACATTTGAACACAAAGCTCTGTTCTCAGAACAACTGGCTGCTCACCTGAGCAAAAAGTCCACTTGCCAAACAATTGTTTGCTAATGAAGACTTGTTCTATGGCTCTTGCCTCTCTGTGGCCACCAATCCTAAACTAAGTTAAAAAGAAAAACACAGGCCCAACATGGGGTCACTTTTGTTGGACCAAGTCACCAAACTGGGGCTTAATGTCCAAACTAATTTCAGTTTCAGTCTCTCCCTGGACTGGAATTTTAAGCCAACCAGCCTTGATATTCCTGATCACCACTGAGGCCATCTGCAGAAGCCCCCTGCTCCCCCGAGGGAGGGTGACCTCACCTGAAACAATCCCTAAGCTCTTCTTTTGCTGACAACTTTTCGCCCCACCCTCCTGTCTATAGAAACCTTCCATTTTGTACAACTCCATGGAGTATTTCTCTACTTGCTGGTTGGGATTCTGCCCCATTCAGGGATTGCTTAATCAATTAGCTCTTCAAATGTACTTGGTTGAATTTTGATTTTTAACAGCTATAACATTATGAACTTTGCCTGCTCCTAATCAGATCCCCATATTAAAAGACCTGCCTTAAACCGCTTGACCTTAGACACCAAACCCAATAGGTATCTCCCTCTGGGCTTCCCCTTCTGATACCCACCTAGGCTTGGTCATGGTGGAGCTCTGTCTCTGGCTATAGTTAAGGAAGACAACATGGCTTTGTTTGATCCACAGGCTGTTCTGGTGGTCTTTCTGGGAAGCCAATGTCAGTCAACAGTGCATATGTGTTTGACTGTGCATATGTGTGTGCTCACTTGTTTAAGAGTCTCTGTGCAAGGAAGTATGTGTGCATATGTGTGTGTGAGCCTTGCGGCCAGAGGTTAGGGCAGGGCAATTTGTGAAAGGTTAGAATGCCAAGCTGGGGAATTTGAATTCTCTTCTGTAGGCAGTGAAAACCTTGAAGGCTTGAATAGAGATGATGACATGTTCAGAACAGTGTTTAGGAAAGAGCTGTGATTTCAGGCTTAGGAGAACACTCAAGGCCATTGTAGCTCTGGGGAGAGGAAATCTTGGGCAAAATACCTCTAAAACTGAGATCAGTCAAAGGGAGAAATAAAGTTTAAAACCTGTTTATTGCTTACAAACTGCAGTCTGGGAACACTTCTCTCCTCTGCCCCCACAGTAGCCAGCGAGCCCTCCCCCAGCCTCTCAGGTTCCATAAGCCCTGGGTTGCCCAGGTAATTACCCATTGATATGGAGATGATATCTCCACCCCTGAGGAACACCTGTTGATATGCAAGTGCACTAAAGCCATACTTCTCTTCTCCCCTGAGGTCTAAAGCCAGGCGAGATATTCTGGAAATATTACAATTTTACCCACAGCCATAGATAAATGTTTAGAAGATACCCACATAATCAGAGTACGAAAGGGGGCAAGATTGCCAAACGACAGTGCACTGGATGAAATACAGCTGCTAGTTCTTTGTCTCTTTTCCACCAAGAAGTGAAGGCTTGTTTCCCTCCCTTTGAATCTGTGCTTATCCTGTGACTCATTTTGACCAACTGAATGCCACAGAAGTGACTGTAACTTCTGAGACTAGGCCTTAAGAGACTGGCATTCTGACTTCCTCTTCAGAATGCTTCCTTTTGAAACATCATTCAAAGCGCTTCCTTTAAAATTAGACTGTAGGAAGTCTGATACCCTGGAGACCACCATGCTGTGAGGAAGCCCAATTAGCCCTGTGAGAAGAGGAAGGCTACATGGAAAAGCACAGAGCCACCAAAAAAGAGAGAAGTCTTGAAAATTCCACTCCTGCTCAGTCACCAGCTGAACACAGCTCAATGCTGTGGGCAGCAGAAACGCCACCCAGCTGAGCTCTCTCCGAATTCCTCTCAGAATCCTGAGCAAGCTAAGTGATTATTTAAGCCACCACTAAGTCATGGGGTAGTTTGTTGTGCAGCCTCAAATATCCTAGACCAACAGCTAATATTTCTTGGTTATTCTGTGCATGCCAAGTATAGTACTAGGCAATATTGCTAAGATGCCAATTATTTATGATTTGGTTTACAGATTCAATGTAATCCCAGCCATTTAGATTTTAATATTCTTGATTAACATTAGCTATTTTCCTGAAAGTATTCTCTATTACATATTTAACATTTCTTTTTATTCATAAGTAATTGCAGAATCAAAAATTTCTCTGAATATATATATATATTAAAGCCAAATAAGACATGAGCCCCAAAGAATCCAAATATGTATTCTCACATATACTACCTTCTGATAAAGTTTTAGAAAAAAAGGGATAGTCCCAGGCCTCTCTTCTTTAATCCTTGAGGGCATGCTATTGTTATCTCTGTTTTACAGAGGGAGGCACTGGAGATTCAGAAAAGAGGGTGAGGGGAAAGAAGGAGGGAGGGAATTAAAGGAAATTTGCATATGGACAGAGGGGAATTAGGTAAAGAAATGAGGAGAGTGCAGGAGAGGAGAGATGGTGTGGGTCCAGTGGCACCTGCCCTTGGTCTGAGCTTCCTGTGCAGGTATTGGTTCCAGAGAGGGATGCTAATTTAGGATCTGGGTGGGCTCCCGGCTTGACATGTGTCTTGTCTCCTTATTTCAGACTCTCCCACATATACATCCAGGTTCACCTACCTCCCTTAGCTCCGTTAGAATTTCCACTTAAAAACTGGGTTTGGGGTGAAGCCTTGCTGTTATTATTTTAGAGGAGACAAGTTGGTAGCAGGAAGACAAAGGCTAGTTCTAATCCTTTAAATTGATTAGTGCAAAGTATTTGCCTCTTTAGAATTCAGTAGCCTGGAGAAATGAGCCCCTTAATGAGGAATTTCACCAGCTATGAATTGATATGCAAATGTATGCAAATAACGTGCAACTTCCCCTAGGCCTCTTGAGACAGGTTTTGTTTTCAACAGGATTACCTCACTGAGCCAGTTCAATTGGGTAGAAAAAACCCTTTGCAAATGGGATTTTCATATTTATAAGACCTGCCATGGATTGAGTATCTGGCACTTGATGTATCTATTTATAACCCTTCAACCCAGAGCTGGGTAACCTCCAGACAGCACTTTGGACCTGAAAGCCAGGTTTGCCTACAGAGCTGAGGAATATGAAAGGCGTGATCCTAAACAATGCTTTGCCTCTGCCATCAGGCTAAGGCTTTTTATCCTAAGAGCCAAGTTCAATTGCTAAAATATCAACACCAGTTTCTTAATTTTTTTTGACAGTAGGAATTCGCAGAGTATGTGATAAGAGATTAAAAAAATTTTTTTTACTAAGGTATTATTGATATACACTCTAATGAAGGTTTCACATGAAATAACAATGTGGTTACTACCTTTACCCATATTATCAAGTCCCCACCCATACCCCAGTGCAGTCACTGTCCATCAGTGTAGTAAGATGCCACAGATCCACTATGTGCCTTCTCTGTGCTACACTGTTTTCCCAGTGACCCCCACACCATGTATACTAAACATAATACCCCTCAATCCCGTTCTCCCTCCCTTCCCACCCGCCCTCCCACAACCCTCCCCTTTGGTAACCACTAGTTCCTTCTTGGAGTCTCTGAGTCTTCTGCTATTTTGTCCCTTCAGTTTTACTTTGTTGTTATACTCCACAAATGAGGGAAATCATTTGGCACTTGTCTTTCTCCACCTGGCTTATTTCACTGAGCATAATGTCCTGCAGCTCCATCCATGTTGTTGCAAATGGTAGGATTTGTTTCTTTCTTATGGCTGAGTAGTATTCCATTGTGTCTATGTACCACATCTTCTTTATCCATTCATCTACTGATGGACACTTAGGTTGCTTCCATTTCTTGGCTTTTGTAAAAAGTGCTGTGATAAACTTAGGGGTGTGTATGTCTTTTTGGATCTGAGAACTTGTATTCTTTGGGTAAATTCCAAGGAGTGGGATTCCTGGGTCAAATGGTATTTCTATTTTTAGTTTTTTGAGGAACCTCTGTATTGCTTTCCACAATGGTTGAACTAGCTTACGTTCCCACCAGCAGTGTAGGAGGGTTCCCCTTTCTCCACATCCTCGCCAGCATTTGTTCTTAGTCTTTTCGATGCTGGCCATCCTAACTGGTGGGAGGTGATATCTCATTGTGGTTTTAATTTGCATTTCCCTGATGATTAGTGATGTGGAGCATCTTTTCATGTGTCTATTGGCCATCTGGATTTCTTCTTCGGAGAACTGTCTCTTCATGTCCTCGTGTGATAAGAGATTTTTAAAACATCTTTGTTTTTCCTGATGCAAAGTAATAACTATTGACTGGCAGATAAGAATGGAAGTTAAGTGTGCATATTCTGGGGTCATGGGCCTGGGTTTGAGGTCAGGTCCACCACTTTCCAGTCATGAGACTAGGGCCAAGCGTTACCTCTCTTTGTGCCTCAGTTTTCTCATCTTTATCTGGAGAAAACTCTCAGGGTTGATATGAGAATGAACTGAGTTCTTTCATAGCACCTGATGCCTGGGAGAAAGGAACTGCTCGAACTTAGCAATTGCCTAGTAAATAATGAAAATTTTAAAGGGAAGGAAGTTCTTCATCAGTCTTAACAACCAACAAAGTAGAACATGAGAAAACAATCAAAACTGGCCATGGTCTTTAACCTTGTGTGCATTGTGAGACCTGGCCGTAAGCAGATGTAGTGCCGGACCTTGCAAAGTATAAAGGAGAACAAACACATTGTTGGTGGGGGAGCACTCATTTTTGAAAGGCAGGCACTTTTTTTTTTTTAAGTTATTTTTATTGAGATATAATTGTGTATAACTTTAAGGTGTTCCTGGATTAACTTGATACATTTATATTACAATAGGATTACCACCATAGGGTTAGCTAACACCTCTATCGTGTCACATAATTATTTCTTTTTTGTTGTAGGAACAGTTAAGATCTACTCTCTTTTAGCAACTTTGAAGTTTTTAACACAGTATTGTTGTCTATAATCACTATGCTTGGAAGGCAAGCACTCATCTTAAAAAACAATGTTTAACCCAATTGTGCCACCCAGTTCTAAAATTTTTATTATGAAATTTTCTAATGTTTAGAAAAGTAGAGAATGTTTTTAATGAACCTCATATACTCATCATCTACATCCAAGTATTGACATTTTACCATACTTAGACTTGTTTTTTTCTTTTCCTTTCTAGTATGTTAAAGCAAATCCCTGACAGCATGTCATTTTACCCCTAATATTTCCAAATGTATTTTCATAAAATAAAGACATTTTCTTATATAACATAGTATTTTTATTTTCATACCTGTATTAGTTTTTGACTGCTGTAACAAGTGACCATAAACTTAGTGACGTAAAACAATACATATTTGTTATTTTACATACTACAGATTACAAATTCAAGTCTCATTGGACTAAAATCAGGGTGTTGGCAGGGCTGTTTCATTCTGGAGGATCTAGGATCAAATCTGTTTCCTTGCCTTTCAGCTCCTAGAGATGGCGGCCATCCCCTGGGCTGTGGCCCTTTCTACCATCTTCCAAGCCAGCTACAGCTGTTGGAGTCCTTTCCTTCTGTCTCTCTCTTTGTGACTGCATTGCGCCCACTGAGATAATCCAGTATCATCTCCCTTTTTTAAAGTCAGTTGCCTGGCAACCTTAATTCTGTTTGCAGCCTGAATTTCCTTCCCTTTTGCCATATCATGTAACACATTCGCAGATTCCTGGGATTAGGATGTGGACATCTCTGGGGACCATTATTCTGCCTACTATGATACCTAAAACAATATTACTTTCTTAATATCATCTTCTAGCATTCCCATATTAAAATTTTCTCATCATATGCCTGAAAAGTGTCTTTCTACATTTTGTTTGTTCAAATTGGGACTGACCCAAGGTCTACATGGTGTACTTAGATGTTCTGTGTCTTAAATCTCCTCAGCTTAGAGTCATCTCTCCTCTCCCTTCCCTTGCATGATAAATTTTCAGAGTAAGGGGTTGTTGCTTAAACTACTTCCAATTGTGAACAAAAACATTGCTTAAATCTCAGCTTAGCTCTTTTGTCCTTCCAGCTGTTTTTCCCTTGGTCTGTTTGTAGTCTTGCCCTACCCATGTGCAGTTTAGGGGTCAGCCAATGATTTGAGAGGAATTTCTATAGATATTTTGAGGTTACCTCCTCTGTGGCTCCCTTCCTTTTTGGAGTTCTGTGAATTCCCCCACTCAATTACTATACTTGAATTCTGTCTTCTGACTCTACAGGCCAGTGGGGCTCCAGACTCTGCTTGACTCCACTGTCCATGCCAGACAGACTGGGGAGTGTCCCAGGGGCAAGAGCCATGTGCACAGAGACCTCATCCGATATGAGTCCCTCTTGATCAGATGTCAACTTCTCTTCTGTTTCTGTCTGCTTTTGGTCACTCTACAGCATCTTCAGACAGCTTTCTTTTATAAAAGTCCAGAGTTTATAATTTTAATTATCAGGAGGAATGGTCTGATATAATTTACTATGCTGTAAACAAGCCACTATTCTTTAGTGTCTTGCCTGTTTTTTTTAATATGCCTCCTTGTTCCCTTGGCCCCTGCCTCCCTCACAAAGCCTTTCTCCTCCTCGTAGCCAGAGCAATCCCATTAGAACATTAAGTCTGATGATGCTATTTCCTTCCTTAGAAGCCGCCATTGGCAGCCCATCTCCCTCAGAATGAAAGCCCAAGACCTTGCAAGCAGCTACATTGTGCTCCAGTGTAGCCTAACCCTACTCTGTCTTTCCTCTGATTTAGTGTCCTATTATTTTCCATTTTAATCACTCTACTATTGCCAAAGTGACCTTCTTCCTGTTCTTTGCACTTGCCTCAGGGCTGTTTCCCTTTCTGTTCTCTCTTCCTGGAAGAGGTTTCCTCCATCCTATTTAAAATTATAACCCCCTAAACCCCTACCTACTCTTACGCCTCTTTCCATCTTCCCTGATCTGTCTTATCTCCATCGTGCTCACAGCCAACTGTGCATTAACTTGTGCGTCCCCTCACACGCATGTAAGTCCATGAAGGGAGGGTTGTTTTTTTTTTTCTTCATGTCTGTATTCCCAGGGTCCAGAACAGATAAATGCTGCTTTCTCCATAGGAACTCATATTGACTCAGCCCCTTAGTACTGAAAAATTTATGTCCAGGGCAGTTCCCATCCATGTTATGAAACTGACATATTTAATCCTGGGGCTATTTCTCTTCACTCCTATTCGGAGTCTTTCCTATGTAGTTCTTCCCTCGTAATGCTGATCCTTGGGACGCCATGCTGTGGAATTTGATAAAATGTCACTGAATTAGGTGTCTGTGGAGTTTGGGTTATTTTTATCAGAAATAATCTCAGGAAAACATCGTATCTTTTAAATTTGTTACTACCACATAAAATATACCGGAATTCTAGTATTTATAGAGCTAATAGGATAGAGATAAGAAAAAGAAGGGGATATTGGTTTAGTCATCATTTACATAATGCATTTTATGAGCCTACATAAATTTTGCATTGTTGACCTTTAAATTAATTTAGCTTTAATGAGATGGTTTCATTATGTTTAAAGATGTAATGTAATTACTTTATTATGTTTTTAATTATTTTTTTTAAGTTTATTTATGCTTTGTCCCCCATCAAGGCCCATCTTTATTGACTTCCCATCTAAGATTTTTAGTGTTTTTGGTTGGGCGGTTTGTAGAGGTCTGATCTCACTGAATTACAGTGTTATTAAACTGTTTAATTTTCCAGGGCGCTCTACAACAACTTTTGCTTTACCAGAGACCTATACTTTCAAAAGAGTTAAATTCTGTGATCTGAAAATGGACTCTACAAAAATGTAGTTTGCAACAGGAATCTTTTACCATCCCACGCAGACGTGGAATAATGAATCTAGAGCTCAGCCGAGGCTCAGCCTTTGGCCCTCTAGTGTTGGATCTGGAAAGTGCAGGTTCATTTTGAACACGACAGTTCGTCCCATGAAATCCCAGGGACCCCAGAGGGTCCCAGGAAATCTGAAGGGAGGGAAGAAAGAGGCTGAGCAGTGTGGACTCTGACCTTAACCTTTTCAGCCACAACACTCCACTTTTATATATTTTCTTCATTTTGGGACACTGCTAAGCTCTTACTTGACAAAACAGTGTGTTTGGTGCTTCAAAAATATAAGTTGAAAAACTCTAGCACTAGAATGTAAGCATATGATACTCAAGTGATTTTAGAATACATGTTCATTATGTCATTGGATTTTAGGATTTATGTAGTATTTCCTCATAAATACTTGGGCTAGCCCCAAATAGCTATTTAACCTATGGTGTAATTGAACATCTGTGTATTTTCCTTAAAAAAATATGCAACAGGATTTACATGCTTGGGTTTCATGCAGTCATACTCAAACAGCCAGGTTTGGGAACTCATCTGTGATACTGTATTTATTGCTGCTAATCAAGGGGTCTCTGAGTCCCCTTCAGGGAGGGCCTGCTGGAGGCATCCTGAAAGCAATTTTGATGTCTCTGCGTGAGGCTGGTAGTGAATTGTCCCCCTCAATCCTTCACTGAAACAGTGTTTATGCTGTTTATCGCTTTCTGGGAAGGAGTCAAAGTATATGTGGGTAGAAAGTAGATTTTACCGGGAGCCAGAAGGGGCCTGACGTCCCTCTGGGGAGGAAGGAAGATTGGGGTTAGGGGATCACCCTCTTCCAACTTTCCCAGATAAGGATCCAGACGCCCCTCATACTTCTCTCCTGAAGTTCTTCTTGTTCTCTTAATTTCTGGGGACTGTAGTCTGATTCTCACAGCTCAGAATTTGGGTTCTTGGCTGCTGCTTTTGTCAATGTGACATTCTTATAACTTCTGTTTTAAAATCTGCCCAGTTCCCCAGACGACAGTGTAGTTCATTGGTTAGGAAATGAGGGTCTGGACTCAGACTTCCTGGTTTCATATCTCACTTCCATTCTTACTGCCTGGGTGAACTTAGGCAAATTTATTGTGGTAGAAACTATTATTCCTTGGCAATATCTATCTCTGTTCTTCTGTTCTTCCTGGGAACATTAATAGGCACTTTCCCAGCATCTAGGTGGGCTAAGAGACTAGTTTTAGTGGGTGGAAACTAGTTTAGGTGTAAGAGCCATGGGATTCTCACTCTCTCCTCCCCTGCTATCTAAATGCAGGGGACCTAGCGGCAGACTTAGGCGCAGGAGGTGGCTGTGTCACAGTGTGGAGAGGACCTGGGTCTCTGCATGAGGGCTGGAGTGAGTCCTTCCTCCCAGGCCCTGGCCTAACAAGGACCTGGGGAAGAGGTAGGCCTTCAAAGCCACTGAGGTTTTGCTTGTGATAGCTGTCAGCCTACCCTGACTAATACATTTCCCAACCTCTCTGAACATGTCTCCTGACCTGTGAAATGGGGTGTTAGCTGTCGGTGCCCTTGGGTGCTCTGTGAATTAGGTGAAGTAATTTAATGTACAGTGCTTGACACACAGTAAGTGATCAATGGATGTGAGCTATTGTTATTAAGTGAATGTGATTGCCAGTTAGAGGAAGGGACGGGTTTGTGCCTGGGAGGTTGGAGGTCTAGGAGGCATGGAACAGTAGGACTGTCATCATCGTCATCAGCCCCATCATCAGCATGCCCCCCGCCATTTTCGGAGCATCTGCTTGGGCCCGGCTCTGTCCTAGGGATGTTTCACTTGTATTCATTTCAATGCCCTGAGACAGGTATTATTAACTTTGATGTCAAGATGAGGATCCTGGGGGTCGGAGCTGCTGCTGAAGCTGTCCACATTCACACAGGCAAGCGTCACAGGCAGGCTTGAAACTCAGGGCTCTCTGACCACAAGGCCTGATTTTTTTTTTTGCTGCAGGGATGATCCACATGCATTTTTAGGAGACGTGGCACATATTTAAAGAAAAAAAAAAAGAGACTTCCATCTGCTTTTCTTCTCACTGGGGAACTGTTGTGTTTTCCTTTTGAGACTTCTACTTCAGGTTGTAGGGATTTGCTTTTATCAGTTACTTTCGTGATGTATAGCTTGGCTGTGCAGATGTGGGGGGCCCCAGCTTCCTCCCTTTTCCCCCCGAGGTCCCATTCCTTCTCTGTTTTCTTTGAGCTGTGGGCTCCACGTGGAGTTGGTCAGTAGAAAAAGGGACTGGATCTCCAGAACAAAGCCCATGTTTGAGTCCTGCCAGCGTCCCTTCCACTTAAAGCCTCCCGTGAGAAGAGTGAGTATTTTAAAGCCCTCTCAGGCAAGGACATTGATAATGTAAGGTAAGATCCTAACGCCAAAGTAGCCTTTTTCTTTTTTTCCTGCATAACTTGCCAGAAGCAACTTCCATCTCTGCATTTTTGTGTGGAGCGAGGAAAGATTTAGATGCAGTTCCCCAAGAATGAGAAAGGCTTAGTGAAACTTTGGAGATGCTGGTGCTTAAAATCCTGATGCTAGATTAACCAATGACCGATTTCTCATCACAGTGACGTGTAATTTGTTCCCTCTTCCTCCTCTTTGAGGTACCAATTTCCATTTTAGCAACATAATGCGCTCCATAGACCGGTAGATTGGTGTAGGTTCAGTCATTAGTTTCTTGGGGGTGTCCCTGGATGTCATTTGCTTTTATATTAACAAGACACCCTTACTTGGAACTGTTTACATTGTGCCCACTTGCAATGTGCTGAGTTGAGACAGCAGGTAGGGATAAGGGTTCGTAATGTATTTTACTTGCCCTGCTCTTCTTCTGGCTCTGATCAGACTTTAAAGCCCCAAACGTATCTTTCTTCCTTTTTATTTCACAGGTAGTAAAGGCAAGATACATGGAATCATCTCCTATGCTTAAGATTATATTTGAAACGCTTACAACTATGTTCAGGAAAAAAGCCTTGACCACTCTGTGTTAGGACAGTCAGCAGGGCTGATTTTCTTCTAGAATATCATTGCTGTCATATTATCATTACATTATTATAGAAATTCTTCTGCAGTAAAACTTTGAAAACTGTTCAGTTCTTTAAAAATAAATGTTAGTAGAGATAAAAAAAAACACAAAAAACTCTTTGTGGATGTTTAAGAAATAACACAAGATGGAGCCAGAGAGCTGAAGTGGAGATGGATTTTCTTCCAGGCGCAAGGGCGAGCTGGGTGAAAAGGGACACCCTGTCGGGGGGAGTCCGTAGTCACCTTTGCACCACCTCACAGCCTCGTCTGTCTCCACGAAGCCTCTTCACGAGCTTCTCAGCCGGGGCGCCATCCTCCGGCCCTGGAAATCCGTGGAAGAGGCAGGTTGGCCTCCAGCAGCGGCGGCGGGAGGGAGGAAGAGAGGAGCCGCGTGCTCAGGCTGTGCCTGTGTGAACACCCGCCCAGCGGCACCTCTCATGGGTGGTGAACGAGTCTTGGCTTCCAGGTGGCCACAAAGAAAGGGAAAAGGAACAGGAATATAATACTTGGCATATTAACTTTTTTTTCTCTCACTTTTTCATTATGGTAAAATACAAAGTTTACCATCTTAACCATTTTCAAGCCTACAGGTCAGTGGCAGTGAGTCCATTCACACTGCTGTGCAACCGTCACCAGCAGCTGTCTCCAAGTCCTTGCAGCTTGCAGAACTGAAACTCTACCCACCAAACACTGGCTCCGTTCTGCCCCCTCCCCCAGCTCCCGGCAGCCTGACCGCTCTAGGAATGCCGTGAAGAGGAAGCATACGGTATCTGTCCTTTCGTACCTGGCTTGTTTCGCTTAGCATGTCCTCACAGTTTACCCATGTTGTAGCATGTGCCAGAATTTCCTCTCTTTTTAAGTTTGAATAATATTCCATGGTGTGTATAGAGCACACTTTTTTTATCCATTCCGTTGTCTTTGACTTGGGTCGCTTCCACCTTGTGGCTATTGTGACTAATGCTGCTTTGAACATTAGGTGTACAAATATCTCTGAGTCTCTGCTTTCAGTTCTTTTGGGTGTATACCCAGAAATTGAATTACTGGATCAAATGGAAATGTTACGTTTACTTTTTTAATCAAATAGTAATGCTATGCTAAGTTTAATTAACACTGTGTTCTACAGTGGCTGCTCCATTTTACATTCTCACCAGCAAAGTACAAAGGTTTCAAATTCTCCACACCTCATAACGCTAATTATTTTCTGTTTTTGTTTTTGGCTATAGTCATCCTAATGTGCATGAAGTGGGTTTGATTTGCATTCCTGGAAAAGTTTGTTTTTATTTGTTTATTTTTTAAGCCACAGAATGTTTCTTCAGAAAGGAGCCTGTGCGGTGTGTGGCCGGGTGGCTGAGTGTGGGATGGGGTGTGACGGCCTCAGGGAGAATCCCAGGGCCCTTGGGCACGAGCGTGTGATGTTGGCCAGTCACAGCCGCTCCGAGCTCAATGCCTTTACCTGTTGGGTGGGTTCATATTAATTCCTTGCTCATGGGTTGTTTGGAGGAATACACCCAGCAAGGCACAGAAAGCTCTCAGCCCAGTTCTTGGTGTGCAGTAAGTGCTCGGAACGACAGTCCCGTACACGGAAGACCAATGCATGATGCAGTAGCCAGAGAGCTGCTTAGGCTGATGTGGCCACAGAGGGCCTTCCAGTCTTCCTCCTCAGCACCTGCTTTCCCCCACATTGCTGACATCCTGCCCCTATGGGGAGCATCTTAGCAAAGAGGAGCCTACTTGGAGTGCTGCACTGAGGGGCTCCTAGGGGCCCTCAGTGCTGAGGTCCGAGACTATCATTGGAGGTCGCTGAGCTGATCCCCAAGTCTCAGCTGAACAGAGCAGCGTCAGCAGCAGTGCTCCTGGCCCTTGGGAGTCACCCGAGGCTCCTGGCTCACACTCGTTTTCCTGGACACCGACACCTGTGCCAGGGGCCCATCCTGAAGGCTTAGTGAGGAACAGACTGATCAGGCCGGCAGGGCGACCCCTCGAGCTGCCCTCTGCCCAGCTCGGCCCCTCTGTGGAAGACTCCTCCCTGGGTGGGAAAGGTCGGCTGACTCCTGGAAAATGAGCCCTTGGGCTTCGTAAAGAGGCAAAGTTTTATCATTGCTGAAAACAGGGAGCCATGTTTGAGGGAAATGGGTCTTCATGAACTTCATTAAATGTGTTTGCTGTTTGTAATTTGAACAGAGCAAGGAGTGTTTTGAAATAGAGTGCCGTAAGTTCACCGAGAAGTCAGGAAGCTTGGGAGGAGAGAGAGGCCGGGGCAGGACACAGATCCCTTATTCTTACAAGGAGCTGGTGGTAACTTTGCAGGATGACTGGTTTAGGCTCTCTGCCTGGAGGTTTCTGTTTACTGTGCAGGAACAATTCTTACAGGGAGGGATGGTGTCTGCACAGGGCAGTTAGCAAGCCGTGGGAACAGGCCAGCTCACTGAGGGTGCTTGGGCTGGGGAGGCCGGGCTGCTGGGTGGAGGTCCGGGCTGGCCCAGAGGGAAGGACAGAGGCCAGGCCTGGGCTGATGTGATCTCGGTACCAGGAGCCACCCGAGGAGGTGATGCTGCAAAGGAATTCTTTCTGGGGGAAGAGGGTTGCAGCAGAAGGGTCCTCAGCCATCTGCTGAGGAGTGCGGCTGGAGACCCCTTCTGGCAGGCAACAGCTATTTACTGCGCATGTGAATTAGACCTGTTCCTTGGTCCTTCAAGTCCCAGTAGTGGAGCAGTCAGCTTAAACTCAAGCCGGTACTGGAGAGGCTCAGGCAAGGCTGCTCAGGGAGTACAGCCTAGTGGAGGTGATGTGTGAGCTGGGCGTTAAGGGATGCATAGGAATTTAATTAGACGCACCATGAAGCAAGCGGTAGAGGTGGGATGGAGGCAGACTGAGTGGCCTAGGTGGAGGCTGAAGAAACAGTTCATGCAAAGTCGTGATGTCGAGCAGTGGAGGGGAGGTTCTGAGAACCTCAAGTGGCTGGAATATAGGGTCTCCTGTGGTGGTTGTGTAGGTGTAAGTTGTAGCTGGAGAAGGAAGAAGGGGTCAGGTTGTGCTAGGCCCCTTATGTCTTGTAAACCTTGGTAGGGGGTTTGAATCTTGGCTTGAAGACAGTGGGGCGCCAGTGGCAAGTGTGAAGCAAGGGGTTGACATCAAAAGACATGTCTTTTTGGTAAGGACTCTGTGGAGACTGGATGGGTGGGGGCAAAACTTGAGTCAGGTGCCAATATTGCCCTCCTCCACGCCAGGCTGACTCTACTCTAGGGTAGAAGTCGAGGTCAGAGCTAAGATGGTAGGGTAGGAAGGAGTGGAAAGTGCCCTTTTCCACTGCACAGCTCTAGGCGGCAACATCCTCTTATACCACAGTGTGAATAATAGACCTTCAGTTGCGTAGTGCACATCCTGAACAACCCTATGTGCATCCCTGACAGATTGAAGATTAAAGAGGATCCACAGGATAAATGATGGTGGTTGACTGAGTAGGGGAAGGAATAGAGAAGAATCAAATATGACTCTCAGGCTTCTGACTTGGTGTTGAGGAACACTGGTGCCCTTCACTGAGTCAGAGGACACTGGAAGGGGAGGTGGTTTGGGATACACGACTGGGAGAAACTGGGACAGCAGAGGGAAGCATGAGTGTGGGTGCTGACACAGAGCCCTTGTGAGCAGGCACTTTTTCCTCCTTGCAGCTCCTGGCTCCCAGCTGGGAACGGGGGGCCTATAATGACTTGCTCGGGGGCTGGTCCAGGCTCCTTGAGGCGGTTAGTGTCCTTGTGGGGAGTGGTGGGTAGCTTTGGGGTCAAGAACTAGTGGCAAGGACAATAAATGCTGCACAAGAGCCTTCAAGGGACATCCTTCATTGTCTCCATGGTGACCTCAGACACAGAACCTGTAAGGGTAGCCACTCATTAGTAGGGGTCACTCACACTGCTTCCAGGAAAAATGCCTGAAAACCCCCAAAACATGGTGGTGGTGGAACTGAATTTGACCACTTTTTCTTTTTTAAGACCCGAATGCCTCCCATCTCATTTTGTGTGTAGCCAGGCATCTTGAGAAGACTCCCGGATGAGCCACCCCTTGAAACCTGGGGTTCGGCTTATCAGCCTGGGCAGGGCCCCCTGACTGCAGAGACATAGCCACCCAACCTCGTTTCCATTCAGGAAGGTGCTGAACCCCCTACTCTCCCCAGGGCCAGACGCTCACTACTCTGCAGGGAATATTAGAAGCAACTGTGAAAAAGACATCACAGATGTTGTTGGCTGTGAACCTCGGAGCTGAATTTTCCTATCGCATCTTAAGAGTGTGGGTCTTAAATCCGTCCTAATGCAGGGTTCTGTCATACCCGTGAACTTACTGCTGAGGGCAGGATTTGTGTTGCTAACTCAGCCAGGAGAAGACCTTGCATAATACTCCATCACTTACCATATGGAACCCATAGGGCCAATTCTGATTTTCTTGAAGGGCAAAGGGAACACTTTGCTGTCTTATTTGAGCTTCTCAGCCCATAGTTGGTATCCTCTGTGGGGAACTTGGGTGGGGATACCCAGCAGGCAGGGGATGCTGTGGTCCCCAGTGGTACCCAAAGACCCTGAGCATGAGGGAGAACAGATAAAATTCAGATGTGGGTTTTGGAAGGACCTCTATGAAGCGTAGGTGGTGAGAAGAACAAAACTGTAGATTGTGAGGACTGGACAAAGCCTTTGGGATGGTTTGCCCCCATTTACTGAATTTAAGTTATATTCAGATTGGTGTCAAAGCCTGATCGCATTTGAGGCTTTACTCAAGGTTATCCAGTGGCCTCTAACACTTAAAAATAATTTTTTAATTTACACAAGTAAAGTTTCATTTGTTAAGTGGGGCCATTAAATGAAACACAAGCCTTCACTTGTGGCCTAATAATAACCCCAGAGTTTTTTTCCTGCCCTAAATTAAGAAACCTCATTAAAGAAGGGGGCTTTTGTTGCAAGAAGCCACAAAGCATGGCCTGCTTTCCCCCTGCGTATAATGACAGCAACGATTACAGCTCGTGGCTGAGGCAATGATTTTCTGGTGCCTTCTCTGTGCTTGCAAGAGATTAGAGTCATTACTGAGATGTTCATGATCCAACTCCCAAACTTAACTAACTAGAGTTCACTTCTGCTTTTCCTGGAAGAAATGAAGAGACTTCTTCTCCTTCCCTTAACCTATGGTGGTGAATTCAGGCTGACCCTAAACTAGGGGGAAGATTTGCAAAATGTGGGCCCACTAAACCCCAACCACTTTGGCAAAACTGTTTCTCTGAGGAGTTGTGTACTCAGCAAGGACACACAACTGCAGACAAGGGCATGCATTTGATGTGCTCCGGAAACCTGGCTCTCCCGCCGTTGGACTTGTTTTTCTTTTGTCAGAGGATGCATGACCAGGAAAAGGTCTGCCAATCACATCTGTTCACCTGGCTTGACCTCAGAGTTGGATGGCTTTTCCCTGTGTCATCACAGACGTTTGTTCTGAAGCAAAGGCCCGACTTTTCCCTTCATGCACAGGCAGCATTGTTCGTTTTCCTTTCTTGACAGTTCTGCCAGATCTGCACATAATGTATATAAATCCTCTAGCTCAGTGCCTGGAACACAGTAGGTGCCCAATTGCTTTGGGTTGGGTGCCCCTGGAAGCAAATCCTGAGACACACTGTAAGGAACTGGGGGAAATGAGACAAAGGAGGGCAGGCAGTTGATGAAGGGGTGTCATGAAGCCAGCTCCCACCATGGACAGCTGCACTTGGGTCCTGCAGGAAACGGGGTGTAGTAGAGGATTATCCCGTCTGAGGGGCACGGGAGCTGGGGTATTTGTCCTCCAAGTTCTCAGTGGTTGGTTGAGAGCTGAGAGGTGTCAATTCCTCAAATGCCTGCTGATCTACAGAGCCCCCAAGCAAAGAAATGACACTGGCAGTTGGCACCAGCCAGTGTGCTGGCTATGGGGTATGGGCAGGGCATGAGCAGGGACTGTCACATCATTATTATATTCTTTTCTTTTCATTTCTCTCTTCCTTTTTGCCTTGATGTCAAAGTTTGTCCCACAAACTTTCGACCCATTTCCAGCCACCTGTGGTCCACCGAGATTGTGCTCTAAGTTCTGTACCTTCCCTTCATTTGCCTTGGATGGGACCATACCCTGGCTGTGACATCTGGTTTTCTTTAAATATTTTGCAGGCATGAGCTAGAATGCAAAAATGGGTTGCTGTGGATCTCACACATTCCTTCCTCTCAATAGGATGTGAGCTAGGAGCAGGTTACACTGATACTTTAGAGCTGGTCTGCTAGGAGGTCCCCCTGTGCCTGATGATCTCTACAGTTCTCCAGCTGCCTCAGTGACCTGGAAGAGGAAGCCAGAACACACAGCTGGGCTGTTCTCTGGACTTCCAGTGTCCTAAGCCACTTATAGGAACTTCTGGAAGACACCTGGGGACTGGCTGCCACGTGAAGCTTACCTTTAATAGCGTGGTGGGCTTCTACTGGGAGAGTCAAGAAATGCTGGTCCTGCCCCACTAGAGTGGGTGGCTCAGGGGAGGATGGTGTCCCACAGAGGCTTGCTCTGAGCAGGCGCTACCTTAGTCTGACCAGATTATCCGTGACCAACAGGGAAGAAACTGCTGTTCTAGAACCTGAGAGCCACAGGATCTGGCCTGGGGGGTGGCTGCCTCCTCACCACATCTCTGCCTGACCACTGCCCCCTCCTCATTTGTCTGTCCAGCCTCTGCTCAGTGATACCAACTGTCTTAGGTGGGGCTCCCTTAGAAGCGGACCCTGAAATAGAATTTGAGTGCAAATGGTTTATTTGTGGGGGTCAGTCCCAGGAAGTGTCTGCGGGGAGTCAGAGGTGAGAATGGAAGGGCGCAGTTCCTCTGAGGACCTGTGGGAGACTGTGCCAGACACACTATTGAGCCCCTCCCTCTGGGGCAGAGAAGGAGGATCCTGTCCCAGCTTCTAGCCTGCTTTGGTGGGGGCCAGAGCATGCTCCTCACCCTCAGCAGAGAGCCCCGGGTGATCATAGGAGAGACTGGTGGCTGCTGGGACCTGGGTGGCCCCAGGCACCAGAACTGGAGTGTGAGCCCCCACTGCGTGCCACATGCTTCCCATGTGCTCACCTGCCTGGCCCATTTTACAGAGCAGGGAAGAGGAGAGTATACAGCATGCCCAAGGTCATGTGTCTTGCCCAAGGCCGTGCGGCTTGTGCAGTGGCCTGTCTCGCTGCCGAGCCTGAGCCTTTTTGCGGGGCGTCTGCTGAGGTGTCCCGGCTGGCTCTGTGCCGTTGGCTCTCTTTGGTGCTGGTCTTGGGGACATCCCCTGTGAACTGCTTTCATGGAGGGCTCTGGTACCTCGCCCTTGGCTCCAGCAGGCTGCATGCTAGATACACTGCAGGAACGCAGGGCAGGCTCACTGCTAGTAAGGCCGCTTTCCCAGGGGGTCCTTGAGGGTCAGAGCTGGGACACTCGCCCAATGCCCACAGTTGGTGAGGGTGGAGCAGGCTTCTGGTTATTGATTCTCCAGGCAGTGTGCGTTTACTCTGTCAGGGTTCGGAGGAACTGCCACTCCCACCCACTTCTAGGCGTAAGCTGGGGACATCTCAAAGGTGGACAGCTTGGTTAGTACCTATCAAAATTACAAGTGCACACGGCCATATAAGCGGGAATTCTACCTCTGGGAGGTGACCATGCAGTCAGACTTGCATGCCTGTGACATGGTTCAAAAAATGAGTGGGTCCCAGCAGCACTGCTTGAAATTGCCTAAAGAACTGTCTTGCCAGTGGGTTTCAGCCCCGGGAAAGTTCACTATGGATTCAGTGAGACCAAAGTGACAAAATGACAGTGGAAGGTTCTTGGGGTGAAAGGGTTCATATCCAAGTTTATTCCCGCAGTGCAGGTCAATCACTAGAATCCCGTCCACTCAGAGTGAATCTGCAGGCAGCAAGCCAGTCTCTGCCTCTGGGCCTCTCTCCCCTGCAGCCGTCTCAGTCTCTGTCCTCGGTGCTGCCACCACTCCAGTCTCATCTCTGCTCTCCTGCAGCCTTACAGTCATGCCACCCACCGTGTTGTCCAGAGCACTGGGTGGAGCTCTTTATATACAGTCAATAACGACGCATTGCCCACACGTGTGTAGTGAGGTCAACCAGGGCCAGGTGAGAATCCTGGCCACAGGAACCTTCACTTTATCCACAAGGACCATCAGGAGGAGACTGGCCAGTGCGGGTGTGGGACCTCCATGCACTGAAATGCCACGCAGCCATGAGAAAGTGGGGATGCGCTCTGTGTATTTATGTTAGAGAAAAAACAGGGGCAGAACGGTGTGTGCTGTGCGCTGTAACTAATATAAAGAAAGAAAACGTGTATATGATTACTTATGTATGTCTCTCTCTGTTAGGGGACCAAGATCCAGGCGACTCAACATTGATTTATTCTGGGATAGGGTAGAAGGCTTGGGTTGGGTGGGAAGGAGACTCTTTCTGCTTTTACCCCTTTGTATCTTTTCAATGTCAAATCATATGGATATGCAGTATCTATTCACAGATAAGTAAGTAAGTAAAATAAGGAAACAATAAGTAAAAAGAAATGGCATGTTCGTTTTGTTATATTTATTTCACTCTGAAATCCCAGTTTCCTCATCTGTAAAATGAGGAAAGTAATAATTGTTTCTGAGAGTGATGACTCCTATGTCCATCCTTTTATAATACTTACTGCTGCTCTTATATGTTTAATTTTAGGAGCAGTTGACTTGATCTGTCTCTGCTGTTTGAGGAGCAGCACCATGAGTGTGGGACGTGGGTGTCACTTGCTCACCACCCCATCTTTGGGACCTGCATGAGGTGGGTGCTCAACAAAAATATTTTTTGGAATGAATGAAAGCACTTTGTTAATGAGAACATGCTCTTTATGTCTGTGTGGTTATTATTTATAGCATCAAAGAACAAGAGCAGCTGCTGCACATAGAGGCTCAGATGGTTTAGGTTAAATCCCAGCTCTGCTATTTGTTAGCTGTGTGACCACTGGCAAGTCACTTAACCTCTCTGTGCTTGTTTCCTCATTAGCAAATTGGGAGCTGTGGAGGTATCTACCACAAAGGATTGCTGTGAAGATACAGAGTTCATACTTATAAAGCACTTAAAACAGCACCTGGCACTCTGTAAATGTGAGGTATTATTTGCCTTGACTTTTTTAGTTTTTTCGTGATAAATGCTTATCTCTATGACACGGGCAAAGCTTCTTTTAGAATGCGGGAAGACCTCTAGATGAGTAGGAATACTTCTTCGATTGTTCCCCCTTTCAGGTCTCCCATTCGTGGAACGTTAAGGTGGCTTATTCTTGGGATGCTCTCATATTTTTCCAGGGAAGACCAACTGGGAATAAAGCCTCCTGAATTTAGAGGGCAGTCGGCCCCCAGGTGCCTGGGTGGGTTGTGTGTGTGTCGGGTTCTTTCGCTCTCCTTTCCCAGCACCTGGAGCCGTGCCCTCCCGTCCCGCAGGAGCAGCTGGTTGAGGTTTGGTGGCGTCCCCGCGCAGGCTGCCTCTCCCTGCGTGGAGGTGAAGTGGGCCCAGGAGGCCTGGAGAGCAGCAGGACGCCTTGGAAACCCTCTGTGCCTGTTGGAGCTGGTGTGAAAGAGACACTTCTGCCGCATGCTTACAGATTATCATTGCTGAAAATTGTGGCTCGAGTGGCCTTGATGGAGACACATGAAGGACATGGACAAGTGGGAGCCGAACCACGTGGGGGACTCTGTGGGGACTGGGGCTGCGTCCATGGGGAGCTGGGCCCAGCTGAGCACGGGGCCCTGGGAGAGCGGCTTTGAGGATGTTTTCCCAGCATCCATCTTCATTCTGATGGGCTCCTCCAGTGCCCCTCGAGTTTCTGCGGGTTTGCCCCCTCTCTGACACGTTGGAGGATGCGGGGACTGCCTGCTGCCCTTGCCCTCCTGAGCCCCTTCCATCTCATGGCTTGCAGTGCAGCCATGGTGCTCAGGCTGATGCTGGAAACTTCTTTTGCCGCTGGGAGGCCAGGTGCTGGTAGGAGAAGGCTCATTAGTGCCAGGCATTCTCCACGGAGTTGTCTGTGCCCATTTGAAGTGTCTCCTTGAGAAGGTGCTGGCTACCTTGGTTGGCTTATTGGAACCTGAGCAGGTGGCTGTCATGGGCAAACTCCCAAAGATGCAGGAGTGCTGCACCCCAGGGCCTGAGCCTGGAGGCTGAAGTTAATCTGCTTTCTTCTCAGGGGTCTCTAGGCACAATTTGCTTTTCATCTTGTTTCCTGACACAGGATAGCATCTTATCTCGGTAAAATGAAACCTCAGTGTTCACGCTCTCCCGATGTTGCTCAGCCATATGGAAACAGCAGTAAACAGTATCACCACGTGTTTCAAAAACTGCAGGCAGGACAGTGAGCTGGCAGCAGCCTGAAGGGGAGAGAAACCCAGCCTCTTCAAATCTTAGGATTTAGCTCCTTATCTGCTGGATCCTAGGTGTATGATGGTGTCTTTCTTGAATATCCTGAATATCCAGTGGTGGCTGTTTCCCTTTGCTTTGAAGTCCCCGTACCACAAGGATCATGAAAAAGAGAAAAAGTTTCCTGAACTTGATCTTTTATTTCTTCAAACTAGGAAACAAAACAAGTACTTCTTCTCCTAGTCCCCTCTCTCCACGCCTCCCCTCCTAACAGCAGAACACAAAGGGCACAAACTGGTACGTTTTAGGTTGTATCTGGCTTGTCCCTGGGTTTTGTTTGTCCCACATGGTTTTGTTTGTCTGTTTTTATTTTAATTTGAGCCAACATTTTAACATTGACATATTTCAAATAACTATCCAGAAAATCTGGAGTCTATGGCCACATTTGTAGTTGCAAAACCAGATGTAGCCCTGAAGTCGCAAGCGGCTTGACAGCTTCTTACCAGTCCCACTTCCTGTTGTTTTACCTGGCCTCTGACCCTTGTAGGCATCTGAATTTGCCATCTCTCTGATGTAAAAGACCTGGCAGCCAGCTTCCGTCTCTGTGTTTTTCTGGATTAAGCTCTCTGGAGCAGGGGGGGTACATTGTAGCATTCTTAGATTTCTCTCTTCCAGAATTGTCTTGCCCACTCAACTCCCTTGACTGGTTTTATGAACTTTCTTTCTGTATTTATGTTAAGCCTGGCAGGTAAGCTTCCATTTGAGTTTCTCTTTAAAAACCCTGGCTTAAAGAACTTTGTAATTTGATTTTATAAATTTACTAATGTTCTGCTTTGAATGTTTTGAGGAAGTGGGGAAGTATAAATGTGTAGATGTGTAAACTGTAGGATTTCCCTTGGTTTGTAATTCAAGTTTCAGATTTGTTCTATAGCCTTGGGTCATGTCGACCTAGTAATTTCTCCAGGAACTTGTCTATTTCATCTAATTTGTGTTTATTGGCATGACATTGCTCTAACTTTTCCTTATTATCTTTTTATTGTCTGCAGGCTCTGTAGTGATGTCCTCTCTCATTTCTGATATTGGAATTTTTGTTTTTCTCCTTTTTAATGTTCAAATTAACTTAGTGGTTCTTCATGTAGCTATTCTTTGGCTCTGTCCATGTATCTTACACCTATCAGTAACATTTTAGAGTCCTTCAATTGTCTTATTTGTCTGAAGGCATCAACCACCTTCCAGACCATATTGCAGGTATGACTAGGGCCAACCAGTCACCTGCCCTGAGAGTGCTTGGCACTCCCCTTCCCTCTGCCATGCAGCTGGGCCAACCAGCCGTATACCTAGAGTTTCTGATTCTTCCTGATGTCTCTGGACTTGAATTAACAGAAGCACCACTGTAGTTATGGGATCTGGCATTGCAAGTTCAGGGGAAGGTCACCCTGTGGGATGAACATCAACTAATGGAAAACAGGAGACAGGAGCTGGCCAGGGCCAGGACTAGGGTGAGGAGAGTGAGGCATTGCAGGCCCAAAATAAGGAGGCACCCGCTCTCAGGGTTGCACCTGTACCCTAGCTGCTTGGCTGGTCTTAACCTTTTCCCCACCCTGGAATTGGCAGGTGAATCCCCCTGCTTCCCTTCTCCCATGGACGGCTCCCTGAGGGCCCGTTTTTCCTTGTAGCCCGGCTGCATCTCCATGTGTGGAGTGAATCCACCTGCCGGGTAACCTGCTGTGTCTTTTTGTGGCTTGCAGAGAAGCAGAGGCAACACTCTGCAATGCTTCCCCTTCCCCCTCCAGGCCTCTCCCCTTTTCCTCATCCTTAAAGCCCAGCGGTAGTAACCCCCAAATAAAGTGTAAACATCTTAATCCCTGCCTCAGGCTCTGTTTCTTAGAGGATGTGGGCTAAGATGGTATGAAAGTCTAAAGAAAAAACACTAGTGTAACTTGACTTTTAATTTGAATTTTTGCCTCTTAGTGAGATATTGTAATAGAAAAAAATTACTGAATTCTGACTTTTTTGAGAAAAAAGTTGAGGCCATTAATTGGATGCTCACAGGCTGAAAATGCTGTTTTTTAAAAGATTTATTTCTCGTTAAAAAAAATATTGACTGTTTAAAAATCAGGCAATTTCAGTAAAAATCCAGATTTTTTGCTTCTTTTGGAACATCAGAAAATCTGGCAATGTAGGCCAGTCATCAGCTGGAGCTGGGCGCTGGCTGCCCTCCTTAGGTGGAGTGGGTGCGCCCATGCCGACCGGGTGCAGTCCTGGCACTCCACAGTGATGAATATGCTCTTGCCCAGGGAACCCTCCTGCTTTACGGAATGTGCCCGGCTCCTTGTGGGCGTTTGGATCCAAAGTCTCCAGGGTAAAGGGAAATTCAGCTCAAAGTCTTTCGGTATAGGAATTGCTTCTCAGAAGACTTACGTGAACTGTGGCTGATGGCTTACAGGTGGCTGGATCACTGGGCGCAGTTGGAGGGGTTCTTTGGTTGGTGGTGGGAGTCAGATCAAAGAATATGGAGAAGATGCCAAGATCCCTCCTGCATGTGCCGGGGAGACTCTCCCTAACACACTGACCGTGTTCCTGAGGGCTCCTGAATCGTGAGAGAGAGAGAACAGTCAGCTTAGCACCAATAATGCTATGGGGAAATTTGGCAATAAGGTCTCTGAGAATTAGAATATATAGACACACACACACTATATATTAGCATATGTATAATATACTATATCTTATATAGTGTATACTAGTATATGTAATGATATGTACCAGTACATATGCTGTATATACTAGTATGCACTATATATAGTATTGTGTGTGTGTATACTATAGTATATATAGAGAATTGTGTGCATTTTGTGACACCTCTTGGAGTGTAAGACATGAGCCGCTGGCTCCTTGTTGCTGGGTGTAAATCGCAGGCCAATAACATGATGCTTATTTCAGGATGGGCTTCCTCCCATCTCTTTGTCAGTCTTCCTCATTTTCTTCCTCTTCCTGGTTTTAATCGCTAGGTTCTGGCTGTCTTCCACCTCTACCTGATCCACAAGTGAAAAAGCTGAGTTGTAGAGATACAGTGGGTGGGAAATAGCAGATTATTCTGATGTTTCTTTCTTCTCAAAGACCGACACCATCCCCTTATGGCTGAATGTACTTTAATATTTTCAAAGTGCTCTCACACCTTTCACCTCATTAGATCCCTCTATTAGGATGGAGCAGGCAGAACCTCGGTTTAAGATGGGAAGTGAGTCACTACGAGGCTAAGTGATTTGCCCTTTGCTGATCAGCAAGACAGTAGAGAGCAGAGATTCGGCTCCAGGCCTTCAGTGTTTCCCCATTTGATTCCCAGCCTGTCCACTGGGGACATTATCTAACCTTAATTCTTCAGCTGGGACTGATGGAAGCAGTATTTTTACAAACTATGGGATGGAACCTAATAGTAAAATCAGTTTAATGGGTGCAGCCAGGTTTTACAAATGAAATAGAATAGGTGATATTAAAGTACATTGCATATAAAGACAAATATTGCTTAGTAAAACTTCAGCGGTAAGTCTGCTCCTGTGTTGGTTTCCCAGGCTCTGGCCATTGCCTGGTTGGGAATAGGTTCCCCACCCCTTTAGATTTGGGTTTGGGATGCTGTGAAGCCTCAGCAGGTGCTTCTGCCTGAGTTTCAAGGAAGTTAGATTTCAGGGCCATATTGTCGGGACGTGTTGTGTTTGCACATTGATAATGTAGGGCAGGAATGCACCCTGCAGATGGTCGGACCTACAGTGTGCCTACGGTGTTGGACTAAAGAAAAAAGCCAAAAAACACAAACAAGAGGACTGGGTATCCCTGCTTAGAAAGGCTAGAACCTAAAATATCATTAACTACTAGCTATTAGCAGGTGCTAACATGATCTTAAGGAGTCACATTTTAACACTCTGCTCTGAGCATTGGAGAGAGAAATGCATGGCCCTCAGGGCAAACAGGCGGGAGGGCTGTGCCAGGCAGAACCTTGGGGCAGAAAGAGGGCAGAAGTAGATACAATTCAAGGAGTACAGGTGATTTACAGCAGAGAACGAGGACGAGGTCAGTCCTGGGAGGGCCGTCTCATGGCCAGGGGGAGTCGTGAAGGGGTGGAGGAATGTAGGACAAGTGAGGACACGGTGACTATGACGAAGGGCAGGGTGTTAAGGAGCTGTTCTAACAGGCGCTGTCCAGTGGGCTTACAGGCGGTTTCCATCGAGCATCTGGACACATGATTGCAAGTATGAATGATGAAGTAGTCAATTTACGTTGGATCATTGAGGAAAACCAATAGAAAGGAAGCCAATCTATCAAGAAAGCTGGTTAATAAATAATAAATATACTTTTAACATGGAGCGTGCTCTCTAATTGATTGCCTGTTTGACTAACTTTTCTTACAGATATCCTGGGGGAGAATCGCATACTCATAATTCATACTCAGTCAAAGGGAGAATATTCCCTCAAGGACACAGTAGCTTTCATCTGTAGTTTTCACTACGTGCACCAAAGTTTTTTCCTCTGTTGGACGGTATCTCTGAAATGGCAATAGGAGGCAGTGGAAAAACGTAATAACTTACAAATATTTGTTTCATATACAAAGTTTTCAGCTGGCAACCTGCAAAAACAGTGACGGTGAAGACAGTGACAATGGCAAAATGATGTCACATTGCTAGGGTATATGCAGGAAAAGGAACAGTAAGAGAGACATACAATGACGGGGGACTGATAAGGCAGTAGGGGCCGGGGGTGTGGGGACAGGAGCAGGCAGGTGAGAGACAGAGACAGGGACCCCCATAGACCAGAGAGAGCGCATGACTTCCCAGTGAGCGCGATCCCTGTCAATCCTCTTGATAACTTTTCTCTGTCCAGCATTGAACTTCCCTTTCTGAAACCCCTGGCTCCCAGGAAACCTGATTCTTGTCCATTTGATCTGACTTACTCAACTTGGATTCACATAACTAACACTGAATATTTCTATATACATAAAAGTATTTAAAAACATAAATATGTAAAAAATTACAAATATATAACACACACATATGTATATGTATATGTACACATGACCTCTACAGTCCCCAAATCACTCCAGATCCCTTATCAAAAGGACAGTAGTGGTGTTGCTAGTCACGAATGCACATGTGGCCTGTGACACCAGCCTCTTCTGCTCTCAGTTGTACTATTTCCTTTCCCCTGTTGACCCTCTGGCTGGCTTCTCTTCCGGTGGCTACACTGAGCCCCCCAGATAATGGTGGTGGAGCTGACTAGGAGGAGGCCATCACCATGGCTGGACTGAAGAGAGGTCTGGGGGATGGTGGGGACGACAGCGTTGAGCTGAAGACAGTAGTAAACAAAATATGCTAACGGGCACAGTGCTTATCCTAAGTGATGGATTTTAAAAATGAAATCGTTGCGCTTGGGCTGTGCTTCTTTATGGCATTCAAGGACAAGGTGGCTGAGTGTGGAGAGAGCCAGATTCATGGTCTGTGTCATGATGCATCCATGCTAGGTGGTCCTGAATTCTCTCAGCAAGCCCCATCTCTAAAGTCAATGCCCATCCAAGATTTGAAGCCTCTTTTAGCTAACACGGAGCCCCTGGTGCATGAAAAATGCCTAAGTTGATTTTCTCAACATCTACATTTGACTTTCTCAGATTGAAAAGCCATTCCCTGCTGTGCAATTCCTTTGGCTAAATTCAAATTTTAGCTTTTATTTTGTTTGCTTCTACCTTTTTCTGGTTGGTTTGGTTAGGTAACTCAATCGCTTATGGCTGAAAGCCCTCATTTGCTTGCTCAGAAGGCTCAGAACAAGGGGAGAGAAGAATGAGTCCAGGAATGGTTTGTGACAGATATTAGACCTCTGAGCTGCACGACACTGACATCATTCCCAGCAATACAAATGTGTCTGTGTGGTCCAGACACAGCAGAGCCTAATCCTAGCCTGCCTCACGGGAGGCTCAGTGACTCGGGATGTAGCCTGGGTCTGGTGGAGTAAGGCACAGTTTCTGGCCTCTGTTCCTGGATGGTTTTTGTCTCTTGCGCCTGCCAGTGCTCCTGATATATGCCCCCGTACAGCTGCTCAAAGTAACACTGAATTCAAGAAGCAAGGAGCTGAAGAAAGGATTCACACAGCACCCCCACCAAGGTGGAGATGCCCTCAGGAGCCGCTTTGACTCCTCTCTGGTCTTCCTCTCTGACGCGCCAGGTGTTGGCTAAGGGTGGGTCTGGCTCCTGCCCGTGCGCTTCAGAGGGCAGGAGGCTTGGTGGTTCTGGGGACCCAGTGTTGCTACCCAGGGGGGTAAGACAGAAGAGTTGAGGGGGAAGGTAAGTCAGCAGAGGAGGATCCTGTGTGGGCAGTGGTATTTGGACACATGTAGAATCTAGGCCTACCAGTAAAAGTGGGAAAAGTTACTCCAGACGGAGATGGAAGCCAGGTAGTTATGGTTACTTAGTTGTATTTACTCACAGTTGCCTCTGATTTCCAATATTCCTCACAAGATTATTAAGATTTTGAAAGCAGAGGCTTTAGAGTGATTCTTCCTCGTTGTTTGTTAGCATGGTGGTGAACATATAAAATATGCTAGATAGAGGTGTGTACATTGATCGATTGGCTAAACTTTATTCGGGTGGTGAAATGTCCATCTCTCTGCTTACAGCTGACCTAAACTTTGACTGGTTGGGGCCAAGCTATAGCAAGGAACACTGCTAATTGACTGCCTTTTCCTCCCACAGCTCCTATGAGATGGACCAGGAACATTTATCTATTATAAACCAATGTAGAATTCTGCTTCTTTTCACCGTTAGCCACTCAGCAGTTGTCAGGCACCGTTGACTCCAAGTCAATTTCTGGGTCTCAAATTTCATGGGTTAATCATTGGCAACCTCTGAATGATTCCCAGTGAGCCAGTCACCCAGAATGTGATTTTAAACTAAAAGTTCATGTATTGCTTGGAAGGAATAATGCATCATGGCAAAGGGGGAAACGGTAGAGGTTGGCTTCTGGTGGTCATTGGGGTGGGGCATGAATAGGTATCTTTCCAGTTAGGTGGAAGACCAAAGCTCAGCACATAAATATTTCACTTTGACGCTCACCTACGATCAAGCCAGAACCTGGAGTTCCCTGATTTCTGGGATGAGCCAGCAGGCGGTGTGCTTTTTAGTGTTGCTATGTTCTATTTGGAATAAGGGAGGTGGAAACAAACCCAGAATGCCACCCTTAAGAGCTACGGGATGATGGGCAGATCTGAGCCCTCCCGAAATCACCCTTGCGTGGACACTGCTGGCCCTTTTGTTATGGAACTTTGAGCTAAGGAAATGGGATTTTTTGCTGGAATGCAAGAATTTCACTTACTAGAGATTCATTTCTTAAGTATTGCCCTCTCTGGAAAGCTGCTGCTGAGGAGGCGGAGGATAAAGCTCTCATCGGTGCTTAGTACCTTAGATTGAATTAACTATCCATCACTTTTATTCATTAGCAGGGCCGGGAGGTGGAAGGAGGTGGAAGGAAGAGGGAAATAAACGTGTATTAAGGACCTCTGATGTGCCAGGCCTATGCCAGGAATAGTACTCACATTTTAATCCTCACAATTGTGTGGAAAGACTTTTTTGGACCGCAGGAGCAGAGGACTGAGTTAATGGCATCTCACTGTTGGTCAGTGCCATGACCCTTTCTTGTTTCAGCTGTTTTTATGCCCCTTACTCTTATTCTCAGTGCCTATCTTCTCATCTTCCTAATGGCAGCCATTCTAATATGTTTGAGGATTGTCCTTTTACCTGCATAACTTTTTTTGTGTGTTTGTATTTTAAATTGACAAAAATCGTGTGACTGATGTCCTGCTTTATTCTTTTTTCACTCATCACTATATAGAAAACTTTCTATTGTGCAAAAATTTCAGACAGTTTCAAAAGTACAATATAGTATCATGAACCCCAGTGTACCCATTGCTCAGTCAAGTGTAAACTTGTGACCAAGTTTATTAGTTTATTTCATCTATACCCCCACCATTCCCACTCTTCACAGATTACTTTGAAGTAAGTCCCAGCATCATACTATTTCATCAATAAATATTTTTTATGTGCCTCTAGATATAACCATTAAGTTGCATAATCATTATATTGTCATGCTTAAAAATGAGAAACAATCACTTAATATCATCAACTATTCAGTCATTGTTCGAATTTTCCCAATTGTCTCAATATTTCTTTTCATTGTTTGAGTAATCAAGACTCAGATAAGATTTATTCATTGTGATTGGTTGATATGACTCTTATGTCTCTTTTAATCTATGGGTCTATCCTTCATTCCTAACAAATTTTTTTATTGAAGAGTAGATAACTTATTTGCATGGAGTTTTCCAAAGTCTGGATTCTGCTGACTGTATCTCTGTGGTGGTGTTTAACATATTCCTCTACCTTCTATATCTCCTGTAAATTGGTAGTGAGATCTAGAAATTGGATCAGATTCAGTCTAAAATTTTTTTTGGCAAGAAATTCTTCATAGGTGAAGTTATGGATTTCAGTCAGCAGGCACCTCGTGTCTGGCTGTCTCTCTCTGTGATGTTAACAGTGTTGATGATAAACGCGTAGGTCCATGGATTCACTAGGGGTTTCAAAATGGTAATAGTCTGATTCTGTCATCCCTTCTTCATTTATTAGCTGGAATAGTTTTGTAAAGAGAAACTTAATGAACTTGACATCTAGTTTATAGGAAAGGCAAGATAGATGTTTGATTCTTTCCTTTTATTTATCAACTTTAAAAATAATCTTAGTCCCTCTGAAGATAAATCAATGAGGTTTAAAAAATAAGATTGCAAACTCATGTATGTAAACATATTTGATCACTTCAATTGTTTGCAGTTGTCCAGTATTGATGCTGAAAAATTGTCTCTAAGATGGGAGCCTCTATAAGATGGCTTTTGAAATTTGTTTTCAATATCAATCACCTCATTAGTCTCTGATAGCTTTCTTGCTGCCTGGTATGTGCCTGGTGTAGCTTGTACATTATTTGCCTTAGGAGAACTAGGGCTTGCTGATATTTTACACTTTATTCACATTGCTGTGTGCACATTCAGTCGCTTATTCTTTTTCTTTTTCCCACCCACAACTTAGACTTTATTAAGCATGAGAGAACTTTCAATAGAAAACTTTTGAAAAAGCCTGTATTACATATTGTAGTTCTGCAACTGTTACTGCTGGTACATTGAGCAGGCAACTTAACTGCTCTGTTCCTCTTTCCTCATTTTTTTTTTTTTTTTTTTTTTTTAATAATTATTTTTTATTGAAGGGTAGTTGACACACAGTATTACATTACATGAGTTTCAAGTGTACAACACAGTGGTAGAACATTTATATACATAATTCTAGGTTCCAGCTATCACCCTACCAGGCTGTTACAATATCTTGACTATATTCCTTATGCTATACATTACATCCCGGTTACTAATTTATTTTACCATTGGAAGTCTGTCCTTTTTTTTTTTTTTTGTGAGGGCATCTCTCATATTTATTGATCAAATGGTTGTTAACGACAATAAAATTCTGTATAGGGGAGTCAATGCTCAATGCACAATCATTATTCCACCCCAAGCCTAATTTTTGTCAGTCTCCAATCTTCTGAGGCATAACAAACAAGTTTTTACATGTAGAACAAATTCTTACATAATGAATAAGTTACATAGTGAACAGTACAAGGGCAGTCATCACAGAAACTTTCGGTTTTGCTCATGCATTATGAACTATAAACAGTCAGTTCAAATATGAATACTCATTTGGTTTTTATACTTGATTTATATGTGGATACCACATTTCTCTCTTTATTATTATTATTTTTAATAAAATGCTGAAGTGGTAGGTAGATACAAGATAAAGGTAGAAAACATAGTTTAGTGTTGTAAGAGAGCACATGTAGATGATCAGGTGTGTGCCTGTAGACTATGTGTTAATCCAAGCTAGACCAGGGCAATAAAACATCCACGTATGCAGAAGATTTCTCTCAGAACGGGGGGGTGAGGTTCTAAGCCTCACCTCTGTTGATCCCCAATTTCTCACCTGATGGCCCCCCTGCGACTGTGCCTGTCTTAGGTTGTTCCTCCCTTGAGGAATCTTACCCGTCTCTGGCTAACCAGTCATCTTCCGGGGCCATACAGGGAAATGTGAAGTTGGTAAGTGAGAGAGAAGCCTTATTGTTTGAAAAAGTTAGCTTTTTACTTCTTTGCATATTTATGCCCTGTGGCTTCTATGCCCAGCATTTGTCTTGAGGTATCTTTACCACTTGGAAGAATTATGATACTCGGTAAATTTGATATGAGGCACGAATTCTATTTAAGGGTTGTAATTAGGAAGGAAGAAGAAAAGCTATAGAAGTAGCAGGCGGAAGAAAACATGGGAAGATTGATTATTTCTTTGACATATCTTCTTGTAGAGTAACTTCAGCATGTATAGGTTTTAAGCTACTACTTAAATTGCACACACACATTAACATAATAGGAGTATAGTTACATAACCAAAGCATATCTGTAATTACCAGCCATCTGCAGTGAAACCAAGAAAACCAGTTAGGCACCTTAGGCATTTGTGAAAACTTATCTATGATATGGTGGATATTGTCCAAATGAACTTGAACAGTCTGAGAGAAATCAGACAAATTAAAACAACCCATTCCTGGGGACTGTTCACATGCCATATGTTCTTTTAACAATAAATAGTTTGTAGTTGTAAGACTTTGGAGCGCTACAATTTGCACTTCTCCAAATTCTTGGTTGAGTTCCAACAGTATAGATCCAGTCCAATTTTGTTGTTTTACTGTATGCACAGGCCAGCTTAGATATCTCCTTCCTCATTCCCATGGCAGGTCCAGGAACTGGTGGGATGAGTGCATCTACAGCTGTAGCAGTGTGTGGATCTTTGTTGGGGTTTTTTGATGATCATCTTCTGGCATGAGTCTTCCAGAGGGTGCAGATGTTGGAAGTTCTTTTTCATATCGTATCTTAGTTCATTTTCGGGGTAGCCCAATTAGGCTTTGATCCTCTGTATAAACACAAACAGACCCTTTGCCTACACTTTTATATGCCCTTTATACCCTTGTGTAGAACTCGTTGGAGGTTACCACACAGGAACTGCCCTTTTTTTTTTTTTTTTTTTTTTTTTGCTATCACTAATCTACACTTCCTCATTTTTTTTAAGTGTATTTAAAAAAACTGAACTATAGTTGATACACAATATTATATCGGTTTCAAATATACAACAGTGATTCAACAGTTATACACATTATTAAGCCCTCGGTCTGCTTTTTCTAAATGTGCCATATTCCATAGTGTGCATTTCTCTATGTGGCACAGATCTGTTCCTCTGGTGACAGAGCCCAAGGTGGCTGCCAACTCCCTGCTTCCATAACCAACTGACAAGGAGCATCCTTGACCATGGCCCCCATGCATCTGTGTAGAATCTGTCTTCTTTTTAGGTCAATGGTGTTATCCCTGTTTAATTGGCAAGGCTAGCCACTATGAGAAAGAAGGTGGGGGAAGGGGAGAGAGGGAGGGTGCAGAAAGGGGGGAGGGGTCTAGGGCAGAGAGGTGCGGCTCAGAGACTGTGTTCCCTGTTGTCCCTGAGCGGATGCTGCTCATTCTCCCGCGGTCCCTGGATGAAGGCCCCTGGAGGGAGGCCAGGGCAGGGGGTGGGTCGGCGCTCTGTTTGCTCCTCATGGCCAAGTCGCTGCCTTTCTTCATGACTCACGAGCTCCCAGTGCTCTAAGGCTCATTCCACTGGCATATCTCACAGGTCTGTGGCTGCGTTTGTTGTTGACAGAGGGGTTTCTTCTGCATGTCCCCTGAGGGATTTGGCAGGTGCCTCTGAGTGCTGTCCATTCCTCCTCTCACCAGTGTCCTGGTCAATGCCGTTGTCCGTGTGGTGGACTTACTCTGCTCCCCAGCCTCTCAGCAACTCAGTCTCCTCTCCCCCAGCCCCTGTCCCCTTCAGAGGCTGTCCTCATTGCTGCTCCAGGGACAGAGAGGATGGCAGGGGCACAGGCCTGGTGCCTGGAAGGAAGGCCATTGTGGCTACGCCGCAGAATGTGGAGCCCACATGCAAGGGGAGGCCCCAGAGCTAGGGCCCCATTACCCAGAGCTCTGTAGGTTGTGTTACAGGTTTGGGCCTCTGTGCTAAGAGAAATTAAAAAGCTCCTGAAAGGTTTTAAGTGCAGCAGAGAGGACGGCAGGGTTGGTAATGTGACCAAATTTGTATATATAAGATCTCCATGGCTACCATGTAGAGAATAGACCTGGACACAGTGGACACAGTTGGCCAGTGAGGAGGTGATTCCTATAATCCGGTGAGAGTTGAGGGTGACCTGGAGCAGGACAGAGACAAGTTGGCTGACTTGGGGGCTCTGCAGGAGTAAACATCTCCAGGACCTGTTGCTGGTCTGGAGGTGGAAGGACAGAGAGAGGAGGTGGTTGAGGGAGATTCCCGGGTTTGTAGCGTGCCTGGCTGGGTAGCAGGTGAGGCCATTCCTGGGCAGGGGCACGTGGGGAGAGACTTGACATTTGGAGGTACTGGGGTGGGGGTGGGTCACAAACACTTTCTTGGGTAATTCGAATATGAGAAGCTTCTGAGAGAAGCCGGTGAGGATCTGGGTGGGGAGCGGCCCCACAGGCCTGGGCTGAAGAGAGGAGTTTATGATGTGCTTCCTCAGTAGCTGCTGGCAGTTTTGTTGTTATTGCTGTTAGTCATCTCAAAGGCCACTGGGAGATGTGCTGGGAAAGCCCCGCCCTTCCATGTGTGTCTCCTTTAGTTTCCCTCTACTCCCCCTCTCATAACACCTCTGATACCCTATGTGCGGGGTGGTTCCCTTCATCAAGCAATTCTGTGACACCAGATGGGTGGCCTTAAATTCAACTAAATTCTGACACTCTCTCCCTGGGAACAGCATCAGATCCACAGGTTAAGGGCTCAGGCCCACAAGACTGCCGCCCACTTCAGATACCAATCAAAAGTACTAGGTCCCTAGGACACCCACAAGTTCTGCCCAACTTGGCTATAAATTGGAGTGTCCCACAACCCCCTCCTTGGGTTTAAGTAATTTGCTAGAGTGGCTCACAGAACTTGGGGACACACTTCCATTACTAGTTTGTTGCAGGATCTGATAAAAGATACAGATGAACATCTTAATTTAGAGACACACAAGGCAAGGGCTGGGAGGGCCTCAAGTGCAGGGGCTTCTGTTCCCATGGGGTTGGGGTGTGTCACCCCTCTGATGTGGATGCAAGCTCTCTAAACCCAGTACATGTGGGATTTTATGGATGCGCCATCACACAGGCATGACTGATCATTGGTCCTTTTTAGAGGATGGGGGAGTGGAGCTGAAAATCCAAGCTTCTAATTGTGGTTTGGTCTTCCCAGTGTCTGGTGCTCATCCGGGGGCCATCCAGGAGCCGTGCAGGAGCCCAGCCAGAGTCACCTCATTAGAGCAAAAGATACTGTATAACCCAGGAAATTACAAGGGTTTCACTGGGCTGTGCGAGGAACTGGGAGCAGAGACCAAATATGTATATGTATGTGTATATTCTACTACTATCTTACAGGAGAATTAATGATACAATAATGCTAAATCCCCTTTCACTGAGATAGGCAAATAGTAGGTACTTAACAAGGTTTAAAATACATAACAATTCTTTGTGTACCTCATCTGTTATACCTTTTGTGGTGATGGGGTAGGTGGGAGGGGATACAGATAGTTGATATGAAAAGTAATTCCTAAAACTGTAATTTTACAATTCCACTTTAGATGCCCTGTGGCAATTCATGTATGAAACAATCTCACAGCTTAGGATCACAGGGGACAGAGTGCTGAGA
The DNA here is from genome assembly GCF_030020395.1 of Manis pentadactyla. Classification (NCBI taxonomy): domain Eukaryota; kingdom Metazoa; phylum Chordata; class Mammalia; order Pholidota; family Manidae; genus Manis; species Manis pentadactyla. The sequence goes on from NC_080036.1 coordinate 22,783,345, forward strand.
CCAGAGAATCAGAACCGTCAGGGTAGGGGAGTCAAACGCCATCGCCACGGCTGTACCATCCGTCAGCTGCAGTGAGGAATGACCACACTGGGAGGGGATCGTATTTAACGCTGCTCTGTTCAGTGTGATGTCACTAAGGGGGGCTGTGAATTCACCCAGTTCCAAGCAGAATGGAAAATCTGTCCATGTTGTGCAAATGTTATTTAAAATCCTAGCCATCAGCCATAAGAAAAGTCCCTG